>NC_134244.1:20514289-21869914 GCF_965152275.1 Natator depressus
GATGCATAGAAATGGAGCATATAGTAAGAAGATATATATACATACAGAGAACATGAAAAGGTGGATACAATTATGTGCATACAATTATGTGACCTGGGCAGTGAGGTGAAGTTGTTGTGTATTGAGTTATGAGACTTTCTGGCTTAATATGTGTGTGTGTGTGTGTGTGTGTGTGTGTGTGAGAGAGAGAGAGAGAGGAAGGCAATTCCATGACAGTAGCATAGTTCCAGACCCCAGCCTGAAGTAACACAGCTGTTCTGCCTATGCTGGGAACTAAGAGATCAAAGGGCTATAAACAGTTCAAAAGGGTCTTAAGAAAAGTGGGCAGGGGAGGTTGATCAAAATGACCACGCAGCTTTTAAGTGAGACTCTCCCTGAAACGGGGGACAAAACAGTTTGAGAGTTAAGGGAACGGACTCTGCCAGGAGGGGTCTATAGGAAGCTTAGACTTACCAGGTCCCCATGTGGATAGACACCTGGTAGACTAAACATGCGTATGGTCTGTTTTATTGTTTTAAAACCTGTTTTTTCTTAAATGTTTTTGTTCTAATTAAATACTTTGCTCTATGAAGGCTGTCTGGTCACTGTTTACCATGGTCATTGCTTCTGGAAGGAACAGACCTGCAGGTGCTAGACATAAGTTAGAGAGTCTGAGAGTGGGAGAATCGCATGGTTCCATCCTGAGAGAAGTGAGAGAAGGGGATGCATTCAAAGAGACCAGGAGGGGTCAGAAGTGCCCTTAGCTCAGTAACAGTGACAGTCCTTTGAGTAGTGGTTGAAGACTTTTCACAGAGGGCACTGTAGAAAATTTATTTTTGGGAGCAAAATTGCTTTGACAAGGAGATGGACTAGATGATTTAATAGGTCTTTCATATCTTTCTAGTTTACTCGATGTTATGATTCATTGTAATATAGTGCCAAAATAGCAAATACTATATATTTTTTTAAGGGATAAAGAACAGAGTGAAAAAACACAAATTTTAAATCTAATTGTCAAGTGAAAATTGACAATTTATATTGGCAGTGATGATTTCTGTGCTTACAGGGATGAAAGTTGTTCTGGCTTTAAATCCATATCCTGCTAGAACAATATTTGGTCAGATAGCATCAATCTCATCTAGGTTAAAAAACTACTTTTGCCTTTCTTACAAGAAAAAGTATTATTGCAAGCTTGAAGCATTGAAGAAAATGTTATTGCCTCCAAGGGGGCATGCCATCTTAATAAGTCTTATCTTCAAGACAAGAAAAAATGTACTTTCCAAATCCTGCTTGCATTATAAACCACTACTTACAAAACCTTTGTTCTAAAGTGCTGGCAATCTTACCTAGGGTAGACATTTTACTGTATTTAAAAGGTCTCCATGGATACTAGTAAATCTAAGGTGAACCCTAAAGCCCGATGGATATAATAAAATCTAAAGTTTTTGTTTTTCCAAGTTTTTGCTAGGCTTTTCTCCTGAGCATTAAAATGTAACTTTGATTTTGCTAGTCTAACTTAAGTATATACTTGGCAGACATTCTTAAGAGACAGGTTTCAGAGTAGCAGCCGCGTTAGTCTGTATCTGTAAAAAGAAAAGGAGTACTTGTGGCATAATAAATTTGTTAGTCTCTAAGGTGCCACAAGTTCTCCTTTTCTTAAGAGAAAAATAGTTGAAATAATAAATGCATTCTGCTAAGAGAAGTAGTTGAAGATATAGCACTAGAACTATTAAAATGATTAGAAAATGGAAATGAATTAACAACATAATCAAAAAGTCCGTCTGGGTGACAAGCCAGAAAGGCCATCTGGTAACGTGAACAGTTGGCACCACCTTATTATATATTGATAAGGTCTGGTGACTGTTGAATCACTGTAACGGAAAGAGAAATCACCCTTTCTACTGATGACAAGCTGAATAACAGGTAGTAATTAATACAAGAGAACAAGAACATGGCTAGGCACAGAATGTTTCCAGGAAATATAAACATGCTTCCCCCAAAACACAGTATCTTACTATCAAACATAGGGCTCCAGGAAGCAAAGCCTAAGTATAGGGGCTTTTCTATGCAAAAATGCTGTGAAGCACAGTGAATGTAAGGGAAGAAATCTTTAGTTACAGCATGTTTTTCAAGTCCATGACTGGCTACTACAAAATGCTGGGTGTGGAGGGAATGGAGCCCTTTCATGCTCTCTAATGCAAACTTTAAAGCCCTGTTTTGACTAGGGGGGGAAAAGGTGTGTTCTTGAGTTATATGCAATATAGTTGTAGCCATGTCAGTCCGAGGATATTAGAGAGAAAACTTCTGTGTGAGTTCATTTGAGAGCATAACGATTGTCTGCTTTCACCCACCTAACTGTTGTTGGGGCATTGAGTGTACTGGATGAGGTGTACCACATGTTGTGATAGAATCATAGAATCATAGAATATCAGGGTTGGAAGGGACCCCAGAAGGTCATCTAGTCCAACCCCCTGCTCGAAGCAGGACCAATTCCCAGTTAAATCATCCCAGCCAGGGCTTTGTCAAGCCTGACCTTAAAAACCTCTAAGGAAGGAGATTCTACCACCTCCCTAGGTAACGCATTCCAGTGTTTCACCACCCTCTTAGTGAAAAAGTTTTTCCTAATATCCAATCTAAACCTCCCCCATTGCAACTTGAGACCATTACTCCTCGTTCTGTCATCTGCTACCATTGAGAACAGTCTAGAGCCATCCTCTTTGGAACCCCCTTTCAGGTAGTTGAAAGCAGCTATCAAATCCCCCCTCATTCTTCTCTTCTGCAGACTAAACAATCCCAGCTCCCTCAGCCTCTCCTCATAAGTCATGTGCTCTAGACCCCTAATCATTTTTGTTGCCCTTCGCTGGACTCTCTCCAATTTATCCACATCCTTCTTGTAGTGTGGGGCCCAAAACTGGACACAGTACTCCAGATGAGGCCTCACCAGTGTCGAATAGAGGGGAACGATCACGTCCCTCGATCTGCTCGCTATGCCCCTACTTATACATCCCAAAATGCCATTGGCCTTCTTGGCAACAAGGGCACACTGTTGACTCATATCCAGCTTCTCGTCCACTGTCACCCCTAGGTCCTTTTCCGCAGAACTGCTGCCTAGCCATTCGGTCCCTAGTCTGTAGCGGTGCATTGGATTCTTCCATCCTAAGTGCAGGACCCTGCACTTATCCTTATTGAACCTCATCAGATTTCTTTTGGCCCAATCCTCCAATTTGTCTAGGTCCTTCTGTATCCTATCCCTCCCCTCCAGCGTATCTACCACTCCTCCCAGTTTAGTATCATCTGCAAATTTGCTGAGAGTGCAATCCACACCATCCTCCAGATCATTTATGAAGATATTGAACAAAACCGGCCCCAGGACCGACCCCTGGGGCACTCCACTTGACACCGGCTGCCAACTAGACATGGAGCCATTTATCACTACCCGTTGAGCCCGACAATCTAGCCAGCTTTCTACCCACCTTATAGTGCATTCATCTAGCCCATACTTCCTTAACTTGCTGACAAGAATACTGTGGGAGACAGTGTCAAAAGCTTTGCTAAAGTCAAGAAACAATACATCCACTGCTTTCCCTTCATCCACAGAACCAGTAATCTCATCATAAAAGGCGATTAGATTAGTCAGGCATGACCTTCCCTTGGTGAATCCATGCTGACTGTTCCTGATCACTTTCCTCTCATGTAAGTGCTTCAGGATTGATTCTTTGAGGACCTGCTCCATGATTTTTCCAGGGACTGAGGTGAGGCTGACTGGCCTGTAGTTCCCAGGATCCTCCTTCTTCCCTTTTTTAAAGATTGGCACTACATTAGCCTTTTTCCAGTCATCCGGGACTTCCCCCGTTCGCCACGAGTTTTCAAAGATAATGGCCAAGGGCTCTGCAATCACAGCCGCCAATTCCTTCAGCACTCTCGGATGTAACTCGTCCGGCCCCATGGACTTGTGCACGTCCAGCTTTTCTAAATAGTCCCTAACCACCTCTATCTCCACAGAGGGCTGGCCATCTCTTCCCCATTCTGTGATGCCCAGCGCAGCAGTCTGGGAGCTGACCTTGTTAGTGAAAACAGAGGCAAAAAAAGCATTGAGTACATTAGCTTTTTCCACATCCTCTGTCACTAGGTTGCCTCCCTCATTCAGTAAGGGGCCCACACTTTCCTTGGCTTTCTTCTTGTTGCCAACATACCTGAAGAAACCCTTCTTGTTACTCTTGACATCTCTTGCTAGCTGCAGCTCCAGGTGCGATTTGGCCCTCCTGATATCTTTCCTACATGCCCGAGCAATATTTTTATACTCTTCCCTGGTCATATGTCCAACCTTCCACTTCTTGTAAGCTTCTTTTTTATGTTTAAGATCCGCTAGGATTTCACCATTAAGCCAAGCTGGTCGCTTGCCATGTTTACTATTCTTTCGACTCATCGGGATGGTTTGTCCCTGTAACCTCAACAGGGATTCCTTGAAATACAGCCAGCTCTCCTGGACTCCCTTCCCCTTCATGATAGTCCCCCAGGGGATCCTACCCATCCGTTCCCTGAGGGAGTCGGATAGGAATGTGTAGGATGCCATCTCCGCCTCAAAGAATTCTTTCACAAGAAGAATGACACCACTCATAATTACCATGTTCCCACTGACATTCCTAAGAAAAAAGAATAATCTGACTGAACAGCACAGTGTGGACGAAACCACACTCCTGATCATTACACTAATTTGCTTCAGGAAAAAAACTGACCGCGAAATCTTTAACAAACATCACATTCACCATAATCTCTCCATTGCCAAGAGGGCATCCATACAGTCCCTGAAATCTAACCACAGAGGGGATGCCATTGTAGTCCTCAACCATGATGACTACGTTAATAAGGCCAACTGACAACACTCCGGGACCAACTACTATAAAGAACTCCGCACCACAATTCACACAGGAATTTAAGGATATCCTGAAATCCTTCCTCGAACAACTGAGTCTACAAACTTATTCCCCACAAACCCACCCCAGGAACATTCTAAATGCTTTCCAAAATACACAAACAAGGGAATCCAGGCAGACTGATCATATCTGGCCATGGTCAGGACTCATAGAAACCATCCTCAAACCACTCACGCACAAAGGGTCAGCTTCCTCCAGGACACTACTGACTTCCTCCCCAAACTCCGCAATATTTACATCTTCCCTCAGAACACCATCCTCTCTAACCTGGATGTCATTTTCCAATACACAAGCATCCCTCACAATGACAACATAGCTGCCTGCCTCAAATTTCTATAAGGCAATGGACAACCCTCAGATATCCATCCCAAACACATTGCCAGACTCATCCATTTCATCCTCACCCATAACAATTTTACATTCCACAGCAAACACTTTGTCCAAACCATGAGAACAGCCATGGATACTAGGATGCTCTCCAATATGCCAACCTGTTCATGGGTCACAACACCTTCAAAAGATGAGCCTGAGAAGTTAAATTCTTATTTCTGCTAGACATTAAAAATCATGGACTCCAGAGACAATGGTTTCACGGCTATCTTCTGTGAAAACAACATATAGCTTATCTTCACTAAGATTTTATCTTGAGTCAGCTAACTAGAGTCAAGAAGACATCTTTTTTTCCTAGCCATGACAAGGCCTGAGGTTATTTGCTTGCATGAATTAGGATCCCTCAAGAGGTAATGCTGACCCATCAATATTAACTACATTAGGAATATCCCTGGAGTTCCTCTAGAGATGATGCACGTAGACCTGTTATTTGTAAAGGTGACCCTCCCCACCCATCACAACCTCCAAAACCTGTGGAATCCAGGCTGTATCAGCTGGAGGGAGAGGGGGCTTAATGGTTTGGAGAGAAAAATGGTGTCACAGAGCTCCCCTTTCTCCCTTACCAGCCATTTTCTTGGCTGGTACTTGAGTGCCTTCCAGCCCCTTGGAGCACTGGCTATAATAATGGCTATAAACGTGTGATCTCATGCACCCCCCAAGCACCATTAATGCAAGGTTAATCAGATTTTTAAACCTACTAAGATCAGGAAAGTAAGACCAAAAAATTGCCAATTCTATTTGGTTTGGAAATTTAATATATGAAACACAGCTTACAATTGTATATGGTAATGCAGCAGCATCTGTCCTGATGGTGTGAAAAATGTTTATAATGAATTAACTGTTTCTCTGAGTGATCAATAGGCAGAGAAAATCAATGCAAAATTCAGACAGGACCACACAATGTGGAATGTAGTGTTCCTTGAAGCTAGGCAATCGACAGTTTTGTCTCTCCACAAAACCTCTCCATTCAACTTCCCAAAAGTCTGAATCTATAGGAATCTGCACTGAAATATAGAAAAACATGCCCTAAAATGTCCTCTCCTTCATTCTTGACATCAAGAAAAAAGTCTTTTAACAAACTACTCCGTTATTAAGTCTGGCCTGTAGGCAGCTGCTTTCTGCTGGCATTTCCTGGATAATCGTAAATAAAATTACAAAAGTACCATTTGTGAAATACTTGCAAAATAAAATCCCTTTAGAAGGTGGAAGTTTGCACTGTGCAGTATTTATTAGAGAACTGCAAAAAGATAGAATGAAATGGGAAGGGAAGTCACATGGAAACAATTCTCCTCTTCCTGGCCTATCGGGATTTTAATTACATTCTGCTATTTCAGGGTCATCCCTATTTATTTACCCATCTTCAGTCATTTTTTAAACTTGGCCTTGGTGTTCTAGTGTGTTGGCTGTCTAATATACTGTGTCCTACATGATTTTCTTAGACTGTAATTGGCCGTGAATGCTGTGATACTTTCATATGATACACAGAATACTGATACTTTCATATGAATGGTGTTTTACAAAAATTCGCACTTTGTGATTTTCTATGCAGAGATACTGAAAATAGTGAAGTGTGGTGAAAATCCCCCAAGAATCAGGGTGTTTAACATTGCTTTTACTCTGCTTTTAATGATGCTTTGAGCTGCTTACAGTGAAATTGTAGTCTACTGTGAGGCCTCATATACACTTATACACTCATATAAATTTCCCCCAATATTCAAATTGGTTCAGATAAATCAGTTAAAAATCTAGTTAGAGCCAAATCATAGACTGGCCGCCTGCTATTCAGGCCTCTTAGGGTATGTCTAAGGGTATATATATACACTGCAATAAAAATACCCATGGCTGTGGCTGAGAGCCCAGGCTCCAGCCCAAGCTCAAACGTCTCAACTGCAAATTGTATAGCCCTACAGCCCAAGCCTAGCAAGCCCAAGTCAGCTGACATTGGCCAGCCGTAGGTGTTTTATTGCAGCGTATATATATACCCATGGAATCTGGAATCTGAGGTTTGGATCTAGCTGTTTTAAAACCAATTGGAATTTGGAGTCAATTTTTCTCAGTGTAAATTGATACCACAGAGCTAATTCTCCTAAAAATGCAACACCTAGTGGGTGTTAAGGGATAATCCCCTTGGGATGCAACATTTATCTCCTTTGATTTATCAGAGCAGGAGAGAAGCTGCCACTGTCTTCTGGAGGCATAGGTTGAAATTTTAAGAAAGGATGACTTTTTATACATTTTCCCATCAAGGGATGTGGCCGAGCAGAAATTTCTGCTTGTGACACTCTGTACCTCAAAGAAGTACGCTGGAACCCCCATATTCACTACCATCTTATAATTGATATGTTTGGTACAAAGTATACCTTGTGAGGTAACATTTTTAAAGGTGCGATCTGTTGAACATTAATATCCTGTATGTGCTATCATTATATGTGAAGTTATGAAGTATTGCTCTCTGTGTTACTGAAATACGTTGTGAGGTTGGGAACACCTACAATGAGCCTTTCAGTTACAACAAAGGAGGGCCAGACTGACGTTGATGGCCCCTCAAGAAAAGAATCCACTATCCCAGGGACTCCTTACAGAAGTCACATATGAAATGGAGACATTGCTTGATGCAAATCTTGCTTAGTCTGTTTAAGTTAAAATTTAGGCTGTGGATTTATTTTTGTTTCTTAAGTAACCAACTTTGATCTCTATGCCTGCTACTTATAATCACTGAAAATCTATCTTTTTGTAGTTAATACATCTGTTTTATATTTTACCTAAAACACTGTGTTTTGGGTGAAGTGCTTGGGAAAGCTCACCTCAGTCAACAAAGGCTAGTGTACATCCACTCCACATTGAGGGAGTGATGAGCTAGGTAATGAGCTTATACTGGCCGAGCTTCTGACCAGTGCAAGACAGTATAGTTCTGGGGTGCAAGGCTGGGGAGCTGGGGGAAATTGGCTGAAGCCTCCCTATTGATGGTTCATGAGTGGGGAGATCAGTCCTGTAACTCAATTGGGTGTGTCCCTGCCTGAAGTCTATGTAAGTGCAGTGCCTGTCAGAGGCTTGTAGCTTGACATCGGCATCACCGTGTGAGAGGCAGCCCAGATTGGTGGGTTTGGAGGGCTCAGTGATCCCACAGTCTATGTTGCAGCCTGGGGACCCCGTTACAGTGCTATTATAGTGAAACTGAAAAAATAAAACCCACTTTATTATAAGCAGATACTTGAAGGAATGCCATAGAGGCAATGTCACTCCATAAGCCTTTCATTAAGGATTTACTATATGCTAAAAAACTCATGGGGACCATCTGAACAAAGGGCACAAAATCATCTTGAAGGGGTCCCAGGAACCTGGAGGCTTAATTATTGTTGTCTTTTAATGTTTGTAAGACAACCAAATATGAGGGTGATGAGGGTTATCTAAGTAACTAGACAGGCAAGGAAAGCCACAAATGGCCAGAACTGCTGCAGAGACATAGAGCCTCTGCAGGGAAGGACCCGACGTCCCGCTCTTCCTTAGAGTTTTGTAATAGTCCTGTTGGATTCCATGAGTTTATAGGTGGGGAAAACCCCATTCATCTGATACACTATGGGCAAAATCTCTAAGGAAAACCTCGTGGGGATTTGCTCTCCATTAATCCCTTCCAGTGGATTTTCCTGTGGGAGGGGGCACTTGGGATCAATAATACTTTACAAAGAGGGAAAATAACAACACATGCTTCTCATAGATGAGGTAACTGAGGCAGTCAGCGTCAGACCTTGGACTAGGACCTAGGTTTCTTGCCTCCCATTCCCAAGCCCTTGGCTGAGAATGGCTTTCTAAGTGAGTTCCATAATATTGGAACTAAATGGGCCCATCTCAGAGCAACATTTCTTATCGAGTCCTATTATCTCCCTTTAAAATGAATGAGTCTTATCCATATTATATACCTCTTGATAAACAAAACTCACAGTGGATTCTAATCTTAAAATACTGTAACTTCCAGGAGGAAAACAAGTTAGGTAGCAGGCTAAGTGACTTTTAATTGTAACTCATTGGTCAAATTAGCTTTTTGTGGCTAAAAGATTACTATTGTGTGACAAAATCTGTGTACCGAAGGCCAAACAGAATAATGTATCACACTTAAGAGTATTTCACAAGAGACAGCTTACTTCAGCGGAGTTTTAAGAGCCTGATCTCTCAAAAATAAATGGTTATTAAAGTGAAATATTGGGCTACATGTAATATTACTTAGCTTGTTGCATAAGAATGCTGAAAAGATGTTATTGGTAAAGTTAGTGACTGCAGTAAAGAGAAAATTAATATAACAGCCAGAAAGATATGACAGCTTATGGAAAATCCATTTTTTACCTTAAAGGGATTGTTCATAATTGTTATTGCTTTCCCCACAGTGGTTAGAAAATAACTTACTTTTTTCTTAAGTGGCAGTAGCCATAATAAATTTTCATAGTTGGTTTATCTGCAAAAAACTGAGATTCCATAATAAAATAATACAACCTTAGTAAAATTAAGTTTATTTGTATTTTCTCATTTGTTTGTGCTCAGAATACAGGTTTATCAAAATCAGACCATGTAGGAAGAAAATGTGCATACTATTTGTAGTCATGGTGTGCATTAATAACAGCGCTACTGCCTGGTAACACTGCACCATTAATACAATTTAGCACTGCTTATTTGCTGTAATTTCAGCTACGCACCCTCAGGCGTTCATGCAACAGTATACAATGCCTTCTGTTATGTTTACAACATACACATTTCCACAAATTTGCCCCATAAATTTGACTCCGACATGATGATGTGATGAAAGTTTTAGACGTGGGAGGGGAATTGATGGAGCAGTGTATAAATTCTACTGGAGCTTTCTCAGGCAGCAGCCTTCAGATTGCTGCCACCAGTGTTCCCCACGGTGGGAAAACTTAAAGCAAGAAGAATACCTCCTTTTTTCTCCTGCCTCCTGCTGTTTCAGAAAACAAACATATAAGCTCTAGAATACTGATTTTGCAGCATTGTGGACTATTACTGTACAATACGGTCTTATTTTCACAATGGGGATAGATATTCCACTCCCTGGGTACTATAAGGGGGCGGGGGGGAGAGGAGGTTGTGAAGAGCTGATGAATTTTATAGCTCTGTTGGTATCTTCTGATTGTGCTAATGGAATGTGTTGGACCTAAAATCCATGCTAGGGGAAAGCTGGTGTGAGATTCAATGTGAATATTTCACACAGTTCAGATAGTCAGACTTCTATTGTATTCTGAGGACCAACAACTATTAGAGAGCAGGGGTGCTTGTAGACACCAGGTAGTACTTTACAGCTGTACCTTAGGTAACTAAAGGTTACCACTAAAAATGGGCCAGCATGCTTCCTGAGGTGAAGACAATTAATTTGTTACAGCCGGAGTATGTGTCTACTGAAGGTTAAGTGCCAGTCCAAGGATTTTATACTAGACTGAACTAACCTGGATAAACCAACATAGAAAGTAAGAGGAAAATAAGTCTTGTTACTTTACTAAATTAAACAATTCAACTATTGTGACTGGAATCATCACACCCAAGCAGCACTGAATTTTATCCAGTCATGTCAACTGGCCATCAAGTGCTAAGTCTCTTGTAATGGCAGCATTCACAGTCAGTTCTGTGTTTTGCTGGTAACAACTGAAAAATAATGTGAACTATTTATATTAAAAAGTTTTCACTGACATCTCTTCTAGAATTTCTGATACAATCAGCTTTTATGTATGTAACCCCAACCCTGAAGCATGGCTGCAGCCTTCTCCCTTTTCTCCTCAGGGTTAGGGTTCTGGGTTTACTATAAGGGTGCCTGGTGTCTCCACCCAAGGAAACACCTTCTGGAGTGGAGAACACCAAGATTTGATCTTAGGGAAAATATTTAACACCATCTCAAACAGAGGAGAGTCGGTCAGAGCACACAAAAATAAAATAGTTATCACAATTCTCAGAGTAATAAAACTGTAACGGGGGCTTTATTAGGTGTGGGGAATGCAGAGTAAGGGACAGTGGAAAAGGGGATTGGGATAATAAAAAGATGAAAAGAACAATACATAAACTCTACCCCTCCCAACATTCACAGCCAGTGCAAACGACTCTGTGCTCCCTCCCAGCACAGGGAAATAGCCTCAGGGTATGTCTACACAGCCAACGTGAGCGGCAGTGCTTTAACACGTCTGTGTAGTCACGGCGCCGGCGCTGGGAGAGAGCTCTCCCAGCGCTGTAATCAAACCACCTCCGCCAGGGGAAGAGCTCCCGGCGCTGTAGCACCATCTTCACTGCCACTTTACAGCGCTGAAACTTGCAGCACACAGGGGGGTGTTTTTTCACACTCCGGAGGGAAGAACGTTTCAGCGCTGTACGTGGCAGTGTAGACAAGGCCTCAGTCTTTGATGTGTGGTGCCGGGCTGAAGTCAGTGGCTGGCTTAAAACAAAAGAGAAAAATAAACCAACAAAGTGTTCTTACAAAGTATCTGCACTAAGGATGGTAAGATCCTTATGGCTCTCTGGTCTGGATTCCAATGTGCAGAGAGGCTGGCTCTTGGTAGCCTGACCACGACTCTCCTGAGCCTCCTGGGTTTCTGATTTCTGCTGTGAGGATCATGTTCAATGGTCCAGAAATCCCCAAAGGATTCCTTTGGGTAGGAATGTGGAAGGGCCTTCCCTGGCTATGATGCTTCTCTCCCTGCTACACTCCAAACATAGCCAAAACCAAAAGTAAAGTCAAATGCTTTGTCTCTGAGTTCTGGCTTTATGGTTTTGGTCGTGTTGCTAGCCAGTTTTATCTCCACCCTTGGTCCTGGGCCATCTGGAAAGCAGAGTCCTGAACTTCTGCCGCCATTGCTGCTGTAAATCCAGGGGCAGTCCCCTAGGTGCTCAGTGTGGTATTATAGGAGCACCTCACCCCCATACGCCCCCAAAGGGTTGGTTTAGATACAGTTTGGCTCTTATGTAACATTTTAATATAAGATGCTGAATTTAGAAGATTGTAAAAGTTGCATGGTTTACAAACATCATAAAATTCCCCACTAATAAGGATTTTCTTTGTCGCCCAGGAATTGGCTGTGGCAATTGTATAATTGATTTTTAAAGGAAAAAAAATCTATTGAGCATCCCAGCTAATTAAAAAAGCCATGCTTGTGATAACTTCATGCCTCGAAAGTGGTCAAGACAGCTGATGGTCTGCAAAACCCATTAAAAGCTAACAAGTCCAGTTTGTGTGGAGTTGACAGCAGCACTAAAAATGCAAAAGATAAATGCATGGCGTTCTATTACTCTGATGTGCTCCAAATATAACATCCTCTCCATTTTTATTTTTTAAATGCAACCTGCAGGCTTTCAAGTTCATGCCAGTCTTTACCTAACACTATTGGAGACATGTTTTCCTCACTCTTATCCCCCAATCTCTCCATGCACAGGTAATTTTCTACAGTCTTTTTTAATCTTATAGCAAGGGTAGGTTGCATTTTTGATTATTAGTAGTCAGAGAAGGCATGTGGCTTAGAGAAAGGAAGGTCTGCTCAGCACTCAGGAAGCTGTGAGGGCAGGAAACATTTCTGGGATAGAAGAAAACTCCTCCATCCTGCAGCCAAGCAGGAAGAGGATAATTTTTAGGGGGTGGTTGATGTGTAAATTCAGATGCATTGGTAGGTGGAGAGCATGCAAAAGTAGAAAGCTTGGTAGCATTTTGTATCTTGTTTGTAGATCTTATTACATGTCTTCAGTGATAGGGTATATGAACTCCATACTGGCTAGGAAGGGTTAATAAGCTGCAGTGACCCCAGTCAGCCCCACCTTGTTTCACCTATGCTCCACGTCAGGCCTGCAAGGGGAGGCTAAAAAGAGGGACCACAGCTCAGCTGGGGGCTGACTGGGAAGGAGAGCAGATGGGCAGTTTCCACTACCTGTGGGAAGCCTAATTGGGGTCAGGTGTTGACTAAAGACTCTAGTTTGCCAGAGCCTACCCTCTGGGGAGGGTGGGTCTGACTGTTAGTTTGACTTGGTTATGAGGACCCTGGTGGTGGGTATAGCTGCAGTAGCTGGGGTCTGCCTGAAAGATGGGTCTGAAAGCAGAGCCCAGCAGGGCCAAAGATTCTTTTGGTTTGTGTTCATGTTGGACTTTGACTTGGGGATTCTGCTCCCCTGTAAGGGGTTGAACTCTCTCTGACTGGGCTGAAGGCCTAAGTCATGTCTATAAATGAAGGGTGCTGAAGGCTCCACTGCGGAAACTGAGACAGTGCTGATGAAGTGTTGTGCCATACTGTGAGGGGTGCGCATAGATGGCTCCTCTGCCACATTCCCAAAAAAATCTTCTTTGGGAGGGATTGGCTCACTTCTAATCTGAATTTGGACAATGTGGTGCTGAGTTGATACTTTTGGTGAATTTTGGAGGAAGCTTGGGCTTTTGTGAATGAGGAAGAAGAGAATCTATCAAAATGGAGAAACAATGAGGTGGGAGAGGGACAATCAGCTACTGAGTCAAATGTAAGGTGGGGTGTGTGTGTATAATATAATGACACAAACCCCTCAAACTATATACAAAAAAGCCTGTATTAAGAATGCAAAGTCAAGCACTTGAAAGCTGGTAAAGGGCAGGTTTACATTTGCCTGTCAAATCTTAATTCAGCTCCCTTGTATGTCTATCCTGTGCTCTGAACAAGTGAGAGGTCTTGTGGGGGAAAAATGTGATGATGTAATTAGACTGTGTCATAATGAAAATGTGTGTGTGTGTGTGTATATATATATATATATATATATATATATATATATATATATATATATATAAAATGGGGCAGAATTAAGCTTGCATGGATAATTGCAAATCTGGCATTTCCTAATTTCCAACTTTGACATTGCAACATAAATTACATTTGCCTACAATAGTTTTTGTGTATAATTTCCTAGGTTTTTTTTAAAGTACAAAGGTAAAAGTATTACAGTTTTACATAGTAAAATTCAGTCTTCCATCATGGTTCATCATAGGGTTTGAACCCTGAATTTTCAGCACTGACTTTTACTACTTGAGCTATAGGACTAACTACGGTAGCTGGTAGCAGGAGATGGCTGTTATCCCAGGAGGAGGGATGGGCTGCTGACAATTCATATTGTGGCTGTGGGGGGGAGGGAACCTGTCCCAGATATCTCTTCCCCACCCGAGAATGTTGTTGGGGTCCTGCCCCAAGAGGGGGGATAAGGCTGCTAGGGCCATGTTCTTGGTGTGTGGGATTTTGAAGCAGAGCATGGCTTTTCTGCCCCTCTTAAACCCCAGGAGGTTAAGTTCCTGCTTCATGTGGCCCCTGAGGGAGTATGAGAAACTGGAATCATATGCCAGGTCTGGGCTTATGGGGGCAGCTTAGCTCTGTGATCTCTCTTTCTCCTGTACCTAGGAATTGGGGGAATGCAGCCGCATGTAGTAAACGTGGGGAGATAGGTGGGAGGGAAGATAGGAAGAAAGCCAAGCTGAGCTTCCCCTGAGAACCTTTCTCCAGCTGCTGTAGCAGCTCCCAAATGTTCCTAGTGCAGTGTCATCTGCTTGTGGGACTGGTCCTTTAAAATGCTCAGTTCTTTTTAGCAGGCTGCTTCAATCTTACTGCAGAATGCAAGTGAGAGAAGGGCAATAGTGATTTTTAAGACTTTACAATACTGCTAAACCTGATTGGAATTTCACAGGAGACAGAAAAGGCACTCATCTAACCTGAGGGATTGCTTCCTGCTGCAAACAATGGTGGTGGTAATACTTCTCAAAAAAAAGGTTGCAAGAATCCTTTATAATAGAAAGTGTTAGGCAATCTATATATAGGGGTCACTACCGGCTCCCCCTACAATGTGTGACCTAGGCTGTCGATTTACTGTATTTTGCATTTCTTATTTGCTCGTAGATTTCAGACCATTATGGACTAGATTGGCATAAGATCCTCCCCTTGTTCAGCCAAGTAAGGGCTCCCCACACTGTGACCTCTATTGCTGGTGGGGAGGGGGGACTGGTAAAAAAGGTTACTTGACTAATTATCCCCCATAAGCAATTACGCAGGGCGACACTTTGACTCTGCTCCTGCCCCACACCCTTCATGTCTTGCCCCTCCCCAGCCGGAGTAGCGGGCCTGGCAGATGTGAGGTGTGTACCTTCTCCATGGAATGATTTGCGGAGCAAGGGGAGAGGAAAGGAGGAATTGTGAGTAAGTCACAGTGGAGTCTATGATCAGCTGTGGTGGCAGCATGCCCATGTGCTGTCACCTAGGCTAGATTGTAACTTCATAATCTAGCCCTATGCAAAGAACTCTGTTCTCAGAAGATACTTCCCTTGTTTGTGGAGTCTTTCCCTTTTTTTTGAGAGTCAGAACTTGCCCACGTCCATCCTCCTCTCTTGCACTTCTAAGCTCAAGGTGAGATAGTCTAGAGACGTGACCTGTCTGAAGAAAAGACCCAACTTGTACTTGTTCTGTTCCCATACCTGCTGACTTAAGAAAATGCAATGAAACAAAGGGTGTCAAAGCTCAATAAAAATACATAGAGCCAGTTGGTTAAAGGGCTTTATATGTTACCATGAGGGCTATACCCACAGCTGATGAAAACTGACTTTAGTGGAGTTATGATGATTTATACCAGCTGAGGGTCTGGCCTTCCATTTTAATTTTGGTGAATTCTCCTACCAGCAGCCGGTGGCTGAGATTGAAGCAGCAGGCAAGCAGAGTCTCTCTTGTCTGCCCTTTGATGTTCCTTGTAAAATCTTAGGAAATTCCCTATTAGGTCTCCCCTAGAGTTGTTAACACAAGCTATTGTTTCCATGGAATATAATGTCCTACTGTCAAATTAACTTGCACTGAGATGCCTTAACAAAGCTTCGTTATTAAGCGATTTCCATGATATTTGAATGCCCCGTATTATATAAAAATGTAAACATGCAGTCCTTACTGAGAGGAGGTTTGACCAGACTGAAGGCTTTAATCTACGTTTTGATGACAAGAAAAAACAAGTTGGGTTAATTTCTACAGCCACTTCGATGAGGACTTTTGTGTCTGGGTAGTTCCATTCCTTAGAAAATGAGAATATTACATCTCCCCATAAATATTTTATGAACTATAATGTCATCACTCTTAAAAATAAAATATTAAACATTGTAAATGATATTTGACCTCAAATACATTTTTTTTTTACAGGCTCAAAACCCGCTCTGATTTAAAATGGTTTCCTGCCATGAATATTTTAAAAAAATAAAAATAAAAAAAGGAGAAATATAGTGTGGTATTTAGAAAAGGAGGACTTGTGGCACCTTTAGAGACTAACCAATTTATTTGAGCATAAGCTTTCGTGAGCTACAGCTCACTTCACTTACACACTGTAAGGAGAGTGATCACTTAAGATGAGCTGAAAGTGTGGCATTTGTTTCAAATTTCAGTTTGAAACAGGAATTGACAATAAAGTATATCGTCCAGAATTAGCACCATGTCTTCATCAGTATCCCCTCCACATAGGGTAGGCAGGGTGCCAGATATGTGTTCATCCTTTTAGTTACATCTTAGAAATCATGTTGGAGCTATGGAAAACGTATTGCTGTGACATCTGCAGACATTTTCAAAATATACTCCAGTAGTTTCACTTACGGTTTTTCCAGATATATTTTGTAAGGTGATTTTTAAAATGTGTTCTTACAGTTGTCAGCTGAACACTGAAGCTCTGAAAAACAAGGATGAATTCATTAGGCAGAACTGCTATATTTTTCCCAAAATTGCTTTGCATTGTTGAATAATTGAAGCTGACCTGTTGCTCCCAGTTATTCAAGAACATGGCTATTATAGAAATGGAAGTAGGCCCATACTAGAGTGTCAATCCTGTTCCCTTTGGAGTCAGTGGCATAACTACTTCTGAGAACAGTGTCTGACTCTAGGGCTCTGGTCCTGCAATCAGATCTTGTAGCATGGACCGCTGCACCCATGCAGAGCCTCTACTGATTTTAGTGGGGCTCTGAGCTGAGTGGTGCGTCTACAATAGACAATCTGATGCAGAATCCGAGCCTAGTTGTGTCCTCCTACATTGCAGCTAATACTAAGAAATCCAACAATATGGCTCCGTGCAGTCCTATCTCTGGGATGCTTTAAATTGCAATTTGATTTGTGTCGGAACTGATCTGGAGATGGGAGGAATTTCTCTGCTTCTGGTGGCTTTTTCATCAGACTGGTTTGGTTGAAGAACAGAGGAACTAAAAGTCAGCGAAAAGTAACGTGCACATTGTGTTTTTTCTTATCACACAAGGGTCAATTTCTCTTCTTGGTTACCTCAATGTAAATCTAGTATAACTGCCCTGAATTTAGTCTGGATTTACATAGGTATAATAAAAGAATTTGACCCCAAAGCATGGCTAGCCAGATGTGAAATAAACAGTAGGTATATTTAATGATCAGGTATTCAAATAAAAACATACCAATTAATGCATTTATTTGTATCACACATTCAGTCCTCATACCAATTTGAATGGGTCATCAATTACAGTTGTTTGTATTTAAGGGGATTTAGTGCTTGTTACAGTTACTGGCTTGACTGCTCTGGCGACTGTGTAAGGAGCAATCACTACGCATTTGAGAGCCGTATCTGATCATGTACCCAAAAATATTCTTATAATCATTTCACAAATAGCAAATCCTGGTCCAGAACAGGGCAGATGGTGATCTCAGCTGGTGTAAATCATAAACTTCACCCCTAAAAACAATGGAGTTACTCTGGATTTACATTGGGGTAACTGCAAGCCTAATCTGGCCCAAAATAATTACCTTGGTTTAGAAAGTGAAGAAACAAACACCTCCAGTTGTCTCGTAGTAACAAAAAATCCCAGTGCAAATCAAGAAGTTGAAATAAGTTTCCTAAATGGATGTTACAGAATGGTGTGGGATCAGACTTAACTAAATATTCAGTATTATTTAATCATATATTTATGCAGTTTATGCACATAAGAATTTATCCTTGTTGAATGTCCATTCTCTCTCCCAGGGAGAGTTCATTTGTTTATTCTTGCACTTAAACTCATGATTCAATCTACACAGTACCTCATATCATCCCCATCTTTTCTCTTTGTGGAGAATCAGGGAGTTAGATGTATTTTTCATAAATAGCATGTGGTCCTCCATTTACCTGTGTGCTATTATCCTACCTGGCTGCATAGATTGAAATCAAAGGAAGCTGTAAGGAGGAAACCAACAGGAAATGAAATGACGACAAGAATAAGGTTCTATCATAGACAATACCAAGGGTCCTTGGGGAAACAATAGGGAAGCTTTTAAGTAGGAAATACTGGCAGCCTGATGCCAACTGGGCTGCTAAAGTTTGCTATTTAAGATATTAAAGCCTTAAGCATACTAGACTAGGCAGATAGGAGGGGTTGAGTGGGTTGCCAGCAGTGAGGTGAGTTTCTCACAGACAGAAAAACTGCAGTTAGCAGGTTGTCTCTCCCAGCACAGAGAGGCTACTGGACTGACTAGAATTTACCAAAGTTTGCAAGGAAAGATAAAGGCTTCTTTTTTATTTTATTACCCCCCCCCCCCCGCTCTCTCTTCCCCTCCCTTCTTTTTTTAAAGTAGGGTTCCAGGGTGATGTGATGACAGTGATCTGTGTTGCTAAACAGATGGGCTGCTGCATCTTGAATTAGTAGGAGCTTTTTCAGGCACCTGAAATTTAATTCCTAAATAAGATTTAAAATCATCGAGCTTGGTGGTCATGAATACATGGATGTTCTTGTCTTGAATAACAGGTGTATTCCTAACATTAAAATGCAGCTATCAGTAGCAGAAACCTACTATAGAATATAGGTGCAACACAGTGCTTTTGTATCAGCTAGTCTAGTTCCACCATGCTATTATGACAAATCTGCCTTGCACCTGACACACTTCTAGGGCGCTAACAATCTGACAAATCTATCATGGATAATGCATTCTGAAAGCTGCTTCACGGGGAGAAAAAAGCAGAGAATAAGTGCAGCCCACTGGCAAGTTTCTTTCCCCCTGAGGCCCTAAGGCAAATTGAGCAAAACTCTCTGGATTATACTGGCAAACTATTCACAGCAGTTGTTCAGCTGCTGGGAGATGATATTATTATAGCAAAGGTGCTAATGAAATGCATGGTTTGAATTATTGACACAAGTCCTCAATAGGAAACAAAATAAGGTCTTGATCCTGTCCCATTGCAATTCATTGCAAAACTCCCATTGACTTCAATCGGTGCAGGGTCAAGGCATAACAGAGTTAAACATACAGAATAGAGCTGGTCTAAATTTTTCACTTCAGATTTTTAAAATAAAAATGGCCTCTTTTCAAAACATATTTTTTGTGTTCTGTGTTTTGTACAGCACCTTGCACAGTGGTGTTCTGGTCCATGGCTGGCGCTCCTAGGTATTAATGCAATACAAATAATAACTGATGTTGGAAGTGATAACTGTGTACAACATATAAAACTACTGAGTTCAAACTAGTATCCCAAAGGGTTAGCTGTAGTCTTAAAAGTACATACTGTATTATGCACACTACAGGTATTATAATGGCCCTGGTCCTGCTCCGATTGATATTAATGGCAAAAAATTCATTGAACGTAATGGTACAGGATCAGGCCAATAGAGAATTAACTTAGTAAGGAAAAACCTGCTTTTCTGTGTTAGTAGCTAAATAATCTAAATCTAAAATAGCTTTCTGTATAACTTGTGTATAGTTAAGCATCTTTAATTTGGGATGTGTTGTGGCTTAGAGTATTGGCACAGAACCTTTCTATAGGTCATCGGTTTGAAACCAGCCCAAGTCTGTACTCATTTTTAATTCATCATCTGTTAGCTTTCCAATGATCCATGTAGAGTAGGTTTTCAACAGGAAGACCAAGAATTAAATGAGCAGGGAGACTGGATTATACCTCTCACCGCTATGGATGGTCTTGCTAGGACAGTATTAGTGCCCCCAATTGCATTGCCCATGCTGTACCTGGTCTATGGATAAACAGTGGAATTCTGTCTGCAACCTTTCAATATGGCGCTTTTCAGGAGCATGATTCAGTTTATTCTAAAAATATTCAAATGCTGTATCTGAATTCCTAGCACTTTCTACTGGGAGTAGAATTGCTTATTTCAATACTTATTGAATTTCTTAATTCTAAAAAGGCTAAAATATAAATGGTAGGTAATAGTGGTAATATCTTTCCTTCTGATATACCAGCTAGCATGTTCATATTTCTCCACTAAGATTTTGCTTTATTTTTCTCCCCATTGAATATTTCTTTTCTCAGAGATTCTGAATTAATTTGTTGCTAACACAAAAATAGTTTGGACAACTTTGTGTGTGTGTGTGTGTGTGTGTGTCTGAGAGACTATTTTAAAGTTTTAGTTGAGAATAATGATAGAGACATGGGACAAAGAAGATTAACTCCTCTCTCTCTTACTGCTGCCCCTCTTCCCCCCAAAATTGGATTTTTTTTTTACAACTACAATATTGAGAAGTTATAGGGAAACTAGCTAGGCCAGGGGTTCTCAAACTGGGGTCAGGACCCCTGAGAGGGTGGCAAGGTTATTACATGGAGGTTCGCGAACTGTCAGCCTCCACCCCAAACCCCACTTTGCCTCCAGCATTTATAGTAGTGTTTAAATGTAAAAAAGTGTTTTTAATTTATAAGGGGTGGGGGTCGCACTTAGAGGCTTGCTATGTGAAAGGGGTCACCAATACAAAAGTTTGAGAACCACTGAGCTAGGGGTCTGAAGAGTTGAGACATCCAGATAAATGGATATATAGGATTTGAGAGTGAATTAGAACTCCTAATGCAGCCCACCGATAGATGATTAATGATGAGTAAAAAACAACTAACTAATGGTTCTATTGTTTAATTATTCCCACACAAGACAGTTATGAATGATGTATTTTATTTGGACTTTATATGCTGTGGTTTTAAAATGATTTTGAAGGCAGTCTCCACAACATGCAAAGTATTGGAAGGTATCAAGATGATATGCTAAAAAGTAAATTATTTATACAGTGCCTGTCCCTGCCTTGCATTACTTATAGTCCAATCTGGACACGGTAAAGCCTGGGATGACAATAAGCACAGAGTGGTGTATATGTAGAGGACAAGGTTTGGAATAGTAAGATCCTGCATTGGCAGGGAGATGGACTGGAGGGTTGGGCAGCTTGGCTATGTAGTGGACCTGGGAGGCTGGAAGCCCTTGGGTCCCTGGCAGTCTGCAGGGCTGCGCTGCCCCTGAACCATATACCCTGGAAGCCAAGGCAGCTGTGATATTGAAATGCTTCTTGTCAGTTTCATGGCTGCTGTTCAGTGGTGATTGGCAGTGAAATTGATAAGAATCATGTCAGTTTCAGTCAACAGCTGTTCTGGGGAGCATACTTCCTTTCAGAAACACCATGTGTCAATGATTTTGAAATGAAAAAGGTATAGACTGGTAATCTACACATCAGCTCAGCCTATGGTTTAGTGGTGAAAGAGCTAGTTAATGAACTGCATGGGCTGTGCTACCTACCACCAATTGTACGTGCTTCATGATTCTGCACAAGCTGGTGCTGGAGACGCAAAGAGTCTCTTCTGCTAACTGCTCAATTTCTCCTATTCTGTAGATAAATGAAGATGTACATGGTCTTAAGTAGCCTCTTCTAAAAATGCATTGAGATGCACTGAGGCATTGCAATCTGTTTTAGGCTGCCAAATCCAATCTTGGCAAGGACTTTCTGTTCATTAGCACTGTCTATCATAGATCTTATGGAGGCAAGGTAATGGAAATCCGTCTCTTATTGATTAGGGCGATAGCTGGAAAAAAGGCATAATTGCCACCCTCAATTTAATCTTGTAGATACCCTCTGGTGCCAACATGCTGCCTTTGGAACAATGTCTTCCTGGCACGGTGGAAGTGAACTCTCAAAGCTTAAGCTGAGATTAGCACCACCTAACTATGAATCTAGCTCATCGTGGAGCTAAGATTCTTCCCCGCTGCCTTTTTTAATACCTCCATTAATGGTGCAGACTGTTAGTGAGTCTGACACCATTATTCATCTCTGTATATCTAATAGAAAACTTTTAATGCTCATGTCCGTTTAGTCATCTTTTGCATTCCGCATGCAAAACTGTTTACATCAGTATTTCATAATAACTGAATACAAATATTGTAGAAAGGTAAGGAATAGAAGACCATTTATTTGAAAAATGGAGTATGGCCATGTTTAAATGCACTTTTATATATACAATAGATGGTGTAGAAAGAAACAAATATATGCTACCCCTAAGTGGCCAGTAGGGATTAGGGGGAATCTTTCTGCAGGGTTACAATGCCAGCAGAATTTCCAAGCAGTAAACATCTAGTCTGTAATGTTGGAGGACACACACATGCTATATTTTAAATTTTACAAGATTACAGTCAAAAATCTTGTTTATTCCTTCAGTGTTTTTATATAAAATACCCACAGATCAGATCTATTTACTGCTGTAAGAAAAACAAAGGGATCAAAATATTTTCTCAGATGAGTACAACCATTAAAGTCACTATTAGGTGAAGAAGGCAACATCAAAATTCCCATGTACAACTCTGTCAAGCACCTAGATCCTGCTCGACCGTATATCTGATTATTCTACCAAGACTTGAAGAGCGAGTGTGGGGTATCCCAATTTCATCCTCAGAGTTATTGTACAGTACCTGAGACTGTCATAGTTTACATTTTTAAACTATTTTTGCAAGCAAACGTATAGCCTGAGCATCTGTGTCCTTGTTTCTGGCCATTGCTTCCACCAGTGTTAGTAATGTTGGCAGTGCTAAAATAGAGAGAGCTAGGCAGCTGTTGGCATTTTAACCACTTTCTTGTCTAATTCCATGTGATGGCACAGGGCTGGAGTTTTAAAGGTATTTAGGTTCCTAGTAGGATTTTCAAAAGTGCCTCAGCATCTAACTCCTTGGGTGCTTTAGAAAATCCCATTAGCTGCCTATCTGCATCTTAAGGTATCTAAATGCTTCTAAATTAGCTGTGGGCACCTGGAGCGTTATCTATATTAGCACATCTACCACTGGAGGAGCTTCACTGGTGGAGCAAAATTGGGAAATGTTAAGGTTGGGGAGGGGAGCCTAGTGAAGTCTAAAAATCAACATTCCAACAGATACTACAAAGTTACCTCCTATTCTGAGTACAGGAGGAAACAAAGTCCAATATCTCAAATAGATGCTGGCACTTTTTTGGCAATTATTGGGCAGTTACCCATTCCTTTGCTTCGCAAGCCCCCAGTTAGCTATGTTTATCTAGGTGATATTACAATCTGGAGCAAGTTCAAGAAAGCAATTCAACATTACTATGACCTCCTCTCCTGTACTCACGGTAATAACATTTTTTCAGTAAAAGCAATCTCTAAATTATTAATTCTTCTCAGGAAAGTGAATAAACAATCTGATTGAAAAATATAAAAAGAATGAGGCAATTGATTACTTCCGCACTTTAACAACAACAAAATAACACAAACGAAAGTGTCTTTTCTATAATGATCCACATTTCATTGTAAAATTTGGCTCTTGCAGGAAGCAAGTACTTGAGGTAGTGACACTACAGCTATAGAAATATGGATTTGAGCATTGCCACACCACATAACTTTGCAAAAGTAAGTAAATCTCTTGGTATATGCTCTGGAATCAATTATTCCTCATCACGACCATATGACGCAGGAGGGAGAGCATTAGCAATTTCTTCACACTGCATCTTCAGCCAGCCCAGAAGAAAAACGTGCACAGTGCCAGATTACTAGCATCCAAATGATTGTCTTCATTGTCCTTCTGCTATGTTATCTTCATTCTATTGGGATCTGCAAAACAGAAATGAGTATTCATCTGCTTAAGGGACTATGTAAGAAACAGCCTTGTGCATGTGGTGTCACGAAACAAGTTTAATATGAAAATGTCCAAATGATTTGTTGTAGCTGTCTTATTTCCTTCAGAATTTTTTATGTAATTATGGCAAACCCACTATCCACATTTTTCACAATTTGACCCAAGGAGCAAAAGAGTTTATTAAACTCAGTAATACACAAGTAATGAAGAACATGATTCTGAAAGGGATTAAGCAATGAAGTGATGAATGGAACAGTTTCCAAAGCATGCACATAAAGTGATATCATCTAGCTAGGTTGATTTCTTCTCCATCACTTCAATAGGGAAATAGCTATATTGCTAAAATGGTGTGGCTTAGGCTCTCTTATTTGCAGTGGCACTTGACACTTATGGAGCCGGAATTCAATTTCCTTCTTCTAAAGCAGGCATGTGTACAAAACCAATGTGCCATTTCCACATAACGCATGGAGATTGTTGGCTCCTGGCCCGCAGGTATTTCAGGGCACTTATCCTGTTTTCACGCTGCAGAGGTTGTCCGTGAACAGCATCTTAGTTTAAGTACTTGAGTGAATAGTCTTGATCCCAAAACAAGATAATAGATAATGTGAAAAGCTTTACTTTATGCTAATGCATACATTCAAGTACCCATTTTGAAAGGACAGTTTTATGGAAGTCCACATTACACAGCACATCAAGATTTTGACATTAATTTATTACTCAGGACAGGAGGAAAGGTGCTCCTTCATCTTGCTGTATCTCTCTCTATTTGATCACGTTTACGTTGTTAGCATCATATCATGTTTGATTCTAAAATACTGTTCCTTAGGTTCCAATAGTGATATTGGTTTGCTGTGGTTTATTTATGAATAGTGCATGATATGCTTTTTGTTTTAAATTACAGCAAAGATGATTTCCACAAGTGTCTGCTTGAATTTAGGTAGGTTTAGTTGCATAGGTAGTAGGTGGCTAGGGCTAGAGGGGACTCAGTCTTCCCAATCTACCAGCCCACGTCAGCAGGCAAATGCCCCTGGCATCTCCAGGGCCAGGAAGTGGGTGGGGCAAGAAGAGGGAAGACCCACTTGCACGTGACAGCGTGCCAGGCTCTTACAAGAGCCAGTGGGCTGGATGGAGAGTCTGCTTGGCCCAGCCTCATGGAACAGGAGGCCCTGCTGCTTGCCTCCTTCCTGAAAACATCCCTAAATTCATACTAGAAGCTCATGTTCCAAAGCACAGGCCCCATTTTTGAGAGTTGAGCTCCATAGTAAGAGCCATTGTGAGGCAGGCTCGCTCTCCACATGCCAGAGAAAAGGGCTTGACCATCCATCCCTCTGCCAGACAGAGTGGGCTCCTCCTGCATGTACACCAGCATGGGAACCTGCCCACTCCTCACAAGAGAGCCATTCTCCATAGAGCTGGGAGCCTGGTCACTAGTTGTTTTACTCTGCATGTCCAAAAAATATTTTCACCTCGGCCTATCTTTAATTGGAGTGGGATTTAGTTCTTACATGAAGAAATTTCCATAGCTTTAGGGAAATACTACTTTACAGGATCTTATAGGATGGCTGCATGAGGTGAGATATTAAAAAATAAATCCAGGTGGAATATTTAAGTGTAACATGCTACAAGGGTCCTATGCTCCTTAAAAAAAGTCATTGAAGTTGCAATATTTACTAAGGAGTGCAAAAGTGCTAGGTATTCTTATTACACAATTATCTTTGCAATCGCATCAGGAACACTTTCTGTGAGATTATGGCAGCTGAAGTCAAAACAGCTAAAATAAGAATGTTGATAAAATCTGTTTACTTCTGCCAGGTTGGAGTGATTTTTGATAGATGGCAGACACATGCATTAGTTTCCATATCAGTAGTGCTATACTGGTCCCACATAGACTTTAAGGAAGAAGCATAAGGGAAGATGCATCCCTCCATTTGTGGAAGAAGTTGGGCAGTTGTCCAGGGATGGAATAAAATTAACCTTTTTGAAAATTTAAAAATTAAACATTCACCCTTTTGAAAATTTTAAAATTTAAAAAGAGAATTCTTTCAATCTTTCTCACCCTCCAGTCCTTCATAGGCTTTTGCTTTGTCTCAACAGCATATTTCTTCAGATACTCTTCAGCATCTACTTTATGGAGCAACTGTATGTATGATGAGATTGCTATGGTAACTTGTTTTTAAATAGCAGGGTAATTACTCTTACAAATTCCCTTGTAACTGACTAGCATATAGTCTAGCACATACAGTATATTTGTAATAGAATAGCACATACATTAAACGTTTCTTTTTTCACATATATTGCTTCCTTTTTATTTGTCAAGTATTTTTGAGTATTTCATTTTTAAAAAACTCTGCTTTATCCCTTTTCTGACTTGTATACTCCAACCGGTGTATAATGGAGAGTTACTCAGTTACAAGCATGAAAAGTGGGGTTTAATAATGGTGTGTGTGTGTGTGTGTATATATATATATATATATATATATATAAACTGAAACAAATATTATTGCCATTCAGTATGTTTTTCACTGACTCCAACAAAGTAGTTTTAAAATACCAAAAACTTGTTCTCTTGTATTTTCAGGCTTGTACTGAAATCGATAGCATATTGAATCTTTGGAATAATATTCACTGGATTCCTTTTTAGAGACTGAATGGCCGCTTGCTATTCATGTAGATTTACAGGTGAATTCAAGCATTAAGCAATGTCTGACTTCAGGCTTTTCTTTTTAATTATCATTATTTTCTGCCGTGGGCTAGAATACTGAGCATCTAAGTCCCTTTATAATAAATGTATAGGCATTTGAGACATGTGAGTACAGTTTAATATAAAAACGTTAGTAGAAGGTAACTGGAAACTGCAGTATGGAGCTGGATACTTCTCAGTGTGGAGTCATGTACCATTTATGGCCAAACAGAACAGTGTAGGTAGCTTCTGTTGATTAGTTATGTACCTATTTAAGGTTTCAGAGTAACAGCCATGTTAGTCTGTATTCGCAAAAGAAAAGGAGTACTTGTGGCACCTTAGAGACTAGCCAATTTTTTTGAGCATAAGCTTTCGTGAGCTACAGCTCACTTCATCGGATGCATACTGTGGAAAATACAGAAAATGTTTAAAAAAACCATGAGGGGGAGGATTTGGAAGCCACGAGGTACACTACAAATAAGACATCTGACACAGCTAGTGTAAGCTGCCATTTTTCAGTAAAACTTTCATATGTAACAATGTACGATTGGCTAGGGATTACTTTTGTTTCACTGGTTTCAGAGTAGCAGCCGTGTTAGTCTGTATCCGCAAAAAGAAAAGGAGTACTAGTGGCACCTTAGAGACTAACAACGAATTTTTCTACTGAATGCATCCCATGAAGTGAGCTGTAGCTCACGAAAGCTTATGCTCAAATAAATTTGTTAGTCTCTAAAGTGCCACAAGTACTCCTTTTCTTTTTGTTTCACTGTTACTCTTACATTTTGCTAAAGTGTGGTTCTAACCACAAAGATCTCTATACTTTGATTATTTTGTTGGGATCACCTCTGCTACCCATAATCAAGCCTATCCTGATGGCTGCTTTGATTTTTAAAAGCTAGCAGGAACACTTGTCGTCATGCTAAATTATCTGCATTGACTATTTGCAAGATTCAAATTGAAAAGATACAAAAAGGTATGAGTGATAATTGTGCTAGCAAATTCATTATTCCTTGCCATTATTTTGGCAAGTTGCTTTTAACAGAACTCCAAAACAAAGTAAACCAAAAATGTTAGAAAAATGAATTGCAATTCACTTGGCAACATAATATGCTAAATTTCATGAAGTGTAGATGATTCTTTAGGAATGCTGACAGCACAAGAGGGAGCTGTAGCTAAGAATACCATGGAGAAAGAGAACGCAACGTGGTCTCAGAAATTTAGATTATCCTAGTCTTCATCCCTGTCTAAATAAGAGTCTCCTAAGATTCCTTTTTGCTTGTGGAAAGGAGCATCTCCTACCAATTATTATACAGAGATGTCTCTCCTCTTGCACTCCATCTCTGTCTTCAAGACAGTTTCTTACCCAGGCTCTGGAAAAGAACTACTAAAATGTAGCATTAGTTTTAACCTTTTCTGAGACTACTTCTAATGGACAATTGGACTGGCAATTAGTTTTAAGTGAGGGAAGTCAATCTTCTAAATTGACTGCCTAGTGATTACCTTACATTTCTTATTCCTTCTGTACTAGGCACAAAGAGAGAGATGGGCAGAGATTCAGTTAGATGCAGAGGTATAGTCACCAGGAGCCTCCTCATGCAGCTGGTGCTGTGTGAAGAGGCTGTCCAGTAGCAATTTAATCAGGATTTTGTGACAGATTTTATATGCCACCACTATTGTATTGGTTCTGTTATCCAAAAGTTCATAATGAAAATGAAGCAAAGCACAAGACTCTGAATATTTATGTGCAACATTTCTTCCCACCTATGCTTATAAACCAGTTTATTACTAACAATGTGAATGAAGTTGGATATTGGAGGAAAAGGTCTATTTGGATTTTGACTATTTTGGTTTCCTGACATATGCTCTGAAACCAGACTCCAATGCACCAGGCATTATTAGCGCTGACTTTAGGATGTTGGGCTGCAATGAAGCTATTAGATAATAGAGGTAGGGAAAAGCCACCTAAGCCCCTTTCATTTACAAGATTTCCATCTTTTGATCAGGACAATGCATTGTCATAGTGCAACTATTGGCAGAGACCCTGGGTGGTTTTCGTTTTCCTCTGTGGCATGGGGCACAGGTCACTTGCAGGTTTAAACTAGGGTAAATGGTGGATTCTCTTTAACTTGTTGCATCCGATGAAGTGAGCTGTAGCTCACGAAAGCTTTTGCTCTAATAAATTTGTTAGTTTCTAGGGTGCCACAAGTACTCCTTTTCTTTTTACGGATACAGACTAACACGGCTGGTACTCTGAAACCTCTCTTTAACTTGAAGTCTTTAAACTAGCCAGAGATTGGGGTCTGTTACAGGAGTGGATGGGTGAGGTTCTGTGGCCTGCCAGGTGCTGGAGGTCAGACTAGATGATCATGATGGTCCCTTCTGACCTTAAAGTGTCTGAGTCTAATTCTATATTCTTGCAGGATGGATCATGAAATTTCACACATTTCAAAAGGGGTATGTGCATGTCTCCTTTTTTGGGTTCTCCTGCATTATTGAGGATCCCCACAGGGCTAACAGGTATTGTAGGTGGCCTGGCTCTTGTAAACATGTACAGTATGGAAACAATTATAGTAGCTTCTCTTTCTTCCCACACTTACTTATTGTGCTGTGGTTCACTCATATGAAAAATGCATGCACAGTATTTTATTGTTCTCGACTATGAATTGCAACAAAGTTCCATTTTGCTTGTGAAGTGGCATATCGTACTGGACATTCACGAACTATAGTGATGTTCTGAAACAAACCTGATAATCCTTGTTTGATACACCAAAAAGGGCATCTCTTGCTGTGCTAACAGAAATCCCTTTGATGCAGACAATTGCTTTCAGTTATCTTGACTTCATATGAAAAGTCGAAGTGGGATATGAAATAAAGCATTTTAGAAAATGCAAAGCATATTCTCCTAAACCACAGCTGACCAGTTTAATAGATTTTATGTATCTAGAAAATTACAATGAACCTCATTCATTTTATCTGTAGCTTCTGATTTTAATGCCAAAATAGAAGCTGTCTTTTAGTATGCTAATGTAACTGTCAAAATGCATAGTTAATGGTAATTCTGAGGTTAAAATCTAATTTTTAGTATAGAATACAGTATATATGAATATACTATCATATTTTCTCAGTTGTCATTATTTAGCAGTTGAAAATATCTTGACTTTCCCCAGCTCTTGAATATAAAAATCAAGCTTTCTTTAAAATATTTTAATAACGTTATTCACCCCTTTCATAAAGTTAAAGCTATAAATGAACATTTTTCTCATAAAACTATGTAAAATACTTCAGTTAGATTGAATTATTCTCCCCATCTTACTAGGAGAATTCAATATTTTTGAATTTGCATGTTACCTTCTTTCTACAGGTTAAACCAGTATATCCACTTCTACAGGCACATACATTTGGTCTTATACACCTGCTTCCAAATAGACACTTCTCACAAAGAGCTACAAATAAAATAAAAGATCAAATTAGTTAAAAATACCCTTGTCATAAGAATCATAATTAGATTAGGAATACCCTGGCTATTCTTCCTCCCCCACCCCCCACCCCATGCTGTGACAATGTGAATTTTGATCCAGCTTCTGAATTTGGGTGGGAGGAAGGGTTGGGGGCAAAAATGATTTTTCTTTTGTTCCAATAGAAGGAAAAATAGCAGCTTTAAAAAGCTCCTTTTTTGACTTGAGATGGAAGAATGTTAAATATACAATCCCAAAGACTATGATATCACAAGGGGAAAAACAACAAGATTGTACAATTTAGCGAATTGCATACTGGATAATTTTGGAAACCAGGACTTAAGGACAAATTTCCTGCTCTTGCAGAAACAACTACTTGCAACCCATTCTAAGTTTAAAATGTAAGCCAAATTAGAAAAGTGTTGTTGGTATGAAGTTTTAAGAGCACATCAGTTCACTTATAGTGCAACCTATTTAAATATATTCAACTAATAAAACAGTCTCTTCCTCTTTGTTTAAAGTAAGAATTACCTGATTTCTAGCCTGTTTCTCATCCTAGTTAGCAGCTTGTGCTCCTATGACATTGTTTTGGCAAGGAAAGAAGAAAACAACCACTTCATAAGGACCCAATCCAAGAAGAACACACATGTCATGTTGTTATTTTAATTAGATCTCAGGAGTTAAACTTTCTATCAAATATTGCCAAAATGTTCTGTCCTAGCACAGCCATTACTGGGAGTAGAGCTGAATGGCTTTCAAACCAATCAGACGTGAATCAACTGGTGGATACTTTTAAGTGTATTTTCATGATTCTGTCTGGCAGAGGCCTATGGAAAGTCATTAACCACACACTGTCAAATAGAAGTAAAATAAAAATATCCCTCTATCTAGGTTGTAATACCATCCCCCTCATCATAGTAGCTTAGTGAGATACTCCATTTTTATAGTCAAATCTCAGAGTTAGTGCACTTTAATATCTCATCCTAAAGTTTATTGCACAGGACACTGTGAAAGTCAAGTGTATCTACCTCAAAGTCAAAGGGCCAAGTAAATACTTCTGGAATTCCAACCTGTTGTTCTGGAGAGTCTAGTGCCTTTTAAACATTAGTACTTAGAGTTAGGCTCCAAAAATCCATATTTAGACATCCACGTGAGTGGCCTGATTTTCAAAAGTGCTGGGCATGTTAAAGCTTTCATGGAAAACTGTTTGGCCTACTTATACAAATATGCTAAACCAATTTGATTTGTATGGAATAAAGCTAGTTCAGACCTGAAGCCACAGGTGAAACTTCTGGAGCTCATGATATCAGAGTCTTAGATACAAAATCATATCCACTTGCAAACAATGAGAGTTGTCACAAGCAGCTCTGGTAGACAATGGGGGAGACAGATGACATTTCTGAATAATGGTTCCTTATGCCATTCTTATGCCTGGAACTTGTTGCCTTCTGTCCACCACTGGAAATAAATTGGCAAATTTACAGCGTTGTCACAGCAACTAAAGTGGTTTGGGGATTGGTGGGTTTGCCTTATGAAAAGGATTAAAAGATTTGTATAGGTTGGCTAAGGCACGATGTGTGGGGTTGGTGAAATGGAGAAGGAGACATGATGGCAATCTACAGATGTTTAAACCAAAAAATATAAACACCAAAGGCAAACCCTTGCTCTTCAAGTGAGAGCTATACAGTATAGTGAGGTGGGGAATCATCCTTCTTCAAAGAGAGCAGTGTACATTCACCCTTAGTACCTGCTCTTCGCCTTGGCATATGTTACTGTGCATAGCATAAGCACACAGAGACCTGTCCAGGCCCCCAGACCGCAGATAGCATGCCTTTGGGAGTGAAGAGTGTCAGAAATGGACGTTTGCTCTGCAGCGCAGTGCTCCGGGGGTGGGTGGGGGGTACAGAGTTGGTATCTCTCCTTGTTAGTACACTAATTAGGGCAAGAGTTTCCTTGCACTCTTTACTCTCTCCCGTTAGTACCACTCAGTGAGTTTTTGTCTTACACAGGGAGAGAAACTATTTATGGTGTTACTAGGTGTAATGTGATTAGTAACACAGGCTGTGGAATAGTGGGGAGTGATAAAACCTCATTACATGGGATATGTGTAATCAGACTAGACAAGGCACAAGGAGACGTATCCTAGTGAACAATTCTACAAGGGCAGGGGCAGGAATTAGATGATCTAGCAGGCCTTTCTTTGACTAATTTTTTGAGTCTCAGATGATGCCAAAAAGGAAAAACTAGAAAAAAAAATCTGAAATGGAAACACCTGCCCTCCCCCAGCTCCCAGTGCTGTGAAAAAAAGAGCTCAGTTAGGGAAAAGGTTTTATAAAAATTCAGAAGACAATTGGAATTGAAATCAGAGAGGATAATAACATAGCTGAAGTCCAAATGAATATTTCATAAATGTATTTACAAGGGACTCTAAGCCATTAAATACTAAAAATGACATAGGCTCTGTATGCATTATCCTGTACAGACTCAGCAAGGAAAGTTGTTTAATAAGACAAGCTTATGTTAAAATTATAATCAATAAATGCTCACTACAATAAGGGATTTATCCCTGAATGTTAAAAGAACATAGCCGTAATTTGCATGCAAATGACAATCTTCACTGACAGGTTTCAGAGTAGCAGCCGTGTTAGTCTGTATCCACAAAAAGAAAAGGAGTACTTGTGGCACCTTAGAGACTAACAAATTTATTTGAGCATAAGCTTTCGTGAGCTACAGCTCACTTCATCAGATGCATTCAGTGGAAAATACAGTGGGGAGATTTCATATACACAGAGAACATGAAACAATGGGTGTTACCGTTCACACTGTAACGAGAGTGATCAGGTAAGGTGAGCTATTACCAGCAGGGGAGCGGGGGGTGAGGGAGGAGAAAACCTTTTGGAGTGATAATCAGGGTGGGCCATTTCCAGCAGTTGACAAGAACGTGTGAGGAACAGTGGGGGAGGGGGAGGAGTGAAATAAACATGGGGAAATAGTTTTACTTTGTGTAATGACACATCCACTCCCAGTCTCTATTCAAGCCTAAGTTAATTGTATCCAGTTTCCAAATTAATTCCAATTCAGCAGTCTCTCGTTGGAGTCTGTTTTTGAAGTTTTTTTTGTTGAAGAATTGCCACTTTTAGGTCTGTAATCGAGTGACCAAAGAGATTGAAGTGTTCTCTGACTGGTTTTTAAATGTTATAATTCTTGACGTCTGATTTGTGTCCATTTATTCTTTTATGTAGAGACTGTCCAGTTTGGCCAATGTACATGGCAGAGGGGCATTGCTGGCATGTGATGGCATATATCATATTGGTAGATGTGCAGGTGAACAAGCCTCTGATAGTGTGGCTGATGTGATTAGGCCCTATGATGGTGTCCCCTGAATAGGTATGTGGACAGAGTTGGCAATGGGCTTTATTGCAAGGATAGGTTCCTGGGTTTTTGTTGTTTGGTGTGTTTTTGTTGTGTGATTATCACTACAAAAGGTTTCCCCTCCCTACCCCGCTCTCCTGCTGGTAATAGCTCACCTTACTTGATCACTCTTGTTACAGTGTGTATGGTAACACCCATTGTTTCATGTTCTCTGTGTATATAATATCTCCCACTGTATTTTCTACATGCATCTGAAGAAGTGAGCTGTAGCTCATGAAAGCTTATGCTCACATAAATTTGTTAGTCTCTAAGGTGCCACAAATCTTCATTGAGAATCTTTTTTTTTTTTTTTTTCAAAAGGACTGAAAGGGTTACAGAGAAAATCTGGAGGCAAGCATGTCTGAGACACTATTCAGAGAAAGGGAAAGAACAAGAATGCTCAGGAAATTATGAGGCTATCAGCTTGACACTTATACCATGCAAATAAAGAGAACATATTCTGAAGGGCAAATCAGACACCAGTATGTGTTCAATAATTTTAGAACTGCAGATAACCAGCATGAATTTTAATAATGAGGATCCTTCATGAGTATAACCTTCTACTTTATAATTTATTGGAATTATACCCCAATCCTACAGTCTGATCCACATTGACAGACTGCTATGCCTAGGTAAAACTCCACTGACTTCCTTAGGGTTCCATTCAGGCATATATTTTCAAGAGCAGGTTAAATTATAGGATTTTAGTCTTTGTTGTTTTGGTTTGACGATCCCACGATGGCTCGAAGAGAGGGGTGTGTGTTTGCGCACACATGCACAAAGGAGAGTGCAGGGAGGAACCAGGTAGAGGGAGGTTAATAGGGGCCTCAACTTTAAACAAAATTGATAGGAAACTCTGCTGCCATGGAAACTGCCACAGCCTCAGTGATGTGTTTTATATATTTTTAAAGTTTGTTATAGAATTTTTAGAACATTTGCACTGAAGTAATCAAAAGTCAGGGGCAGGAGACAGATAAAATATATTTCAGTGTAGATTCAGCCTTAATTATGAATAACATTTCACTCTTTTGTAAGATCATTTCCCTGCATTTGCAATAAGGTGTGAAATCTGACCATTAATTCCTCATACCATCAAGATCATACTGCATATACAGGGCAATGTGTAAACCACCATGGACCTTATTTGCTGGAGTGAAAAACCTATTTTATTGATCCTTCCTCAGAAGCTATTCTCTTCAGTTAAGACGAGTGGGGAAGTACACTGGTCTGCCAACCAACTTCATTTAAAGCCTAGTAGAATGGGGCTATTGTGCTCTGTCCATGACTGTTGAAACAATGTCTCCTAAATGTTCTCATCCTAGGCTGTATCCTTGTCAGTTTTGATAATATGCTGATAGCCAGTGACAGGTGGAGGGAAGGTGCTAGCACACTGGTCACAGAAGTCTGATTCTGAGTTTAACACACTACAGCATCAAGAGTTTCTAAATTCTATGCTATTAATTGTACAAGTAGCAAAGGAAGGTTTCTTTGTATCACAGCATCTCAAAAGTGGCAATCAGCACAACTGTTCCACATGATGTACAACCTGATTATTAATCTGTGAGATTTATATCTGGTTGCAGAGTCAAGTGTTGCTCTCAGTGAAGCATTTTCAATATACTTTGCAGAAAAAGACGATTCATATTTACACTGAGCTAATAATCCTCAATGCAGAGGAACTGTGACTGGGGAGGATAAGCACAAAACCTCGTCAGTGGCGTTTCGGCTAGTGGTGCTTACTGAAATGCTGGAGGAACTCTGGGGTGCAGCTTTCAATATAGATCCATGTTCACCTTGTCAGGCAAAAGCCAGCAGGGGGATTTTGTATCATTACAGTTTTTAATTATTTAAAGTAATTATTAGCCCCCAAAGTTGAAGAAATCCATATCTTAAATTTCCGAGTTTGAGGAAACTGAGAGCTCCATAGCAATGTAGCTACATCTGGATCCTAAAGCTCTCCTTGACCACAGTCAATTGGAGTTTAGGCCTCTCTGAGATACAGACACCACAGTGGTCATGTTGGTCAGTGATTTCTTTCTGGTGATGGAGTAAAATCAGATGGCCCTGGTGATTCTTCCAGATTTGTCAGCTGCCCTTCACTACCAATGACCATGAAGTGTTGTTAGTTAGTAGGTGGAGGTGTCAAGGAGTGGAGTCCTTCTTTCTGAGAAATCCCAGGGGATAACTGCTCACTGAAGCCTCCCGAGCATATGTGAGGTTCTTGTCATTCCCTCTGGTACCACAGGTGGATGAGGCTATTTGGTTTATGGAGAAATATGGGCTGTAGTTCTTCTGTCTATGGATGACTCCTGGCTTTGTATTTTCATCTCTGGGGGTGGCCGACTGACTTACCCAATGCTGAATTCAGACTGAAGCTTAGCCGGTCATTCCAAGAAATTAAATTTATGACCAGTGGAATAAAGGTAAAACAAACATGTTGATGGTTGCCAGTAAAAGTGATCTGGATTGTGACTTGGGGAGTGGAAATTGTCTTTCATAAAGCTGAAATTGTTTGGAAACATGTACTGATATTAACTTACAAAAATGTGCTCTTGTATGTCTGCTGGCTACTAATTATCTTACAGTGCACTGTGAAAATGCTACTCTGACTTTTAAGGCTGTGGGCGAAAATCTGTGCTTGCTTACAGTGGTGCAAGTATGGAGTGGATCCACTGAAATTCTGCTACAAATAAGAGCAGGATTTGACCTTGTGTGTCTAAGCAGAAAGGTATACAGGCTCTCCAAGGGTGAAGCAGGCCGTTTAGAAAGCTTGCAGGTTTGAGTTTGAAAGGCTTGATCAAAGCACTTTTGTGTAGGAGAGGCTGTACAGAGCCCAATGCATCCTTGATATTATTTAATTAGTTTCAACAGAGTCACACCACAGATGGATTTGGCCTAGCATGTGTGTGGGCTGATTGGTGATAGGGAGCAGGCTAGAGTAACACTAGTGTGATAACAAAGGATCGAGTGGTAACCTGTGACTGGACCCAGGCCTCGGTAGCACCATTAGTAATCTGCCTGTCAGTGCCTGCAGCCACCACAGTGGGCAGTCCTATAGGTGAGCTGCCTCAGGAAGCTCATAACACTTGGGCATGTACATAATTTTGTATAGACTCCTGGATATTAGTGAAGAAAACTGTATTCAAAATGCAAAAATCCAGACATACTTTACTGGGTTATTTCCATGGGAAAAACTTTTTTTTTTTTATACTTAACATCTGTAAGGAATATGACTTATGGTTCCACTGCCTCGTCTTTGCTGCACCACTGAATACTCGAGAGCAACACTCTAAGACCCAAACATCTGCTCTCCCACTATAGTCTTTTTTTTTTTTTTTTTTTTTAAAAAAGCAAAATTCCATACTCAGTCATTATTCAGATTTGCTGTGAGACCTAGACGTTTCAGCCAGTTGCTTTTCTGGACAAAAAGCTGATTAAATTGTCAGGTGCTGTGAAAACACTGGAGGAAATAGTAAAAACAGAGTGAATGTCAAACAAACAGGTTTGGCGCTGCCTTCAAAAGGCCTGACGAAATAAACAGAAATGTGCCTAGACTCTGCATTGTGGATAACCGTGTAAAGCAGCAGAAACTGATACAAATATTGAGTCTTGATAGTCTTTCCCAGTGAAGAACCTGCCTTTGGTGGTGGTGATGGGGGGAGGGATGAACTGGACTAGGTATGAGTCATTAATTAGTAAATAATTTAAAACATTAAAAAATGTGAACTAATATATGTTTGGGTCAGAGTCAGTTATACAACTGATGAGATGTAACTGGGCCAGAAAGATTGCAAGACATAATTATGCACTGCCAGTGGAAAAGGAGAGAAGGAGTGACACTTTACTTATATCCCCAAATGTTTACTGCCTTTCCATTGTGATGTTAGCCACATGCATGAATCCAAGGGACACATTTAAAATAACCAATGTTCTTCCCCTCGGGCCACACTGTTCAGTCTCTTTGCACATGGAAACTCTGCTGGCTTGCGGGTTTGCACAGTGCTGCAGCATTTGGGTTACAAATATAGTAAGGGGTTATTTTAAAAGTATTCATGTTGGCATTTTGAAAATGTGAAGATTTTCCTACCTTTTAAAATAGTATCCATTCAAGTAAATTAAGGCCTAATTCTCTTTCCCCTATTCAGGGCTTGTACACATGGTGGGATAATTCACCCTCCGGGGGTATGATTTCTAAAGCACACTCATGTGTTTATATTGTAATTGCATGTAGACCCTGCCTGTGCGCATACAATAATTCTGTTTCAAACAGTATTCTGTTAAAGTGCACTAGAGAACCTCTAGTGTGTACCAGAAGTGTCTGCATCGATCAATTAACATGCAACATATTAGTGCTCTTTAGAAATCACGCTTCTGTAGGGTGCATTACTCTACCATATACGAAAGCCCTTAAATTGAGTCAAGTAGTCCCACTGAAAACAATTGTTCTACACATGGAATAAGGGACTACTCAATGAGAGTAAGGGAGGCAGAATTAAATCCTAAGTGTTTTATCATCACGTTATTCAAGTCACATAAATATCATGGAGGATATAAGAGAGACAAGGCAGGTGAGGTAATATCTTTGATTGGACCAACTTCTGTAGGTGAGAGAGATGAATTTACACAGACCTGAAGAAGAGCTCTGTGTGGCTCAGAAGCTTTTCTCTCTCCCCAACAGAAGTTGGTCCAATCAAAGATATTACCTCACCCACCTGTGTCTCTAATATCCTGGGATTGACACGGTTACAACTGCACTGCATATATGGAAAATATATGCAGTTTATAAGGATGGCTATCATAGTGTTTTAATGAAAGAAGCACTTACGAGTCTGACACAGCATTCCTATCCATCCTTCAGAGCATGCACAGACACTGGGGCCTACACATTCTCCACCATTCAGACACTCCTGCAGACAAACACCTGAAAAAACCAACATGAAAAGCGGGCAAATGAGAAGATCCATGAACGTACTCATGTGCATGAGCTGTTTTAGAGAGTAACATGCTGGCAATTGCTTCACATAGTTATTTTCAAAATGGTGGAATCTCAAAGAATTTAATGAATCTTCTTCACAAGATACCATAATTAGCATTTTGAATTTCTGTGATATTACCTCCCCCCCAGAAAGAGTTCTCTCAAAGTGAGTGGCTGCTGGTAACATCAAGAACTAGGTCAAGTACCCTGGCACCAACAAATTAAGGTACTCTTTTCTGTGTGATATATGGTACACCCATATCAGATGTTCCAAATAAATAGGGTGTGATGTTCATTTACATCACAACACAGTTTAAATGGTGTTTGTCACTGGGATTATTTTATATGTATGTGTATACACAGTATATATAATACATTATGATTCTGTGTGTGTATGTACTGTATATGTAAATATACACTGAGGAGAAATGATCAATATTATACTTTAGGAACAGCACTGAAATTAACATTGTGCTGATTCCCAAGCCTTATTCATCACCAGTACTCCTAGGGTGAAAAAGGCAATACATTAATCCATCTCCCACACAGTGTCATCTTGATCTTAAATTTATTCAGCTTATCCGCCAACATCATGGTAATGAATAACTATGTAAGAGAAAATATTCCCTGAAACATTTTAAGATAAGGTGATTTTTTTAATTGCATTTTTATGTAAACTGCAGTGAGATGTGGTAGGCTTAGTGTAAGAATACATCAGTCTCAGAATTATGCACTGGAATGCATCTGATGACCTTGAAAGTATATCAGTTTGGAAGGCTTTACTACAGGCTTTAAATAGTCCTGTATTTTGAAATATATGACATTTCTCTGTAAAATATAACAAAATATGTGTTGCTGGTATGACCTAAAATCAATACTTCAAGTTTAATACCATAAAAATGAGTTTCCATAAAAATATGCATAATAGACAGCTGCATGAGATAGAACCCCTTGGTTCCCCCCACCTTTCTTTTTCTGTAAACATCAAATGTTTATATCATTTTGTACATAAAACTGTACATACAACTGTTTTTCTTTGTAAAATGCTGAAGTAGCAAAACAAGGTCTATTCACTATATTCTTTTCTAATATTAAAAATGATTACAAGTCATTCTGACTGGCCTATGTACTACACAATATTGTGTTTGCTGGGAGGCAGAGATACTTACGTTTATTGCACCGCTTGCCCCTCCAACCAGATGGGCAGTCACAGACATCTGGGCTTATACATTTCCCTCCATTCATGCACATGGGATCACAGATACCTGCAGTTACATATTAAATGAGGAGCATGGTTGATGGTACATATTCAGGCAGACTTTACTTCAGGATGTATTTACATCATTTCGTAAGGTTAAGTTGTTGTAATTAAAAACAAAAAGGTAATTTGGATGTGAAAGTTTTAAACTCTGGGGCTTGCTATCTTCGATAAATCCTTGTAAAATTTGCTGAGCTCCGTTGTGCAAAAAACCTTTCAGGGAGCCTTCAGTAAGAACTGCCTCAACGGAGAAATGAGAGAGGCATTAATTACAATGATTCTTGAAAAAGCAAACAAGAAATCTTCTGTGGCAGCTGCAGACAGACCAGTACCACTTATTACTGTTGGTTGCCAAATTCTTGTGAAAGCTTTCACCTCTTGATTGAAAAACATGTTCTCAGACATTCATCAGTTCAGAAAGGACTTGAAGAAAATAGATTAACTTCAGACAATTTCAGGAAAACTTTTTAGTATTTTATCAATCAAGACTAAAGACAAGATGAGGCTGTATTCCCATCTGTTTTGAAATATGGCAAAATTGTTGCACAACAAGTTCAAATATTTAGTTTTTCACTAAATTTATGCATGTGATAAAGACACATCTTTATCTTGCCACCAATCAGGATAAACTGTATAATTCTGACCCTTTTTTAAAAACTGTGGAGTTTTCCAACTACTAGAATCATTTCAGCTGAACTCTATAACGTCTAAATCACATGGCATTTCAACCTGCTGCTACTACACAGAATTTTGCAAATGCTGTGTTTGATTTAGATATTAATGCTGTGATCATATGCTGACCATTGTATAACAACACACTTTGAGACCTTGTGCAAATGATACATTCCATTTTGTGGTACAGCAAGTGCTTTGGCATGTCCTGTGCAATGGTCTTGCCATCTAATGGGTTACAAATAAACCACTCAAATGGCTACAAAGAACAGGAATCTTTACAGTCTCTGGTCGAGGATGAAGTCATGCAAAAACTCTCCAAGCAAGAATATTGCAACTGTTTACAAGAAATTAGTGTCCAAAACGCCAGTAATTCATCATGCAATAGAAGGATAACATCCTCTCAGGCCTGCCTCTGGTATTTTCTGATCGTTTGGGAAGCTAATGCTACCTATGTCTCTGGGACCCTAAACCAGGCACACTGCTTCAATGGCTCTTCCTACCTGGTCACTCGGTCTATTTCTTACGCTTGTTTGCAGATGCAGCCATACTAGCAGTCTTCTCTTTGTGCTTCTGCACTGATCTCAGTTGCCTCCTAGTCTTTGATATTACTCTGTGCTAAGGGTCTTTCAGCACAGGGATCTGCTCTCAGATAAGCTGATTTTTACTCTGTTGGCGAGGTAAAATTCAAAGTGGTAGGGACTTCCAGGGACCAAGCCCTTAAACTGTCCCTCTTCTCTTTCCTTTTCCTCCACCCTCTCTGTCTTGTACTACAGTCATTGTCCCTGGTCATTTCGAGAGGGCACGGTAAACCACGGGCTAAGGCTAACAATGAGTCAGCACTCCTGGTAAAGTAACAGTTGTTGTAACTGCTAGTCATAACCAGGGTGAGTTCAGGATGCAATGACAACAAAAACTTAATTCCTTTGGTGTATATGTGTGTTGTTTGTTTCATGTCTCTCCTGTAGCAGACTTGTAACCTAAGTTCTTGTACTGTATTATAATTTAATTATAAAATATTTTAGAGGTTTAGAATTTAGTAGAGAGGACCTCAAAATCTGACTCTGGGTTTCACCCCCCACCCTAATTTGGTGGCATTTAGCTTGCTACAAAGAGCAAAATCTGTATTTTTGATTCCAGGACACTAAACTTTTCCCCCAAAGTTTACAGCAATGAGATCGAGGGTTTGGTTTGGGGCCATCTATAAAAGTTAGATCATCTGTACTCATGTGACCCTAAGAGCATCCCTATGCCAGAAGGCAAGGGGCTCGCTGGTGTCCAGCAGTGAGTTTCAGCAGTGACTAGTCCAGTGTACCTAACTCTCTGTTGTCAGAATCTGAATCTAAAAGGTGTCATGCAAGGTATCCAATGCAAACCGATAGTATGTTGGTCATTAATATTATTGTGTGGTGCATTTACGGGGGATGTATGGAAAAGTACAAATATGTACAGAAAACTGTTCTTAAAATGTGTGTCAGGCAGGGCATAAATCGCCCCTCCCTAGACAAAGGACTGTGATCCTGCCTGCTCTCCTATATAAATCAAACCAGAGTGGCCAAACACAATGGGTATTGGAGATTGCAGGAAGATCATTTGCATTGTAAAAATCACCAGTAGGAGAGGAATGAGCATGGAATTTACATCAGGCAGCCTGGTGTCTACACCCAGCAAGGGAAAGGTACTTTATCTGGGGACATGGCTCAGAGGAAAACATTTCAAAGGTTTACTGGACTATGAAGAAGGGGCCAGGTAAGCCTGTGAATTATCCTTCACCTAAGGAGTTCAAGAAACCAAGCGTTTTGAGCTCTGTATCTTGGGTCCTGGCTAAAGGTCTTACCAGTAAGGCTGGAAGAAAGACTACGGTGAGAAAAACTGCTTTGAACAAAAGACTCTAGTTTGTTAAGACGAGTTTTATTCTTAGAAGGATATTTTTACTTCTGTTTGTTTGTAACCATTTCTATCCTTATTTCTTATTCTTGGTATCACTTAAACCTATGTCCTTTTGTTAATAAACTTGTTTTACTTTTACCATAAACTAACTCAGGGCTTTGACTGAAGTGGAGGGTTTGTCAACCCCAGTTATGTTCATAAGTTGCTGCGTATTGTCTCTTTAAAGGAGCAGTGAACTTGATAAGGTATTGTGGGTTTTACAGTAAGAGGGGCTGAGTGAAGCAAAGAAGGATGTCACTGATGAACTGGTGTTCACTGATTGTTACTTGCTAGGCATGATTTGGACTGGCAGAGTCTTGAAGAGTTTGCTGGCAAGGCAGACAAGATGGATTGTTACTGAGGCTGAGAGGATCACAGTGGATCACATATTCTGGGAACCCCAGCAGACAGTCACACCTTGCAATTTCTAGATATCACAGGCCCTTGAAAACATTCCCCCCCCCACTTGTAACCCCCCCCCCCCCAAAGCCACGAAAGAGGTGGTAACAAAAGCGTTGTAGAAAGCATTTAAGCAGGGCTTTGTCAAAAGTGAATGCTCCATGATTCAATTTACTAACTACTTTTTCTTCTCACCATATAACAAGAATCACACTTTAGCAGGTAGTTTCTAGAGTAGGTTACTTGTCTTAGATGTTATGTGTCCATGTTTTATTCCAATATATACCTCCTTTGGGTTTCTTAAAAATTAATTGATAACTATTTCCTTACTTTGCAATGAGAATACAACAATAAGCTCTCAGGTTGGGTTTTTTTCCTCCTGCCAGACCTTCCACTCCTTACGTAGGCAACAGCTGGAATCCAAGGGAGTTCAGGTGTAAATTAGGTCAGTGGGAGTTCAATTTGAGTAAAGGCTGAAGGTTCAGGGCCAAACATATTCTGAAGGGCTAGAGCCCTTCTAACTTTATGTTCATGTGTGCTTGTGCTCTCTCTCTCTCTCTCTCATTGATAGCAATCTCACAAGGAATCTGTATGTAAATGAAGATAACTTTCTTTCCTTTTCCCCCCTTCCACTGACACTTCTGCCTCACTTTCCCTTCCCTTAACTTTCTTAACTAGAATTCCATTTTCATGCCCATTAGGCAGAATTCTACATTTATTAATTTTAACTAGTTTTGATCTTTCTTAGTCCCACCCCACGGCCTCTGTGGAAGAGCGCCAATTTCAAAATATGATGCGCTGGAGAGGTTCATCATGGATCTACAACCTATCCTGAAGGACAATCCGTCACTCTCACAGATCTTGGGAGACAGGCCAGTCCTTGCTTACAGATAGTCCCCCAACCTGAAGCAAATACTCGCCAGCAACCACACACCACACAACAAAAACACTAACCCAGGAACCTATCCTTGCAACAAAGCCCTTTGCCAACTCTGTCCACATATCTATTCAGGGGACACCATCATAGGACCTAATCACATCAGCCACACTATCAGAGGCTCGTTCACCTGCACATCTACCAGTGTGATATATGCCATCATGTGCCAGCAATGCCCCTCTGCCATGTACCTTGGCCAAACCAGACAGTCTCTATGTAAAAGAATAAATGGACACAAATCAGACGTCAAGAATTATAACATTCAAAAACAAGTTGGAGAACACTTCAATCTCCCTGGTCACTCGATTACAGACCTAAAAGTCGCAATATTACAACAAACAACTTCAAAAACAGACTCCAATGAGAGACTGTTGAATTGGAATTAATTTGCAAACTGGACACAATTAAATAGGCTTGAATAAAGACTGGGAGTGATTACACAAAGTAAAACTATTTCCCCATGCTAATTCCCCCCCTCCCCACACACACACACTGTTACTCTCACCTTCTTGTGAACTGTTGGAAATGGGCCATCCTGATTATCACTACAAAAGGTTTTTTTCTCCTGCTGATAATAGCTCATCTTAATTGATCACTCTCATTATAGTGGGTTTGGCAACACCCATTTCTTCATGTTCTCTGTGTGTGTATATATCTTCCTACTGTATTTTCCACTGCATGAATCGCATGAAGTGGGTTTTAGACCACGAAAGCTTATGCTCAAATAAATGTGTTAGTCTCTAAGGTGCCACAAGTACGCTTCGTTCTTTTTGCTGATTCAGACTAACATGGCTACCACTCTAAATCCTATAACGAATCTGATATGAGACAACTTGCTGGCAACGCAGGGCACTGTTATCAGAACTAAAAACCCACTGCCATGTTCTTTACTTTATGGAAAGTTAGGTTTACTAAGGTTAAGATAAACTAGGGTGACCAGATTGCAAATGTGAAAAATCAGGACAGGGGGTGCGGTGTAATAGGTGCCTATATAAGAAAAAGCCCCAAATATTGGGACTGTCCCTATAAAATCGGGACATCTGGTCACCCTAAGATAAACCCTTTTTTGGAGCTGATGATCCAGGTTTGGAAAAAGGGATGATCACATGCAACATCTCAGGTGAAGAGTGATTTTAGTGGAGCAAGAAACGTAAATGTAGGAATTAAAATAATAGACATCGACAATGCTCACACCGTCACACTGATGTATACAATTCTTTCTCCTGTGTAGTCACAGGTTGCCAGAACAAGCAAGATGATACACAGGAACTCTGTTCCCTGTAACAGCTATTCCTCTCCTGCAGCATTAGTGCCCGCTGACTGTATATACTTACCAACAACAACTTCCACTATCCCTTTTTAAATCTCAACCTCAAAAGCAGCTCCCTTAAAATGTAACACTACCAAGCAAAGCCAAAGGAGCCCTGAGGCAAAGTTAAGCACAGGGCATGCTTTCCTACAGCTGCAGATGATATAAGTAACCCAGAATATCTCTCTGTTCAAACAGTCACAGTATTAGTCAGTGATAACTAATAATTCCTGATCAATTTGAAGTTAGTAATAGAAACCAATTGTTGCCCTTAGAATCTGAAGGAGCAAACAGAAAACTCTTCATGCTGAACCTAACACAGCAGGCTGAGAACTTCTGATTCATTCACCCCATTATACCTTGTACCCCCTTCATTGTTTATATCCCCTTCTGATGGGTTACAGTATTGCTCAAATAGCCCAGACTTTAAAGCTACCCTAGGAAACTAGAGTTTAGTTATGACAGAGACAATATTAAATCAGTTGCCTGAAATCTTGACAATGACAAACCCTTTAAATCTAGGATGTTTTCGGAGCACACTGCAGCAACTGAAGGACTGTGCACTAGCTTTTCCTGAAAATGATCATGCAGAGCCTATTTAGCTCTAGTACAATAATCACTGTCATCACCCATCCCGAATCAAGCTGGTGATAAGGAGACAGAGCCCTGCACAGCTGCGCTGACTGGGAGATATGCTTTTCAAGACAGCTTTGGGTTTCTTTGCCCTGCAGAGGCTGAGAAAATTGGCCTGAATGATACATTCTAGATGGAAGGCAGAAAGTAATCCCAAGCAATAACATCTATTCTGGCAGGCCAAGCAAATGTGTCAGGATATAGCTTACAGGTGATGCTTACAGAAGAATGAATGTAAGTGGGAAGGGGGAGGACAACACCCATTCTGAGATGCACACTTAAAATAATTCCTTTAAATCAAAGTCATAAATCTGCTTTTTTAAAAAAAAAACAACCCCCCCTCCATGATTTATAAATCTGCAAACAGTGACAGTTCCTTAAAACTGTCAATTTGGTTTTCAGGTGGCTTTTTTAGGAAATCCTAGTACAGTTTTATCTTTCTCGTTACTTTTCTATTGTTTTGGAGAGCAGGGGGTTTGACTGGTCAAAGTATAGCCTCTTGCACATGCACATGATTTTAATGTTTCTCCATTTCTGCTTAGTTTTTATCTTGATTTGCGACAGCATTCACAAAAACAAGGAGTGAGAACAGGAGAGGCATGACAGTAAGACTACGTCGTGTGGGACAGCTTCAAAAATAACTCTGATGTCACAGACTAGTCTTGTCAAGAAATGCAGATGGAAGCAAAGAACTCAAGTGTGTTGGGGGGGGGGCGGGGGGAAATGAAACCAACATATTTGAATGTGGTGGGGATCAGTGTTAAAACTGGAACTTTGAGTTCTTTGGGTACGAGTATCACATGTATTACCTGTTACCAGAAAAACTGGAGAGAGTGTCTATTCTGGTAACAAGAATATCTTAGTGATGCTGCTTGAATTTCACAGAAATAGCAGTGTCCTTTTCCCTATGAGAGGAACTGAAGGGCCAAACCTCTGATTGGGGTAAGTTGGCATGGCTCCATTGAGCAGCTGGGGATCTGGCTCAAAGTCTCACTAGATGTGATATGCGTCTTAGGTAAGCTGCCCAAATGAAGCATTTTTCTGATTGCAGTGAGGAAAACCTTGACTGGATGCTTCCATACTCCAAATACAGCCTTGAGCTGGCTGCATGCCATTTTCGCCTTTGAATCTGCCAAAACTAGTGTGCTTTGGCCATCATGTCATTGTTTTGGATTTACTGTCCTGACACTAACTGAAGTCCAGTTCCGGTAAAAGTTTTCATTCTGCCCTTCAGTGGGTATACCAATTGATGCTCAGCAGATCACTAGGTAGACAGATGTAACAATATATCTGCCTCTATGAAGGTCCCAATGCACACAGCGCTCCAAGAACATGTTATGGATTTGGGACACTGAGGACTTTTGTCCTTTTATTCCTCTGAAGGGTAGCATAGCTCTAGTTTTGCACGACTCTTAAGTTTTAGATGTATGTGTTGCTGAGCTTTTTTATGCACATTGATTTGGCTTTGTAAACAAGATAACTAATTTTATGCCTAAATAATGTAAAACAACAAACTCGGTTCTACCTTGGGATGGGCGGGCCACAATATGTATGTAAAACCACACACATCTTGCTAAGAACACTTTTTTTGTGTCATAAAGATTTCCTTTTACGGACCCAACATGGTCATACCATTCAGATGAGCATCCAAACTTTTGGATGCTTATCCAAATCAAACCCTTGTGAGGACTGTGCATCGCTAGCTCTAGCCTTGCATGTCTTCCTGACAGAGCTGCTAACCACTTTCTCAATAAATAATCTTTCCATATGGTAAAAATAATCTTGTGGAAAGCTCTAAGGGATGCACTCCAGGAGAACAAATTGCTACAAGACACAGAAGCAGCTGCAAATGTAATTGGGATGGGTGTGGTGACAGTTGTTTGCATCCATAATATTCTCATCCTTCTACACCGCTGTGGTGATGTGAGTTACCTAGCTGGTGCTAGCGCCAGACTGATGTGTGCCTATATAAATATGATTATTTGAAATACAAACATTATGGATTAGAAAAACATAAAGTAAATGAACAGCTGTGTGACCCTGGAGCTTTCCTTTAGTTGTATTATGCCTTTAGTTCTGGAACATATCCAAATATATTTACTGATAATTTTAGAGATATTGAACTAGGAGACCATCCCTACCTACAGTACTGGGCTATTAAAAATGGGAAAGATAATGAGATACTGAATGACCAAGGTGATGCAATGGACCAGGAAGAGAAATGACATTCATGTCAATATATAATATATTGAAAGCCTGTTGCATATTCATCAACGTTGTCAGATGAGTAATTGTAGTTTGTTACCTGGCAAGGTTGACTGTGCTCCGTCTCTAGCAGTCTCCTTCTGAGGCAGATAAGTTGATTTCCAGGTAGCTTACTGTGTGCACAGCTCTTGAATAAGAACTTACACCTTGGTCTTGTCTGCTCTTCCCGGATATTAATGATCCCATGGTCATTTTAATAGGGGTAGGGGATTTTCCCCTAACATTCCATGTCCCTTATTCTTTAGTGTACTAATTGTCTGCTTACGAGCTGGCAGTTTCCCTCGAGGTATTTTCATTTCGGTGGTAATGGGCTGCCTATATGTATGTAGTTTATGTTGTGTTACGCGATCCTTCAGAACGAAAGGCACTATACACATAGTGTGTGTACGTGCAGGTGCACGTGTGTAAATTATACATCTATTGATTTAAAATGGATTATTCCACTAGGAGCTGCCAACGATAAAGGTTATGGCCAAAAAAAATCATACTTATACTGTTGCAAATTGCATTGACTTCAGTGTCATTGCATCACTATATCTTAAGTAGAATACAGTAATACTTATTCTGTCTTTGCAGCCTTTTAATGCATAATATGTGGAATATCAAGGTGTATTCTCTGCACAGATTTTATTCCCATTTTTTTAGAAGTTTTGGGTTTGGAGAAATTTTCCCTTCATTGTAGACTTTATATTTCATTAAGTCATTGAGGCATTGTGGAAATGTGTATATTATTTGTTTTGCTCAGCAGCTTTCTTGTCATGCATGAATAAGAGGTGACAGCAGATTCTCTTATACATTTATGTTTTCCTCTGTTGATTGGTTTTGCAGCGTCTGTGTGTACATTATGACCAGTCAGTTAGACATGTTTTCATTGCTGTGAGTGGGCTAAGCCTTTGTTGATGCTTGCTGCAACTCAATTTATCTTCTTCTGTGCAAAGAAAAAGAAAATACAGGCAATCTTGACCTCTGGTAGGCTTACAGCATGAGTATAGGAACTATTATTGTCTTTAATATGTTTTCTCTGTTATGCTTTCACTTTAAGAATAAATGTGCTTGGTTAGAAAGAGCTGTGTGGTAACTGGTGACAGCTGGCAATTAAAGCTGATCATAGCCTTCAAAAAGTAAGCAGAGTGCAGACACTGTCTTGTTTAGGCAATTGGGTTTGCTGGTTTTATTTACAAACATTGGATCAAATTCTAGAGTCCTTTCTCAAGTAAAATTCACATAGAAGCCAATAGATGTTTTGCCCATGGAATGAGTAAACACTGAGTAAGGACTTTGGCCCACTTTTGAGTACATACTTTAACTCCTACCCAGATGGATTCTTGCACACATTGATATATACAGATTAAGGGACAACTTCCTCCCATAGATGCTCAGAATTCCTATTAAAGTCAATGTAAACCACCACATCTGTACATCTGAGAAGAGAATGTTGTCTTTTAAAAAGGGCTTTGCCACACACCGTGAATAAGGAGCAGCACATAGTATTGCTGCCCCAGGAGCAGACAGGAACAAGATTGTGAGCTTCAGATGCAATGTTGTCCCCGTTTTCTTCTTTGCTCCGGGGAATCCTATATCTGGCTCCCCTCCACGCATCAGTGGCAATGATTGTTCCCCTCCCTCCTGTGTGGGAAGGGAGACTAGCAGCACTGCAGAGATTGTTCTCCCTCTTGTGCTATGCCCCATGATATGAGTATCTGGGAAAAAGGAGTAAGGTGGTACCGTATGCTAATTTACTCTCCTGCATGGGCATGTAGGAGGAGTCACAACTTGAGACCTCCATTTCCTTTTCCTCTATCCCAGTGATACAGTGTTCAATCGGTTGTGCCTAATGAATGGAGATATTCCTGACAATATATTACAAATTGTCAAAAAGATGACTTGGTGCAGGTATAATTTGGTAAACTACCTGCTTCTACAATCTAGAAGGCTCTAATTTACAGAAGCCCACATGGAAAGGATGGGATACAATAAATGAGTGATTTACACAATATTACAGTGGTTAGCAAAAGGCTATTTCACAAACCCACATGTTCACATTTCCAAATTAGTTTGCCTCTAGCTCTCAGACTAGCAACATCCTCATGGTATCCAGAGGGGAGGAAAGCAAAGCTGGAAGAATAAGACTGAGTTATATTGTATGCAGTGTTCTGAAAATAAATCCTGCCTGCAGGAACTATTAGAGTGAAGAAAAAGTTGTCTACAAAGATTGGGACCCAAATGTGCAAAACCCCAACTTCAGTGTGATGACTCATGTGATGTTATGGGTTTGCAGAGTTGAGCCCCAATTTTTCTACCAGACTTCATAGAAGAATTAGAAATGTGCAGAATTTTGGGGTGTCTCTATTTTTTAAAACCTGTCTGTCCAACTAGCTATCTAGATTTGACAAGTGGCAACATGATATACTGCTAAGAGAGATATTAGAGTTTGGGTTGCTAATTTGTTTGGAGTTCCCAGCGTAGGGGTGGAAGAATGTTGTGTTGTTCTCACATGAATTTCACTTGCTGATGAGCTCCAGAGGGAGCTGTGTCCAGATTTTTGGTTCAGAAAGGAAAATGCCAGAGGTAAGTTAGAGGGTAGCTTAAAAAGGATAAATGGAAATCTCTCTTTAAAGAAAAAATAGAGGATCAAGCCTTTTATTGGTTTTAATTACGTTAGCATTATTTTTAAAGTAAGCCATCCAAAACATAGGTAATAAATATCTGGAATTCTACAACATTTTCATTACTGTTAATTTCTGTAAGGTGTCAATATGAATAGTGTGTTTAAAGCCCCCAGGAAGAAAGTGAAGTTCCAAGATTGTTTTTACTTGGCACTTTCCTTAAAGGGAAATAGAACAAACCATGAGTTGCTTTTCTTTATTACTGAAGCAGCTGTAAGTGTGTTTGATGTAAAGCCGATCACGAAAGATATTTTATTTAAAGGAACTGCCAGTGTTTGCCTCTTTATACTGAGTAAGACTGATTGTACAGAATGGAATTCTCACCCAGTGAGAATACAAAGTTGCTACAGTTACTGATCCATAACTGTACATTTTGTTGTCAGGTCTGACATTTCCTCACTCTGTTTGTGGGTGTCTGGTTTGCATAATCACTGTGCGGTTGTCAGTAAACACAGGTGCAAATCCCTGTATTCAGCTTTCAGCCAATGAGAACTGTGTGATTTACATAGCTGTTGTCTGCTTAGACAAAGAACAAACATACACTTACAACTTGAATGTCTTTCCTTTTAAAGTAAGGAAAAAAGAAAGAAAAGGTCGGAATGACGGAGGCATGGTGCATCCTCTCTGTCTAACAAAATGGTAGCTGTCAGGCAGACTCATTTAGGAATGCAAAGGTGTAGAACACTGGAAGTGAAATAATAAATTAGGTAACTACTCAAGCCATAAATAAACTTGTATTCAGTTTGCAAATATGTCCACTCTGATTGGCTGCTATGTTCCCTCTCCTCTCATTCTCCCCTTTTACTGAAAATGTGAAGCTGCCAGCAATAAATAAGGCCACTTCCTTCTCAGTCCTTCACCTGAAATATTGACAAGAAAAGGAAAAATGCCCCAAAGCACCCAAACAGGGTGTGGAGGTGCCCTGATGGAAAGTGTTCTCAACGCAACACTGTTTGGACTCATTTTCATCTTTGCCTCCAACCTTTCTTCTCTGAAGACCAGCAAGACCCTTGTTAACATCACAAGAATACTGACTTCCCCATCTTCTTTCAGTTATGAAGAGAGAGAGAGTGAGAAAGTGTGTGTGTGTGTGTGAGGGGAGCTTTACTGAGCACTAGAAAAGGGAAAGGCAGAAGAAAGCGGAAATGAAACAATTTAATTTACATTCCATCTCATTTAATTTGTTTTAGCATCTTTTTGCAGCTTTTTCTTATCTTACATTTACATTTTGACTGTTTAATTTAAAATTTCAGTGGCAATATTTCAGGATCTGGGTAACGATGGTACACTGGGTTAATAAACATCTTAGCTGCCAGCCTTAGAGTTTGTTCATTTGGGAGATGGTGGTTATCTAATCAGCAGAGAACTCCTTCAAGCTGCCATTTAAATAATTTGATTTAGAACCCTACTGTATATTCATCTTGCTGGACACTGACATGTTTCAACTGATACAAATAATATTTCCTCTTAGAATATCCCAGGTAGTTACTCACTACACACAGACTAAGGGTAGGATATCCTTTTCAGACTAGTGTGACACTAGTTTAATTCTAATGGAACTATTCCTGATTTGCACCAGTGTAAGAGAAAGAATAAAGTCCTAGGAATAGATCTACCCTGAGAACTTGGGGGGAAAACACTAATAGTCTGGAAGAGTTTAATGTAATTCTGTTAGTTTATATTAAGGCTGTAAGGCATAATTAAAAGGACCTGATAGCGTGACATCCAATGGATGGTTTTCTCTTAAAAATTCTGCTGATGTCATAATTCCGAATTTTGGTTGAACTGTTTTAGCACCAATCAATGTGTTCTCACACATTCCAAAAGAACTGATGGCATTTAAGCCAGCAAGCAGGCAATTCTCTCACCTTGCACAATTGACTTGAAACTGACATGCATGTAGGTCTTGATAGTCTGCAGTTGGGAATTGTTATATCGCTAACCCCTCAATTAACTTATTTTCTAGTAACTCATTACAGCCTTTCTATTGCCATATAGTTATTCCTTTCCCTTCATTCTTTGTGTGAGGATATCCACTGGCTCTGTGCAATTACTATAGCAAGTAATAAATCCTGAAAGAAATAAAAAATCCTCACCCAAGGCACAGATGGATTATATCCTCATCTCAGAGGCACACAGAAAAGCCTGCCAAAGCGTTAGAAAACCCTCCCCACCAAATATTTATCTCCATGTTTGTAATGTGATCTTTCCCTTTTCTATTCAACCCCACTCCATATTCTTAGTCCCACCTTCCCATACAGCACCTCCAATTAAATAGCCACTTTGAGTCACTGAAATGACAGATTTCAGAGTAGCAGCCGTGTTAGTCTGTATTCGCAAAAAGAAAAGGAGTACTTGTGGCACCTTAGAGACTAACAAATTTATTTGAGCATAAGCTTTCGTGAGCTACAGCTCACTTCATCGGATGCATTCAGTGGAAAATACAGTGGGGAGCCCCACTGTATTTTCCACTGAATGCATCCGATGAAGTGAGCTGTAGCTCATGAAAGCTTATGCTCAAATAAATTTGTTAGTCTTTCCCCACTATATTTTCCACTGAATGCATCCGATGAAGCGAGCTGTAGCTCACGAAAGCTTATGCTCAAATAAATTTGTTAGTCTCTAAGGTGCCACAAGTACTCCTTTTCTTTTTGAAATGACAGAAGTTCTCCCAAGCAGATGATTCTTTGTTGGAGGAGGGGGCCAGGAGCTCACTGCTGGCATCCCATATTTGGCTGGAGTCTAAAAGTCCTTTGGTCAAGTGGTTGGGGGCTTACTTCTCCAGATACTCCTCCTGCTTTTGACAGTTAGGACATTCAGTCAGGGAACAGTAAGCATACCATGTGTCTTAGGTGACCAGTCAGATGGCTCAAATAGTTGAATACTCGCTACAAAGAATATGTGACCAACCCATAGGTCCATATGTATTTGTAACACCACTTTATTGAACTATTATAAATAACGTATTTATAAAATGGTGTGCAGACCTGTCTAAATGGGAAAAAAACCACACTAAATGTGAATCCCGTTAGCAATCAGTGACCATTCAGCAGCATGTAGCTATGGAAATAATTCCTTGTACTTATCTCTGTATTCCTCATAGACAATGAATGTCCTTAATTCAATCTCAGAGGATATTAAACCAAATAAAACAGACAGTTAATTGCTGGTTACTGGAGTGGAATGGAGGAATGGATTTTATCTGGCTAAAACGGGACAAGAATATTTTGGTAGTCACTGAAAATTTTGTTACACTAATTAGTGGCTAGCCAGGTAGGCAGCAAAACTTTGTACACTTCTTGAAAAGAGCTTAAGTGGAAAGAAACTATTGTGTGGGCTGGTAGCAGCTAGACAACTTAGGAAAAGGCTTCCCTAAAGCTGCAATCATTATCAACTGTTTTTCTGCTGATCTGTCTTGAGCAATGGTAGCGTACTTTAAGCTAGAAACAGCACTTTTCTAATGTACTCTGACCTCAAAAACAAGATGCCGAACATAAGATATCCCCCCACGCCAATCTTCCCTCCAGCTTGTTTCTGCCAGAATAGACTATTCAATTGTATATTTTGCAGCCAGGCAGGAACTGTGCATCACGATTCTCTCAGCTGAAGGGAAGGAAAGCTGCAGTATGGGGACTGAGAGAGCTGTTGTTGCTGGAAGGAATTTTTCACTGGCTTTTTGTCCCTGTGTGTGTGAAAAATAACGTGCTCTGAAAATTTACAAGTTCTTCCTGCCAAAAGCAGTTGTTTTCACAGTTCTCATTTTGCCAATTTCAACCTGGTTAAGGGGAAAAAAAATAAGTTTTCACCTACCTACCTTAAGCTCCTTGGATGACAGATGCTGGAAAGTGCAGTAGAATCAGTAAAAATGCCAAAATAACAAATTACCCCTTAAGAATAAAAGCCTCAAACATGAATAGCTGTGTGGAGTTGAAGAGACATTTGAAAGTGATAGGAGCAAAAGGAAAAGCAAAAAGCGTTATTAACCAACTATATTAATTAAGCTAGAAGGAATGGTGTTTTGACATTTTTAGGGATCCCAATCAGCTGCTATGGCTTTAGCTTTAATTTTCTCTTGCAGTAAATTTAATGAAAAATAATTAAGTCATCTCAGAATACTGACTGTACGACTCAATCTAACTGCATTTAAATTTAGAGATAGGACTCCAGCAAAACACTTACTCCTAATGTTTGCTTGACATAATGGTATTTTCATTAACCTATCGGTACTGAATGCAAGCAAAGCTTGGGAAATGGGATGCTCTGTCTTTTGTACATAGGCTACTGATATACGTGCCATGGTATAAAAATCGAAGATTAGAGCATTAATACAAGTTAAATGTTCTATTTAACATGCATGGGAGGGAAATACATCCCTAGACAAAAACACATTTCTGAAGCAGAAGATGTTTGGAAAGAAAAAGGGAAATTATATAGCTTACTTTTCTGACACCTTCTTCCAGCGTAACCCTCAGGACAGGTGCACACATTATTTCTCACACAGTGGCCACCATTCTTACAAGGAGGATGGCAAAGAGCTAACAAAGTGAAAGAGAAGAACTTTAGGTCAATTTAGCATCATGATTTCAACATTTTTAAAAATTGGATTGAAATCAAACCCTGTAAATGTGCCACTGTCCTTTGAAAAACAAGATAACTCAATGCAAGAGAGTTGTTTAACTCATTCCAGTTACTCTCCCAGTTAAGAGTGGCAATTCTGTTGGAAATGCAACCTCTGTAATCTCAATGGGAGTGGGGCATTCTCTGGTCACTGGGAACAAAGGTGTCAGGTTCCATTAAAGGTCCTGGCCTCCTTTGATTGGGGGCAGAGAAGGAAGCATCACCTGAGGTGGTAGCTGGAGGAGAGGCTAAGGTAAGCAATTGTCCATGGGTGCAACTGCGGGAGGGTATATGTGCCCTATCCCTTCAGATGGAGTCCTCTTTCATGCCTGGATCAGGGACAACCTCTCTGATGGTGGAGAGGATATATTTTTGGCTCTTGTTAAGGAGGGAATTGTTAGCTATCTGGGAATTTGATTGTGGGTGGCAGGAGGCAACCAAGGTAATTGGTGGCACCTTCTTGTGGCAGGTGTCTGGTGCTTGTTGCATAGGAGGTCTGGTTCCCTGGTAAACCAGAGTTGGAAGTGGATTGAGGGAAGGCATCCCCTAAAGAAACTGGAGAATAGGGTTGGGGCTGTATATGTCTCATACAGTGAGGAGACAACGCCCTTTCCCCAGCTCCTTAACTTTCAAATGAGGGGAGGGTGATTAGGTCAAAGCAAGGGCCTGAGACCAGGTTTGGAGGAGTGGAGCGCTGATAGCAGCCCTCAAATATTTGGAAACAAGTATGGAAGGAATCATGACCTGCACTGTATGAATTACTGCTGGATAGTTCCCAGATGAGTTAAGTTAATAACGCAGCAGCCTAAATAAGCCCTTGAATCTTGTCTTTCTTTCTGTAAGTCTGGGAGAATGTACTGGGTCAGGGGGTGGGGGTGGGGGGAGACAAGCTTTGCTGTAGCAGGATGCTACATACCTCCCCTATCCCTGCAAACTAGAACCAAACCACAAGCAGTTCCAATGCTCTCCAGTGTGAATTATTTGGGAAATCAATAGGTGCTAGAACCATAGTAATTTTATGGGTGCTCATCATTTTAACTCCCTAAGGCAGAGGCCATCCTTGAGGAGATGAGATTTTTGACCCTTTTAAGAACTTTAGCGTGCTTGAAAGATGCATTTTTGTGTAACCCTACAGAACTCTATATGTATCATGACAACTAATGGAAGCACACAAGCATATATCTTGGTGCGCTCAGGTCTTTGTCAAAGGAAGGAGATAAGAGAGAAGTTTTAACTATTGATCCACTAATTGCAGCATCAATGGCCTATGATCTCTGCCTATTAGCAAAAGTTGCACTCTGCTGCTGTCTGCAGAAAATGTCTATCTAGCAACTTTCAAAATGGAACAAAGTATTCTTGATGTGCAGAAAAAAGGTTTTTGTTTGTTAAATGTCACAGAAATATTTGTAATTTTTGGTTTGAGACGCACCTTGCTCTAAACCAAACTCACTAGAGAGTAAGATGATGATCCCTTTTTTTGAAAAACATAAATACTTGTCAGAGCAGAGCTATATTTTAAAGTTATTAATTAGATGTTAATTTTGTCATGACTTGCTCTAATTAATTTCAGATGAATTGTTTAGTTCTCAGCAATACATAAATATTTAGTCCAACATCAACTCCTTGAAAAAAAAAACTTCTATGCAGATTTCCAATGTACTATAACAGGAAAATGGCATGGATGGAGTTGACAAAACAAATTTCTGGGTATAATACGTACTGCATAAAGTCAGGTAATCATTTAAATAGACTTTATCATTTACCATATCCATTAAAGCCTGAATCTACTATCCATGTGATATATTGAACTTTCTTACCAGTTTGGCACTGGGGTCCATAGAAGCCATAAGGACAAGCACAGGTATTTGGGCGTACACAGATTCCACCATTTAGGCAAACAGGGCTACAGATAGCTGGATATAAATAGAAATTCAATCAAAATCAATTACTCTCATTCTTTTAATTTTAAAATATTAGGAGTTGGGTTCTCTTTGCTTCTGCATAAATCTGAAAGATATCCTAGCACATTTCATTTGAACAGAGGTTTTCTCCAATGCTAGCAAAAATGTCCCATTTGTCTAGCAGGTCTGCTGTGTAGTGTATTGGTTGTCCCAGCAGTGGCTGGATTTCAGTGATGCCTTAGCATAGCTGTAAAGCATCTGGGGATCCTGTGGATATACTTTAATAGTTTATTTCAGATGTCTATCCATGATTTGCACAATTCATTTGCTTTGACTTTTGTATCTTGCCCAAGATTTTTAAAGTTTATACTTTTTCAAAGTATAGTGGCTGTTCAAAATAGCTTTCCCTCTCTATCTCTTTTGTCTTTCAGTATGTTACAGTAATAGTTTGTTTCATAAGAATTACATTATCGCAAGTGCTAAGCGTCTAAAGAAATTAAGGGTCACTGGGATATTTCAGATTAAATTAAATGCAGCTGTATAAGGCTGGGAAAATATGAAACTATAGTTTGGATGAGAGGCTACCATGGCTTATGAAACAATCACCTACAAAATCAAAATGTGCATTCTCCATCACTAAAGGCATTTTCTTCTTTTACACTTACATGATCAGTACTAGCTCCTCATTTCTTTTTTTATATTAATTCCTTTAGTAATTCCCAGTATGATCAGCATTTTGGGCAAATCACATGGGTTTCAGGTAGAGAAATGAATGCACGAGACACCAATGCTTTCTAAATGTTTACCTGTTTCACAAGAAGGACTGCTCCATCCAGTTTTGCATTTGCACTCATCTGGTGTTACACATTTCCCACCATTATGACAATGTCTATTGCATATCACTGCAAAATAAACAATTGATTTCAAGAGTAAATTTAAACATGAAAAGGATTAGGGTCAGATTCTGCTATCAGTAATACTGGTACAAATCCAGCAGCAACTAAGAGTTACTCTGGATTTATGCTGGTAAAATTGCGAGCAGAATTTGTCCCTTTGGGTTTTTTTTAATCCTTCACGTTTTTGACAAAGTCTTGCATCTAAAATTCTTAACTTTTATGTATCTCAACTATTCTGCTGCAGAGCTAAAATTATTTTCCTGTCAAGGCAACCTGATATTTAAATCAGATGCAAGGACTGCAGTTATGAAACTATAATATATGTTTTGCGATTCAACTAATATAGAGTGTTTTGAAGGCTGACTTCCGCCCCCCCACCCTGATGTTCTATATGTTGAACCTATTTTGTAACTTGTTTTGCACAATGACATGAATCTTAATGGCTAAGCTTGCCTGTTTGTATTCTCAAAACTTAGTATTACTGTATTCACTCACACAACCTTGCATTTCACAATCGTTACTGTAAATAAAGCTTTTTTGACCATAGGTGCTTTTATGTAACAAATGTGGATACAGATGTGCCTATTTTTACATAACATAAATGTACTTTTGGAAAACATATTCCAAGAAATGGTTTAGCCAGTGCATTAAATATATTTTACTTCAATTTTCTTGCTGTATTCAATCATAATTTTGAGGGAAAATATAGGCTTTTTGTGTTTTATAATTTTCTGCAAGTGCCAAAATGGGGGTGAAAGACTAAATTGACTTATACATACTTGTTTCACATCTAGGACCAACAAATCCATAAGCGCAGGAACAGCTATTCTGAGACACACAGGTTCCTCCATGCTCACAAGGTGGATCACACAACACTATACAAATCACAAGTAGACAAGCAAAGAAAGGAACACAACTTAATGCTACAGAATAGACTGAGCACAGCTCTATGCATTTATGAGTCCAATACTCACTACTTTTTCATTTCCTACAACAGCATTATTATTTTTAAATATTCCTCTACAAAGTGGCTGCTTACAATACCATTATGTGGGAAAACCCTGGCATCACCTTGATAAGACGGGAGTAACAATGCAAATATGATATAATATTAGTATGGGAGTGACCACTGCCACAGCATATTGATTCCTGTGTTAAGCCTCTGAGCATGCACATTTTGAACTCGATATTTTCAAATGTTTTAGAAGACTTGGTGTGAACAGGCTGCTTGTACAGTTAATATTAAAAAGTCTTTGGTATTTCTTCTTGGCTTGCGAATGCTCAGTAAACATTACATGGCATCAGAGTTGTACTGAACCAAAGAAGGAGTAATTACTTCCTCCAAGTCCAATGGCTTTGCAAGGAAATGTTGTAGCAAAATGCTATCCATTTAAGCAACAGTTTTTGAATGTTTAATCAGCAATGTGGGGTCTGCAGAGAAAGCAACTAAACCATAGGCAATAAATTTCTCTACAGGATGTGATATTGTAGTATACCATGGCTTTCTACCCAAGGAAGAAGAGGAGGAAGCATATGGCACAAATCATAGATAAACTTGGGAGGTACTGCAACTCCAGAAAAACATCATTTGTGCGAGGCAGTGGGTTTTTATTTGAAATGAAGGCTATTATGAGCCAGTTTAAATAGTAAACGTGAGTTTAGGGAACTATGTGATTCAATAAAATTGAGGCTTATATGTGGAATACAGAATAGTCAGAAACAGAATGCTGCAGGAAACTCCTTGAAACTTTGACATGTAGATTCAGGCTCCCAGTGACTCTGTACAAAATAAGCTGCTACTAAACATGGCACGATTTCAAAGGGAAAAGCTAGAAATGAGAGGAATCCAAAATAGGATTTAAAAAGTTTCCTGAAATCCAAAATTTCGATATGCTAGTGGGGAAGTTCACCCCTGTACAGAGGACCAGCACAAGGCCTATGTACCACTTAGTTCCCACTCACGCATTCTTTAGAGTAATGGTCCCCAAACTTTTTCTGTCGCGCCTCACCTTCTCGTAATGGATCTATCCGCCCACTCCCCACCCAGCCGTAGCTGGGGCCAGGAGCCAGGACCGGGGCCAGGAGCCAGGACCAAGGCCAGAGCCAGGACCAGGAGCTAAGGCCAGGGCCAGAGCTGAGGCTGTGGCTGGGAGCAAAGCCGCAGACAGAGCCAGATGTTGCAGCTGGGAGTGGGGCCATGGCCTGAGGCTGTGTCTGGGACCAGGGCTGGGGCCAGAGGGAAGTTGGGGGCAGAGCGGGGCTGGGTAGCGCTTCCCCCCCACCCTCTGTGGGGGCTGGCCTGCCCTCCTCCCCCACCTAAATGTTCCTCTGTGCCCCCTTAGGGGGGCTGCCCCACAGTTTGGGGACCCACTGCTTTTGAGGGATGAATTTAATCCAAGAGGAAATACGCCACACAATTAAAAATGAATGTAGCCACATGCTTGGCAAACAGCAAGGCAGTGGTTTAGATCATTCTGTAAGTACACAGGGTACAAAAGAAACAGCAGCTTGGTCCACAAATCTAAACATGAATGACAGAGTTGTATCTGTTAAAATGGATATGAAGATAATGCAATGTTATTCCAATGTTATATAATATATAACTACCTAAATCTAAAACAAAGCTTCTTCCACATTCAGAGAATAAAGGACTACTAGCAGGGAAAGTAACTATTACAACTTGTTCTTAAAACCAGTAACACTTGATAATACCTTTTCAAAAGATAAATGGACATCTGCCACTTATGCTGGGTCTGAAAAATTATGCCACCAAGTTATTTTTAAAATGTTGGGTGTACACACCACACAGTTACATAAAAAGTAGACCGAAACATAGTGAGAGACATTTGAGATGATTTCCTAGACCTGAGATATCTGGATAGAGAATAGCACATGAAGACCAACAAATCATTAACTGCTGTGATCTAGCTCAGTGGTTCTCAAACTAGGGCCACCGCTTGTCCAGGGAAAGCCCCTGGCGGGCCAGGCTGGTTTGTTTACCTGCCGCGTCCGCAGGTTCGGCTGATCATGGCTCCTACTGGCCGTGGTTCGCCGCTTCAAGCCAATGGGGCTTGCGGGAAGCGGCGCGGGCTGAGGGATGTGCTGGCCGCCCTTCCTGCAGCCCCCATTGGCCTGGAGCAGTGAACCGCTGCCACTGGGAGCCGTGATCGGTCAAACCTGCGGATGCAGCAGGTAAACAAACCAGCCCAGCCCGCCAGGGGCTTTGCCTGAACAAGCGGTGGCCCTAGTTTCTGATCTAGATGACAAGTAAAAATATATAACATGAAATAAAGTGAACTAGGTATTGAAAAGTTACACACACTCCCCCTGTGCATTTGGAAGGCTAAATAAAGTATAGATGGGTCCACAAGTTGCAGGGAGTCACATGATTTACATAAAGCCATAATGTGAACATTATCCTCTCAAAACTTTTTAAGTTGCAACGAAGTGCTCGGAAGCAAAAAATATTCTGTGTCAGATGCAGGATGTGTATTTTTGTAATTAAAATTAGAGAAGGCATACTCTAAGGAAGTGACTTTTAATAAACCACTTTGACACTAACAATTTAAATGAATGCCATTTGGTATTAGTTCTGCTCCTGAGGTATTTCAATGCATATCTTTGATGTTGAAGTTGTACTGGATGATTATTTAATTTGGTCTAAAGTCCTTAAACACAATGAAAGACGTAGACAAATTATGCATTTAGTGTGTGAAATACATAAATCTTGGTGCATTTTTTGTTTACTGTATCTGTACTGGAAAAATGTTGAACAAAGATGGATTAATTGCTGACCCAGATAAAATAAAAGCACTTCTTGAAACACCAATTCCTAAACATAAAGAAATCTACAGAGGCTCATGGGTGTGATAAACTGGGGAAAATTTAATTCCAAATTTCTAAGATCAATAGATCTTTAGAGAACTGCTGAAAAATGATAATGCCTTAGATTTATAGCACAGATATAAAAAGGCATATCAATAAGCAAATACTTAGCATCAGTTTTAACATAATGAAGCCAGTTCCACTGCCAGTACATGGATTTTATGAAGAACTAGGTGTATGGCCAAGTACCAATATATTAAACAACAAATGTGTCCTTGTTCCATTTGCAAATGGTACATGGACTGTCCTGATTTCTGCATGTATATTTATCAATTGTAACTATTCACTAAATAACTAGATAATTTTTTCAGTTTAGGATTGTGATTGGTCATCTAAATCATAGTCTTGTTTTTGCTGCCTGAATGGATTACTGGAACTTTTAAAATAGGAGATAAGGAATGGCAGTTAACAAACAATGAATAGCTAATTCTCTTTATAGTGCATGTCATGATAGTTATAAACCAGACTTCTGTAAAGGAAAATAAAGTGTCTCTACTCTATTAGAATTCTTTTGAGCATGTTACAAAAAAGAATTGATAAAGAAGAAGTGGTTGACATAATTTATTTGGACTTTCAAAAACCTTTAACAAGTCTCTCAACAGGCTATTTAGGAAATTGTTTATATTTATGAAGTGCATTTTTGTTTATTTGCATAGCTACAGTAAGTCAAAGATATAGGGTTTACATTTTGCTCAGATGAATTAGTTATATAGTTGGAAATGGCAACCTTAATATTTACATTTCCTGATTTCTTTTGATTTTTAACTATGCAGTCTTCAATACTGCATTAATATAGTTTTATGAATTTGAAATCCGTAAGACTGGAGAGCTTAGCTGATTTGCTTTGGGGACATACTATGCATGTAAACTGTGACATGAAGCTAAATTCAGTGATGATGTAAGAGGGCCCAACTCCATTGGTGTCAACATTTGCAGTTCCAGTCCTGACTGAAATCAGGAAGTGCGGAGGTGCATGAAAAGGGGTCTGGGGTGGGTGGGTGGGAGGGGGAGAGTCAAACTTTTCTCAAACATCTGAAGAGGTGTATGTAGCTTTAGTTTAAGTTTAGCAAATAAATCTTTCCCATACTTTATCTGAACTAATACATTCACCTATGATAGTTACTGGAGTAACTCATGGTGTCTCATACTGCAGGATTTTCATGATTCTAGAGTAACTTGTTCTACTGAATGTAACTATACTTGGTGGAAGCAGACGAGGGAAATAATGGATATTTATAAAGAAAAGATATTTGGCATCGATCCTAAATTATGTTAAGTAACTACAGCAACCCATATCTCTGGACTGTAACAACCTGATCCAAAGCTTATGGAAGTCAATGGGAGTCTTATAGCTTGGAAACTAGGAGCCCTTGCATTAGTCAATCTATTGTCTGCATGTGCATTTGAAAGACTGCAACACAGGGACAGCATTTACATACAAGATTTTCTTTATTAATCAGGAATGAACAGTGTTCTAACACTATGCACTTTTCTGGACACACAGGTGTCTAAAGACAGGCAGCAATGCACCATGATTTTAAAGTACATGACCATATGCTTTATTTCATAAAACTTGTGTGACCAAGTACAATGCCAGGCAATTTAAACTAAGTGACATTCAGATGTATTATTTCTTCTTTCACTGTGTATTTTGCATGCAAGACATCAAGTAATTATGTCCACTTCAGTGGACTTCCTTCCTCCTGCCCTTTCCACATTTTAAGATGTATTTGAACTGTGGAAAAAACATGCTGTTTGTGATGTCAAAACATTTTACACTTATTGTGACATTTGAATATTAAATATAGGGTAAAGAAATTCTGCTGCTGGAGAGAAGCAGAAGGTGAAAACAGTACATTAGCTGCAGAGAGAGAGCATGCGCTATCACATAGTAAAAGAAATGCATCTACTGGGCCATTCCCTCAGGAATAGAAATATACTGTGTGTTTTAAATTCTTTTCTAAAACATATTTCCTCTATATTATGACACACAATTTTCCACAAATATTTTATAAATTGTACAAAAGTATTACAGTGATTTTTTTGTTTAAAACCTTTTTGGATGGCATAAAATTTCAATAAGGAGAGAACGATTGTGACAAATAGTCAATCTTTCTGTCAAATTTATATAATATTTATAATTTAAAACCCAAAGATGAGAAGTTGAGATGTTGTTAGTGTTTTCTATAAACATCAGATTTTTTTTAAAAGGAAAAAATCTGCCACAACCCTCACCTCTGAAAGTACTTTCATTGTGTTTAATTTTTATTTTAAAATACGATCATATCATTTTTACAGGTCTTGCCACTATCCCCTTTGGAATACCTGCAAATAACAGGGGCTGTACACATTTTGAGACAGTTCTACAAATCGCTGAAATGATATAGACTTCTTACTTGAAATCTAGGTAATGGATATGCAGCCTGTACATACTATGACTTGAGTCCTGCATACTTTCCAGTAAATCAAGGCTTCATGTTTGATTTCACTTATGTGCTATTCTGTTTCAGCATTTGAGAGAACTAAGCAACATCAGAACAGATATCACTAGAAACTGTTACTGTAACAATTGTAAAATTATTTATCTTCCAACACAGATGAATAGAACAAGCCTCCAATAGGTAGAGATAAGGTTTGAATATGCACAGGGGAAAAATGGGTTATCTGGGCAGCATCCAACACCACAATTTTCCATTTGAATAAAAATGGATTGAAGCTTTTATTTGAATTTAGGGCACATAGAGAAAGAAGATACAGTAAAGGTGTATAACAAAAATGTATAAGTGACAAGGATAGTCTTTTAGATTGGCAGTCTGTTTGCCATGGTAGTTCCCATGACAGTAAATGGAAAGAATCCCACTGACTTCAATGTGTGTTGAATCAAACTCAGTGTTCCTAGTACAGTATGTTTGTGTTTGGTCAGGATAAAATGCATTTAAGAAGAGTATTTTATTAATTTCTGTTTGTAAAAAGTATTTATCAGCATCTAGCACATTTTATCAAATAAGCAACAATAAAAGCATTAATCTTAAAAAAAAAAAAGATAGCTTCATTAAGACAAAGTATCATAGTGAGCTAATACACATCTTGGATTGGGCCCCAGACAACAGATAGAAAGGACTGAGGTCCACCAATGCTCAAGACCTCCTACACACAATCACAGGGAATGGAATACTTGGGGAGGGGAGAGTATTCAGCTAATCATACTGATGATCCCCATGAGAAGGCTGAAACCCCCATTGGCATATAGTCCTTTCTAATATACCCTGGAAAAATATTCTTTTCTGTCCCAGATTCAAATACCACCTCAACCACTGTATGCGTGTGCAAGAATCACCTTGAGTAAATATTTCATCCTTTTCATACCCCAAACTATGGTTGGTGGCTAGAGGCCAGATTTACAGAAGTCCGTGAGAATTATGCACCTAATTCACCTAGATATTTTTGTAAATCCCACAAAATCCTGCATTTTTAGGTGCATAAGTACCTTTGTAAAACCGGCCCTAAGCAACTGTCTTTTTTTCCCTTTAGTCACATCTATGTGGAAAGTAGAAGACTCAGCTGAAGAAGATATAGATTATACAATGACATCTAAGTCACTTTTTACCTATAGAGCAGTTGTAGCCAGTGTATCCAATCTTACAGGGGCATGTGTTGGGAGCTGTACATGCCATATTCCTTCCACATGGATTTTGACGAACAGCTAATAAAGTAACTAAATAAAAGTTACAGGAACCAATAAAACATATAAAAATGATCACCAAGTTAGATAGTAATGGACAGATTCTACTCTTGGTTACTTGTGTACTTTTGAGCACAAAATTGAGCCAAAGAGTGTATCTAGTGTAAACTGTTAAACTTTCAGAGTGACACATGCCCCTCTGCAGAAGGCTGGCAAAAAGTATGTGCACTACCAAGCAAAACAATGTCTAGGCTATGTGCTGGCCTTTTGCAGAGGGCTGTATTTCATAAACATATCAGGACAATTAAAAGAGCTATTAGATTTCAATGGTATGGCAGCTCTGATCACTGTTCCCAAAATAATTTCCCATCATAGCAAATAGGAAAGTAATAAGAATGACTTTCAGGTTGGGAAATAAATAGAAAATAGACTTTTATTTCATGACTAAAAATGCAGACAATGCAATAACAGTTCTAGTTAGGCTGTATTTCTGGATTTTTGTGCAGAATGGCATCTCAGACTAATGTCAAGAAAAAAATTTATTTGAATTTTTGCCCAATTTAATCAGTTGTGACTATCTGCCATCAGAATTCCATTTCCAGTGGCTTTTCCTTTCCCATTAAAACAAATTATAATTATTATTAATTTGGTAACGACAAAGCTGTGAGTTTTCCCCCTTGACAAGTGGCCATCCTTAATGGTGACTATTAGTGCACTGGTTCTAGTTACTCCCCCGACCCAGGTATATTGTAAGACCAGCATAGTCTGCACAACTCTAGAGACATCATGTGTTCAGGAGAATATCTATTCCACATAGGTTTTATTTTCTACAGGAAACTTTTGTTCCCATTTCAAGAGGGATTAGAACAAAAAAATCCTTCAAACTGCTCCTAAGGCAATATAGTTTCAGGAAATAGCCTGCATTCCACAGAGATCAACTTCCTACCTGTCTCTACTGCAAGGATTGTTATCTGTCAGTACCTCTACCTTGAACATGCGTGGGGGTAGAGAATAAAGAGTTGAGCCATGCATTTGGCTTGAATTCTATGTTGTTCTTGATTCTAAAGTTTTACATCTGCCAATAACAAGCACAACAAAATACCAGAACAGAATGTTCTGTTGACCTCATTTCCAATGTTGAAATGATCCGCCTGGGATAGAAAATTACAGTACAAGCTCCATCCCCGGGTACCCTAAAGAATCCTATATAACGTAAACAGCTACTCCTAGTCACTTACTACTGTCTGTACACACCCTGTTAAATAAACCTAACCCCAGGGGAGGAACAGCATTTCCTTCAATATTTTAGTAGTTAAAATGCCTTTAAAGTTACAGGCTTACATCACTTTACTACATTGGGAAATGGAATCAAGAACATAAATAACATATTTCATTATGATTTAAAAATCATCACAGTGAACATTTCAGAGCACCAGTCTGTAAGGATATGTGGAACGTTAAAGTTAAAATGTACTGGACAAAACATGCAAAAATATATTCTGAACAAGAATCCTGTTTTGGCTAGGTATGGCTTAGATGAACTAATTTCATCTGTTGTTTCTCTGATTCTATAGATGTGGTTTAAAAAGAGGTACTGAAAAATAACAGCTCTGTAAACATTGTAGAATGTCTTTAACACACTTGGTCAGTGATGAGCAGTGTGCCACAAGCCTGCTGAATGTGTACCACTATCATTTATTGGCAATTTGGTACTTGTCCTTTAAGGGTATGTCTACACAGCAAAGGAAAACTCATGGCTGGCCTGTGCCCGCCAGCCTGAGCTGAACTTGCAGGGCTCAGGCTGTGATGCTGTTTCATTGCTGTGTTGACTTCCGGGCTTGGACTGGAGCCCAAGCTCTGGGATCCTCCCACTCCACAGGGTCCTAGAGCCCGGGCTTCAGCTTGAGCCTGGAAGTCTACATGGCGATGAAACAGCCCTGCAGCCCGAGTTGGCTGGCATGGGCCAGCCGTGGGTTTTGCTTTGCTGTGTGGACACATCCTCTAAGGGCACTTGATGCTGATCCTGATTCTTTTTTAAGTTTCCCTCCCTCACTTCACAACGTAGGTTGGTCTGTTAGCACAAGCAAACACACTCATTTGTGTACACGTGCACAAACCTCAATAGGCCCCTGGCCCTCCTGTTTCCTTTCTGTAACTCTGCAGTTGACTGTAGCGCTCTCCTTCTCAACCCTTCAAGAGGTTCTTTCTCCATGATGTGCTATAGGTCCCCACTATCTCATTTTAACACTGAACTACTAAAAAATAACAATGTGAGTGCCTTCCACTCAGAAAGGACGAAGCCCTTTACAAACTGAGCATTTAGGAATAAAAAAAAGGATGGTGCTGTAGTGAAAGAGATGGGGAAGGACCCTCCTCTCAGCTCACCTGGAGAGGGCTGAGCTAGTGCGAGAGGGTGCAGGAGAGTTGGGGGTGGGGACTCTCGCTCTGCCTGCAGAGCTGGTGGTACCAGAAAGAGCAGGGTGAAGGCAAGACGATAGTCCTGCTCCCACTTGCACTGTCAGGGAGCTGCTGAAGGGAGTGTTCTCCATCAGAGCTGCAGCACTTTTGGAAAATCTGGCCACTTCATTTAGGTACCTAAATCTGAGCTAAGATCATTGAAAAATCTTCCTGGCACATTCAAAAGTAGGAGAGTTATTTGGAGGGAAGAGTCTCTTAATGAAGGATCTCAAAGGAGGAGGGAGTCACAACTATGTTTAGAGTCAGAGAAGAAAAGTCTTTGTCCTAAATGAGGAAAGAAAATAAAAAAAACCCCAAAAAGTTTGGTTTGGTTCAGGAGAAATATTAAACTCTGGGCTGATTCTTATTTGCCCCAAACCAGTTCCCCTAGGCCTAATTTTGAGCACTCATTAAAAAAAAAAGTCTGGATTCTGTCACACAAAATAAACATCACTTAGTGCAGTATATATTATCTTGGAATATTTTCAGCCATTACTATTAAGCACAAGTCATATTTCTTAAGCACCACAGGTATCAAACCTTGCTACAGATGGGCTGCTTCCTTTATCTAGACGAATTCCATTATGAAATAAGATGGTGGCAGCTCTCAGCAGACGGTTTGAGGCTGTCAGCAGTTTCACTCATTGTTAGATCACAATACCGGAGATGCTGCATCCAAGCGTAAAGATTTCAAAAAGCTTGGACTCATTCGCGCTTTGATCATCTGCTCGGTTTTGTTGTCTGTTCTTAAAGGGTACTATTGTTTCAGGGGAAATCAGTACCGTCCTGGCTAGACTGTCAGGCGTTTTAGCAGAGATGATGGCAGTCCTTAATGCAAGGAATTTTCATCATCTTTCCACCCCCTGTCAGGATGAGTCTGCTGCTTTTGACATGGAAAGAAACATCAACAGCTGGGGGTACAATAGATGTTCCTCAGGCAGATCCAGCAATGGAGGCATTTTTGGTCCTGTTCCAGGCAGGTGCACAGTGAAACTTTTGATGGAGCAGACTCACAGAAGACACAGACTTGTTATTTTGTCAGGTGACATGGTTAGCAGCAAGAGAAAAATAAAGGCTGTTTGTGTATTGTATCAAACTCAGACAGAGAATAATGTTGGTAATAAAGGATTTCATCTTAAGGACTCTATAGAGGGATTTTCAGTAAGTCTAGTGATCCAAGGTGAAGGGAGGGAGCTAAGGAATGGCAGCTAAGATATATTTTTGAAGAAAAATAACCATCTGCTTGCTAACCATGCTTATATACAAAGAAGATGTGTGTGTCTCTGTAAGGCCAGAATTTGGGAACCAGCCATTCTGCACTAAGTATGGCTCTGGGAGTGCCATGGTCCTGAGGCTTCTGGGTATCTCTCCTGTCCCTGGGGCAAGATAGGGCAGCCTCAGGACTGCACTGCCTTATGCCTGTGTACCCTTCCTGGGCCAGTTCAGCTGGAGGTTATTGTGCCCCGATGTGGCCCCCTTTCCTGGGTAGATTCCAATATGCCTCCCCCAGTGCTGGGAACAGTTTGCTGCATGGCACAGAGCTGGCTACACCTGCTGTACCCCACCTGGGGATTTCACCATATTGTGGGAAGGCCGAGGAAGCCAGTAAAGCCAGCTTGAATGCTGCTGTGCACTCTCAGAACAGTGAAAAACAAACTTAGTGGGAGGCAGAATCTGGCCCATTGTTTGTGTGTGCATAACATGAGAATGTGTGTGTAAAAGGGAATTAAACAGACAACGCAAACATTTTTGCCTATTAATCTTAGCAATGCAAGGCTAGTTACTGTATCGGCTTTTCTAAGGGATTTCAACAGAGGATTTAATGATAGGTAAGGGAATTCACTCCTTTTAAACAGTATATAATACCATTGTTTCTCTAAGGTTCTTTAAGATGTCTAATAAATGAGTCAATAGATTATGAATACACTTCTGGAACTATGCATGTCAGGTGATAAGGTCTATTCAGAATACTAGTGATGGGATTTAAAATTGCTTTTCAAAGTAGCAGAAACTTTGTTGTTTAGCAGAACCTAAATTGTCCTTGGCATATGAAGTTTGTGTAGACTTCTGGAGCCTAATTCAGATGTTTCTTACACCAATCTTGCATGATTGTAATTCCATTGACTTCAAAAGCATGACTCCTGCCTTGTCATGGTAAGTGCAATCAAAATCAGGTGCGCTGTTTCTATTGATTACACATTGGCAAAATAAAAATACCATTAAATTTAGGGAAAAAAGCTGTTTGTTCTGAGCTATAAAACAAGCTTGTTCATTATTTTAAAAGAAAACCAGGCTTTTGAAAAAATTGAAAAAAATTGTGATCCCAACTGACAAACCCTGCAAACTTATAATAAAAAAATCATTTTGCACAACAATTAGCATTGAAAATATTGAAGGGTATTCAGCAATTTCTTTTTTCTCTTACCTTGACATGTAATTCCATCACCATTGTATCCAGAGGGACAATGGCCACATTTAAATCCTCCATCTTTGGCTGGCTCACACTGCACTCTGTTAAAACACGGCGTATTAGCACATGTGATTTTCTTGTTTGGATGCAGCATCCTGTTAATAATTTTTGATAGTGCCAAATGATCCACTCTTGAGGCACTTGACTTTCTGATTGCAGTTCTCTGTTCTGGAATCCTTGCTTGAGCAAAAGTTCTGGGAAGTACTGGGAAGTTAGCACTTTGGGGAGCCATACCCGAAAAAGGAGCTCTCAGATGGAATGAGGAGGTTAGTGGTGCTGTCAAAGCAGATGTCTTTGGCTGCTCTGTTTTAAAAGCATGGGCTGGTTTAGTCTTTGTAGTTGCAATCCTACTGGACCATTTTCCAGGGGAAAAGTCAAATGTTGGCTGGATGCGTCGAACAGCATGTGGCCTTGTAACTAATAAACTTGTGTTCTTCCCATGATAGGGAGAAATAGTCCCAGCTGCATGCGATCTAACATTTAGCTTATAATCGGAGGGGATCTGGGTTGTCATTCTGACAGTTGCTGCTTTGGGGCTAGGTTCCTGGAGCAGAAGTAGATCATGTGTAGAATTTTTTATTTTTACTTTATTATGGGAAGATGCTCTTTGAAGTAGTGAGGAATCTGGATCAGTATTCCTTGTATCTGATGCCTGAGGCTGGGAAACCCTCCTTTTCAAAGTAAGTGATTGAATATCAGTGACTGTTGGGTTTCTTATCATAAGGTAAGCGTGTTCTAGTCTTGGGATTTGAGCCTGGGAAAGTTTAGAATCAATATTTCTTGACTTTATGACAACTTTTTCTTGGTAGGAGCCTTTAGTATCTATATTACCTCTCTCAGCAGTATCTGTACGACTGTAGGAAGATCTTGACACTAGAGTTAAAGGAAGATATGTATTAGTAAATCTACTGGTCTAAATCCACAAAAGGAACAATGACGCATCATCTTAATAAATAACAGGGTATCATCAACATGGAAGAATGAAATCCACTATACAGAGGAAGAGACATTATAATAAGTCCCGAATAACTGAGTCTATTATTGTTTGTTGTTTGGATTGCGGTATCACCCAGGAGCCCAGTTGTGAATCAGGGCCTCACGGTGCTGGGCACTGTACAAACACTTAGTAAAAAGACTCTGCCCTGAAGAGTATACAGTCTAAGTGTAAAATGAGAGACAACAGATGGACACAGAGAGGTGGAGCAGCAGGAAATGATGAGACAGTATAGTTAGCATGATGGGCAGTGCTTTTGACACACTAGCACTATCAAGTTTTTGTAGGCATCCTGGCAAAGGAGGGTTTTTTAAGGAGGGATTCAAAAGAGGACAATATGGTGGCTTTAGGGATGTTTATGGGGAGCTCCTTCCAAGAAGGAGCAGCATGGGAGAAAGCACAAAGGTGCTTGTTTGAAAATATAACAAGTGGATGATAAAGACTGGCACCATTGGCAGAGTGGGAGTTGGGATAGACCTTTCAGTAGTTGTATGAGATGATAGATGAGGAGGAGATGGGCTGTGAAAGGTGTTGAAAGTGAAGACAAGTAGTTTGAATCAATTCTTTCAGAAATATTAATTGCCATATGCTGTGTCTAATGAATGAAGAAGCTATTTTTAACAAGTTCTGGCATGCTCACTCCATGGCACAGGGCTCATTTCAGCCTGTGGGACTGTGCCCTAGGCATACAATCCTCGCATAATTACTCAACACTTTTTATATAGATGTTTAAGGACTACATAAATAGCAATAAACTTTACAACGCTCCTTCTGAGGTTGGTGGTATTACCAGAGCTGACCAATGAAAAAACGGAAGTACAGAGATTAAGTGGCTTGACAACAGTGAAAGAGAGTTAGAATCAGAGCAAGGACTAGAACACAGTAGTTCCTGGCTCCCAAAGCAGAGTTCATTGAACTAGTAAACCATATCCTTGTCTCAGCTGATGATGATGTGTTTTTTTCTTTCCTGGAACACAATGGGGCATTGCACCAGAGTTGGACGCTGCTAGTGATTCAAGCAACAGACAACAGCAGTAAATAAATATAAGTATTGTACTGCACAATAGAAGATTGACAAATGATCAGAAGAGTGTAGAAAAACGGGCAGAGAGAGGAAATGAGAGAAGAAGAATTCAGAGATAACAGAGAAAAAGAGAAAATAGGAGAAGTAAAGGGATTTTTAAAAATGAATGAGAGAAAGAAAGATGAAAGAAATATCCCCAGAGATAATTACCAGTCACAGACAAGAAGTACTGCTTCTAGAAAATCCAATTCAGGGATCAAGAAGTGACAGGAGTGACAGTGGAGGCCTGAATCGCCACTTTGACAAATTTCTGAAATGAACACTAATAATAGCTTTGAGCTCCAGCCATCACAGTGGAATCAAATCAGTTTTATCCTACATGAATGTTAGTAACTACCAAAGGGATCAGCCTGGCAAACTAGAAATGGAAATCTTCCATTTGCCTCCTGATCAGGTACAATAGATGCAGTGTAATCTTCCAACTAAGACCTGGCTAATGTGCTCCAAGCTGCACATCTGGGAGGAGGGAAGCCCCCCCTCTAGGTCTGAGTGTTTCTATGACCATTCAGCCTTTGGCCTCTCTGGTCAGAATGCCAACAAAGGTGGCAATTGAGCTAACCGTGGTCGTAATATTGGGGGGTGAACATCTGCTCACTATGGTAGTTACTGAATTAAGATCTCTGATAGCCGTTTTCCATAGGCCACCATAAAGCTATAAAATATTTATTTTGAATTGAATTTTGGACTCAATTCAAATGCGACTGAAAGGTGACAGTCTCAGTATCCCATTATCCATCCCCAGCACTGCAGCAAGTTTTCACTAATATGGTCCAGTGCAAGCTAGTTAAGACGAGATCATGATAGAACTTTTCTGGCAGAGCCAGTAATTTTTATTGGGCAATTTTTCTAGTATCTAAATAGACAACAAAGAAGCATTCTAAGAGATTGCAGACTCAGTTGTCTGTAGTCAGCAGCTTTCTTCAATCCGGTGTACTTCAATTTATTTTCCATACAGTCGATCAATATCTTATAATGTATAACCTATTTTCAATGTAGAGTGTGATTGGATGAATCTAGTTTTCTCTGTGATGCCAGTGTATGATTACATATTGGCATGGATGAAAATAACACCAAAATGACAGGCCAAAGTACTCAAGGTTATATTATGGTACAAAAATACATTTTTACTCACTGCCAGCCTTTCCACCTACATTAACTAGGAGATATGCAGTGGTGAAATGATTGAGTTTATTTTTTTTATAGGCACAGATAAGAGAACGAGGGCTGATACACCACTACACTGTTCCAGTTTTATGCTGCTGTTAACTCCATTAATTTCAAACTGGAGTAACATAGTGGTGAATCAAGCTCTGAGATTATCGATTTTTATTCTTCTTCTCTATCTGGTGAAGATTGGGATCTGAATGGCCGGGTCAAGATCTCAGAGACTGAACATTTAACCCCCACCCCACTCTCAACATGCTACTTTTGAACTATGCAACCTGGGGATTCCCCTCTATGGGATTTTCTCTACACTGGAAATCCCCAGACACTCAGTTAAGACAGCTTTCCAGCTACTTTGTATTGGAGCAGTATGTAAGAGCCAGAGAGGAGGCCCAACCTGACCCACAACATTCGACCTAAAGTCCATCATGACAGTGCTGAGAAGACACAGCAAATTCTGATTTTCTTTCTGATGTGAACTGCAGTTTCCAGCCAAATATTGCACAGCTGTAGTCAAAAAGAAGAAAATCATGCCCATTCTCAAAGTAATAAAGGGTCTGTATGAGCCTGTGAACACAATTGGTCTCAGATACAAGAAAATGGATCAGAGATACTCCAATGCTGCCAAATTCCAGGGAAAGAAACAGACACTGAAAACCAGAAGAAAACAAGTCTAATGCATTTGTCGTCTTCTGAGTTTCTTGTCTGTCTTCTGTGCCTTGGCAGGCTTTCAAAAGCATGCCAAGTCCAAGGCCAGATTAAGGCCAAATGGGGCCACAGACACATCAAAACATAGGCGTCTGGTGTAGAACCTGCCACCTCATCCCCCAAAACATCAGCAGCATGGGACTCCCTTCTCTCATTTCCCCCTAAGGCAGGCAGCAGTGGATCCTTCTCCCATATAAATAAGCCCTCTGTTTTCAGTTTAAACCGATTTTTACCAAAAATTCCTGAGTTTTACAAAAAGTATTATTCATTTTTTTCCTGATTTTTCACCCTACTTTTGTATCATTCAAATAGATAAAAATAACTTGTTTTATTAGGCAAATACAATACATTGCATGAGATATATGTATTATGATAATGCATTAGTCTGTCTTTCTATATGCAAAGCTGCCTGTTGAAGTAAGGCTATGTATAAAATCTATGCATAAAGTCTAGAAGATACACACAATGAACAAACAGGCACACATGCAAGCTCTGAAGTGCGTGCATCTGAACATACTGAGGAATCTCATGCCCACCGGGTATATATTTCAATCTGTTAGGAGATAACGGTTTAAAGATCTGACACACTAAAACTGGAAGAAAATGAAAATCTGTTTCAGAACACAAGGAAGTATTCAAAAGTTTTAAAAAAACAAAAACAGGAGAAAAGGATGAAGTTGAATGTATGTGCTGCAAATGGTGTGGCCCAATTATTGAATGTAAATACTTATAGGCTAATGGTTTTAAGTCTAGAACAGTAAACTGTTTATTCAAATGAAGAGTTATATTTGGGGATTAGAGTTACACTGTTAAACTCAGAGGTGGCATTAAGATTTGAGTTCTTTTTTAGTTCTGCAGCAAACTACATTGATGATTGAAATTCAAAGCATTAATCAACTGAATACTTTTTTCCCCTGGCTTTCCGTCCACCAAAATATACCCCAATATTTACCCAGAAAAATTATTGTTTTTTGAACTGATTTTCACCTGTTTTTGTTGTGGTGGTAATAAACACCGATATATTCCTGAGAAAAATAAAATAAAATCTGAAAACAAAGGGCCCTACATATAAAGAGGCAGGGTTGGCAGCAGGCCCCACAACATAGCAGCTGGAGTGTGCCTGCTTGACAGGTGGGTGGGTGGACCTGGCGCACTGCACTCTTCCCCTCCTGCCACACATACAGTCCTCTTTTGGAATGGTGTTGGTAAGGGTGGCACAGAACAATGGGTCTTGGAGTGAACATTTTATTGAGATCTACAGAGCAGTTCACACCACTCCAAGCTATTGCTCCAGGCTACCTGCAGACTCAGTTATTGTTGCTTTGTTTATATCTGGGTCTCATTTTCAAGCTTTTCTTCACATGATGAGAGCTAGAAATGTTTGTTTCTTTTTTTAAAAAAGCATACATTCTGATGCAATCACATGACACCAAGATCTGTAGCCTAACGCATGGTCCGATAGTGCCTATGCCTTAATCTAGCCCTCACTATGTCCTGAGACCTGACTAAACACATAAAAGTGATGAAGCACTACTCTCCAGCTCAAGAATTGGCTATGACATTCTCTGGCAATGCAGAGTATTATTTCACCTTTGCATCCTGTTAGCATACAACTGTTTCACAATGCAGTAGATAATTTAAGAATTCACCTTATTATTAACACAATTTAATACATTTACAGTTTGTATATCTTTAGAGCCATTAACATTTAGTAATACATTCTGTGTAGCACATTTCTCATTCAGAAAAATGTCTTCAGAGAAACGTTTTTCTGACATATTATACTGTGTGGTTCATCCTTTAAAATTTGAAACACCTACAAGCACATACATCTCATTTAAAGTGTCAAGAGAGAGCAGAAAAATTACGTTGGTCTAAGGAATCTTGTTACCAAAGTATAAGGGATCATTCTATTTAGCTCTCTCCCTCTCTGCATTCATACTTTTTAAAATTTGCCCAGTGAGAGAGGAACACTGTGACGCCATGTTTGGTAGAAGAGGAGAAAGCAAGAGAGAAATTTCACAATATTCTGAAAAAGAGTGATCTCATCTTTCCATTTCCCCTGGTCCCAACCTGCCCCCCAACTGGGGAACCTTTCTACTATCATTTGTTTCCATAACAACACTGTGGTGAAACCCCCCTTCCTCTCATCAATGAACACCTCCTACAACCATCATCTGTACACACACCCTTGACTCTCCCCTCCCTGCTGTCAAATTCTTCAGAATTGTACCCCCATCTAGACAAGTGTCTAGATTGCTTTTTCAGTTGCTGTAGCCTCTTGCTGTCTTCCCATAAAAAGCAACAAGTCCCAATCCCCCTAGCTGGGAACCCTCAATCCCTCCCTCCAAAAAAACCTCCCCACTAATCAACATATGATCTTGAGCCCCCAAGCCTTAGAAAGGACCTGTTTTCAGGTTAAATGAGAAATGAGCACATCCTCAGTTAAGATTGGGATGGGAATGTACGTTTAGATAATAGTTTCCATTTGAGGATTCAGATTCTCTTTTGTCTTTTGTCTTAATGTCAAAGGTGGAAAGTTAAACACTGTGCAATAAAAAATGAACTCTTTGCCCTAATTTAAAGCATAGTTAGCATGAGCTGCTTCTTTTTTAATCAATCACCGCTTTTAAAAATATGAAAATAGAGAGGTATTAATATTCACCTTATTTTTAAAAAAGTTTACATTGTCTTTTAAAATGTGTTTGTTCTCATCCTTGTAACTGTTTTCCCACATCACAAAATGGATTTTGGATGAACTGGCATTCTGGGCCTAAGTGGTACCCAGGGATGTAATTTACAAGTGGTAAAAGAGATGCAGTGGCAGACATGTGAGTGGAAGCCTGCCATACTATGCCTCATTGAAATTAATGTTATCAGTCCATCACTTCTGTGATCATTAAGTTCACTCACTAATTTATTTACAACAAAATAAAAGAGTGGACATCTAGTTTTCCTTTCCCTACAGGCATAGCTTATCCTCATAGAAAAGTTTCTCTTGACTTAGATGGTGATGTTGGTGTTAGGCTGCCTCTGTAAATTCTCTTCCCCAGTGCCCAACATGGAATCATGAACAATAATGAATATTCTAAGGTGTCGATATTCTCCAACTGCTTTTTTTTTACAACAGTTCCATTCTCCATTTTAGCGTTTAAGTGTTTTGTTTGTTAAATGTGGCCACATCTCTCAGAACATCGGCAGCGGTACATACACAATTCTACAAAACCATGCAGAACTTTGCAGTACAAATTTGTTTTGTGCATATGAAATAGAAAATTGCACAGCTCTGCCACAAAGCATTTGTAAAGGAAAAACTGGGATCTCCAGCCAGCTCTGACGTTAATATCTGCGAAAAGATCTGTGTATTCAGAGTACAGCAGTCTCTCAAATTTAAAAAATGAATCTGCTTCATCTAGGCTTGTATTTCCCCCCTCCTCCAGATTCATTTTCTGTGAACATTTAAGTGACTGAATTTTATTCACAAATATTTAAAGAGAAATATTGCAAGCTTGAATGTTCACAGTCCTGAATAACAAATTGTAAACGCACACTCAAGTATTTGTATTAGAATTGCTTTATTTTATAAGGAAGGGGGGACTACTGGACATAACACTGAGATAGAATCATGTTGTGGAGCAGGCAGAAACGGAGAGCCCAGAGAGGCATGTGTGGTAAACATGTAGGTAAGCAAAGGGATACAATAAGCATCTCAAAACTCTGGATATAGTGGAATCTCCAGTGCTAATTATTTAAATACCTTCCAGCACAGACAAGGGGGTGAAATCCTGTCTCCATTAAAGTCAACATGGGTAGGTCTACATGGCCTGTGCAAGCCAGCCTCCTAGTTTGGGTCGACTAGAGGGGTTTGCGCTAGCGCTATGAGAATACCCGTGCAGATGGCCCTTTGAAGTTGCAGCTCAGGCTTTGAAGTCTAGGGAGGGAAGTGGGCTTCGGAGCCCAAGTGACAACTTCAAAGTGCTGTCTACTGTGTAGACTATTTCTAGAACGTGAGTGCAAACCCCTGTCTGTCAACCCGGGCTGAGAGTCTTGCTTCCATGGACTGTGTAGACAGACCTTATGAGTTTTGCTATTCTGCGATTTCAGAAGAGACAGGATTTCACCCAGGGTTCACCCCAGAGACCCAGAGCAGAGAGGCAATTAAATGAGCCAACAATCTCCTGACTGGACCTTTCTTAACAGGGTCACATATATGAGACAATAGCTAGTGAGGACAGAAAATTATAGGCTCGTCCATAGTGTGGAGAGCCAGAAGAAGGTTATCTTTGTAGCATTCAGGGTCATGTAAAATCCATTTTTTGGGGGAGAGGGGGATGGGCAGAAATGCTCCCCTTCCACTGCTTTTGGCCTTACTGTACCCATACAAACAGACACAATATTTGGGCCATGGTTAGGGCCCTTCGTTTGTGGTTTTTATTTTATTTAATTTTTCCCGGGAATTTATCAGTGTTCATTACTGCAACAACAAAAACTGGTGAAAATCAGTGGAAAAAACTATTAATAACTTTTCTGGGTAAATATCTGGGTTTATTTTGGTGGATGGAAGAACAGGGAAAAAAGTATTCAGTAGGGTAATGCTTTGATGAACGGAATTCAATGTGGTTTGCATCCAGAACTCAAAACATGCTACCTCTGAGTTTAAGAAAACAATATCTCTCTAATCCCCAAATAAAACTTTTCAGTTTACTGAAAACTCTGTTTTACTGTTGTAGACTTAGAACTATTAGCCTATAAATATTTACATTTAATAATGGGGCCATACCATTTGCAGCATGTACACTCCATCGTCTTCTCCTGTTTTTGCTTTTTTTGTTTTTTGTTTTTCAACTTTTGAATACTTGAATACTTCCATTGTGTTCTCATATAGATTTTCATTTTCTTTCGATTTTAGTGTGTCAGATCTTTAAACCGTTATCTCCTAGCAGCTTGAAATGTGTACATGGTGGGTGTGAGATTCATCAGAACATTCAGATGCGCTCATACTTCAGAGCTTGTGTGCATGCCTGTTTGTTTATTGTGTTTTTCTTCTAGACTTGTACATAGCCTTACTTCAACAGGCAGCTTTGCATATACATACAGACTAATGTATTATCATAATACATATATCTCATGCAATGTTTTGTCTTTTCCTAATAAAACAAAAGTAGGGTGAAAACTGGGAAAAAAAGAGAATACTGCTTTGTAAAAGCCAGGATTTTTTTCAGGGAAAATTAGTTTAAACTGAAAACAAGGGGGCTTAGTCATAGTGAAGCACATACTAGCAACTTGATACCATAGTGACTGGACAGACAGGTAGATATTGAAAGATGAGGTACTATAGCTGTTTATACTGGACTTCATTTAATTTGGGAATACAGCCATTTTGCCTCAGTACCGGCATTAACTGTTGGGCCTGATCCTGTAGGGGGTGCTGAGTGAGAAAGAAAGAAAACTCCAATATTCCTCCTTTTCCACTGACTTTTCCCCACTCCTTTTTTAAGGACCTTTGGGTTTTTGCAGCTTTCCCCCCATCCAGATTTCTCCATTTATTTGCCAAAGGAGTTATTTTGACCAGACCTGGTCAAAAAAATTTGACTAAAGGTTTTTTTCCCATCAAAACCAAGGGTTTTAAAGAAACGGCCTGGAGGTTTGGACACTCATCTAGGGTGATCTAGGTTCAAGTTCCTACTCGGCTTGACCCCCAAAAAGTAGGCTATCTGCTAAGCTACAGCATTAGTCTCTCCCTCTGGTCCCCTGAGTAGTTAATTATTCATCTCCAAAAGACTGACTGTAGATTAGGGCACTTACCTAAGATGTGGGAGACCCAGGGTCAAGTTCCTGCTCTGAATTAGGATGAGCAAAGACTCAAATGTGGGCCTCCCAGACTATAGGACCGTGTCCCTAACCCCTGGCTGTTCTAGAGTGAGGGTCTTGCATAGACTTTTTCCCCCCTCACAAAAAATGTCGAAAGATTTCATTTTCAATCCACATTGGAATAAAAACAGATTTTGAAACCTCAACATTTTTGGTGAAAAGGAATAGTCATTTTCTGGCCAGCCCTAATTTTGAGAGCAATGTGCTGTCTCCTCACCTTGGGATGATTGCTCAGCAGAGTCTGGTACAGCAAGGCTGTTCAGCAAATGTACTAATGCTATTTCCTAGAACTTATATCAGAAGAAAATTGGGATGGAGGCTGAAGACTTAATCATTGCAAAGTGAGTAATGCTGAAATCTTGTGTTTTTTATAAGAGAAAGGTTATGTTATGAGGAGACAATCTATTTACTCATGTTATATTAATGGCCTTATTTATCTCCCATAATGAACAGTTCAGTATATTTATAGGATTTTCAATAGGACTCTTTGACATTTTAATCCATTTATTGATGCACTTAAATAAAATGAGATCTAAGAATTTGAGAGCTTAAGTCATTTAAGGCAAACATATCAATGAAGATACTGAATGAAGGTTGGAGAAAATTTTTGCAACTGTTTGATATGAGAGGGAATGGAATTTATTTCTCACTGATCCCTTTAATACTCGAGGAGTCTCAAAACAACACCCTAGAAATAGTCACCTTATTTCTAACCACTTCATTATGAAAAAGACAATATAGAACAAAAAATATGCAACAGAAAGCACAATTCTGTGACTCAGGGAATGTAGTAATGCAGACAAATTAGGGGCAAGATGCTGCCCTAATTTATACCCATTTCACACTAGTGTTGCTTCATTTACTTCCTTGGAGTTACTTCCATTTATGCCTGCATAAGCTAGAGGAGGGTAAGGCCCTATGAGTTAAACTCTACTGAGGTAGACAAAATTATGAATGGAACAGGAATAAAGATTTTGTACTAATTATTTATATAGTGCCATTAATATAACTGTGCATCTGATCTATTTTCCCATGCATCATACTTGTTGGAGTTTGATAGTTAACTCTTCAGAGCAAAGACCTCATCATTCTGTGTTTGGCAAACAAGATGAAGAGGGAGTGTCAAGGAGGAAGTCAACACACACACAACTTTGCAGAAGAAGTGGGCCTTAAAGACATATAATTTGGTTTGTTCCTTTATTTAAGACTCAGAAGTTTTATTTTTAATTTTTTTTCTAAGTTTTCAGCCACAGGCTGGGTCTTTACAGATCAAATTTCTGATGAAAATCAGTATAAGAAATATTAAAAGCTTTTTTCAGTTATAATTCCAGACCAGAGAGATATAGATATGTTTCTCAAACCAAACCTCTGAACCCTACAATGTTTGTCCGCCACTCATTTACCACATATTTTAGTCTGGTTGGATATATAACTTTTTCCCTCTCCTCAAACAGCTCTACTGGTTTCCTTTCTGGTTTATTTCAAGATCCAGTTTAAAGATGTATTCTTTGACTTCAAAACTCCCCTTGGATATGCTCCAGCCACTCTCACAGTGACCTTCTCCTTCTCTGCTCCTTTGTTATAGCCTTCTCTATGTGTACCTTACTACAGTTGGGACAAGAGTCTTTTCTTGTGCAGTTCCTGTCCAGTATCTCTCTCTGCTTTATCATCACTTCACCACATTTCAAATCTCAACATATAATGTCTGCTATTTATTATTTAACTCTCTAATTGTATTACTTTAGCAACTATGTAAAGAATGTCAGGATAGAGTTTCCAAGAGAGACTGTATAAAAAACAAAATTGTATTTTGTATTCTGGAGATAGCAATATATTCTACTTCTGCTTGATATCATGAGTGTCTGAAATATTAATAAAAATGGCACTCTTATCTGATGCCTCATGGGCCTTCAAACTCTTTCTCTTGGCTTAGACAGGTTGATATATATTCTTAGTGGCTTAGATCAACCCAGATCCTGTCTGCAGTGTCCCTGTCTGTTTCCATACAGACTGCCTCAGAACTTTAATAGCAGAGTATAGAGGAAATTCATAATGTTTCTTCAAAGGAAAAATGGTTTGAATTTGAATATTTTACTGAAGTTCTCCTTTCACTTTATTCAAGTAGTAAATGGCCTTAAATTACAATTACATTGTTTTGAGTGGTAAATACATAAAAATAAGTTACTTTACATATGAAAGCCCAGAAATTATCTGAACTGTGTCTTGTTGAAGACTAATAAGATTGTCTTTTAATATCACCTGAGCACATCTAAATGCCCTCAGTGAGATTTTTCCTTTATATAATTTCCCAAAATTTCACAATCACTTTCAATTGAATAAATCTGGACAACCATCTTTAAAAAAAAGAACATTTTAGATAATAGCTTTTCTGAGTACATACTGAAACTTTTATGGAGTTTTTAGCTAGAATTAACTGGCAACCCGTCTACCAAATGAAGCACAAGACATTTTTACTTATGGACAGTATTAGCATGTTAACTCTTAGCAACAGCTTATCAATTTGCTGTACCGAAAGAAATACTACAGATTCCGGATCCAAAACTGGTGCCAGACAACCCTAAATCCCATTTGAGAAAGATATAAATATCTGATAACATTAGTGCTGAATTTGAAGTTTGCCATATATCTAAATAGCCTCTTTTCCCAAATGCAAGGATTTTTCAAAGAGGGACATGTAGCTATAATTCACTATTATATTAAATATACACTTCATTGTGAAAGCTACTCCTGCATTTAGAAACCTACTGACAGCATCCCTGACACTGACATAGTCTATTCTGATATCATCCTTTTAAGAAAGTGCTTATATTTTTCTACTTGAAAGGGAATAATAAGATGGGCAAGAAAGAGCATCTTCCAGGTTCACTCCAAAGAGTAGTTGTATTATATGTAATCCTTTCTCTTCTTAGGCTCTGGGAGGATACAAAGGATTTTATTATTTTCAAAGCTGCAGGAATGTCCATGGTGAAACAAGTTGGGGCCTCTTGGAGATTTGATACCAAAATGACAAGCAAATGGGAGCCAAATCTCTCTCATTCTGTTTTTAGATAAAAGTAAGTGGAGAGAAAAAATTGATCAGGCATAATGGGGACTTTTTGCCTTTCCTTTGAAGCATTATGTATTGGTCGCTACTGAAGGAAGGACCTCAAACTTAGTGAACCAATAGTTGGGTTTGGTGTGTCAGATCTTAGGTTTCTAAGACCATACAAATAAATACAGTAATTCAGTAAATAGAACCTCTTAGTGTTACTCTTAAATAATCTAGATTCCAAGTGATTTGTCAGCAGTCACACGATAGACTAGTAGGCTCGGAGCATGTTTCTTAGTGAGAGCTTCTGAGAGTCTCCTAGACCCTCGCTTTTTCCTAAATAATTAAAAAAAAATCCCCAACACTCTAATAATTGAAATTATCCTCATAATACTTTATGTGCATATATCTCCTTTCATCCACAAAGATCCAATAGTGTTTTGTAAGCTGTGTATAGTAATTATATCACTATTAAAATATAGTAAATCTGTCTACAGAAATGTACGGATTTATTCCAGATTCTGATGCATTTATCTGCATTGAATATTATGTCACTCCATGAGTAGATCCACTGATGTGAATGGAACTATGGTTGTGAATAACTGCTCACCAGTGTGAGTGGGCATTCACAGCCTGGCCCTTAGTAACTTTGGTTAAGGGTAGTGGGGCAAACCCCTGTTCTAATGAAAAATGCCTTGTGATAATGACAACAGCAGACAGGACATTGATTTTTAGGGTTTCATTCTAAAAAATATCACCCACAGTAAGCTGCATGGAAGCCAATGTAAACCTTGGACGTGAAGGCCTACTTTGCCCCTGCTAACATACTGTGGTTCCAGAGAATCTAGGTATTTCACATTAAGCCCTACCCATCCGTATTATGTTTATAACCTCTTTCTCTTTAACAATTCCTGTGCTGTTCTTATTTCTTCTTTAATAGCAAAACTCCTGTTTGACTTCAATAGGGCCCAATATGAATTATCTGTAATTTTAAGTGTCTTTAACAAAACTGCAACTCTACCATATTTATGAAAACAGGAACTTTTCCCTTTAAAAAGCTGCCTGATATTACTACTATATGATTAAAGGGGCTTGAAAATGTAAAAAAGAAAATAATCTGGCTCTCAGTTCTGTCACTGTAACAAACTACAAGGCCTCTGCCCTCTATAGATTATTTGTTTGGAGGCTGAGTTGTTATTATTACCGCTTAAGAATCATGATGGCACTGTGATTGCTTAAGCAAAAAAATGGCATGGTCTTGGTAGGAAAGGAATGTAATCTATACTTGATGTTCTGATTGAATGTAAATATTATTCATGGCATATAGCTTTGTCCTTTCCCTGGTGGTTTTATGACTTGGGCTTCATTGGTCTCCTATTGCTGAGTTACATCATTTGCAAAATATATCATCTGGACTGGAAGCACTTAACTGATAGAGTATATGGATAGGCAAAGCTGGAAACCATTTTTCTTTTAAATTATATAAACATATTCTTCCCACTGTGTATACTTTAGGGTGGTATATCTGGGTCATAGAATATACTATAGAAGCTTCCTTTGATAATCTTTTGGAAATAGCTAGTATTTTAGTGAGTATTACTAAGAAGGAGAAAAATGGAAACGCTATCAGATCTTTCAGTTTCCTAACAACTGAATAGGAGATGGCTTTTAGCTGCAAGTAGTTACGCACTGATGGCACAGAGTTGTCACCCACCCCAGCAATTCCAGAATCTTCTTGATACTGTTGGGGTTATCCTGCATCCCACACTGAATGCTCTGTGAGTCCTTCACAATCATTTCCATTAAATGCCATCCTACTGTGACGTTTTTGATGCAATGTTACAATGCTTCTGTTACCATGTTGTCCCATTCCCTTATGTGTCAACACAATCCAAAAGATTGTGGTGCATAAATTTGTCCCATGGGTTGAATTTAGCAAAATGGCAAACCCTAAGCATAATGTGCAAAGGGTCTAAAAGATGGAGCATGGCACAGGCAGCTAGGGACTTCAGAATTCTAATCCCAGTTTTCTCACTCATTATGCTGTATGAATTTGAGCAGGTCACTAAACCATTGTGACACAATTTCCCCCCGTGTATCAGGGGAATAAGTGCAGATAGATGAGGGCTGCTGTGACTCTGACTGATTAAACCAGACTAAACAAACACCGGGAGCATCTGTCTAGCACTGTTACTGCAACATGCAATACCAATAATGCCACCACTACCTCACATTAGGACGTCAGCTGTCTTATTTGTGAAGCCAAGAATGCCAGTATTATGACCTGTGATACTGTATGTTTTCATTTAATATGTCCCCCTCTCCCAACCAAAGGAGTGACAGATATTTTATCCAAAGCAGAAAACAGTGACTAGCAGTAGTGAATAGGACTAAATGCCTTAGGCTTTCCTTTTCATCACACTGCTAGCAAAAAAAAAAAAAAAAGGAATATTGATACTACTACTAAATAAAAAATCCTAGGTTGCCAATTTGTTTATTTTGGGGTAAATAGGGGCTTGTTTTGTTTTTTGCCTAAAAACAGAAAACGGAGATTCCTTTTTAAAAAAAGCAATAAACTTTGCCAAGTGCATGAAACCTCATACAATTTCTGAGACGGGGCATGACTATATATAAGTGATATAAATCAAGAATTACTGCCTTGAAATCTAGTAGGTGTAAACGACATATAAAACTAAAGGTGTAAACCATTATAAAAATGTGCAAGTGAGAGCAGATTTAGGCCTGTATGCAGCTCAGAAACTGATCTGTGGCCGAGGAATTAACTATAACTTGAGTACATCATTAGATTAACTCCTACCACAAATCAGTGGTCAGTAAATGGCACTTTGGTATTTATAAATCACAATGGAAAGACATGAATATGTGTCTTCTCATCAGAGACTGTTTTAAGACACAATTTTCTGAAGGCATGAAATAGCATCTTTTCGCCTCAGCTAATGTACAAAGGCATTTTAGTAAAGATGGGCAATTCTGCAATTTCTGTATCAAAACATATTTATCCCTTAATCCTTAAATCATGACAATTGAATATAATACAAGTCAAAACCGTCCAGCAAAAGATGAAAATGGGAATTAGCAAAAAGAGCTTTAGATTAAAATTTCTGGCCCTGGAAACAACTGGTACAAAATCTCAATACCCCCTCAAGCGCTTTAGCAACTCGGAGAGGATTTTGTATGTTTTGTTGAATGAATGACAGCACTAGTTACAAGGAAGAGAAGCTGTTATTCAAACGGGGATTTCATAATAATCATAATCCATAAATGTACATAAATGTAATTGAAAGCTTTTGTGTCTTTTAAACATCAAGTACTATATGGCACATCTGCTTAAATCACAGAGCATTTGCGCAAGAAAGTTAAGCTTTGCATTCCGGATATAAATTAAGACACAAATACAAACTAATTGTTTGACGTCTATTATCCTCAGCTGAGCTGCTGTAGCTATTTCCTTTTTTCTCCTATATACTAAAGCAAACTGCTTTCTTCTTACCTTGAAATATACATGTTTGTAGAGCTATACAAGGGCACTTGGGTTGACAATAAAATCTAGATAAATGATACAACAAAAACACAAAGGAATGAAGTAGTGGTTCATGTGGTCTGCAAAGGCAAACATATTTACCTTTCTCCAGTGCGCACGAGAAATACACACAACTCTGTGAAATCCCTGGAATTATGAACAAACGATTGAGCACTCGCAGCTCTGATGGAATTCAACACAATCTTTGAAAAATCAGGCCACTTTGACATAAATACCTACTTCAGGCACGCGCATTTGCAATGAAAAAGGCTAGAACTGTAGGTCAACATTATAAAAGATATTCTGACTGCTAAAATGGAAAGGAACAAGCAAGTGGGCTCCTCTTCTGGAGCAGGAGGCTGAGGAGAGAAGTAAAGACTCTCTCACAAATGGTTTACATAAAACGGGCCAGTTTAAAGTTTGGACGTATCCAAGGAATCATCTTGCAACCCTTTCCCCCCCGTCCAAAAAAAAAAATACTCAGGCTGATCCTATTTACCAAAGAATCCTAAAGGTTTTTCCCCCCAGGTTTATTCAATCTCTGACATAAAAATTGCTTTTAAAAGAAGCGTTTTAGTTTTAGAATTAATCTTCCTTGGAGCTGTGAATTGCATGCATGAATCATAATAAACTGTACCTCCTCGATAAGTGTTCATTTTAGAAGACACACAACTTCTTCAATTAGTAATTCTATAAGTACAATGCAAGAAGCGTATCTGATTTACCCTATCAATATCTTGTACCAATATCAATTCAATACCTAGACTGTAGAATGTATGTCCTTTGCAATGGCATTTGAATGACCTTAAGGGCATAGACTATGTATCCTAACATTTCATTAGCACAGCAAGGTGAACTTCTGTGCAACAATGCAAAGGTTAGTTTATTTATATGCACAATTATTTATTTTTTTGCTCATCTGCATTCAGGGCCTCATCAAGTTATAGAACAATCAATACCTGACTTTGTGACTCTGACAAACTTAGTAACATACCGCCATACTTACATACTCATTGCTAGAAAAGAGGAAAGATGTTTGGTTTTGTTCTTGTTACCTGTAAATTCAGAAAACTGGCTAAAATCAATATGCAGTTCAAAGTGGTTGGATGACGCCTACACTAATTGGCAAATTTGCTTCCTTCTTGACAATGTTCACTAAAATATCACACAAGACATGCTCATTGATTTGTAACAGAAATGTGGTTTCCCAGAATGAGGCTTGAAGGGTAGCTTGAAAATCAGGAGAGTCCAATTTGAAGACTTAACACAATTTAAAAAAATCCTCAGTGAAACACGACTTCTTTAAACACATGCTGGGCAGGAAGCAATACGAAAGGAAAAAGTATCCTCACTGTTCTTAGAGATTAGAGAGGATTTTGTAAATTTCATTAAGATTAGAAAGCAAGATCTAATGATGGATGGTTGGTGGGTTGAACCCTTTGCGAGGTCACATGCACTATTGTTTCCTCCTGTTTTAGGTTAGGGTCCATCTTTGCTTTCATCACAGCAGAGAACCTCTTCAAATGACCCACCCTCCAAGAACAACTGAGTTTCAGAACTCCGCAAGGAAGAAAACTGTTCAGCTTATGGAACACACACTGAAAGATTGTTTGGACATTTTAATTATCTTTTGACCCCGGCTATTGATACACGCATCCTTACTTACCTCCTCCCTTACAGGTCACCTTGACATATGCATGTCTTGTAACCAATGAAGCAGGTAGGAAGGAGGGTAGGGTGCTATTGGCACAAATTGTGCTGTTCTGACTGATAATAGCACAAATTTTATGCTTGCGGCACTGTGTTAGAAATGAAGGTGGGGTGATTCTTCTTTATCATGGCACCCATGAAGTCCTTCACCACAAAACTGTTACTGTTGTAGACAGCCTGCTGAGTCTGGGTTATCTCCACTCAGAAAGAGTCAAATATTTCTGGCTGTGAGACTTTTCTAGCTACTCTGTCAATTATTGTTCAAAAGTTTTGACTGATTCAGCATTATACATAAAAAAGAGATATGGTATATCATAGTATTACACCACCACAGCTTACATTTTCTCATAACCTTACCTCAAAAAAGATTTTTAAAACCCCAAAAAGTACCTGGTCTAGGAGTTTGTGTACAGATTCGTCCATTTCCAAAAAAGCCTGATGGACACCGACCACAAATGTACCCAATATCAGGAGGTTTACGATCAACACATAAGACCCCAGGGAAGCATGGCCTATTGGCACAGGTAGTAATAGGTCGTACAGCAGCTCTGACACCTAAAAGAGTATCCAAGAACTTTTCTTTATTAAATTAAATCTTTATTAAAAGTGAAACAGTGACTATATAAGCCCAGCCAAGGCTTTACACTACTTTTATTCTTTTAAAATATAATTAACATTGAATGTTTCCCAAATCTTATGCCAAACATAAGAATGTCCTGAAGGCACAATGTATCAGAACATCTGTTTCTTATTAAAGCAAGATTTATTAGTCCTCTAATTACGTGTTTTAAAGTTTATTACTCAGAGTTGCTTGGCATTTATCATGGACAGAATAGAAATTGTAATTTTCAGCATAAGTGAAAGATTAACAGGGTAAGAAACTGCATTATTCAGATATCCCATATTTTAAAAATCACTGGAATCTATTTGGCAAACCATATTTTGGCAAAGGTAATACATTACCTTTAGAAATATATTGTAGAGTTCTGCATATGGTTCTGATCTAGAAATTGCCCAGGAAAGTCCGTTATGTGACACAAGACTCTTTAAATTCATTTAATTTTGTACATAGTTAAATAATAGTAGAGGTTACCTGGCAATATGCAGTTATCTGGCCTAGAACAGAGATAACAAAGGATGTATAAAGTCTGAATGGTGGTTGTATTTCTTTTTAAACTGTCTTCAGTGGGGTCTAGATTATGACACTCAAATATTTTCAGTGTTAATTCTGCACATTGGTTGCAAAAGAACTAGTACAAAGTAAACTGAAATATGTATGGATTTATGTGGTTTTAATGCAATGTGTAGACTTACTTTGGATAGTGGCTACCACTGTACAACTACACAAAAGGGTCAGAGGACACAAAAAACAGTTCCCCCACATGAACCCCTGAACAACAGCCAGTCACAGACCTCATCTTTCTGCTTCTTGAGTGTACTATAAGTCCCAAAGTGGTGCGGACCAAACTGCAGGCTCATGCCAGCATAAGGGGAGTGAAGGATTCCCCATGTTAAGGGTGGAGCAGTGTCCATTGTAGTGTACGCTTGCTGCTCCTGGTGGCATTATGTCTGCTGAAGGCACAAAGATTTTGGGAGATGTATATTCCCCCTCCAATTATAGGCTGTGGCAAAAAAAATCCACAATAGGTTCTTAATATATGCTTTGAGCCATATTTCTTGCATGACTGAAGCTCCTGCATAACTCTGGGGCTGGACATGGACTCCAGGAGAAGACTCCTGGCAGCCCATGACTAGGATAACTTCCTATTAGATGTCAGTGCCTTTGTCTATTTTTTTATGCCAGCAAAAGTGGAGTCCCTCAGATAGGCATGAATAGAGATTTCAGTGCTAACCCATCCAGAGCTGGAGAAAGTTTTTTGGATGAATAGTTTATTCACTGTATAATACAGTTTTGAGTCAACCAAAACTATTCCCAAACTTGGGTTGAATTTGGTGAACGGTTTTCTCAGGAATTTTTTTTTTAAGTCTAAGTGTTTTGATGTTTTTAAAATAAAACATTTCAACTTTACATATAGAAACAACATTTCATTGTGAAATTTAGCTAGATTTCTTAAAAAAAAATAGAAAAAAGAAAACTCTGAGAGCAAAGTTAAACTAAAAAAGGGTGAAAAATTGTTTTGGGTTGAACAAAATGTTTTGCTTGACCCAAAACAATTTTTATTTTTATATTTAGTGTGTTTTGGTTTGGCCACCAAACTGAAAGATCCACCATGAATCTTATCCGCACTAATAGTTCCCGTACCTATGTCACATTTTCTAGTAATAATGCAACATTTCTGTGTTCTCTGTTTTTTGCATTTGGCTCTGTCCTATTGTGATGTGCTGGAAACAGTTATTTGTGATTATAAGGATGTAAAATGTATGAAGTCTTGGTACATAAACTGCAAATCTGAAAAGAAATGTCATGGTATAGCATAACTTTACATACTTACCATGTGTGTCACTACCGTTAACACTCTTAATTGCAGGAGCTTTCTTTGCCTCTAAGGGTTGCATTGGCCATTCACCCTCTATCTTGTTCAATTCACCTTTGGCATTATTATTATCAGTAATGAAATCTTCTGTAATGTCAGCAGTGGCCTCATCTGTGATAGGAAAGCATGGAGGTCAGGGTAGTAAGGTGTTAGAGCTTAGCTGTGATTGATGATAAAAACCAACAGTAACAGCAAATCAAGTAACCCCCACATTTGTTTATCCTAGAAGCCAACCATAAAACAAATGCAAGCAAAGCAGATGAGTCAGCTGCTGAAAGTCATCAGGACTTAAGTACAAAAATTATAAGAAAATATATACTAAGCCCAAATTACCCAAACTTTGCTTAAATGAGAAAAACACCCAATATGCATAGTGGTCATAGAGATGTAGCTGTCAAGGGGTCCACAAGTCCCGGTGTGTAATGTGGCCCGGCTTCTCAGATCTAGATTGAATGCTGGGACCTATAATCTCTCTGCCCCTACTTCTATATGAAAACGAGGACAGCTGCAAGCTATGTAGTAAAAGTCTGTCGGCTGATTCTACAGCTGCGCACATTGGATACTCCTGTACACCGTGCACAGAGATGTAAAATGAAAGGACTGATCATTAGAGACTTTTAAAAATATTAATTTCCTGAACACATTAGGGAAACTACCTGAATGAGTTAGGGACAGTAAAGTCCATCTGGATTCATATTAGCTAGCTTGATCAGGGAAGTGTGTGTGTGCAAGCTCAATCTATAGATGGAAGCCTGGAAGAGCTATGTGAAGTTCTAGGCAGAGACTCTACAGTGAAGCAGAGACAGAGATAATATGTTTTCCAATAAAGCTCCTTGCTCTGTGCTAGAGGAAAGTGACTCTGATTCTTTAAAATTGTCACATGACTGGAAGAACTGAATGAGAATGCAAATGAATACCTATTTTTTTGTTCCAAGGTTTTTTAATGTAAACTGAAAAAAGTTTGTTTTTTAATGTAATCTCTTCCCCCTCACACAATTAATCAAATTAACACCAAAAACGCAACAAAAAAAAGCAGACACAGCGGCAGCATTGGAATTACTCAAATTGATGGAGTAATAATGTATAGCAAACATTTATGTCCGAGAAAAGTGTAAATTTCACTGAAGGAAGAGTCAATAGGCCTGACAATACAGCTCATTGATTTCAACATTCCTCTATTATAGACGTGTACAGAAATACCCAGCAGCTTTCTTTCATAATCAACAAAAGAAAGAGTAGGTGTCTTGGCAAGTCTGTCTCATACTGCTTGAAATTTTTGGAAACACTTACAAACGAATTTCAATTGTTGATTTATTTCCCCCCCAAAAATATTCTTTTTATTGGGGCTGGAGTGGCAGGAGCTGATTGAGGCTTCCCCAGCAGCGCCCTGCCACAATGCACAAATGAAAAAAGTAAAGAGACAGAGTAGATCAGATTCTTTGCACCTGGGACGGTTCCTTTGCACTACTGGAGCTGCACAAAATGACCTTAAGCCACTCCAAGGAGGCTGATGAGGATTTCTCAACATGGGGTAATCCTGAGTTTCTATAAAACCTCTCCTTGTCCTAGCTGTATGCCCAGCTGGGAGCTGTGGCTTTCCAGTGCTGGAGGAGGCAGTGAAGCCCAGTGTACTCCACTGGTCCACAGAGGGCTTAATTGTCTCTAGGAGAATGTTCTAGCTGGTTCAAGGCTGCTTTAATTGGGGCTGGTGTAGCTCCTGGCTGCTCCCAGGAACATAGAGCCACCTTTGCCTTCCTCTGTATCCTTCCAGTTGTGCCAAGCATAAATCCAGCAGCACAACTGAAGATAGCATCCAGTATGCAAACACTCAGCAGACATACAGGTGAAATTCACTTATGTGCAAAGGGCTTGCACAAGTGCCTTCTCGCCACTTCAGCTCCACACAGGGCCGGCTCTACACTTTTTGCCGCCACAAGCAGCGTGCCGAATTGCTGCCTGAAGAAGGGAGCTGCCGCCGAATTTCCGCCACGGGACTGTGAAGATACAAGCTGACGCCAAAATGCCGCCACGGTGAAAAAACCCATGCCGCCCTAACGATGCCGCTCCTTTAAGATTGCCGCCCCAGGCACCTGCTTGGAACGCTGGTGCCTGGAGCTGGCCCTGGCTCCACACTATCCCTTAGTATGGGAACAGAGCAATCTTCTATAGATGACTCCACAACCGATGTGCACCATGGAGGTGGCTCTGCATTCATCCCAATATGGCTTCAATGGAGGAAACCGTTGTGGAGTAGGCTAGAGGAGCGGGGAGGGAACCACACATACTCAGATCCAGGGACCAAACGCCATGGCAATGGGTAGGCAGATTATTTTCCAAGTACTGTCCGTGTAATCATGGATATGCTGGAGGGCTGTGCATTAAAACAAAGATTTCAAACACCAGAAAAACCCACAGCTAACAGAGCCCAATATGAGAATAGTCAAATTGGTAATATAATAGTAGCCTGATCTGTGTATTTAAAGGCCTGACCTTACTCCCATTAAAGTGAGTGGCAAGACTCCCATTAACTTCAGTGTAAACAGAATTGGACCCTAATTTTTGTCTGTCTATATAAGTAAATCATGCAAAACACTTACATCTGCAAGATTTACCATCCCCCCCCATTCCACTGGGGCAAGTTCCACATATATAAGATCCAAAGGTGTTTATGCAAGACACTCCAGGAAAACAAAGATTCTCTTCACATTCGTTCACATCTTCCTGACAAGTAAGCCCTGTGGCAAAAACAAAGGAGAGGTTAATAAGAAGGAAGGATCTGTGTTTATTCCTCAGCTGAAATGTTCAGGTAGACTCTTGAAAACTCATTACAGGGTACATCACTCATTTTAGAGCCAAATTCCCCAGTCTCACTTAAATCTGCTGTTATCTCACTGTTTATTATTACTGTCAGTTTTTTGCATCAGAACTGTTGAACTTGAGACTGCGTGGAAAACTTTAGACATTTTAAGAAAATGAAGCTTCATTTGAAGCTTTTGTCTCTACTTTTTCTTTTTTTTTCTTTTTATGTCATTTATCTGAGATCTTTGCCATTTATTTAAAAATTCAGTGTCACCATTTGGACTTTAGCATGTTGAGAGCCATGTTCTGATGTATTGTGCTGTTGTTTTCTATTTGAGCCATATTATTAACAGCTTGTTGCTTGTCAACCCGATAGGGTTTGCTTGGAACAAATCTTACAAAACAACCAGATGGTTTTTGGAAATTTTCATGCTCTGTTCTTATAATGTAATTTAAAGGGACATGCTCAAAGCAAATTTGGGGCAGAGTTTAAGTGTTCTAAAATAATAAACGACTGTAAAACTCAAATAGAGTGTGCGTCTTGCATTCTCTGCAGTCTTTACATCCCCAAATTTACAGCACTGGACCAGTTCAGGGGAACCTAAAAAGGAAACTGACCATCTAGTTAAACTGACCATCCAATAAACAAAGTGATCCTGAGTAATCTGTGTTGAGAAAATTGCAAAAGGCAAACAATGTAAATGAAAAGTTGAATCAGACTTTAAAAATGTATTTTACTTTAATAATAACGTAAAGATGATATGTTAATATCACTGGTAATGGCATTGGGCTTAAAATAGCACCTGACCATCTCAGGGGCATACGGACAAGGTAGCTAAGGTTCAGGTGGAGTATCCAGAAAGTTTGTAGCATACCATGGCCTAGGGGTGGTGGGGAAGCAGAAGAAGTGGTATCACTGAAAGGTGTTTGGGACAGGGACTGTGTATTACTGTGTGTGTAGGGTCACTAGAACAGTTGGGCCTCAATTCTGATTGGTGCCTCTGGGCAGGGCTACAACACAAATAATAGCAACAAGGGCTCTGGACAGATTATGCTGGCCTCAGATGGGTCCCTCTACAGATGTGGAGGCTGAAAGTGCTGCTATTGTTGTGCAAACCGTGCTCCCCCATCTCTTGAGAGAGAAAAAACAACGAAACTCTGAGAAGGGAAATATCCGTCTCCTTGTATTTACAGAGAAATGACCCACTGAGGGATGCGGGACCAAACTCTTGAGTGTGATCCTATTAAATATACTGAAGAATAAGTAACCGATCATTTTGAATTATAAGGCTATAATATCACTGAGGGATTCTGGGAGTATTATGTAGTGTAAGAGAAACTAAAGTTTGTTCCATTACTGGAGAAATAGTATAAAATTAGAAAAGGCTTCTAAAAATAATTAAGGGACTATTCATTTCATAGATCGATCCATGGTGGTTTTGTAATTAAGTTACTGCACTTGAGGTTGGATTCTAGATACCTGGGTTCTATTCCCAGTCAGTGGATATTGAGGTTTTTTGGTTTTGTCATCAGTAGAGCGAGGACAATATTGGTGTTGAAGGGAAATGAATTAATATTTGTGATGTGAATTGAGATAGATAGAAGGCACTTTCCCCAGACTTTTCAGAAGCTCCTGCCCATGTCTATTCCCATTCTCACTTCCACGCTCACTGAAGGCTAGTCTACGCTACCGCACTACATTGGCACAGCTGCACCAATGCAGCTGTGCCGCTGTAGCGCATCTAGTGAAGACATGCTATGCTGATGGGAGAGCGCTCTCCCATTCGCATAATTACTCCATCTCAATGAGAGGCGGAAGCTATGTTGGCTGGAGAGCATTTCCCACTGACATAGCACAGTGTGGACTCCGCTTTAAGTTGACGTAACTTGCATCACTCAGGGGAGTGGCTTTTTCACACCCTGAGCGATGTAAGTTGCATTGATTTAAGTGGTAGTGTAGACAAACCCTGAGACTCTGATGTCACGCTCAGGAATGCAGGGATATAATTCACTTGGATCACAGCTACTTAACAATGCATCCTGTATTTAGTAAGTTTCTTCTCTAGAAGTGGCATTTGGGAAACTCTCAAAAGAGTTAACATTTTGCTTCTACTACCTGTTCACTATCCTTTGTAAAGATTTGTTGCTAAAATGGTGTTGTCACTTGAGCATGATAGCATTGCCTTCTCATTAGATTATTGATGGCTTTCTGGGGAATTGAGACATAAACACAACATCAAGGATGAGCTTATATTGTTGTCACAGAACCTGCCCTGAAGTAAAATCATCTACCTCCCAGCTGGTTTTAAGCTTCATTTGCTTATAATTTTTCACCTGCTATTAAAACATTGAGATGCATTTCTGTTTTACTCAATTATTTCTTTATTTTGTTGTTGCTTTGTTTGTTTGTTTTTTTAAGTATTTTTTGGTCAGGAAAATACAGCAAAAATAATGTATATTGCATATAAATGTCCAAGAAAAAAATGTGATCAGTGAAACCTGGTGTGTCCTTCAACAGACATGAATCATACATCCATGGCTTTATAGTCATAATAATAACATATTATTAAGTGTTAGCTATTCTTCAATCTGCTGTTTATCCATTGTCCCAACAAAATATAAGTAGAAGCAAAGTGTTCTTTAAATGAGACTGAAAATATCCCATACGGATTTTTAAGCAGCAAGCTGGTTCTGAAGACAAGCTGGTTCACGTGGACTCATAGGTCTTTATTCTCATATACTAATATAACACCAATAGGTCTGACTCTCCACATGAATGAGTGCAGCGGGATAAAACTGGTGCAACTCAGTGGAGAATCAGGCTCATTGACTTCACTAGAGTTACTCCTGATTAATGCCGGTGAAAATGAAATCAGAATCAGGCCCACAGTCAATTAGTCCATCTCCCTGGGCCCAGTGAAGAATTGTTCCCTATACTATGTTTCTGAATGTTTTATCAAACCCAGTTTTAAAAGTCCCTAGTAATGAGGTTTCTCACACTCTCCTTGGGAGACTATATTCTCCAGCCAAATAGAAGATTCCAGTCAGCTTCACTCTTAGGGTATATTTTAGATATTCATCCTACACTTTCCCTTTCTAAATTTCTTTTCCATACTCAGTCTTACATAGCAGGTTTCTTTCAAGATTTCTTTCTCTCACTTACTATCTGAATTTGCTCTCCCCAAATACATTGGCTTGCATTTTTCCACGTCTCATTTAATTTACTTTCTGCCCATGTTTTTAACTTTCTCTAAGCCCTTTCTCACTCCTCACTGCTGTTCATGTATCCTTCTACATTTTGGGTCATTGGTGAATTTCATTAACATGTCATTTACTCCATCTTCTTGAACATTAATGAAGATATTAGATGAGGCGTAACCTAATACTGATCAATATACAGTATTGCTGACTTGCCTATTGGATTGCCCCCACCATTTTAGCCCCCACTTTTTTGCAATCCCATTTATTTTATTTAAGGAGTTGGCATATTACTTCCCCCTCCCTGTTCCCTACTCCAGAACTTGCAGTGAGAATGCCAGTTTCCAACTAAAACACCGGAGTTTGTACAATGTATGTAGCCTGGTGAAGTGCTTTGACAGAGCTTTAACAGCATGGGTGGAGGGGTGGGGAGGGAAGCGGAAGGGGGCTGAGATGCCCCCCAGGATCTTATTTGCTAGTGCATAGTTTGCTACAAAGGAAGCTGAGAAAGAAGATCCTGGGTTATAGCATGAATATGTGTGTGCTTTCTTTGTGTGCCAGCAAAGGGAATCCTAGGCTGTTTTTCAGCCTCCAAAATATCAGTTGTCATGTCTCAGTAAGAAACATCTTTCTTCATTCCTGCTGCAACTTTACAGTTGTCAGTTGCTTAGAAGAAAACAAGCAGGAGCAGGGAGGGAATTGCTGAAAGAGAGGTTGTGGGTTTGCATGACTGTTCTTCGGTTTTCAGACGGGTTTAGTAAAATCTGTTGGCTGGCTTTGGCTGAAAATGGATATTCCTCCCTCCTAAACTGAAGTCAGGTTTTTCCATGGGCCTACTGTGCATCTGGGCATTCTGACCCCACTTTTAGTCACCTTTCCAACACTAGGGCAGCAGTTTTCTAGTGTACAGCAGCCACTACTATTTCATTAGGGTGTGTTTTATATCTGAACTTGATTGTTTCAATTTTTGAAAGTGGAGTGTAACTTTCAGTACGGAACTTGTGAGTATCCACATTGACACGTGGTTTAGTTCCAGGAGACACGGGCTCAAGAATGGCAATGACCTTTCATCACTAGACAACAGATTTTAATCTGGCATGGTTTGACAGCAACTGAAAGTTGTTACTCTTTGATGGCTGATTCAGCAGACTTTGTGAAACACAGAGGCACCTGAGTGGTATTGTTCCAGAGCTATAAATGGCTATCATATTAGTAGCATCAGGGGAGATGCAAGGGAATAAGTATTTGAAGACTTGGTGAGAACAGGGGTGAGCTATATTGGAGGAAGCTTTTGCTGCCACTGTGGTGTTGTAGTTATTCTACCAATAAATAAGTGACTTCATTCAACAAGGTTTCTTATCTGGTGCAAACATTTAAATTCAATTTTTTCACATTTCTCTAGTTCTTTTTCTATTCTTGAAATTGGCTTGCACCGTATATTAACATTCTTGAAGAAAGTTCCTGGTATGACAGGCAAAATATCAAAACAATAAGAACTTCTGTAAAGTGCATTCCCAATACAATGTGTACTGTCCATTTTGTTTAATCTCTTTGTAAGGTTTCTCATGTGCTTTCACACTCTAGTTTTTCAACAACATCTCAATATTTCCAATTAGCCAGAGTAAGCAACTGACGTGAATCTTTTTATGAGCAACAGAAAGTTATGTGGTGTAGCTGGCTGGCTTAGTTTTATCTTTCTCTAACTTATACTTTAAAATGAAAATGACAGAGGCATATCATCTGAGATAAGTAATTTTAGCAATTTTGGTACACGTACTATTTTGTATTGTAAATACTCCTCTGAGACCACTTTGGTTTGTCAGCAAACACTCCAGGGTTTATTTAAGTATCCTCTCAAAGAGTGTAGAATTATGCCCATGCCCAAAATTACTGTAACAGCAAAACCACTTAAAACAGAAAAAGAGATCATAGGATCATAAAGAGTCACCAGGCCTGATTCGCAGCGGGTGTAGATCTCTGTACTTTGTTGGCTTTAATCAAACTGTAACAATTTATACCAGGTGAAGATCTGCTTTATAACAGCTAGAGATGGAAATTCCTCCTGCATCTACCTGCTCACTTGTACAAGTGATTGAACTATTCACTGCAAATCAAAACCAAAGGCCTAAATCCTTTGTAGGAGGTTCAGCTATGTCTGTCCTTTAGCCTACACTGTTTGTTTGATGCTTATACTATCTCTTTCCATGTTTCAGTCTTTTACCTCATTCTTTCCTTTCATTGCATTTCCTGCAGCTTCCCATCTGTGTCTGTCCCTGCATTGCATTCTCTCATTCCTTCCCTCATGTGCTTTCAGTCTCACCCTGCCCCCACAGTCTCTTGCTCCTGGTAAATGAAAGGTCAAATATGTCTTTCTCCTTTATGCCATCTGCATGAGAGCCATCCACAGTTGCAGTGCTTGTGCTGTCATGAATGTGCGTTGCTGCTTGTTTATCACTCTCTGCAGCAGCAGATACCCAAAAAGGTGACCAGGAAGAGGTGAGACAATGGCTCTGTATGTCCTACATGGGGGTCAGAAGAGATGGCTAGCCAAGCAGAGAAGAGTACACTGTACCAGCAAGACGTCTGGGAACCCCAGAAGTGTTACACCTGACGAAGGCCCGATGACTAATGAAGCTTCAGGTAGGGTAGTGTGGTTCTGCTACAACAATAAACCTCTCAATCTCTCTATCTTTTCAGCTCTTCTTCGCTCTCTCCCAACATCAGTCATCTCCTTTCCAGTCGCCTTTCTATTACCCATTTTCAGTTCTGCCCCCTTTCTGCTCCTTCTCGGACAGTGCTCCTTGGTTCAGCTTAGTGCAGCCCCAGAAGCCCATAAAGATGACCACCTGCCTGTTCTGGGCTTCCCAGCTCTCCTGCTTGGATGACGGAGCGGGAGTTTGAAGGAGATGAGCTGAGGTCAGAACAGTTCATAACACCACAGGCTCCACTCTGATTTCAATGGGCTGGAGCTTTCAGTTGCTTGATTCCCTCAGCACCGACAACCAATGGCTGTCCACATGCCTTAAGCTAAGAAAGGGAGTGATGGCAGCAGAGAGAGGATTCATGCAGCCCACTTGACAGATGTTTGTGGACATCCTACACTGCGTTTGAAAACCCCACGCTCCTTATCAGATCAAATAGGAGTTAGAAGCAGTGATGTGTTACCTTTTAAACCAGCTGGACATTTACAAGTGTAGCTATCTACACTGTTCACGCAAATGCCACTCCCACATGAGTTTGGTTTGCAGTCATTTATATTTTTTTGGCAAAAGTTCCCATCAAATCCACTGGGGCATATGCAGAGATATTCACCAATTCCTGGAGGGAAGTTAATATTGGTAACACATGATCCACCATTCATGCAGCTGCAAGGCTTCACTAAAACCTGGAGAAGGCAAAAGGGAGTCATAAATATGTTTCTCCTATTGAATAATCACAGAGGAAAGGTGCATCTAGCTACCTTTTAAGGTTTGACTTGAAATGCAAACTCATGATACATCATTATAAAAAGTAGAGTTGTCAGGAACATGTCAACAACACTTCTTTTGATGAAAAATGCTGATTTGTTGAAATCTAAACTGTTTGCTGGAAAGCATTGGTTTTGATGAATTTTTTGACTTGAAAAAAATGTTGCAAAAAATTTCAAAATTGTCAATGTCCAATTTTGACATTTTTAAAGCATTTAATGACATTTTTCATTAAAAACAACTTTGCATCTAGGAATTTGACTTAATTTATAATAAAACAAGGTTAAAAAGAAGGAAAGGCTGTAATGAAAATAAAACATATAGAAATTAATATAACAAGATATTTTGATGTTTGTTGTTGTTTTGTAAATGAGTGAAAATTTTTGAGATTTTGACTTTCATCCCAATTTGGGATGCACATTTTTTTTGAAATCTGTTTCCCATCCATTACTAATAAAAACTTCCTTCTAACCAATGTACTATTTCCATAGAGCTAATCTCACAGTGAAGGCTTTTTATTTATACTATTGAAAGCTGGATTTTAGTTTCCATCATTTAGGGGCACAGTCTAACCTCAAATATGCAAACAAAATTCCTGTTGGCTACAATAGCAATTGTTATTGAGTATCTGAGGGCAGAATTCCTTAGTTCCTTAGTTTTGAATGAAGAAATAAATAATCTTTTAAACTGCTTGCCTGCCTTTAGTGTTAACCACTAATTCTTTAACAAATGTCTTTGCAGGCATGCATTCCCTAGATAGTCTCTATTCCAAGTAAAGAGAACAGCTTCAAGTGCAGTTATGCTGTGTACTTGCAAAGACAAGATTTCAAAGAATTTTAATAAAGAAACATTCTCTCTATAAAATCTAGCTATACATTTCTAATACACCCATCACAGTAACAACCAATACGTCTGTTAGTCTATAAGGTGCCACAGGACTCTTTGCTGTTTTTACAGATCCAGACTAACACGGCTACCTCTCTGATAACTAAGTTATAGTTTCCCCATTTCTTTAAGAACTCTACAGATGATTATTTTGGCTAAAACTTTGTTAGGCATGTGAGTCTCATTAGCATCTCCAACACTTATCCATTATTAGCAAAACTGCTCTAATATTAAGAGTCTGCACCCCACCTCATTCATCTCATTAGCTCATGCTATCACAGGATTAATGTAGCACCTTACAATAAAGACAAAGCAATGTACGAGAAACCAAAAGTGGAGTAATGACATAAGAGCAAGGTACCCTCTAAAGATATAATTGAGAATGAGTTATAATCTCCCCTTTAGAGCTAAAACTTGGTCTTTTATGTTATGTGCTTTTTTCAAAGATCCAAATGCAGACTGTGAATGTTAAAGCCGATTAATGAACTATTAAGAGGCTGTGCAAGAGTGTTCTTTCAAATAGCAATCAATAGAACCTGCTCCTGTTCATTGTATATATTGGTTCTATGCTCTCAGAGATATTTATTTGATTAATTGATCATTACTGCCATACTGGATTATATGCACTTACTAAGAAATAGCTGAAGTCTCAGTTTTTAAGACAGTAACAAATTATTAGCCATAATGGAAACTGCACTAAACCAATAGCATGATAAACAGTTTTTTTCCCTTAACGTTCCCCTCCTACCTCAACAGAGTATCTGCTTTGTGCATTGCATTCATCTGACACAGAGAATTCAAAGATCTGCGGTTCTTCCAAATCGACTTTCCAGATAAGAAGGCCAGCAGGAGACAGCGTGGCATCCTGTGGCCCAGCCTCTAAGATGAATAGCACTGCCGATCCTTCAGGATCCACTGCTATTAACTGGTAAACAAAATTCTCACCAATAAACGTCAGCAGCTGGCTGGAAGGGACTTGGAACACAGGAGGTAGATTGTCTAAAAAGCAGAAACGAGACAACGATTATGTACATTCAGACTTCTGCAATTTAAATATTCACAGGGCAGATTTTTTTAAGTAATATGGTAAATAGACTAAGTGAACTAAAGCTGATGATAAGAGTAAAGTAGATGTCAGAGATAACAAAGTGCTGTACTCCATCAGAAAGCAAATCTCCTCCATTCTAACTGGTTCATCACTCATATGGAACCTTCATCATTTTTGTGATTCGTCGGACATATGGGAGCAGTCTCAATATGGAATTATACCCGTCCACTGTTTCCCTTTCCCCATCTCTTACCTGAAGTGGTAACTGTAATTCTAATAGGGGCAAAGACCTGAAAGTACTGAAACTTCAGCCAGCTGTTTCTGTATGTATGGCTCATGCAGCTCTATTTATAATGTGATCCCCCTGTTTCTAACTATGCATCGGACAGGACTTATCACAATGGGGCCCAAATCTTGGCTGGAACATCCAGGTGCTCCTAATAATAGCACTTGTATATTTGGTAATATATATAATGAAGTCTTAGAAATATGAGAGCTCCCTGAAGCAATCAGCCATACATTGATACTAATAAGTGGGATTTGTGTGTGTTTAATGTGTGTGTTATAAAGTATGTGGATTAGTGAGGTTGTTGAGCTTTAGTGACTATTGGAGTGAAGCTCAGCACTATAGCATAGTCTGGGAGTTCAAAGTAGTAAAATCTCATTCTGTGGGCAAGTTAGTGATAGAAAGGTAAGGGAGGTGTTATTTGATTCATAAAAATGGTGTCATCCTCTGTGGCATGGTGAGGAGGGGACTCATTACCCCCCCGGGCTTCCAGTTGTAGATCCTCCAGTTTGTGGAAATTTTAATAATACAGTGTCATTGGAAATGGGTTGAGTTGGGTATCATTCGTAAGCCCTTTCTCCTACAAACATAGTGGCAAATATGACATATCTAGAACAATTATGTAGATATATATTCAAGACAATGTTTAAAAATCAATGTTTATTTAATTATATTTTAACACAGAGATGCATTGCTTACATAAAAAAGACATTGATCTTTGGTAATCCTAGGGAAGTTAGCCTTGACATGCAGGACTGAAAACATTTATTCATCAAAGTCATCAGCAGTGTCATCTGAGTTTAGGGCATCATAGCTAGACACATCATGCTGATCCTCGTCTCAGCCAGATGCACACATCTTTGTACAAGGCAGGCAGCTGGCCAAACATTTGCAGGGTCATGAGCATCTGGTCTTTGCACAGGAGCGTTTGATTAGCTGAAGGATTGATTCGGGAGCGCATGGTATTTCACACATAACAGGTGTGATCAGTCCGTCCTCCAAGACCCATCTGTGCTCGATAGGGAAGGGTAGTTTTGGATGTGCTTGATCATTCCAGAGCCTCTCCCTTGCTTGATAATTTGCTCTCTTGATAGCAGGTATAAATGCATCCCCTGTCATGGCAATTTTTTGCTGTCTGTCTACTTCTTGGAAAACATCCACCAACATTGCTCTGCAAGTGTTGGAATGCTGGTCTTCAAATGGTAAGCTTGGCATATAAATGCCTCCGGTTCATTTATGACCTCATCAGGAACTGTCTCAGCCATTCTGTGCACCTTCAGAGTGAGGAAAGAGGCATTGGAGGCTGAATCAACTGCCTTCCAGTAAGACAGTTTGGTCTTTCCAACCAGCCTTCCAGTAGTGGTCATATCCTGAAAGGGTGTGGAAACTTGGCAGTGTGGTAGCTTTTAATGATCCGAGTGATAGGAACACATCCCTGAGGTATATAAAAGGTTCTGCTCCCCAGCAGCAGGCACAAAAGCTGAAGTCTTGGGAGCATCTCACAGAGAGCACTAGAACATCTGTGACTTGTGCAAAAAAATCCAGAGTTTAGTAGCACCACTCTCTCTGGCATTGATGGCAAGATAATTTTAGTGTCAGCCTCCTCATGGGAACTACGAAGAAACTCCAAGGAAAAGTGCTAGGCAGCAGCTTCATTATGCCACGCAACAATGAAATTCTTTGAGCAATTCCTGCAAGGTGTGCAGTTAACTCGACCTTCCTGTGAGTATGAGAGAGTAGTTTCTTCAGTGTGACATTGGATATGTTTGAGGAGCCAATGATTTTATACTGGACAGGTAAAATACCAGGAGTCTCTTCTTTCTGGTAATATTTTTAATTGATTCCTCTGCCTGCATGTCAAACACGAGGTGACTATGTCATCGGTCCAGTATTTTCTCTGTGGCATCCTAATGAAGTATTCAGCCAAATCTCAGCAGGCGTTAACAGTTTCTGGTTTGTTGAGAGCTTGTACTCAGGCATACCATCCATGCTGAAAGGCCTCTGCTGACATAAAGTACCCGTCATGTTGTCAGTAGGTACTGGCTTAGGAAGATCATGTGAGATGTTTATTAGTTTGCTTTTTGTCTGTTATGTGCATTGTTCCGTCATATTTGAACATCAATCATGCAACCACCGAAAACTCATATTCTCCCAAGTCTCATGTAGATCAACATCATGCTGAGATCTGGACACGAAAAGCAAACAATGACCTATCTGTGATTAGCTCTGTAATAATCCCTGACACCTTCAGTCTGACTTTCTTCTTTGCACTAGAGCCCAGTTTAAGTCTGTTCTTCTTGATTGATGCCCATAGATTGATGGAGTCTTTGATAATTATTTGGGTTTTGGAGGCTTCGTTTATTCATTACCCAAGATATCCATTCATCTGACATATTTAGCTATCTCATCACAGAAGACTGCTTTCATCATATTAATAAGCTCAGTTCTGTCATATGCAAATGTGTTGCCAGTGTGAGTAATCTCATTTTGTAGCTTTAAAATTGCCCTTTCTTGGCATTAAACAGCACCTAAAATGCTGCTTGGTTACTACTGAGAAAGTCATCCAGCTACAGTGAATGATTCATTCAAAATTTGATGAAGTTCTAGGGTTGTCTCACTAGAAGTGACAGCTTCATACAGTTTCTCATCTGTCTCACATGTTGAAACTGTGCTTAATGGGTGCCTTCAGGCTTCTGGCTTACTGCAGAAGATGTAGGTGTCTTCCCAAAATGCACACCATGGGACCTAGTATAAAGTGAGTTTTGCCCACAACTGACACTTGTCCCATCGTCTTCAAATGTTTCCTGGTGCTTGCTGTTTTCCTCTCCAATCTTGCCAGATTCAGATTATGGGTGTACTTCTTATAGCATGTAAAGTGCCACTGAGAGTTGTGTGTAACCAGGTCCTCCGTGGTCATATTCTCCAAAGATTCAGTTCCTAGTCAGTACATTTCATCTCCCCATTGATGCCTAAAAATGATCAAGACCAAAGTAAAAACAAAAATTCTGTGATAAATTACTTTGGGATTGTAACTAATTAAGTTGTGTAATGTATGTCATGTAACTATGTGCATGCCATTTGTGGATGGATTCCAGAAATTTCTGGCTGGTTGCTGATGTCTTAACCAGTGCCTCATTACAATTCTTTTGGCATAATAAACAAAGCTGATCATCTTTACCACTGAACCAATTCTCTTTTGCTGATGATGGCAAATCGCTTTGAAGCACTCCTTCCATATACAGTAATCTGAAACACTAAAAAATGATCAGGTATCATGTTCTGAGCATTAACTGATAGCACACTTGTCGATCAAGGCTCACAGTTTAACTTTGTGAGGGCTGCATTTTGACATGACTGTTAAAAACCAATTTTTAAATTATATTTTACACATTTTCTTGAATATATATCTACATAATTGTTCTGTGTTTGTTATGTTTCATACCATCTGCTCCTGGGAGAAAGGGCTTTAAATGATACCCAACTTGATCTGTTTCTGATGACACTGTATTATCAAAATTTCCATCAACCATGGGACCTGGAACTGGGGGGAGGCAGTGAGTCCCTCCCACCACACCACAGAGGATGACATCACTGAAATTATAATTCTATACATACATTTTTATGTGTCAAATGACACCTCCCTTACCTTTTGACCATTTACTTGTCCATGGAATTACACACACTGCTAGACTGAGAATGTAGAAATCAGAAAATGACAACACATTTGTATTACTTGTGAAAACATGCAGGACAGGATATTATAGTAAGAGGTTTAAAGTAACAAATTCAGAAAGCAACGCTGCAAGCTCTTGTAAGCCTGATGCTGTGATTTGCAAATGCAAACCTTTTTCAAGGGATGAGTGAATATTGCCCACGTGGTTGGATCTACCTTATAAGGAGCACAAAGGAAATAAATTGAAACAAATCCTCTTTACCTGGAAGAGGAAAGATCAGTTACAACAAAATGAATGCAATAGCATTTCAGAGTTCTGTAGAGGATACTGTCCCTTCACTTCATCAGTCAAATATCACCTTGATTTATGAGGTTTAATTATTTTCAGGGATTTTTAATATTTTTGTCTATTGTAAGAAAAATTGCATATTGAGTATACAATAGATCTCTATGTCTACATGCCTTGTATACATCTGTGAATGTGTGGTTAAGGAGGATTTCTTTGCATACTAGTTGACTGTATTTGAATTTGAAACTTGTTTGTTTCCAGTGGTGTATTATAGGCATTGAAGACAAGAAAAATTATAACTACATACAAATATATGTGTATACTTACAGCATATGTAATTCATATTTTAAATTTAAGTAATCTAATTGCCAAATTGATGAATGACAAATGAATTGAACAGGCAACTTTGAGAAAAAGTATTATAAATTAAATAACCAGCCCATTGAACCGTTTCTGATACCATTAACTCATGACTTCAGTACTACCTTGCTCCTTGAGTAGTTCCATGGATTTCAATGGGTATCTTGAGGAATAAGGTGCTTGTCAACATGATTAAAGGTATCACAATTTGATCTCATATACATTATTATTGTACTTCAGTAGTGACTAGATGCCTTAATCAAAATTAAAGCCCCCTGTAGCTAGGCACTGTACAAACACAAAATAAGAGACAGACCCTACCCCTAAGATCTTACAATTGAAATAGATAAGACAAAGGGTGGGAGAAAGGAATTATTATCCCAACTATAAAAATTGTATGCTGAGACATAGAGAAGTTAATTCACTTGCCTGAGATAACACAGCAAGTCTGTAGCAAAGCTGGGCATTTGACCTGACCTCCAGAGTCCTAGTTCAGTGTCTTCAACTCAAACCCATCCTTTCTCTCTTTTAAACACCAGTACAAGTTTACATTTTTTTATGTTTAAAAGAATCATGTCATAAAGGAATTCATTCATAGGTATGTTTAGCTTTGAGTAACCCTCTCATATATATGAAGATTAATTTCATTTCATAGTCTGGTATTTTAAATCTATATCTCTCATAAGAACTGGATGCATCTTTGCAATAAATTTTGGTAAACAGCATATGGAGCAGAATCAGCACTATCCTTTTATTCTTGAGTATCAATTTTTCAGCCTTTGCTTTCCAAAGCATGTCTTACATTATGCAATTATTTAAATAGGATTCTCCACTTGTCTTTGCTGTGCTATCAAACCTAAGTTGCTTGTCCAGCAGACTGTCATGGCATAACTGCTGAAAGCTTCTATCTATTATTCATTTATCTTTTATGTCACAAACACTCAAAACAACTAAGCCCATAAAGGTTATGCCAGAAGCAATCAATGGCATGCTCAATGGGTATGCAGCTGCAGATAAACACAAAAGATGTTAATTGGATGGAGAGTTACAAGAGGAAGTAACAAAAACAGAGGCACACGAAATGAGGTGTTCCTGAAACAGACTGTAAAGAGGACTGTTTTTGATTTACATGGAGGGTTTCATTCTATCCAAATATATGAATATAAAATATCACTCTATTTACTTTCTCTAGGTGTCTCAGCAATTCTGGACATGGGACTGAGTCCCAATCATGGACCTTGGGACTACTGAAACTTGGGGTGGTTGAACAAGGATCTGTGTCCAGATTCACAAAGGACTCCTATCTTTACTAAAGCTTAAACCAAAATCCCAATTCCAATACTTTAGGGCATCAGAAATCCAAATGTAAATCTTATGCTGTTCTCTAGATGATCCCATTGCATTTACAGGTATCCCTCAGCCATCCTCTACATGATAACATATAGTATGATTTGTTTAGTCTGTCCCCCCCCCCCCCCAATATTCTGGTTCAGGTGGACCCTTTGCATTACAACATGACCAAGTTTACAGAAGACCAACACAGAATCAAATGCTAGGTCTACATGTAATTGCTCTCCGCAACCAATGCATATATCTATTGCAACAACAGTTCAATAATAATGCTGTGCACGCACATGTGTGACCATGAACATAAACCCATGACAATCATTGCTGTTAGGAGCATGAATAATCCGCACAAGGGGTTTCTGGGTAATGGCTATATCAAGTTTTTGGGTATATACACAAAAATGTAGACTGCAGGCCTTAATCCCTAGGAGTTGCCTCAAAAGCCTTCACCATGACTTCTGTCATGGGGGCCTCAGAGGGGCACCTGTAGGTTTTGTGGAGAGGAATAAGGGTGGATGTTTTCTGCCCTTTGCTCCACTTTCAGATTGTTGGATTTCTCCTAGATACCTTTGTGCAACACCTACAAGAATTTAGCCTATAGCCCATTTTAAAACCCCAAAATAATCTGCTTCCATTGGTGTTTCAAATACATTGTTTTCCTTGAGTGGTTTCTCTTTAAAGCCTGTACTCTTGAGAGTAGCATGGGTGTCTTTGGGACCAGCAGCCCCTTGGGCTAACAGTTTTCAGTGTTGCAGAAATGATAAATCTCAAGTGTTTGCTGTGTGGATAGTTCCTAAAATCCTGTTTTCAGGGGGTTGTTTATTTGGCTTTTTTTTTTTTAAAAAAGTTCTGTGAAGTTTTGCCAGGTTTCAACCTAGAAACTTGCATATATATGTGTAGCACATATACACAATCACAATCCTGTATTCGTTGTGCACACAAAACACCCACTGAAGGCAATGCACACAGATTGCAGAATCAGGCCCCAGTTTAAAACTTAATGAATGTAATACTGCATTCTTACCAAAATGCCTGTAAATCTTACAAAAATCTGTCTTACTTTCATTAATAGACCACGTGAATTTCGAAATGTCAGGTTCACAGAGAAGACATGGAGTAGTAGGGCTTGAATCTCCTTCACTGTAGCATAGTCCATCTATGTTACAAGTCTCTTCCTGCCAAATAAATAAATAAATTAAAAAGAAAAAGACCAGAAAAATGACAGAAATTAGCAGTTAGTAATTGCTTGAGATAAGCATGAGCTACTGTTTCTCTAGGAATAGAGAAAAACAATTTAAATGCTAGCACTTTGTCCCCCAGGGAGAATACAAGTGCATCTTTACATTGCTGAAACATCAAAGAGTTTTCCAGTTTCAGTGCAAGATCCTAGTAGCTGTGTCTGTCTTATCTTAGGCAACTTGCAATGTCACTGTCATGGACAAATTTGATAGAACACAGCTTTTTTCCTAGAAATGTGTATGTACTGTATGTGATTATTACCACCAGCTGTGGCTTGCTAATATGATGATTATGTGGTGACACTCAGAAAATAAGCTCCATAAAAACACTTAAGGGGCACTTTCTAAAAACTTTGACGTTCTGGAATTTTACTCCGTTTTTTAAAAAATTAAGTGCTTCTGTCCATTCCTTTTGAAATAATAATAATAAAATTCAATGGCAATAACAACCCAGTACAGAATGAAATAAAAATGTAGTAAGGAAACATTTTATTTTTTAGGTTTCCATGACATTATTTTAACCAAAAGTAACATTTTCAAATGCACCTAAGTCACTTAGGAGCCTAAGTCCCAGTGAACATCATTAATTTTAGTCAATTGGATGTGGACTTCATCTCTATATAGGGCATATGTTGAATTTCCATAGTGACTATGTGCACTGGTTATTGGATATGTTTCAGACAAAACCCTATCCTTTTGGGGTGTATCTCCCTCAATATCTCCTGATGAAGCAGTTCCACTTAGTATAAATAATTAGTCATTGAAGTAGGGATTGAAACCTGACTCTCCCACATCCCAGGTAAGTGCTCTAATCACTGGGTTATATAGTCTCACTCTTTCTCTGGCCCAGGGAGCATTGATTATTCCATGCAACTGTAGCAGCTTCAGTAAGAAAAGCTGAGGAAGCTCCACCCCACAATATTCCAGTGGTGAAGGCACTCACTTGGGAGACCCAGCGTCAGAGACTGGGACCTGGGCAGTCATGCCCAGTGGTTGAAGCAGGAGTTGGCAGCCAGGAATAGAAGGTCAGCATCAGAGCCAGAATCAAAGGCCAGATACCAGAGCCAAGGGTCAAAGCTGAAGTCAGGATCAGAGCTGAGGGTCAGAATTGGAGCCAGAGGTCAGATGCCAGAGCTGAGGATCACAGATGCCAGAGCCGAAGTCAGGAATCAGAGTTACATTACCAGGAGTAAGGCAAGGTTGCGTTCATGGCAGGAGCAGGGCAGAGAACAAGGAGGAGCTATCACACCCTTGACAACCACCAAGCTGCTGTTGCTGGGTTTAAGAACTGGTCAGCGGACTCTTTCCACCAATCAGATGGAGTAGCCAGTCAAGCAGCCTACTAGAGGCCAGCTGCCCTCATTATGTTTGCCTGGAGACTGGCTCTGCTGCAGGCACTGAATCCTGACAGTACCTCCCCTTCAAGAGCGCCTCCTCAGGGCCCAGTTTCTCAGAGTATTACTGATGGAGTTCTAACAGTAAGTCCAGGACATGGATGTTCTCTGACTGGTTTATGAATGTTATAATTCTTGACATCTGATTTGTGTCCATTTATTCTTTTACGTAGAGACTGTCCAGTTTGTCCAATGTACATGGCAATGCGGTCAAACTGGACAGTCTCTACGTAAAAGAATAAATGGACACAAATCAGATGTCAAGAATTATAACATTCATAAACCAGTCAGAGAACACTTCAATCTGTCTGGTCACTCGATTTCAGACCGAAAGGTCGCAATATTAGAACAAAAAGACTTCAAAAACAGACTCCAACGAGAGACTGCTGAATTGGAATTAATTTGCAAACTGGATACAATTAACTTAGGCTTGAATAGAGACTGGGAGTGGATGTGTCATTACACAAAGTAAAACTATTTCCCCATGTTTATTTCCCCCACCCCCCACTGCTCCTCGGACGTTCCTGTTAACTGCTGGAAATGGCCCACCTTGATTATCACTACAAAAGGTTTTCTCCCCCCCCCCCCGCTCTCCTGCTGGTAATAGCTCATCTTAAGTGATCACTCTCCTTACAGTGTGTATGATAACACCCATTTTTTCATGTTCTGTGTGTATATAAATCTCCTCACTGTATTTTCCACTGAATGCATCTGATGAAGTGAGCTGTAGCTCATGAAAGCTTATGCTCAAATAAATTGGTTAGTCTCTAAGGTGCCACTAGTACTCCTTTTCTTTTTGAGTTTATTCGTTGTATAATCCTGAAAGAGCCCAGGTTTTGATAGTTTGGTGCATGGGTGGCTCGATTTAAGATCCTGGGCAGAGCGCCACATCTTGTCTCCTATGCCGAGATTTGAGCAGCCTGACGGTCTTGGTCCCCATGGTGTTTATAGGCTTCTTTGGCAAACTACAAGTGTTCCCCTGATCTGCTGGTGAACTTGTATACATGGGAGGCTAAATCTGCAGTGATTGGTACTGGATGACTTACAGGTATGTCTGTGCGGAACTAGGGGTGAAAGCCATAGTTTGTAAAGAATGGGCTATGTTGGGTTAAGGCATGGAATTTATTGTTACATGCGAATTCAGCAGAGCACAGCAGGGGAAGCCAGTTGTTCTTGTAATAACTCAGAAAACAGTGAAGACACTGTGCCAAGATTTGATTGACTCTCTCTGCTTGCCAATTAGTCTGCGGGTGATAGGTGGACAATGTGATAGGAGGAATTTGATGCCAAGGAGTCTGAGAAATTCCTGCCATAATCAGGAGATGAACTGGGGTCCCAAGCGTGATATAATGCCTGTCGGTAAACTTTGGTGGCAGACAACATTTTCCAGGAGAAGCCAAGCTGTCTCCTGTGTGGTAGGAACAGTACAGCATAGGATGAAGTGGGCCATCTTTGTTAGAAGGTCGATGGCAACCAGGATTACTGAATGTCCTGGGATCATGGCAGTTAATGAAGTCTATTGATATAGTAGTGGCCACCAGAAGCTTCTTGAGACCGGATGCCAGGTCTTGAATTGACCAAAATGGTCCACAAGTGGCAAATGGAGGCATCGTTTCAATACCTGAAGCCTAGTTAGTCCCTCTGGAATGTAAGTGCAACCCTTGTGACTGAGGAGGCTATTCTAAAATAGGAACTTGAAGTTGGGTTGGGTACCTGCAGCGTTCAGTGTCTGGTGGATCTGGGTTATGAAGGAGTTATCAGAGAGTGGATGGTGGATGTAAGACTGCTGTTGATCATCTGATTGACAAAGTTGGACACCTTGAGCATGGTGGTAGAGGGATCTTCACCAGGTTCAAGATATTTGTCTTTGTGGGATAGGGCATCTGCTTTTCCATTTCTCATCCCTGCATGATAGTTTACCACAAAGTCAAATGAGTGAAGAAGAGGGACGAGCAGATCTGGTGTTGGTTAAGGTGTCTAGCAGTCCAGAGGTAGTCCAGATTCTAGTGGTCCATCAGGACTTGGACTGGGAATCAGGCTCCTTCTTGGAGGTGGCACTGCTCCTCGAAAGCTACATTTATAGCTAGTATCTCCTTGTCCCAAATATAATTTTTTCCGATAGGGTTAGCTTCTGAGAATAAAAGGCACAAGGATGGAGTTGGTTGTGGGGCTTGCGTGTTGAAACAATACAGCACCTATAGCAAAATTTGAGACATCAGCCTCAGTTGTAAATGGCTTGGTGGATGAATCAGGATGGATGCCGAGGTGAATGACCTCTTCAATTAATCAAAGGCTGACTAATCCTCGATGGACCAGGCAACCCAGCCCCCCTTTTCTACGCACACCATTATGGGTGTAACCATGCAAGGGAATCCTTTTACAAATTGCCTGTAGAAATTGGCGAACCTGAAGAATTACTGCACCCCATGTACATCCTGGGGTATGATTCAGTCAGATATTATTGCCACCTTGTGCAGGTCCATGGTAAGTCCTTCAGGTGAGATGATATAGCCCAAGAATTCTACTGTGCCTTTATCAAACTTGTGGTGGCTTGGCAGTGTGTCTCCAAGAATGTGAACATGTGATGACTGTGGATGGCCTGACTTTAAGAGAAAATTAGGATGTCATCCATGTAAATAATAACAAATTTATTAAATACTGGAAGGTTGCCAGGCTGTTGCACAACCCAAACTGCATGACCAACTACTCAAAGTGATCACACCTGGTATGAAATGTGGTTTTCCATTCATTTCCTTCCCAGATCTGCACCAGGCTCTGCAGAGATGCAACTTTGTGAAGTCCTTGATGGAGCAAAGTCTTTCAACAGCTCATTAATGAGTGGTAAAGGGTAATTTTTAAATTGTAATCTTGTTCAGAGATCAGTAGTCCACACCAGGATGGAGGGAGCTTTCTTCACCACAAAGAAGATTAAGGCCATCACTGGGGGGATGTGGAGGGGTGAATGAACTCCTTTTGCAGGTTTTTCCTCGAGATATCTCGGGGGGGGGCTGTGGTTCAGTTTTGGAGAGGGATTAAATGCACCCAAAGAGAAACTCTACTCCCAGATGGAGATTGCTGGGGCAGGTGTAGCTGCAATGTGGTGGTTGGGTGTCATTTTTCTTTTTGTTAAACATGCCAACAAGGTGTTGATATTTAATAGGAAATCCCGGAGCCATTGGGGAGGTCATGGGAGGTGCCGGGGTCACCTTTGGATTTTCTCTTCACATCTCTGAATTCTGTGGAGGACCAAGTAAGCTCCAAAAGAGTTGCTGGTTCCAGGTTGGCACAATAAAAACAGGATTGTTGGCGAAATAGGGAGTCAGAGCATACCGTGCCTGACCACCAGGGGATGGATGGGTTGTGGGCAATGAGCTAGCAGGGAGTCCAAGGACAACTGGTGGATGCAGTGCACAACTTAGCCCAAATTGGAGAAGTTCTTGGGGCCTCAAAGGGTAGTTCCCTCTAAGGGAGCCATGTGGTGGGCTGTGATGTTATTGACAGAATCTGTAACCATAGAGATCACTGTTGCAACCACTGTTATATATTTTCAGAAAATATTGTACAGAAGTTGTTGTGTGAGGTGTCTATGGGAAGGTTATGATTGGCTGGTTATAATTATGCTATCTGTATATATGTATCATTTTTGTAGTTGAAGTTATGAATATTGGCTCTTTACTGTCTGTATTTCAAACTTGCACTATGTTTCTGGGGAACACCTCAGGCAAGTTGGTGTCAGCTCTGCCTAGCCTGCTTGATGGCCCATTAAGGACCATCAGCTATACAACTGACCCATTGAAAGAAGGTGGATACACCTTGTGACTCAGCAAGGTATGCAGGATCATGCCTATGGACAGAACTCTAAGGTTTTTTCTTGCCATGTGTCTTTGGAACAAAGAAAGAGAGGCCACCTGATAAAAGACTGCTGCAGCTCCTCCATCTTGTCTTCAATCCTGCTTCTTACCTCTGGAGGGACTTTGCTACAAACTGAAGCTCTACACAAAGGACTGATGACCCATTCCAGCTGTGGATGTACTCCAGAGACTTGATTTGAACCTGCAGTTTATTATATCACTGCTACAAGCCTGAACTAAGAACTTTGCCATTACTGTATGTAATTTATTCCATTTAACCAATTCTTGCTCTCATCTATATCTTTTTCCTTTTATGAATAAACCTTTAGATTTTAGATTCTAAAGGATTGGCAATAGCGTGATTTGTGGGTAAGATCTGATTTGTATATTGACCTAGGTCTGGGGCTTGGTCCTTTGGGATTGAGAGAACCTCTTCTTTTACTGGCGTATTGGTTTTCATAACCATTTGTCCCCATAACGAGTGGCACTGGTGGTGATACTGGGAAACTGGAGTGTCTAAGGGAATTGCTTGTGTGACTTGTGGTTAGCTAGTGGGGTAAAACCAAAGTCCTCTCTGTCTGGTTGGTTTGGTTTCCCTTAGAGGTGGAAAAACCCCAGCCTTGGGCTGTAACTGCCCTGCTTTAAGCAATTTGTCCTGAATTGGCACTCTCAGTTGTGTCCCACCAGAACCAGCATTGTTACATGGGCGAGGGTCCTGATGAAAGAAGTAACGTGTGTATGGACTCCACTAATTCATGGGAGTCCTTGCGTTTGGTGGGACTCTTATGTGCTTGGGCAAACTCCAGGTCCATGAAATTGCCTGAGGCACCTGAGTCCACGAGTGCCTCTGTCAAGGTTCCTTCCCCACTCTGAAATCTAGTGTACAGATGTGCGGACCTGCATGAAAAACCTCCTAAGCTTATTTTTACCAGCTTAGGTTAAAACTTCCCCAAGGTACAAACTATTTTACCTTTTGCCCCTGGACATTATTGCTGCCACCACCAAGCGTCTAACAAATATATAACAGGGAAAGAGCCTGCTTGGAAACGTCTTTCCCCCCCAAATCCTCCCAAACCCTACACCCCCTTTCCTGGGGAAGGCTTGATAAAAATCCTCACCAATTTGCATAGGTGAACACACACCCAAACCCTTGGATCTTAAGAACAATGAAAAAGCAATCAGGTTCTTAAAAGAAGAATTTTAATTGAAGAAAAAGTAAAAGAATCACCTCTGTAAAATCAGGATGGTAAATACCTTACAGGGTAATCCGATTCAAAACATAGAGAATCCCTCTAGGCAAAACCTTAAGTTACAAAAAGACACAAAAACAGGAATATACATTCCATTCAGCACAACTTATTTTATCAGCCATTTAAACAAAACAGAAACTAACGCATATCTAACTAGATTTCTTATTAGCCCTTTACAGGAGTTCTGACCTGCATTCCTGCTCTGGTCCCGGCAAAAGCAACACACAGACCGAGAGAACCTGTGTTTCTCCCCCCCTCCAGCTTTGAAAGTATCTTGTCTCCTCATTGGTCATTTTGGTCAGGTGCCAGCGAGGTTATCCTAGCTTCTTAACCCTTTACAGGTGAAAGGGTTTTTCCTTTGGCCAGGAGGGATTTAAAGGTGTTTACCCTTCCCTTTATATTTATGACAGCCTCTAAACTGGTGTCAGGCATCTCTGGGTGCCAGAGCCAGAGACGGAGTCAGAGTTGTGTTGAACTCTGATTGGCCATCACCAAGGTACTGGAGGACAAGTGTTGCTGTGGACTATTGGGAAGGGGAGGGCTGGAGCTGGTGGGACTGGCGAGAGCTGGGAGGACCATCCATTTTCTTGGTGTTATTCAGTCAAGCAGTTGTCGATCTTGATGCACAGACTGACTAGGCATCCAGGCCAGATGGGGATTCCACCCACGTCAGTTCATCTTTAATATAATTGTTTAGGCTGAGCTGGAAATGAAAACTCTGTGTGACTTCATTCCATTCGGTGTCTAGTACCAAGCATTGGAACTCTGATGCATATTTAGGAACTATCTGGTGTCCCTACTGCAACACCTGAAGTGTGGCTTCGACCATACGCTTGCAACTTGGGTCACCAAAGATCATCATCATAGCTTGAACAAAGTCCTTGAATTGTCCCAGAATTAGTCTTGATTTTTCCTGGAGTGGAGATGCCCAAAGCCAGGGCCTCCCTGGTAAGTAGGCTGATAATCAATCCTACTCGGGCTTGGTCAGAGCGGTATGACTGCAAGAATAGCAGAAATAGGAGCCAACACTGATTTAGGAACCCACAAAATTTGTCATGATCACCACAGAACTTGTCAGGCAGAGGGAGCTTGGCCTTATGGGGAGCAAGGGTTAGACCTGAAGGCGAATTGGCTTGAGCTTGCATTACCTCATTCTGTGCCTACGGGGTGGCAACCTGGGTCTGAAAGGTGTGTAGGTGTATATCTCCATCAAAGAGATATTGGCCTTTGTAGGATCCATACTCACCATATCAGCTGTAGTTTCCTTATTGTTGGTGGGTTCTGGGTTGCTCAAACTGTCAGAGACATAGACATGCCTAGTAGTTGGAATACGAATCAGGCCCAGTGGTTGGAGCCGGAGTCGGTAGCCAGGAATTGGAGCTGAGGGTCAGAATCCGAGTCAGAGGCCAGATACCAGAATCAAGGATCAGAACGAAAGTCAGGAATCAGAGCTGTGGCATAGCCAGGTTACCTGGAGCAAGGCAAGGCCAGGGCAGGGCTGGATCCAAGGCAGGGAACCAGCAGGCTCAGGAGCTATAACAGTCATAAACAAATGCTTCGAGGAGCTACTGAAATGCTGCTGCTGCTGCTGGGCTTAAGAGCTGCTTTACTGACTCTTCCAATTAATCAGACAGTGTAGCCAATCAGGCAGCCTACTACAGGTCAGCAGCGCTTGTTAGGTAGCCCTGAGACTGGCTTTGCTGCAGGCCCTGATTCCTGATCCATGAATTCCTCCTCCACCAACTCCTTCTCCTCCTCATTTTTTTTTTGTGAGAAAAGATTGATCTGGCTTACACCTAACTCCAGGAGATGGTTGACAGCTGTGAATCCCGAGTGGTGGGAGGTACTTTCATCCCACGTAGAGTTAGGCACCTAACTCCCTTTGAGGGGAGGGGCATTGGTCACACTCCTCTCCTCAGCACAGCCTTCTGGCTAGCCTTTGGTGGCTTCCCACTTTAGGTGTTGGCTTCTAACTCTCCCCATGCGTTGTATAGGGAGCCTGGAACCCTAACTCGGGACTGAGAATTCACTAGGCAGCAAAGTGCATAAAAGTTAGGCATTATACTGCTTAGCATTGGAATGCCTAAAACCCCTTTTTGAATGTAGCCCTAAATCTCTGAGTTTTATAGTCACTGAATCCAAACCACCAATTTTATTGTGGAGTTATTCCTGAAGCATTCATTTCAAACTAGACTTTGTCTCTTTAAAGTTTAATCATTTTACTTTTTGACATCGCTCAAATATTAGAGCCCAGTCCTTCAGTCCTTATTCAGGTTAATCCCATTTTCTTCACTAAGCGTATTACCAGCATAAGGTTCCAAATTCAGACATAAGGCCATATTCTACCTGACACACGAATAGTCCCATAGAAGACAATGGGATTACTCTCTGATTGGTTCATATACTGAATCCTGTCTTTTCTAAGGATCTTTTTTTAATTTCTCAGAATCCTTACAAAATATACTACATAATATATTACATTATAGTAATTTGTGAATATTCTGTAAAATAAAAGAACTGAAAGGATTTTCATGCAGTACCCTAAAAAAGAAAGACCTGGATCTTGGCCATTATAATTTGGAGGATAAGAAGACTTCATTATATTGTTGTTTTCAGAGGAATTAGACTTGGTTCTGGTAAAAAATGAGAGTACTTTTCTGATGTGATAATGTGGTGATGAATGGGCTCCATAGAAAAGGAACACAAAATGTGAAATGGCCTTGTATAAAATATTCACTCACTGAAACGCCTTTCCTAAAAGCAATTTAGGTGTTATAAAGAAATATTATAGCAGGGGTAATTAGAATGTGGTTTAATGCATTTTATAGCCAAATTCAAACAGTCTTGTGGAGAATTTTACAGTAGAAATTATTATAATCTGGGGGAGGCATGAATCTTGAGGAAATGTACATACTTCAGAATTTGAAAAACACAAGAATGAGGAAAAAAACTTGAAGAAACAGTGACAAGGTTGGTGAAGTAATGTCTTTTACTGGATCAACTTCTGTTGGTGAGAGAGACAAGCATTCCAGCTACACAGAGCTCTTCAGGTCTGGGAAAGGTACTCAGAGGGTCACAGCTAAATACAAGATCAAACAGATAGTTTAGCATAAGTAGCACATATTCTAATCCTGGGACCATTCAAGGTGAAGTGGCCCATTAACACCCCCGTTGTCAGAGGACAAAGGGGGGCTAGTGGGTTGTAGATTGTTGTAATAAGCCATAAATACAGTGTCTTTGTTAAGACCATGATTTTTAGTGCCTAGCAAAGTGACGAATTTAAGCTCCCAGGCTTGTCTTTTGAAAGTGTTGTGCAGTTTCCTTTGAGGATGAGCACTGATAGGTCAGATATAGAGTGATCGCTTTGTGAAAAGTGTTCACCGACAGGTGTTTTGGTGTTTTGACCTTTTATCCTTCTCCTGTGTGAGTTCATCAACAAATATGTGAGTGAAACCAACCACTAGGCTCTCGAATGAACTCACACAGGAAAATGCGAAAAGACAAAAACTACTTATGCTAAACTATCCTTTGATTTTGTATTTAGTTGTGACCCTCTGAGTACAAGTACTCCTGGTTTTTTTGCGGATACAGACTAACATGGCTGCTACTCTGAAACCTTTCCCAGACCTGAAGAAGAGCTCTGTGTAGCTGGAAAGCTTGTCTTTCTCACCAACAGAAGTTGGCCCAATAAAATATATTACCTTACCCACCTTATCTCTATAATATTCTGGAACTGACACAGCTACAACAGTGCATATATTTAAGGAGTGGTATAATTTACAGTATGTTTTGATTGTAATGTATCTGCTTTAATTCTTTTTTTTTTTAATCAAAAATTGAAGTGATTTTGTTCAGGACTGGACCCTTTAATTATTTTATGTTACTGACTTAAACTGAAAGGTAGGAATTGCCATTTTATTGTGGTAAGTGATATGGTGTTTCAAGAGCAATTTTCAGTGCAACTCTGAAGACATTATTCTCTGATTAATGTTAATGAGAACAAGGCAAATGAAGTAAGAAGAGGATGTACCTGTGTGAAACTTATTTTATACAAAGGGAAGATTGATGCCTATATTGTATTTATTTTTATATCAGAACTGAAAAGATGGATTAGGACAGTGAAATATTTTAGCCTCCAAAAAGATGTTTTAAAACTGTATTGAAAAATTATTCATCGGGATCCTCTGAAAAAGGGGAGAAGGTTTTTGAAGGGGGTCATTTAATAGGTAATTTAGTAGAGCACACAGGAAAACAAAAGGATAGACTGCTTTCTCACCACTTCCGCGGTGTACTGGCAATTTAAAATGTAGCACTAGACTTTGATTACCGTTTTGAATCTGTCATATTACTCTATATCTGCACTTACAGATATTTAATGCAAGCAAAGATGTTTTAAGTTATCTCAAGGGTGTCTCTATATGAGAAAAATGCATAGCACACACCCTGATATACCTACTGCTGCTGGAGGGAATGGATATAGAGTTGTTATGACTTGTAGTTACAATATCCCTACAAGATTGAAGTGAGGACAGATAATAGCCTACCTCCCACTGAGAAATTGGAAATCTTCCTAGCAAAGATTCTTCCCAAGAGGAGGTTGGTTAGAAATCCTTTCAGCATGAGGGAGTCCTGTCTATCAGGAATGACCCCAGCACTTCTGGTTCTCCCTAGTTCTGTTCACTTGTATAAATATTTCCAATTTACAGATATCAACAACCATGGGCTTTTGGAAATGTCATAATTAGCAAGATCCCTTGTAAAGTGCAGCAAATGTAATCCATCAACTATTTATGTCACATAGAAACTGTTCAAATCACATAACGGTGTGACCATTTTCAGAAAGAGGACACAATACTTAGCTATCCAGATGACCCATAAAACAGTTTTTCCTCTTCCAAGACTGTTAAAGCACACATTAGACAAAAGTGAGTCAGAGTTAAGGAAAAGATGAATGATTTGTATTAAACCTTTACACTCTTTAAAATTACCTTTAACTTACAAAGTCCAGTTGGATGGAATTCACAGACCTGGCAGGCTCCATCGTACAGGGTCAGAACTTTGGAATTGCTGTACTGGAAGCCATCATTAGTAATCTAAACGATACAAAAATCATCATTCTAAGTAATAAGGTTCCATATGGATACTGTCTGCTCATTTCGGAGCACATAACCATTGCACCCTTGAACTGGATACCTGCCAACAAGATAAATTAAACCACTTGTGACTTACTTCCCTACAAGCTGACAAATTGCTTGATGTTGCAAACTGGAAACCATTATTAATAACCAAAAGATCTTTTGGCTCAGATATGAAGTTTTGTGATAGCTGTTAGCTTTGTCAAATAGCCATGCTTTGAAGTGTTACTTAATATATTTTCAGTAGACAAAACACTTGTATTTTTTCAACAGTACATCCTACCTTGGACTGTTTGCCACCCTTTCTCCATAATGAAAAGCAAATACCAAGAGCAGTTTGTGTGTGTATATGTGTGTGTGAGGAGGTGGGGGATGGGTGGGTAAGGGTCACATTCCCGGGGCAATCAATTAATATATTAAAATTGTTTAAGTGGATTCATAGGATTTCCTCACCATCACTTTACTCACAATCACTATTGTTCCTATTCAGAGTCCATCTTTGGTTTTCTTGCATCATCGGTAGCGTCACAGCACAGACTCTCGACAACCTGTAATTCTGCTCAGTAACAGCCAGCCATTTGTTCTCAGTAGCAATGCAACCCATATTCAACCACCAGAGGCAGTAAAGCTTTTAGAACTGCAGATTTTAGTCTGAAATTGTGAGTAGCCCATACCTCTCAACCTGCCAAAGCCCAGATATCGGAGATAATGTAGGTGATCCACAAAATGAGGGACACAAAATAATGATTAATGCAGGTAACTTTAAACACTGTCAGGTTCATGCCATTAAGTGAATGACTGTTTCTATAACCCAGATTTCATGATTCCTTATTTCTGATATAAATAATTTTTGACAATAAAAACAGATTCATGTGGAACAAAGTTAACTTTGGGACTAAAGTGAGAGATTTCTCAAAATGAGAGACACTTGAGAGGTATGGAACATTAGCAAGCAAAAACATTCCAGAAAGTATCCAGTGAACATTCACTGAACTAGCAAAGCACATAGTACACTGGCAAGACAGCAAAGAGGCCCTTCTTTATGAATATCCTGGAGATATATAATACCTTAATCAAGTTTAAAAATGGAGTGCGTAAGGAGTTTGCTAAAACTGAAAGGCTGTTGACATATACTTAATTCAGAGGCAGGATGCAAAAACATGTCTCCTATTCAGTAACATTTTGTGCTTTGCTAGGAGCCACTGGACCCAGAGCAAAAAAGTACTTTCATCGGCTAATAAGGTATTTCAGTTCACAGAAGGGGAATGTTATTTATAATCCAGTCATGCAAAAAACATTGAATGAATATAAAGCAAAATTAATGAATGAATAAATAATACACAGAGCCTCAATTATCACAAGTTCAGAAAGAATAACAAAAGTTCCTTTGGAACATGATAAAGTGAATATTCCCACAATATAGCCTGCAATTGTCCTCAGCTGACAATACATTACTCGTTGAACACACTCACTTCCACACAAACCAATCTAACTAGAAAAATTATTGTAATCGTGGGCTTTTATAATTTGAAATTCTGGAAAAGAAGGAAAAGAAACATTAAATTAAATTGAAATGAAAATGTATTGTTACAGTTTTAAAAAGAACTTAACTCCCTCCTGAACATCATATTCAGTAGAAGTGATATGTATTGGCACAAATTGGAAAAGAGCTTTAAAAAAGGAAGACTTTATTTTTTAATTCAATGGCAGAAAAAAACTTCAATTTTTTTTTCTATTATAAGATTTTGCTTGTTTGCAGGCAAGATCTCCATTAAGAAAAGACCATTCTTAATACATTTTAACTTTAATTTCATTCCTTTACCAGTACCCTCAAGGTGTGTGTTTTGTCAGCACTAGTACACATGATAATAAACATCAATAATGGTAAAGATTAGAATAGAGCAAACTCTATATAAGGAATAATTCACAGGACTCATTTTTCTGTTTGTTAATTGTGCTCTGAACAAACTATAATTTTCCAGATTGCTCAATATTTTTAATTTTTAACACATTATAACTTTCAGTCTGTGGGGTTTTTTGAACAGTTTGTTTCATTATTCATTGTTGTCATTTTGTAATTGGTCACTTAGTGATATTGGAGGGCATTTGTAAAAGTGCCTATGTGACGTAGGGGCTCAAGTTCAATTTCAAAAGCAACTTGGGTGCTTAGGAGCCTAAGTCTCATTGAAAGTCAGTGAAAACCATGACTCAGTTTCTGTATCAACTTCAAAGAAACAGCAGGGCTTTTAGAAAAATGACTGGGTGAGTCAGGAAGTCTGTTTCTGCTGCTTGAAATGAATTTAATTCATCATGGATCAAAATGTTGTTTGCATTATTCATAATCATAAGTACAACAACATTTGGCTTGTACAAGAGTTTGTGAATGAAAAAACAAAATGTGCGAAAAACCAACCCAACCTGGTGAATCCTAATTCAGTTTCTAATTTGTTGTATTTTTTTAGATAATTGTTTCAACTTTTCACATAGCTCTAACAATATTAATAAATCAGAGAAAGAGCATGCTTTCCAAATCTGACAGTTACCCTCCAACCTCCTCCCACTTTTCCCCCAGCCCACATGTAGGTGGATGGCCTAACTCATCGTCATCATGATGGCAAATGCCAAAAGAAGGGGCTGACGTAGCCTCCTGGCAGATGGAACGCCACCCAGATCAATCTCTGGCAAGGCCCTTTAGGTAGACAGGCGGGAGATTCAGTTTATGTTCATCACTAGCAATATTATTGCACCACTGAAGTTGGCAGCAATGTGGGCTTCACAAGCTATGTAGCCAATCCTTGGCACACCTGTTTTGGAGTTCATTGGTCTTCCATTCAAATAATATGTGCATACCAAGAAAGCCTCCAAAACTGAACTAGTGCTGATGGAGGTGATTGCTGCATTCTGCTTTGGCTAGCCTCATTTCTGATCTCATTCTCTAAACAGGTGTTTGTGTTTTGATAACTGCACAAATTATTCTAAACTAACTGACTGATGTTGCACCTGATATTGTCTAATCTACATCCAGCAGCATAGGCATGGGAGAAATAAGCAAAACCTGAAACATGAATAGGAGAGGAGATAAAATGAAAGAGCACGGAGAGGTCGAGCTGGTTGGAAAACGCAGTTACATTGAAAGCAAAATGCTCTGCTAAATTTCACTGAAATTTTGTTTCTGAGGGAAAAAGGGCAAAAAAAAAAAAGTTCTGACAACATCCCATTTCAATATTTTTGGAGTGAAACAATCTAGTTTTTCCTTTTAAAATTACTTTTTGTTTCATTTTTTGTTTTCTATTATATATTATAATATTAAATCAGCTTTGTTGAAATGGAACTTTTTTTTTTAATTTTCTTTCTAGGAGAATTTCAATATTTTTGACTTTTGTTCTGAACAGGAATGAAAAAAAATTTCAAAATCCTCTGTGAAACACAATATTCATTTTCTGCACAGCTCTACTAAGGCTTTTAAAACTATAGTCTGGGTGCTTCCTTCATAACCCACCCACCAAACAACCAGTGTGGGGAATATAATATTCATGCAGCTGGATACATTTGGCACATAAGGGTTTAATTTTGTATTCACCAGGTAGCCATGAACCGGCTATTTCTAAGAGGATTGCCCTCAAAGGCTGGGTAGGTGAAGAGTGCTCAGAGACAGATTTCCTTGAACTGTAGTTCAAGAAGAGAAACATTCTATGGAAACTTTGGAAGGGAAAAATAAAGAAGCTGCACAACCCAACTATGAATGTGTGTGGCACCAGAAAACAAAATGAACCATAATACACAGTAAGCATAAGGTATAAAACTATCAACCTAATTAATCAGCCTAGTGAAAAGTGCCCTTTATTTAGAGGTTATACAGAGCTCTTATTTATACAGAGCTACTAATTATACCCTCGCAAGGAAAAGCCTGCCACACAGGATCCAGGAAGTTCAGTTCCTCCAAATTATTCCATTAGTGGGCAGTGTTTCCCCTCACAACCCACATAACAAGCAGAGGGTGTAGCATCTCCTTAGATCTTGGGAAACCTGGACCTACAAATATAGGAAATGCCATAGTGCATCAAAGTCCATCTAGTCCAGTATCCTGTGGACAATACCAGGTGCTTCAGAGGAAGGTATAAGAATCCTCCAGTAGTCAGATGTGGGGTACTCTTGCCCCCTACATAGGTCTCATCCTGATTTCCAATCGAGACTGGTTTAAGATCTGAAGCACAGGTTATCTATCTATCTATCTATCTATCTAGTTATTAATAGAGGGCAGGAGTATAGATACAGAGTCTAAGGGCCTCCACATCCCTGGACTTCTCCCATTGACCAGGGCAGCATGGATTTTAGCATGCAACTAGTATGTCCATATTACAGACAGTTACCAAAGCACTGTGTTGCAATGAAAGCAGTGATAATGGATTGTAGCTAGTTTATTAAATGTTTGCTGTTGACATTCGAGGTATAATAATGATTTTCAAAGCACATCTACAATTGCTCCTAGAGTCTCCCTGATTTTTCCAGCTACAGTTTGTTTAGTTGTTTTTTATCTCAGATTTTCAACCTTGACAAAATTGCGTTTTGTGGAAAAATACAAAGCTAGAATGTGTGTGTGAGAGAGATGCACGTGTATTTTCCATAAAATATAATAGTTAATAATTGTCCTGTTGGAGGGGTGAGACTACCCGAGTAGAAGCAGCAGGTACAGGGTCACCAGGGTACTGATTTTCTGTAAATATTTAAGGCTGATTAAAGTGAGGGGCTGAAATCACAGCAGAGCCAGGCACAGTGTGAGCAGGTGCTCTGAAAGCTTTCTCCTATAGCTCTGCCAGTGCACTTCAGTCCTCATCTGATGCATCGTTGCTTGTACAGTGCTAATCCTGGCACTCACCTCAGAAAAGACTGTCAATTATACCAGTCTGTACAGTGGTCTTGTGATGTACAGTAAAATATACAATACAACAGGATGAGACAAGATTCCTTTTTACTTGTGATCTTATCAGAATTTTGAACCTGGGTCTCCAGAAGTGAAATACTAGTGATTAACAATTGATTAGACTAGTGCATCAATCTTAGATGACTACCAGGAACAGTGATTGGAATTTGCACCTTATCCTTGCCTTTAAAATATGTCCACAATATTGTGACTTTGTTTTGCTTTGTTTTTTCCTGAATGGTATGAAAGGTATATATTTCTATATACATTTAATGATTGGTGAGAATAATATTTTACTCTGCATTTTAATTACCAGAAAAACTGATATTCTCATTAATTGTCTTTTAGTAATATAAAAAATTCCTACTTTCACTTGCCACCTTGCGAATGGTTCATCATCAGCCATGAAGCGCGCAGCCTCTGTTTCTGTGCTGTTCAGAACAGGAATCTGGCAGTCAACAGCCGTAGAGCTGAGAAAATCTGCTTTTGTGGGTTCTTGTTCTCTTGATATCCAGTTGCCATTGAGATGCTACAGAAGAAAATGTATGCAGGCAGAAGCCAGATACAAATGAATTCCAGTTGTCAGCACATATTTATATTTCTAATTAATAATGTAAAGAATTTAGCCTTTAGCAGCAAATCTCACCTCCCCCTCCAAGGCTGCAGAGGGCCCCAGAAAAAGCAGAATCAAGATGGTTCTGCTACACAAGGGAAACCAGCTCAAGCAGGAGTCCCCATTCACTGTGTGCTATGTAGCCTGCCTCCATCTGAGACACCTAAGTGATGGGACTTGGCAGGCGTGAGGCCCGTCAGAAGAGTAGGACCTACTTGAAATCCAGCAGCCAATACCTCCAAGGAGCAGTGGACACTACAACAGGCTTCAGAACTGCAATAGCAACTTTAGAACTGCGCTGTAACCATTGCAGAGTGCCCACTGCCTCCTCCTGGCTATTCTTGGAACAGGGTATAGCCCTTTCTGACTTCAACAGGCCACTTGTGTGGGTAAATGCGCAGGGTTTGCCCCCTAATCTTTTGATGGGAACAGCTTCATTTTGAAAAATAATCTATCCTGGCACTATATCAGGGAAGCCTTCTTTAACTATGATTTAAATATTATATTTCACATTCAAATACATTTAGAAATACAGCCATGCATACAGATTCCAGATGCACAAAATGAGAAATAATACTGTGATTTTAGGCCTCGTTGAATGCGGGTATAGCTGAGCCAAAAAAGAGCTAAACAAAGCTTGCAGAAAAAAAGAATGGTGAGAATATACTGCTTTGGCTCACTTATGACCCAATCATGTTAGATTGGCTTCAGTTACCGTTGCTTACAATGTATATGCTTGCACCTGGAGTTGAAGGTGTTCTGCACCTGGTAATGACAATTGGATAGGAGGGGACTCAGGCCCAGATCCTAAATTAGATACCTAATTCCTATTGAAATCAATTTATTGAAATCAGTCAGTATTCAGTACTATGATTCTATGATCTGGGCCACTGATCCTTACAGGATTAGGTGCTTTTACAAATGTAAGCACGTAAATAGTTCTACTGTATTGCTGATTGACTTTGCGCTCCCATGGTACATTGCTTACAATCAATCTGGTGACCTCACAGTGCAGATCAGGAGAGTCTCTGAAGCTGAAGCCAAACACCCGGATCCTGTTACAATCAGAAACTCGTATATCACAGAGACCCCTGTTCTCTAAGTCTGTGATCTCCAGAGTGTTCTCTGAAAGGGTGAAATAAACACAGAACTTTAGAGAGAAGCATTAAACTCAGTTCATTTTTATCAAATTGTTTTTACTGTTGCCCTGCTTTTAAAAAAAAACACTTTCCCTTGTATTCATAGCTCACATACCTCGTATATCTGCTTTGAAACATCACATACAAATAGCACAGCCGTACAAGGGTAGCTGCAGCAATCAGCATCGAAGGGGATGAACCTCTAGTTAGATAGTAATCCTATTGAACACACAGTGCTGCTAGGCTGATATCAATGAGTTTTCTGCAACTCATTTAATCAGTTAGCTAAGAGATATCACTTTTAAAGGAGCTGTGTATATAATAATACTAACCGACCTCACAGGCATGTTGTGACGGTGAGGGTTAAGTCATTAATGGGTGAAACTTAACTCTGCAGACAGCCAGAATTAGGCCTGGGCGTCACATAAAGTCTTACTTAAACCCTATTTTGAAGGCTTATCTGGGACAGAGGGTATATCTACACAGCAAATTAAAACCCACGGCTGGCCTGTGCCAGCCAACTTGGACTCCCGGGACTTGGGCTGTGGTGCTAGTTTCATTCCTGTGTAGACTTCTGGACTCAGGCTGGAGCCCAAGCTCTGGGACCCTCCCACCCCACAGACTCCTAGAGCTCAGGCTCCAGCCCGAGCCAGAAGTTTTCACAGTAATGAAACAGCCCTATAGCCCGAGCCCCATGAATCTGAGCTGGTTAGCACAGGCCAGCTGTGGGTGTCTTGTTGGTGTGTAGACATACTTTTAAATGCTGCATAGTCCTTGCTGTCCCTCTGCACCAGGTGGAATTTCACTCATTTATGTTTGTAAAGTGCTTTATGATCCTCAGGTGGGTAGCAAGACAGAACTACTGAGTTTTATTGTTTTTAGGGCTTCCTTATGCTATGGTGGAATCACTGTCCAAAGAATATACAGAAAGAGAATATTTAAATTGTTAGCATATTGAGTTAAAGTCCAACCCAGGTATTAACCTTTTCTCGGATGTACATTTCCCTTGTAATTTTAAAGTTGTTCTTCATTTCTCTTCTATACTGTTGTTGTATATCTGGGCACTTTTAGGTAGTCAGAATGCAATGCCCAAATAGAAATTTAGCCAGCATGCTGAAGTTAATACCTCTACTCTTGCAAAAAGTGCCATGGGATAGATCTAAGTGTCAACCCCCATCAGCACAGTATCTGAGCACTTGTCTGTCATCTATCATGACTACAAAAGGTCAGGATACCAGTTTCATGTTTCATCAGTAAAGATTCATAGATTTTTTAGGCCAAAAGGGACCATTATGATCAAGTAGTCTGACCTCCTGCATAACGGAGGCCTTAGAATTTCACCATTTCCTGTATCTAGCCCATAACTTTGGTTTGAGCTACAGTATATCTAAGACAGCTCCTTCAGAAGCACAGTATTACCTAATATTATAGTATAATGGTACATTGGCTCTGATTCAAGGGACAGAATTCCACAAACTGAATTGACAATAGGACCTCCTATAGCACCTGCCTTTCCCTTGAAGGCTCTCCTATCAAAGATCTGATAGGGACTAATGATGCTTAAATGTTGTGATCCCATCAGATCACAGCTCAGGTAGAATAGCTGCATGTCACTTATTTTTTGAGGAGGGGAGAAAGCACAGCAAATATAGAAAATTGTAAAAGGCTTCTCCTGTGCTTTTGAAATCCTTTTAACCTCTTTTTGTTAAAGGTTTTATTGCAGTGGCATTAAAAGTACTGTTGGGCACAAATGCTGTATTTACAAAAAGAATGTAAAGCTTATTGGCACTCATCAGCTGGTTGAGTAGCCGTGTAAGATACAAAACTATTAGTCAGAGGTGGTGAACATTTTTGATCAATTGCTTTCTTCTATGGTTAGTGCATTAAAAAAAACAAAAAACCCACTTCATTGTGTATTTCATGATAGTAGCAGTGTCCGCTAGTACTGTTGTAGCTAACATTGTGTTATTTCCATTATTTCCGATCTGAAAGCTTTATAGAGCTTAAAAATCATATTAGGTTATAACCATATAGGAGTGGGAGAAAGGAATATACTTATATAGCCATTTCCTGTACGGGAATACATGTGGCTACTCCCAGGGTGCCCCCTAAAGTAGACGTGTAGTTTGCCGTAAAGCAAGCTCTGCTCTGTTTCTATAAGGTTTGCTCACATCCTGTGCACATCTCAACTATCTCAAATATATATATATATATAGTATATATATATACTATATATATATATATATATATATAACTATATATGTCAGGGCCAAACCAGAATTATCCAGCCATGCTAAACTCTCAAATGTCTTACACAGTCAACTTGACACATCTAGTATTTACTTCACCTCCAGACCACCCATTCCATAATTTCTTAATATTGATCTGAAGTCAGGTAAGCATGTTCCCATATATATTTATGGTATCTTCTACCTGGATTTGTAGGTCTAACGATTCCAGGTGGTTGAAAATGGGATGAATTTTTGATGAATATGTTTTTTTTTTAAATTATCCTTGGTGTTTTTTGTCTTTGTTTTGTTTTTTAGAAGCATATGTCAACATTTGAATTTTTTCTACCAGCTCCACTTGGGATCACCTTAGTACCTAATCATGGAGTTAGGAGTCTAATTTTTGGCATCCATTTATGAAAACTGTGATCTAGTTATGTGATGATAATTTATGTCTAACTGTGTGAAAGACAAATGGAAAAGAAATCTAGTGCATTTCAAATCCTTCTCTTCCAAATTCTGCTTATGTACAGATTTGTTTTTCAAATGTATAGGCCAATACTGTTCTATGAACTTGACTGATAGCAAAAAGGAGAAGCAAAAACACAACGTAATTCAATGCAAAGTGTTCCAAAGTGCTTCACAAACTATAGATGTGTACACTATGGAAATGAAGCCATTTCTGGTGGTAGGATGCCAACCAGCTGCTGTGCCGTAAGTGGCACAACAATTAGTGTGCAGGAAATTTAAGAGGAAAATCCTCTTTTCTTCACAAAAGTGTCATGATGTGCGAAGGAAACAGGACTTTGGATTTGGAGGTCTCATTTGAATATTTTTGACATCTGTGTATGAGTTGGCATTCAAATATGTACCTAAGCATAGGTTCCTATATCATGCCGGTGAGCAGTAATAAAATAAAAAAGACTATGGTCCCAATGCTGTAAACAATTATGCTTCTTAGTGTAACAGTAGCCACTGGAATCAGTGGGTACTGGCCCACTTCTGTATGTCAGAACTTTCTTTGTAGGATCTGATCCAAGGCCCTGTAGAGTTAATGGGACTTTGGATTAGGCTCCTGGTCAGTATCTTTAGGCATGTGACTAGTCACATTGAACTCTAAGGGGCTACTTATGTGAAGTTACTTACCTACATGAGTGTCTGCAGGATCAGGGCCTATATGTCCACAGCAGAGCAGGATGAATTGTCCATAGTGAGTATTTTAGTAGGTGAATGTTGCCTTGTTTTTTCTGTTTGCAAATTGTAAATGAGCTTTGGTTCTTATGAACATGTTTACTATTCAAAATTGAACAAGCTTTTTATGGGTGTTCATGAACTATCCTGTAAGGAAACTAAGGTTTCCCATTTCATTTGGTTTTGGTTTTGCAAGATTTAAGTCTGAAGCTTCCTGTAATGCCTTCAAGCAGCACAGTATAAAGAATTATACACTTACATTTGAATGTTCTGGCTGTTGTCAGACTTCCCATTTTATGAAGTTTTGTAGTATTGAATTCTCCATAACTCAGAAAATGGTCTTGTTTAGCCACATGCTTCACTGAATTGCTTTCACTGCTTTGCATTAAAGCAAATAAACTAATCAGCAGAAAAGACTAATCTCCCTGATCTGATCTTCAGGGAACAATATGGATCACTGAGCATGCAACCTTCCACGTACCCTCTGATAAGAATTTGATATCCTTTTAAAATTCAGTTTCTATTGACTTTTTAACTATCAAGCTAATAACCCCACTCTAACTCAGCCAGGTTTGTGCTTTGGATGGAAAGAATTGGGAGTTAAAACAATAGATTGAGGATGATATTGATGTTTGTCTTTTCAAATGTGTGTTTATTACATTATCACTATAAAAATTTTAAACTAAAATTGCTATGGAAAGAAAAAGACTTCAAAACTAAACCAGGCTTGTTAACCCTTAAGAATCACTTACAAAACTCTTAGTTAGAAGTCTGCTTTATGTGGCTGTGGAAATCTCTTGCCTTTAACATACATCAGAGTATCTCAGTAGCAAAACCTGTAAGAATTAGTTCAAAAATGTTTTATTTTAGTTTTTCATGAGGTTTGTATATGCTATGGTGGTGATTTCCCGAAATATGGTCCTATTGCAGCATTGGTTTGCTAAGTATAAAAGCATCTGGGGTACATTTTTCAAAAGCACCTAAGTTCTGTTTTCAAAAGGGACTTTTGAAAATGTTACCTCTAGTGACATCCAGGCCTGGGTTCCTCCTTGATAAAAGTTGTTCATTGTGTTTGTTTGAACACTTTGTTCTGCATCCTAGAAAAGCATCTTTCTGTAGGTGTTCAGGGCCCACTTCTGGACATGCCCATTAAGTAATTTTATTCAGATGAAAGGTCCCACTGATGTCAATGAGCCCACTCAAATGAATAAAGTTATGTTCTTAAGAGTGGGCAGTATTGGGCCTTTATATGGCTGTGTGTGCAAGCTGGGAGGAAGGAATTAATAGTGCTAAAAGCAACTTGCAGATAAATCTGAAAAAATACTTAATATCCATATTAAAACATTATTTGATGTAACTGAAAAATATACCAAAGCAATAACCAAACAGTTAACAAATTCCAATATTTTTGCAATGTTTGATATACATTTTCATATTCCATCCACATCTGTTTTCTGAGATACTCATGTAGGCTGGGAAAAATTTATTAAGTTGAGATTTTGACCCTCAACATAAAAGTTTCCATTTACAGACTTTACACAGCCTCGTCTGCAAAATAGAGTTATCTCAGTGCATAGGCCATACTCCTTTGGAGACACTAGGAATATCAGCTTGAAGGAAGTAAGAATGTATTTTTAATACATTTAAGCTCTACCAAAAAACCCTGATCCTAGCGGAGTGGCAGCAGCATGTTAAACAGCTACATACTGTACATGGGAAACCTGCATACCATGCTCCTGGGGTTTCAAAAATTAGTAGTAAAGGAACAGGAATATGATGGAATAAGAGGGTGTTAGCTCCTAGTACATAAACAACTCTACCTCACTTGCCATCTTTGTGTGTGTTTGGAGGAAGTATGGGAGCATCTATTATACTGGACAGTCACAGGAAACATTCAAACATTTACAATCAGCTAAATAAGAAAGAAAAATCAGAATGATGGAATGGAAAAGTGGAGTCAATAACATGAAGAGGGACTTTGGGAAAAAGAAATGAATATTTTTAAGACAAAAGGCCTGATATTTTCTCATGTATGCTAGTGAAAATCAGCCCTAACTCATATGAAGTCAATGAAATTATGTGGGTGTAAAGGAGAAGAGACTCAAGTCCATGGTCTTAGATTTAAAAGAAAGAAATCTTCCAAAAGAATAATGCCCGTTTAATAATTGCAGTGTTTCAGTCTTTTGGCCAACAAGGCTTAAATGGTAATCACTGTGACGTCCACTATCTCCACTATACTTAAGGATATGTCAGCATTTCTTTTAAAAGACTATTTTTGATAGATTGCTATAACTTGTCCCGTTAAAAATGTATTTCAACCTACACACAGGTATATAAGGTGATTTCCAAAATTACCCCAAGAGAAGGTGTTTTGGTTTTGGTTTTTCTATAGTAATTTAATTCTAACTTCTAAAAATTGGATTCATTTGATATATGTGAGGGATGTTTTGTGATTTCAGATGACTATTCCCTACTAAAAGCCAGCACTGTCCTATAAAATACCCTACTGTGTTCATCAAGTGTCTAATCATAGTCCCACTGAAGTCACTGGCAGAATTGATGCTAATTTCAAAGGACCAGAATCTACCCCATTTATCTTCATTGAGTAGCACCTTGCTCTGCAGGTTGTTCTACTGATTTCCATGGGGCTACTAGTAGAATAAAGTACTACCTAACACAAGTATGGGTGGCAGAGTCTGGGCCAATGAGAGAGAGATGAGACTCCATGAGCAGCTATTGCCTTTCTGTATAAAAATCAATGTAAACCAAGTTTGAAAAATTAACTGTTTTTCCATTCAGTGTTTGGTATGCAGTAGATAGCCTAATTTATGCATAGAGAATGTCCACGACCCAATGCACCATAATGGCCTACTCAAAGCTGTTGTGATCTATCATGTCTATAAACCACATATTAAATGTGCCAAAAAGTATGTATTTGCTTGACAGACTAATGGCCCTTAAATAATTTCCACAGCCCGTCATGATCTGGAGATTAAGGACCATGGAGCTGATAGCAGTGAAAGCACCATATTTATTTCAAAGTCAATATGTTCTCATATAAAATCTCAACAGCAGTTTTTTTTAACTAATAAAAACTGAAGATAGCACCCTTCCCCTTAGGACTCAAAGCATTTTCAATCTTCCCTTTTAATTTTCCCTTCTGTTTTGTTCTATAACATAAACAATGAGAGCAAAATAATGTTTAGGGTCAGCTTTAAACTTCATTCCCCATGATATTCCACCCTTGGCTATCTTTGTACTCCATCTTGGGCCAGAGGAGTCAGAAGGGCTTAACAGATCTCATATGCCATCTGTGCTACAAGATCGTGGGAAGCCTTCATTCCAAAGTTTTCCACTTCAGTAGCTTTAACTCAGTCCCCTAGCATTATATAATATAGCTTTTGTTTTTCATTAATATTCTCTAATTACAGCTGCAGTAAAAGAACAAGATTTGGGCCAAAATCAGTATGATAAAATTCAAAATGGTCAATAGAATTATTTTAAAAATAATACAGCGTAACTCATGTAACTGCTATTATAAGTGGCTACAGGGGACCTGTTTGGCTGTGATTCAGAGCTCTAAAAATTCAGCTAGATCCAAACAGCTTCTTAGCAGAAATGCTGAAATCAAGAGGCATATTCACATCTCAGCATACAAGGGTTTAAACACATGGCTCCCTCACCTTCCTATGAGAATGATACATTCCTAAATACGGTGGTTTAGCATTAGCTTCGTGTCGTCCTGTAATATGTTTTAAGAAGTTTATTTTCTTTTGCTTTGATGGCTGGAATTTTTTTTCCAGAACTTTCCACATTTGAATTGAAACTTGCAACCAGAGCTCTTAAAGTGTCATTACCTCAGTTAAACTGATTTGTCCTTATTATTCCTCATTACCTTTTATTTTGTAATTGCTCTAGAGAGCTTTATACAAGCTGCATATAATATCCATCTATGTGTACTTTACTGGTTATGGAATTTTTTATAGTCAATGTGGTCAATGTATAGAAATTGGAGGCGCCAACCTGATTTGTTAACCATGGTAATTGGATTCTCCATTTAATTACAGGTGGTAATGACATTTTAAGCACCGTCTACAGGTGTTGGGAGTTTTTATTAAATGTGAAGCAGCATTAAGAAAGTCTAAGATTCTGGAGCAATGCCAAATTTCAGAGGTGCCTTTCAACTCTAAATTGCAGTTTTCATTTGAGGATAATTATAACTCTGGCCACCTGGACAGCTCCTTGTTGAAATCAACATTACATGAGGAGTAAATCTACAAGAAACATTCACCTCTCGTGAATTCAAATATGCTTAAATGCTGAATTATTTGAAATGTGTTCTGGGTTGTATTTTCATTCCTTAAAAATACTATATGCACACCTTATTTTCCTATACCCTTCAGGGATATACATTTCCAATGTCAGAAACACATTGTCATGTACAATCCTAAGGGTAGGATTTTGGTGAGTGTGAGACAAGAAATTTCAAACATGCTCCTGGTATTATTCTCTTTGCTGTTGTGACAATTTTAAGACATGCATGCAAATTCTGGTTTGAGAAAGTTATACTATACTTTGTTCTGCAGCTTATGGGTACAGACATGTTCAGAACAAGGACTCTTCTTCTGCTTCATTATTCATGTACCTTTCCTCCTTTGGTAACTTCTTCCAGAGAGTGGAATTTAACTAAGCATCACAGCGGACAATCTCTGTTCAATAGCAACATACACTTTATTGTATCTTGGGTCTTGCACCTCTTAAAGCAAGCGTGAGGCAACTTTGTACTTTCTCCTACAGAAACCCCATTCCATTCTTTCCTCTTCCTTAACTTCTACACCTTTTATTCTCTAAACGAGTGTATTGAAATCTGAGGCTTATGCTGTTTGTCCTTGTCCATGAGTGACTGTACAAGTGTTCCTGTACAAGCTAGAATTAGGCATGCGTGACCTGCAAGTCAGTTGGTTGATACTGTTTTTATTGGCATATACATCTTTACTGGTGTGGGGGTATTTTAGTTCTTTGCTACCAGGAGTGTTTTCTGGTGCGAAAGCCTGACCCTACTGATGTCATTGGGATTTTTCCACTGAAAATTCCCATTGACTTCTGCGGGGCCAGGAGTTCACCCTTGATATCTTAGAAGAGTTGAGATAAAAAGATAGAGAGATACTCAGTTCTGAGAACTGAAGATAATATTTTAACTGCTGTTTAACAAACACAGCATTGCTGTTTAAATTGCTCCCTTTACTGTGTGACACTATAGCACTCATATCTGTGAATAGGTTTAATGCAGGCTTGGCAGAATTTAATTTTTATTTTTTAAATAATTTTGATGGATAATAGCAATGTTAATTTTTATGCATTTTTTTCTATTTTTATTGATTTAAATTTTCACAGTTGCAGGAAATTTTGGGGGTGGTCAGACAATTATTTAATGGCAGTAGTAGATGATGAGATTCAAAAAGCTAAAGCTTCATAATAATTAAAACATAAATTGTTAGCCTCATGTCAAAATATTCAAAGCAAATAGCCTTAAATCAAACTCTAATAAGTGCTCAAGCAGCATTTCATCATTTGGCCTATCTGTAAATTTCAATTATTATCAATGGATATACTCTTTCATTAGTTTGTGTGTGCACAGTGAAACTCACATATACTGATGTTTACTGATAAAAATTCAAATCCTTCCAAGCCTAGTTTTATGACAAACACAATCTTCTCTTAACATTTTTGTCCATTAAATGTAAAAAAAAAAAAAAAAAAAAAAGCTCTGTGTTGCTGCAATGTTAAGCAAGTATAGATTAAATCATAAAGTCAGTGACTGTAAAAGTTAAGGTTCAAACAACATTAACTTTGGCACGTTTATACTAAACACATTAATTTCATAGGTTCATAGATTGCAAACCCAGAAGGGACCATCATGATCATTTAGTCTGTCCTCCTGTATGACACGGGCCATGGAAGTTCCCCAAAACAAATTCTAGACCATTTATTTTAGAACAAACATCCAATTGTGATTTTAAAATTATCAGTGATGGAGAATCCACCAAAACTCTTGGTAAATTGTTCCAATGGTTAATTACTCTCCCTGTTAAAAATTTACACCTTATTTCCAGTCTGAATGTGTCTACCTTCATCTTCCAGCCATTGGATTAGTTTATAACTTTGTCTGCTTGACTGAACAGTCCATTATTAAATATTTGTTGCCCATGTAGGTTCTTATAGACTGTAATTAATTCAGCCCTTAACCTTCTCTTTGTTGAGCTGGATAGATTGAGCTCCTTACGTCTATTGCTATAAGGCAGGGTTTCTAATCCTTTTAATCATTCTTGTGGCTTTTCTCTGAACTTTCTCCAATTTATCAACATCCTTCTTGAATAAGACCAGAATTGGACACAGTATTTCAGCAGCAGTTGTACCAGTGCCACATACAGAGGTAAAATAACCTCTCTCCTCTTATTCAAGATTCCCCTGTTTGCATCTCAGGATGGCATTATCTCTTTTGGCCACAGTATAAATGTCAGTGGGAGCTGATTATCCATATCCATCCCTCTGACTTTTTTCAGAGTTACTGCATCCCGGATAGAATCCACCATCCTGTAAGCATAACCTACATTCTTTGTTCCTAGATGTATGTATTTAGTACATTCAGCTGTATTAAAATGCATATTGTTTGTTTCCACCAAGTTTACAAAGTGATCTAGATCACTCTATATTAGTGACCTGTCCTCTTCGTTATTTTCCACTTCCCCAATTTTTATGCAATCTGCAAACTTTATCAGTGATGACTTTATTTTCCTCTAGGTTATTGATAAAAATGTTAAATAGCATATAGCCTAAAACAGATCCTTGCAGGACTGACCCCACTAGAAACACACTCACTCAATGATGATTCCCTATTTATAATTACATTTTGAGACCTATCAAATAGCCAGCTTTTATTCCATGTAATGTGTACCATGTTAATTTTATATTTTTCTAGGGTTTTTAATCAAAATGTGTGGTAGCAAGTGAAACACCTTAAAGAAGTCCAAATAGATTACTTCAGTGCTATTATCTTTATCAACCAATGCTCTAGTTCAAACAGAAATTAATTCCAGGAAGTCCTATAACCTGCATCAAGAGGAGGTCTGACTAGATGATCACATTTGTTCCTTCTGGCCTTGTAATCTATGAATATTGTGGAGATGAAGTAGCCTCTACATATTTAAGATTGCAACCAACTTCCATTGCAAAGGCCCATTTTTTCTTCCCTATAAATTTGGCTTAAAAATTAATTAAGCCTGAAAAATTATAGAATTCGTCTGAAGACAAAGGAGAAAAGTTCTGCACAATGGGAAACATGAGTTAAGTCATTAAAATATTACACTGATTTGACTTTTGACATTTATCTAATATTTCTTTTATTCCCTGTAGCTAAAAATCAGTTTGTTCCTACCTCTTCAAACTTTAAATCTTCCTGAAAACTCATATACCAGCTATATTTGAAGAAAACAGAAACAGTGAAGCAAAGGGTTTAACAGTCTTTTGTTGTGGATAATTGGGGGCCCAAACTTGCTCCCATTGCTTTTAATAACAATTATAGCCAAATCTTGCTATCGATGTAATTGTGTTTTTGACACCGAGTTCAGTGGGAGTAAGACTGAATGCAATATGTATATGTTACACACAAACAAAACTACATGAAAAGAACATTATTAAGGTTGCAAAGCACTCAAAATTTAGGAAATGCAAAAATTAAGATTTCCTTAATCATTAGTCTTTTCTAATGATTTCTCAAACTTTTCTAACTTTTCTCAAAGTCTTAGCAGTGGCCACTGAACATGTTCAGAAGTAATTTTCAGCAGTATGTTCCTCAACCCAAACAAAGATTTCAGTCCTCAAAAAGGACTATCTTTATGCAAAACTTCAAACTACAGTATGAGCCATTTTTCTGTAGTCTGATTCAGCACTAGCAAAAACATATATTCCTTGTACTCATCCCATAACTGAAAAAGCCCAAAGGACTTTGTCAACATGTTCTTTAAATCACTTTTGGGAAGAGACCAAATATAGACATTCACAACCCCAAAGGTAAATGTTCCAGAAAACTGTGTGTGTGAAAACAGACATGAATTCTGTGAACTACTTCACAAGCTGTGCTACATGACCAATTTTAGTTGCTTGCTATAACTAGAGTTATGTTTAAGGTAGAACTGATCGAGAAATATTTTCTGTCGCTGTGAAAAACTGAAATGAAAATAAAAATTTTTATTTTTGCCAAAATGTTTCTTCAAAGATATTCATTGAGAAACTGAAAATGTCTCTCTTTTCTTCAACAAACTCTCCCCTCCCAAAAAATGTTGGCTGAAAACCTACATTTTTCAGGCTTTAAATATTTTTTTTGCTTTTGGTGGTCCCAGACTACACATCTTCAGCTGACATCTATATATCTCTATATAGAGATATATATTTGGTTTTTGGCAATCAAAAACTAAAAAAATTGAGAGTTTCAGTTTTTCAATGAAAATAAAAAGTGAATGGCAAATGAGCACTCCCCATAGAAATTTTCATTTTGACCCCCCCCCCCAAAAAGAAAAAAAGCCATTTTTGTTTAAAAATAAATAAATTAAATAAATATATAAAAAAGTTTTGAATGAAAAATTTCAACCAGCTTTAGTTTCAGGTTGTAAGAATAGCTAGGAGCATACAGAATACTGCCAACCAGTGGGTGAACAGATTTTTAAATATGAAACAGCTCTTGGTTCAGTCATGTTTGTGTATACCCTGTGTATACAGTATTTGTAAATATTCAGGCATTAAAACCCTTCAAAAAGGCTTCACAGGGGACCAGGGATGGTCCATATGAATCAAATTGCACGAGTAGGGTCTAAAATCAATCTGCTGGCAAGCAATTCACAAATGAAAAAAAAATGCTAAATTTTTAAGATAAGTTATTTGCAATTAATAGTTTGACCACACCTAGTAAGACCGTGTTGTGTAGCTGTTTGTTTTTAACTTTTTTTCTGTTGATGTGAGTAGCTATTGGATGTCTATGGATTGGGTATATCGGTATTTTGTGGGCGACTGTTGCTTTAAGTCCAAAGAAACTGCTTGCTGTTTCTCAGAAGGCAGCATGTGTAATCTCACTGGTATTGTGGAAAATGGAAAAAGCAAATGTTAAAGGTTCTCCAGGTCAGCTGCATCTGCTTGTTTTCATTTGTTAAGGATTTTTCTTTTTTCAAAGAAAAATGTGCAGTAGTGACTCACTTTGGCGATATTTACTCCTTTTTAGTTTGATTCTCCTCCATTTTTGTGTCTTTCCTTTGCCCTCTCTAGCTTGTGTAACTATAAAGCACCCCAAGATGGATGCCTGCAATAAAATGTTTTAGACAATTTCTTGTATAAAAAATGTACTTTGCACTTCTATAGTTGTTTTTGTCCATGGATTTCAAAGGACTTTATAAATGTTAATTAGGTAAAAAATATGATCCAGGCTCTTAGGCCTGGTCTACACTGGGAATAACGTAGCTGAAGTCGATGTACTTAGATCTACTCACTGCGGTGTCTTCACCATGGTGAGTCGACTGCTGCTGCTTCCCCATCGACTGTGCCTGTGCCTCTCGTGCCGGTGGAGTACAGGAGTCGATGGGAGAGTGCTTGGGAGTTGATTTATCACGTCTAGACTAGATGCGATAAATCCACCCCTGCTGGATCGATCGCTGCCTGCCCATCCGGCGGGTAGTATAGACATACCCTTAGTTGCAAATGAGAAATGTACAGTGGAGGAGGTTGCAGAAGGAAGCACTATTTACTATACTAAAGAACAGAATGATCAGATACATAGATGGACATGATTTATTGGGGGAGGGGTCAACATGGCTGGTGTAAAGGGAAATCATGCCTCACCAATCTATTAGAATTCTTAGAGGGGGTCAACAAACTTGTGGAGAAGGATGATTCAGTGGATATGGTATATTTGGATTTTCAGAAAGTATTTGACAAGGCCCCTCGCCAAAGGCTCTTAAGCAAAGTCAGCAATCATAGGATAAGAGGGAAGGTCCTCTCATGGACCAATAAGACAAGAAACAAAGAGTAGGAATAAATGGTCGGTTTTCAGAATGGAGAGAGGTAAATAGTGGGTTCCCCAGGGATCTGAGGGTCCTCCAGGGGTATATGCTGTTCAACATAGTCATAAATGATCTGGAAAAAGGGGTAAACAGTGAGGTGGCAAGTTTGCAGGTGATACAAAATGATTCAAGATAGTTAAATCCAAAGCTGGCTGTGAAAAGTTACAAAGGGATCTCACAAAACTGGGGTAAGTGGGCAAGAAAATTGCAAATGAAATTCAATGTTGATAAAAGTAAAGTAATGCACAATGGAAAACGTAATCCCAACTATCCACACACAATGATGGGGTCTAAATTAGCTGTTACCACTCAAGAAAGAGATCTTGCAGTCATTATGGATAGTTCTCTGAAAATATCTGCTTAATGTGCAGCAGCAGTCAAAAAAGCTAACAGAATGTTAGGAACCATTAGGAAATGGATAGATAATAAGACAGAAAATATGATAATGCCATTATATAAATCCATGGTATGCCCATACCTTGAATACTGGGTACAGTTCTGGTAGCTTTATCTCAAAAACATATATTATATTTTAAAAAGTACAGAGAAGGACAACAAAAATGATTAAGGGTATGAAACAGCTTCCATATGCTGAGAAATTAAAAAAACTGGCACTGTTCATCTTGGAAACAAGATGACTAAAGGGGGATATGATAGAGGTCTATAAAATCAGGAGTGGTGTGGAGAAAGTGAATAAGGAAGTATTATTTACTCCTTCACATAACACAAGAACGAGGGGTCACACAATGAGATTAATAGGCAGCAGGCTTAAAACAAATAAAAAGAAGTACTTCTTCACACAGCGCATAGTAAAGCTGTGGAACCCATTGCTAAGGGATGTTGTGATGGTCAAACCTATAACGGAGCTCAAAAAAGAACTAGATAAGTTCATGGAGGGTAAGTCCATCAATGGCTATTAGTCAAGATGATCAGGGGTGCAACCCCGTGCTCTGGGTGTCCCTAAGCCTATGACTGCCAGGTGCTGTGACTGGAGATGGATCACTTGATAATTGCTCTGTTCTGTTCATTCTTTCCGAAGTATCTGACATTGGCCACTTACAGAGAAGAGGATGCTGGGCTAGATGGACCATTTGTCTGACCCAGTGTGGCCATTCTTCCTTACACATATGCAATATATACGGATCACATCATCCACTTCAGTCCACCTTTTGCAAGGAACACAGGAGCTGTGTTTTGTTGCAGTGTGGTGTTAACAGGTAAGAAGAATCCTATATCCAACTGAAACTGCAGAAGGTATTTAGGTTGGCAGAATATAAAGTATACATGGTTGAACTGAAAGAGCTTGAGTGTGTTTCTTTTTAAATGAAATGTGATGAAATTCTGAGAAAGGTGCCTGGGAAAGTGGTAACAGAAAATGTCCTTCTGTGGGTTTTTTTTTTAGAAACACCGATGATGATATGAATGTTAATTTTATACCTAGGATAGTGAATTCATGTTCAGTAGCAAATTGGATATGAGATTTACATTTTCCAAACTGTGCCAAGTTTAACCCAGGACCGAGTACAAGGCGCATGTGATGGGGGGGGGGGGGCATGTGACTAAGAAACAGACCTTCTGGAAGATAAAAGGGTAGCCTGTCGACATTTGGGGAAAAACTTCAGGGAGTGCAGACTTTTATTTAAGAAAAGCTAGTGAAGAGCCAATGAGGAGGCCTAGGCTGAGAAACTGAACTTCAAGGTGGAAGGTCTGGGGGAGAACCTGCAAGGAGGAGGAGGAGGAGCGTGCCTTTGCAGCAACAGGACTATGAATCCTGCATCAAGGGCGTGGGACAACTAGGAAGGCTAGATGGAAGATTTGTAGTGTTTTGAACTTATTAGAGTAATAAACTAAAGTCCCCAAAGGGAGGAATTATTGAGAAAACACCCTCTGGAGTTTGATTGAGCTGCAAATCAAACAGTCAATACACAGGGATGTCTATCAGTTTGTATTTGCAGCAACTGATGTGCATTTTTGTTTTCAATTTTTGCCATTCTGTGCTGTCTCAGGCTCTTTTCTCTAGTCTGTTGCTTGTTAGCAGTCAAAGCAATGTTGCCAAATAAAGCCATATATAACCGCTACCATCATTTATTACTTGATAGGTAGCACTGCTGACTGAAAAACCAGAAGGGACTTCTAAAAACCTCCCTCTCTCTCTCTTGAAATTTATCCACAGGAAAAAATCTGTTCAAAAGAATTTCCCCACATAGATTGAAGCTGGGCAAAATAGAAAAAGACATGAAACAGTTGGTCAGGAAAACTTTGTAAAATTCAGCAAATAAATTATGCACCAAACATAATAATGTATTAATATTGTATCAGCTGGGTAAATAACTGAAAAAACCCTCTGCTTAAACAAGCAAAAGTTGTTCAGTAAACTACTGTGTAAATATTATTAGCCCAGCATTTCCACAAATAAAAAAAAGTTTTCATGTTTGCATTACATTAAGTCAAAACACTTAAGCACGTGCTTAACTTGAAGCACATGAGTCTTCTCATCCTTATTCATAAATGTACTTATGCGCTTAAATCTTGCATTCCTAAGTTTAAGCATGTGCTTGAACAAACTGCTGAATCGGAGCTTAAATTTCCAACGTATAACTCTATCTTGCAAACATTTATGCACATGCGTATCTTCAAGCACTGTAAGTAGTCACATTGGCACAATGGTTCCTCATTTACACTGAGAGGCCTGAGGTTAAATGAGAATCAAACCCATAAACTTCAAGGGGCTACTTATGTGCCTGAATGTAAGTATGTGCATAAATGTTTGTGTAATCAGGACCTTTGGGCCAAATTATGTCCACAGATGCATGTTAACACCAAGCAACGTCTATATAAGCCCTATGAACATATCTGAGGCTAAAATTGATCCCATAGCCAGTTACATGGTCATTTAACTTTGCAAACATTACTTATTCCTCTCGCTGCTTTGGATTACTGTAACATTTGAAATTCATTTACAAATTTTATTTTCTAATAGTAAAGAAGAAAGAGCCATCTATGCAGTGCTAGCCTGTGTATCGACCACAGTATTAGGAGGACCCTCATTCTTGGCAGCAGTGTGTTTGTCAGTGTGCAGGTGACAGATCAGATGTAAAGAAAATCACTTCTGTAAAACCAATTTGTTAAGGGGCTTCTAAAATCCATTTTTAAAATGTTACTGAGGTAAAAAAGCGAAAGACCAGCCAACAAGATATTTTGTTCAGCTTTTCAAGGTCAAAGCACTGATTACTAATTCATCAAATAACTTACTGGTAAAGCTATTTGAAGAGCAAACAACTCTGTACAGATGTTTCACCTAATAACTCTAATACCATAAGAAGATGGGCAGAATAGGAACAAACAGAATGTTTTACTCACTCTTGGCAATGCTACAGTCATAGGAACTGTGGTCTTCAAAGCATCGGCACCCCCACTCTGTGCACTGCCCGTTGCCATTACAGAAATTGGGACACCTGAGAGCTGTGAGTATTTCCTCGTGAGTGGCAAGTAGCCCATTTGCTGTATGAAACAGCTTAGTTCTATTTTCTAGCACTTTTCTTTCACACTCATTTTCCAAAAACGCTATCATTGCACCTCCCCACGCCAGGTCATCCTTGAGTTGCAGATCTAAAAGGCACATATCAATTGCCTTATCCAGCTGTCTCCCAAGGATGTCTTTACAGATGGAGCCAATAGTAGAATTAGCAAGAACCTGCTGACAGATCTCCAAGGCTTTGGTTGAGGTTAGGCCACCTGGAGTAGGCCATATTGACTGAACTTTCGGCTGAATCCCTTCAAAGTAATCCTCTGGGAAAAAATATGCAAAGCTTTCCAAGTCCTTTTGACTCTCATTTTGAAATGGATAAAAAGGTAAGTATTCAGAATAGTCTTCTTGCCTTTTTGCTCTATCTAGCACTTCTTCTGGTTTAGTAGAGTTAATAAAACTGTTGTTTTTTTGATTTTTCAAGGAAACTTTTTGTGCGTATTGTTTTAATCTGCTATCGTGGCTATCTCGCTTTTTGGCTGATTTAGGCAGATATCTTTGATCAAATGCTTTGGCCAACAATTTCCCATCACTTCTTAAAGTAGATTCTATTTCTAAGCGAGTGACATATTCTGATGTAACATCTAGATGTGGGATTGCAGAAGTATAATCCACATTATCATAATGGCAGCCTAGAGATTGTGGAAAAGACCTCTGAAAGGCATTTGGTGTAGTTACAGAGTGCAGAGATAGAGTGTGCTCCTTCTGACATCTGCAGTAATTTTTCCTTTTCTCCCCTTCAGAGATTGGTGGAGTCTTGTCAAATAAACTCTTCCCTGGGGGTATTCTGATTAAAGAAATAAAAATAAAGAGATTGGGGAAAAAAATAAACAGCTTTCAACAAACTGGTCCACAGCATTAAATCAACTTTCTTTTCTGAAGTCTCGGGACATAGGGTCCCAATCCAGCAAAACATTTAAGCGTGTTCTTTACTTTAAGCATGTGAATAGTTTCAGTGGTTTTACAGCCACCTTTGCATGACCCTTCCTGAATTGCACTATGCAGTCCATGGATGGCAATGGGGCTATTCGCTAGCATGTGCTTAAGTGCTTTGCTGGATCAGTGCCTACTTGCATGACTTCAATTTACAGAATTATTTTAAAGGACACTTTTTCAGAAAATGCATATTATCATTTTTTTACATAAGATGTCTGATATATTCCTATATAACTCAACTGAAGCCAGGGGAATTACACTAAGGATGAATATAGCTCAAAAAGTTCATTTTAAACCCTTGTATTAATTTAGCACTCCCTGCTCTAATTTCTGATTTAGTGCATTCATATTTCTGCCTTTTAAAAATGTTACTCCTTTCAAAAACATTTGTGTGGTGTGCTATATTTCATTATTATAATGTAAGGGAACAACTTTTATTTGAACTTTCCTGTCATTGACACACACAACTATATCTTATTGATCACAAAGATGTGGCATCACATAAGACAAAACTAATTACATTCCTTCCTTAATTTAGTCCAGCAGTAATGAGGGGGTACTTCTAGAGAGTTTCAGTTTGAATAAGCAACCATAATTAAAGTTTGCCTGTAAGTCTCATGAGAACAGAATTTCTTGTGATGTTATTTATACAGCATCAGGAGAGTTCTTGGAGCTTTATAGTTTTGTAAGATACAGTTCCTGCCCCAATCTTTTGTTGGACTTGAAATATGAGAGAAACAAAATTTCTTGAAGTATTTTGGTAATTCTGCTTCCCGACCCAGGCTAAACCTAGAAGTTCAGGAAAATAAAAAAGAGTGCACCAAAATTTCGGAATCTCAAAAGAGGTCTGGTATTGCTGTGGGGACAGGGTTATCTTATCCAGTTCATCCATTGAAAGCAGTACATACAATAGAATGATTATATAGACACTAATACAATACTAAAATTTTTACGAAGTTATCAGAGTGACAGAGGAAAAGGGAACCGTTATTGGCTATTCAAGAGGTCCCCTTCTAGGTATGATATATGAGTTTGGCATTCTATTAAATATTTTGCAAAATGAGCAGATACAACAGAACACAATTTGATTTGAGGTTTTCATAATCCTAGAAATTTTCAAATTAATGACACTGAGCTAGATGTTGCGTTACTGCTCTGACTGAACTGGTAAATATAACAGCCATTATGCACTCAACATTAGCTTTCATACAGTCTAAGACAATAGCATGTGTTTCCTTGAGAGAGGGGATGTTGAAATTACTTATTGTTCTTTTTGAAAAGGGCAATGAGAGCTTTAACTTCCAACTGGATGCTTGCCAGACACCTTCCCTTGTGCTGCATTGAAGCATCACCCACAAGTGAGGCTGACTAAGAGGAAAGAGTCCTAATATCATCTGAGTTTTAAAGACACCTAACCTAACTAATGCAGCAGAATTTTTAGAGGTGCTCACAGGAACCTTAAACTCAAAGGCAATTATTTCTAGAGCTAAAAGAAAAATGGAATTTTCATCCAGTAGGAAATTCTGATATTTTGACATTTGATTTCATCCTGATTCAGGATGTAATGTTGAACTATTGAAACTTTAATGCAAATGACAAGTTCAATAATTTTTATTAAGATATGTCAGAATGTTCCATTTCAAAATTTAATTTGGTTGTCAATCTGAAATAAACTGTTTTGTTTCTGTTTGAGTCTACATTATTCTCTGCATCCATCTGATCCACTGCGGTGCCTCATGGAAGTTGTAATTTGGGTGTCTCATGTCCCATTCCCCAGTACAGGCAAGACTACATCTCTAATGATATATAATGGTATATCTCCCTCTGGCTGAAAGCTTGAAGAGTCATTTGGGAGTCCTATGACCATGGTTCACTATGGGAGATTTAGTCTGATCAGGGAGACTGACCCAAAGGAGAGAAAGGAGGCCTGAGAGACCCGAACTGCAACTTCCATGCACAGAAGCTCCAACAGATTCAGAGATTAATGTCAAATCAAAACTCAATGAAATGTTTCAATTTGGGTTTACCTGAAATGAAACTAAATGTTTCATTGTAATTTTCCTCAGGGAAAAGTGAAAAGTTTAGGCACAACTCAACATTTTCTCAGAAAAATTATTCAGTGTTACTCTTGAAACTAAAAGGAAAGAGCATGTTTGCTGCTCTCCGATCAGGAGCTGCTATGGGAATTGCATGTCATAGAACTTCTATTCCTTATTGGTAAGGATGCTCTTTTAAAGGCTTGGAGGGTTGGATGCAATTTTATGTGTAAAGTTGCCATTTGGAAAAGTTGCTGTTTAAAGAGCTCTGTGCCACCCTGAGCCTTGCAGCTTTTTTAAAGAAGTTGCAGCCCGGGAGAGAACTGAATTGCCAGGTGGTGAATGATCCAACTAGCTTCAGGTGCTGGAGAGACCTAAAGTCTAAAGTACTAATTTGTTGTCTAAAATTAAATTAAAAACAAGAGCAGGGAAATCAGCATACAGGTTTTACTCCCTGTTTTGCAATTTTTCTGTGGGTGTATTATAAGGCCTGATCCAATGTTCTTTAAAGATAATGTGAGTCTTTCCATTGACTTTAGTTGGTTTTGGATTATGGCCTTGATTCTTAGAGTCCTTATTTTTATTTGCTTAGGGTCTACAGCAAAAGTTATATTTGTCACCAGTCCCTCTCCCCCAAAAGGAGTTTCACCTGCCTTTCTTGAGCACAACAAGGTCTCGTCCTAGTCCCTGACAAGTGCTGGAAAGTTCTTCTCCATTCCAAGTGGACAAAGAATGTAAAGTTCCCCCTGAATACTGTGTCTTCCATTGGCTGCTGGACCCCCACACAGAGCTACTACAAATTCTCCAGTCACTCTCTTAGCTATAGATAGCTTACCCACCTCTTGCCAGCCTGTTGCCATTTTGTTCTGAGGAGTGGGTTGGCATCCAGTAACAGGGACTAGTGGTTCATGTTGGAGCTACAACCCAAGAGAGATAGACAAGTTCCCACAAGAAAGGAGGAAAGCTGGGAATGCTGGGAATAGGTTTTTCACAGGAGTGGGTGGGTGAAATTCTGTGGCCTGCGTTGTGCAGGAGGTCAGACTAGATGATCATAATGGTCCCTTCTGAACTTAGTATCTATGAATCTATGACTCCTGCCAGGAGTCCCAGATTTCCCGTTCTTGTAGTCTGAAAATCATCCTTCCTTCCACCTAAGTAACCCCCCAGGACCCACATCTACATCTAGGAAATGGATAAGTCCCCAAAAGATTAAACCCAGGGGATTTAGCCACTATTCCATGGATTAATATAAAGGAAACTGAGTGCCTCTAACTTTGAGTCTTGTATGTGCTGCTCACAACTACAGCTCAAAATACTCATCAACTAAATTAGGATGATTAATGGCTTCAGCTGATTTTATGTAAGTTGAATACAGTTTAATTGCATGTTCATTTCCTAAAAGTCAATAGCTCTGAAGTCTTTTTTAGTTACAACACAGATGGGTGCTGGATGCACTGACAGGATGCAGAATCAGGATTAGTTAGACTAGGGTTCAGATCTGAGGCAGAAATAAGCGTTAGGGTTTGGGTTCAGATTCAACTGTGCCACATTTCATGAACTGTTCTTGCCGCCCCAAGCAGCGAAACAAACAACAACAACAACAAAAAGCGGCCGCCGAAGAAGAAAAAATAAAAAAGCTGCTGCCAAAGTGCTGCTGAAGAAGAAAAAAATAAAGCAAAGTGCCGCTGCCGAAGGGCCGCCAAGGAAGGATTGCTGCCCCAAGAACGGCCGGAGCGCCGTCCCTTCTGATTTTCCGCCCCCGGCACCAGCTTCCTTAGCTGGTGCCTAGAGCCAGCCCTGCTGTTCTTCCAGTCCCAAAGGATGGAAATCTCATGTCATCAGCTGATCTTGCAATATTTCTCCTGGTGGGCACCTCACAAGGACAGAGGTCTTCATCATATTTTTATTTTGGACCAAATTTTGTAATAGCGGCTGCCCTGAAAATAGTTAATTACCAACCAATCAAACACTGCAGAATAGTTCCATTCTGGTTTTGAAATGACCTGGACCCAGAACTATAAGGCTATGTTTGGATTCGGGAATTAAAATATGGGGCAATGGAAGTCCCTGATATGGAAAGGGATCAGAATCCATGTTCCAGACTCTCTCTCTTAGAAAGCAAGAGTTTCAAATGTCCCATTATCTTTAACTGAATAGACATTAAGTTTTAGCATGCTACATTTATTGCCACTCTTTGTCAAAATGTAATATTTAATTGTATAGTCACATGTTGTAATTAGTTTTCAGGAATAAAAGAACAAGGGAAATACCAAACACTTAATTAATCCCTATTGTCAGTTATCTACATTTTTCAGAGTGGGTGAGAACTGCGTTTTTTAACAGCTGAGTGGGATCTTAACACAGCTGTTAACATGATATCTCTCGTGAATATAAAACGTCTCTCTCAGTAAAAGAGCTTCTTATGTGTAGTGTACAGACTGAAAAATAAGCTTTCGTTGTGTTTGTGGTGATAATGGACCTCTAGCCCTCCTTTGACAGATTAGGCAGAGCTCTTTTTCAGGTCATTAAAAGACCATGTAATGAAGTAAATGTATAGACACCCCTTTAAACGATGTTACAGTATGACTTTTAGGTTTGGAATCCTTTAGCTCTGTACCTCCACTCTTCTATGAAGTCTTCCTCAGGCATGTTACTCTGGTGTGATAGTAAAGGACTCCCGCTGGTGTTATGGAAGTCATTATGACTGTTCCCATCAAAGATGCCACACAAACCTCTGGTGCTGTTAAAATCGATGCTTGGCGCCCTGACTGTCAAACTCATTCCCCACTCACTTACATCAGCTCGAACAAATGCTCCTGAAGGGAAGATGATCTGAAGAGGCAGAAAAAACCCAGTGAATTTAATCCATTAGCAAGTTTCTTCTGTAATAAAAAAAGTGTGTTCCCTCCCCCGCAAAAAAAATCAAAGCAGGAAGTTGGCTATGCAGTTGGTAATTTAATGCCACTTAGACACTCTGTAAACATTTATTTTACAATGATGCTGTCGGTTTTATTTACAGTGATGCTTTCAGAGTTTTTGGTACTAATATCTGATAGCATCATATAAATATAAACCCACACAAGCGCCTTCCTTTTTTAAATTAATAATTACATTCACTGACGTTTTCCCATTGGTAAGTTACCAGCTAATTTTTGAAGCTGTCACCATGATAAGACCACCCCTGTGTTTTTGCCTGGGAAATTGTTTCTTTTCGATAAATTGTTAAGTATGGAAAATAGCTTTCTTCCCTCTTGAAAACTGTTGAATTTTCCAGACATGCTGAGAACTTGCAGCCCCCATTGATTTCAGTTGGAGCTGTGGTTGCTTAGCACTTCTGAAACTCAATGCACTTCAAGCCAAAAAGCACTTCAACCCCAAATCAGTACCCACTGTTGAAAATTTTGACCTTAGCCCCTGAGGGAAATTAGTCCGTGTCACACAACCAGCACACAATTTGGCTCATGTGACACCCTCATAGTTCTCCCCTGAAATCAGTGGCAGAACTTCCACTGACTTCAGTGACACAGGAGGAGGAGGAGGAGCTACCAGAGCATAGCATGTGCAAGGGGACTGCTGCCCTCTTACTAACAGTCAGTGGGGGTGTTTTAGTTGCTAGCTCCCAGTATTAAAAAGGGGGAAGGGTCGATAGGGAATCAGGACCCTGAGACTGACAGCCCCCAGGAACAATGGGGAGAGGCCAATGCTCCAGGTCAGCCTGAATGACAGGGCGAGCAGGCTAATCAGGGAGTCAGGAGGCCAGGGAGGTCCCGTCCCCTGTGTGAGCTGGATTTGCCTGGGTCAGACAGAGTGGGGCCGAGCTAAGGGGAAAGCAGGGGCCCAAGCTAAGCTGGGGAGCAGAGCTGTGCCAGATCCAGAGAGAGCAGAAAAGCAGCCCAGAGAGAGCAGACCCTGTCCTGGGAGCAGAGCTGCAGCTCCAAAGGCAGAGGCACAGTCCAGAGAGAGCAGACCCTGTCCTGGGAGCAGAGCTGCAGCCCCAAAGCCAGAGGCACAGCCCAGAGAGAGCAGACTTGCCCTGGGAGCAGAGCTGCAGCAACCAGAGCCCGAGGGGCCAGAGAAGCAGCCCAGGAAGCAGGTCAGTGCAGAGTCACAGAAGCAGCCTGCAGGGCAGACCTGTCCTGGGAGCAGAGCTGCAGCAACCAGAGCCAGAGGGGCCAAAGAAGCAGCCCAGGGAGCTGGAGGCAGAGCAGCAGCAGTGCAGAGACAGAGTGGTGCAGCTGGGGCTGGAGCAGTCTGGAGCTGGGTGTGGTGAGCAGCTGGGGAGAGTGAGGGGGACCCTGGGCAGCAGGCCCAGCACAGGGAGACGCCTCAGCCAAGAGGCTCTGCAGGCCAGGCTTGGATCGTAACCCTGACAGGGTGGGGGCGACACTGGGAAGAAGGGTCCTAACACTTAGAGCCTGAGAGCGTGTGGCCACCACCAGAGCAAGTGTCCAACCCACAGCATCCCTGCAGCACAGCCAGGGCCTGAGAAGAAGGCCTGGGACTTACAAGGAACAGACTGTGAACTGCCCTGACACTCCAGAGACACTGTTTGTGAAGTTCCCTGCCACAGAGCGGGTTGATGTGTTTCCTTTAACCTTTCCCATTTTTTCTTATTCTTTTTAAAATTAATTGTTGATTAAATAACTTGCATTTGCTTTAAATTGTATGTAATGGTCAGTGGGTCAGAGAAGTGCCCAGTGCAGAGAGAGTACCCCAGAGTGGGGACACCCTAGCCCCTGTCCTCAGTGACCACAGCAGGGTTGGGGGTGGAGCCCGCCAGGAATCCTGGGCCCAGCCTTGTTGGGGTTACGAGGACTCTGCCAGACAGGAGAGTGGAAGGGGAGTCCTCAAGGGCAGGGAGGCCACTGGGTAAAGGAAGTGGGAGCGAGGACTCAGATCCTTTCACTAGCCCACTTCACCAGGGTAGTAGAGAAGCCAGGAAAGTTCCCCACAATAGCGGGACTATTCCCCCCGGTTACACATGGGATAATGCACATCAAGGCTAATATAAGCTACAGAATCATGTGAGGGTGTCTGCATAGTGCCCATGTGCTAGGCTCAGTTCTGTTTGGATGTTAGTCCCCCTGAGTAAGGAAAGCAGGATTTAGCCTATTAGTTTCTTACTTTCATAGATAAGAAATTTAAAAAGCAAGTATATTTTAAGAAGCAAATTTCTGTAGTGTTACACAAGTGAATGGTGAAATGATTCACTATCCTTGAATCTTGCTTATAAGTTTGTATTTCCTTAATTTTTAATTTAATTTGTAGGCCAGGACAGCTGCTAATTGAAACAGAGCTATAGTTACCTCAGTTACCTTTTTGAAACTAACATAGATCTGTGTGAGTAACTGATTTTTAAGTGTTTGCTGGCCGTTCAAAACAAAAAAAAATCTTTCAGGTCAGTCTAAAATGATTTTTTACATTTTTTTTCTACCAACCAAAAAGTAAAAATAAATAAATAAAATATGTCAGGTTGAATAAAACATTTTGTTTGAGGATAAATGAAATGTTTCATTTTCAAGATTTACAAAACAATTTTAATTAAACTGAAGTAAAGTTTGAAATGCAGGGTCATTTCAGATGATAACAGTTCATTTTGAACATGTTGAAACCAAACATTTTGAGTTCAGATTTCTGTTTTAACTAAAACAATTTGGCGAATTTGACATGAATCTGTGAAATGTTTTGGTTGACCCAAATCTGCATTTTTTGGGTGGAAAAAAGTTTTGGCTGAAAAATTTTGCCATGTTCAACTAACACATGCCAACTGTCTTCTAATTACACACTTTCCTTCAAAAAGGAGTTTGTGTTTAAAATCTCTGCTATCAGGACACTATCTGCTACTTCAGTGTTCTGCACTGGTTGGACTAGATTTTCCCCTCACTCATGTCCCACAGAAACTCAGTTGGATATAAACCCCAGTGGAATCAGTGGGGTTTACATGAAGTTAAATTAGGACAAAATGTGGCCTTATAACTCCAAATTCAAAGAAAGTGATTAACATTTTGAATATATTTTGAATATTGCTAGTAAAGATTATTCTAGTAATAAAACTGTAATTATACTGTATTCAGTTGTAAGGTGAAATGAAAGGTATTTTCCTGCTTTTGCTTCCTTTCTGCAATTAGGAAACTTTAAATAACTATGTTATCAAGATCTATTCCAAGGGAGAAGAAGATGATGAGAGCCAAAGCTCAGAACCCCCACCCCCACCCTAACATTGTTTTGGCTCCTTATGGCCCCTTTCTTACCCAGAATATTTTCTAGTAATAAATCTTGATGTTGAAATTTTAGGACAAAATTCTCAGCTTGGATCTCTTTAGTGCAGTCTGCACTTGTTTGTCCAGTGATTTCAAGGAACACCTGGACTAGAGATCTTCAGTGTGGATGAGAGATACAAAGTGCAAACTGGAAAGCACAGTAGTGCTTTCTAAGTAAATAATTTGTACTAAAGCAGATGTGCTGCAGAACCATCTTCATTGTGTGATCTTTCATCTTATACTTAGATTACAAGTTTTTCAGGGCCGTCTCTTTGTTATATAATTGTACAGTGCCTAGCACAGTGGGTGCCCGTGGGACTGCTAGACACTACCATAATACAAACAACAAATAATATTCATATGACTCTTGGCTATGTCTTTGAAAGTAACGCCCATCCACTCTTGTTAGTTTCATGTTTTGTTTTATGTTTGGTTATATTAACACGTTAGCCAGCACTTTCCCTCAGTCTGGTTTTCTCAATAACTGTGACTTTCACTGTAAGCACTCTTATGGCTATAGGTGTATGTGTAGTAGTTACTTAATTCAGAAATATATAGTTAAAGTCAAAGCAACATTTAAAAAAAAAGTCCACCTACGGTAATTTTTTTCCCTCCGTAGGACTTCACGATTTTGACACGTTGAGGTGATGCGCCAATGCTCTTAATGGACAGCTGAGGTCTGGTTTCCTGAAACTGACCATTACACATGTCTAGCAAGATGATGTCATTACCCTCCCAGGCAGCTACACCGCAGTTGCAGGCAACAGCATACTGGCGGCTTCCACAGTCCCACTGTCGTACATGTACCTCAAACACACGGGCCAGGCTCTTGCACAAAAGAAAGGTTCCAATTTTATAATTGTCGTAACGCCTAAACAACAAACAAACAAAAACAGGATTTTCAGACCCCGGGTGTACACCTATCATAACTGTGTGTTTATACTCCAACAGCCACACTCTTTCATTAGGCCAGCATGATGGCTGGCCTTGGAGGAGAAAGAAAATTAACACACGGGGAAGCATATATTCATCACCATACACAAGCTAATACCATTGCAGTTATTAGCTGGAAATGGATAAGAATTCATGTGAGAGCTGTTAGCTGTCTAAGAGCTGCTGCTATGGCAACAGGCATGGATGAAAAAGATAAACATTTGAGAAAAGCAAATAGGAAATAATCCCTGCCTCCAGGACTTAATAAATACATTTTGGTTGTAACTGGATGCTCTACAGCATGGCATTCTTCACAGCAAAATCAGTGCTCAAATTACAACTTCTGTGACTAATCACTAACTTTTACAAGGCTGATTGGGGCTAGGTGAACATTTCATATGAAAAGTTAGGACTCTCCTGGAACCCTGTTAAAGTGAAGTCATTTCCCACCCCCTTAGAAGGACTTCACTATAAGCATAAGTTTTACTATAACTGGATTTGCATTTGGCACACTGCATTGTGTTGAGTAATTTGGAACTTTCATGGTGCTCTTCTAAAAATGGAGTTTCAGTCTGTCTGAATTCACTGTGGAACTAATTTTGCAGTTGTTAGTCAGTCAGTGTTATTCTGGCAAATTTCCCACAGACACCAGTCTGAATTTTGCTTGAGTAAGGACTGCAGGATTAGGACCTACAAGTGGATTCTCTTGTATTTCCAAATGCCTATGTTTTCTCACATTGTAATTACTTCTTGCTCTTGTCCCGTATATTGCTCTGACAACTGGAGGAAACAGTGGCTATGCATTTTACGGAAACTGTGAGGGACTTCTTTGAGTGGATCAATTGCTATCCACCTTTAGAAAGCAGTGCTTGGTAACACCTTCCTTTTAAACAGCTATGTTTCATTTTAAAACAGATTTTTAGGAATCTACAATTAATAGAAAATAAATTATTATTTTTCATGTTGGAATTTTCTATATTATGCCAGGAAAGTTCAATGAAAATAAAGATCAGGAGTTTTTTTGTAAAGTACTGCTTCAGAAAGAGCCCTATTCCCTTTACAGTTCTCCCTCACCTCCCCTGCCCCTTATAGAGAAGCACATTCTGTAGAAACGTATGTAGTTTGGAATAAAGCAAGAAAATAGAGTTTAACTGTTTGTTTATTGTCATAAAATTTGATTTTACTCCGTCTTGAAAAACTCAGCGAAGTTGGCTGTAATGAGATAACACTTTTGATGGGCTTGTCTCATCCTATTTACTAATCAGGTACATAAATTCTGAGCACGCTATTCAAGAACTGGGGCAAAATACTGATTAAAACTAAAGGGAGCATTAAAAAAACTTCATATAATCCCTTGTAATGTCAAACGATATGCTCCTATGGATATATCCACAGGAGGGAGATAAGGAGATGGAAAACTCTGAGAATCATCTTCCAAAACTTCCTTCAAATAGTCCTTTTTCAGTGCAGGCATTTTGAAGGAGGGTGGTCATGAAAGAAGTAGGGGGTGCATGAGAGTGGCTGCATCTGAACTCTGCTGGTCTATCGTTTAAATACATAAGACTCTCTTAACACAGGTACATAACTGTCTTTCACAGAAATGGAACTGCTCATTCATATTAATGTGTATAGACTATGGGAGCCCAATCCAACTCTTATTGAAGTCAGTGGGAGTCCTTCAGTTAGGTCATGCCATAGATCATGTAAAATGTCAGACTTGCAAAATGTCTTCATTCTTAAGCTGGCACTGAATTACTTGAATGCAAAATTGAACCTAAACAGATACGCTTTTGTGACACTCAGAAAAATGTCATGACAGTCATATAGGCAGCAGTGGAAAATTAAATACCGCTAAACAGTAGGAAAAGATTTTACTATATGCTTTTTTTTATATTTGCCCCAAATGTGGAAATCTTAAATCAGAAGAATAACCTTAACCCCCTCCCCCACACCTCCCGCCATACACTTATCTATCACTATGCTGTTATACTGTACTTTACTGTTGCTATACAACCCAATCCCAAGGACACTCCAGCACTCATTCACTTTTCCCATGAGGCTCCCCCTCCTTGTCTCTTCCATCTTCTGATTTAATTTATTTCATTACTACTGCTCCCAAAACATCAGCCACTGAAAGGCACCATTTACGATTAATCTGTTCACTTATCCGTAGGACTGCTGTCCTTGCCAGTGAGAGCTGTTTTATGTTAGTCTGTGTCCTATGAAGTGTTAGTCAGAGGGAAAATGAAGGATATACTTGGGATCCAGAATACATTCACATTTTATTTTTTGTAGCAAGCATTTTATAAAGGAAAAAGAGGCTCAGTTGATTTGCATGACCCTCCTGGGCCAGATTCATCCCTGGTCTCACTTCACTCAAGTCCTTGGAGCTACCAGAGTCCAATTTAGGTCAAGATAAAGCAGACAGAATAAAGTGGATCAGAACAATGAGTTGTGATTCGTTAGTGGCATATGGCTCCACATCCCAAATTGGATGTGGATAACACCATGTACTGGATAGTTAGGCTTCATGGAATTCAATTTTTATTGTTTTATCATTTTCATGATAATATCAATGTTTATTGGTAAGCATTTTTTGTATTTTAATCTCTTTACATTTTCAGAGTTGTGGGAAATTATGGGGAGGTCAAAAAATAATTATTTAATGACAGTAGATGTTGAGATTCAAAGTGTTAAGGCTTTATAACTGTGAAAACACAAACTGTCAACTTCACATGTCAAAATATACAAAATAAATATCCTTAAATAAAACTTTAATTAGTGTTCAAGCAGCATTTTTTTTACTCTGCCTATCTGTACATTTCAATTATTATCAATGGAAATATTTTTTGTTGTTTAGTATGTGTACAGTGAGATTGACCAACATTTTACCAACATTTATCGATAAAAATCTAATTCCTCCAAGCCTAAGGCTATTCAGTTCTAAAGTAATCATGGCAGCACTGAGTAGGAGAATAGAGGTGCCATCAATGGCTTTTCCTAGATGAATAGGTCAGTGTATATGGTAAAGTCCCTCAAGTTTTAATATTCCCACTCCCCTAAAAGCTCGGATATGAATAAGAGCCCTTTGCTCTTGCTACGTTTAATAAAAGCAAAGCAGATGAGAAACTGAACATACCCATTACCTCACCCATGTTTTTGTAAGATAGTTACTCCATCCCAGGGTTAAATGAACTTCCAGTTACTCTGCTGTGCATTATAGGTGTGGGGCCTTTGAAGAAAGCAAAACTCTTGACTTGATTACATTGCCCGACAGTTTGGACCTCAGTATGCACCGAAGAGCTGCCTTGTAACTACTCCTCTGTGCAGACGCTGCAGGTGCAAACTAAAAGATTCCTAGTTCACTTTAACATAGTCTTCTTCAAATGGGATTATATTAAGGTGAACTAGGAACCTTTTAGTTCACATCCAAGGTGTCCAGGGGGATTTACAGCACAGCACTTTGGTGGATGCTGCTATTCACAACCCTGTAGTTCGATGTGAGGGGAAATGTAGTCAACCTGCAGATTCTGAGGAGCATGAGAGGTGGAGAACTCTCTTATAGAGTTCTCATCCTCCCTGGAGATCTGTAGCTTGTGATCATAGAAGAGAGGCTTTTTGCTTTTAAATAGGCATTTGCAACAGGACGGTTTCCCACAGAGCCAAGATCTATGACTTTCCTTGACTTGTGGGCATCAAGACAAAGAATTTTTCTTGCAGCCTGGGACTTCCATGTTGCAGGATGAAATTAATCCAGAGGAAGGCAGGCCCCCATGATGCAGCTGCAAAGCGGAACAGCTGCACAAGGGGGTCTGTACATTGGCTCTGCTCAGTGTGAAGGAGGCTGTTGTGGGTAGGCTCAGGAACTATTGGCTCCATGCTTAGGTGAAATCCCAGCAAACCGACCAAGTTGCTGATGGGCTAGAACAGTAGCTATGGAAGGGTTGCATTATTATCCCAGTTGGACTGGCAAATTCCATTCCCTCCATCCTCAGGCATAGAGCTTTAAATTTACCTCCCTGCACAAGTTATTCTGTTCAGGAAATGGTGAATTTCACCCCTAAAGAATACTGATGCATAGATTTAATTTACATGCTCCAGAAATCTCAAAATTCTCCTTTATAAGGTGAAATGAAAAATAACACTAATTATATATAAATTACCAGCGAGCAGTCTTAGGTGTTTTAGATATGGCCATAAAAGAGTTATCTTAGTACTTAGCTTGAAACTGATAATTCACTTTTAAGAATCTACAATTTATGATGTGAAAGGCTTTTATATTTATAATGCATCATAACTAATAATGAAGCCTATACTTTCTCTTTGCCAGGCTTGCAAATTTGTTTCATTTAAAAGGCATTTTGCTATAAAAGGAAGTGCTCTTTCCGAGCTTTAGCCAGTATAATTAATGTCATTGCACTTCTATGCATCAACACACTCAAACTGTTGTACTGTAAAATATGACACTTTGCCCTCCGACTATTAGTCTCTCCCTTCGGTCAAAAGAATTATGAGGTAGATGTTTCTATAGAAATGTATTACTAAAAGGACATGACAAACTGTTTTTTATGTAATATGCATTCCTTGAGGTAGGCGTTCAGAAAGGGGGAACTATTGTCCCAAGGATAAGGTAGGTATTTTAATTATGTAATTAATAGCCTCACATTATGCTAACCCAGATGGAATGTGCATGAGGTAGACAGATTACAAGCTGCTGAGTGGTTGTTACTCACTAGGAGAAGTTTATTTTAATAAAAAAATAAAAAGTCATAAAATAAACTCTGTTCACTAGAGCTGCTCAAAGTTTTTGACTGAAAATTTCCCAATGGAAAATGCATTTTGTCAAAATTGACATTTTCCATGGAAAAAAGTGGATTTAAATTATGTATTTCAGTGTCCTAACTGATTAATTCAAAATAAAAAGATAATTTTCAACCGAATATTTAAATGATTTTTTTCATTTCAATGTTTTTTCTTTTGATTTTTGGAAACAAGACATGTTCACTTTTGGTTTTGGGTCTGGTTTTCCCCTACTTCTCTACCATTTTTTACTTCCCCCAACTTTTTCTGGTGGGAAAGGGTTAAATATAAGAAAGTATGGGGAAAATCTCACTCATCACTGAAAAAAGTTGCCTATCTCCAGCTCCTGTCTCCCCTCCTAGGTCTCAATCTCTCAGACAACCCTTCATGGTGTCCCGTGGAGAGCTGGTGGAAAGGTGACAAGGCGGCAGCTGACCACCCTTCTCCACACCAGCATTCTCTGGAAGGTGCTGGGCCAATGGGATCTGCTACCCTGACCTTAGGCTGGTGGGGTTCTAGGCACAAGGGTAGGAAGAATGTATTTGCTTGGGTTACAGGGCTTTACTGGTCTGATATCAATACCTGAGGAAGAGTTGATTGTCTGTCTTTTAAATTCTTCATCCTCTTTATCTATCCATGACTTGCTAATGTGTGTTTACATTGTTTCTGTGTGACAGCCCTTAAGTGTCTCACTTCCTGCTGTCGTTCCAGGGTAACATTCTTGCCCTAGTTCCTAGTGTCTACTGACTGCTTAAAATCACTGTAGTTCCTGGCCTTCAAAAGCTATTATTCTGCTGTTTCACTCACCCCCTCAGCTTGTTTTTTTCTATTGGCTAGCAATAGCATCTGTTAGATTATTTTCCCCTCCCTATTTCCACACTGAGCAGTGTGTAATACTTTCTGCAACAGTCCTTAGGCCACCTCCTGATGATATATTAGTATTGTGGTGCACGTTTGTGGATTTTGCTCTGATTTGCCTGCCCACCAAGCTTTCTGTGCCCTCTCTCTGCAGGGTCCCAGTGCCGTGCAAGATGCACATCTCCATTCAAACACAACTTTTTCTCACATGTGCTTTTTTATGATCATAAGGGGATGATCAAAATTTGCCTCAACATTTATCTGTCAGCTGTAGGCCTCTAGCAAGGTACAAGCAAGGATTGCATACCCAATATTCCTTAGATGCAGGGTAGCTTTAAAACCAGTTCATCACATATATTAGAATTTGAAAGATTAACATTGTGGAATATATAGATAGAATGCTTGGATAACTGATGACTAATAGGGCAAGGGGGAACATAATCATATTTGAAAGAGAGGAATTATTTACAATAATAGAAGAGACTATAACTAGGAGTGATGGGATGGTGAAATTAGGAGTAGGAAACTTGGCTGAATATCAAGAAGTTCCTGAAAGTGAGATGTATTAGTCTGTGGAATAAATCTCCTGAGAGAGCTAGCAGAAGCCCCATTACTTGGCTCATTTAAAACTAGACTGGATAAAACATTAGTGACGATCCAAAAGGAAGAAATCCTGCAGTGTCTGGAGTAGTAGGTAGGATGGTTGAGATGACCTGCTGGGCCTTTTCCATTGCAAGATTCTGTATTCTGAAGGAGAACTTGCCATATACGAACATTCCTTATCAACCTCCAATGGTAACTTCAGATCTATTATTTGTAACATTTCTAAGAAACATCCCTACTTGCAATCAATAATGGGATAGCACAGGTGTAACTTGTAGCAAATGTTGGCCTAATAACATTAATTAATAAGTGGATTATTGAATAAAATAAAATGTCTTATAGGCTCTCTCACTCTCTGATATAATGTTGTGCTAGATAGCTGAGAAGGCACTTCCGGTCTATGATTCTGTTCTCTCTGGCTTATGACTTCCTCAGAATTGCCTATTGGGAGGACATTTCTCATTCCAAGCTTAGAAGTGAAATTATTTGATGTTGTCAAAGTTTATTCTTTTTGGCAATTTTTGAGTTATCTGGTTATGAAAAATAACAGTGGGATAGTGAAAAACTTGTTTGGAAATCTGACTGGTGCTGAGATGACCTAAACTTAGTCGGTATTTAGAAGTCCAAACTTGTAGGGCCAAGTCTTCTGGTAGAGTAAACCACAGAACTCCACTGAAGTCAATCAAGCTAAATCAATTTACTTGAGTGGAGGATCTGGCCCATAGTGCTAGAAAAGGAATGTGGGCTTTGCAGTGTTTGAAAAACACAGTTAACTTAATTCACTTCATTTCTTAACTATCAGTGAATGTAGAAAATATACTGTATACATTATTTTCTAAACTCAGTTAATAGCTCAGAGTGTAGATAATTCCAGGTATTCAGTGAACATATATAAATATTCATGCATACTAGCTTTTAATTCTTCCTTGTATGTCTCTGTGAATTACTATACCTACCCGTAAAATGGCATAAGGAGTTCCACCATCTGTGTCAGCTTTTCTGCTGGGGCCCATTTTCAAAGTCGGTATCCTGACTAGAGTGTACTGCAACCTACAGAGCATGTAGTATTTGAAATTGGGACCATTGGAGTTCAGCAGGTGAGACACCAGACTTGCTGAGTCTCTTCTGATGCTTAAGGTATACCATTATGACCCTGACTAGTAGCAGGCTTACTAACAGAAACTGGAAATCTGGGAGACAATCTGAGAGGATCTGATTCTAATTCTGTAGTCCTTAATCAAGCAAATATTTGAATCAGGCAGAACTCCTGGAGTCATTAATGGGAGTTTTGCTCAATCAAGGGTTGCAGAATTTAACACTTTGTTTTTGACAAAAACTAGTAAATCTAAGAAACATTTTAACTTCAAAATAAATAACTCACATCATTTTTTTAAACACGAATTTAGACTTTTGGGAAAGAACCATGATTTTTCTCCAAAGCACTGTATCAATCACTAATAACAAACTATTATAACACTCATAGGGTATTCTGATGGAACACCATATGCTGCATTCAGGAACTGAAAACTACAACAATCAAGCGAAATTATTTCAAGGTAGAAAGAATACTCACCTTCCATCAAATGTGATAATGTGTGGATCAGTGAAAGAGTAGCAGTTCCCTGTTGGGAGGTCTTGAACTGTGACCTGGTTAATATAAAATGTGTAATGAATACAACCTATGCAGCAGTTTCTCTTCATTATTTTCCCTCACAAAACTTTATGTGTAGCATTCAAGTGACAAGTACAAACTGAAATCTGACTTATAAAACATGATGCACAATAGAACAGACTTCCTTTTTAAACAATTTGAGTTTAATCACATACTGCCTGGGAGCTGGATGTACTATTATTTCACCTACCTCAATTTATTGTATTTCTTTACCCTGTTTGGTAAAAGAGAATCTTTTCCTACTAAAGTTCCCATTAAGACACAGAACCCCACCTAGAAATTACCAAGAATGTAGAACACTCATTAAATCACAATAATTTTAAAGCCTAAGGTATGGCTTAATTATGGATAATTAGCATGATTTGTAGCCTGTACTACTACAGGTCCATAGGTTTGACCTTAATCCGTATTTTGAATATTTAATTAATTTGTGATGCAGACTGTGGACCAGGTTCTAAGATCAGTTACATTGTAAATCCAGAGTAAACCCCTTTGGTGTCAAGGAATTGGTGCAGTCTCCCTTGACTTCAAGGTTGTGGGAGCCATCAAAATTGGGTGAAGGATAAAGGGCTGTACTAAGGCTTCTCTCAGTTACAGCAGTGTAAAACTATCTTAAGTTAGATCAGCAATAACCCCTAAGAATTTCAGCCACCTGGGAGCAGAAATGACATGAGGAGTCAGGAACCCCTGGAGATATTATGCCTGCAAAAACTAGGAGAATACCCAATGCCTCCAATGATGCTGTGGGGGAACACACTTACTTGTGGCACTTGCTACACCTGCTCCCTGTAGAGGTCCTTTGCATCGCTCATCCACTGGACAAAGAGACAAGACTATTGCTGCCCAAAAGGTGCCTCTTGGTGAAGGTATATTGCATAATGTAATATCTAGTTCTCATCTTGATAATGTAGAATCAGTGTGCTATTTGCACACAGCCTATAGTAAGTTGTAGTGCAAAGGGCCCCATTTGCACTGGGGGAAGGATGAGCCATTTGTGACACCCCTTTATGGGATGCAACATGCTCCCATACATGCAGCCAGCCTACCCCCATTCTCTGGCCATGGCCGTTTACTCTTTGCTTGCTCTGACTATCTGCTCCCAGAGGGATGCATCTTAGGTGCACACTCTGCACTCCATCAGGCACCCAGAAATGCAATTCAAATAGTTGTGACATGGGGTGTGAAGCAGGGGGAAAAGGTGGAGGGGTCCTTGCTCCTCCCTTTGTCATTGTGCAGCCATGTGGAATCGATCATCATGTAGTCTTTAGGAATAGGGGTGATTTAAAATAATGGATGAATGGGAGAAGGCGGGCTTCTGTCATGGAGATGAGCACCTCAAATGAAGAGTTTGTACTTTTGTATACACATCAACAGCCTTGTAGTGACACCACTCTGACACCTCTTGTACGCTGGCCACCCGCGGGTGTTAGAGTTCACTCCTTGAGGAATGCAGAAGTGAAGTCCTCAGTGAAAAATGTTTTGGCCTGAACTCAAATATAGTTGTATCTACCAAAAATGATGTAAAAGGATTTTCTCTATTAACACTATCACCACATCCCAACTCTCTCTCTCTCTTTCTTTCACTCCAGCTCTTTTAATTACTGAATGAATGCAAAGAGTGCAGTATATTTGCTTCCTAGGTTAGTGGGGACCTGAATTTCTCTCAAATCGTTCTGCACGCTTCAGCCATTCCATTTCCAGGTAAATTTTGAGATTTATTAGGAAGCCTGCAGTATCCAAAGACTATTTTGATTTTAATATATCATCCTGAAATTTTTCTTGGCTATGCTGGCAGAGGTGTTTCACATTAATGCCTCTAATTGCTTGCAAAACATCAACAGTAAAGTGGGATGGTTTTTTGTTCTTTCTATGGATAAAGCCTGCTTTACTGGGATCAAATTTAATTTATTTTTAAAATAGTTAATTCAACTTTACATTTGCTCCGTTCTCATGTTTTAATAGAAACATGAATGCCATCAAAAATTAATATGTTTGATAGCATTGAGCTAACTGCATTGCATTTGTGTTGAACTAGATTAAAGTTGCCTTTATCATCATAAGGACAATATTTAAAATATTTAAGAAAAAGACTATATTGAGGAAGAAAGGAAATGTATACACGTTTGTCATTATACGTTTTAAAGATACAAATACAGTACTGTGGATCTAATTTTCACCTCATTTCCTCCAGTGTAAATCAGGCGAAACACCACTGAAATCATTGAGGTAATACCATTGTACAGTCAGGGTAAGTGAGAATAGAATCAGTGTCACTCTTTGGGTCTTCAGGTAAATGATGCACATAAATCAGGACCATATAGTTCATTAATCAGGAGTATGTCTTCTATTCCTAAAAATGCGCTACACTGGTTTTGTCACCTCTTTGTGAACTTTAGCTGAGTGATATGTATGTTCTGGCACTGTGGTCCTTTTAGTCTATCACATCATAATATAACTGTGGACTTCTATCAGAGCTCTCATCTGAGAATCACCGGGCCACAAACAATGAGACAAATCGTGTGTGCCTCACTCACTTGAACAGGCCTACTGAAGTAAATGTAAGTGAAGGAAGCAGGATTTGGCTCATTAATTAATTCTCATTATATTAATAATGCCCATTTTGTACATGGATAAATAGAGATACAGAGAGGTTAAGTGCCTCATTAGAGACCTCATAATTACTGGCAGAGCTGAAAATAGAACACCAGAGTCCTGACTCTCAGTCCCCTTCTCAAATTACCAGGCCACTCTCCAACCCTGTATTTATTCTGTTGTTCAGTGGGGAATCATAACCAACAGAAGCGTTCTTGCAGAGAAGCATTGCCTTTGCTTCGCTCTACGAACCACAATTTCAGTGTGGGTTATGCGCTCTTTTGGAATTTCTTCCCCTGAGTGTTTTCTTTTCCTCCTAAAGAATTGATAGTTCCAAACCAACCCTCCCTCCTCCCAAAACACACACACATACAAATGTGACTGTGTGTAGAATCCAGCTGTTGGCCCTACTAATGTCCTGGCTGATAATCAAAACAAACCTGTTAAAGCAAAACACTCCACATATTGATTTCTTTGGCATATTAAGTCACTGTGCGGGGTTAATGTGCTCACAATGAGGAAGTTTATACAGCTAAGACTTATTGCCTTTTCCCCCGTCTCCCTTCATAGCAAAACTCCCACTGAAGTTTGCCATGTTTTCCACATTATTTGTGCAACCAACCTTTACATCCTTTGGCGCATAAGCTCTCCAGAGTAGTTCGCTCCTTGTGACTGGCTCCGCTCTGATATAGCTGATGCGGTCTCCATCCTGGGCAAAGTCTGTCACAGCTGTCACAGTGAGAGAGGCTCTTGCACAACTGCCTTCTGTACAGGGCATATGCAGGAGATCCACCTGGCATGCTGAAAGGGCTATGTTTGGGGGCCCCAATAATAGGTTATCTAAAATGTACAGGAACATTGAGCCTGAGAAAAGATATTACCCGGTTGTCCCCACCTTCTTTACTGTCAGACATAAATGTTCTACTTTCAGACACACACATTAATCGAAACCACGTGGGTTTTGTGTGAAAACTGTTGTTATGATTTAACTTGATCTGATATCGCTATGCAAATGGTCACTGCATTTCTTCTCCCAATAGATGTTTTTATGAAGACCCAGTTGCATGCCTTTGTATTCACAGATGCAAATATCTTAGCAAGTGACCCTCTTATCCATATGGGGAAGAGCCCATGGGATGAAGATGGATAATTCTCATGACAAGGAATAAAACTATGTTTCAGGAAGATGCGCTTGCCAAGGTACTTACAAAATTATTCAGTTTATGCCTGAGAGATAGGATGGTGCAGTGGTTAGGGTCCTAGTCTAAGACTTGAGAGACCTAGGTTCAACTTCCTGCTCTGCCACAGACTTCCTGTGGGACTGTGGGCAAGTGCCTCAATTCTCCATCTATAAATTGGAGATAATAGCACTTCTCTACCTTACAGTCAGATTGTGAGGATAAATACATTCAAAGATTAAGAGCTGCTTGGGTACTAAGGGAATGGGAGCTAGACAAGCATGTAACGTAGATAGAAAAGTGCTGGAGAGCTGGGGACTGAATCTGGCTACTCACAGAGCTGGCGAGGCAATGACATTGTAAGATTACTCATGCAGCTCTGCCACTGTGCTTCAGCTCTTACCTAAATGACCTCCTCTATGGGTGAGAGGGTAGCTGTCTCCATGCCTTTTCAGTCATTAACCTCCATTTTTAAGGTCACAAATCTGGGGTCCTGTTAGTGCCATCTATTGGTGTTTTTTCATGTGCACGCTTATCCACTAAGAACTGGTCTGAGACAGGGTTGCTGCCTCTAAGGGACAAAAAACTGAGCCATCCAGGATGTTCCTGAGCCCAAAGTGATCCATTGAAAAGGCCAATGGTTTCTTTGAACACACAAGGGGATATCGTGGCCCTATTGAAGTCAACAGAAAATTTGCCATTGACTTCAGCGGGGCCAGGATTTCACCCAGTTTCCACAGTCTGAGCCAACACCTACAGTATGACAAGAAATGTTGGGAATGGATTAATTTGGTAAAAACAAAACAATTATTCATAATTCATGGATTTGCTTCTTAATTTATATTCAGAAGGCATAAAATATTCAAAAGTATTTCCAAAAAACCAGCATTTCCAAAAAATCAGCATTATAGAAAAGACCTATACAATATAACTGAGATTAAACCCATAGATTCTATACAAATTGAACTATGGCATAGAGAGGCATCTCTGATATCAAATCCTTAAAGGCCGGCTTACAATTGTATAGCAAAGTTATGGATAATTTTCAAGTTTTTTTAGCCAATTAAACAGAAGCTTTCCACAAAGGATAGTTATTGCTCTTGTAACCATGTGAGGTTTGCTCACAGAGCAAAAGTTTAAAATCAAACAAAATAATCTTGTTGAAGTAACAGTGGTACACATAAAACAAGCAGCACAACAGCTCTGTTGTGTCCTCGGATTCATTATATTATCTAAACGTAGAGACATATTTCTATGCTTTTAATTGGCTTTCTCAATGCTTATTACCTATATAATTAACACAACAGTGGTGTTAAATGGACTCAACTCAACATGGAGTTTGTCCTTTAATTTCTTTTAGCATAAATGAATAAAAACTAAAATAGCCTTTATTTCCAATGTGTAGGAGTGTGGCCAATTTAAATCTTACAGTATTTAAAAGGCTGTAGCTTTCTTTCAAACAAAAAACAAATGCAACTAAAGCATTGAATAAACATTCTTGCACAGTGCATATGCATACATAAAGCAGAAGATGTTTATAGACATTTAGCATCTCAGTTGAATATATGTGGCCCAGTGGCACATAGACAAACAGCTTCAGGGTGGACCAATCAAGGGCAATAGTTGGTTATTAGTTTAAACTACATAAATTAGATGATTAAAAGGGACAGAAACTTGCCACTTCTGTAACAGCTTCTTTCCAAGGCTCTTTAATTGGTACAGTTGTATCTCCATCTCTGTACCTCTCAGCACCAACTTGTCAAGTTCATTAACACATTGAAAATAAATCTACTTCTGGAAACTTTCTCGGTCAGTCTCCCTTAGAATATTAAGAGACTGATAAAACATGCAGTGGAAAGGGAGTGGGCTCCTGCCAAGCAAGTTTGTATTAGATGCTAACTTTGGCAGAATAGCTTCTGCAGTCTTGTTAGCTCGCTGCTCATAAATTTGTCATCAGCCAGATTTTCAAAGGTGCCTAACCTGCTCTGGTGCTTTTGAAAATTCCACTAGGTGCCTATCTGCATATTTACACACCTAAATACCTTTACAAATCTGACCCTGTGAGTTTAAAGAATGCTCACTTGGTAGGCTGACACAGCCAGGCCACCAAGAGGAATATGCAGATCAGTGAACCACTAAGTCACGTGCAAATTCAAACCACTCCATGTATGGAAGCTAACAGCTGCTGAAACCACAGGTACAGTTCATCTTAGATCACTGAGTTATGTTCTCATTTTGAATGCCTTTTTATCCCCTTTGTTGTCTGTGCATGTGCTGAGGATTGGGAAGAAAAGTGGAGGGATTTCAGCTCATTTAAATGCATGTTTCTGAACATCAGGGAGATTAAAAAAGAATGAGAAGAAAGAGTGGGGTGGTAGACTGAACCTCAGCAGAGGATTATTGATTTTTTGTTTTGTTTTCGGAGAAGTTCTATATAATGTATACGTCAGTGGCAAAGATTTGGGGTGAAATCCTGGCCTCATTAAAGTCTAAGGGTACTTTGCCATTGATTTCAGTGGGTCCAGGATTTCACCCGTGGAGCAGGGGTTGTTTAAAAAATTCTCACCAGTGGTAAAACCAGCACATAGCAAAAGTCACACTTTCTGTTATTTTGAAGAAAAAAAAATCCAGAGCTTGTATGTTGTTTTGCCTTGAGTTTTTAAAATGAGATACTACATTTAACAGGTGGACAAATGCTCTGGTGGGCCTGATATTGTGATCCTGTCCCCAAAAGCAACTCCCATTGACTTCAAGGGAACAGCATACACTGGAGGGCAGCAGAATCAGTCCCTTGATAGAAAATTTGGTTGTTAGGTGATGAAAATGGACAATGAATAGCCATAATTTCTGGATGTGAGCAGAATTACATCACTTCGGCCTTGGGAAAAATATTTGCTGATTAAGATGGCAAAATGTTTCTTTAGATAAAATTTGCTAACATTCCCAAGCAAACAACTTAGAAAGTAATCAATAGTATGTCACAAAAATTAATCCAGTGTTGTTGTTGCCATGTTGGTCCCAGGATATGAGAGAGACAAGCTCTGTGGAGCTTGAAAGATTGTCTCTTTCACCAACAGAAATTGGTCCAACAAAAGATATTACCTCACCCACCTTGTCTCTATCGTGTTCCAGTCCACCAAAAAGCCCCAAACAAGTGAAAACCAGAAATCAAACCACCAAAAAAAACCCCATTGTATTTTCATTTTCTAGAAAAGGAATGTAATGTAATGTACTAATTCTTGATATTTTTAAAAGGGAAAAACTACTAAATTCCTAACTTCTACACCCTTCTTGGGGTATGCACTGTTACTGGGAAAATTAGGTTATATGGGATACAAAACAATATCTGTAATGTTTCATGATTTTCTTCTCTGTCCAAAAGTCTTTGAGGTCCTGATGGTGAAAAGACTTAAACATGTGTATAACGTTACATAGATGAATAGCCCCACTGAAGTCAGTTGGACTCCTCAAGTGTGTAAAGTTACATGTGCTTATTTCTTTGTAGAACTGAGGTTTTATAGCGTAGGTTCTTTGGGATACTGACTGGACCTAACCATATGTTTCTAACATCAATAAAATCACAATTTATGCAGAAAAAGATACAAAATCCGTTCAATTATTTATTTATTTATTATTGATCCAGCTCTTGAATTATCTGATGATGATGTTCTGAGTGACCATCAATAAGTGATGAGATTGTTCTGAGTGTCACTCTGGTTAAGAAACATTCAGAATGCAGAACCTTGCAATGCTATTTTATAACCCTAAATGTTTAAAAAAATCCTTTTCTTTATCATTATTTCTCTAATAAATCACAATGAACTATGATGTAGCTATTATTGAAATTGCTTAATGTACCGGCAACAAACCATGAGTGATTTTTTCATCTACTTTGTTTTACAAGCTAACAAGCTATTTAGTTTTTTCAACTATTTAATGTTATCTAAATGTTATAATTTTCCTTTAAACTCATTGTACCATATAAGTTGCAAAAAGTAAGTAGTCACAATGAATTAAATACAATGTACAAATCTCTTACCAGAATCTTCAGTTTTCAGCTGTAAAGTAATTTTACAGATGTCACCTTGACCTTGGCAGATAATAGGTACAGTACTTAAAATGGTCAAAACATGTTCTTTGTCATCCTCTGCAATTTGTAGTGACTCTGGTGTAAACTGGAAGTAAAATAGATGATCAATCTTAGATAATTATGACAGAAAAATAAGGCAAAATGGATATTTCTGAAACATAAAAAATGATTTTTTTTTCTTTTTAAAAAAAAACTTACAAATTCATGATAAAGTAATCATTGTCTCTAATTTCAAAAGGTAAAATTGCTTTTTAAGCTTTTACAGTATGTTCAGAAATTAGGAAACTATTTGCAGTTGTCATCAGTAGTCTGTAACAGTTTCTTATTTCCTGGTCTGAAAAGAATCTTTTTTTTTTAAAAAAAAAGTCCTGACAACAATAGGATAGCATGGAATCATTTTTTTTCAGTATCACTTTAAAAAAAGAACTAATTACAATGCATTGAGACGTATATTTTCACTGATCATAGGCTAGAGAGTGACAGTACCACAAGCCCTATACAAGCGTATGAGGTGGCACACTGGCACACTGCCCCAGGAGCAGGGCAGTTAAGTGCAATTCCCTCCTTGTTCCCTGTTCTTGCACCAGGGGAAAATAATCGATTAGTGGCTCATACGTGAAGCAGATTATTTCTCCTTCTATGCCAGCATAGCTCTGCTGTCTTGTGCATTCCAGAGCAAAGCCAAGACTCCAGCCACTCCCCACTCCCTCCTTGCTCATCTGCTCTGGTGGGAAAGTAGCTAGTACGCAGCACTCTTACCCTTGTCCATCTGAACCCAAAGTCTGGATAGTGCATACATATGAGCTGGGGCTATCTCCCTTTAATGCCCCTGCATGGGTGTGTAGCCCAAGAGACACTCTGGCTCTGCATAATTATGTATTTCATTTATACAGGACAATGCTTTTCACTACTATGGATCCAAGTATGTTTTGTGATAACCTGTGGGTTGAATTCTGCTTTTGGTTACACTAGATCAGCTCCTATTGACTTCAGGGGGAACTGTGCACATTTATCTAGAGGCAGATCTGGATCTTTATACGGTGGTTGCTCATAAAAATACTCCTATTTTGCCTTTGATAACTAAATAACATTAACAGGGTACTTGCAGTATTCTCTGTATTTAGTATAGGTAAATCCTAGAGAATAATGTGAATACTACACTAGTACTACAAGACATGGCCACTGGACCAAAGAGCATTCAAAACTGAACACAAAATGATGTGAAAACAATATTTTGTTTGGAAACAACTACCGAATCCATTCTCTATCATTCTATACTGCAGCCATCAAAGTGGTATCTAATTACCTTCCAATATTAAATAATCACGTAAGGCAGTCTACCCATAAGCATGATTTTTCAGTCTTTTCCCTTGACCTTATCCAGGTGTTCATTAGTACTTCATTTTTCTCTCCTCATCCTTATGGTCTGAATGCAGTGATATTCCGACTTAAATTCATAGACTTTGAGGCCAGAAGAGACCACCATAATCATCTAGTCTGAGCTCCTGCACATTACAGACCACAGAACCTCACCCACGCACACCTGTAATAGACCCATAACCTCTGGCTGAGTTACTTAAGTCATCAAATCTTAACTTAAAGACTTCAAGTTACAGAGAATCCATCATTTCTTCTATTTCAAACCAGCAAGTGAGTCATGCCCCATGATGCAGAAGAAGGCAAAAACAAACAAACAAAGAAAAACCAATCGTCTCTGTCAATCTGATCTAGGGGAAAACTCCTTCTAGCCCCAAATTTGGTGATCTATTAGATCATGAGTTTGCTGGCAAGCCCCACTAGCCAGACACTTGGGAAAGAATTCTCTGTAGTAACTCAGAGCCCTCCCCATCTAGTGTCCCATCGCCAGCCGTTGGAGACATTTGCTAACAGCCATTACAGATGGACCATATGCCATTGTAGGCTACCTAATCATACCATCCCCTCCATAAACTCAGTTTTAAAACAAGTGAGATGTTTTGCCCCCACTACTCCTCATGGAAGGCTGTTCCAGAACTTTACTCCTCTGATGGTTAGAAATCTTAGTCTAATTTAAAGCTTAAACTTGTTGGTGGCCAGTGTGTATTAATTTGGCTTTGTGCCAACATTGGCCCTTAATGTAAATAACTTCTTTCACTCCCTGGTGTTTAGCCTTCTTATGTATTTCTGGAGAGCAATCATATCTCCACTCAACCTTCATTTTGTGAGGCGAAACAAGCCAACCTCCTTAAGTCTCCTCTCATAAAGTAGGTTCTCCTTTCTTCTGATCATCCCAGTAGCTCTTCTCTGCACCTGTTCCACTTTGAATTCATCTTTCTTAAACATGGGAGACCAGGATTGCACACAGTAGTCCAGATGAGGTCTCACCAGTGACCACATCATACTGGCGGCTCATAGTCATCTGGTGATGAACCAATACCCCCAAGTCTTTCTCTTCCAACTGATAAGTCTCCAGTTTACAGCAAAAATTCTTGTTTAGTCCCAAAGCGCATGACCCTGCACTTCACACTATTAAATGTTGTCCCATTTCCATTACTCCAGTTTTCAAGGTCAGCCAAATCTTCCTGTCTTATGTTACAATCCTCCTTTGTATTGGCAATACTTCTCAATTTAGTGTCATCTGCAAATTTTATTAGTGCACTGCCACTTTTTTGTGCCAAGGTCATTAAAGAAAATGTTAATGAAGATTGGTCTCAAGACCAATCCCTGAGGAACTCCACCAGTAACCTCCCTGCAGCCTGATAGTTCATGTTTCAGCATGACCCATTGTGGTTTCCCCTTTATCCAGTTCCTTACCCACATTTTTGATTCTCATATTAATCACCATTTACTCCAATTTAACTAATAAGTTCCAAGTAGAATTATATCAAATGCTTTTCTGAAATCCAGGTAGATTAGATCCACTTCACATAGCTCTGGCACTCCTAATCTTGTACATAGTCACTGGAATGCATCTGGACATGTGCTAGAGGGTGCATGGAGCACTTTTGCATATTTTTTATGTTCTGACAGTGTCAGCACCTAGACAGTACCGTGAATGCTTTAGAAAGGCTTATAGAATGGCACGTAATTTATTAGGACATTTTCTCACTGGGTGTGTAGAAGCTACATTAATTATGATCATCAAGTCCTATTTTCTTGCATATTGTGTTCCAGAGTATGTTGGTTAATATTCAAATATTCTTCAGTGACATGCTGGATAAGTGCAGTAAATCAAGGACATCTGCATTACCTTAATCCCTGCATAGAATCCATCGCTCTCTTCAGGCAATGACTGCTGATCAGGAGAGTCCCTCATAAAAGCGGTGACAGTGCAAAAGACCTGTAATAAATAAATAGCTTTACTTGAAATAAAGTGGAAGGGAAACATAGTTATGCATCTTCACTGGTTATCTTGATGGTGGCTGTTTTTACCTCTAGAACTGACTTTTTTTTAGGAGTTGTTGTTTGATTCATATTTGTAAACTCTGAGGAGTTAAAGTTAAAACCCTGAGGATTTTTGATCCATTTATTTTAAAAAGAAAGAGTTTAAGGTCCCAGTCTCAGAGATGAATAGCACTTAACACTTACATAGCACTTTCAGATCTCCAAGTATGTTATAAAGGTGAATATTATCATCGCCTTAGAGGAAGGCTGATTCAGAAGCTGAAACAGCTTGTAGAAGGTCACACTGTAGTCCAGTGATAGGGAGAGGAATAGAGCCTAGTTTGCAGACCATTGCCCTAGCCACTGGCTCTCATAGCCTCCTTTTAGTCCATATTTTTTAGGCTATATTTTATGTTGGACCGGCCTCACAATCATCCACCCTCAGAAATAGTCTCAGCATCATTAAAGCCCTTTATGACATGCTTTGGAAACATGGAATATTCAAAGACTATTTTATCTATACTATAAATGTTATATAGATGCTGTGGCTTGTATTCCTGGCTCAATGGGTGAGCTAAAAGATGTTTCCTGCAGGTACTAAAGTCAGTGGGGTGTAATTAATGCAAATCCCCAATCCTGAAAAAGGAAGCAGGACACAAGTCCTTTTGACGCTTTACCCCTTGGGGAAATACCATATCCTGGGTTGACCATTCAAGATGCCTAAGAATGCGAAGGACTTGAGATCATATATGTGGGAGAGGGGTCACTCACCTTCAAAACAGAAATGACATGAGACTGTGATCAAGAGAGACAGGCCCTGCAGAAAGGATCTGAAGTACTTTAAACCCTACCCAGGTCTCTGTGTGGAAGATGGGTAACTATCTGCTAAACTTAGGGTGACCAGATAGCAACTGTGAAAAAACAGGACAGGGGGTTGGGGGTAATAGGCGCCTATATAAGAAAGTCCCAAAAAATGGGACTGTCCCTATAAAAATGGGACATATGGTCACCCTAGCTAAACTAGACATGTGTACAAGCTGTTTATTGTTTTTATGACATGTTTTTTCTGTGATGATTTTGTTCTGGATGGCTAGTACTTTGCTATATGGAAGCTGGTTGGTTACTGGTGAACCCTGTCATTGCCCTTGAAACAACAGGATTGTACGTGCTGAACTAGTCAGACCTTGTGAGGCCATCTGCAGGAGTCTGTGGCCTAATTCCCCAGTCTGGAGGGAGAGGGTTGCGGGATCCTGCCCCAAGAAAGGTGATGGCTAGAGGCCTGAGACTTAAGTGGGGTTCCCTTACAGAGTCCAGGAGAGGGTCAGAGGTACAGTTACCTCAGGAACTGTGACACCCTCTTTACGTGTTGTCTCAAGTACTAATCATGAGAAGCTGTGTGCTCCATTTTGCTTGGTGTATTATAAAAGTATCTAAATGATAAAGACATGTCAACAAGGTTTATCTTTTAAAAAGCACAATCTATCAGGCCAATTATGTTTTATTCCTAGGACAGTCAGGCAACCTTTTTCTCTGCTGAGGCTGCACACTATCGACTATCCTTTTTTTTTTTTTTTTTTTTTTTTTATAAATGGTTTCTTGTTTCAGAAAACCAAAACTGCACACCTCGTTCCTTTGAGCACAAGATTACACAATACAAATACTCCTTAAAACAAACTTCAACAGAATACTAGACTGTAGTTATTAATTTCTGGTTACTCCTCATCAATGCAATAACAGATTGTGACCCACTAAATCAATTCCAGAGTTTCAACAGTAACCCGACAGGGGGAGCTAGGCTCACCTAGCTTATTTGGTATTATGAGTAAGCATCCTAAGTTATTTGTTCCCATTCAGAATATTAGAAATATTTCAAGTGCTGCAAGGCTCTCACCTAGATCCTTGAACCTGAAGAATTAAGTATTTCATTTACTCTTCCCTCTAAATCCAAGTGGATTATTCCCAATTCCTTCTCAGACACTCTTTTTCTCAAGGCCATTTTAGTGTGCTCTCCAGCATCTTCCTTTTTCTTTCAGATTTTCTTATTGACAGACCATCTACCATACCACCTCCGGTTGGTGAGGGGAACCAGTATTCTTCCTTATTTTGAACAGACAGAATCCTTTTCATCTTACCTCAGGTTTGCCCCTTTCTAACAACAGAAGTAAGTAATCATCTGCTACTCTAAAGTCACAGTTCCTCAACATCTGGGTATTTAGACAGTTTCTCTCTAGAGCACCATAATAAAAGAAGTGTGTTGTACAATTTAGTTCCTTGTTATCACTAGGGATTTATTATCCCTCAAGACATTATCATTCCCTAATGGCCCACATTCAATCTATGAAGTTTTAAGAAAGATCTTTTTCTTGCATGGCAGAGGGTAATTGCTGCTGTTCCCCTCACCAGTGCTGATGGAGGGAGTCTTCTCAAAAATCAAGAGCCGACAAATCAGTGGCAGCAGAAAAAAAGAAGTAAGTCAGAAAATATCTGTTCCTTCTTGCCCCTCCCCCGAAGTGAAAAAAATGATTCCATTACACATCTCAGTGCGCGTATCCAATGGAGTTGCATTGCAGATATAATATTTACACAGACTATGATAAAACTTGCTGAGCTGTTTTGCACTTTTTGCTTCAACAGTTTTATCCAAGAATGTTCACACAGTGACTTCCATTTGAAAACACCACTTTGAGAATCCCTGTCAAGAAGAGAGAGACAATTAAAGCTGTCAGGATTGCTCACTAGGAGGCTGAAAAAGAAAGCAGGGGGTGGATCTATCAAAGGATTCCAAGACAGATTATAAGTAAGATGACAAGCATCTTTGAAAATGCATCAGTAACCCAGTCTTGTTTCCTGTTCCCAAAATATATTTTCTCTGTTGCAGAACAAAGTGACTTATTTGTTTATTTAGAAACTTTTTATTAAAGCAAATTTAGCATAGAACATTAACATACCATATCGTACACTATTTATTCAGGATCACGTTAATATTAAAATAACCTGGCTAAAGATTCTGGCTTACCGGCTGGGGAGCATCCTCCTCTGAGTATGCTAGAAAGGGTGACCGAATGTCTAAATATCAGTCCTCTAAGAAGGTATGCTTTTAGGATACATTCTGCACATAAAACATTACACTTAAAATATAGAAATGATACATAGCTATATTTAAAATACCATTAAAATATCATCCCACACTTGTATATGGTCATCTATTTTTGGCAAGCAAAAAGTAGAATACCTTGAATAGTAGGGCACCTCCCATGTATTGGGTAAGAGCAATAGGACTTGTGAAGATTAGTACACTATTTGCAAATTGAAATATATAGACACTGAACTTGTTCTAGTATTACATTTTATTTCTGTCTTTTTTTATTGTTTTCCCCCCCCTCTTTAGTTTCTTCTTTATCTAGTAGGTGTACACATCTCTTCATAATCATCAGATATGTTCATTGGCCACTGAGCTACAGGTTAACAGTTTGCCACATAATTATTATTATACTTCAGAGTTTTTTTGCCTTCAGCCAAATACCAGCTCTTCTTCTCCAGCTCAGGAATCAGCAATATTTTTTCATATCAACATATCATTTAAAGCAAAGAGATAACAACAACACTGATGGCACCTTGCTGACAACAGTGACAGGTGAGATGGTATTTTTCACAAAGTCCTCACATGTTTTTAAATAAAATTCTATTTTGTCTTCATCCCTTTTAAAGCAATAACAATCTGTGAAGGGGACTTCAGACACCATAATCCAATTGCTTCAGGTTGTGGTTTGTTTCCTTGCATCTATGTATATGAAATTATTTCTTTAGGGCAAAATCCACTGTTAGGTAGAAAACAATAAAACAAAAAGGGTGATTTTTAAAAAAAAATTCTTTTCAAGTTAGAGCTGACTTCTGCCCTCAGGTGCAATTCCCACTGACTTCTTCAGATTCACGTCTGCTTCATTTTGAAATCAATGGGAGCAGTGTATTCAACCGAAGGCTGAATTCGACCTTTAATGTTGGAGCGGGGGACCTGGATGGCTTTGGGAATTGGTCATGGTATATAGAGCATTAATCTCTAAATAGGCCTAGTTCCAGTTATTGACAGTTTTTTTCCTCAGCACCTTGCATGACAAACTCTCATAGATTCATAGAGTTTAAGGCTAGAAGGGACCTAGTCTGATCTCCTATATATTACAGATCATTAAAATTCATTCAGTTACCCCGATTTGAGTTCAATAACTTGTTTGACTAAAGACATCAAGAGATGGAGAATCCACCACTTCCCTGGGTAGTTTGTTCCAATGATTAGTCACCCTCAAAGTTAGATATTTGTGCCTTATTTTTAATTTGAACTAGTCTGGCTTCAGCTTCCAGCCATTGGAATTTGTTATACCTTTACCCGAAAGATCAAAAAGTCCTTTAGTATCTTGTATTTTCTTTGTGTGAAGGAACTCATACACTGTAATCAAGTCACCTCTCAGTCTTCTTTTTGCTAGACTAGAGATTGAGCTCTTTAAGTCTCTCACCCTAAAATGTTTACTCCAGCCCAGGAATCATAAAAAACCCTCCAGTTTTTTAACATCCTTTTTAAATGCTGGGAACCAAAACTGTATACAGTATCCCAGTATAGGACTCACAAATGCCATATACAGAGGTAAAATCACTTCCTGCTCCTACTCACTGCTCCCTCTTTTATACTTCCAATGATTGCATTCACCCTTTTTGCCACAGCTTTGCATGTTGTGAGTTGCTTTTCCATTATGACCCATAATCCTTTTAAGAATCACATTTCCAGAAATGTACAGTCCCACATTCTATACGTATGACCTGCGTTCCTTGTTCCTACATGTGTAACTTTGCATTTGGCTGTAGTAAAATGCATTTTATATGAATGTGCCCAGGCTACCAAGCTATTCATATCTCTCTGTATGGCTGCCCTAGTCTCATAGTTATTTACCACTCTGCCAAATTTTATCAGCAATGGTTTTATATTTATTTCCAGATCACTGATGAAAATGTTGAATAGTATCAATCTTTGCAGAATCCCAATAGAAATTCCCATATTCAATGATTTCCCTTTGATAACTACTTTGAGATCTCTCAGTTAGCCAGTCCTTAATCCTTTTAACATGTGCTTTATTGGTATTATCTGGTTCTAATTTTTAATCAGAATGTCATGCAGTACTAAAGCATATGTCTTACAAAAGCCTAAGTATATTACATCTACACAGTTACCTTTATCAACCAAAGTTATAATCTCATCAAAGAATAAAAGCTGATTTGTTTACCAAGACCTATTTTCTGTAAAACCATGTTAATTGGCATTAATTACATTCCTATAGTTTAATTCTTTATCAATTGAAACTCTTATCAGCTTTTTCATTATTTGTGAAATCCAACATCTCGGCCCCACTGACATTCTTAAAACTGTCACTCAGCTAACCCAGTAGGTGCCTAAATCACCTAGTACCTAAATTTGCACCAGTGGATATGCACAAAAGTGCCTAAGTCCTGACACCATGTGACACTTCCAAGGGGTACCCAGTGTTACGTGGCACCTTGCTACCACCTGCCTTTAGCATGAGGAAGTCTTCTCTGTGCCTGCAGTGGATCAGCTCCCTGACTCTACCAGCCTCTGGCAATACAAGCATTGCCTTCTAGGCACAATGATTAAGAAGACCAGTGTGACATGTGCTTTCAGTAGAGACCTTACATGACCTCTTTTGGTGAACCCAGGGATTCCTGTTACTCTATGTACCCCTGTGCCCTCTGCCAGTTGACATGAAGAGGTCTTTGGGTCACACACTGCCCCTCAGCTAATGAGCTGCTCAGAGCCCTAGCTCAATCCAAAGGCCCAGATGCTCCAAAGCAAGAGTCTCAAATTAGGTGTTCCCCCATCTATCTTATCAGGAGGACGTAATCCCTTAGGTGTCTGTCTCATTGATTTCAAGGGGAATTAGCGATATATCCTGCTTGGAAGCTTTTAAAAATCCCACTAGGTGCCCATCTCTACTTTTAGACATCTAAATGCCTTTGAAAATCTCACCCTAAGTGCCTAAGTCACTTTTTAAAATGGAATTTAGGCATCTAAGACACTTAAGTGAGTTTGAATATTGTACCCCATACCAATGTCTGCCTGGAGTGTGCCCAAGCAATACTGAGTTTTAGGATGTGCAGACAATAACTACAAATAATCCCAGTTTATGCATTTGGGTTTGGGTCAGTGCTTAGGTAAGGTAATGATGCACCATGTTGATTGCAGCATCCTTTTAAGCGGGAGCCTGCTTCATTAGAGACGGAGGGACCAGGGGTTACAAAAGACTGGGGAAAGGAAGAGTGGGTACCTGGTGCCAGGATACGAGGGCAAAGAGGAGAGGGACCAGCAGGGAGGCACCTCAAGGGGATCCAGAGGGAAAAGTCTATCTGCAGTGAGGGACAAGAGCAAAACCTCTTAGAGGGAATTAAGATTCCAGGAGGGTGTAATGGACTGCCAAGGGAGAGTCTAGCTTTGAGTTATTTTAATGAACCAGACCCTGAAGGGAAGAATAAACACAAAGCACCAGTTGTAGCTTGTTTGGCTACAGAAGGAAAGAAATTGAGGCAGTAGTAGGATCTGACACCTGATGAGGTGAAATGTTACACCATGCAAATTCTAGCATTAACATAGCAAAAATACATGGGAAAGCATGATGTAAGCTAGCCTCATCAAAGCTAACCTATATATAAAACCACAGTCTCTACCAAACTTCAAACTGCCAAACTGCAGGCAAAAGTGCACAGGAAAACAGCCTCTGTGTAGCAGACCTTCACATACACCTAGTGATGGGAAATTTCAAAGGTTTCAAAGTTTGGAATCTGATCCAAACCAATAGAGGATCACCTCCTTTGTGGACGACATATCCTTCTTTGCCCACAGATTTCCCCCTTTAGACCTAGTAGTGATGATTTTCTGCTGGGAAGTAGCAGTGGGCTGATCACCGTGTTCTGCCAACCACCCAACTCAAAGTCTGGAGAAGGCATTTGAAAATGTATTTTAAGAATGTCTGCAGGCTCCTACTAGAAAGATTTTAACATTTATGTCAAATCACATACTTAGAGAAGGTGGTAATTAAAGAAGAGAAAAACCTCCTTCCCTACTTTGAGTGGAAGTTAAACTGTTCTCCTTCGTATGTTAAAGCAGGATAGATACTAGATTACATTCTTTTGCACTAGGTTCTATATTTCTGGTGTCACAAACGGTTTATGTGTCAGCAACCAGCTTGGAAAGGCCAGTTTTATTTAAACATTTTATTTTAAAATGCATATTATAGTTTATAGATGGTGACAACTGCTTTCTCACCAGATGAAATTTCACAATTGCTGCGCTGAGCAAATCTGCTCCCCCCCCTTTCTTAGCATAACTCATTACACACACTCTGCCTACCATAATTTACAAATGCCTGTGCCTCTAGGACTGGATTGACCTCTGTCAATATTGTATAAATAAGACTTGGGACTGCTAGGATTTTCAAATCAGATGGAATGGGCTTCTTTCAGTGTTTATGTAGCAACAGCAGCGTATTATAGATATAGTCAGTGTTACAATCGTTTCACTAACATTATGCTGGCATCATACTGTCTGAAATAACAAAATCAGAGCCCAAAGTGTGTGTGTGTGTGTGTTGGCGAGGGGGGAGGGAAATGCACACATGAGCATTTTGAAGAACTATCTTTGGCTGTTTAGACTATAGAGACGTCAATAAAAGTTCAAACATCATTGGCCCAGTAAGTCTGAATTACTCTTTAAGGGCCTATTAAAGCTATTAAATCATTTCAATGTATATTGAAACATATTGATGGATAGTCTGTTATACGCCTTATATTATCAGGAGACATTATGATGAATGAAAAGTAGTGTAGATATCAATCACATAAGAGAAACAAAAATCTTTACTTTTGACTATATTATATCAAGGAATGAAAGGAGAAGATCCAGATTTCGGATAAAGATTATAAATAAAGCAACTCCTAAAATTCATCTGTAAAAACATTAGTGCTGAATTTAAACCATGTGTAAGTGGATGAAAAATGGAATAAGCAGAACCAAGTGATTTTAGTAGAGTTATACCTGATACACTGGGTCTTAATTTGGCCCATTTGGAGTAAATTCTACCCTCATTTAAACTCATGCAACCTCACTTACTTCTGAGGGTAGAATGTAGTCCTTAGGACTCCTGCTCTGGATTGCAGAAGGGGCAGGGAAAAGCCAGTGAAAGGATGCATCTGACTTATCAGCCCCTCTCTTGCACAGCCTCTATCTGCAAGGCGCTGGCCTTAGTTTAAAGATAACCTGACCCCGCAGAATCCCTTGTATTATGTAGCCTCCATGGGTGCAGGGGTTTGCAAACTGCTTTCCCCTGTGCTTACAGGGTTGACTCTGGCCCTTCTGGCCTGATTCTCTTCTCACTTTCGCCAGACTTAACCTAGTGTAACTCTACTGATCCATGGATTTGCCCCTGATTTACACCAGTGCAAGTGAAAGGAGAATTAGGCCCTTCATAACTATTATTAGGAACCCAAGGTGGAACAGCAAACGTGGTAAAGTGCTTTTTAAACTCTTTATTATGTGAAATATTTTAGACTAAAATCCCTGTTACAGCTAACGCGTCATTGCCTGATTTCACCGATGACAATTTGTGGATAATTATAATTACTCAAATAGGCCATGAAAAGCTTTAAAAAAAGTTCTAGCAGTGAACTGAACATCTCAGTCTAAATTTGCTAAATTAAACATCTGTGTTTCAGCAAAGGACAGAAGGGCTTTTGAAAACAACTTTTAATATAAAAAAATTGTCTCATAACAGCTAGGTGACACTACTAGTTAACAGAACTGCTTCTCCCCATCCAGGATTGTTTACATCTGGATTGAATTGATTGCAAGTGAAATTATTTTGATTACAATAGATATCTCTCTGTAACACAAGCTCCCCATGAAGTCTGGCAGAATTAGTTTGTCTGACTCAAATGCAGGTAGCATAATTATGAGAAGAAACTAGCAAAAGTGTCTAGATTTAACCACGGTTATAAATGACTCACCTTTATAAGAATTTAAATAAACACATTCATATTTCTTAATGTGAATTCTTATTCAAGAAAAGATTCAAAACACCAAGGCTGTTTACAAGCTATATTTAATATGGGGCTATTATAGCTGGCAGTGTTTATTCTTTCAGTACTATTTAGCATCACTAATGGTTCTTTGTTTATAACAGTTATAAACCTAATTTAACTTTTAAAGTCTGATTTTTGTGCTGTGGAAGGCCATTAATTTATATACACATCAATTTTTTCATGTCTTGCACTGGTGTCTGGTTGTGGTGCTTTTGTTTCTGTTTTTGTTGTTGTTGTTGTTGGAACTAGACCAGGGTTGGTATGTAAGCCATTAAATGTATTGCTCAAAGATTGTTCTGTAATGAACTCCATCTTTCAGCATACAAATGAACCAAGGAATCAGTCTCAGAAAGGCAGAACACCATGAAAAAGGCCATGAAATAAACCTCCATATACTTTAAAATTTCATATTCTTTAATATTCTTTTTTGTGAAAAGATATTATTATGGGTCTGTCCATCAGTATAGAAATTACTCAATGCTTGAACTGGATGTGCATATAGGTGTCTGTGCCTTTACCGCAAGTTCATTCTGCTGTTAGGTGGAAAAAATACTGAGTAAAAGTTGGAGCAGTTTTCTCTGTCTCCCCCGGCCCCGCAGGTTGTGCCAACTTTATGGCATTTGACCTGCAATATATACATCATATATTCAAGCTTTTTAATGTCGGTACTTAAGGAATTAAGTACACTAGTTCTAGTGTTACCCTGAGTTTTCAGAACCCCCAACAGGGGCAACTTAATGATTTCACTCCAGGCAGTGTTAGGAATAAATCAACAGGAACACAGCACTTCTGTCTGATAAGATTCATGCAAGTAAGCATGCTCTATCTAAAACTGCAGTTTATTAGATTTAAGCAGACACAAACATAAGCAATAGGTTTAGAACATCCCAGATATTTACCTAACATCTGGAATGGTGTTGAGTAATTAACAGCAGGTTTACAGTGGCCAGTTGCTCACCCACCAGGAAGATAGGGTGTCAGGAAAAAGTCTCTCAAGATGGCTTCAGAGGACTGCTCCAAAGTACACTCTATTAGCTAATAATCTTTTATATAACTTCTACAAAACACATATGTCATTATGACCCGACTGTATCTTTACTTTTCTAACTTTCAATAAACTTTTAACATCAGAGGCATCTAGACTCAAGGTTTTTCCAACCACCAAGGTTTTTAGTCTCAATTGTTTACTTGTTTATCCCCTTCTCCCATTCTGATTAGCAGAAACTGTAGCTAGTTTTGACCTTGCTTCTGAAAGCCTGTCTCCAAATTAACCCTTAACTATGTGGTGTTCTATTTCATTAATTCAGGGTGGCTGAATGCACGCAATATGGTTGAAATTAGCTTGATCACATTCTGGGGTATACACACCCCTCAAATCCAGGGCAGTACTAGAAGCAGGAAAACTCACCCCAAAAGAGATGCCTACCTCTGCCCCTAGAATGGAGGCATCAGTCTCAGCCCATCTCAGGCCTAGGTGTCAAGCAGAGCATGGCAGGGGGAACTGGGCCCTCCCTCTTCAGCAAGGCCCACCCAAGGGCCCTGTGGGAAGCATCACCAGCTGAGTCATAGAATCATAGAATATCAGGGTTGGAAGGGACCTCAGGAGGTCATCTAGTCCAACCCCCTGATCAAAGCAGGACCAATCCCCAACTAAATCATCCCAGCCAGGGCTTTGTTAAGCCTGATCTTAAAAACCTCTCAGGAAGGAGATTCCACCACCTCCCCAGGTAACCCATTCCAGTGCTTCACCACCCTCCTAGTGAAAAAGTTTTTCCTCATATCCAACCTAAATCTCCCCCACTGAAACTTGAGACCATTACTCCTTGTTCTGTCATCTGCTACCACTGAGAACAGTCTAGATCCATCCTCTCTGGAACCACCTCTCAGGTAGTTGAAAGCAGCTATCAAATCCCCCCTCACTCTTCTCTTCTGCAGACTAAATAATCCCAGTCCCCTCAGCCTCTCCTCATTAGTCATGTGCTCCAGCCCCCTAATCATTTTTGTTGCCCTCTGCTGGACTCTTTCCAATTTTTTCACATCCTTCTTGTAGTGTGGGGCCCAAAACTGGACACAGTACTCCAGATGAGGCCTCACCAATGCCAAATAGAGGGCAATGATCACGTCCCTTGATCTGCTGGCAATGTTCCTACTTATACAGCCCAAAATGCTGTTAGCATTCTTGGCAACAAGGGCACACTGTTGACTCATATCCAGCTTCTCGTCCACTGTAGGTCCTTTTCTGCAGAACTGCTGCCTAGCCACTCGGTCCCTAGTCTGTAGCAGTGCATTGGACTCTACACTTGTCCTTGTTGAACCTCATCAGATTTCTTTTGGCCCAATCCTCTAATTTGTTTAGGTCACTCTGTATCCTATCCCTACCCTCCAGCATATCTACCACTCCTCCCAGTTTAGTGTCATCTGCAAACTTGTGTCATCTGCAATCAACGCCATCCTCCAGATCATTAATGAAAATATTGAACAAAACCAGCCCCAGGATCGACCCTTGGGGCACTCCATTTGATACCGGCTGCCATCTAGACATGGAGCCATTGATCACTACCCATTGAGCCCGATGATCTAGCCAGCTTTCTATCCACCTTATAGTCCATTCACCTTCCATACCAGGTGTGATCACTTTGAGTAGTTGGTCATGCAGTTTGGGTTGTGCAACAGCCTGGCAACCTTCCAGCATTTCATAAATGCCATCTTTAGGGACATGTTGGATCCATTTGTTATTATTTACATGGATGACATCCTAATTTTCTCTTAAAGTCAGGCTATCCACAATCATCACATGTGCACTTTCTTGGAGACACACTGCCAAAACCACCACAAGTTTAATAAAGCCACAGTAGAATTCTTGGGCTATATCATCTCGCCTGAGGGATTTACTATGGACCTGCACAAGGTGGCAATAATATCTGACTGAATCATACCCCAGGATGTACATGGGATGCAGTAATTCTCCAGGTTCACCAATTTCTATAGGCAATTTGTAAAAGGATTCCCTAGCATGGTTACTCCCATAATGGTGTGCGTACAAAAGGGGGGCTGGGTTCTCTTGTCCATAGAGGATTAGTCAGCCTTTGATTAATTGAAGAGGTCATTCACCTTGGCATCCATCCTGATTCACCCACCAAGCTATTTACAACTGAGGCTGATGTCTCAGATTTTGCCATAGGTACTGTATTGTTTCAACACACAAGTCCCACAACGAACTCCATCCTTGTGCCTTTTATTCTCAGAAGCTAACCCTACCGGAAAAAATATATTTGGGACAAGGCACTACTAGCTATAAACGTAGCTTTCAAGAAGCTGTGCCAAGAAGGAGCCTGATTCCCAGTCCAAGTCCTGACGGACCACGAGAATCTGGACTACCTCTGGACTGCTAGACACCTTAACCAACACCAGCTCTGCTGGTCCCTCTTCTTCACTCACTTTGACTTTGTGGTAAACTATCACCCAGGGATGAGAAATGGAAAAGCATTCAGTACATTAGCTTTTTCCACACCCTCTGTCACTAGGTTGCCTCCCCCATTCAGTAAGGGGCCCACACTTTCCTTGACCTTCTTCTTGTTGCTAACATACCTCAAGAAACCCTTCTTGTTACTCTTAACATCCCTTGCTAGCTGCAACTCCAAGTGTGATTTGGCCTTCCTGATTTCACTCCTGCATGCCTGAGCAATATTTTTATACTCCTCCCTGGTCATTTGTCCAATCTTCCACTTCTTGTAAGCTTCTTTTTTGTGTTTAAGATCAGCAAGGATTTCACTGTTAAGCCAAGCTGGTCGCCTACCATATCTGCCATTTTTTCTATACATTGGGATGGTTTGTTCCTGCAACTTCAATAAGGATTTTTTAAAATACAGCCAGCTCTCCTGGACTCCTTTCCCCCTCATGTTATTCTCCCAGGGGATCCTGCCCATCAAGTCTCTGAGGGAGGCAAAGTCTGCTTTTCTGAAGTCCAGGGTCCGTATTCTGATGCTTTCCTTTCTTCCTTGTGTCAGGATCCTGAACTTGACCATCTCATGCTCACTGCCTCGCAGGTCCCCATCCACTTTTGCTTCTCCTACTAATTCTTCCCTGTTTGTGAACAGCAGGTCAAGAAGAGCTCTGCCTCTAGTTGGTTCCTCCAGCACTTGCACCAGGAAATTGTCCCCTACACTTTCCAAAAACTTCCTGGATTGTCTGTGCACCGCTGTATTAATCTCCCAGCAGATATCAGGGTGATTGAAGTCCCCCATGAGAACCAGGGCCTGTGATCTATTAACTTCTGTAAGTTGCCTGAAGAAAGCCTCGTTCATCTTATCCCCCTGGTCTGGTGGTCTATAGCAGACTCCCACCACGACATCACCCTTGTTGCTCACACTTCTAAACTTAATTCAGAGACTCACAGGTTTTTCTGCAGTTTCATACTGGAGCTCTGAGCAGTCATACTGCTCTCTTACATACAATGCAACTCCCCCACCTTTTCTGCCTTGCCTATCTTTCCTGAACAGATTATATCCATCCATGACAGTACTTCAGTCATGTGAGTTATCCCACCAAGTCTCTGTTATTCACAATCACTTCCTTCATGTGGAAGATCAAAGTCTGCTGCTTTGGACTACTTCCTACCTCTGATCTATTTCAGCTCAGGGCATGGTCCTGTACAGTCCAAATAACCATGAGCTGAACAAAGTTCAGATGATCAGAGCCCCACAGGGACTGCCAGTTCTCAAAAAGGGTGAGGGGTTTGGAAAAAGCACTGCCCGTTGGCCTCACGGTCCCATCCCACTTTCAACCTTCCATGTGACTTTTCAGGCAAAGGCCTGTCTTCCCTCCAATCCGTTCACTCTCTCCCATTTGCCTGGGCTTCTAAGCTCCTTTTAACCTGCTCCTCCAGATGGAGCATGCTCTACAGGCCTGGGAGTCTGGGGCTACCTGGACCCAGCATTGTCCTTTAACCCCTTCAAGCCCAGTATGGTGTTTGGTATACCTAGGGTTACCATACGTCCGTATTTTCCCGGACATGTCCGGCTTTTTGGTTCTTAAATCGCCATCCAGGAGGAATTTTTAAATATCTAAAAACGTCCGGGATTTTGCCATTATTATTTTTCCCCAAAGAAGAACTGATCATTCAAGAAAGAGAGTGAATGTTGATCATTCGAGAAAGAAAGTGAATGCTGATCACTCGAGAGAGTGCCCACTTTTCCCCCCTAGCTCCCAGCGCTTGCGCTGCGAAACAGCCATTTTGCACGGTTGGGAGGGAGTGTGGGGAGAGGGAACGCTGTGCACGCAGGGGAGGAGGTGGGGCCAGGGCAGGGATTTGGGGTAGGGGTCCAATGGGGCAGGGAGGGGGGTGGAGTTGGGGTGGGAATTTTGGGGAAGGGGTTGGAATGGGGGTGGGGAAGGGGTGGAGTTGGGGCGGGGCCAGGGGCTCGGGGGGGCACGAGCAAATACTCCCCTTCCCTCCCATGGAGAGTCCTCTTTTTTGAATGTTCAAATATGGTAACTCTAGTATACCCCATCACATATCATTAATGAAAATGTGAAGAAAATAAGTATGGTGGAAGTATAGTATATTTATATGAATAGCATCTAATAGAGATGTTAGAGGTTCTGACCTTGACAAATAGTATTTAATAATCCTGCTTTAAAATGCAATCCCATTTAAGCAACTTCTCTTACATTAGGTGTAAGTGCTGCCAGTGGGGAATACAGTTAATAAACGCTGAACAAAAATTCTACAAGAGGATTCAGTTCCTCTGAATGTTTGACCTTGTTTGCTGAGTTCAGGAAAGCATTACCGTATCTCCCAATCTGAAATTAACTCCATCCATCTCCATGTAGGAGAATGTCTGCAGAGTTGTGTCACGATGAATCTGTTCTTTCATGCTGGATGTGGAAAGGCGTGACCAAACCACCACGTACTGCAAAGGCTGATTTGAGGCTGGATGATGATAAGTACATTTGAGATGGACACTGGCTCTCACAACCTCAGGAGTAATTACTGGTTGTAAAGTCAGGTTTGGGAGTTTTCCTGGAGAGAAAAGGGATAAATAGCATAACTCCTCTTTCATCAAGTAGTAATGAACATAACTAAATGTGCCAATAATATTGCATTGCTATTTTCTTTCAATTCCATTATTTTGATATAAATAGGAAGAAAAATAGTATTTTTACTATAGTGAAAATAAAGAATGTAGCTAATCTAAAAATAATTAACAATTGCTCTTACAGTTCTTTATTTTACCTGTAAGTTTGTTCTGTATATGAAAAGAATATGTCTGAATACAAATCATACATTTGCTATTAGTTAATTTTATTTAATTACCCTGGCAAATACCTTCAACTTCAGATTCTCCAGGAACACAGGCCTTTGGTTTCAACTCTGCAACAGCTAAAGAAATGGTGTGTGAATTTACTATACTACAGAGATGAGTTGGTATATAAATACTTCTTCCCCACTGGCCCTCAAAGAACACCTAACTCATAGCCCCATATAATGAAGAACACTTCTATGTTATTCTAAGATGTATTTGGCACTCTACCAATAGATAGAATAATGTGGAACATGTTGGTGCCCACACTGGCTCACTCCCACTATACTCTGGATAATTACCTCTGTTCTAAAAGATATTTTGCCTTCTATATGCTTCAGTAAATAATTTGAGTCTAAAACCTTGCCTGTAAACCTTATGTTAAGAGTGGAAACAAAAAGTATAATACTGGGAGTCAATACATTATCCTTCCATTGCTAGAGGCCTGGGTTCAAATGGAACACAGAACTATTTCAGATATTTTGAAGGGACTAAATTAAGGAACTTTTTGGAGGAATGTTTTGGGAGCCTGTGACATTAACCCCCCTGTATTCACACCATACCAACTACTGTAACAATCTTTGTACAAAATATGCCTTGTGAGGTATTATTTGAAACCTAATAAGTCACCGATCATTAGTATTCTTGTATGATGTACGTACACTGTGGGTATTAACAGTTATGGAGATACGCTAGAATTATGATTAAAGTGTGTTTAAACCAGGCATGTCGGGGGAGTTCATAAACTGGTCTGCCTTAGACAAAGGAATGTGTATTTGATGCTCTGACCAGCCCAATCTTTAGACAAAGACAATGTAAGTCCACTTTTACATATTAGGCAAAGAAAAGCTATTAAGCTAAAAAGTGGGGGAAGAAAAAGCATGGAACATCTTTAACTACCAGACTCCATGTTGCCTTTCTCATAGCTTGCCTTTGAGAGGTAACCTTGAGAAGAATCCATTTCAAAGATTTACTGGTCTATAATGATGTGCGGGAGGGGCAGGCTGAACCTCAAGTGATAAGCAATTGAATCAACTGATTGTATACAATATTACTGTATTATAAAAATGTACAGAGTGAGGGGTTTTCTGAAAGCTAAGGGTACACTGGTGATTGATATCATTGTGAAATGTATGTATTAACATTATATGAGGAAATATGGACACTTAATGATATGTTTTTATATTTGTGGTTAAATAGGGAGAAACAGGTTCCATACCAGATAGGAATGAAATCAGCTATTTATCTGTCTCCTATGTAAATTAAGCATGGTGGAATCAAAACAATTGAAGCCCCATTTACATGCAGGGGGGTGGGAAAAACAGCATCAGGTCATCCTGCCTCTTGAAACAAAGTCATTGAACTTTGGAAGATATAAGCAAAAATGGGAGCCACCCTTGGCACCTATCCCTAGACAGACACAAGGGAACAGAGCTCTTGGAAGCTGAAAAAGATGGCTTCTTCAACTGGGGTGATAGGGGGGAGGGTATTGATGTCTCTGGGAACTGCGTATAGGTGAGAAAAAAGATCTTGAAGAAAGCCTGTACCTTGCTCGATTAAGTTTTAGATTTTAGGTGCGCATTTTCACTTTCATTTGCTTGTAACCCTTTCTAACTTTATCTCTTAGATTTAACTCACTTAAAATCCACTTTTGTTAATTAATTTGTTTTACTATTAATATAAACCACACGTGCCATGTTTGAATTAAAGGGACTGTTAACTCCAGTTAATGTGGCAAGCTGGTGGCCACATTACAGCATACATGGTTTTGGGAAAATTGAGTCATAGGAGTATGTTGGGGTCACCCTGCAAGCAGTAATCAAGGCTGGTGGAAGCCAACATGGGGCTGGGGAGCTGTAGACAGGCTACTGGGGTCAGAGCTGCTGAACCAGGACTGTTTTATGTATTAAGAGTTTTATATATTAAGGCCACAGATGTTAAAACATAATAGCACATAGACACTCAGGGTGTGACCTGCATGCTAGTAGGCTGATAGTGAGCATCCCAGGTTGGAAGCTACAGCAGCAAAGCATTGTAAGGCATCCAGGGTTGCAAGGCAAGTGGTGATGTAACCCTTTACTGGCCTGGATTGCACCCCAAACCCTGTGACTGAGCCCAAGAGATTAAAACATGAAAGAGTTATATCAGAATGAAGAATCGGAATGTTAACATCTGGTTAGGACAAAAAACATGAGGTAGAAAAGGGAACAGCAATTTCTTAAAATAGGGAGTCAGTAGCTAGAGGCTAGTCCATTTATGAACTAAGGGAAGCTGCCTCAAAGTGTGGCTCAGATCATGACTTCCTGCAGATAATGATACAAGGGTTTGAGTTTAGGAAACCAACCCATGGGAGGGTGAGAGCAGGATAAGCCTCTCTACTCACACACATACCTTTCCCAGCCATGTCCACTTCCTGAACTTAAGAAGGTCCAAACACATGGAGTTTCTGAGTTTTTCATGCTGAATGTGGAAAGTACTGAATAGTTTATATAGTGTTTGGCAGGAGAGTCATTAGCTCTACAACTCTTCCTCAGAAAGAATTTTTGACACATAGAGTGGGTTTTTCCCCCTCCATTTGTTCCCTCCATGGCAAAGCCTGAATTACGGTTACCACCTGTTCAGTTTTTATTACTCCTTATCCAGTCTTTTGGATCTTTTTCTGTGTTTGCAATGAACTGTCACCTACAGTGTGAGAGTGTTATTCATGTATCTCCCACACAGCTGGGCTTGTTGACTTCAGGATCTCTGATTAGTGACCTTGTGAGTCTCCCTGTGTGAAGGCAGTGTATTAATCATGAATCCAGACACATGAGAATGGCTGAAATACAGGACTGCTACTGTAGTGTGTAGAGGAATGAAGTGCAAAACCTGCAACCTAGAGGGAAAGGAGAATAGGGCAAACTTCCCTCCATCCCAACTGGAAAGCTGGGTTAATTCTCCCAGGCAATGACGATGGTTTGCCATTGCTGGTGACAGTTTAACAGGAAGGCTAGCAAATTGAGTTAGCTGGTAAGAGTGCTTGATTTTTTTTGAGACGGGGAATGGCTCTTAAATTATTAAAAATTACTTTTGACATAATTTTTCATTTTTCAGAAAACTTCAACCATAAGTTTTTAATCTTTATTCTTAAAAATTTTCTTTTCAAAATAGAGGGAGAAATCCTGCTTTATCTCAGTTTTTTTTATACCCTCCTCTCCTTTTTCCAGTGGTAAGGTAAAAAAAGAGTTGCTGAAAGTGAGAAAACAAAACTACTTTCTCCTGAGTGGAAAAAGTTGGAATAAGTTGTTGTTTTTTTTAAAAAATGAGAGTGAGCATTTTTTCTCCCATTTTCTACTTTTTTCCCCCTTAAAAAAAACTGGAAAAAATAAAAATATGAACATTATTAATAAAATGTTTTTCTAAAGGATACAACATTTTTCATTTCATTTAGAAAATTCCATTTGGAATATTTTCTCATCATCATCATAAAAAAACCAAGAGAGATGTCTTTATATTGTGCCTAACCATAAGGTGGTAATCCTAGTTTCTCAATGTGTCATGTTCATGAGAGCTAATGTGCAAAAAAATGCTGAAATGAAAGTATAAAGGTACTTTCCCTTTGAGAAAGGAGAACCGTTTCTATCTGGATCTATATGCACCTGAACACTTTAAAAGTTCAGAAGGTGTAAGTGCGTGAGCAATTGCTTTCTGCTATTCCGTTGTTTCCTAGAACAGAGGTTAGAGCTCTTGTAGTAGGCTGGAAATTATTTCTAACTAGAGTCGTTACATAAATGTCATGAAAAGCTGTTATCTTATCAGAGTTTTCTTTTCTTTTCTTTTCAGGTCTCCAGACTTATCTTTTTTGGAATACTGGATTACTTAAGATAAGAGCAAGTCTTAGATACACTACCTGCAAAGAAACAGAAACCAAAAAAATAAAAAAAATAATAAAAAAAAAAATGCCAGCTTCACCACTTCAAACCAAAATGGAGACAAAGACAGTAGTAAAGTTTATGTGTGAACTGTAAGCAAGCTAAGTGCACTTCAGTACTATACACCAGATTACATTTAGAACTGGTAATAACAGCTATTCCTCAGGAACACATTGGAGTGCTGCAGATTTATTCGCTACACAGTCTGCATCTTACTAGGAGCAATGCTTGATTTGTAAGGTCACTAAGATGTGCATTACAATACCAGGACCTTTGAACACGTAGCAAGAGAGGCACATACCATGTTATTGATAAACCTTACTAAACCTACCTTCTGCACAATAGCCCATGCATCCTTGAGTAGGTTGCAAGAGATAAACAAAGAATTCTCCACAGTTTCTAACTGAGATAGGTATCCGGAACAAACAACAGTCTTTGATGCTTCCAAAGAAGAATTGCCAGGTAGCACAAGCCATTAGCTGCTTTTTTCTCCCAGGAAGTGGGAGAGATTCAGATTTTAGTGAAAGCCACACTGGAGCTTGTGTGCCACATTTATTCATCTGAGGATAAACATAAAAGAAATAATTTATAGCAACCTGCAATATATTCGGTCATTGCTTGTGTTAGCATTTTGTGTGTAATTGTTTAAAAACAGGATTATCAAATCATTCAAAACAGGAATTTACAAAAATTTGGGACACTAATTTGTATTTCATTGAGAGGGAAGATGAGGTTAGATAGGGATCATCTCTAAAGCTGATGTTGGTCCGTATGCTTCAGTTGTATGCAGTATTGGTGAAGCTGTGTCGGTCCCAGGATGTTAGAGAGACAAGGTGTGGGAGAAGGTGTGGGACGTAATATCTTTTATTGGACCAAAATTGGTGGGAGAGACAAACTTTTGAGCTTTTTCTCTTCAGAAGAGTTCTGTATTGCCTGAAAGCTTGTCTTTCTCACGATCAGAAGTTGGGCCAATAAAAGATATTACTTGGCCCACCTTGTCTCTAGTAAGCACCAACACATTTACTAAAGCATTTCTGTGTATGTTTACTTGAAAGAGAATGATAGTGTTTTAAATGGAGTCAGAAAAGAGGGTTCTCTGGTCTGCTAAATTAATTTTGTGGTGCATATGCTGCCCGTGCCAGCTGACACTCCACCCCCAACGCAAAAGGCAGGATGGGCACACCGAGGGAGAGCTGTGGGGTGTATCAGGGGCATGATGGAGCACAACTCTACTATGTCTTCTCCCCCCACTGCCATAAGTTGTGGGCCCACTTTCTACAGCAGCAGAAGTTGCTGCTGCTCTAACTTCTGCTGCCTCCCTGCAGCCTCCATTGTGCCTGAGTTCTTTCCTTTAGGCTGAAGGGTGGTTTGTATACAGTATAAGGTGTCTTCCATTTCTTGTGTATTGACTTTGAGCTTTCTGTGTGTAGTTTGAGTACATTAACTAGGACCTGAAAACATGAATATGGCCAATTACAAAACATATGTTGTTATAGGGCACTAGACCTTGGAGGGAGGTGGGCACATGCACACAGCAAAGTATTCCTGTTAAACTCCTTTAAAAGCAAGAGCTGTAGTTACAAGCACATGACTGAGCAAGCATGTGACATACAGAAAGCCAGTCATAAGATTTCTTTCCTTTTAAGCAGAGGCAGCAGACAAAAGAGATCTAGAATCAGGGAAGCCCTAGTATGGGTTGTTCTGTATTAGGAAGGGATCCTAAAAGGTAAGTGGTGTCCTCCCCCACTCCCAGCTGGTAGGATCTGGAAAGGCCTCAGGAGGTTAGTACCCAGTTGTTTGAATTCTGTGATGTTGTGTTTTTGGAAACAGAGCAAGTTCTGAAAACAAGGATGTGAAGAAACCTGTAGCTGGGACAATCTATTTCGATTCCCCCACTGGTGAGTCTTGCCTATGTATGTTTTACAAATGACAAACACAAAAGGGAGTCCAGGTCTTTCAACCATCTCAAAGATCTAGAAATTTCCATGGAGGACTGAAGTCCATGTATGGTCTATGTAACTGATCTCTTTCTAATGTTCCTATCACAGAAAATATAGGTGCAAACTGTACCATATTGATGATCACATTTCTTATTAACAGCTTACATTTTTATGCCACTTTTTATCCCAAAGGATCCACAAGCACTTTACAAACTATACAGTCAAAGTCATGTAAATTTTATTGACTTGCAGGGGGAGTGCGATCTTTTTTCTCTATTAGGAGTTCAAGGAAATTCCCCTTTGCTTGCTAGTAGCACATGCAGTTGATCAGAATTGTGTTTAAACAAAAGTTTCTCTGTCTATTTTGGAGGTAGAGTATGGTAGTTGTTTTAATTATGCACAGTGATATTACACACAATTTTGGATTGGAAGGGAAGAAAAAACATTTCATACTGAAACAGAAAAGGTAATTTAGGTAGGCAGTATATACTCACATATATTTGCATTTCCTGGGACATTAGGTTCGATATTGGTACACATGTGGCAAATGCTATGAGATCTCTAATGAGACAAGGTCATGAACTCAATTTTATATCCCATCAAAAGGATATTATGTGAAGACATTGGCTTTGTGTGGACTCAGAGTGAAAAGTGGCACCTATAGAATGCCATATTATACCCAGCTGAACCTTAAGTTTGTTGTGAAGTTCGTGAAGCCTGAGGCTGCTTACCCTAAGTAACCCAATGAGTTCAGAGCCAAAACTGGCATTGGCTCAGCCTGTCAGCAGAATAAGATCTTAAAGTATGAATGTGAAGATTTTTGTTTTCTGGATATTTCAAATTATTACCAAATGGTATTTTTAAAATAATTCATCAGTTACATTCTGTGCAAGTGAGAGTTTCTCTTTACTTTGTATTTCCCAAGTCAGGGATGGAGAACAATTCTACTTTAATCTGAGAGTTATATGAAGTTCCATGTAAAGTGAAACCGTGATTTGGGGCTTTATACCAGGGTTGAAACATGATTTTTAGAAAGTCATTTTCCACTGGTGCAGATTTTCTAGTTCCTGCTTAAGCAAAAACAGCTCTTTTGTAGCAAAAGTGGAACTTATGCATGACAGTACGGTGAGGTTTGAGGTCAAAGGATAAATTATTCTCACTTCAATACATTTTTGCCTACTGAATCCTAACTGGCAGTCACACAGCCAAGAAGGCATAGCCAGGGAAAGGAAGGCTTCATGAGTGCTGGAAGAAAAATGGTTAGGAAAAAAGTGGCCTGCTATATAGCATAGTTTCATTTTCCTTTGTTTCCAGTTCTAATCATCATGCTTCAGACAGCAAAGTTGTACTCGCTTCATGACCTTGCTAAGACACTTACGTGCATAAATACCTTTGAGCAGTGATGAGCTGCCAAAATCTTAACAACGGGTTCCCTCCTTACCCCACGAGGGCGTCGTTGCCCACCCCCGCCCCCCAGGGACTCCTGCCCCATCCAACCACCCGCGTTCCTTGACCCCCCTCCCCCGGACCCCTGCCCCATCCACCCCCCTTCCCTGTCCCCTGACTGCCCCCAGAACCAGGCAGGAGGGTCTCGTGGGCCACCGTAGTGGGTGCCCACCCCACCCCTAAGAGCCAGAGGCACCTGCCGGGGGGCGAGGTGGGGAGTCCCGGAGGTGCTTACCTGGGGCAGCTCCCAGGAAGCATCCGGCAGGTCCCTCTCGCTCCTAGGGGCAGGGGAGTATAGCTACGGGGGAAGCAGGGGGAGCAGCCACTCCCCCACTGATCACATCAAAGGTGGTGCCTTAGGCGCTGACTCCCTGGGTGATTCGGAGCTGGAGCACCCACGGGGAAAATTTGGTGGGTGCAGAGCACCCACCGGCAGCTCCCCACCCCGCGCCCGGCCCCAGATCACCTCACCTCCATCTCCGCTCCGCCTCCTCTGCTGAATGCGCTGCCCCGCTCTGCTTCTTTGCCCCCTTCCCCGGCTGAGCGGGAAGCCGCGGCCTGCTTCTCAGCCTGCCCCGGCTTCCCGCGCGAACAGCTGATTTGCGGGAAGCCAGTGGGGTGGGGTGGAGAAGCAGAGCGGGGCGGTGCGTTCAGGGGAGGAGGTGAGCTGGGGCCGGGGATGGGGCGGGGCCACCAAATTTTCCCCTTGGGTGGTCCAGGGCTGGAGCACCAATGGAGTCGGCACCTAAGGCGCCACTTTTGGCTGGTTAAATTTAGAAGCCCTTTTAGAATCGGTTGTCCCTCGTGGAACAACCGGTTCTAAAAGGGCTTCTAAATTTAACAACCAGTTCTAGCGAACCAGTGAGAACCAGCTCCAGCTCACCACTGCCTTTGAGGATCTGGGCCTTAGGTCTTGATCTTCCTCTTACTCATGCAAGCTAGCCATTGACTTCAATGATATTACTAATGTGATGAAAGGTGGTGAGGCTGGGCCTTTAGATTTTCTTTTCCTAAGTTTAAAATGAATGCAATTATTTATCTACCTCACAAGTGCAGAGATACCACAGAGATAAGTACAGTGTAAGAACTAGCATCAACTAGAAAGAGCTGTTGTGAAGTTTAAAGAATATTTTAAAGCTATTATATTATTTATATGGTAAAGATCGTGAATAAAAGGTGCTAGATAAGGAGTGCAAAGTACTACTATAAGCCTAAAGTCTGTGTCTCAGGAAAAGCATTATCTCTGTCAAGCTCTAAGGACTCTATGGTAACGTGTTTTCAGTTACAACACAAGGGCAAGGACAATGAACTGTGGCCCACTGTAAAAAAAGAGTGTAAGAAGAACAAGCCGAAATCGGTAAACCTACAGCCAGTGGAATGCAAAATGGGAACAGCACGCATAGCAGCAGTTTTCCCTCCTCTTTTTTTTTTTTTACCTTAGCAGCAGCCATACAACCGATTAGGAGCCCATCGCCAGGATCTTCAGTCATCCCCTGAGGTAGACTCATGATCCAACTAACATGTCGCGTTTGCACTTACTCTAGCTTGTCAGATAATGAGGACTGTTTGGAGGCTAGGAAGGATGCTGTTGCAGAAAGTGTTCACAACACTGAAAACACTGATCATGTAGGGTTACTACAAGCTACAGTGTTGCTACGGTTTACTAACTGTGTTGTCACTGAAAAAATACTATTGATCTTGTTATAATAATTAGATAATTTAACTCAGATAAATATTGTTGTGTCAAATGATAGTGATACATACATACAATATATTAAGTTTAGGTCATATTCTAGTGATTTTCCCTAGAATATCTTCTGTTGTTTAAACACATTAGAATGAATTATTTGAAGATCTGCCATATAAATTCATTTTTACATGTTTAAGTATAACTGGCCACAATATGTCACTGGTGCTCCACTATGGAAGGATAGTCCTGTGGTTAAGGCACTGGCCTGGCTCATTTTCTTGGCAGCCTGACCTTGGGCAAGTCATTTAATCTTCTGGATGTTTAAAAAACAACAGATGAAATGTGATCCATATAGAAAAGGAGTCTGTCTCCACAACTCACTTGTAGGAAAATCAAACACCAAAATTATAAAATAGCATCTTATTTTTCTATCTTTTTCTTTACTATAACTTTGTGAGTAAAATTAATTCTCAAGAAAGTGTGGGAACTATAACAGTAACCTAAGCAAGTTATCATGTGGGTAAGCTTTTTGTTATAGCACAATTCTGTCTTGCAACACCCCTGGGCTTCTCCTGAGTGGAGACTGTAAGTCAAACACAATTGAGCTAAATGGTTTGCTATTTTTGTGACGTGCACAAATTGGGAACTGGGATGAAACTATAGACTCATTTTACACATGATCAAAACCAGAATTCAAGAAGACTGGTTATTCTAACAAACTGTGACTGGATCGTACATATGGGCAGAGTAAGGCCCAACTCCAACTTCAAGTACCTAAGTCCAGAATGTAGGCACCACTGAAATCCTTAAAATCCCTGCTCAGCTGCTGCCTAATTCACCTACATTTTAACTGTAAAATTCCCCTACACACCTAATTTCTGCTTCTGGACATTGAATTGAGGCACACACTGCCTCAATCTAGGGTCCTAGATGCCTATCTCATGCTCAAACCCTAGTGTGATCCTCAAACCAGGTGAAGATAGCATTCCAGTCTCACTTTCTGGCCCAGTGCATATTTAATTATTTGTACACAGTGGCACTCCTTCAACAAGTGAGATTCTCACACCAGAATAGTCCAGCGAGTAGGTCATGTTACTTGAGAGATGTGGGAAACCTAAGGTCAAATCCCTTCTCCTCATCAAAGGAGCAGGGGGGAATTGAACTAGGGTCACCCACATCCCAGATGACTACCCTAACCACTGAGCTAGAGATTATAAGGAAGTCTATTGCCTCTTCTTTTCTTTTCCCACCCCCAGTTATTTTGTGTGGCATTAGGTATGCTCTGAGAGTGCCTGCCAGACCAGGCCCAACAGGAAAGATAGGAAAGGAATGCCTACTTTGATGAAGCTGCCAGGGCTTAGGTATGAAATAGGTGCCAGCCATCAATGTGCATGCCTAGTGGCAGAAAGGTAGGTGCCTTGGTTACTTTAATGTCAGAAATGAGGGACTTTACACTTCTCCAGAATCAGGCGGGAGTTGAGTGGGAGTTTTTGAGGATCTCAGTGGCATCTAAATGTTAGACTTAGATGCCTAAAGTGGGAGTTAGGTACCCAAGTACTTTTGTGGATTGGCGGCTTACAGCCTTAGGCCCCAATCCTGCAATATAAGGGAGGCCTCCTCCTTCTCCCCACTCTCCTGCTGATTCATATGGAGTTAGGCATGTGCCACCACTGTTGTTGAAAGAAACAGCTTAAGCACCTCACTCCAGCCTGGGCCGATGTCCATGAGAGGGGACACAACACTCACAAAGTTGGCATCTGCTATTGGCTAGCTTACATGGTGGCTCCTTGTCTAATGTGCTGGATTTTATGGATTTCATTCTTAGGCATCTCTCTCTCCCCATGCACTGTAAAGAGAGCGTAGGTGCCTAACTCAGGGTTTATAGATTCCACTGGGTGCTTACAACTGGAAAATCCCCAGCTGCCCTGTTAGGAGCTGGGGTGAAGATTACTGTGAGTTTACTGGAATCCTCTCAGTTGGCTATATAATTTTCAGTAATATACTAGACAATGAACCAAGAACAGGTGTATTTTTGATTAATGTCTTCATAGTAGATCACCTGCATTTGATTAATCAACTTTCAAATATTTACTGGGGCTTGCAGTGGTGAAACTTAATGCAATAAATTATTGGAGTAAACCACATTGGTATAACTCCCAATTTACATTAGTGCAATGCATCTGCATTAGGGATTTTGCAGTGGTGCAATTTACATCAATGAAAACTTCTCTAATGCAGCTAGGAAGCTTGGAGTATGTCAACAATAACCTCTCAAAATGATGCCGTTGGGAATCGATAACACAGACGGCCAAATCCACTGAAGGTCTTGACATCATGGACTTCAATGGGAGTTGTCAGTGCTCAGCACCTCTCATTTTTTCAGCTCAGTAACAATGTTTAGCACTTTACCAACATTATCTAATTAATTGTCCTATAACTCTATGAGGTAAATAAGTATTATTAAATAATTTTAATTCATAATTAGGCAACCACTAATCTTTTAAATTATTCAGTTCAAAAATCCTAAATAAAAAAAAAAGTAAATTAATTTCCCCATTGCCAGTAACAATGGAATGCGACTTTACTGTTGCTTCATCCAGTGGTGTCTCTTTCCATTTACTAGCGATTTGGACAATCGACTGCTCTTATTTATAAAGAACCTAGCAATGTTCAATCACTGTACAAAGAAGTTAAGTTTGATTGGTTCTGTCGCTTGGGGAATTCACTGAAAGTATGCTATTAAAAATAAGTGTGCCATGTGTGAGAAACACATTTTTTATTTAGTCGGAGATAGATGGCTCTTTGGTACACAACTGCATGGTGGTTACATCACTGTGATATTGTATCTTTTATCCACAAAACCTTTGCTTTGGCTTTGCTTTCAGATGTATTTTCATAATAATTTTTAGTAAATAAATTTACCTATTTCAATCTGAGGCATCATAAAATCAGTTGAATATTCCTGGCCACTAGTACTTATTACTTAATCTTGTATGTAAGAATTTGCTTTTATACAATAAAGGTGAAAATTCTGGTTTATGAAAGATGCTTTGTGTATTCCTGAGAAACAAAAACGAAGGACGAAACCTCTGGTTCACATCTGTCATTATGATACAGTATTGGTATCTGAGGTTGGTATGTGTGCAAGAAAGAGAATTAGGAAATAATACACAAATTTTTAAAAATTGTAATCCAGGGAGGTGTTGGATTAACAAAACAAAAGAAAAATAGAGAATAACTGAGCATTTTGATTTTCTTCACAAAAACTACTAGAAGAGGTTAATCAGGAGAGGGTGGGACTTCAAGTGAATCTGAGAACAAACAGAAACCCCGGCTTAGTTTTATTTCACACCAATGACTAGTGCCTATGCCTAATATTTAGGAGTTTATTTTGTGATGCAGAAAACCTAGTCATTGAGGAAATATTTTCAGTCTTGTGTGAGGAAAGCTCTCCAATTTCTGTACTAGAATTTAAAATGTCTCCACAGGTGGTGACTATTTTGCCAAATTCTGGAATGACTTTGTATGCTGATTTAGAAGATGGAAATTCTAAAAAACTCAATACTGAAAATAATATTAAATGACTACTAAAAAAAGGAATTGGAGGCTTCCTGTAACAGGGTGGCTTGCCCCTTAAGGACCCCTTAGCCAACCTGTGATTTCACACCTGGGAGAGATCAGGGTGATTTCCCCAAAAGAACATCAAAAGGCTTCAATGAAGGGGAGAATTCTCAGCAGTTAGATCAGGGGTGGGCAAACTTTTTGGCCCAAGGCCCATCGGGGTTCCAAAACTGTATGGAGGGCAGGTGTAGTGTATTAAATTGCTCCCCATAGGAATGTGGTACTTATGGTGTACTACTTACGTCTGCCCGTCCTAGTGCACTGAGCAGCATGGTAAGGGGGCGGGGAACAGGGTGAATTGGGTAAGGGGCAGGAGGTCCTGGGGGGGCAGTCAGGGGACAGGGAGCAGGGGGTGGTTGGATAGGTGTGGGAGTCCCGGGGGGCCTGTCGGGGGTGGGGGTGTGGATAGGGGTCAGGGCAGTCAGGGGACAGGGAGCTGGGGGGGGGTTGGATAGGGGGTGGGGTCCCGGGGGGCAGTTGGGGTGGGAGAGGGCAGTCAGGGGACAAGGAGCTGGAGGGGTTGGATGGGTTCGGAGTTCTGAGGGGGGCAGTCAGGGGGCAGAAATTGGGAGAGGGTGAATAGGGGGTGGGGGCCAGGCTGTTTGGGAAGGCACAGCCTTCAGGTGTAGTGTATTAAATTGCTCCCCTTAAGAATGTGCTACTTATGGTGTACTATTTATGACGGCCAGTCCTGGTGCTCCATAAGTAGCACATTCCTATGGGAAGCAATTTAATACACTACACCCTGGGGGCTCTCGCAGCCGAGCTGCCTGGCAGGAGCTTGCAGCCCCGCCACCATGGCAAACAGGCTGCAGGGGAGCAGGGACAGCAGGGGAGGGGCCGGGGGCTAGCCTCCCTGGCCAGGAGCTCAAGGGCCGGGTAGGAGGATCCCATGGGCTGGCCCGTGGTCTGTAGTTTGCCCACCTCTGAGTTAGACTCTGCTAGTGTAACCTAGGTTCCTAATCAGGAGATATCTTTTTAAGAGATCTGTTGAGGGTGGGTGGGTAGAAGTGAGTTGTGTCTGGGTCATTGTTGTTAGGCAGGTGTACAATTAGCACTCCACATCTGGAAGTTTCTCGAATTGGGTGTGGTAGTTTTGGGTATGCTCAATAGGTTCCCTGTAGCTTAGGGGTTCTCAAACTGGGGGTCATGACCCCCCAGGGGGTCACAAGGTTATTACACTGGGGCTGCGAGTTGTCAGCCTCCACCCCCAAACCCTGCTTTGCTTCCAGCATTTATAATAGTGTTTAATATAAAAATTGTGGATTTAATTTATAAGGGGGGTCATACTCAGAGGCTTGCTGTGTGAAAGGGGTCACCAGTGCAAAAGTTTGAGGACCACTGCTGTAGCTGGACTCCATGAGGGCAAGTAGCCAGGGCAGCTGCTTTACAAAAGGCTGTGTATGGGCTGGGAGAAGCTGAGCCCAGGAGCAGAAAGCAGGCTGTTTTCCCTAACTCTGAAGCATTTTGCAGCAGGGTTTTTTTTTAAAAAAAAAATCTATATAATTGATGGAGTGGCTGGTTAATCAGCTGACTGGCTAACCATGATTTCAGCAGAGGAAGAGTCTGCAGGGATTCCAGTTTAAGATTCCTACACGCAAGTGGAGGGAAGATGTTGCTTTTGACTCAGCCAACTGTATAGATTTAGTGATCAAAGACTCTAACGGAGACTCAGCTTTTGGGAACTCTGAGTTCCTTCTCACTGTGTTTCTGTGCGGACTGACCTGCTTAGATTTAATCTGTTTTCTTTATTTATGTTTATGTATACCTGGGAAGATAATCTGTGGATGATAAAGTAGCCATGTTATGTTGTAAAAATTAAGTTGTTATTATTTATGTTTCTTTATCATAAGATTTTATAAAGTTGGTGCTTAAGAATTAAGTTCCTTTTGTTCCTTTGACCCTGTGAAATCCTTACTGAAAATCCTTAGAGACTGAATTTTGGGTGTCCAGCTGCTTTTCTATGGGAGTTGCAAGTTTTTTTAGGCACTGGAGAAGGGCAATGAAGTGAACTCTAGCTCACCCAAAGGTCTCACTAGGAATGAGCAGGATCTAACAGAGAATCAAGACTGAGGGTAGGTCTACAGTTAACATGCTGCATCTGCGCAGCTGCGCTGCAGCGGTGCTTAAGTGAAGACACTCCTACACTGACATGAGAGCTTCTCCTGTCAGCGTAGTTAATCCACCTCCCCGAGAGATGTTAGCTGTGTTGACAGGAGAAGCTCTCCCGTTGACATACAGCTGTCTACACGGGGGGGTTAGGTCTGTATAAGTACGTCTCTCAGGGGTACCCCGACCCATGTAGTTATACTGATACAGATCTGTAGTGTAGACCTGGCCTGAGACTCAAGCCAGGTAAGACCTCGGAGTGGTTTGCCAAAGCAGGAGAGGCCCCAAGCAGGAAGGCCTGGGAGGAGGAAGAGCAACCTTTGTGTGGACTTTTGGATGAACTAGAATACTTTATTTGGAGTGTTTATTAATGTAATAAAGCACAACCTGAGAAGGGATGGGAATGGACAAAATTGTTTTTGAGTTTCTTGAACAGTCCAAGGGGGGGAACTTAGGCAGACTGCCAGTAGTGTGATCCTAGGCCATGAGGGGGCACGGGGGAGGCAGACTGCCTGTAATGTGATCCTATGCCATGAGGGGGCACGGGGGAGACAGACTGCCAGTAGTGTGATCCTAGGCCATGAGGGGGTACGGGGGAGGCAGACTGCCAGTAGTGTGATCCTAGGCTATGAGGGGACACGGGGGAGGCAGACTGCCAGTAGTGTGATCCTAGGCCATGAGGGGGCACGGGGGAGGCAGACTGCCAGTAGTGTGATCCTAGGCCATGAGGGGGCACGGGGGAGGCAGACTGCCAGTGGTGCTGCCCATCACAGATGGCTGAGGAAGATTCTACACAGTTCGTGGAAAAAACAAAATAATAAATGTGAGAGTAAGGGAGATGACAGAGCGGACCTTAGAAAATATCATCGGAGAAAGAAGGCTTAGGTGGTTGGGAGACATGCTAAGCAAATACTGAACAGGATACCCAAGAGAAGAATGAGAAAGTGAGGAAGGCTAAGGAAGAACTAGTGGAAAACAGTGACAGAGGATATTGAATGTGCTACCATCATCTGGGAAGAAGTGTCACAACTAGTGAGTGTCTGTAATCAATGGAGGAACGGAACTGCCTAACGTGTCAGCAGCACAGGAGGATCTAAGGTAGGGATTTGAGTATGATTATGACTAGACATTGCCAGTAGTCTCTTAAAGGAAAAGTGACACAAACCCCAACACTGAACTTCCCCAAATCATCAGGACAGATAAGATGGTTGAACAGGTGCTGGTATATTGATAGAAACCGCTGACGGACAAGATATTCTGACTATGAATCATTTGGAAAGATCTGGACATCAGTGACCCTGCTCGTCTAAGCCAGTTTAAGGGAGTACAATAATTCTTGGAGATAGTCCATTAACAATACATATGAGTCCTCGTGCTGAAGAAATCTGGCTCCCCCTTACCACACAGAATGTATGTTAGTGGTGGTAGTTCTAAATTTTGTGTCTTGTTTGTTTATAATAACTCTAAGCTGCAAACATTAGGGCTCTTTTGAGAAGCAATGACGAATCTGCGATGTATCAAAAATATTGTTACTGGCCCCAGACTCAGTCATCATTTGGAGAATCAAATTGTTAGTTTGTGCTCTGCAACCTTTAGGAAAAGTATAATCTATGTTCTTTTTTTCCTATCTGTAAACGGACAGGAGGAGCCACAATTCTGACTACATATGATGGGCCTCAGTGTTCATTGTGGGCTAGTGTTGCAAGGTTTGCTAGTCAAATGTCATTCATGTTCATTGCTTCTCAAAACAGCCTATAATTCACGAATTGCTCTTCTAATGGGATATAATGTCTGTGTTTATTGAGAATCCTTCATAATGTTAGCAGGTGATGCTCTGTTATCTTTGTTTTGTATTTGTTCCTTTCTGGTGGCTTGCTTGCATACACTTTTTATAATTTTTATTAGGAAGCCTGTTTCATTATCCCATTTATGCTTTCCCTTTATTATTCTACATTAGGCCTGTACTTTATTTTTTTTTAATTTGTTTGTTTTAATTTTCTAGGATCTTTTAATTTGGATGCTACTTTAGTGCTTTCTGTGAAGGTCATTTTGTCATGATTGGCACTGACAATTGTTCTTGCATTCCTCTCCACCCCTCCAGTACTATGGAGTAATTCTAGGAGTAGTGAATGCCTCTCTTCCTTTGTGGTTTTTTCCCTTGTGCAGTGAATTTGGCAGTACTTTCAGAAGGAACTGTTGCTTGCATCTGTTAGCAGCAGCCTGGACTCCTTGGGGCACAGACATTTGCAAGTTTGTGTTGTGTGCCCGCTTGAATTGGCTGTTGGAGGCAACTCAGCATTGTGCCTAAGTGAAGGCTCAAAGTACACGTTGGGGTGTCTGTAATTGGTTAGCACCCTCAGAGAACACAGAGGTAACAAGGTCAGTATCGCCCTTTATCCCCTAGGGAAATTCAAGAGGCAATGTCTAAATTGGAAAGCTGTTTCAATCAAAAGTATTTTGCTATTGGAGGAATGTGTTTGTGGGCAACACCTGGATCTAAGTAATGCTGGACCAGGGATATACTCCACATTTGAATTCCTCTACATAGGGGAGTTCTCACTTTTATTTATTTTTTTGCTTTTTCAGTTTGTTTACTTTCTTCATTTGTTTAATTAGTAAGCAAGAGACAATAGTCTCAATACAGAAGTTGTATATGACTCATCAGTGTCAGGGCTGAAATCTGAAGCTTTCTCCCCTACTGTAAGTTTATTTTTTTCCTAAATATGTCTGAGTTGCTTGGTTCTGATATCCCCTGACAAAGAGTTTTTTATATGGTCATGGAACAATATTCGGAAATGGCTACACCTACATTAGTGTTTATAGAAACATTCAGTAAGAGTTTCAAAAGAGCTTAACAAACATCTCCCAGTCAGGCACCTAAATAAACAGCCAGATTTTTAAAAGAGCTCAGCCTCCCATTATGCACCTAAATGGTGAGTTCAGGTTTCCCAGTGGGACCATTGTTCTCATGTGCTTAAGTGCTTTAATGAGGCAAGCCCTTGATTTCTTTGTTATCATTTAAATCCCATTTGAGTTCAGTTGAACTGCATGAGATAAAACCTGAATTCATGCCTAATATTGCTTAGAATTAGTGAGTTCATTGTATCAATTGATAAACAGTTAATTGTATCCACCTGATATCACCTTGGTGCATGTCACATTTACATAATACAAGGCAGCACTTATGATATCAACAGGAATGTCTGAATTATGCTCTTAGCCCTCTGTAGCAATCTTTTACTAGAACATGGATCACATCTGAATGCTTTTTCCCTTCTATCTGTTTAGAATTTTGTCCCTGCCTCATTAATTAAAATCAGCTCACTGCAGCCTGTGATTGAAATATCCAATAATAAGTGCTTATTAATGGGTGGAAGCTGAGCTATTATTAATACAAATTATTTTGTTCCAGAGGTTCTGCTCAAATTAAATGGAAAACCAAATTAAATGGTGATTTAATTAAGTGGAATAGAATGTAGAGGACAAGAATTAGAAGGTGAAGATCTAAAAGAAGCACATTCTTCCAGTGGTGACATATAACAGGTATAATCCTTCATCAACAGGATGAAACAGGTATTTCCTACCATTCAGATAAGACTTAAGGAACCAATGGTAAGAATTACATTACAAGATAAGAAACTAAACAAATGATAAAACCCTACAAACTGGAATAAAGGAGTTGAAGGAGGGGAGGCTAAAGAAACAAAGGATGTATTGCTAAAGATACATTGTGCAGATGAGTACTACCAAATACTGAAAATTACTGAATTGTAAAGACAACATATATTATAGAATAATTGCACATATACAGAACAACCTGGATAAACAAAAGATGACTTTTTGAACAATTTCTTCCATGATTGACTAACAGAAGCAAATGTATATTTTATACTTAAATTTATACAGTATTAATAATCCTAGGAACCCCATAAAAGCGACAAGTATGATTTAACATTCTATATAATGTAAAATTATGGAAATCACTTTTCTTTGTCTTGACTAAGCATGCACAGTTAGCAGTTGCTCTTACTGTGACTGTATGATGTTGTTTTCTAACTTCATAAATGTTTTGTATGTAGAGTGGTATAAAATATTTTTAAAAAGGGACTTTATGTTGAGTTTTTCATCTTCAAAGTGCTTTACAATAAGCAATTAATCTATTCTTCTACAGAATAGACTCTTTGTTTGCTAATGCATTGGAAACTATTCTAATCTCATACAATGGTCCTCAGTAAACTATTGGTATTTGATGGCTTGATAAGGACACAATGGAGTTAATCTGGCAGAGCACCCGTGGTACAGAAAGTCTGAATTTGGCCCATACATTCTGTTTTCTAGGTTTCAATATTGTACGTATTAACTCCATATCAATTTTCTTATCCTTTTCTACAGAGTCACATGTGAAACAACTAGTTTTTTTTCTAGAAAGCAACTAACCCACTTATGAGACTAAGTAATACACAGTGGCAACAATACTAATTAAAAACATTTGCATTTTGTTTCTCTCTGTTATTTGTCAATTACACTGTTTTTCAATGGATATAACTCCATTGCCTTCATGTGGAGTTACTCCTGATTTACACTTGTGTAAGCGCGAACGGAATCAGGCCCTTCAAATTCATTCCAGTAGTGTGGAGACCAGAATTACTTGGAATAGACTAACCTCTAAGAAGTACTTTGGGGGGATGACCATACAAACCGTGAGGGCAAAATCCTCCTGTCAGTTAGAGCCACGCAACCCCATTATAACCTTTTGGTTACCTTCTCTTAAAGAGTTTTACTAGGGTTGTTGAGCTTCCAGGATTGTCCTGGAGTCTCCAGATTATGTAGTGATGAAACCCCCAAGAATATGTCCAACCAAAATTGGCAACCCTAGGTTTTACAGACGTAACAGAAAGGAGAAGTTGCACCTACTGGATTTATTAAAGTACACAGATGTTTAGTTCTTAATTTTACTAACTTCTACACATTTTGTTGGCATTTCTGCAGGCCTATTGTTGATCATGAAACGATACCACCCTTGTGGCAGTGAGTGATCACAAACCAGCTCCTGAATTGCTGTTTGCTGTAATTCCAATGAATCAAAATTGGTGCTGCGGTAGGGATTGTGCAGAATCTGGTGTCCTTCTGGAAAGCATTCCGGAGCTAAAGAAAGGGTAAAAAGAATGAGGGTTACAAAATATCCATTTCAGTTTCTCATCATTAATAACTGCTGAAGATGGGCTAAGGAGCCGGTGTTCAAATCCAGAGTAGGTTCAGGCTAGGATTCAATGCCAAATTATGGCTATGGCTCAAGTTTGGATTTGTCAACTCTAAAATCTCAGGACCTTTAGTTATAGGATGTGTGCCATCTTGGGCTGAAATCTCACAAGATTTTGACCACATTTGAAACAGAAGCAGAAAATAAAGCCCTTCTTGTTTTGCATCCAACTTGTGTTTGGTTCTAGAGACTGGCATCTGAGGGCTTGCCTACACTGCCCTGAAGTTTGGGTGTGAATAGCAGTTAGCATCAAAATGATGCACTGAAACTTCCCTGTGTGGACACTGCAGGCACAAACTAAAAGGTTCCTAGTTCACATTAATGTAGAGTCAGTCCTGTTTGAAGAGGACTAAACATGAACTAGAAACCTTTTAGTTCATGCCTGCAGTGTCCACATGAGGGGGGCTACAACACTGCACTTTAGTGTGCACTGCTGTTCAAACCCCCATACTCTGAACTGCAGAGCAGTATAGACATAGCTGGAGTCGAGTCTCCCCTCCCCTCCCCAAAATTCAAAAGGGAAAGAGAGGTTGATCTGAGGTTCCAGATTTGGTAATCTGATCATACAATTTTTTGATTTATTTTTAACTTAAGTACAGTGTTTATGATTATTTTTAGTTTCATATAAAGAGATATCCCCTAGCACTAAAATATGGAACATCATTCTCAAACTTTTCAATATTTATCATTCTAGATCGGGGTCGGCAACCTTTCAGAAGTCGTGTGCCGAGTCTTCATTTATTCACTCTAATTTAAGGCTTTGCATGCCAGTGATACATTTTAACGTTTTTGTAAGGTCTCTTTCTATAAGTCTATAATATATAACTAAACTATTGTTGTATGTAAAGTAAATAAGGTTTTAAAAATGTTTAAGAAGCTTCATTTAAAATTAAATTAAAATGCAGAGCCCCCCGAACCGGTGGCCAGGATCCGGGCAGTGTGAGTGCCACTTAAAAAGTAGCTCGCATGCCGCCTTTGGCACGTGTGCCATAGGTTTCCTACCCCTGTTCTAGATCATGAACTAGTTTTATTTATACCAAGAAAAATAAAATATGAAGAGTTTGCAAAGAATTAATAAAGAATAAATAGCCTGAAAACAACTTGTTATATTCAGAATGAAAGCTAAGGTAGAATTTATTTGAAAGCATTTATGCTGAAAGTTACACTGTGATACTTTCTCATGTCTTTGGTTAAAGAATATATTTTTCAAAGATTTTATTTTCTTTGGTTTACTTGGTTTTGGTTTCCCCTTCCCCCCCAAATAACTGGGGACTCTTATATTGTATAATAAATAAAGTACACCTTCTTAAATACTTAAAGACATAAAAACATTTAACACTGTAAAGCCTTGAAAATAATTTAGTTATCTAGCACTGATACAACTCCCTCTTACTGCTAGAAGTTCAAAACATGCAAAAATTGTATGAAAATTGTTCCTTGGAAACTCAGGCATTGTCAGCATGTTGAATCAACACTGTTACAGATGGAAGGTCATTTTGTCTATCCCTCTTCCTTGTTTTATTGTTCTCCTGAGTCTTAGTATCCTGTGGTTTCTTGTTAAGCAATGGTTTGATGACTTCTAGTGATTTTATTTATTTTCCAGGTGTTTGTAGTCAGAAAATTAATGTGTGATTAGAAAAAAAATGCACCTTTTTACTCAGCTTTCTGTCTGTTTCCCTGAATCCTATCTGCTTTCTTTACAGAAAAAAACAAATTTGACCATATTAGTACTGTAGAGTCAATACAGCTGTAGAAGAATGAATGGGTCTCTAGTCGGCTTCATGCCTCTTTTTCAACAGAACTGTCAGCGAACTTCTCACAGCAGTAATCTGTAATTACTAGTGATGATGTAAAAGGCAGAGAGAACATAGCAGGATGTTCACATCCAAGCTTTTATGTGTAGGGCTGGCAGTAGTTGTCTTTATAAACAAGGGGTATTTTATATGAAATCCCCACTATATCATTTCTCAAATGTCACTTTTCAGATCATAACCCTGTTTTAATATTGCTCCAGAGACACTGAAGCAGATTTATCATTTTTATTTTGTTGACAAGATACTCAGAAGGTAAAAGTCAATCTACTTACATTAATATTTTTAAAGATTATTTTTATCCTGTCGATGGTAAAGCAATGGTACACAAGCAAATGGAGCATTACAGAGCCATTATCACAGCTTATAGGGCACTTAACCCATCAAAGGCCAGAACCATATCAATGCAAAGTTTCAATTAAATTAAAATAATGGTATTTTTTTAAATTTTGTAATGCCCCAACCTTTTTCCCTAGAAGGGTAAGAACCATTTTACAGTGACTGCTGGAACATACTGTCCAAATAGTTATGTCTAGTCCTGCTTTCTTCAGAATTCCTTTGTGTGGATGTGCAGCCAGTCCTGGGACTGCATTGCATTAAAACTGTCCTTTGCAAAAGGGGGTTAAGTTATCTTAAGTAGTGCATAGGCCTTGGGTCAGCCTTGTGCACAAGGGTGAATTTTACCCTGAGCTTAATAGCCTGCTAACAGCTCAAAGAGCTTCTGTGCCTTACATAGACCCTTTTCTGGATTGTTTACTCATGTTTGTATTATAAGATCAAGTTGTGACAGTACCTATTAAAATGCCTTTTTGTACCTATGTCACATTGGTTTGTTGTACCTTCAAGATGAATGTCTCAATGGGAGCCCAAAACTTTACATTAACATTGCTGTACTACAGAAGGAATTGAACTCTGGGTATATATTGGGCCTGAGTCTCAGAATTGTAGTATTTTACACCTATTTAGCATTGAATTTGTACTCATGAAAATGAATACACAAGGTGCAGGCCCTTTGTACTTGTTACACTGTATTTTATGAAATATACCACTCTGAAAATTGATGGGGAAAACTGATGAAGAAGGGGTCTGGAGACTGTGGGGCTCCCCTGTGGAATGGGCCATCACCAAACTCAGTGAATTTCCTGAGACTAAGAAGAGGAAAGGGCCTAATCCCAGACAGAGGCTTTAATCCCTTCTGCCTGCTGTGTGGGATGCCCATGGCTTCCCACCTGCCCACAGTTACACCTACAGAAATTAGTCAGATTTTCAATCTTCGCTCTCAGCAGTTTGCCTTGTATTCAACGGGCAGACTGAGGCCCACTATCTCACAGAACCACAATAGGTTGCCTTGTTCTCAATAGGAGGTGCTGAGCTCTTTATTTAGATGCCTAACTTGAAGCAGGACTCTCTTGGAAATCTGTTGTATTTCTAAATTCCTGACAAAGAATTAATAAAAAAAAGAGAGAGAGAGAGAGAGAGAGAGAGAGAGAGAAATTATGCAGAAAATAGTTAATGGTAGTATTGCTGTATACATAGTAATCTCAGTGTAGCAGGAGTTTATGCCTTGCTTTTGTGAAGAATAGTACCTTGCAACTTCCATCCCAAGAACTCAAAGTGCTTTACTATCCTTTTTTATGCAAGGGGAAACTGAAGCATAGAGAGCTTAAATGACTTGCCCAGCATCACACAATGTATCAGAAGTAGTCCTGGGAACAGAACTAAGATTTCACAATTCCCCGTTGCCTATTCTAATTACCTCCCTTTGAAATGAAAAACAAAAGATTCTACATGTAAATGAAGTTTAAATATTATTCTACACACAGAATTACTGTAGCAGTCCTGTGATATCATTTTAAATGTCATTAATAATACCCAGCTTTTCAATAATAACAAGAAGAATATTCTGTTTAAATGTAATTAATAACTGCTCAAAATGAGTTAGTAATAATACAAATCCACAAAACATGTTGTGGTCTTGTTGACGACTAACTACTCTCTCAAAACCAGGCAAATATATTAGATGTTGAGGACTTGGCTAATTATTTTTCATTCTTCACATCTTTATGTTTACAGTAGGTTAGAAAATCCTGTTTTGCATGTTAACATTAAGAAATTCAACACAATTGAAGTTTTCAAAGGGCAGAGAGGGAAGCCTCGGAGCCCAGAGGGGCACGGTAGGACAAGGCAAGAGGGAAGTTAGCAAATTCAATTCAAGAGAGTATATTTGGACAAAGATAAGAATGCTCCCCCCCACCCCAAAGCACATGACATTTCTGAAGGCATGATTCAAACAACCACAGTCTCTTAATGTGTTATTCTTTAAGGATCAGAATGTGTTTTACAGCCTCTGACTGCGGGATACTTATAGCTTACAGGCTGGAGAAGTGCCAAGGCAAGCTGATCAGCTGTCAACTCTATCACAGTTAGAATGCTTTATTCTGCTCTCATTTACACTGGTGCAAATCAGGAGTGACTCCATATGAATCTGGAGAAAGCCAGAGCAGAATCTAGCACAAGTCATTTACTGTGTAGTTACTGAATTATTGACTTTCCTAGGCAAAAATGATACATTTTAGAAGCTTATGACAGTCCATGTAACTCCTCACATGCAAATTGCAGGTCAGGGTACAGGCTAATTACCACTTCTCTAACAGGAAAAAAATCTTTATAATTAGACTATGTTTGGAAGTGTTTAAAAAAACAAACCCAAAACAACAACCCTGTTATTTACTGAAGCAGTTCACCTGGAAACTATTTGCCTCTGTGTGAAGGGGACTGCTGCCGTATTGACTTTAGTCAAATGAAGACCCTTTTGTTCTTTTTAATGTGTGACAGAGTCAGATGCGATGTCAAGCTTGTGTACTGTGATGAAAGTGCTCAATATAACAATTGTCCCCCTTTGCTGTGGGGAACAATAAAAGTCAATGTCCATGTCCTGTACTGAATTGTTGTTATTCTCCCAGGGGCAGGCTAGATTGCCTTTAAACAGAAATATTTCTTTTTGTATGAGACAACTGTACATTTTATTTAATCTCACAGCTCTATTAGTATAATTGTGTTACAGATTTATGAAAAGATGCTGACTTTTCAGGGGAGCCAAGAGGTCATCGTCATTATGACCATAAAGATTTAAAATACGTAGCCAGCTTTCTTCCTGTCCAGTTTCAGTGCATATTAAGAATTAAATGATGTACAGTACTAGAACTTATATTAGTCTTTCAGCTCTCTATAAAAAGATTCTTCTTGAATCATTATTACCATCAATACTTAAAGAGGTGTTGCTAAAAAGACATTAAAATGATGTTTGCTTGACTAGATTTTAAAGCTTTTCTTTTTTTTGAAAACCAACAATTTTGTGACAGCAGCTCCTTGCAAAAAGACACTAGAAAAGGTTCTTTTTGGCACATTCAAAGCAAACAAAACTCAATATATGTTGTGGCTGCTAAATAAAAAAGAGCGTTTGAGTAACACTGTCAGCATTATAAAGAAAGTCTTAGGGCAGGTCTACACTACAAATTTACATTAGTGCAGCTGCACTGCATCTGGTGAAGATGTTCTCAGCTGATGGGAGAGAGTTCTCCTGTCAGCTTAACAAGTCCACCTCTGTGAGAGGCAGTAGCTATGTCAGTGAGAGAAGCTCTCCTGCCAGCACTGTCTACATGGGGGAGTTCAGGTCGGTATAACTACATCACTGATGGGTGTGGATTTTTTACACCCCTGAGCAATGTAGTTATACTGAAGTAAGTATGTAATGTAGACCAAACTTTAGAGTGAAATTCTAGCCCGATTGAAGTCAGTGGGAGTTTTGCCATTGATTTCAATAAAACCAGAATTTCACCCTTAGTTGCTCAGTAGATGTGCAGTTAATTAGTTATGCTCAGCTGAAACTATATAGGTGGAAAGGCCCAGACCTAATGGTGGAGAAACTGGTGCAAGGAAAGTCAGATGTGTGAACTGCTACAGGACCACTATTTTAATGTCCTGGGTATGCTGACAAAATTGTGTTCCTGCCACAGTGCTCCTGGAAATAGACGTATCTAGAGACATAATGGCCAAGGGAAAGATGGCATGGCCACTGTACAGTTTGTTCCCTTCTAGCATTGGCTGAAGTAAGAAGGGTACAATAAAAGTGCCCCAGGATGCTGTCAAGTATTCCATCTTAGATTTTAATTTTTTATTTACTTCCATTGTATTTACTCTCCATTTGGCAAACACTGATTCCTTCTCCCTATTTCTTCTAGGTCACTGGCCATATCCTCAGCAGCTATAAATCTCTGTAGCTTCATTGAAGGCTATGCTGATTTACACCAGCTGAGAATCTGGCCATAGGAACCATCATGGTGAAGGTTTATTTACTTCCTTGATTTTCCAAGGTTGGCTCAGCTTTCTGAGGTAGATACAGACTACTGTGGTGTTAACTGTACATCAGTCCATTCCTTTGCATTGCTTCTGCCTTAGCCATCTGGCTTCAATGGCGCTAGCTTGAGCAGAGCTTGCATGGGGATTTCTGTACACGCTGGGAATCAAACCTTCCAGCTCAGATGTAGACATATCTGAGAAGCCATGTAGCTTGTCTAAGATATCCAGAGGGAGGATGGTAAAGATGGTTTAAGGCTCCCTGTTCCACAGCTGTGCAGAGTACTGCCAGCAGGTGGCTCAAGATCTGGCCCCAAATTCCAAACAGCCTCAACTTCCATTGGTTTAAGATTGTTGCATGAAGCCTAGTGTTAACAGCCAGCCCAACTGTGCTGCATGTAGCCATTCATTTCTCTTTCAGTGACGGTGACGAAAAGGTTACAGTCTCAAAGGGGCCCGTTACTTCCTGATTGATGCTCTGATTCTATTTGGAAAGGAGCAGGGCCCTGCAGTGCTGGCAGAGGATGGGGTAAGAGGTATACAGCAGAGGGAATTGGAGCAAGACAGTACAAATTTAAAAATAAAGCATTCTTCATTTTGTATTTATTTACAATGGTATGTTAGCTTTGGTGAGCTAGAACTCTCTCTGCCATCTGCCCTCCCAGTAAATTTCAGATTACTCAGACAAAGGCTTAGGAGGCTGGGAGCTTGTTTGTTTACTTTGAATAGCAGCTGCCAGTCAAATAATATCAATAGGTGGTAGCAGATAGGAAACACTAAAAGAAATAAGGTCTGTGAGGCTGAGATTTGTATTTATTTTGGGCAAAACAGTGCTAGATACACAATATATTTGAAAGCACATTCTAACGCTCAGAGAAATAATTGGCTAATTTGACAACAATTAATGAAAAATAAGCATTTCTGACACACGTGAAAAGACAGTAGTTCCCATTCAGCAAGGTGCTTTGGTTTTCTGTGATTTGGATTTCTTTAAAGTTACAACCCTAAAACATTAATATACTTTTGGGACCAAATCTTTCTGCACACAGCCTGAGAACTGTGGACTTCCACTGCACTCCTCCTCTGAACCCCAGGCTGTAACTGCCCCTTTCCTTAATTGCAGTGAAGGTTCCTTGACATTGCGTCCATGTAATTATCTATCCATACTCCCTATCCTCCCTTCGCCCAGCCATTCTCCCACCCTCTCCTTGCTGCAACATAGTAAGAACCCCCTTGGGGCTGAGCTTGCCTGGTGCATAGCATCATGCCTTCTACATACTGATTCCACTGCAGGCATGGCCCTTACTGGACACAGAGGAAGGGGCAGGTTTGATTCTGGTGCCTACTGGAGAAAAAAATTTGGAGATTCTAATGTTTGGATAAAAAATACAAACTGCCCTGCTCTTGCAAGGTGATGAGTTCCCTCAGATCTCATTGAAGCCAGCAGGGTATGCAAGCTTAGCACCTGGTAGGATCAGGCCCATAGGGCCAAGGCTTGCAGTCCTTCCCCCAATCCTTACTTTAAAAAAAAAATCCATCCGAGGCAGGTTCTGGACATTGTTCCAGCCCCTATATGCTGCTGCAGAAGTATAAAGAGACCATAAAGGGAATGCAACAGCCTGAATGGGAAGTCCTTCAGTGCAGGAGTTATGCAGGGTCACGTGAGCTATCTCCACGCTCAACCCCTGGCATAGGGGTCATACCAGGGCCAGGCCTAGGTGCTTTGCCAGCCAGGGCAGATACAAACACATACAAACATACTGGAGCAAATGAGCTTTACAAAAAAAAGAAAGAAAGCTGGTCAGCAGAGAATTATGTGCCCGGCCAAGTTGGCACCAGGGCAACTGCCTTGCACACCCACCCTTAAACTAGTCCTGCCAAGGGCAGAGACTGTGGCAGAGGAGAATGCGTCAAGGGAGGGTGGGGGAGTGGCCCTCTAGGGTTGTGGAGAAGCCCATTGGGAACTGTTGGCAGGCGGCTGAAAATGACAGCTGTCCTGGGGATTGATCTATCTTATGTCATACTGTCCTCCACTACAGAGAGAATCCAGATGGTGCAGAGGTAGCTTAACCTCATGTCTTGCACTTTCTATGCTGCACTAGTTAGGAATCACAGCACAGAATCTAGCCCATTGAATCTAAGGCCTCAGTAAGGACTTATTGCTTTGGCTCATACATTGGCTATAAATCCTGTAGACAAAAGAACATAGTGATTTACATAAAATTTTCTAATATGGTCAAAAATATCTAGAGCATTAGGCCATAATTCTAAATGAACTAAAATAAATAACTTGTTAACTTTCTATTTCATAGCTGTTTTAATACTAAATACCTCCATGCCTTGCAGCAATATTTCATTGTTCAGACATGACACAAAATTGAAGATTTCAGAGTCTGTCAATGAAATCAATTTTTCATTAATGTTATTTACCTTCCGTGGAAAAACACTATTGGGAGAAAGAGAGGAAACTAGATGATGAGGAGGAATTCTCTCCAAACTATTAGTGGCCAAATTCACAACGGTAAGAGAAGAATATGTTCCAGTTAATTTTTATGCTAATTTTAATACTATGTTTCAGGGATGGGTATTATTGTGATCTAACAGGTAAAGCCAGCTGAATTTACATCAAAAAAACAAAAACCCTATTTGTCCATATTCTTTTGAATAAAACTCATTGACTTTTTTCACAGGTATTTGCGACCCTCTTTATTTAATGATTGTGAACATTCTGGTGAGAGAAATTTTATTCACAAGAAATTGTAGTGAATATGCGTGTGAATAAATATTTGAGAACATTTGAACCCATGTGTGCTCTCATTGCCATTTAAAAAATATGCCATTTAAAAAAAAGAAACTCCATAGAAACAAGTACAAATCACAACCTGTTTGCAGATAATTCAAAAACAGAAGAGTCCTCTTATTTATGAAGTTTATGTAATTCAATCAGGAAGCAGAGCTAACAGAATGTGCACTAGGTGACCAATCATGTGGCACAATTAGCACATACTCGTATTCCTAATGACCAGGCCCTAAACAAGTCGTATTGTGTTCACATACAATATTAATGGGACACGTGTGTATAATGAGCACCTATATAGAAATCATGACCCATGAAGAGATAACTAGGGGACTGAAAAACTGATTGTTTGTTGCATAATCTATACTTAATGAATGATTCAACCAGCTCTAGTACACAGAAGTTAGAGAAAAAATTGGGCCAATCAAAACCACATTTTTTTCTATAGCTCTAATGATAAAAATATATTTTTGAATGTTTTGAGACTGTTATTGATGTAGGTATGATATACCAACCATTCATACAATATATATATTTTAGTCTGTTCACTTCTTTGGGCATACTGTATATTCATAGAATCATAGAAATGTAGAACTGGAAGGTACCTCGATAGGTCAGCTAGTACAGTCCCCTGCACTGAGGCAGGACTAAGTATTATCTGAAGTTTATTAACCATCCCTGATAAGTGTTTGTCTACTCTAACATGTTCTTAAAAACATCCAATGTCAGCAATACCACAACCTCTCTTGATAATTTGTTCCAGTGCTTAACTACTCTTACAGTGAGGAAGATTTTCCTATCGTCTCACTTAAATCTCCCTTGCTGCAATTTAAGCCCATTATTTCTTGTCCTGTCCCCAGTGGCTAAGGAGAACAATTTATTGCCCTCCTCTTTATAACCTTTTATGTGCTTCAAGACTGTTGTTATGTCACTGCTCAGTCTTCTATTCTCCAGACTAAACAAAGCCATTTTTCTTCCCAATCTTTCCTCCTGGGTCATGTTTTCAAGACCTTTAATCATTTTTGTTGCTCTCCACTGGACTTTTGCCAATTTGTCCAAATCTTTCCTGAAATGTGATGCCCAGAACTGAACACAATACTCCAGTTGAGGCCTTATTAGTGCTGAGTAGAGTGGAATAATTACTTGTGTCTTGCTTACAACACTCCTGCTAATACATCCCAGAATTATGTCCTCTTTTTTTTTTTTCAAAAGTATTACATTGTTGATTCATATTTAGTTTGGGATCTACTATAACCCCAGGTTTTCTGCAGTACTCCTTTCCAGGTAGTCATTTCCCATTTTGTATTTGTGTAATTGATCATTCCTTCCTCAGCACAGTACTTTGCATTTGTCCTAATTGAATTTCATGCTGTTTAATTCAGACCATTTCTCCAGTTTGTCAAGATCATTCTGAATTCTAATTCTGTCCTCCAAAGTGCTTTCAACCCCCCCCAGCTTTGTACTGTCTTCAAAATTTATAAGTGTACTCTCTATATCATTGTTAAAATAATTTTTTTGAAGATATTGAATAGAACCAGACCCAGGACAGCTCCCTGTGGACCCCACTCAATATGACCTTCCATCTCAATTGTGAACCATTTGGTATGGTTCTCCAGCCAGTTGTGCACCCACTTTATAGTAGGTTATCTAGGTTATATTTTCCTACTTTGCCTATGAGAAGTTCATGTGAGACACTACCAAAAGTGTTACTAAAGTCAAGATATATCACATCTATTGCTTCCCCCCCATCCAGGCTTGTTACCCTGTCAAAGAAGATTATTATGTTGGGTTGGTTTGACTTGATTTGTTCTTGACAATCCCATGCTGGCTGTCACTTATTGCCTTAGTTTCTTCTAGGTGCTTTCAAATTGAATATTTACTCCATTATTTTTCCAGGCACCGAAGTTAAGCTGACTGGTCTATAATTCCCTGGGTTGTCCTTATTTCCTTTTATATTGGGTATGGTCCATATCACCGCCCTGTGAGGTATCCAAGACAAATATGGCTTCTCCCTCACTGGACCTGGCCCCCAATGCTGTGAGTTGCCCAAATGGAATCTGATATTTTTTCCACTCCACACTCATTATCACAGCTCCTTGCCACCAGGCAGGATGTAAGAACATGAATCCTTATTGTGGGTTAATCAGTTTGTCTACACATATGAGTTAGCCTGGAACACTGTGAGAAGGTTGTGACTGGAACATTCCAACAGCCCAAACGTATCACTTTCATGATGCACCAAAGTTCTGTTTGCCTGGGAACAAGGTCACTTATCACCCTGGGTCTTCCATGAAGTAATGAAACATGCTGTTGCCAAACCACAGGCCGGCTGTGTTCCATTTTTACTTCCAGACAAAGCAATTACCTATTCGTGCTTTGGTCTGTTATCTACAGTTTGATTTCTGTTCTTAACGTGTAGATTAGAAGGAATTGAATTGATTATACGAAACATCTTTTGTAGTCAGAATTCCCCAAGAGAACTTTAAAAAGTAGTATGCTAAATATTGATAGTGCAGGAATTCTTCAGGCAAATGTAAAAGCCTAACTCTCACACATAGCCTTAGATGTGCTTTACTGAGAGACAGAAGCAATGTCTGACAGGAATACTGCAGTTATCACCTGCTGTATTTGAAAAGTGCTATGGGATACTATTAAGAAGGGAAAATATAAAGTTATATCGGAAGAAATTTTGAACAATGATGTATAAATTTCAAGACCAGAAGGGATCATTTTGATAAGCTAATTTGACCTGTATAACATAAGTCATAGAACATCCCCAGAATGATTTTTAGAGCATATCTTTAAGAAAAACATGCAATCTGGCTTTAAAAGTTGTGAGTGATGGAGAATCCACCACAACCCATGGTAAATTGTTCCAGTCATTAATTGCTCTCCTATTGAAAATTTACATTTTATTTTCCCACTCTGAATTTGTCTGGCTTCAACTTTCAGCGATTGGATCATTTTATATCTTTCTCCACCAAATTGAAGAGCCATTATCAAATATGTGTTCCCCATGTAAATCAAGTCACTCCTTAACCTTCTCTTTGTTAAGCTAAATAGGTTGAGCTCCTTAAATGTATGACTATAAGCCATGTTTTCTAATCATTAATCATTCTTGTTTCTTCTCTGAAGCCTCTCCAATTTATCAAGATCCCTCTTGAATTGTGCACAGAACTCAACACAGTGTTCCAGCAATGGTTGCACCAGTGCCATATACAGAGATAAAATAACCTCCCTTCTCCTACTCAGGATTCCCCTGTTTATTCATCCATCAATGGCATTATCCCCTTGGTCCACAGTGTTGCACTGAGAGCTTAGGTTTGGCTGATTATCACCTCCCCCAATCTTTTTCAGAGTCAGTTTCCCAGCACTGAGCCCCCCCCCTTTAAGTATGCCCTTCATTCTTTGTTTCTTTAAATTTACTTGTATTAAAATGCACATTGTTTTTGTGTTCAGTTTATCAAGCAATCCAGATCACTCTGTATGAGTCACCAGTCCTCTTCACTATTTACTACTCCCCCACTTTTTGTGTCATCTGCAAACTTTATCAGTGATGACTTTGTTTTCTTGCAGGTCATTGATAAAAATGTTAAATAGCATAAGCACCAAGAACCAATCCATGAGGTACCTCACTAGAGATACACCCGTTCAGTGATGTGTCCCCTTTTACAATTAAATTGTGAGACCTGTCAGTTAGCCATCTTTTAATCCATTTAATGTGTGCCATGTTAATTTTATATGATTCTAGTTTTTATAATCAAATTGTTGCACAGTACCAGGTCAAACACCTTATAGAACTCTAAGTGTATTACGTAAACACTATTACCTTTATCAACCAAACATGCAATCTCATTGAAAAATAGAAATTGGTTTGACAGGATCTATTTTCCATACATCATATTGATTGGCATTAATTATATTACCCTCCTTTAATTCATTATTAATCAAGTCCCCAATGAGTCATTCTGTTATCTTGCCTGAGATCGATGTTAGAGTGACACACCTATAACTACCCAGATTGTCCCATTTTTCCTTCCCCAGTGTTCCAAGACTTATTGCAAATCAACATGAATGGTCCAGCAAGCCCCTCAGCCACCTGTTTTATAGCTCTTGGATTTATCTTGAACTTATCCAAATCCTACTGATTTTAAAAACGTCTAACTTTGGTAGCTGCTGTTTTACATCCTCCAGTCATACTAATGGAATGGAAAAAGTGTTATATGATAATAGTGCATCATCTGTCTTTTTCCCAAATACAGAACAGAAATATTTCTTAAAGACTTCTGCCTTTTCTGCATTAAACTAATAATCCCACCATTTCCATCTTGTAATGGACCAATACCATTGCTAGGATTCTTTTTCTTCCTAGTATACTTAAACTCCTTCTTATTGTCCCTAACTCTTCTGGCCATAGGTTTCTCCTTGTGTCCCTTTGCTTCCCTTATCACTTTTGTACAATTCCTAACTTCTGAGTTATATTCGTTGCTATCAACTTCCCCCATGAGATCTATAGTATTTAGCTATGGAATAGTGTCCCAAGGGAAGTGGTGGAAGCCTCTTTGGTTGGCATACTTTAAAAAATACTTTAAAAAGCAACTGAAAATGTACTGTCAAGAAACATTCTGCATTTGTAGCAAGATGGGCTGGATGAGCTAAAGGCCTTTTCCTCTGTCTATGTATCTTCTGTGACTCTATGCATGCCAATGACCTCTTTTTCACCACACCAAAACAACTGTTAAGGATTACTTGAAATTTTGATAATGGCAGACACTTTTATTACTAGACTGTCATTTCAAATCCATTTTAGGTCAGCTATTATTGTCTTGGCTTTTTGATGGCCTATGCAAAATCTTTCCTGTTCCACGATGCCCATATCCCAAAAATCTGCACCACAATTGGCACTAATTCACCCCTTGTTGACAGTCTCAGAGAGGCCTACGCTTGACTGGGCACTGAGATTGAACTACCTCCACTCTACCAGAGTGGAGTCTGTTCTCCTAGGACAGGGTTTATGCACATTGGAGGGACAATGGGCTCAAACCCACTTCTGTAAAAGTTAGTGTAAAGACTCCCATTGACTTCGGTGAGAGTTGAAGCATACCCAACTTGGCAAAGCTTGCACTGCAGCTGCCTGTGCTACATCTGTTTTGTGGATGAATAAAGTACTTCAGTTTCTAGGATTGTCTGTCTGGCACCTTTTGTCAATCCTAAAGTGACACACAAATAAAACAATGGGCACAAATAAAGAAAATGTGCTGGCATTGCAAACAGAAAGCATGACATTTAATGGAACAGGGGAACCTGATTCTTTTGCTGCTTTTAAAATATAGTCGTATGTATCTTCTCTTCCAGTTTAGAGAAAGCAAGACAGCCAAAATGTGTCAATTACTGTATTAATTTTTACCAAGTGTCATTTTCACTTATTCTGGCCTGGCTATGGAATGAGAAATGTTAAGCATTTGAATATAGAAATAACTTACTATTACTTTGTCAAGAGAGAATTTAAAACCGCATAAATTTTCATAAGTTAGCTTTAAGTTAATGATGATGCCTTTAAGGACTTTTGAGAAATCAATAGAAAGAAAATTATAATTATAGTTATTGATTGGTCTCCTTTGTTCTCATCTCTCAGAATGAAAGAGTGAGACAAAAATGAAAAGGTTCTTTCTTACCTCCTAATCTCATCCAAACATACACCTTGCAAATGGTGCTTTCCTTGACAGCAGTAGCAAAAAAGAACTTGCATGCTTCGATTTTACAACCCATTGCGACTCTATTCAAATGGAAATTTGATGTCCATGGTTTGTCCCTTTGAGGATCTGACTGGTCTAAGCTTGGATGCAGGCTAGATTCAAGACTCAACATTTTTCCAGACTGCTCTCATGGTGGAAGCTGAACTTTGGCAACATTTCCCCAGTTAGTCTGACTAATTCATACAACCTTCCTTGTACATATAATGCCCTCTGGAGGATGATCTATGCTCATACTATGGGTTACTTATTGTCAACTGACTAGATTTACGAAAAAGAATGACATCAAGGTATAATGATTCCAACTGGAGCCTGAGTAGCACTGCTGTTGCCCAGGTTTTACGAACCAAATTTTCTAAAAGTATTCTGTTTGTCTATGTACACAACACACACTAACAGACTTTACATGCACAAACAGGTGCATTTGTGAATGTTGGAATCTATGAACTGTGCATGTAGACTTCTTATCAAAAAAGGTAGGACAATATAAGGTCAGAAATTAGCCCGTTAAAAGCAGGTGTTTGAATACACATACATCAAAGCTGGGTCTAGATCCTTTGAAAATTTTCCCTAAATATAAATGTCCTGCATTTGGTTCTGGATCAGGTTTGCGAGAGCTGTTTGCTCTGGTCATAGCCACTTACTAACATAGGCCTGTGAGGGTCATCATAATATACTGTTTCATTCCACTTCCCCCACCGCCCCCCATGGTCTTAGTATGGGTAGGCACCAAATGTTTTCTGTTCTAGGCTCTTCACTTTCATGTGCCATACACTCCTTGAAGTACTAAAAAATGAGCAAAGTTTTCTGCTTTTCTTAGCCTAGCATAAAGGCTCCTATACCCTTCTCTGAAGCACGTGTCACTAATTAGCTATAACTGTGAGCAAATATTAGCCATATCTTGAGTTCTATATGTGGTTTAGATTAGTATATAAGGTGACTATATAACAATTCTTTTTTACTGGACAAGTTTTCCTCTCCTCCCCTCTTCCCCCTGATATTATTCACTGCTTTTCAAGGTAGCCAGAGCAATAATATTTTGGGCAGCCACAAGTTCCTTGTACATCAGGGAATGCTCTTCTGTCACCATTTTGAAATAAAAAAAAAAGTTTGGTTCACTCTATCTTTAGACTGAAGGTTATTTTCAGTGCCCCAGCAGCAAAGACATGGTCCATTGCACAACTAATTTACAATCCAATAAGAATTTTATAATCTAGTAACCTTACTTCCAGTTTCATTTGAACCAGGTTGTAAATGGCTCTATCTAAAAAAAAACTTCATAGAATCAGAGAATATTAGGGTTGGAAGAGACCTCAGGAGATCATCTAGTCCAACCCCCTGCTCAAAACAGGACCAACCTCAACTAAATCACCCCAGCCAGGGCTTTGTCAAGCCAGGCCTTAAAAACCTCTAAGGATGGAGATTCCACCAGCCACCCTAGGTATCCCATTCCAGAGCTTCACCACCCACCTAATGAAATATTGTTTCCTAATATCCAACCTAGACCTCCCCCACTGCAACTTGAGGCCGTTGCTTCTTGTTCTGTTGTCTGCCACCACTGAGAACAGCCTAGTATAGACTGTTGTAACAACTTGTATAGATTCTATCCCAAGTATGCTTCTCCTTTTGCTTAAGTATACTGTAGTAGATGCAGAAACTCTAGCTGTCTGTTACATCATATGAAGATAGCTTTAAAAATATTAAAATAAAGGACTATAGACTGGAAGTACTCAACAGGCCTGCCTGGCCAGTAGGATAAAATAAAGCTGTACTCCCAAGTATGGAATTAAAACATTCATTGTAATAGCTTTCTTGAAATCTTGTTAGTTACCAATCCTTTGTCGATTTTTCAGCACTTGCAAGATGCAGTTTCTGTACCTATGGTCATAATTCACTTTAAATATTCAAATACATGAGTCTCTTTATTACACTCTGTATGATTAGGGTAGTAACAAAATGGTCACAGATTTAATTAGCAGTTTCAATCTGCCTGGATGATGTTTCTTTGGGGGTCTTATACTTCTGGTTATAGAAAAGTAGCTCACTCTGTCTAACTCTTGAATGAGATCTGCTGGCTCTTATAGATATTCACACCTGAAACTGCAGCAAATCAAAACCTTTGTTTGCTGGATAAGTACTTTAACTTGTTTTACGTAATGGAATTTTGTCCTGTTCATTGTCTAAAAGGTGCTATTTTTTCTCTTGGTTTAGAATAATCTGTAGATTAATTACTGTAGAAATGTTTAGTAATTTATCAGAAGGACCAACAATATTTATGAAGATAACAAGTTTCCAAGTATCTACAATGACTTTAGCTGTAAGCCTGTGTTTTTTTTTATATATATATATCAAAGGGAATCGAGTTCAACCGGTTTCAGTTGAGGTCCTCATTAGATTTAAAGCTGCTAACCTGTAGTAATCTTTTAGGATTAGTAACCATAATAAGAAAAATACTTGCATAATTCCTTGCATGCAGCAGGACACCATTATACATGTACAGTACACAGCAATAAGGTAGCACAGTTATAGTGAGAGATGAATGTTAGCCCATCTGCTGCATATTAAAGGCAGATGTATGTTGATCAGTACCAACTGTGCAGAATGTAACAGGCCAAATTCTTCTTATTTACACTGATGTAGCTGAGAGCAAAATCTAGCCTTATGTGTTTTATAAAATGATGTTATAATAAAAATGGCTTCAAAATGTATTGGGTTGAATTTGGTCCTCCGTACATCTGGGCAAACAATTTGAAACCCATTTAGCTTTTTCCCCTCATTCATGAGTCATTTGTGAACAGATCTGGATTTTTACAACCTTGCTCATTATTTAAAATTGTTTGTCAAATAAGCTGAAATTTGTTTGCATTTATTATTGGTTATTCATGAACTATTGACTTTTTGACCCAGGTTTTGAATACTTGCTATTTCTTACATTGTGAGATTGGTCACCTAGATCACATGGTATTGTTTCTACTCCCTGATTAGATGATTGTAGCTTTCATAAACAGAAGGATAATCAAAAAGATTTCAAGATGGCCATTCAAGCGTTTCTAATACAAATCTTATATGAAAACACATATTTGCATAAATATTTTAAAGACTTTTGCCTTCTTCCACAAATATTCTTTCAAACAAAATAAAACTCATACAAATGTTCACAGAAAATAAATTTTAAAAGGTTGGAAATCCACTGAAGAGAATTCAATGTTTTTATATGAGTTAATGTTTGTACATATCTGTTCGCTGAATACGGTCAGGGAAATAAATTAAATGACCTAAGGGATCTTTTAAAAAATGGCCTCCATTTTACAGATACAATGGTGGACACAAATGTTAGTATTTAGGGATCTGACTGCATCCAGCAATCTGGAAGATCTGAATTCTAACATGTGTGCCGAACATTTATGCTGTCTGTAAAAACACAACTAAGAAAACTGGACACTGAATTGAGATCTTTAAATATTTAGCCCTATAGGTCTTGCCTATCTCTAATATGTATAAATCTGTGATACACAGAAATTAAGTGACTTGCCCTGGGCCATCAAACATGTCAGTTGCAGAGCTGGGATTAGAACTCAAGTGTTTCTAGCTCTCTGTCCTTTACTTAGACCACACTATCTCCACTGGATGGCTCCAAGTATGTACCTCAGAGGTTACTTAAAGTGACTTTATCTTGCTGTGGTAGCCATGGCAGAACCAATTCATTGCAAAAGATATTTCAGTCCCCTGTGCTGTAACTACCACATCAAAACAACTTATTTAAGCAGCCTTAGTGGAACTCCAAACTTGTGTAACTAGAGGGATACCCCTTCTTTTAAATGTACTGTATGTATAAAGCAGCTGTATGTTTTAATATGTAAGGCCATGTAATTATCTGGCTAGACAGGAAATGATTTCCCCTTATATTTTCAAAGCATAACATAATGATTTTACTGCCATTAAAGCCAATGAAGTGGCTCAGTTTAAATCCCACACACCATTTTGTAAACTGAGGAGTTAACCCATTACTAGCCATCAAATTACCAACCTGTAACAGTGTGTAATGATCAGGGACAGAATGATGCAGACGTGAAAAAGGCTAATGTAATCCTTGGATGCAACTGGTGAGGTATTTCCAGTAGAAAGGGGATGGTATGATGATATTGCATACAATGGCATATCGCCCATCCACAGCTGCTATTGGCAAATATCTGGAGATTGAACACTAGATTGAGAGGGTGCTGAGTTACTTCAGAGAATTCTTTCCCTGGTGTCCGGTTGGTGGGGCTTGCTCACATGCTCAGGGTCTAACTGTTTACCGTATTTGGTGTTGGGAAGAAATTTTTCCCCAGGTCTGATTGGCAGAGACCCTGGGCTTTTTTTGCCTTCCTCTGCAGCATGGGGCACAGGTGACTTGCTGGTTTGAACAAGAGTAAATGATGAATTCTCTGTAACTTGAAGTCTTTAAATCAAGAATTGAGGATTTTAGTAACTCAGCCAGAGATTATAGACCTATTACAGGAGTGCGTAGGTGAAAATGTGAATTCTCAGAAATGTTGCTCTTACTATCAGAGATACTGATGCCTACTATAGCTTCCTTTGTTACTGCTGGACATAGTGAATCCTAATGTATTCTTCATTACTAGCAAGACATACTGTTATCTTTCATACCCATGCTCTGACCATCTCATCCCAACAACAATAAATTTAAAAAATTTGCCCTGTTCACAAAACTCATTAAAACAGAGTGTGACAGGGTTGGGCCAGATGGCTACAGGAGAGTGTTAGAAGGCAGATATATTAGCTCCAGATTAAGCAGGTCCCTTTCCCCTGAATAAGGTAACAGGGGCAGTTCCAGAACAACCAGGAACTTGCTGGAACCAATTAAGGCAGGCAGGCTAATTAGGACACCTGGAGCCAATTAAGAAGCTGCTAGAATCCATTAAGACAGGCAGGCTAATCAGGGAACCTGATTTAAAAAGGACCTCACTTCAGTCAGTGAGGGGCGCGGAAGGAGCTGAGAGTGAGAGGGCATGCTGCTGGAGGACTGAGGAGTACAAAAGCTATCTGTCATCAGGAGGAAGGTCCTGTGGTGAGGATAAATAAGGTGTTGGGAGGAGGCCATGGGGAAGTAGCCCAGGGAGTTGTAGCTGTCACACAGCTGTTACAAGAAACACTGTAGACAGCTGTGAACCACAGGGCCCTGGGCTGGAACCTGGAGTAGAGGGCGGGCCCAGGTTTCCCCCATCCTCCCAACTCCCTATTAGATACAGAAGGAGTAGTCCTGGACTGTGGGTCCCACCAGAGGGGAAGGTTCCTGGCCTGTCCCCCGACCCACTAGGTGGATCAGCAGACACTGCGGGGATTGTTCTCCTTCCGTTTCCCCATGCTGGCTAGTGACGATGTTAGTTGAATGAATGGCAGATTTGAGCCACTGAGGGCCGCCGTGAATCTCTGAGGCGAGCAAATCTGCCAATATGCGCAGGACCCACCAAGGCAGAGGAGGAACTTTGTCACAGGAGTTACATTTTGCATAGCAAAAGCAGTTCGCAAAAACCAACCATGTTAGATAGCTGGGGAGACAACAGCCAGAACTAAATTCTTTATAATACCAAGATAATTCAATAAAAATTTACCTGCACATTATAATCCAAAATTACAAATAGTGACATTATTGCCAGAGTTACACAGAATTTAACTAAGTAGAATTATGGTCCACCCACAAAACATTTTACAATTTTCTTCCATCTTTCATATAATGAAAAAAAATAAAGCCAGGTTTACAATCTCAGTTCATAGTTCTGGAAATGGGCTAATAAATGTATTTTCATCTTCATGAATACAGGCTAGAAAATGCTGTAAAAACATTGAGATCAATTCTTCGTTACAGTTGATGCACAGTTTACCATAGACATTTCATTTTTAATGTATGTTTAAAAAACAAAAATCTAATCAAACAATTTAAGGTTGGAAAGCCATAACACAAATTAGTGCACAAAGAAACAATAGGCAATCAATTTATCATTTGCTGCTTTATTCATTTGTAATTTGCAGTCACTGCAGAGCTGCTTTTTGGAACTTGTCAGTTTGATTATCTGAAACATGATGGGCTACAGTTGTTGGGCATTTCTATAGAGTGTATCATGAACTGCCTAGAATAGAGATTCTGTGGAGACTGATCCCTCCAATTTCTACGAATATTCTGCATAGATCAATGTGTTAAAACTTAACCTTTGGTGGCCCCTGAAGCTATTGTGTTTGTTTGTTTGTTTGTTTGTTCATTTTCCGACATTAATTCAGTTCAGAGAAGGTTCAGTTCCCATGGACACAAGCTGCACACGAGCCATCATTTCAAAAGATAAAATAGTGGAAATACCTCTTGTAACAATTGCTTTTAAATGCATATAAATTATCGCTAGAATATGGGTGTGGTTGACTAACATAGATGTTATATTATCTATTTCTATGTAGGGTGGATGCCTTTGGCAGACGTGTAAGGATATTTTTAACAATACGGTATGAAGAATATTGTCAGTGTTATGCCACACGATACCGTACAAAAAGTAAACCTGTTCACACTTATTCAGAAGTGACCTAAGGGTCAGCTATGGGCTTTCTATTTTTAATCTTCTACATAGTTAGGCAGGCTTTCTATATGTGAAAATGAGAATTCCATTAACATTTTTAGCCTAGGTGTCAAACTGAACTGTCTCCCCCCCCCCACCGTGTTGTTGTAGCCATGTTTGTCCCATGTTGGAGAGAAAAGGTGGGTGAGATAGTATCTTTTATTAGACCAACTTCTGTTGGTGAGAGAGACAAGCTTTTGAGCTTACACAGAGCTCTTCTTCTGCAAGGTATTAACTGTGCACTTCACCTTGAATGGTCTCTTGCAATGTGTCAGCTCCTTTGCTGAACAGTCTGTTGGCTGTGATAATCTGAGTACCTTTGCCAGAATTGAAGAATAGTTCTGTATAAGCTCTACATATTACATGTTTGGAATTTATGGGTGATTCATTGCAGTGCTGCAGTGAAATTACTGCAATAGATAGTATCTCACACCTAGCTCTTATATGGCACTCTCTTTTCCTGAAATTATTTAAAATTCAGTTGAAGCCATGATATGAAGGAACAAGCTTCCCAACACAGAGTCAGATTTTTCCTTCTGTTACACCCTGGATAATTTACAGATGTCAAGTGGAAGAGAAGTCAGACGAGTTGACCAGTCATAATTAAGAGCAGAATGTGGCTCATCATCATTTATGCATCTAATTCTTTCTCTTGAGAGAGAGATGCTTTTCTTTTGTTGATAATAGTATACAGAATCTCTGCAACAAATTCAAATATCAGCTAGCAGAGTCACAGGATCATTCAAATAGTATTATAATGCCAGCCAAGGATTTCTCTTGCCCAACGCCTGTTTGGATCAGTTTTGTATCCCATAAAGCATTGGTGCTGTGGTATTCTTGTTTGGATTCTTTTGCATTGGCTAGACTGATTCTGCAGCTGAGTGTGTTTGGCATATCTTGGTCTCAGCAGTCCTAGAAATCTGCTTTTGTCTATGGAGGTGTGCACTACAATACTTACTGTCTTTTACTCAAAAACACATCATGGACAATTCTGTGTTTCTGCTTGATAAACACCAGAATACTGAACATGCAGGCCTGCCAGGATGTGAATCATGATGGTAACTCAGAACAGCCACATTTTTTCCCTTTATCGTTCAACCGCTGACACCCACCTCTTCTAGCTGCAGTTTCTACTAAAGGTTCAACTATATTATTTTTTTGTGTTATGTTCAAGATTAAGGTGAAAGAATAACTAATATTTTGTGTCAAGAACTAAGGGAATCTCTGATCACGTTATTGCAAAAAGGTTTTTTAAAATTATCTTTAGCTTCATTCGGAAAAACTCTGCTAAATATGTCTTAAATTTTGTAGCTCTGGAGCCAAATTCTGTCCTTAGTTATACTAGTATAAAATTAGAGACACTCCATCATGGACTAACTGAGAGTAGGATTTGGCCCAAATATAACAGACTAGCATTGGAAAAAGGACTAAGGTTCAAGATAATTTCATTATGGTGCATGTTCCATCACTGATAGTTTTTAAATCTAGATTGGATGTTTCTTCTACAAGATCTGCTCTAGGAATTATTTTGGGGAAGTTCTGTGGCCTGTGTTATATGGGAGGTCAGATTAGATGGTCACAGTGGTCCCTAGTAGCGTTGGAATCCATGAATCTAGATTCAGCAGTATGACTCACTAATATTAATGGCATCTGAATGACTAAACCCCTGCAAACTGCGCTGAAAGTTTACCCTTAAGAATCCCGGCAAATGCACTCCCAATGCTGAATTATCATAATACTGTAAATAAGCTCTTAGCAGAAGCAGTGGGCCAAACTTTGCTCTGTGTTACAGAAGTGTAAATCTGGAAGAATGGGGTTATCCAACACAGAATAGATTTGGCCCAGCATGTGGGGACTTGTGGTACAAACGGAATCCTTAGTCCAGATGCTAATTTGCTATATTGTTTCTGCCACAATATTTTTTAATTCAGACAATACCCTTGTAATGGAACAGATCAAGCCAAAGTGAAAAAGAATGGTGACTAGACATTTCTACATAGATTCACACACAAGAGAGGTAAAGGGATATATTTAAAATATCAAACTGTGGTAAATTCTGCACCAAACATTAACTCTTTGGCAAATGCTAGCCACACAGTCATAAGAAACTGGTTTGTAAGAGGACTTCTATACTCTTTGAGTCACTCTATGCAGCCACCATTCCTATATCAGCTGCCTTTTCCTCTTTCCACTCAGTTATAGATATGAACAACTCTGTATCCTGTGCCCTTTGTTCACATTCCTTTACCCTCTTCTTCTGCAGGATTGGCAGCTCCTGTAGATACCTCTGCTCTCATTCATCCTTCATGGCATGACCCACTGGACGCTAGCTCCTCCTCCTCAGGACATCCAAAAGGCAATGCGGTGAGTAGTATGTACAGAGCTCCATAAGTCTATAAAGTAGAATAAAGTGTGCCCTGCCAGGGTGTTTATCCCAAGTTTGATCACCCAGTGCAAAGAAAATGGAGACATTTTTGGCATCAGCAATGCTGAGAGGAGAGTCAGCCTGCTACCTGTCATGCTGATCCTTCTCATCCCTAAATTATTGCCACAGGGTCTTCACAAGAGCATGAGGCAATGAGAGCACTTCAGTCCCTTGACTACCTTTCTAGAGTAGATGGATGGATTCTTCAAGTTCCTGTCCCCTACCTAAGGCAAGGTTGTCAAACTCTGATTTATCTCCCAGTTACAGTGATCAACCAGATGCATTAGTGAGTCCTCTCGCTATAAAATCAAAAGACTGTGGGTGTGAATGTGACCTGAAAACTTTTTTATATATCCTTTCCATAGCAAAACAAATACAGGTATCATCTTCATGTGTCGTGATGGCCTACTGCCTTCCACCTTTCCATCTCCGCATGTCACTACTTCCTCTGTGGATGTGATGAGTCCTGATGTGAATTTGGCCCACATTAAAAATGGGGCCAAACCTGCCATCAGAGAGTTCAATCATTAAAAAGTGTTGGTATGCCGAATACAATACAAACATGTATAATGAGGTGATTGGCTGACCCAATTAATTTCCATGTTCCTATTGAACTAGAATAGTGATATTAGTTAAACATTCATTATGAGTCTCTGAGTACAGAGGATATGTCAGGACTGAATATTGACTTCTAATCAGAGAGCCCCTGAAAGTCATCAACCTATTTATAGGATTCCAAAATTTGGGCACTTCATTCATAATGGGTGCTGAGTGTCAGAAAAATTGATCTTTGAGCTTTCCATTTAAACCTCCCATTGAAAAGATCTTGAGCATTGCCAGTCTCTCCCAGGAAAGCTACGGAGAGGTGTTTATTTAAATTAAGTCATGCTTGCAATAGTGACTGCAGTACCTTCCACCCAAAGCCTTCTCACTGGAGCAATGGGGTTTGGTTCCAGTTGCTTTCAAAAAGGAGGATGGGAAGGGTCTCAGAGAACTTTTAAAGTAATCAGAAGCCAGGGCCCTTTTTCAAGGAGAATGGGAAGTACAGCTAAACAAGAATTTCTGAAATCTTGACTTTTTTTGTGTGAAATTGTTTTGCTGCTTTTCTTCCCATTTATAGAGTAGCTGAATTTTTTGGGTAGATTTTTCTGCGTTCTTCAACCACCTCTAGCAGGAATAAAGGCTGGGAAAAAGCAGTTCTAAGGTTAGAGGATGAGATAAGGGAACTCCAGCAGAATAGAAATCTCATCCAGAGCTCCTGAATCATCCTCTGCAAGCCCCAGTCAGAGTAGCTGATAACACAGAAATCCAAGACACCTTTACACGGTCGGTGAGGACCACAGGGAAAACTCCAGGCCAGAGATAAGACTCTAAAGCAAGAGAAGAGAGAGAAATATATTGGAAGAAAGGGACTGTCTGTCCTTGCTCTCCTCAGATGCATCTGGGTCCTCCACTCAGACAGGAGCAAGGAAATGTTGAGAGATCTGGTCAGAGTCCAACAGTTTAATACACACCCCACATCCTATACTAGCTCCCGCTCTCTGCAAGCCGAATAGCATTTGTGCATGTAAGAGTGAGGTTTTTACTATTCATTCTTATCTAAACGTTAGTGTTTGTTAGCCTGATACTGGACTTATCTTCCTGAGGAGCCTACACAAGTTTCCTGTAAACCTGTGTCTTTGCTTAAAGCCTTAATTGCTGCCTACAAAGAAAGGGCATGGAGTCCCTCTGTGAGAGTGGCCCCATACAGTTACTCATTGTGGGTTTGTTCATGCTATTATCGGCTCAGGGTGTGTGTGCGCGTATGTTTGATTTAGGGTTGTCTTTTGAAAACTTGCCTGCAAGTATCTGGAATGAGTATAAGGTGAACATAGTGAGATGCTCTTATGTTAATTCCCAGTATGGGTTTTGGCTGATAAAAGTGAAAAGCGAGGTTATTACACATAAATGTGTTAAGGCAATAGCATGAAAAGCCTAGAACAGCTGTAGCTTTACTCATTAGGACTGTATCTAAGTAATTCTAACATTCTGCAGGGGGGGGGGCGGAAATGGCTGGACAACAAATTCAAACCATCCAAAAATCTGATCTCTGATCTTACAAAGATTTTCAGAGAGAAATTCTCTAGTACAACTAAGAGATAATTAGTATTCTGACTTTTCTTGCTTACTGTCTATGTTTTATTTCAGTGGCACCCTGCATATTCTCTTGCTTAGGCAGATGTATATAATTTTATACCTTACATATGTTTTCTCAGACAGGAAAATGTAAGTAGTAAAGAAGAGGTAACATTTCTTGAAACAGTTGTTGTCTTGATGTTTGACTCAATTTATCCAACCTGAAAATGAGTAATTAGTAACACTGTCAAATAGCCTCCTCATAAATTTTGCTTTAGAAACAGTTAGGAGTTATGACGAATGAAGTGCCTGAAATGAGTAACAATGTTTTCGAGTGTTAGTTCTTGTTTAAAAGAAAATACATTTATTTTCCTTATTTTTGTGTAAAAATACAGTTACAAACATACTAAGTATATATTTATATATATTTTTATATATTAGGGCTGTCGATTAATTGCCGTTAACTCACATGACTAACTCAAAAACAAATAATCATTATTAATTGCAGTTTTAATTGCACTGTTAAACAATAGAATACCAATGTAAATGTATTAAATATTTTTGGATGTTCTTCTACATTTTCAAATATATGGATTTCAATTACAACACAGAATACAAAGTGTACAGTGCTCACTTTATATTATTTTTATTACAAATATTTACACTGTAAAAATGATAAAATAAATAGTATTTTTCAATTAATCTCATACAAATACTGTAGTGCAACCTCTTTATCATGAAACTGCAAATTACAAATGTAGTTTTTTTGTTACATAACTGCACTCAAAACCAAAACAATGTAGAACTTTAGAGCCTACAAATCCACTCAGTCCTACTTCTTGTTCAGCCAATCGCTAAGAGATACAAGTTTGTTTACATTTACGGGAGATAATGCTGCCCATTTCTTAATTACAATGTCACCTGAGTGTGAGAACAGGCATTCGCATGACACTGTTGTAGCTGGTGTCACAAAATATTTAACGCATGCCAGATGCGTTAAAGATTCATATGCCTCTTCATACTTCGGCCACCATTCCAGAGGACATGCTTCCATGCTGATGAAACTCGTTAAAAAAATAATGCATTAATTAAATTTGTGACTTAACTCCTTGGGGGAGAATTGTATGTCTCCTACTCTGTTTTACCGGCATTCTGCCATATATTTCATGTTATAGTAGTCTCGGACAATGACCCAGCACATGTTGTTTGTTTTAAGAACACTTTCACTTACAATTTGACAAAATGTAAAGAAGATACCAATGTGAAATTTCAAAAGATAGCTATAGCACTCAATGCAAGATTTAAGAATCTAAAGTGCCTTCCAAAATCTGAGGGGATGAGGTATGGAGCATGCTTTCAGAAGAGTTAAAAGAGCAACACTCTGATGCAGAAATTACAGAACCCAAACCACGAAAAAGGAAAATCAACCTTCTGCTGGTGGCATCTGACTCAGACAATGAAAATGAACATGCATCAGTCTGCACTGCTTTGGATCGTTATGAGCAGAACCTGTCATCAGCATGGACACATTTCCTCTGGAATGGTGGTTGAAGCATCATGGGACATATGAATCTTTAGTGCATCTGGCATGTAAATATCTTGTGACACCGGCTACAACAGTGCCATGCAAACTCTTGTTCTCACTTTCAGGCGACATTGTAAACAAGAAGCAGGCAGCATTGTCGTCTGCAAATGTAAACAAACTTGTTTGTCTGAGTGATTGGCTGAACAAGAAGTAGGACTGATTGGACTTGTAGGGTCTAAAGTTTTACATTGTTTTATTTTTGAATGCAGGGGTTTTTTGTACATAAATCTACATTTGTAAGTTCAACTTTCATGATGAAGAGATTGAACTACAGTACTTGAATTAGGTGAATTGAAAAATACTATTTCTTTTGTTTTTTTCCTTGCAAATACTTGTAATAAAAATAAGTATAAAGTGAGCACTGTACACTTTGTATTCTGTGTTGTAATTGAAATCCATATCTTTGAAAATGTAGAAAACCTCAAATATATTTAAATAAATTGTATTTTATTATAGTTTAACAGTGTGATTAATCGCAATTAATTTTTTTAATCATTTCACAGCCCTAATATATATATATATATATATATATATGTATGTATGTATGCATTGGGCTTTTGTCGTTACAAAAGAACTTGTAAGTGGTAACACTGCCTATTGTTAAGGTTGCCAAACACATACCATTCTATGACCCTGTTTTTCAGTTGCTTATAATTTTGCTAGACTTTTACCAAATTTTGCAAGATGTCTGCCTCAGGATGAATGTTTCAGGAAAATTTCAGCCAAAATGGTTCAGTCATTTCTGAGACCATAGCTAAGCAAAAATACAATGTTTGCCTATGTTAAAAAGGTCTGACAACTTTTCTTTGAACAGTTACAACACCCCCATGCTTTTGAGTAGGGACTTGAGATTTGGTAGGGGTTTGGGGTTTGTGTCATGCCATTTGCCATCCTCATGAAAATCTACCCAAATGTGCCCAGGTTACAAGTCTTTGAAAAATTGCAGTTTGAACGTGCTCAGTGGAGATTGCTTTGATTTTAGCAGATGATCCCCTTAAGATTCTGTCTGCACTGAGCATGTTCCAATTCAGGGTTGAGCAGAACTTTCCCTGCAAGTGCAACTTTGGGCTACTGTCAGCTGTGCCAGGTCTGGGCACTTGAACTAAAAGCAGGGAGCCTGTCTCCTGTGCTCTCAGAGACTCCTTGCTGGGTCCAGACAGCATGGAGGATGAAGCACCTGATTCAAATGCAAAGGGAACAGGACAAGAGGTGTACCTGTAGAGGGGCAAGGATAGTGGATTGAGATAAGAAGACTTGGGGCAGAGGGAGACAGAGATTGGACAAGGAGCCCAAAGAGGGAGATTGGAACTGAGAGCCAGTGGGAACAGGAATATGAGCAAGGGTGAGGAGGCAGCTGGAAGCCAGGACTGGGGAGAGACATATATTGGATGAAAAACTGGGGATAGAGGGGAAGTGGGACTGCTTGTGCAAGGAGACTGGAACTTGCGGGGGTGGGGGGACGGGGAAGGGGAGAAGACAAAAAGCCAAAGGTTGGGAAGAAGGAAAGGTTGGAGGGGACACGGAAGAAGGGGTCAAGCTTGGGGGAAATGGGCAGAAGAGTCTCTGCCCATTAAGCATGCTCCTTTCTAGAGCCACAGCAAATACCTGTGAAACCCATCAGCAAACTGTCTCATTCCCTTTCAGTGCTGATCCACATAGACTTGCAGTGGTCCCCAAATGTTGGGGCATGCCCCCCTTCGGGAGCACAGAGGAATGTTTCAGGAGATGTGTGGCAGGGCCGGGCCAGCCCCTACGGGGGCGGCGAGGAGGGAGCACCACCCAGCCCCACTCTGCCCCCAGCTCTGGTCCTGCCCCCATCTTCAGCTCTGGCCCCTGCCTCGGCCATTGGCTCCTGGCCCCAACTGTGGTGTGGTTCTGCTCCTGGTCCTGGCCATGGCTTCACTCCCAGCTGGGCCCCAGCCACAGCTCAGGCCCTGGCCTCGGCCCCTGGCTCCCGACCCTGACCCTGGCTGCAGCTCCTCTCCCAGCCCCAGCTCCAGCTCCAGCTCCCACCCAGCTCCCACCCAGCTCCCGGGCGAGGGGCGGGGGGAGTCACGGACAAATTCCATTATGGGTAAGGGAGGCATGACATAAAAAGTTTGGGGACTACTGACATAGAGGATGACATCCTATCACTGCCATCAGTTAGTTCATTAGCTCAAGTAGAAGAGGTCTGTGTGGTTGCAGAGGCATCCTTAATTCTGTCATTTCCTAACTTTTGAGTGTTTGACTTTGCAACCTTAATAATATTTGTTAACATATTTTTGTGTGTGTGTTTGTGTGTAATAAATATTAACTATGACTCACAAATACCCATGTTAGCATTATGTCAGCTTCTGTAAAATACAGCATAATCTGGTCATATACCTAGCATTTACTTTGTCTATGCTTTGTAATCAGTGTTGTGAACATCCTTTACTTTGTTCACGGTTTTTGTAGTTCCTTCTCCATGGAGAGAGAAAACAGTAGGCTGCATGCGGTGAAATGTATTAAAAGGACTTTCTAGCACTCTCCAGTGTAGTATCTGAGCACTGCATAGGTTGTGCTGGATTGTTTTTATTGTGTCCTGTAAACTCTTTGAGACTAATTGGTTCTTGCACAGTTTTGTGTACAATTACAGCACTGTAGAAATTAATCATAATATAGGGTGCATTGCAGTGGGCTAAATCCTCATGCCAAGGCAACCACTTGAAGGTGGTTTGCAAAGGTAGCTTTCTTCAACCTTTCTGTCTCCCCAACTCATTTCTGGAAGTTGTCATGGACCAGTTTGGCCCGATGTGATTTAGAACAGCCTTAGGGCTGCTGCAGGTTGCAGAAGCTTGTAATGGCTTCCTAAGGGCCATTACACCAGTGGAGATCACTGGAGTAGAGTAGTCTGACTAACACATCACATGCCCTTGATATATCCAAGGGCTGGGAGTCCCAGAAGGGAGCGATGAAGTCAGATAAACTGGCTCTACACCAACCAAGATTTTCTCCACACACACCAGAGAAATTCTCATCTGGTGACTTAGGGCAGGTTGAAGATCCCTTTTGCTGTCGGAGAAGTTGGAAAGGGACTTAGGATGGGTCAGGATCTGGCCCGGGTCTTATACTGATGTTTGTTTTTTTGTTTTTTTGTTGTTGTTCCACCCCTACTCTCCTTGTCTAGTCTGGCTGCTAAGGATTTTGGTCCCTGGCTATCTTCTGAATTCTGTGCCCTAGAAAGTATGATTAATTATATATGCTTCTCTTCATGTGTGTTCTCGAACAGAATGTTTTTTTTCCTGTCACTAGTTAGTATAGTCATCGTTTGCATTATGAACAAAAGGCATCTAAATAAAGGATCTAAATTTTGCACTCTGCAGGCTGTGCAAGTCAGCTCAATGTGCATCCTCTCATGTCCTTTATCTGTGTTCCATTGTCTCTAATGTCCTTCCAGCTTAATTTTAGTTTGCCCCTACTTTCACCTCCATTACTGTGTTACACATGGGCAGTTGACTATGTGACTTAATCATATCAGCCTCCTCCCGCTGTTTTACTTCAATCATCTCCAAGCTTTCTCCAGTGAGCTGGCAAAGGTACTTTCTCCTCCAGCATGGAAAGTGTGATCTAAAACGATATGATAGAATTGGAATCCTGCATGTATACTTTTAATGATGTTCAGCGTCACCAGTCATCTGGCATTCTTTATAAAGTCACTTTCATTATCGGCCTTTTTCATTCAGCTCTCACAAAGGATTGCCTATGGCATGTCATTCTCTTGCCATTTTGACATCTCTGTGTAGGAGATCAGTAGAGGAAATGTAAGACAGCACATCCAGACAAATCATTGGAACAAATGTAACATTTAGGAACTGTGATACAACAGAGAGCTTTCAGTGTTTCTGCAGAAAATGAAACAAAGGCCCGCAAACATCACTGGCTTCATTAACAGTTTTTTTCCCTCAAATTGTTCTGCTGTGTCCATTGTGTAGCCCTGAGGATTCCCATCTTCATTTTTCATCATGAAGTCTTGTGCCCTCAAAACTTTCTTCCAGTCAAGGAGGACTTTGGGAGTTTCACAGTGCCAATGGTTAATCAGCCAGTGTGGTCAAAACTGAGCAAGCATCATTAAGCCCTGCTAGGATGGTGCCAAGGAGAAAGTGAGTTCCCTTCTCTCCCCAGCACCGCTCCCAGTGGAAGGGATATCAGTGAGGTCACACAAAGGGCCAGAGGAAACCTGCCCATAGGGGGTCCCTTCGCATGTGGAGATGCTTCTGGCTGGAAGGCATGACTTAGGCCCATGGTGTACATAGTAAGTTGTTTACTAAGTAATATTGCATTACATTAAATGTGTACAGCACAAATTGAATACAGCAATTAGGCTTTTCCTAGATACTTTTCTTATCATAAGAATATTTTTGCAAAGTCTATTGGCAATTGCATCATTACAAAACTTGCTTGGCACTATGTCTGCTGATTGATGGCCATGAAAATGCAGCATATTTCATTTTCTTTTCCTAGACATGAAGCCAGCTGCTGATGCTCTTCACAGGGCGAAGTTGGCAGCTGCAAGACCAGATCTCAAGGCTCTATAATGTACGTTTCCAGAAGCTGCACCTGGGTGTCTGGCTGTTCCATTATTGGTCATTACCACTTTTTAGAAGTAACCTAAATGAAATGGGTGCTGCATCCATCTGTGATTTCTTGCTTTGATTTATATAACCAGCATCGTTATCATCAGATCTAATTGATCTGAATGATCTAAAAACCTGCCTTTATACCACTGAAACCTCCATAGGCTATTTCCAAAAGTGAATTAGGGCCTATGATTCAATAGTTTCAGTTCATTTTAGTTTTAAGTGTCTTTCCTAATCTGAAATGCATAAACAAAACAATACAGGGAAAATTACTTTTTCAAAACTTCCATTAATTGCACATGCTAGCTGTGGACTGAATTAAACTATAAACTCTCTTGATTGCAACCTCTATGGTACCAGTATGCAGCATGAATAGCAAGGTAGTGTTCTGTGGATCTTTACAGGGGTTAGGGTTAAGTAGGTAATCACTCACAGGTCTGAGGCCTTGTCTACACTGGCAAGTTACTGCACAGTAAAGCAGCTTTCTGCGGTGTAACTCCCGAGGTGTAGACACTGCCGAACCACTTAGTGCACAGAAACTCCTCAGTTGCAGCGTTGCAAAAAACTCACCTTGACGAGAGTCGTAAGCCTTAAAGCGCATAGGCTCCAGCGCTGTATTGGCAGTGTAAACACAGTACAGCTCAGAAAGCAATCCATTGGCCTCCGGAAGTGTCCCATAATCCCTTACGTGGCTGCTTTGCTCATTGTTTTGAATTCAGCTCATTGTTTTGAACATGCACTCCTCCCAGTGGCGGATTAATGATTTTGCTGCTTCTAGGCCCTGAAATAATTGCCGCCCTCATATGAACTTGTTTTTAGTTTTTTTACAAATTCACGCTGACATTGGTGGTTTCAGTACGCGCTATGATTGGTAGAATTGCAGCGTCCATAGATGCCTACTCCGTGGGTGCTCCGGGGCTGGAGCACCCATGGAGAAAATAAATCTGACTCCGCTTTCTCCCCTGAGGTCACCACCGGGTCCTGCTTGTCCCCGCTCCCTGCCAGCACTTGTGCGCAAAACGGCTTCTCGCAGCTGGGAGGGAGGGGGCAGAGTTGGGGCGGGGACTTTGGGAAGGGGTTGGAATGGGGGGCAGGGAAGGGGTGGAGTTGGGCCAGGGGTGGGGGGGTGCAAGCACTCACTGGCGCCGGGGGAAGTTGGCACCTCTGGCTGCTATTATAAATTTGCCGCCCCTGCAAATTTGCCATCCTAGGCCTAGGCGATAATACGCCGCTGACCCCTCCCCTTTCAAAGCACTGTTTCTGACAGCCCTTGTGTGTTGTGCTCATCTGCTCCGGGACACAAAGCAAACCATTCATGTGGAATGCTCGTGCTTCTGAACACAGAGGCAGGCATGTGTGTTTGTGAGAGAGAGATTGCTGTGCAGAGAGCTGGGGAAGGAAGCAGGGGCTGATGTTGGGGTTTTCCCCTCCCACTACCTCAAGACTGGTTGCTTCCTGCTGCTGTCTGAACTTACAAGAAAGCATGCTGACACACTCTCTGTCCCCCAAAACACACTGTCCCTCCCCCCTCCTCCATACACACACACACACACACACTCCCTGTCACACACTCTGCCCCTCCCCTCCCCCCTTCAGTTGAAAAGCAACTGGCAATGTAGCAGGATGCCCATGGAACAATGGGATTGGGAAACCTGCATCATGTGATGCTGTGCCTGCCCCATGAGGCATTGCAAACTCTTCTCAAAGCACCCTGCAGCCAGTTGCACAGTGGGATAGCTACCACAATGCACTGCTCTTTTTGCTATTGCAAGAGCTGCTAATATGAATGCGCTCCACCATCACAAGGAGCACAGTGTGGGCATACAACAGCGGTTTAATTCCAGCGCTTTAATAAAAGTGGTATAACGTTTGCAATGTGCAGAAACTTGCCAGTGTAGACATACCCTTAGAATTGCAGCAGAATGGTTTCAGCCCATCGTACATGTTCCCTCCACACTAGACAATGTGACTAATGGATCCACGTAGTTATGAATCCATTAACCCCATTCCATGCATACCAGGGAGAAGAGCTCCATGGTATCCATGGAATGTGGAACAGCTCTGCTGGGTCCTCAAATCCTGTCCTGCCTCCTTTTCTGCAGCAGAACTATTTCTATATTTCCACTGAATCAAGGCCGCCTGCAATCATGAAGAATGAAATCAGAGTTGGTCCCATATAAATATATTGTTATACATAGAAGAATATGTCATATTCTGCTAAAGTGCAGAGGCAGGTGAGGGAGTAGGTCAGTATAAATGGATCTTAGTGGCACTGTATGTAATTTATTGGGTTGGTTTTTAACCGCTCTTGCTATCTGTTCTTAACAGTCAGGTTCAACACTTTATCTCTCCTTGGGAAAGGAAGAATCTCTGGTATGCCTAGAAAAAAAGCCAGGACTGTGAAAAAGATTCAACATCAATTTTGCAAGCTTCTTTCAGCCAGGAACCAGATCTGTCTGCATCTGGCTTGACATCTCTGGAATATTTCACAAGGGATCAAATGGGCAGCCAGAAAGACAAGTCATATGAAAATATTAGTGGCCTGGGAATTCCTAAAAGTGTTGAGCGATTTATATAATCACATAACACTGGTGCTGGAGAAGGATTTCCTTCTCCAGCGTGTTGTGCCCATCATCTCCCCATGGCCCACACTCTGCATGGGACTGAGGATTACATTCCATAATCAGCAGATTTATTGTAAATATGAACATAACTTCCAGAGTTTGAAAGTACTGTTTTGCCTGATTACAGCCGTAAACTACTCAAACAGTGCCAGGCAATTATAATTGTGAAGGAGAGGATGAAAAGTGGGCCTAGAGTTTACATTGCTTTACTGTGTGAGGCTCTGCAGGTCTATTTCTCTTTCATGAAAGTGTGCCACAGAGGTTTTAAATAGGAAGGTGCTCAAAAGTAGCAGAGTGGGGATAGTAATTACCTTAAAAGACTGATATTTACTGAGTTTCCCCTTTGTACCTGAGAGTTAGAACCTCTTTTCCTGCTGTGCATTTGTCTCTTGTCTGTAGTAGCTTCCACTGAATGTGACACAGCAATTGAGGGTCTTTGGGGCTGTCTATTGTATATTTTTTGGGGCGTTGTCATTTACTAACTGTTTTAGTCCTGTTCACATAGAAATGGTAGCTTCATGATAGTAGGGCTATGCCAAACATTAATAATCAATCAAAGTAATTGGAGCTACCTTGGATTTAGGTTAGCATAAGTGAGAGTAAATCAGGCCAGTCCTCTTTATTTTCCAGAGCTGTAGCATGTTCCTGGTTACTGTGAGCTTTAATTTATAAACAAAGAACAAAATGGTGGCTGGTCCTGCAGAGGTGCCCTAGGAATGGGGCTAAGTGGGCACAGGGAGTTTTCCCGCACACATGCTTCTTCCCATCACATCTAGTCAGGACCTAGCCCTGCCTGAGGCATTCTACCTCCTTATGTCCTGCTCAGACAGGATGCCTCCAGTTATCTTTGCTTGGCCGTCACAATTCCATTTTAGGATTTAACACCTTGTAATGTTTCAGATATTGAACATGGAAATGAGCTAATAAGAATCACACACATACATACACACATTTATTTCAGAAACATATCTCATCACAACTTCAGTTGAGGTAGTTAAACTGGAAGGTTCAGGAGACTGGGGAACTTCTAAAAGTTTTTAAATATTTTCTCTTTCTAGCCATTAGTAGCCTCGCCATTACTTCTGGCAGGTTTGATTTAATGGCTAAAGGCCACCTAATATGTTTAACATTTTACTTTTTGATAAATTGTTAAAATAACAATTGATAATAGTTTTTAACATCAATCACAGAATTATTGTTTAGGATTTATTCACTCACCATCTTATAATAAATATTCTGGAGTGTAGAAAGTCTGATCCATAGACTCCTACTATGAATAAATTAAACTGGATTTATTATGCTTATAGACTGTTCTTTCCCTGGTCTTTGGAGGACTTTATGAATGTGTAATGAAAACTCTTATTTCTTATTATGGAATGTCATAGGTACCGTGTGCAGAGATTATTATGGGAAGTATAAAGAGAGATGTATATTTGTTAGTGAATTGTTTTTTCCCTTTTTAACATGGAGAAGAAAATCTGAAATTTTAGCAATATAAATTAAATAAAGATCAGCTTTACATGTTACTGTGTATATTGAGACAAGAGAGAATTGAAGCATCTCAGACAAACAGACAAGAGGCCAGGAGTAGTGATAAGAAGCAGGGAACTGCACACAGTTTAGCAGAGAATAACAGGTTTCAAGAACAGGTCAGCCCCCATCCCTAAACTCAGGATGTTATACTGCCCTACAATGCAATAAACCTCCAGCAAAGTTTCTAATGATGCTAAACAGGTCTCCTGTTCCCTGCTTGTCTTCAATATAAATTCTTATGAGATGGAAGAAGAGTCACAGGTACACAGGGAGGCTAGACAGGTCTGGGTCTGTTGCAGTCAGAAAGAGGAAGAGAAGCCCAGAAATTATTTTGGAATCTGACTAACAATAATACTTTGCACTTCAGTAACACCTGTCTGTAGCCCCAAGTATTTTATAAGCATTAATAAATTTAGACTGTGATATAGGTAATAATATTATCCCCATTTTACATACAGGAATACTGAGGCACAGAGGTTAAGTGACTGGTCTGAGTTCACACACAGCTCCCCTGACTCTCAATCCTGTGTTTTACCTACAAGACCATTCTCCTCCCTTATGCCACTCTCCTTCCCTTCATCTTCAAAACATAATAGCATAATATCCGTACATGTGTGTATGATATCCATGCACACAGCCAAAGAGGACACAAGAATAGTTCACAGCAGATTAGGAAAGACCTAGACAGCTGTGTGTGTGTGGATGGATAGCAACTAGAGAGGACTGAAATGGCCATGAAGGAGAGAGGAAAGATTAGGAACAGCTGGGAAGAAGAGGGAGGTTTTAAGGCCTAGTGGCATCAGACAGCTAAAGAAAAGACATAAAAAGGACTTTACCTAGTTAGACAGGAGGAGTCTAGGGGAGACTCTGCTTAGGCATGCACAGGAAAGCAAAGAATAGTAAAATGAAGGGATCATACTCCTCCCTCCCCCAGGACCCTAAAGCAGGGGATCACTGGCTCAGTGACATGCTTCTCCCCTCCTTGTGAGTCTGGAGCCACCACCATGGTAACTCTGCAAGGAAATGCTAGGGAGTAGACACTTTACACAGTAGGCTTTCCTTAAACCACTGGAAATTGCCACTAGGAGTTAATGCTGCCAAGGACGAACCAATAGCTCCTCCGTACAGCTGGAACTTACTTTCACCCCTCCCCACAGATACTGCCTTCATTAATGCCAATAGGAGTCTTGCCATTGACTTCAGTGGGAACAGGATGGGGACCTAACGGAGGACAAGTCCAGAATGAGGGCGACACTGCTGAAACCCATAATTTTGGAGTGGGGGTTGATTGCTGTCTTTAGAATGTTTTAGATTAAAATATTTTAATCTATATTACAAATAAGTTAACCTGTCAAACCTGTTTTCTTTCTGCTCCAAATCCATGACCTTATACAGGCATTCTAAATAGAATGGGTAATTTATTTAAAAGGTTAAGATTACACTGGCTTGTAACAATGCTGAAATTTTCCATTGTTTATCACACTTCAAGCTATTCTGGGTACTCAGTGATGTCACAGGTTATTTTTATGTTTCACTGTGAAATTCAGTCAGATTTCTGATTTAAGGGTCACTTGAATTTACATAAATTATGTAGATGACATGCTGTTCAAAGTCTATTCCCAAATGAAAAAAATAAATGGTAGGTTTTATAAAAATATCTTAATTAAAAATTGACTTGTGCTAGCTGTTAGCTTCAGAGATGTACATGAAGTTCAAGTATGATGGATTGTTTTGCTCATTGAAAACCATAACAACCAAAACAGGAGTGAATTATGGTGATAAAGAACATATTTTTGCTATTTTATTCATCTTGTTATAAGGGCAAACTCTGCTTGCCTTTCTCCTGTGCGTATTCTTATTGACTTGAATGTGGCCAATTGACTTTTTGTGGAAGTAAGGCAAGCAATAGTTGTCTCACGCTTAAAAAAAAAAGAAGAAAGATTAAAAACCAAAGAATGTGTGTTTGGGTCAACTGCAGAAATATAAAAGAAACCAGCTTCATAAAAACTCAGGTTATTTCTCCTGTATGGTATAATCACTCCAGAATTTATCTTGTCTCCTCTTTGCTCACCTCAACAATCTATCTATTCATATCATGAGAAGTATTTCTCAATAAATTTATTTGGGGGAAGCGGTGGGACAATATGCAGTATGAATTCCATATATCTGTGATGCCATTCTCAAATATTTTAATTAAAATGTTCATTTCTGAGCCTTAGATTATCAGGGGAGGCTGGGAAAGTGAAACAATATGCCAAATTCTACATTCTGTTTTCCTTGTACAACCCTGTTGAAATCAATGGAGGTATACGGATGGAATGGAACAAAATATGTCTTAGTATTAAGGACACGAGCAGCATGTTTTTGGTACTAGTATAAAAATCAGATGTTTGAATGGGGCAAAAAATGAAATATTAGATGTAGCTCATTCTCAGTGCTACGATTATTAGTAAAGAAAGGTGGAATGAAATTGGTTTAAAATCCTAATACATGCTACTGAACTCTCATACAACCAGGCCCATCTGATGTACAGTTTCAGGAAAAGGACAACTGTTAGCTGAAGGCTTCCAATTGATTGGTTAATCATAATCTTTACTAATACAAGAAAGTGCATATGATAAAAAGTGAACATATGTATAGAAGAAAAATCTCCATTTTGAAATTACATATTGTTCTACAGACTAATCCTTGCAACTAAATGCCCCATTAGTCAGTGTAAGCAAGGGGCAAACACACAAGCAGCAGTATGAAATGGATATTGAAAGTAATTTTTGTTCCATATACCAGAATGATTGCTGTTTGCAGTGATCCCTAAAACTTAATTCCACTCTATCCCTGTTTCAGTGTTTGTAGCCTGAATTAACCTTGATTTCTTAGCTTTTTGCAAGTCTGTGGCATTCCTTATAGACACTTCAACGCTATTTTTTAAAGAGACATCAAAAACTCAATAGGAACAGCCAGAAACTTGCAAGCATCCCTGTAAAAACAAAACAGCAAATGCAAGATAGAGTAAAGAAACACATTGGTAAGACAAGAAGTTTCAATTTGAAGCTTCTGCAGAGTTATTGTAAATTTGAAGTGGTATGTGAAACATAAAGGAATGATTGCAGTTGGTCAGCACTATTGGCCATTGACCCCTGACTTGATCTTGGAGGGCTTATAGGTTGGGGTAACTTATAATTCCTTTACTTAAACATGCTTAATGGAAGTTATGAAAGTTGTAACACCAAGTAAGAGAGCACACATAATTAAGCTAAAAGCTAGTAGGCCCAAGCAGACAACTCCAGGTCACAAATTCTGCACTTTCATTTCAAAAGACAACCAAGTAACCACAAAAAGTACAGTGCACCACAGCATTCCACAAGAAGGGAGTTTTGGGGGGCTTTAGCAATCTGTTAACTAGGCAGATGGACTGTGATAACGGATAGGAACTATTAAGAAATGTGTGATGTGGTTTATTAATATTCATGATTAAAGGCATAGTTATGGAAAGGCAGAATGCCATGCATGGCTAATGGGAAGTATTAATCTTGTTACAGCCAGAAATTGATAAAATATATTTGTGTATATGATAATTTACATAAAGAAGGGGTATAAGGAATCCAATGTAGTTTCCGCTTTTCAGCTGCGTTCAGTCCCGGAGATGGCATAAACTGAATCAGTGCCTCCCTTCACTTATTTTTCCATCTGTCTTTGTACTGAAATGGTCTCCATACTGTTGTAAGTATGCGCAAAGCGAGTTTGTAAGTATAAACAATGCAGGAAACCACTCTGCTGTATTTATCTTATTCTTATACTTATGTATGTTTTCATATGACTTCAACTCTATTTATCTATGGTAACTACAGCCCATAAGTTTCTATGTGTGTTTCATCAATTTTATCTTCTTAATTAACTCTAAATAGCCACCTGAAAAAGAACCTGTTATCTGTGACAAGTGCATGTTGCACCCCAATAAATAATATTACAATTGCAATAATCAATCAATCTGTGGTTGTGCTTTGTTCCCTACATTAATTAAAAGGCTTCAACACCTTGAGGAAACTACATATGCTATTCTATGCTACTAATTTTCTGATTTCTAGTGATGTTAGTTTGATAATTCCTTTGCAGCCTCACCAAGTTTTCAAATGAACAAATATACATTGGTATATTTTTTACAGAATATTCTGTATATTTACAGAATGCTGGCATATTTTTTCTGCTTTCTTGCATTGCGTGCTAGCAGCAAAGTGAAACTAATAAAACCTTCCAGCAGTATTATCTAGGGTTCAGACATCAGAATACTTTTTGTTTTCACTTTTCCACTCACAGAAAAGAGCAGCAAGAGTCACCAGAGAGGAGGAGCAGTGATGTCTATTTAATCCCAAATTTTCTTAGTAGCGAAATGTCCTACTTTTCAATGTATCTAGCTTTGGTGACAATTTGGCTTTCAAAAATCAAAATACAAGCAATTTTTCCAGAGATGGTCAAGAATTGGTCAGTACTTAAGATGATGATATTGTATAAGGGCAGTGTAAAAAAAATCAGAATAGCTGTTATCTATATTCTAGTTCTGACAGGATTGCCTTATACTGTTAAATTCTTAATTTGACTTTGAAATTTTAGCTCAAGGAAAACTAAGACATTTAGCTCTTTTGGTTCAGTAATCAGTAATAGAACATCTGCTGCTGTATCAACTTCAATCTGTGAATTTTAATTTTTCAGCTGGGCCAAAACAGGACAGTCATGAATTTCTTTTTGTGAGAACTCACTGCATACTTGAGATGTCTATAATTTATGGAATTATAGACTGGTATTTCTCAGAATTTGTTCCAAATTTCTGCCTATAAAGTTTATAAAACATGTTGAATGAGGTGATAAGAGATGTATCTAAGGATATGTGAAAGGATATCTTCTCAGGGAATGAAAAAGTATATTTTGATACACTTTCAGAGAAAGGACCAAGTTCACCCCTAGTGTAACTCCAGTGACCTAACTGGATTTATCGTAGGATGAATTTGACCCAGTACGATTAAGCTGTATAGACAGATCAACTATAGTCTCTCTCCTTTTATTATATTACTAATACCTAGAACTGAGCTAAAGCGAAATTTCCATTTGAATACACTATCAATGGCCAATTTGACTTTTAAAAAGTAAGAACAAGTTAACCAGCACAAATTAAACTAAAAAAATTACTTATTCCAGGATTTTCTCCAGGCTTGAGGATATCCTTTCCTAGGCATAACCTTTCCTAGGAGAGGTCAGTTTTTTACAGAGATGCTAGCCTTAATTTATTCTGAAATGAAAGATGGAAAAGACCTACTTGTTCTCTATTAGGTTGTCTATTAGGTTCCCCATACCATCCACGTAAATGCATGTTCTTCAGTGCTTTGTCCTTTCTTGTTTCCAAAGGGTAACTAAAACTGGCATAGGTGTTTTTTCTCAATGTCAGGTTTCAGAGTAACAGCCGTGTTAGTCTGTATTCGCAAAAAGAAAAGGAGTACTTGTGGCACCTTAGAGACTAACCAATTTATTTGAGCATGAGCTTTCGTGAGCTTTCAACTCACTGAGCTGTAGCTCACGAAAGCTCATGCTCAAATAAATTGGTTAGTCTCTAAGGTGCCACAAGTACTCCTTTTCTTTTTTCTCAATGTGTATATTTTAAAGTTAATGAAAAACCTTAGGACATTGATCTTGAATATATATAGTGCCTTTCATACCAATGGATGCAAGAATGCACACAAACTATATGGAAGGATCAAAACACAGCAGCTGTTTAACAGCACATTTCAACACTAAAGAAAGGTTTAGGATAGGAAATGAAGTCGAAATTATGGGCAGGAATAAACCCATGCTCTTGAAAACAGCACAAAAGACCATATGTAACCAGAATCTTGTCCTTCCTCCTCATCTAAAATCCTGCAGCCTCAGCAGTCATGGCTTCAGTACTGACTTGGAGGGAAGGGTCAAACCCTGCTCACTCAACTTATATGAATCCCAGATTAATACTGTGCATATGGGCAGAAACAACAATTGTTTCCCCATTCTTCCAGCATATGTCACTGAGATTGAAGTGCTCCTTTGTAACACAGTTTCCTCCCCTGGACATTATAGGTAGGTGCTTAAGGAACTGGCCATCTTATTATATAGTGTGATTTGGTGATCTGAAGCAGACACCAACTAGTATCCTATCTTGTGCTTGAACCGTTAGAACATTGATCAATAACCATTCAAGATAAGTTGTCAGTGACTCAGAAACAAGCAATGCCATTATTGCCCTGGAGTACCAGGGGATGTATATGTAGGGGCATTGCCAGCAGATCGAGGGATGTGATCGTTCCCCTCTATTCGACATTGGTGAGGCCTCATCTAGAGTACTGTGTCCAGTTTTGGGCCCCACACTACAAGAAGGGTGTGGAAAAATTGGAAAGAGTCCAGCGGAGGGCAACAAAAATGATTAGGGGCCTGGAACACATGACTTACGAGGAGAGGCTGGGGAACTGGGATAGTTTAGTTTGCGGAAGAGAAGAATGAGGGGGGATTTGATAGCTGCTTTCAACTACCTGAAAGGAGGTTCCAAAGAGGATGGATCTAGACTGTTCTCAGTGGTAGCAGATGACAGAACAAGGAGTAATGGTCTCAAGTTGCAGTGGGGGAGGTTTATGTTGGATAATAGGAAAAACTTTTTCACTAGGAGGGTAGTGAAACACTGGAATGCGTTACCTAGGGAGGTGGTGGAATCTCCTTCCTTTGAGGTTTTTAAGATCAGGCTTGACAAAGCCCTGGCTGGGATGATTTAGTTGAGCATTGGTCCTGCTTTGATCAGGGGGTTGGACTAGATGACCTCCTGAGGTCCCTTCCAACCCTGATATTCTGTGATTCTATGATTCTACCATGCCCCCACCCCTTTAACCTACTCATTTCTTCTTAAAAACAAAAAGCCCTCTAGTTTGACGTAGCCATTGGAGTGAAAGTACCAATTAATTCAGGGAAGTCCAATGTTCTGTGCTGTAAAGATTATTACAATAGTCCCTTCTGGACTTAGAATCAACAAATTTCTAATCAATTTCAGAAAAAAAATCCAAGGCAATGGATAGCTTTGTACAGGACTGTACATGCTACGTGAGCACCCTCATTTTCCGAGCCCTTTCCATGCGTATGATTCAATAGCAGTACTGGTACCAATAGTGAATGAGACTAATAGTATTAGTGATGCCACAGACTGATGCATTCTAGGATGCTCTACACGTGCAGCCATCTACACTATCTGGTGGCGATCTTGCAAATACTCACACAAATGCCTAGTTTCATGCATGTGACTAGTTCCAATGAAGGCAAGGAGACTATTCACATATGTAAAAGTTACGCACATGCATAACGTTTTGCAAAATCAGGGCCTCTGTCTGAAGCTGGAACAAACAAACCTCCACTCCCTGAACAGCTGCAGGGATTTAAATCCAAGATCCATAGGTCAAAGACCAACAATTACCCAAAGATTCCTCACAAAGACCATAATTAGCCACCAATGAAGAATTTCTTACCCAGACTCATTAAAGAAAACAAAATAAAGCCCCCTGATGTGAGGATCTTTAAAAAAGTAGAAAATAAAGGGTTTTTTTCCCCCACCAAGGTTTGTATTTACAAACACTATAATGCATCTGGTTTCTGTAGCATCTTTCTGAGCTGCAAAAGATTTCCTAAGTTGGAGTTGTTTGGTGTTATGAAAGCTTCTGCATCTAGAATCTTTCTGATTTACAAAAGGCTTAACAGGTCTGGATTTCCTGTCCTCCCCCTCCCCATCCTAATTCTTTCTGCCATTTAATGAGGCTGCTTAGCATTCTCAGTAGGCACTCTGCAAGCTCAGCCCTAAGACAGAAGATGGAGTTGTTTTGAAACAGAAGATGAATAATATTGTCAGAAGTATATTAATGAGCTAACGTGACTACACACCCATGCAAGGAGTATAGGTAATCAGAAAACTGAACAAGAAATGTTAATTAAGGATGGAGAATATGGTGTAGTAGGAATAACTGAAGCCTGTGGATGATTTTCATAACTAGAATGTCAATTTTGATTGTCACCAAGAAGAGAAAAAGGAAGAAGAGGTGGAGGCCATTAATGTCAAAGCTATTTGCACTGCAAGGGAATTACAATGACAAAGAAGGGAGTGCAGGGGCTTGGTAAAGGCCCAGAAAGGTACTGGGGCTGCAGAGGGGCAGCCTGGGAATAGGCAGCTGGTCCTAACCCCTTGCCAATGATGAGTGGCCATTACACTGCAGTCTGCCCCAGTGAGCAGGGGTTAGATGATGACTGGCAGTAGCCACTGAGTCAAGGTGGGTTTAGAGGGTTGGGGGTTCCCCTGGGAGGGGAGACCCAGAGTGTGGGGGTACTGCTGGGGCAGAACCCCAGGGTAAAGGGCACTGGCATCCAGGAGGGACATGGGCCAGCAGCAAGCGAGACATTGGCCTGCAGAGGGCACTCCATACACTGGAGAGCTAATTCCCAGGACGACCAGCAGGAGGCGTCGCACTGGTGAGCCGTTGCTTTGCTACAACCACTTTGAGATTTACTGATGAAAAGCTAGGTATTATTTCTATTTTATTTTGAAAATTTCAGCCAAAGTAAATAGATCTTTATCTGTTGGGGATTGGTCCTGCTTTGAGCAGGGGGTTGGACTAGATGACCTCCTGAGGTCCCTTCCAACCTTGATATTCTATGATAAATAGGTGGGAGCATAATTTATAAGAAAGCTACATAACGGAAAAGAAAAGACCAGTCTGACATAACCAGCAAGAAGCTTTCTTTTACCTTTTAGGTTTATTGCTGCTTATTATGCATTTATAAAATGAAATCTCCACATATCAACACAGTAAACAAGAAAGATGTGTCATCAATACATTGGGTTAGGAAATAAACAGCCTTGTTCACATTTTCCTTTTTCTTCTTACAAAATTGAAGTAAATTATTAATTAGGCTTCTTCCTGTCTCTGTCTTTGTTGCCCATGCTAATCTTAACAAGTAACAGTTATGGAACAGTACAAAAGATAATTTTTTTTTCTAATCCATTAAGAAGAGAACAGAACTGATGATAAAGTAGTCCTGATGAATCAAATAATCTGTGTTATGTTTTTGGAGGGAGGTTGTGTCACAGTCAACTAATTTTTACAGAACAACCATAGTTGGTTATAGCACAAGTGACTGGAGGAACACAGGACTGTCATAAATATAAGGGGAAGGGTAACCACCTTTCTGTATACAGTGCTATAAAATCCCTCCTGGCCAGAGGCAAAATCCTTTCATCTGTAAAGGGTTAAGAAGCTAAGGTAACCTTACTGGCACCTGACCCGAAATGACCAATGGGGGGACAAGATACTTTCAAATCTGGGGGGGGGGGGGGAGTTGTCTGTCTGTGTGATACCTTTGCCCGGAACAGATCAAGGAAGCAAGCTCTCCAACTCCTGTAGAGTTAGTAAGTAATCTAGCTAGAAAATGCATTAGGTTTTCTTTGTTTTTCGGCTTGTAAATTTGCTGTGCTGGGGGGAATGTGTATTCCAGTTTTTGTGTCTTTTTGTAACTTAAGGTTTTGCCTAGAGGGATTCTCTATGTTTTGAATCTGATTACCCCATAAAGTATTTACCATCCTAATTTTACAGAGGTGATTCTTTTACCTTTTCTTTAAATAAAATTCTTTTTTTAAGAACCTGATTGATTTTTTCATTGTTCTTAAGATCCCAGGGTTTGGGTCTGTGTTCACCTGTACCAATTGGTGAGGATATTATCAAGCCTTCCCCAGGAAAGGGGGTATAGTCCTTGGGGGGGGATATTTCGGGGGAAGACATCTCCAAGTGGTCTCTTTCCCTGTTCTTTGTTTAAATTGCTTGGTGGTGGCAGCATACTGTTCAAGGACAAGGCAAAGTTTGTACCTTAGGGAAGTTTTTAACCTAAGCTGGTAAGAATAAGCTTAGGGGGTCTTTCATGTGGGTCCCCACATCTGTACCCTAGACTTCAGAGTGGGGAAGGAACCCTGACAAGGACGAAGGGAGATGTTCAGAATATCACAAATATGAGGTGTTTCTGAAAATCTTTGAAAGTATCAATGTAAATCAGATACTTCTTCATTTGACCAAGAGAAGGGATGAGAGATTTGGTACTAATGATGGATTTGCATTTCCCAGATACTTTTAGCTGTTAACTAAACTTTAATTTAGTTATTATGTTATTAAGCAAGAATGTGACTGTATCTTTACTCTCTCTTTTTTCTTCCTATAGTACTCTGGATGCCCAGGGATGCAAACTTCCATAACAGATGATTAGAAACCCAAAGTGGGTGCCATACACAGGATATAGGTTAGAGTGACGCATTCACAACATGTTCAACATTTTTCCTGAATATTGTGGATGGTCTTTCTGATGGGTCAAAGGCCAGCAAATCATTCATAGTCCATGGCACTTAAACTGAGTAGGATAAGTAGGAGTAGCATAGTGCAGGATTTCCTTCTAAATGCAAGAGTCTATTTCAGATCCCAGCTGTCTTTCCCAATTTACAACTAAAAGTCATTATAGCAGTATTAATTTTAGAGCAGTACTTGCCCTTCCTGTCACATTCATGTGATCTTCCTGAGATTTTGGCATATATTTGATTTCTGAAAATACTGAATACACAAGGTAAAATTTGAAGTTTTCAGCCATTTCAAAAATGAAGAAACTACGCCATAACCTAGCTTACAGTTATCCTGTCCTTATCTAATATAAACATTTGTAGCACATAAGTTGACCTCTTATTTATATTCTAGTTCATGAGAAGTAGAGCAGGAGCCTTTAAGTTGATGAGATGTTAACAAGACACTACATGAGGGACCATTTTCTGAAACTGTCAACACTCCAAGTTGTCAAGAGACAGCTGAGTTGTAAAATGCTCCTGTCACCCTGGGAGATGCATCATACCATTGAAGCATGCGGATAAATTGCTATCCAACTCATGGAAGTTGCTATATGAACAAAATAAGGGAGTAAGAAACTCACCAATTGATCAACTAATATAAAAACAGCAGAAAGAATACAGTACATATATTTTCTTGAACATATGCGGCAATCAATTTTTCCTGCAATATTAAATGTATTCCCTCATGGTTCCCAATGGATGCCATGGACTATGAATACAGCAATCTGCATAATAGGTGTCAGAATAATCACAGTAATATGTGTCAGAAAGTAGCAATGAGTATATAGTAATTAAACAAATCTCCCAAGAGCTTAACATACAAAGATCTTAAAAATAAAAAACAACAAAAAAACGTAAAAACAATTTCATGCACAAAAGTGGTTTTACTGCAGTTTCAAGGACAGATAATAAGTATTCTTCCACCTGATGTAGTTCCTCACATTTCACCATGAATAAAAATAGCCTTTGCATTAGTCAAACCACACAATGCAACACACACAATGAAGAGATCATGGTCAATATTCACATTCAGCTGAATTTGGACTTGATCTGAACCTTAACTCACTTAATCAGTAATGTATTCTCTCAAGTTAGAGTTGATAATAACTTTCATTTAAACTGTGGATCATGTCCCAGCTACATTAAGCCAAAAACAAGGCATTCCTAGTTAAATGCACCTGTAAAGGAGAATAGACAAATCTAAAGTCTGATCATCTATAGAAAATTATGCAAAACCAGAATTAAATAGCCCAATATTCCCTGTCCCCGCCCCATCCCTGTCCAAATGAAGCTCTACCCCAAGTAGAACTTCGATAACTAGAAAAGACAGAATCCATGAAGTCCACTATAGTGTTGATGTTACCCACCTAATTAGTCTGAAAGATGATATTATGATGGGTGAGGTGACAATTTAGGGAATACATGTACAATTTATGAATTTTGGGATTTTATGAAATTGTTGTATCATTGAAGTCTCAGTATATGAGGAATCCCTTGTCTGCTGTCAGAGCTGTCTCACGTATCTCCCAAATGAAGGACAAGGGAGAGTCATTAAACCTTGATGGTTGCCCATTCAAACAGAAGCACCTTAGGACAATGGGTTAGCTGAAGCTAGGAGAACTAGTTTTATCCAATTTTTCTCCAAGGGGCTGAGGTTTAAAGGAGTGGAATTTTCCCAGAAGCAGAACAACCTTTGGCTTGACTCCTGACTCTGGCTCTGATCTTTGGCTTAGCACTTCGGTTCCAGGCTCCTGGCTGTAATCATTAGGTCTCACCACCCATGGCCCAGTCCCTACGGTAAGTGTCCAGAAGAGGGAGCTTTAGTAGGGCTTTGTCAGGTGGCAACATAAAACCTATGGTCAGTAGTGCTTTGCATCCCAAAGGGTCAGAGCTCACTTTATTTTTAAAGGAATAGAGACCAAACCCAATCAAGAATAAAACATGCTTCTCACAATATCCTTGGTTTTCATTGGAAGTCTTCCATTCAAGGTCAGACTAGGCTTGACTTTGGTTCATTTGTGAAATCTGAATAGATAACAACCCAGGTGATGTGGTAGGAAAGATATAGAAAAGAGACAGATCCAAAGCCAAATAAAGCCAGCAGGAGTATTCCTGTGGAGTTCAATAGGCTTTTGATCAGCTCTGAAGATAAGTATGAAAAAACAAGGGTAAATCCTGGCTCCATTGAAGTCAATGGGAGTTTTGCCAGTGTTTTTAAACTGAGGCATGATTTTACCTAATGCAGCAATAACAGGGACAACAAAATACTCTCTTATGCTAAGTATGAATAGTACTTAGTAAAATGGAGCCTGTGATGGGACAAAGAGGCTTCACAACAGCAGAGAATGGGTTAGGAGAGTCTATGGGCCCAGCTAGCCCCACCCTGCTCTACCTGTGGCCAATGCCAAGCCTGGAGGGAGAATAAAAGGAGAGAGCCTGGCTCAGGAATGAGGATGGAGCTCTGCCTCTGCCTGAAGCGAGCTTTACTGGCAGAGAGATGGGCGTACTAGCCGGAGCAGCCACTGGGGATGAGTAGTTAGACCTCAGGAGAGAGCAACACTCAGTTAAGAGACTGCCTGTGGACTAAGGAGAAAGGAAAGGGCAGGGACACCCCACTGGCAGACTGGGAATAGTCCAGTATTGAGTTGGCTTTGTTTTTTGTCTTAAAGCATTTCAGGGATGAGATCCTCCAACCCCACCCCATTCCAGAAGGGAGTAAGACTGAAGGGACGATTAGCTGTTGGGCTGAAGCCTGCCTTAGTGAACAGACTTCCTCTCCCTCCCCACTTCTGCCAGGAGAATTGTGGCCATGTCAGAGCATCAGGAAGCTCCAGGGTGAGCTGTGCTCTAGGCAAACCACTACAGATTTGGTTGAGAATGCAAGTATAACCTAGTCCGTGTGGAAGGGACCTAGTCAGGCCTTGAAAAGAAAAGGGGTGGATACCCTAAAGCAAATGTCTCTCTTTCCCCGTAGCTGGATGGCTATCGATCCACTGATAAAATGGATGGCTGAGCAGAACACTCAATACCAGCAACAACAAATCTTCCAGCAAATAGCCAACCACCAGCAGCCATTTAATACATGATCTAATGGTCCAATAGCAGCAACTAGTACAATAGGTGATCACTGTACTATGGCTGCCTACTATAGCAGTATTGGCAAAACTTGATTCAGCAGTAGCCCCTTTCTCGTCAGGCATACAAAGAGGAGGCCCGACAACAAGGCCTTCCTTGAAACTTTGGGGCAAATGGCACCTGCAGCTCAGTGACCCCTTGAACAATAGGCAGTTTTGCTGGCCCCATTCTTAACTGGGATTGAGCAAACAGCTAATCTTGCTTTTAGACCTTGTCACTGTCTGAAATTATATGCAGGTCAGCAGCATCTTTGATACTGTGGACATCTCATAAGAGACACTCCACAACATTTCTGGGAAGAATGGTATCCTTTCAGAGCACAGTCCTGCATGATTGCCAAAAAGCTATGAAATTCATGTTGGAGATGGCTCAGACCTGAGATGAAGACAGGAACCCAGATGGCAAAGATGACTACTTGAATTCTTCACCCAGATATTCCCCACCCTAGGGGAAAGGACTGTGTCCTAGGCCATGAACCCAAGACCATGGCAAATGTCAGTCACCTAATGAAGAGCTATCTGCTGGCCAAGGACCATGTGGACCAGATGGAGTCAAAGGAACGTCACAGCCAAATGAAAAAACTGGCCATGAAGGCTGACATCTTGAGGGGTGCCCCTCTGTTTCCCCCATCACCCAAACTCCGGAGTCCCCATCGATTGTGGGGACCATGGATTTCCTGCACAAAAGGTCTGGAGCTGTTGACTCAGCCCCAGTTTGAGAAACCACCAATCTACCTGATCTTAAGAAGGAAAAAACCATGGAAACCAAAATAGGGGGACCTCATGCAGATGGGACCTTCTGGGGACCTAGGGAAGTTCCCCAATTGCAACAGCAAAATCTCAGACATTTACTTTTTCAAGTGGCCATCTTGGGCACTGGTCCCAAGATTACCCCTTCATGGAGGGCAGGTTTGGGAAAATCTGGACTGCTGGAGCCTGAGCTCAACAACCAAAGCTTGTGACGTTGACTAGCTTTGTAAAGGTGAATGGGACAGAAGTGGTGGGTCTCAGAGATTCAGGATTCTCTGGTGTAGTCCCTCTGTGATCCCAATCTTGGATCACCCCCAGGTACCATCCTTCTATAATGCATACATGGGAATGTGAAACCCTACGGATATTGTGACAGAATGTACCTGTGTGCATACCCTACATACTGTTGTAGTAATCTTTGTACAAAGTATACAGTGTAAAGTATCCTCTGAAAACTCTGACTTGAAGACCCTTTCCTTACCCAAGTCGGAAATCCTAACAAAATTCTCCAACTTAATTGAAGAACAGAGAACTGATGACATGCTGAACCAGGCCTATGTCCACGTGGCAGTTTTCAATGGGGAAATGGTGGAACCTCAACAAGCTAAAGTCTTCCCTCATTTTGAGATTCAGAGTGATCATCCCTATCACCTCGAGAGAGACCGCCAGCCTGAGGAAATCTGAAACCAGCTTCTCGTGTCCAGATCCCATCAGAAGAAGGTCATGTGGTTGGTCCACAGCATACATTTCATAAAGCACCTCAGAAAGGAGAAAATTCTAGTCTGGCTCAAATTCTAGTCTGATTTTTTTTTTTTTGGCCTGGAATGTAAAAGGACATCCCCAACTTTTTTGCCTGCTGCCCAGAGGGCTAGTTCACAGCACCCCAGCCAATGGAGAAAACGTCACTGGTTCCCCTCCCACTGGAGAGCATACCCTTTAATCATATTGGGATGGACATAATTGGCCCTCTTGAAAAGAGTGCTGCAGGTTACCAGTACATTTTGGTACTTGCGGACTATGTCAAGCATTATCATAAGGTCATATCCCTGTGCTCTATGAATGCCAAAGCAGTTGTTTCTGAACTGATGAAAATCTTTGCCTAGACTGGGGTTCCACATTATAATAGACCAGGGAACAAACATGTCCCAGACAATGAAGGAACTATGTTGACTGTTGAAAATAAAGACCCTCCAAACATCAGTCTACGATCCCCAAACAGACAAGCTGGTGGAATGATTTAATGGGACCCTAAAGAATATGCTAAGAAAGTTTATCACTATGAATATCTGACATTGGAACCAATTACTCCCTCCCCTTCTGTTTGTAATGAAAGGAGTGTCACAATCCACCATTTACTTTTTACAATTAAAGCTATTATTATGGGAGACAACCACAAGGGATTTTGGACCTCATATGGGAAATGTGGAAAGAACAGTCACCTGGCATGGATAATGTGGTATAGTACATTCTTGACCTTCAGGAGAGGCCCAAAGCTTTAAGCTTATTCTCCTATGTGCCCAGAGCACCCAGAAAGCAGCCTTTAATAAAAGGGCCCACCTTCAGGGGGTTCAACCTGAGGATCGGTTTCTCTTATTACTTCCCAGTGCGGAATTGAAGTTGTTTGCCTGCTGGCAGGGGCCTTATGAGGTGATATGACGAGTGGGGCCTGTGAATTACAATGTCCAGAAGACAGATGTAAACTCCAACAAATTTACCTCATGAATCTTCTAAAGCCATGGAAGGCTTGAAAGGACCTGTTTATAGCCCCCTAGCCACCAAAGTCTGAATTGGGCCCACAGACTACTGGAACCTCAAAGCCTGGGATGGTCAAAATCAGGACCAACCTCACTCCAGAACAAATGGTCCAGGCCCAGCAGTTGATTACTCCCTTCTCCATGGTGTTTTCTATGCAATCTGGATGAACCCTCTAATTTCTCATTACTCTAAGACTGAACCCGGACAATGAGTCAGAGAAAATTCATGACCCCCTTCCCCAGAGAATAAGAGAAGCAAGAACTTCAGTAGATGCTAGAGCTGCAAGTAATTGAGGAGTCATTTAGAGAACAGAGAAGCTCAGTAGTGCCCATCCCTAAGCCTGATCGGACTATTCATTTTTGTATAGATTTCTGGAAAGTAAATGCCATATTGAAATTTGATGTGTACCCTATACCATGCATTGATGAATTATTTGATGTCTAGGTGAGGCAGAGTACATTACCACCCTAGATCTGACCAACAGGTATTTGATGGCAGATCCTCCTCATGCCTGAGTCCCAAGGAAAAATGGCCTTTGCCACCCATTTTGGTCTTTTTAATTCCAGACTACGCCATTTGGATTACATGAGGCCCCAACCATGTTCCACCAACTGATGGACCAGGTCCTCCGGCTCCATAATAGCTATGCTGTTGCATACCTGGATGACAGCATAATCTACAGTCGAACCTGGGAAAACCACCTAAAACAAGTAACTGCCATACTCCAGTCCCTCAAGGCAGCTGTCCTGATGGAAAACCCCTACTAAATGCCACCTGGGCAAAAATGAGAATCTACCTGGGGAAAGAGAAGGTGTGATCCTTGGTGGATAAGGTCCAGCCCTCCAGTCATGCCCCATGCCAACTCCAAAGAAAAAGGTATACAGCTTCTTAGGACTGTCATAATACTAACAACAATTTATTCCCGGCTTCTTGACTATTGTGGCCCCTTGTAGGGATCTCCTTAAAAACAATAGCCCCAAAAGATCCAGTGGACCAATGCTTGTCAAGACACCTTTTAAACCCTTAAGCCCCATCTCTGCTGAGAACCAGTTTTGTACAGTTTCAACTTCACCAGGGAATTCCTGCTACAAACCAATCCCTCCAATGCGGGATTAGGAGCCACCTTATCTCAGGGGATGGAAGGTGATGAACATCTCCTCTACCTTAGCTGAAAATTTTTCTCAAGGGAGAAGGTCTCTTCTGTAGTCATAAAAGAGAGACATTAGTGGTGAAGTAGGTCATGGACTCACTCCAATACTATCTTCTGGGCAGTCATTTCACCTTAGTTACTGACCATGCCCCGCTACTTTGGCTGCATGTCATGAAGGACACCAACCTCCAAATTATGAGTTTTATCTATCCCTTCAGCCATTCTCCTTCTGCATACAACATAGCGGCTCAGTGCTTCCTTCCCCTGGGCAAACCCACAGCTGCAGAGGAAGGTCAACAAGGGAGCACCGCTCCATCCATTTCACTACAAGGCCCTAATCTTGTTTGGGATCACTACTGTAATATAGTAATAAATAGTTCAAAATTCTTAAGCAGCTATCTACACCCATGCAGAACCAAGAGAATATTGGCAGACCATTAAGTGATCACATTGCAAAATCCAGTGCTCTTGCACCAAATACATATTGTAAACCTCTAAAACTCTCACAGGTCACAACAAATTTTCATGAGATCTTCAAAAGGCACACCTGTGAGTCAAGGACTGTCTCTCTGCCAAATTTCTAGCATCTCCCACTGACATTCTAAAGCTGTTCAAAAATGTCACAATATTTTATAATGGAAAAGTAATTTTTTTCACTCTCCGTTCTCAAAAACAGCTGCACTTAAAAAACAACACTGTAGTGTGAACAACCATGCCAAGTTTCAGAAAGGAAATATCAAGAGTTATCAGCAAATGGAAGTCATTCTGCAACCATAACAATAGGCATCACTGTGACAAAGTTCCTCCTCTACCTTGGTGGGTCTTGCGCTTATTGGCGGATTTGCTCATGTTGGAGCTTCACGGCAGCCCTTAGTTTGGCCATTTTTGTGAACCCAGAGTCCAGGTCAACTCCTCCTGTGTCTGACCAGGAGTTGGGAGGTTTGGGGTGAACCCAGGCCCGCCCTCTACTCTGGGTTCCAGCCCAGGGCCCTGTGGAATGCAGCTGTCTAGAGTGCCTCCTGGAACAGCTGTGTGACAGCTACAACTCCCTGGGCTACTTCCCCATAGCCTCCTCCCAACACCTTCTTTATCCTCACCATAGGACCTTCCTCCTGGTGTCTGATAATGCTTGTACTCCTCAGTCCTCCAACAGTATGCGTTCTCACTCTCAGCTCCTAGTGCCTCTTACTCCCAGCTCCTTACACGCGCACCACAAACTGAAGTGAGCTCCTTTTTAAACCCAGGTGCCCTGATTAGCCTGCCTTAATTGATTCTAGCAGTTTCTTGATTGGCTGCAGGTGTTCTAATCAGCCTGTCTGTCTTGTCTCCAGAAGGTTCCTGATTGTTCTGGAACCTTCCCTGTTACCTTACCCAGGGAAAAGGGACCTATTTAGCCTGGGGCTAATATATCTGCCTTCTATTACTCTCCTGTAGCCATCTGGCCCAACCCTGTCACACCAGTTACTAGAAAAAGTCACAATATCATGAAGAACTGGGTATCTTAGTAAGACACTGGATAGTGTCAAACAGAATGTTAAAAATGTATCCTTTGTTTTGGTGAAAAAAACCCTCAAAAGAATTATACAAGCACAACAAAATAACATATGATAAAAGAGACTATAAAATGTTTCTGTTTAAAACAAGATAAAAATAAATTAGTGGACTGACAAAAAAAAAAACCCTTCCCTGTTACCTTACCCAGGGAAAAGGGACCTACTTAACCTGGGGCTAATATATCTGCCTTCTGTTACTCTCCTGTAGCCATCTGGCCCGACCCTGTCACATATGCCTAGACATGTAATTTATTTGCCCTTTTGTGTTTATAATTCTGCTAGATTATCTAAGTGTCTGTATTCTTAATGTACAGGGAACTTCTGCTTAGTGCTCACAGACTAGCTCTGGTACTTTTGTTTTGTTTAATGTAATTATCACCTACACAAACTATACTAATGCAATGTAAAGGCAGCAAGGAAACATTAAAATAAAAGTCACTGGAACTGCAAAAAAAAAAAAACCTTCCCTGTTACCTTACCCAGGGAAAAGGGACCTACTTAACCTGGGGCTAATATATCTGCCTTCTGTTACTCTCCTGTAGCCATCTGGCCCAACCCTGTCACACACTGTGCTCTGCCATAACAATTACAAAAGGTCAAATTACATTCTCATCTGTAACGGTGTAACCTGGACTAATTCCACTGAAATCAGTGGTGTTACGCTACATTTACACCAGCTTAAAATGAGAGCAGAATCTGATCTGTAAAACAATATTTGATTGTAAGAACAGGAACACGGGGGGGTTAGGAACTGTAACACCTGATCAGACCAATGCTCTACTCAGTCCAGTATCCTATCTCCAGCAAAGGCTAGTACCAGATGTTTAAGAGAAAGATGTAAAAACTCCATAATGGATGATTATGAACTGATGTGCCCATGGGGAAACTTTCTTCTTTGCTCCAAGCAGTTAGAAATTAGTTGGCTTTTGCCCAGAAGCATGAAATTATATAGCTGGTTATACATTCTCATCCTATCTAATAGTAGAAAAAAGGTCACAAAATAGGCTACTGGGGTTGCTTTAGTTGTTACTGTACATAGTGCAGATTACATACTGTTATGTTTGGTTTTCACTGTTTCCGTGAGAGGAAGACTACAGTCTGTGGGATTAGTGTCGGGAACAAGTGGCTTTTCATATGCTAGATTGGTCTCATTTGCCTTCATAAATTGTTTCTTTAGGGTGTGGTGCCACTGTTCCTTTCTTCTGCGAATCAAATTTCTTCTCCCTGCTGCACTTCCTATTCTCCTATTCCAATTCTCCATTCCACCTACTCTTCATTTCTCCCATACCTTTCTTTCTCCTCCCAGCCTCCATACACATTAAAGACTCATTATTTTTATTTTTTTAAAGTAATTAATATATATATTTGGTACTGTACAATTCACTTGCCACAACTTAACTCTTATTTCATGAACTTTGGTGCATGTATGTAACTTTGCAAGAAGCTCATATAACATTGCCAAACTTTTCAAACACCCTACTGCATGAAAAAAACTAAAGGGGGGGAAAAAACCTCATCTTGATGCCAATGCTACAAATACCTAGATATTTTAAGGTTAAATTGTTAGAGGTATTTTTAAGAACAGTTTCTTTTTCTTTTGCTTAACTGACTTACAGAGTCTTATCTGAGTAAAGTTTGACAAGCTCTGGGTAGTGTCAACCCTCCCACCCCTATGAGTCACTGAGTTGCTTTTATTATTGCATCTGGTGCTTTATTTAAAAAAAAAACTGCTACAGCACAGCTACAAACATTGTAGGTAACCCTTTCATGTTTCTCAATCACAGGGGACCATGTAAAGCACAAGAATAATGAGTATATCTTTAATCACTCCTGGCTTCTCCATTCCTGAAGAAAATGATAAAGAGAGATCTTCCTTGCTCCGTAACAGACTTTTTATTTTTCTTAATGAGGCAGCTGCAGAGAGCTATTTGGTCAGACTTTCCTTATTCACAGCAAAATCCTTATGGAATTAATTTTATTACATTCAGAGTATAAAAGTAAACAGCATATGGCTTTGTTAATATTATAATGTCACAGCACAATCTGTCAGAAAATGTAAAAAATTTTTTGAGCAATTTCATTTATTTGCAGTTCACGGGAAAAACAAAAAACAAAAGATCCTCTGCCTCTAAAATGCAGCAAACAATTTTTTAATTTTTGGTTTGTATTCCCTGTTTAAAAAGTACGCCTGTGCATATTGCCTTCAATAACAAAACTAAAGTGGAAAAGCAGTTGCTTTGTTACCAGGAGTTAAAAGGTCATTTCCCCTTGATGAAAAAGCCTTTTCTATCAGGTAAGTAGCTGCTACACTCCATAAAACTGGCAACCCTTCAAAAGGTTTTAGAAACTAGCAGCATTGTTTGAAGATAAAGAAGATAAGGTCATTCACTTTGTGTTTAGTCCTGCAAACCTTACTAGGTGACCCTTTGATATTGAAATGAAGAGAGCTTTAAATTGTTTTGTCTTTATACAGCTAATGATCACTGGCTGATAATCACTTTTTTAAACCATCAAAAACCCTAGCTGAATTAAACTGTATAAAATATTGTGATATATTTCCAGCAAGTGGCGATTGCTACCAAGTATTGCACATGGGATATGCATACTACACTCAGTGTTTGGTTCTGAGCCCTAGGCTTTCCCATTATTTTATACTCTGTTTGACAGACACTATTAGCTCAATAATGGCTGACATGATTTTCACTGCATAGTTATATTGCTACAGTAGATTAATTACTATACTAGATTAACTAGAACAAAACTGAATAAATAAAGTATGTAAAATCTGTAACCTCTTATTGGGAATATTATGCCAGCATTAAACAAAGCTTGCACTTAATATGTACAATACATCAAAATTTACTTATGAGCACTGTTGCCAGGCACTATGTAACTGTGTATTGTTATATGTGTAATTAACTGAACTATAACATTTATCTGATATATGGCACAAACTTCTCTCCCTGGAGGAATGGATTCTGTTTTTAAATACTTTTCTTAATTTATGCTTTGGGGGTTTTTTACATATTTTCCTTTAATGGAACGAGTTATGAGTACGTGTCATTTTCTAATACAGAGTAAGCATTTTCAGAAGGATTGTATTTTCTCTATTTTTGTACTATGAAAACAAAAAAAAAATGCCTAATCCCACATATATAGTAAATACTGTGCCTGGTAAGCATGCTTCAGGGTCCACAACATCACTTTCACTATGTGAACTTTCAAATTAGCTTGTTAATTGTTTGTTTTAATACCATTTCCACGCTATTTTGGATACTCTTTAAAATTATATCTCTATCACTGTAGATGTTGCTGAAAAGTATACATAAACAGGTTACGTGTCTCAGTTTAGAACATTCATTAACACTGTATCCCTCAAATCACTGTCAAACAATTAAAAAGTACCAAAATCCTTACCTAATGGAGCGGACCCAGTACAAAGATGCAACAAGGGAATCCAAAGGATGTAAGCAACAAGTAGGAGATGCTGATGGAAAGATAAGGGCTGCTGCATGTTGTCCAAGGATATGTTTTATCCATCCATCAGCAGTTTTTCAGAAGTTAACTTTTGAAGTACTAAACTTTGCAAGAAAAGACATCAGCTTGCCTTTGTGTTTAAATCTGCCTTCTTTTGTAAAAAAAACAAACAAACAAAACAAACAAAAAAACCCTCTCTTCTGAGGAGAGCTCAGTGTATTTTCAACTGAGAGAGAACCCCTTCAGCTATATATAAAATGTATGGCTAACACACACACACACACACACACACACACACACACACACACACACACACACACACACACACACACACACACACACACACACGCCACCAGAGACTGCAGCCCACACTCCAGCTGCTTACACTCCAGCTGCTCTACACACCCTGTAACACAACACACACACACAGAGGGTGGGAGCAGTCTGTACAGTCATTGTCAGGATCTGTGACTTTTAACTTTCAGCAGGAAGGGGTGGCCCTGGGAAAATTAGGGTTGCAAACCAAATTCACTTACTTATGCAGGACATAAAGGGGAAAATGTGAAATGCAAGTTACTGAAGTTATGATTAACATCAGCACTACAAAACCATTTATATGACAAATACGCAAAACCATTATACTGTTAGAGTGGAAATGTTTTGTTTTTAACTTTGAGTTCCTTGAGGTTAAGGTTTCATTTATCCAAAGCTGAACTGAAATTGTGACCATTCAATGTTTTCCACTATCTTAGAGTGTATGTCCTACATTCAGTTTCTACAGTACTGAAGTACAATGGTGTAACATTAGGGGTGCTTTCCTTATAACATTAGGACTGTCGTCCCATTATAAAAATGAGTATCTGATGAAATTATCCCATCAGCAGAAACATTATCTAAGGGTATGTCTACACTACAAAACTAGGTCAAATTTATAGAAGTCGGTTTTGTAGAAAGCATTTTTATACAGTCAATTGTGTGTGTCTCCACACACATGCTCTAAGTGGATGTAGTCAGCGGACTGTGTCCACAGTACCGAGGCAACCGTCAACTTCCGGAGCATTGCACTGTGGGTGGCTATCCCACAGTTCCCGCAGTCTCCACCGCCCATTTGAATTCTGGGTAGAAATCCCAGTGCCTGATAGGGCTAAAACATTGTTGCTGGTGGTTCTGGGTACATATCGTCAGGCCCCCGTTCCCTCCCTCCCTCTATGAAAGCAAGGGCAGACAATCGTTTTGCACCTTTTTTCTTGAGTTACCTGTGCAGATGCCATACCACAGCAAGCATGGAGCCCGCTCAGCTAACCATCACCGTATGTCTCCTGGGTGCTGGCAGACGCGGTACTGCATTGCTACACAGCAGCAGTTTATTGCCTTTTGGCAGCAGACAGTGCAGTATGACTGGTAGCCGTCGTCGACATAGTCATGGGCGCTCTTTTAACCGGGCGCCTGGGCAAACGTGGGAGTGACTCAGCCATTTCCCTTGTTTCGTTTCATGGCGATTGAGTCCTACCGGCAGCTAACCGAAGACGATGGCCGGTAGTCATACTGCACCGTCTTCTGCTGAGCACCCAGGAGATGACGATGGCTAGTGGTCGTACTGCACAGTCTGCTGCCAGCAAGATGTATAAAGATAGATGAAGTGGCTCAAAACAAGAAATAGACCAGATTTGTTTTGTATTCATTTTCTCCTCCCTCCCTCCCTGTGTGAAATCAACGGCCTACTAAACCCAGTTTTGAGTTCTATCCTTGAGGTGGCCATTCAGTTTCTCACAAAGCCACCCCCTTTGTTGATTTTAATTCCCTGTAAGCCAACCCTGTAAGCCATGTCATCAGTCGCCCCTCCCTCCGTCAGGGCAATGGCAGACAATCGTTCCGCGCCTTTTTTATGTGCAGACGCCTACCACGGCAACCGTGAAGCCCACTCAGGTCACTTTGGCAATTAGGAGCACATTAAACACCACACGCCTTATCCCGCAGTGTACGCAGCACCAGAACCTGGCAAAGCGATACCGGGCGAGTAGGCGACGTCAGTGCGGTGACGAGAGTGATGAAGACATGTACATAGACTTCCCTCAAAGCACGGGACCTGGCAATGTGGGCATCATGGTGCTAATGGGGCAGGCTCATGTGGTGGAATGCCGATTCTGGGCCCGGGAAACAAGCACAGACTGGTAGGACCGCATAGTGTTGTAGGTCTGGGACGATTCCCAGTGGCTGCGAAACTTTCGCATGCGTAAGGGCACTTTCATGGAACTTTGACTTGCTTTCCCCTGCCCTGAGGCACAAGAATACCAACATGGGAGCAGCCCTCACAGTTGAGAAGCGAGTGGCAATAGCCCTGTGGAAGCTTGCAACGCCAGACAGCTATCGGTCAGTCGGGAATCAATTTGGAGTGGGCAAATCTACTGTGGGGGCTGCTGTGATGCAAGTAGCCAAAGCAATCAAAGATCTGCTGATATCAAGGGTAGTGACCCTGGGAAATGTGCAGGTCACAGTGGATGGCTTTGCTGCAATGGGATTCCCTAACTGTGGTGGGGCCACAGACGGAACCCATAGCCCTATCTTGGCACCGGAGCACCAAGCCGGCGAGTACATAAACCACAAGGGGTACTTTTCAATAGTGCTGCAAGCACTGGTGGATCACAAGGGACATTTCACCAACATCAACGTGGGATGGTTGGGAAAGGTACATGACGCTCGCATCTTCAGGAACTCTGGTCTGTTTCAAAAGCTGCAGGAAGGGACTTTATTCCCAGACCAGAAAATAACCACTGGGGATGTTGAAATGCCTATAGTTATCCTTGGGAACCCAGCCTACCCCTTAATGCCATGGCTTATGAAGCCGTACACAGGCAGCCTGGAGAGTAGTCAGGAGCTGTTCAACTATAGGCTGAGCAAATGCAGAATGGTGGTAGAATGTGCATTTGGACGTTTAAAAGCGCACTGGCACAGTTTACTGACTCGGTTAGACCTCAGCGAAACCAATATTCCCACTGTTATTACTGCTTGCTGTGCGCTCCACAATATCTGTGAGAGTAAGGGGGAGACGTTTATGGCGGGGTGGGAGGTTGAGGCAAATTGCCTAGCTGCTGGTTACGCACAGCCAGACACCAGGGCGGTTAGAAGAGCACAGGAGGGTGCGGTGCACATCAGAGAAGCTTTGAAAACTAGTTTCATGACTGGCCAGGCTATGGTGTGAAAGTTCTGTTTGTTTGTTCTTGATGAAACCCCCCATCTCTTGGTTCACTCTACTTCCCTGTAAGCTAACCACCCTCCCCTCCTCCCTTCGATCACCACTTGCAGAGGCAATAAAGTCATTGTTGCTTCACAGTCATGCATTCTTTATTCATTCATCACACAAATAGGGGGATAACTACCAAGGTAGCCCAGGAGGGGTGGTGGAGGAGAGAAGCACCAGGAGGGGTGGTGGAGGAGGGAAGGACAAGGCCACACAGCACTTTAAAAGTTTAAAACTTGTTGAATGCCAGCCTTCTGTTGCTTGGGCAATCCTCTGGGGTGGAGTGGCAGGAGGCCCCCCCACCGCATTCTTGGGCGTCTGGGTGAGGAGGCTATGGAACTTGGGAAGGAGTGCTGTTGGTTACACAGGGGCTGTAGCGGCGGTCTGTGCTCCTGCTGCCTTTCCTGCAGCTCAACCATACGCTGGAGCATATTAGTTTGATCCTCCAGCAGCCTCAGCATTGAATCCTGCCTCCTCTCATCACGCTGCCGCCACCTTTCAGCTTCAGCCCTCTCTTCAGCCTGCCACTTACTCTCTTCAGTCCACCACCTCTCCTCCCGGTCATTTTGTGCTTTCCTGCACTCTGACATTGTCTACCTCCACACATTCATCTGTGCAGTGTCAGTGTGGGAGGACAGCATAAGCTCAGAGAACATTTCATCGCGAGTGCATTTTTTCTGCCTTCTAATCTTTGCTAGCCTCTGGGAAAGAGAAGATCCTGTGATTCTTGAAACACATGCAGCTGGTGGAGGTATTTAAAAAGACACACATTTTATAGAACAATGGGTACACTCTTTCACGGTAAACCTTGCTGTTAACATTACATACATAGCACATGTGCTTTCGTTCCAAGGTCGCATTTTGCCTCCCCCCAACGCGTGGCTAGCCCCTCCCCCCTTCCCCTTCCACATGGCTAACAGCGGGGAACATTTCTGTTCAGCCACAGGCAAACAGCCCAGCAGGAATGGGCACCTCTGAGTGTCCCCTTAAGAAAAGCCCCCTATTTCAACCAGGTGACCATGAATGATATCACTCTCCTGAGGATAACACAGAGAGATAAAGAACGGATGTTGTTTGAATGCCAGCAAACATACACGGCAATGCTTTGTTCTACAATGATTCCTGAGTACGTGCTACTGGCCTGGAGTGGTAAAGTGTCCTACCATGGTGGATGGAATAAGGCTGCCCTCCCCAGAAACCTTTTGCAAAGGATTTGGGAGTATATCCAGGAGAGCCACGAATGCCAGGGCAAATTAATCGTTAAACATGCTTGCTTTTAAACAATGTATAGTATTTTAAAAGGTACACTCACCAGAGGTCCCTTCTCCACCTGGAGGGTCCAGGAGGCAGCCTGGGGTGGGTTTGGGGGGTAGTGGCTCCAGGTCCAGGGTAAGAAACAGTTCCTGGCTGTCGGGAAAACCGGTTTCTCCACTTGCTTGCTATCTACAACCTCATCATCATCATCTTCCTCGTCCCCAAAACCTGCTTCTGTGTTGCCTCCATCTCCATTGAAGGAGTCAAACAACACAGCTGGGGTAGTAGTGGCTGAACTCCTAAAATGGCACGCAGCTCAACACAGAAGCGGCACGTTTTGGGCTCTGACCTGGAGCGGCCATTCGCCTCTCTGGTTTTCTGGTAGGCTTGCCTCAGCTCCTTAAGTTTCACACGGCACTGCTTTGGGTCCCTGTTATGGCCTCTGTCCTTCATGCCCTGGGAGATTTTGACAAATGTTTTGGCATTTCGAAAACTGGAACGTAGTTCTGATAGCACGGATTCCTCTCCCCATACAGCGATCAGATCCCGTACCTCCCGTTCGGTCCATGCTGGAGCTCTTTTGTGATTCTGGGACTCCATCATGGTCACCTCTGCTGATGAGCTCTGCATGGTCATCTGCAGCTTGCCACGCTAGCCAAACAGGAAATTGAAATTCAAAAGTTCGTGGGCCTTTTCCTGTCTACCTGGCCAGTGCATCTGAGTTGAGAGTGCTGTCTAGAGCGGTCACAATGGAGCACTCTGGGATAGCTCCCGCAGGCCAATACCGGCTAATTGCGTCCACAGTACCCCAAATTCGACCCAGCAAGGCCGATTTCAGCGCTAATCCCCTTGTCGGGGGTGGAGTAAGGAAATCGATTTTAAGAGCCCTTTAAGTCGAAAAAAAGGGCTTCGTCGTGTGGACGGGTGCAGGGTTAAATCGATTTAACGCTGCTAAATTCGACCTCAACTCCTAGTGTAGACCAAGGAAAGTAAAATAAACATAAACTAGAGGCAAGTTTTACTTAAAAATAAAAGAATCCTTTTTTTTCTTAAGCACCTTAAGTCTTGGTCTCATTTGAAATGTCAGGGTTGCTACAGCATGGTCCTAATGTGCCACATATACTCTGCGAGCAGGGACAATCTATTCCACGTCCAGTAAAGTACTAGCAGCTTAGTCTGTAATATGAGGAATTTGCTATTAAATTTTATGCTGTACGCTAATACTTGTGACATACTGCATAGAATATGTAATATTTCTACCCACTGGTCAATATTTTCTATACCTTTCTCTTTTCTTGTCTCTTTCTGTCAAGCTTGTTTATTTTGTATATGTTCTTTCAAATTATTGGAAAGATCTCATCTGTCTACTTATTGGTATAAACTGTAAACATCTGCACTTAGTTCAAATCAGGTTAATTTCAGTAAATCAAGATAGAGTATTTTATTTCAAAGAATAAACCAAACCAACTGTTTTATATTTTGTAATGAGTCTGAGAAGGTTCGACCAATATAGGGTTGGGAATCTCATCTCTAGCTTTGATGGGAATAGGATCGAGTCTTTTAAAAGTAGCACTTGTAAGGTGATGAGTCACTCCTGTGCTGGGCTCCAGCCAATCCGCAGCTGGTCAAGTGACTCCCAGGGCAGGTATATGAGCCCCACAGGAGGAACAGCAGCTCAATCTGCTCCTCACTCCATGGCTTGGAATTCTTTCCTGTCCAACAGTGTTAACAGACTCCCCAAGCTTTAGAGTGCACCAGCCTTGCTCTTGTTCCAGCCTTGTTCCTAGTCCTGCTCCAACCTTGCTCTCACTCCAGTCTCGCTGATTCTGGCTCTGACCACGGGCTCCAACCATTGGGCCTTCCCTCTAATTTTTGACAGGCCGTGTGCACAAAAAATTTCTTCTGTGCAAATTTTTGAAGCAGAGTTCAAATTTGTGCGCCATGAGGCAAATGCGCCCAAGCGAGTAAAATGCTTATACATTTAAAAAGTTTTATTTTGCAATTTGTGATGATAGTTTTACACCATATTATTTTATAAATGTCATTTTTAAATACTTAGAAAAAGAAAATTTAACCTCCTTTCCCTTCCCCCCCTGCCAGCTAGTAGAATCTGGCTGTGTTGATAGATGGCGGGCAAACAATGTCAAAAGTCGCCTGTAAATGATATTTCGGCCTGGCTCCGATGTAGTATTTCATTTTTTGTGCGTGTGGTGTTTCGCCATGTGCGCGGGGTTTAGGATCTGTGTGCAGGTGCACACGCGCACAGCTTAGAGGGAACAGTAGGCCTGACTGCCACGGCTTTTACTACTGTGCCCAACTGCCATGGCTTTTACTACTAGGCCTGATCATGTCCATTATGGTTTCTGACTGCATTTGAAATAATATTACTGCATTGTAAAATGCAAAACCTCACAGTAGTCCCAATGGATTGTCTGAACGTCTAAACTGCAACTAAACAGCTCCTTAGTACGAGCCTTGTGAGCCCGAGTCAGCTGGCATGGGCCAGTTGCAGGTGTTTAATTGAAGTTTAGACATACCCTGTGAGAGCAGATTGGGAAAAGCATTGGGGAAAATATTATGGCTTTTGGAGATTTTTGCATTAGCAAGAATAATTATGCTGAATTTTAAAATCCTAGTTAATTTACCATAGAAATTTTAAAACACAGAACAATACTATATAGATGTGCTGAATGTACCCATTATAACTAAAATACAATATTTCCATGTTTAAATTAACAAAGTTCATTTTATTTGCTCAGAAGATGTAACAAAAGATCTCTCTTAGACTTAACACACCATTCAGCATCTGTGCTATTGTATCTGCCTTTTACAAATGATTTCAAGGCTGCAAAGCAAACCTCAAAGTGACTAAATCAGTCAACATTTCTAAATGGACAGTATTTATTCTTGCATCCAATGCTGGCAACAACCAAAGATGAAACAAGTAGTCATGGTTGACCGTTTTTTCTAGTGTGTTTCAAACCTTTGAGTTAAGAAAAGTCCATTAAATTTCATGAGTCCAAAAATGATGAAAGTTGCAGTATGCAGCTTTTCATTTAAGTGAGGGACAGTTGCCCTTTTAAAAACAGTAGTTCATAATCCAGGAGGAAGATCTAATTCTCTGCACAGCTTCAAAGAGAAGAAAGAACGACTTCTGTATTAAACCCTTTAACACATGTATACTTCAGCTTCTGATTCTCTGTACAGCAAAACGCTGACTTTCTTCAGTCCACTGGTCCTCATTAGCTGGTGAGCCACAACATTGCTGCCTTTGATGTATGGGTGTTCAGATTCTGAAGAATAAATGTGTTAAGTAACCAATGTGTACCTAATCCTCACTTTGGTTTAAAAGTATACAAAGAGTGACAGCTCAGGGACTGAATCTGCCACACTTAACAAACAGGGAATCCTTAATCACATGCAGTCCCAATAAAATTGAGCTGGGCTTGTGACAGATATGACAATCTCCTGGACAAACCTTACTGAATCAGGTTAAGTATTTTTGGAGTTCACTGTATTAAAAATGCAATTATTAATGTACTGTTGAGGGACTGTATGTAATTGCATGGAAAACCAAGTCCTCCAGGTACCAGAAACAGTGAGGGGTGGTTAGGCACACTCGCTCAGGTTGTAACACCTCCAGAGAGCTACCACCACCTGGAGAGAGGTTCGCATATACTGGTTCAAACTGGATTCTCCAGGGACCAACAGACAAAGAAAGGATTTTTGGTTAAATAGCCTAAGTTAAAACTGTCTCAGGGCTTTCTTTCAGATCCAGAAAATGGACAGGACCTTTGGTCAAAGTAGGGGGCCCAATCTTTAGGGAAGGGTTGGAAGGTCTTATGGTCCACTGAGACTTCATAAGACTTGGGGCTAGTTCTGAACAAAAGCGATTATAACCTGATGACCATAGGAAAACCCCTGTGTGGGGTTTGAAGAACTAATCACTAACCAGAGCCACTGTTGGAATTAGAAGGTGATCTCTGGTACGCATATTAGCATGTATTTAGGTTCTTTTATTGTTTTAATATGTTCTCTCTGTAATACTTTTACCTTAGGAATAAAAGTGCTTGCTTAGAGAGAACTTTGTGGTAATTTATGACTGTTGGAAATTACACTGTCCACCATCTCTGAGGAAATAAGCAAAGCAGGCCTGCTTAGGCAGTCTGTTGGAGAATAACTCAGTATAGGCAAAGACCTATTCTCCCTGGTAATACCCCAGTCAGAAAGGAGAGAGAGATGGGTTTCTGCCCAGGAGAGGTGGTGGCTGAGGAGCCTGGAGCCTAGAGTGGGTGCCTTTCCTGGACCAGAGAGAGTAAATATAAGTGCAGATGCCCTGAACTGTCACAGGGTTCATGTGACTAAGGGTGGCAGGATGAGGTTCTTACTCCTCAGCCACTAGTAACTACACCTTCAGCCGAGGCATGTCCATATCTACATGCTTAGTTAAAGAAATATCATTAGAAAACAGAGGTATACAGTATCTCCTATTACAGACTGGATTTCAGGTGTCTAACGGCTAACTGCATGTTTGCAATTCTTCAGTATTTACAATCATGCAGGTGCTTTCCCATCACATAGTCTGTGAGCAATCTGTATATCTTCATAAGTAAAGGAGGTATTCTTTCCATAATGTGCACATTAGATCTGGTGGGCAATTTTCAGTCAGAATATTTTTTTCAACAGAAAATGTGGTTTCCACAAAATCAACTCTTCCGTAGGAAAATGATGTGATAAATATATAGCACATGTGATTCATTTTCTGGATTCTACCGATAGGCCCAGTCAGGATGAAGAAAAGAAGTGGTACAATAGGTGGCTATTTATGAGAATGGCCAAAGCTGTTGGATGGAGATTTGTAGAGGAACACAGAAAGGAGAGGAGCTGATGTGAGGCAGCGAGTAATTCATTATGCTCACCAACACCAAGCCTTAGAAGGGATATATGGTGAGGAATGTATGGGTCACCTGGGCATGAAGAGCACCTTGAAATTGGCTAGAGAGAGCAATTTTATTGGTCCCATATGTCCCCAGCAGCCAGGATATATGTCAGATCTGTCTCAGGAGGAAGACAACATTTGAGAAGGCTGCCAAACTTGTGAATATTAAAGCTTTTGCCCACTTGAACTAGTCCGCATTGATTTCTTAACTACAGAACTGGATGTCTCTGATATCAGGAATATTCTTGTGATTATTGATCATTTTACCAAGTATGCACAAGCCTATCTGACAAAAGACCAAATGCCTAGAACTGTGGCTAATGAATTGTGGAAGAATTTTATCAACCCCGATGGCTTTTCCAGAAAAATACACAGTGATCAAGGTGCAAACTTTGAATTGGATCTGATTGCTGAGCTGTGTAAAATCACACAGGAGTAAAACTGTGCACTGCTCCATACCATCTTCAAGGAAATTGTAGAATTTTGAGAATGTTAGGAACTCTTGAAGCATATAAGAACAACTGGGGGAAATATATTCTACTACTCATTCATGCATATTGGTTGTACTAATAATGATACAACAGGAAAGTTCCCACACTTCCTATTTTTCGGAAGGCAGCCATTGCTACCAATTGATCTGTGTCTTGGAATATAATAGCAAGGGCAATATGAGGTAACACTTCAGCAACCCGTGAAGGACCTGAGACCCAGATTTTTCTAAGCATATGATTTAGCTATTAAGGAAAGTGAGAAAAATCAGTTGGCAAAGCAATGATGATGGGATGCCAAAGTAATAATATATACTATATAACTGGAACATATAATGTGCAACTTTAGTCCCAGAGGAAAGCAGAAAATTGCAGATAGATGGGAACCATTAGTATATGTGGCACTAGAACAATTGGAAGGTGAATTACCTGTTTACAAGGTACAGGCAGTGTCAGGAGACGGTCTCAGACAAAATCTTCACCAAGAGACGCTACATCCCTGTGGATTAATTTATGCCGCTGAATCTATGGAGGTACAATTGTGGGAAGAGACTCCAGCAAGCAGAACTCAACAGCAAGTAGGTAATGCAAGTGTAGATAACAGAGGGGGTGAATCTTGTCTGATTCCATTGTATAATCAGAACTAAATTCACAAGTAGAGGAATTTGACCCAAACCACAATACTTCATTTCAGGAATATCAAAGTGAAGGGATACAAGCACCAGTAAATTCACAACATGAGTTCTCCAATGGAACTGGGATGAATTTGCTTTCTTGTAATACAAATACCTATTGGACCTCTGTGATGGGGCTTCTGCCCATAAGGGGTTAATAGAGCCCTAGGGAGGTTGCGCAGGAGACAGCCAATTAGAGAGTGGCTGCGAGGAGCAGCCAATCAGGGCCTGGCTCGCTCATATAAGAAGAACTGCAGAGCAGAGCAGCTTCGTCTCTCCCTGAAACTTGAGGGAAGTAGATGGGCTGCCTTCCAGGTTGAAGGCAGCAAGCACCCTGGAGAAAGCAGTGTTGCAGGAAGAGACCCAGGGAGCTGAAAGCAGCTCCTGGCAGGCTGCAGGGATCTGCAGGCTAAGGCCATGAGGTAAGGGCAAAGAAGATGCACAGGCCATGGGGAAGTGGCCCACGAAAATCTACTGAGGAGATGGAGGGGACACAGCAAGTGGTGGCCATCTACAGAGTCCCCGGGCTGGGATCCAGACTAATGGGTGGGCCTGGGTCCCAGCCTCACCACTGAGGAATGGGCTACATTTGCCACTGAGGGAAGTGTCTGGACAGCGGACTGCAGTACATTCCCCCAGAAGGGGGGAACACAGAGTGCGGCACAGCTGGTGGACTGTGTCTTGAAGAGGATGCTGTGGTCCTGGGAGTGACGTGGGTCCTGGAGCAGAAGTGATGGCAGCAAGACATCACCAGAAGGAGGTGCACTGATGAGCATAGTGAATTCCTAAGACAGCCAGCAGGAGGTGCTGCAGTGGTGAGTGAACCCTGTCACAACCTCACAGAACACACAGAGTTAAAAGACAACATGCAAAATTTGGGGATTATGTTTTTATAGTCCTACTGTTGTATGGACTAAAGATCTACAAATGATACTTGCTTACTGTGTGTACCTTTTGATACTACTTGAATATTCAGATAAAAGAAAAGGAGTACTTGTGGCACCTTAGAGACTAACCAGTTTATTTGAGCATAAGCTTTCAGATAGACACACACAAGATATAATTGCCAGTCATACTCATCATAAGAGTACTAGGATGTAAATCATTGAGGTAGGGTAGAATGTACCCACTTGCTTGCATTTCAGCATTCAGTGGTATAAATACAAGAAGGGGGTGACACAGTATTTGCTTTTGCTTTAGAGCACTATGTGTGCCTTCACACTTACCAGAGCTAGGTAGGATGACTCTGCTGGATGGGACAGAATCATTCAGAAATTGGATGGGGCAGGCACTGGATGTGCTCATTAGCAGTTGAAGCTAGATGGGTGATTTCCATTGTGGGCAAGTAGCTTGGCAAGACACACCCAGTATCATACCCTGAGCATGAAACCTATGGGAACTCTAGAGGAGGGGAAGTCAGACTGAGCTCATCAATGCAGCAACATAAGGCCAGGAAGGTTCTGTGGTAGGGATTGTGTTCTAGGGACTTTGCCATCTTGTTGGATTTATGGTATAAGCTCCCTCCCTATACGCACTGGAGAAGAAAGAGGACTAGAATTTGTTGCTGGCTATGCAAACTGCAGACTGACATTTCAAAGATTCAAGGGGAGTTTAAATGAGACTGTGGGACTACCACTTGTTTCCCAATGTTAAAGAGCTGGTGACCCTGCACAGGGTTTGGACACTATTCCACAGAGACTGAGAAGAGTAAATCCTCTCAAAGAGCCCTATGGGATTGTATGTATGTGTGTGCACCTAACTATATTTGGCATTTGAACTTGTGGTAGTAACAAGTGCTAAAACTTGGGGAAATCCTCTTGAAAGTGTTATCTTTAAAAAGTTATTGACAATATTCTCAGTTGTTTCAGGGGTTATAAGTAAGCTGTTGTACATTTAGAGAGAGTTAGTATTTTTCCTTTAGCTATTGTCAGTTTTGTTCAATCAGAAGTTTAACTCTATGTAATACAGATATAGATTTATCAAAAGTACTGAAAAGATTACCTCTCTACTGGGGCACAAATCAGAGTTTAATCTGAGATACAGGATGGGTGAAGGAAATAGTATACCTAACATTTGCATAGTGCTTTCCCCACGCCCATTGTACTTGCACAAAAGATTACAGACTTGATCATCTCAATGAGCAAAGTCGCCATCCTGGAAGTGATTTCCTTCAGACCAAAAGACAGTGCAGAAGCACTCAGTGTTGGTATGAGTAACTGGTGTAGGTAGAAATGTTTTGCACTAGTTCTGAACTATTTCAGTCAGTATTTTTCTGGAACAGTAAAACTAAACAAATTCTACATTCTTTCATCCTATTTTTTTTCTGTCTCTTTAGGCCCCAATCCTGTGGTTGGATCCATGCAAGTACCCCCACATCCATGGAGAGCTCAGTTTCCCATCCGTCAGGTGAATGCCTTAACCATTAGATTCTCGAATATTCTGGGGTGGGAATTTCTCCTGCTGAAGCTATTCCACTGTGTATAAAATAAATAACGTGGAACAGGCTCAAGAGAAAGAGTGACTCTATAGTTCAGAGATTAGGACACTCACCTGAGAAGTGGGCAAAGCAAGTTCAAATCCCATCTCTTCATCTGGCAGAAGGGTGAATTGAACCAGGCTCTCCCACTTCCTGTGCGAGTGCCCTAATCACTAGGCTAAACGCTATGAAGGATACTGCTTATCCCCTTCCCCATCCCATTTTGTGTAGCTTTTGGCCTGTGCTGCCACCACTTCTCTTGCAAGAAATGGTTTAGATGTCTCACTCCAGGAAAGAGTTCACAGCTGTGAGCCTGAAATGGAGATAGGTACCGCCCTCCAGCCTGGGCCTGTGTGTCTAATGCCCTTACAGGGTAGGTCTTCGGCCACACCCTTCTCCTTGCCATCTTCTACTGGCTATCTTGGTTGGCTGCTCATTCAGCTTGCAGCCTTTTATAGATCTCATTCTTAGGGGCCTCTCTCCCCATCCATTGCATAGGGAGCCTGGGCATCTAACCAAGGGCTGTGGATTCTACTGGGGTAGCAAGCTGCCTAAAAGTTAGGCATTGCAACACTTGAGTCCCTTAGTACAGTGGTTCTCAAAGCCGGTCCGCCGCTTGTTCAGGGAAAGCCCCTGGCAGGCCGGACCACTTTGTTTACCTGCCACATCCACAGGTTCGGCCGATCGCGGCTCCCACTGGCCGCAGTTCACCTCTCCAGGCCAATGGGGGCTGCGGGAAGTGCGGCCAGCAAGTCCCTTGGCCTGCGCCGCTTCCCGCAGCCCCCATTGGTCTGGAGCAGCAAACCGCGGCCAGTGGGAGCCACGATCAGCTGAACCTGCAGACGCGGCAGGTAAACAAAGTGGTCCGGCCCGCCAGGGGCTTTCCCTGAACAAGCGGCGGACTGGCTTTGAGAACCACTGCCTTAGTGGATTTAACCCTAAACTGTTTGGCATGAGGTGCTCTCTTCTCCTGGGTTTAAACAGTGCCCACGCCTCTTAGGCACTAAGTATAAATAATTCAATATATATAATAACACAGTATAAATAATAAAACTTCAACTGCAGTGGGTGAAATATAGCAAATGGTAATAACTTTTAGACAATGTGCATACACAGTATAGGTCACTTTCCTGACCAGATTCTTTTAATTTTATATGTTCACTCAAGAATGAAAAATGTTACAGGTGTTATTCTTTTCAGATGTGATTGATGTTCATCTAGGGATTAAGTCACATATACAAATAGAAAATGAGCTGCAAAGAGTTTATGGCAAAATAAGTGCATTTTCTAAACCTTTAATGGAAACTCATTGTAGCCTATGCTGTATTTAGGAACCTCATCAGCAGGGCTTTGGAGCTCTACTCCGGCTCTGCTCCAGCTCCAGGCAAAACCCTGCAGCTCCACTGCTCCGGAGCTGCTCCGCGCTCCAGCTCCGGGCTCCACTCCAAAGCCCTGCTCATCATACAGCATAGCTGGCTTTGGAAAAGACAGAGATCCATTTCAAAAGTTAACATTTTTTCTTCTGTCTCTTTATACTGCTGATTTTAAAAGTTTGTTATTGGTAATCACATGTACTATATCATAAGTGATATATTACTACAGCTCTGTGAAACTGAATTGCTTTTTTGGGGGTGAATTTAGTGTCTCTGAAAGGTAACCTTGACAGTACCAGTGAATTAAATCCTCAGTTTATCCCCAGAACAAATATAACACTAGCAACAGGAATGCAAATGTCTCCATACCTCTCAATTGCTACTGAACCTCAGCCATCACCCACAGGGACTTTGTCTAAGGTTGAGGATCATTGTGCTCATCGTTTTCTCAACTTCTCTCCTTTGGCTGTGAATAGTGATTACAGAGAGCAAAGGAGCTGTATTGCAGCTCAGGATCTGGCTCTAATCCATTTTTGTAGTTGAAAATACTATAATTAACGTGTTTAGTGTATAGATGTACCCTTCCCCTCTATTGTTTGGGATAGAACCTTCTCAAATGTAGGTCACAGGCCATATACTTCTAGCTATGGATGGACGATCCTCCTTACTTCATGTGTTAAGGGACAGGGTTTTTGTACTGTTAGGATTTAAGTTTTATCCATGCTGTTGACATGAAGTTCTCAGTGGCAGGGTTCAGCATAGTGCAAAACTGAATGCATTAATTGAGTGTGCTGGGTATCAGACATGACACTTTGGTGGTATAGGTTTCCCCCGACTGAGAAAGTAGGAGACCCAATTCATTCTCAAATATAGATCTGTAACCTGGCAGCTAAATTATTAGGTATTGCTATATCTGCTAAAAATAGACTTTGCATTCCTGATAATGACCCCTGAGTATATTTGAACCAACAATCATAATCTAAAACCAGTCTTTGTATTGGCCATCCTCAGCAAACTATCTGACATCCAGCTCTGAGGTGGAATTTTCAAAAACACCCGTGTTTCTTAGGGAGCATAATTCTGACCTTTGTTCATAAGTCACTTTGGCACTTTTGAAAATCCCAATCCTGTACTTTTAATAAGATGAGTCCATGAACTACAGAGTCATCTGTTAGTGGAAGGACACGTGAAACTAAATATCAACTGCACAGCATTGATTTAGTCCATCCTGAAAAATAATTGAAACAAAATAAGTCATGTAGGTACAGGGCCATATTCACAGCTGAAGTTATCAGTTTAGCTCCATTGACTTCAATGGATTTTTTACCTGCTGGGAAGCTAATCCACAGAATTTAGATAGTATAGATTCCAAAAGAGAACTCTGAAAGGACAGAGCTACTTAGGGCCTGATCTTGAAAGCCATATTCAGGTAAGACTCTCATTCACTTCTGTAGGAATTTTATGTACTCAAGGAATGCATTTTCTGGCACTTCATAAGTCCAAACTTTTTCAACTTTCACAGAAGTTAGAGCTAGATTCATTACAGGATATTTCTGAAAAGTGAGAATACTGGGTTCTCAAAACAGCAGAAGCATTTTAAATATATTCTCTCAGTTGGTTTAAAAAAGAGAGAGATCTCTGTTCCCTAGGAAAACAATGAAATGGAATTATTAGAACAATCATTATTATAATTCCAATAATTTATTTAATAAAATTTTACTAAAATAAGCAACCATTCCAAAAATAAAACAAAAAGGAATGATAACTTTATTTTACAAATCCATTAGGCTTTTTAGAATCAGCAGACAATGGATGGCACTTAAATAACAGTTTGTATTTCTGTCCACATTTTTCACAGATCTTTCTGAGGGCAAGTTTCTTTTTACAATACCTTTTCCATTTCCTCTAGCCTTTGGTTTGTCCATTTTCTTTTAACAAACTTGTCTATTTTTGTGACCTCAGCTGGGTCAGCTCTTTTATTGCCATTTTTTACTGTGGGAAGATTTTTTATCAAGCATTAAGCCCTTGGCTTCTAATATTTACCAAACCTAAATCCTGTCTACATTCAGCTGCTCTTGTTATCGCTATTTCTTAATGCCAATTTTTCTTTATCCTTTGGGGTTTTTTTAGTAGCATTACTATAATCTGACATAAGAATTGGCATTAGTCACCCATGACTCAGTGGGCCTGCTTGATCAAGGAAAACCTTTTGCAATGGGAGAGAATTTCATTTTTGTTGTTTTTATTTTTTAACATTGTTCTTAACATGATAAATATACGGTCCAGGCACCCTGATTTCAGTTAAATCTCAAACAAGGATTCATCATCCTTTTTTTGTGAATGACCATAAGAATGCCTCTTTCTTCATGGGGCTTTCATCATATTTATATATTTAAATTTTATAGCATCAGTTTCACACTACTTAAGCCTCACATGGCTTTAAAATAATACCCAGTAGGAAATTCTGTGCAATCTCCAATTAATTTAATACCCTAGCGCAAACCCTAATTCAACCCCATCCATCCTCCAGCTCATCAGTGTACCCAACTCCCTAAGTGCCCATGAAAAAAGGTTAAGGCAGTGGCACATTGTACCTACCAGGGTATAACAATAACAGTGAAGTGTCCATCTAAATCCTTTTATAAATAGAATCCCATGCCTAAAGTTACCCTTCCAGACCTATGGGAAAAAAAAGTTCTCATTCAGATGGTCTTTCTTTGGGAGCTGACACAATCTGAACAAAAAGGGGCCTATGTATCTTCCAGTAATGTCTCTCTATTTAATTGTCTTGCTATTTGATATTTTTTATAATTGTTCCATCACAGTCATATGTTGTTCCAATTCCTATAATTGAATGATCTGATGGTGTACAACTAAATTTCTTCAGCTGGCCAGATCCTTTTGTGTAGGTTTGGTATCAAAGGAATGAAAATGTGCATGTTTAGAATGAGATGTACATTATTCCATTATAAAAACAACACAGACCTGCACTGTATAAACTACCCACGAGAAACCACTTAATGCTGAGTTAGAATCTCTTAACATACTAATGCATACTAGTGTAACATACTAATGTAATATTTGTTAGCGCTAGTGCTAATGCTTTCTACTCACCCCCCCCCCCCTTTTCTGTTTTCAAAATGCTTTACAAAAGAAATGGGCAAATACTGGGCCCTGTGTCAAGCCCAAGTAAACAGGTTTAGTTCAGGGAGATTCTGTAGCAGTTGCTCAGCAGGGATGAAAAAATCTTTCTGTAGGCTGTGGAGTGGCAGCCAAGCCAATCGGTGTCCGCCATTGCAGCTTTAATACTATAGCAGTCTCTGTAGTCTATGTGGGCGTTCTCACACAGTGCAGGTGTTACTGCAGATTCATTGGCTGTTCCCCCAGCCTTGATCACCCTATCTAAAGGCGCTTTACCGGTGTCACAAAAGGAACCCTCCATAAGCAACTCTTTGGCACATATGCCCAAATCCTCAAAGGTATTTAGGGACCTAAATACCTTTGAGGATATGGACATCAGTGTGCATTCTCTGAGAGCTTCTTTTATCCTCACCTATTGCCTCTTCTTTGCCTGTGCGGGAGGGCTGGTTGGCAGGATTTACTCCATTGATTAATGGAGTATCTTAGGTAACTGAGGTGGGTATTTTTAGACCTATCAGACACAGAGAAGTGGCAATGTGACATTGCACAGAACCTGATATTTTAGAACCCAGGATTTCTAACCAATAGGTCACTGATCTAACCTCTAGATCAGTGTTTCTCAACACTTTTTCTATGCCATGACTCCATGTTACAACAGAAAAGATTGCTAGACACCCCTTTCATCTGGCCATTAAAAAGGGAAGGTGTTTTGCTTCCACCCAACTTGTTTGCTACTCCCATGTATCGAACCCACAATCACTACTAGAATGGAATCTCACCAAAGAATTAATTCAGGCAACCACACTAAGGTGCCTGATGCTTCTGATTCATGGTAGTATAGTACTTTGTTATGTTTGGTGGCATCCACCAAATAACACAGGTTAAATTATTAACATAACTGATTTGTAACCCTATTTAAAATATGCTTTGCTTTTGTGGTGTGCCCTCTGATGCATTACAACCCATGCATTTTTTATGCTGGTATATATCAGATTACATTGTTACTTGGCCCGAAGTCAAATGTAGCAAATGCTTTGTTAAATAATTGGTTGAAGACTACAGAATGAAGTCATTCATCACCTAGTCATGGTTTTCTTCTGTTTCCAGTAAATTGTTTCACTGCAATTTCCTTTAGTCATTTATCTTAAATCTATGATATTTGATAACCTCACACAGCAATGAATTTATTATATGCAAAAGTTTAGAAAGAGGATCTACATGAATAACAAGGACACATACAATTATTTTAAATAGCATTAACATTTATAATGTATATACACTCTTCTAGGCATAAGCCAACCACTGACTGCCTGGGGTGAGTTAGAACTTCTTGTATGAACAAGTTATGCCATGTTTGGTCATTAGGGAGTTTCCTGAACTTTGCCCTGAGCTGTCTGGTACTAGCCAGTGCTGGGCCAGATTATCCAACAGTCTGATTCATGATGGCAATTCCTTTACACATATATGCTAAGCATTACTACAAGTTTGAAGTCTCGGGGCTAGATCCACCAAGGGATCCTAATAGCCATTTTAGACACATAAATCCAAAATGCAGATCCTCAAAACCCCCACTCAGCTGCCCCCTACCCCTGTATGCATCTACATTCCCTAGGAGTCAAAGTTTCTACTGATGGAATACCCTAGGTGCTTAAAAATCTGACAGTGGGCACACACAGCCATCAAAGTCCTCATGCCCAAGCGCATGCCTAAGTCCTGGCAGGATCCTCAAGCTAGGCATTCTCCTTGGAGCATGTCTACTGGATCAGGCCCTGCAGAAACCACAACTTGAGGAGGATCTGGGATCTGAATCTGTTTTACAGCCTAGGTGAATACCCTGACCACTGGACTGTACAGTCATTCTTACTTTCTTTCTGGTCCAATGACTATTTTAAGTAATTTATGCAAAGAGGACCAGCTTCAACAGGAGAGATTATGGCAGCTCCACCCCAGAATACCCCATGCCCTGGTTGTCAGGGCACTCACCTGGGAGGTGGGAGACCTAAAGTCATGTCCCCCTGCTCCTCTCAAGCAGCATGAGTATTCAAACCTGGATCTCCTACATCTTGGATGAGTGTTCTGGCTATTGGGTCAAAGGAAGGTACCACTTCCTGTACGTGGTGCAGGGCCCAATCTAGTAGATGTGTTCTAAAATGGCCTTTGAACACACCTACCAGATTAGGCTGTGCAGATGAGATAGGTTTACATGTGAGTTAGGTGCTGAGCTGATCAGTGGTGTCAGTTTTGAGGTAGTTGTGTGCATACATACTAGGAGAAATATAGAGCTTACATGACTCTATCAGCAAAAACTTAGGTACCTAGGGAATTTAGGCACATAAAGGGTTAGGCAGCAGCTGAAGCTGCGGTTCTTAGTGTCCAGCTTTTGCACTTAGGCATCTAAAGTGGCAGTTAGGATTAGAAAGGGGACTTAAGTCAACTAGGAATAGGTGCCTAAAAGCATGAGACCATGATTCTCAAAGGTATTTAGACACCTAACTCCTAATGAAATCAATGGAAATTAGATGCCTAAATACCTTTGAAGACCTGGTCCTAAGTCTCATTGAAAAGCAATGGGACTTACTCTCCAAAGTGCCTAAGTCAATTTTGAAAATGAGCCTTGGACTCCTAAGTCATTTTGGTGCTTTTTGAAAATGTTACCCAGGAACTAGTAACATTTGAAAAGGAACGTATCTGAGTTATTTGACACAGCATGTTTGCTTTCCATATGTGTTTTTAAAAACCTAGAAATATGCATCTCTTTGGTGAATAGTAACCATTTAAAAATGTTTTAGACCAGATGCTTCAGAATAACTTCCTTTCATTCTGTTGTACCGGGGCTTTAAAGTTGTGTTCATGATCAACATAGTCATCTCATGGTCACCCGAATTCCATGCGAAAAACAATGGGTAAAATGCATTCCGTGCCCCATAAAATCATTAGGAAGATCTAGAGTGTTGCCACAAGAGCTACAAAGGATTACCTATTACTGCATAGCAACCAATGCTAATTCCATTTAATGGAGCTTATTTATTGATACAGAGAATCATTGGCAGCACTTACTTTTTAAAAGGGTTTATTCTTTTTGTTATATGGTATCACTTTCCTGATAAATTTAAATATAGAATCTCTAATAGACTGTCAATTTATAAATTTTTTTATGAACTTAAAAATTGTTCAAAGTATGTGTCATAAATATAAAGGGAAGGGTAAACACCTTTAAAATCCCTCCTGGCCAGAGGAAAAACCCTTTCACCTGTAAAGGGTTAAGAAGCTAGGATAACCTTGCTGGCACCTGACCAAAATGACCAATGAGGAGACAAGATACTTTCAAAGCTGGAGGGGGGGAGAAACAAAGGTTCTCTCCGTCTGTGTGTTGCTTTTGCTGGGACCAGCCTGTAAAGGGCTAATAAGCAATCTAGTTAGATATGCATTAGATTCTGTTTTGTTTAAATGGCTGATAAAATAAGTTGTGCTGAATGGAATGTATAATCCTGTTTTTGTCTTTTTGTAACTTAAGGTTTTGCTTAGAGGGATTCTCTATGTTTTGAATCTGATTACCCTGTAAGGTATTTACCATCCTGATTTTACAGAGGTGATTCTTTTACTTTTTCTTCAATTAAAATTCTTCTTTTAAGAACCTGATTGCTTTTTCATTGTTCTTAAGATCCAAGGGTTTGGATCTGTGTTCACCTATGCAAATTGGTGAGAATTTTTATCAAGCCTTCCCCAGGAAAGGGGGTGTAGGGTTTGGGAGGATTTTGGGGGGAAAGACATTTCCAAGCAGGCTCTTTCCCTGTTATATATTTGTTAGACGCTTGGTGGTGGCAGCAATAAAGTCCAGGGGCAAAAGGTAAAATAGTTTGTATCTTGGGGAAGTTTTAACCTAAGCTGGTAAAAATAAGCTTAGGGGGTTTTCATGCAGGTCCCCACATCTGTACCTAAGAGTTCAGAGTGGGGAAGGAACCCGACAGTATGATAGGGTGGACTCATATTAGTAAATGGCTCAGTCTCACGATAACTAATTTTCATTTCCAGACAGGTTTATTTCTTTACTAACAAATGAGGATATTGTTACAAATATGACACTTCATCCCATGAGTTTCACTTTAAGTTTTACATTTGAAGGAACTCAAATTTTAAAAAGGGACAACTGAAACTGCTCAGTTTTGCCTGGTTTTGTGTTGAAACAATGTGAATCTTCAAGGCTTCATAAGATTTCCAGTCTAAATCATAATTCCCTTCCTAGCACCATTTTAGTTGAAGGGGACTTGCCAGAAACTCAGCCAAGGTTTAGCTGAAAGGTTACATTTCAAGATAATGGAAAAATGCCCACTTGAAAGGTTCTGTGGGACTAAGTCTGTGGAACCTGGGACATTTGAGATTCCCAGATTGACAGTGGGAAGCCAGGTACAGTCACATCCAGGGAGCACTGCGGAGATTAGGCTCCGCAGAAAGTACCAGCCAAAGGGTCCAGAACAACAGCACCTGAGGTCTTCTGATTGACTCATGCTCACTATTTAACCCTGGAGGATGGCCCAGGAAGTTGTCTGGGCAATTGTGCAGACTTCTGGCTTGCTGCGGCTCTAGACCTCACCTTGCTCATTGATTTCTTTGACCCCAGCCTGACTTTGACCCTGGCTCTTGCCTATTGATCCCAGCTCTCGTGATTACTCTGATCCCTGCATGCTGATTACCACCTTGGCACGGGCTGTGACTTGGTGACACCAGCCCAACCACGACCAATAGGCCAGACCACCAACACCTCAGGCCCTCACACCTGCTCTGGGGATTTTCTATGAAAGGTCCACATTGGTGTCCCGTGATGGACAACAAGCCAAGAGGATAAGGGACAAAAACTGGTCATTGCAAAGCTTTGAACATTTCCCTAAAATGAGCTGCACAGAAAACACCAGGTTGTTAATGTGGGCTAAATTCTGATAGCTTTAATCACACTGATAGTCCCACTGGGGCTTTTCAAGAGTATCAGAATCTGGCCTGTAAGTCGTCATGTGATACATGATCCTGAAACATTTCAAGACATTTATATCCTTTTGAAAGAAAAATAGATACATTGGATCAGGGTCATACAACACATCAGTGGCAAATTGTGAATTGAACCCAGGACTAATGAACCAAAATGACTTGTTAGGGATTTCTGGAATACCTTCAGTGTTTCAGCGATGCTTACAGTTTGCAAATGTCAATTTGTGATTAACTGCAAATAATTAAGGGATGGCTAAATATACTAACTGGAAACAGGGCTGTAGTAAACTTGGATCACAGATAGAAAAGAATTCTTTTTAAAACCTCCTGTTAACAGTAGGTAAAAAGTTAATGAGAAACAAGTAAATGAGAAACACGTAAATAATTAATTCTTCCTTCACCTCCAAGAAAGTCTTGTTGTTGCTGATATTTTTCAAGGTTTCAAAATTCAGGGTTGTTTGGATTTTCTAAAACAGGCATTGGGCAGCCCAGGCTTTATATAAAACTGTTATACACTGAAATAAACTGTTGCGTAAATAGCTTTATTGGTGGTGGTGTTCCCCAAAAAGAATATTATATTGGGTGCACTACAGCAAGCTGCTGTGATATACCCAGGAAAGCATATGTAAATTGAAACTTAACGGTCATTATTTCGGTTCTTGGAATTTGTAGAAGGAACTGAGGGTAGTTGGGGCGATATGCTGCTTTTATCACCTTCATAGATTCCAAGGCCAGAAGGGAACATTGTGATCATCTAGTCTGAGCTCCTGTATAACACAGGCCATGGGACTTCACCAAAATAATTTTTACAGCAGCTCATTGAGAAAAACATACAATCTTGATTTTAAGATTGTCTGATAGAGAATCCACCACATCCCTTGGTAAATTGTTCCAATGGCTAATAACTCTCACCATTAAAAACTTGTCTTATTTCCAGCCTGAATTTGTCTAGCTTCATTCTAGCCATTGGATATTCTTATACCTTTTCATGTTAGATTGAAGAGCCCACTATTAAATATTTGTTCCCCATATAGATACCTATTGATGATAATCAAATCATCCCTTAACCTTCTCTTTGTTTGACTCAAAGAGATCAGTCTATTTGGCCTATCACTATAAGTCATGGTTTTCAATCCTTTAATCATTCTCGTGACTCTTGGATCCATGAGGGAATTCTTGCATGGCTTCAGTAGCTATATTTCTCCGTTGTGCTTCCTTTTGGGGAACATCATTCATTTTAATCACAAAACCACCTACAGCCAAACACATCTGATCTTCTTATGTCAGAAATAATCATGACACTGAGATTACAGAAAACTATATACACTATAGCAACAAATCCTGCAACTTTTGAAGTTTCCTGTATGAATAATTTTTGTCCCTCGTTTTGGGTCTTTGTCATACACTATTTCTGACAGTTGGGCCTTGACATTTCCAGGGTTTAGGTGGATAAACACTCTCGCTTTAGCAATGGATCAGTAGAAACAATAACAGCCATATTGGGAATCGCATTAATGTACTATCTTTCATGGAGCACAATTGCTACAGGAAAGACTCTGCTGTCCTCTAACTCTCCTCCCCTGCCAGCTCACCCCTACTAGCTAGCCTTTATTAATCATGTGCCTTATATAAGGAATAACAAAGCAGCCTATAAACATATCAGTACAGACTGTTAGTCAAGAACAAGAATTAGGCAGGTAGGGTTTGGCGAAAACAATGTATCCACACATTCAAAAGAAGACATCTTGGAAATTTGGCACACTTTCCTCTCTGTTTCCTACTGAGTCTGGTACACTGACAGAATGGCCAGCAGATGGTGGTGTTATTTCAACTACTCAGCATTGCATGTTATAGGAAATTAACCCAGCTGAGCTAGAGCAAATGTGTGGAAAGTTGGTTTTGGCTTTACAGCTTCTTCGAGTGGCAGCTGCAGATCACTACCTGAGTCTCCTGATATCACTTCTTGTAATAAATATTACCCATAGGTATGTCTAATCAGTAACACATTATGGCTCACTGAAAAATAACCAAGATACTAAAATCTTGCCTCTGACAACAGCAGCAGTTGAAGATCCTCTATTTCACACATGCGGCCATTTTAAACAGAAAGCAATTCACATCCATTTAGCAATGCAGAGTAAGATATTAAAATGTAAAACACATGGGCATGAGGCTGCCTTAAAATATACAAAAGATTTTTTGGGTATATAAAGTAATTTATATGTAAAACATCTGTAATCACAAAAGTGCCTTAAATAGAATATTCAAATTCCAGCATTAAATCCCTGCATCTGACAATGATAAATCAACATATTAAAAGCATGCCTCTCATATCAGCAGATGTTCTTTGCAAGAGAAACAAGGTTCTTAATGTGGAGTTAAAACAGTGGTGAGACAAACAACAAAAGTAACATGTGGCTGGTAGTATAGGAGCTGAGAAGGTACATAAATAGCAAGCAGCATTGCAGTAATACTGGATCACTAATTTCAATGGGAATACCCAGTAGTAAGTGTTGGACCCATTGACTTAACTTCTTACTAGTCAAATGGTGAATTCTCTCCACTAATAGGGTCTAACAGGAACCATTTACTAATTTTTCATTCTTACTGTACAAAGACCAAAATCATTTCATTTTCAGACAATTACACAATATGTACTGTTTTCAGAGTAGCAGCCGTGTTAGTCTGTATTCGCAAAAAGAAAAGGAGTACTTGTGGCACCTTAGAGACTAACCAATTTATTTGAGCATAAGCTGTAGCTCACGAAAGCTTATGCTCAAATAAATTGGTTAGTCTCTAAGGTGCCTCAGGTACTCCTTTTCTTTTTACAATATGTACTAGCTTTTTCAAGAAGAGTCTTTGAATTATATTTCTCTAGTCTTGCAGGTGGCCTTCTGTTCTTAATAATTTCTATTAGGATGATCAGGAGCCTGTTTTCAAAGCACCAATGGATGAAGGGAACAAGGGAATCTCCCAAACAGCAAAAGTGAAGTGGTTTCATTGCTCAGTAAGAAAGCACCCATAGAGTAGGCTCAAAAAAGGGATTTGGTAGCTGCTGCACTTCCTACACCAACTCCCCATATCCCTGCCTGAAAGGTAGTTTGCGTGAGCATGGGAGGAAAGAGAGAAGCTTGTACACAATGATATACCAATAACCCAAAGTGCAGCTCTTTTGACAAACTGTTTCTAAAGCAATGACATGGAAGTTTTAACAGCTGAAGTGCCACTTTGCCATCAAACAGTCATAAAATTGCAAAAGAATTAAAGGTTTAATACAGCATGTGTGTGTGACAGGATTATCAGAAAGTAATAGTTAAGGATTTATTCTAATAAATGTTCAACCATTTTTGCCAAGTATTTCTAGTTACCCAGAGTTTGATAGTATTATTTAGCAGTCCCAGAACTCCAGGGTCTTTACAATACCTATCATGACAGAGGTTTTCAATTATCGTAATTCTATTCCTAATTTCAGTTACCATGATGATCCTCCATTACAGCAACAATCTTAAAGCTAACACATAAAAACAATGTTTTCACTTACATTTATTTTCAGCACAAATTAGACTCATAGACTCTGAGGTCAGAAGGGACCATCAAAATAATCTAGTCTGACCTGCATATGGCAGGTCACAGAACCTCACCTACCCATTCCTGTAGTAGATCCCTAACCTCTGGCTGAGATACTGCAGTCCTCAAATCATGATTTAAAAACTTCAGGTTGCAGAGAATCCACCATTTATACTCGTTCAAACCTGCAAGTGCCCCGGGGTGCCCCATTCTACAGAGCAAGGTGAAACCTTCCCAGGGTCTCTGCCAATCTTCACCCTTTTTGAATGTATATTTCCTTGTGTCTCCATGATTTTTTTTTTACCTTCCCTACCCCCTGGGGCAGTTGCTATTTCAGTGTTAGGATGTCACATAACATTTTACTTAAATCAAAGAAGAGTCTTATGGGGAGTTATGAAGACCATGGGTTGAGTATATATCAAAAAAGTTCCAGAATAGAATTCACTGGGACCCAGAGCCATCCCATCCTGAACTGCACTTTCATCAGAAATTGGATCACTCCTTGGACCTTCAAGAAAAATGAAGGTAGAGCAAGAAGTGGTGATAGTAATTTAGTAGATAGCACTATTCCCTCTGAGAGTTGGTATGCACTAGAAAAATCCATGTGTTTGATATCCATATTGTTTACGTCCAGTAGAACTAAGATGCAAATTGCAATTCTTGCATACTGCTGGTGCTAGTTTAAAGTGTATGTGCACGTTAGCATTTACATAGTGTGCCAGTATTCACACTTGCAAAGTGAAGTCAGCCTCTAAAAACTTAGAGCCGCCCCCATGTCAATTTTTGCTCCTCCTAAGCTCTACTAACTGTGATTGCAGACATTTTGGTGATCGTGGTGTAAGCAGGTTAAACCAGGTTTGGCTTAATATTCCACACCAGAATATTACCAGAGGCTTAACAGTGTTTGAGGAAGAGTCCACATAAATTGAAGGTAGAAAAGACCTATTACATTGGGTCATTCTGGATTGATCCTGTATAACCCATTGTGGTAAATGAGAATTTTACCACTGACTTTAAGGGAGCAGAACTGGGCCTTTAGTTCATTCCTTTGTCAATGCAGTATTATTCCCTATGGACACTTTATAGTACTTTGTCCAGTTTAAGAACTCAATTTAGCAAACTTAGCCCAGAATTTTGCAAAAAAAATATTAATGTTTAAATAGTGCGTGATAAGGCTTGAAGAAGGAAAAATAGCCAGCAATTATACTGTCATTTTCTATCACTGCTGTGTGGGAAGCTGTGTGGTTTAAGGAGATTGTGTTGTCTATCAGATAAAGCCAATCCTGGTAGCCAGCTGAGCCACTGAATAGCTGTGTAATTTTGGGCAATCACTTGACCTCCTTTTACCTCACTCAAGCCAGCTGGAAAACTGGATGAAACATAGGACCTCAATGAAAACTGGATGCAGCATCTATTTATATTTCCTAGACAGGTGAATTACAAAAGCATAGTTTCAGAATATCATTTTTCCTCAGCTAATACTTGCATATTGTATCACAAACAAAACTTCTATATGAGCTATAAATTCATGAGGTAAAAGAGTGCATCCTTTCAATTTTTGGCTGTGTGTTATGTGTTACCAAGCTCTCTCGTAGCTGCCTAAAATAAGTGGTTAATAAAATGCAAGAAGCAGATGACTATTAAAAATTTAAGACTCTCTCTTTACACTTTTAAGAATTCTAACAGAGCTATTCTGGGGGCAAACAGAAAAAGATTACTATAAAGGCTGCATCTAATATCACAGAAGGACCCTTAAACACACTCTCATAGCACTATGGTCTTATACACACCTAATTCAGGAATGCACTTAGACACAATGCGTGCTATGATACATCGTGCTTATGGCTAGAGCTGTGCAAAGGATGGAAGTTTTTTGTTGTTGTGGGGTTGTTGTTTTTTTGCAATGGATTTCAGGTTTTCAAAATCTGGCTTCTTTTCAAATAGGAGCAAAACGCCAAAATGTCAAAATTCTCTGCAAGAATGTCACCAGGAGCAGATGGCATTCACCCAAGAGTTCTGAAGGAATTTAAATATGAAATTCGAGAACTATTAACTGTGATATGTAACCTGTCACTTAAATCAGCTTCTGTACCAGATGACTGGAGGATAGCTAAAGTGAAGCCAATTTTTAAAAAAGCCTCCAGAGGCAATCTTGGCAATTACAGGCCGGTAAGCTTAACTTCATTACCACACAAATTGATTGAAACTATAGTAAATAGCAGAATTATCAGACACATAGATGAACATGATTTTTTATGGAAAGGTCAACATGGCTTTTGTAAAAGGAAATCATACCTCACCAATCTATTAGAATTCTTTGAAGGGGTCAACAACCATGTGGAGAACAGTGATCCAGTGGAAATAGTGTACTTGGACTTTCAGAAAACCTTTGACAACGTCCCTCATGAAATGCTCTTGAGCAAACTAAGCAGTCATGGGATAAGAGGGAAGGTCCTCTCATGTATCAGGAACTGGTTAAAAGACAGGAAACAAATAGTAGGAATAAATGGTCAGTTTCCAGAATGGAGAGAGGTAAATAACAGTGTTCCCCAGCGTCTGTACTGGGACCAGTACTGTTCAACGTATTCATAAACGATCTGGAGAAAGGGGTAAACAGTGAGACGGCAAAGTCTGCAGATGATACAAAATTACTCAAGATAGTTAAGTCCAAAGCAGACTTCTAAGTTACAAAGAGATCTCACAAAACTGGCTGACTGGTCAACAAAATAAATGGCAGATGAATTTCAGTGTTGATAAATGCAAAGTAATGCACACTGAAAAACATAATCCCATATATGTACAAAATGATGGGGTCTAAATTAGCAGTTAGAACTCAAGAAAGAGAACTTGGAGTCATCCAATGTGCAGTGATAGTCAAATAAGCCAAAAATGTTGGGATCCATTAGGAAAGGGATAGATAACACAGAAAATATCATACTGCTGTTGTATAAATACATGGTATACCCACGCAATGAATATTGCTTGCAGTTATGGTTGCCCCATCTCAAAAAAAGAGATATTAGAAATCGAACAGGTATAGAGAGGGGCAACAAAAATCATTATGTGTATGGAAGAGTTTCCATATGAGGAGAGATTAAAAAAGACTGGGACTGTTCAATTATATAATACAAAATAAAAATGAATGCAAACGTCATTTGAGAATGAAAAATCAGAATATTTTGTTTGAAAATGTCTAAACAGGACATTTCAATTTTGTTTGAACTTTTTTCTTCTAAACAAAATTCCAGTGAAATTGACCCAATTTTGTGAAGTGTTTTGATTTAGATGGTGTGGTTTGCCAGCTCTTGCCAAGGCTTTAGGTCTCAGCCAAGCACTGACAAATTCCTTGCTGGAAACCAGTCTGTTTCTCCTGTGTGTTGGTATGGTTAAGCTGTTATAAGTCCTATACCCAATGTGTTTTAGCATTTAGATTTTATGAAAAACTTGTACATTGCTGCATTAATCTCACTTACAATTTCTTTATCACATGCTGTAAAGTAATACTTAAGTTTTTACTTTATAACTGTAAAAAATGATAGCTCTGAAACTGTGAATCTGTCAGGACGGATCACCTCCAGACCATCAAGAAGGCTTATCAAAACGAAATGGGTCATTGTGGGACATCACAATACAAAGACTTTAATTGCCCTTTTTACATCAATAAGAGGCTACATGTAAAAGGGCTCACCCCATCAGTTTGAATTCTGGAAGAAGGAAATAAAAATAGCTGCAATAAAATGTTTAATCTCTCTTTAGCTGTTTGGATTTTCACAGGGCTGGAGCTACAAAACAGAAACAGAGATCCCCAGGGCCAACCTGGGTTAGCCCTAAAGGACCTTCAGAGTTGACAGATTATTACAACTCTGTTGCCTTTTAAAACCAGAGACTGTAACTCATTTGTGTATAGGTGTTTGCATCCTTTAACCTTATAATAACTCTCTCATTTCTTTTCTAAGTAAATCCTTAGATAGCTTAGTATAGTATTGTCTGCAAGCGTTGTTTTTGGTGTTAGATCTAAAGTACATATTGACCTGGGGTAAATGACTGGTCTCATGGGACTTGGAGCAATCTGAATATTTTGAGAGCTTTGGTATACAGCAACCAACTTTCACTAAGTCCAGCTTGCCTGGGTGGCAAGATAGACTGTCTGTGACTCCATGGTAAATCTGTTATGGTGCTTTAGGAGTTCACACTTGTTACTGATGAAATCTAATTATAGAACACCACCAGTCTGAAGTCTGTGCCCTGCTTCTTGACAGTCTGAGGTTGTGAACCACTCCAGACAGTGTGACAGGTGGAGCTGCATATTCTGACAGATTATGGTTCTGTTAAGCCTTCTCTGGACAGATCTACCGCTGACATTTTTAAAAAAGATACTGCACAGTACTTGCATGCCCTGTTCTGTTCTACTTCTTGTTTTAGTCTTTGTAACTCTGTATTGGCCCCAGTGGAGAGGCCATTACCAAAACTTTCTGCAACACTGATGGTAGCTGTTGCTAGGAGGGGACATCCTCTCAACCTTCTCCCCATATGATCCCTTATTTGGAGGAGAGGTTATGTATCTTCCATACTCCCATACTCTCCTCATTAGGGGAGCACACACCCACCTTGTCCACAGACTGGTCCCTTTTCCTCCCACCCCAGTAGCTGTGCTCCAAAATCTGCAGCTGATGTCAAGGGGACATTCAGAGGGAGACATTTAAAAATGAATTTCTAAACATCAGGTATCAAATACATTGTCAGATGTTAATGGTTATTGAACCTTCCCCCTTCCTTCAGCACTAGCCTTAGTAACTGCTTCTCCACCATCACTAGTACAAAAAAAAGAAAGCAGAGATAGAGTTGGCTCTCTTCTCTCCCTTTCTGTCTATAACAGTGTTATCAGATCTGATCTGGTACCACAACAGGATAAATCGGATGCAGTAGGAGCACGATGTTAGCACTGAGATCTAGATTCAGTGTCACATCATGATTTGAGTTATTGTCTAGGCCATGTCTACACTACAGATGCAACACTGGCACAGCTACAGCGCTGCCCCCGTGCTGCTGTGGCATTGAAGTATATACGTTTCCTACAGCAACAGAAAGTATTTTTCCACCAGCATAGTAATCCACCTCGCCAAGCAGCAACAGCTAGCCTACAGAAGAAACCACATTGGGGGTTAGGTTGACTTAACTATGGTGCTCAAGGGCATGATTTTGTTCACACCCCTGACCCCATAGCTATGTCAACCTAACTTTCAAGCATAGACCAGGCTTAAAACAAATCTTTAGACAGCTTAGGAATACAGTAATAAGAGATATTCACTTACGTTAAGAAATTTGACAAAGGTATATTGACCCCAAAGAATTAAGTAATAATAGGGCACCATTCAACTTGGTTATACATTGCTGCAGAGAAATCAATGTCTGTTTTATATTCTGTTACAACCTAAAGAAAAGGTGGGTGCTTTAATTCTGTTCGGCTGGTGAGAACTAACCCCAGAAGACATTAAATGCTAAGCCCCTTATAAAGCAACACTGTGAACACCTTTCATGATCAGAGAAAATGTATGCCCTGATCATGCATATATTTTTAGATATGCCTAACCTTACATGGTGGTCTAGATGTTGATTTCAATGAGACTACTCACATGAAAAAGGTTTAGCATGTGCCTAAGTGTCTGCAGGATCAAGTCCTTATTTAAGTATTGGCCGTTTACAAAATTAAAAGGATTCCCAAATCATTAGCAAAGTGATCTAAGGTACATTTGTACCAAAATGTCATTTGAATTCTAACAGAAAGGGATAAAGGAAAAATGTAATGGTTCCAAAGAGTAAACAGGCTAAGACAAACACCACGTATTGTAGCCTTGGTGTCATGGTCAAATTCTACCTGATTTCATTTGGATATCTATTTTCACTTCTTCAGCGCTGTGCTCCATGAAAGCAGTTCTGTTTCTTCCCAGAGATAGGCAAAGAGATTTGCTATATATTTAGTTAAAAATTAAATTCAGAAATTGCTTTGGGATCCTTCTAAGTGAAAGCCACTAGCTGAATGTAAGGTCATTATGCTGTTTGATTACATGGGTTCAACTGTATCAAAATCAACTTAATAATTTTTTCAATTTGAAAGTTCTAAGGCTCTATTCGGTGAGTAGCTGAGCCCCTCTAGTAACCGTTCTATTGATGTCAGTGGGAATGGAAGGCAGGGGCAGGATTAGGTCCTGAAGTAATAGTGTGATTCACCTAAAAGAGAGAAGAGAGAGAGACCGGTGAGAGGAATGGGAAAGATCAATTTTTAAAGGATCAATTTTCAAGGCACATAGGCTTTTAGCCAGAAGAATCCCATAATAATCACTGATCATCATATAACTCAAACCTAACTCACCACTTTGAACATTTTCCCTTGACTGACAGATATCTTATTTCTTCTTTGTTTGCTTATCACTCTGAAGACTATTTAAGCTGACACTCTCTAAATGCTGCACTCTGCATTGGAGTCAGTGATTTTTTTTAAGCACTGTGTCACTGCTTACAATCAGAAATTCCAACCATTCCCTAATAGAATAAAAAATAGTGAGAAAATATGTACACAATAGCTGGCCAGAGGAGAGGATACTTGATTGACTATTCATACTGGAATGCAGAAGATCATAGACATAATGGGTATCCTTAGGCGAGAGTTACACCATTACTATCGACTATTCTGCACAAGAATGTGATTAATAAGTGCTACCCACAGAGATTTATGCTGAAGATGGCTCATCACATATCAATGCATCCTGCCCTCAATTACTGGTAGAGGGAATGATTGTGCCAGGGGCGCGAGGGGGTGGGGGAGAGAACAAACCCTGAAGCAAAAGAGCTACAGATTTTTCAATGCACAAAAAGAACGTTATTATGAAGGTTGTACAGTCAAGCACACAAAAATTAGGAAATGCTAGATTTTTGGGTGCCTATGTAATCCTACCCCCCTTGTGCATTATGATACAGTCTTCAACTGTATGTGATTGTTTTTCCTTAGAACCTCTTCCTGAGTCAGTGCACAGGATGGACACTGCTTACTGAACAGGTAGCTCCTTGATATTTCTATTATTTTTATCCTCATTATTCAGCCAGTGGCCCATGCATTATTGACAGCATACCAGCCAAACCCTGCACTGAATAAAAAAGTATTCATGTCATAATGGATTTTTTTTATGGTGCTCTTGCTGTAGCATTTTTGTATTTTTACAAATATTAATTAAATTACCTTTACCCCACTGTGAGGTGAGATGGTATTTTTATTCCCATTTTACACATGGGGAACTGAAGCACAGAAATTAAGACCAGAAGTGTCAAAAGTGTCAGTTAATTTTGGGTGCTCAGTTTGAGATGCTTGGGCCTGGATTTTTTGCAGTGCTTAGCATTTTGTAGCACTTTTTAATGTTCAGAGTAGAACTCCTATTAACCTCAGTTTCAATTATGAGTACTCAGCACTTCTGCAAATTAGACCCTAGGAGTCTCAAGTCTGGCATCCAGAAAATGAGGAACATACAGTGGCCACCTGTGAAAATTTTGGTTCATGTTACTTGCTCAAGCATCACTGCTTATGTATATATGAAAGAAATTGTCTCTTATACCAGTATTAGTGGGAGAATAATTAATGTACTAAAGGCCTTATTCTCCCTTCCTTTACATCAGTGTAAATCAGGCACCGAAATTAATGGTGTTACACCATCGTAAATTAAAATTTTTGTGAGAAGAAAATGAGGCTGTAAGTATCTATATTCACTCTAATGCAAAAGACTCACACAAAGCTCCCTACAACACTTAAGCACATCTCTAGTAGTACAGAGGGCCATGTGTAGATCCTCTCTACTGGGCTACTTTTCATAGATTTTAAGGCCAGAAAGGAGCATTATGATCACCTAGTCTAACCTCCTGTGTAACACAGGGCATAGAATTCCACCTATCATGTGGCTGGGGGGCCAGAACAGGGAGGGTCAGGGGGCCATGGCCCTATCACTTTTTACTGTCTGTAAGAGTGAGCGATGGGGAGCGGGGAGGAGTGAGTAGGGGGAAGGGTCTTGGGGGGAAAAGGCAGTGAGCGGGGCCTCAGGGGCAGGGGCCTAGCCTCAGGGGAAGGAGCGTGGCCTCAGGGGGAAGGGATAGCGAGATGGGGGCACAGTTCGGGTGCTGATGGCCCCTGCACTTTTAGAGAGCTTCTGTTGTCCCTGTCATGTGGGTATGTCATAAGGACACATATTGCTATATAATCATACAGCATTGACTGTTCATTGCAGATTTTTGATCTGTCTTAATTTTACAAAATATATTATGTTTTGGTACTTGAAGATTGTAAAATCACACCTTTCGTAGTACTTGTTTTTAGCGTTATATTGTGCTCCAAAGACCATTGCCATGTAATCTGTCAGGTGTGAGATTGAAATAGACACTGTTCTTCATGCAACCATGAGGTTAGTAAGCGGTGGAAGGAAGAATGGAGTTCTCCTTGTTTGTTTATTTGCATTATTAATTAGAGCTGATTGAAAATGCAAAATTTTAATTCTTCCATTCTACAGGTTTTGAAAAGGAATGGCATTTCTTTGTACTTTAAATTTTCTGTGGTAAAAATGTTTCCTAAAAATGTTCAAAAGGAAAGTTTTTTGGTTTTTCTTCCCCCACTCCACTTTTTCTCCTTTCTCCTCTCCATCACCCACCACCTTCTTTTCTCCCTCCATTTTGAAAGGAAAAAGTAGAATAAAAGATAGTGGTGCTGGGAGGAAACAAACTGAGAATCACAACCAAAAAACTTGTATTGCTCTGAAAATCAAAATACACTTTGGAAAAAATGAAAATTTTTGCAAAAACATTTTTTTTTAATTTTAAGGCCATTTTTTGTTTTAAACTGTTTTGCATGATAAAGGTTGACCAGCTTTGTTACTAATGTTGGCTGAGGCAGAGAGGGAAATGAAACTGATGTATGCATAGGCCACATACTGAAGTGCAAAGCTCAGCCTTGTGAGAATTCCCCTTACCCCTTGTGAGGGGGTATACAAACCCCACTCTGGAGAAGGGATCAAGGAAGAACTCTGGACTCAGGAGACCTTGCCCTGCCACATATGCACAAGTTGGAGGTAGAGCTTTAAAATGGAAGCAGAGAATCTCAGAGGAGTGCAGAGAGTAGAAGGCAGCAGATCTGTGTTCTTTGGGAAGGAGTACCACAAGAGCGCTTGTTGCTTGTGGCCTGGCAATATTAAGTCCTGGCCAAGCCTGCAAAGAAGGGACTGGTGATTGTTTTTGATGGTCAGAAATCTTTATTTTTTTTTAATTCAGTTCTTTGATTTACCCTATAGGCAAAAAGGGACTCTGCTAGAAAGTGATTCAAGGAGGCAGCTGCATAGCACCCAAAATTCAGGACTTAGCTACCCTTTATTGGACCCTGGATTGGAATCCAGTGGAGAGGATGGCCCTGGGCTTCTCTACCAGCCCCTAAATAGGAGACAATGATAGGAGGCTGTTCCTTAGTGGGGAACAGAGTTGGAGAGATCCTGAATGCACAAAGGTGCAGACCCCAGGTCCCTGACCTAATGAAAAAACCCTGAAGCCCTTGCAGAAATATGAAGATTTCCCCATTATTGGACTTTCTTTTTTGTATACCCTAAAAGAAGTGAACTGGAATGTGTGACCTGGCTGGAGGGCTGAGTCACAAAAAAGGGACAGACCACCACAGCATGGAGCTATAGTGAAAAAGGTGGATGACCAGGAGTAAGACAATCTGCTTGTTCCCATGTCTGACCACCCGGTGACATTAGTGGTGAGGGTTTCCCTTCTCATCCTAGTGAGGGAAATCCTCAGGTGGCAGAAAGAGTGGTGATAGCCTATGCCATCTCCACTTGTGGTCCTGGTGAAGCTACAATGGCTCACACAAAAGGGATATGTAATCAGGACATTCCTGTACCCTACTAATTCCCATCTGCTGGAATGGCTCCTGCTAGCTGTGAGCAGCTACCTAGAAAAGCTGCTTTAGCTTCCAACTTCTGTATGTTGGCTAGACCCATGACTGGTTAGCAAGCAAGTAGCTTAAAGCCTTCTTTTATTTCTGCTCTACCCCCACAAAGAGCTCCTCTAAACCCTGGGAGAGACCCTCATAGAATTTTTTTTCACTTTTTTTTTTAAAGACAGGCCAAATGAGGCCTTTTGAATGTGTAATGTTTTCAATAATCATAATACCAATTTTCACCATCAAGATGTCATGTGGTATTTTTGAAATGTCCTTATCTGCATTACCAATAGCACCTTCAGTTTATTAAATTATGAATAAGTAGTGCTTACGCTGCTTATACTGTTTGTCTACTTTTCGAATTTTGTTAATTTTGGACAAGGAAATCGGAATGATCAGTTCCACTACCTCTTACAGTCAATTTCACTTTCTGGTTCTGTCTCCTTTCACTTTATATAAACAAATAAATAGTCCCTGGGCCAGCAAAAACAGGACACTAGCCACTGGGATAGAGTCTGAGCACTTATTTAAGATTTGAGACTCAAGTCCCTGTTCCAAATGGCTCTTTAATTATTTATAGAAAATGGAATGGCTTCAACAGAAGAGATTAAGAGAGACCTAACCCAACGGTTATGTCACTTACCTCTCAGGAGAGTGCTCTAAGTTCAGATCAGGCAAAGAGGGAATTAAACCTGAGTCTCCCATACCCTTGATGGATACACTAGTCAATGGGCAAAAGGTTATATGGGAGACACCTCTGCTGGTGGTGGCATTTTGTACCCAGCCCAATCTATTAGGCAGCCTTTGAGAACCGCCTGCTGGATCAGGCCTGATGTGTGAGATAGGGAGTGCACTGCCTAGTTTGAGGATCCTCCTGGGGTTTAGGTGCCTGGGCACTTAGATTGAGACATCTGTGTACATGCCCATGACAAATTTTTAGACACCTAAAGATCTTTATTGGCAGAAACATAGGCACCTAACGAATTTAGGTTCCTGTAGGGCTGGGCAGCAGCTGATGGGGGACAGCAGCTAATGGATCTAAAGTTTAGATTTAGGGGCTTAGTATGGCAGGTAGGTGCCTAAATCAATTTGTGGATCTAGCTCAAAACTTGTACTTAAAAGTCCAATATAGACTTTTAACTTTGTTCTGCCACATTTCATTTTTTCAGTATAAAGGTGCCTATTATGGCAAGACTGTTGGTAAGGTCCAGTTCATAATTGTGTTGTATCTGGTCTGGAGACATTACCAGAAATTGTCAGACACTGATATTGTAGTGCATTGGTTACATACCATCTACCAGAAGGCACACTCCATCCAACATCTTCAATATGACATTACTAAAGCAAAAAACCGTCCTTTGCACAGCTTCTATTGGAATGCAAACACTGGCTCATTAAACCAGACACCCTGAACTGGGATAGAATATGAACTTGTACTTGGAGTTAGCTGTGTTGGAAGAGTGTTATGCTTCAGACTTCCCTCACAGCTGGAACTTCTATTTCATCCAGTTAAATTGAGTCATTTCATTCAAAGTAGTAATTCACAACCCAGAAGAACATGGCTGGCAAATGCGGTCAGGGAACCAAAACTTGTCAGTACTTGAAGAGATTACTTTGGACTTCGGTTACCTTCACGTATTCAGGTGCTTCTTTTTCAGAATATGCATGCATATATGGTTTTATTTGGTGACTGGGGCATGTCCTGGAGAGGATATTTTTCTTTAGAAATGATAAATACAATACCATATTAACAACCTTAGTCTAAGTAAAGAATAAATAAATGAATAATCCTCAACTAAAATTATTAACTTTGTTTCTACATCAGTGAAGGCCTACCCATACCACTTCTCATTCCACTATAAAAAAAATCCACCAGAATATTCAGTAAGGAGACAAGGTATGTAAGTAAATCCTGCACTCAAAGATCATTAAGAGAGTTTAGCTATAGATTTGATTGCCATCAGACATTGATCTAGCATATAACCACAGTCGTTAGCGATAGAAAACACCTAATAAGTCATCTCATCCATCTTTCTGCCAATGTAGGATTGTTTTCTTAAGTGTTTTCTAGTGCCTTGTCTCATTGTCTGGGACATTTTAAACTAGACTGGACTTCCCTTGAAAGAATGGCACGTAGCGTACTAGATTTTGCTGTCAGGAAATTTTTCATTAATATCCAGTGGTATTTGATGGAAATCATGTTGTAAACATGTAGCATGTATACATACAGGTGAACCAGTCTATGAACCAGATGTTTTACAAAGAAAATAAGTGGAAAAATACCTTTGAAAATATTGCTTAAAAATTATGGAGTTCACACATAGATGTATGAAAGAACTAAATTTTGTTACATTTGGGCCAGCTGAACTAATATCCCTTCTGAGAAGTCAAACTAATATGTAATGTTACCAATCAGGTCTGCCATGCATAGGTACATTTTGAAATGAAATTCTGATTAAAATAATTTTCTTTCAGAAAAGCTGCCATCATCAAGTCATTCATTCTTTTGCAACAAACCAAAAAATAAAGTGTTCACCATATTTTTGTAGAATAAATCATGGATGAAACTGAGTGTGTAGGCATTCATGTATTATTAGTCAGGGCCATCCATAGTTTAGTGAGGGAAGATCTTTTTTTCTTTGATAAATATTACAGTGGGATTTCTAAAAGAGTTTACATGGTAATGAGCACAAGACCCATCGACTTTCCATGAAATGTAGCCTCCTAAGTCATATAGGTACTTTTGAGAATTCCACCTGTAGTCTCTTAAGAGTCTGTCGAGGTTCCTTCCCCACTCTGAACTCTAGGGTACAGATGTGGGGACCTGCATGAAAACCTCCTAAGCTTACTCTTACCAGCTTAGGTTAAAACTTCCCCAAGGTACAAACTATTTTACCCTTTGCCCCTGGACTTTCACTGCCACCACCAAATTTATCTGGGTTCCTGAAAAAACATAGTTTGGACATGTCTTTCCCCCCAAAATCCTCCCAGCCCTTGCACCCCACTTCCTGGGGAAGGTTTGGTAAAAATCCTCACCAATTTGCATAGGTGGCCACACACCCAAACCCTTGGGTCTTAGAACAATGAAAAAGCATTCAGTTTTCTTACATGACGACTTTTAATAGAAGTAAAAAGGAATCACCTCTGTAAAATCAGGATGGTAGATACCTTACAGGGTAATTAGATTCAAAACATAGAGAATCCCTCTAGGCAAAACCTTAAGTTACAAAAAAGACACACAGACAGGAATATTCATTCTATTCAGCACAGATATTTTCTCAGCCATTTAAAGAAATCATAATCTAACACATACCTAGCTAGATTACTTACTAAGTTCTAAGACTCCATTCCTGTTCTGTCTCCGACAAAAGCATCACACAGACAGACACAGACCCTTTGTTTTTCTCCCTCCACCCAGCTTTTGAAAGTATCTTGTCTCCGCATTGGTCATTTTGGTCAGGTGCCAGCGAGGTTACCTTTAGCTTCTTAACCCTTTACAGGTGAGAGGATTTTTCCTCTGGCCAGGAGGGATTTTAAAGGGGTTTACCCTTCCCTTTATATTTATGACAGGGTCATTCACGTAAGAATGTTGGTTTGCAAAAACAAATGATATATCATACTTCAGAAATTACTTAATGATTCAAAATATAAATCCCTTCTCTTTAGAATATTTCCTTTGAAGTGTCTTCATCAAATAGCTCGGTGATACTAGTAGATACAAACTAGATACCAACATCCTTAGGACTAACCTCCTAGCATAGTTGGATAGAACTTTTAAAAAATATCATTCACTTTGGTTTGAAGACAATATGGATCAGCCATTCCATACCCCTAGCCACAATGACTCCAAGATCTCTTTCTTGAATGGTAACAGCTAATTTAGACCCAATCATTTTATATGTATAGTTGGGATTACTTTTCCAATTTGCATTACTTTGCATTTACCAGCACTGAATTTCATCTACCATTTTGTTGCCCAGTCACCCAGTTTTGAGAGATCTTTTTGTAGCTCTTTGCAGTCTGCCTGGGATTTATCTATCTTGAGTTGTTTTGTATCATCTGCAAATTTTGCCACCTCACTGTTTACCCCTTTTTCCAGATAATTTATGAATATGTTAAATAGGACTGGGCCCAGTACAGACCCCTGGGGGACACCACTATTTACCTCTCTCCATTCAGAAAATTGACCATTTATTCCTACCTTTTGTTTCTTATCTTTTAACCAGTTACCAATCCATGAGAGAACCTTCCCTCTTATCCCATGATTGCTTACATTGCTTAAGAGACTTCGGTGAGGGACCTTGTCAAAGGCTTACTGAAAATCTAAATACACTATATCCACTGGATCCCCCTTGTCCACATGCTTGTTGACCCCCTCAAAGAATGCTATTAGATTGGTGAGGCATGATTTCCCTTTATAAAAACCGTGTTGACTATTCCCCAACAAATTATGTTCATCTATGTGTCTGACAATTTTATTCTTTACTATAGTTTCAACCAGTTTGTGCAGTACTGACGTCAGGCTTACTGGCTTGTAATTGCCAGGATCAACTCTGGAGCCCTTTTTAAAAATTGGCATCACATTAGCTATCCTCTGGTCATTTGGTACAGAAACTGATTTAAATGATAGGTTACAAACTACAGTTAGTAGTTGTCAAGTTTCCTTCCCCACTCTGAACTCCAGGGTACAGATATGGGGACCTGCATGAAAACCCCCCTAAGCTTATTTTTACCAGCTTAGGTTAAAACTTCCCCAAGATACAAACTATTTTACCTTTTGCCCCTGGACTTTATTGCTGCCACCACCAAGCGTCTAACAAATATATAACAGGGAAAGAGCCTGCTTGGAAATGTCTTTCCCCCCAAAATCCTCCCAAACCCTACACCCCCTTTCCTGGGGAAGGCTTGATAAAAATCCTCACCAATTTGCATAGGTGAACACAGATCCAAACCCTTGGATCTTAAGAACAATGAAAAAGCAATCAGGTTCTTAAAAGAAGAATTTTAATTGAAGAAAAAGTAAAAGAATCACCTCTGTAAAATCAGGATGGTAAATACCTTACAGGGTAATCAGATTCAAAACATAGAGAATCCCTCTAGGCAAAACCTTAAGTTACAAAAAGACAAAAACAGGATTATACATTCCATTCAGCACAACTTATTTTATCAGCCATTTAAACAAAACAGAATCTAATGCATATCTAACTAGATTGCTTATTAGCCCTTTACAGGCTGGTCCCAGCAAAAGCAACACACAGACGGAGAGAACCTTTGTTTCTCCCCCCCTCCAGCTTTGAAAGTATCTTGTCTCCTCATTGGTCATTTTGGTCAGGTGCCAGCGAGGTTATCCTAGCTTCTTAACCCTTTACAGGTGAAAAAGTTTTTCCTCTGGCCAGGAGGGATTTAAAGATGTTTACCCTTCCCTTTATATTTATGACAGGGGGGTCATCATGTTTTTTGGGGGTTGGTCTTATGGGTGGGTGACTGCTCAGGGCCTAGTAGTCAGGGGTGTGTGCTATGGTTCCCCCCCCCACAGCCAGCCCAAGGCCCCTTAAACTCCCAAGCTCTGGGCCTGGAGCCAGGAGGCACGAACACCAGAACCAGGAGGGCTGGGGGCCATGCCCCCCACTTTTTAATATGGGTATAGTTTGAGGGTAGGGGATGGCATCCGCTCCCCCAAACTGCAAGCCTCGGGCAGGCATGGAGTGGCATCAGCAGGCACTGCGCTTCATGGTGGTGTTGCCCCCCACATTCCCCAAATTATAAGCCTTGAGCAGTGGGTGTCTTCCTTGCCATATCTTGACCATCTTACAAAGACACCGACTAAAGTCAAAATGCACAATTGCTTGAAAAACTGGCTGGAACCAAATGGGGTGCTAACACCCAGATGCTACGCATTTCAGCCTTGGCACTCTGTTATTCAGCAGTGGAGTATTGCTCTTCAGTATGGGCTCACTCATCTCTCACAAGGATGATCAATGTACAACTTAATTACATGGTCACCAGTTTTCTACAATATTGCTTCACCCAGTGGTCACAGAGAGGAGAGTGTAGCAAAGCTTGCGATGAAATGGTATAATATGCCACATCTATTTTTAATTAAAGACTTGTTTAATCCACCACATAGTCATCTGCCCTCACAATGCCTGTTGTGGATAAGTTTACTGGGTGAGAGGTTTATGGTAAGGACGCATGATGAGCTTCATAGTCCACAGAGAAAGTGACAAATAATTATCTTGTCTTGGATCCCATTCAGCGTCAACCCAGGTTTGATTTACCATGAAGGCAATGGAGATTTCTCAACCAGTTTCATACCGGACATGAAATTTGTGCTGCAGCAGAATTTTGGTCGTATTTTAGAGACAGTCCACTATATCAATGGGAGCAGCCACAACCCATGACACACGTTGTTGAGGACTGCCAAATGACTCAGCTTCCTGGAGGTCTTCATGCCTTGAACATTGTTGATAAGAATGCTGTGGATTGGCTTGACTGGATTGCATACGCCAAATAAAAAAATTCCTTGCCTTTTACTTACATCTCCTGAAGTTCAGAGACAGTGAAACTCTCCCAGTGCTCGTTTTCCTTCAATAATTTTGTATATAAATTGGAATTCATTGTGTTATGCTTAATTTACATCTAACAGAGACAGGTGAATAAACATCCCTTGTCTGACAGGAAATCATGGTCCTCCATCCCTGCTGTGATACAGAACTAAGACCATATTTCCAGAATCCTTACATAATTCCTTGCGTTGTATTTGTACATACATTTCATAACAGAAACAATGACCACTGTGACTTTGGCTTTCATTTGAGACCTCATATGCCATTATTTGTTGAACCAGAATGTTCATACTAGAATCGGGATATTCTTGTAACTCCTTTGCTGGTTGGCATTTAGATGTTCTTAGGGTCACAGTGTGCATGTGAAAAACCAGGGGCGCTACATATGTGCTAAGGTTTGTGTAGCTCTATGAATGATGTTTTATTTAAATATTCTAATTATATACACGCTTAAGCTTATGGTCAACACACCCTGCCCCAAGCTCTAGTGGTGGTAGGAGACAGAGGTGCACAAAATTTAGTATCTATGGGTTGGTGCTGTGAGGTAGCTGGATGGTGAGTTAAGGAGGATAGCTGGGGGTGACTGGGTGAGTGGCTTCTAGAGCCACTGGGGCACCTGAGAGTAGGGGATGGTTGTGGCACCTGGTATGTTCTAGGGCTCTTGAATGGAGTTGCTGAGGTATATGGTATATTTGAGAATGTCCTTCAAAATCTTCAGAATGTCTTTTATGCTTTGGTAATGTGAAACTGGCCAAAAAGGGGCTTTCCCCCCACCTCACTTCTTTGATAATATGTTATCTCTAAAGCTACAACCATGCATGGCAAGTGCTGTGGATATATACTCAGAAAATAGGGGTTTACAATGGATTTGCTGACAGACCCTCAATGGTTGCAGCCCTAGTCAACATTGCTGTGATAAAGGGATTTATCTTGGATTAGAGTTTCTGGAATTAATCATTAATTGGATTAATGAAATGTAATTCAAATCATGCATGCCAACCTTGCTTTATTCTAACTTCCTGGTTCTTTCTCCTTGGAAAACTCATCAAGGGAAAATCTCAGCTCCGGGAAAGTTCATGAGCAGTTTTAAGACTTCTTTAATTTTACATTCCCTTCAAGTCTCCAAAGTGATTAAAATTTCCTTTATTCTTTCCTTGGACCCCTTTGTAATTTTCCTGTATGTAATATTTACAGTAATATTGATATTTTTCAACCACTTAGGTTACCTGCTTAATCCTGATTACAATTCCTTTGGAAAGATATAGGGACAATAGAAATGTCTTCATTGTGCTTTTCCTATTCCCCCAGTGTGAAACTCAGGAAACATTTAATTCAGAGATGTCTTGTTGGTGAAATACAGTATATCCTATTAAAATCTGCATTTAGCTTTGGCACACTGACAAGAAAATATATCTTAAACGTTAGGGGTTTGCATTTAAACATCTCCTTTGAAAAGCACTACATTTTTATTCTCTTCCTATCTTTTTGTGCTGATAAATGATCAAATATTTACACATGGGGTTGTAACTTCTATTCTCAGATAAGCTTACTAATTTATACCTTTGAGAAACATTTTCATAGAGTATGTGCAGGTCAGATCGTGGAATTCTTAAACAGTAACAGTAACTTGGCATAGCTTTCAAAAGTTGAAAAATAAAACCTGGAAATATCATTCTTCTGGAGTTGTTAATAAATTCTCTCGCTCTGATTAGAGAAGAATACTTACCTAGTGAGAAGTCTGAATGTGAAATGAAGGTGATTCCTGAATCTTAAAAGTTTCTTAGCATAATGGAAAAATATATGGCTAGGCACATATAAGCCCTTTGCCCAAAGACTCTCTGCTCCCATCTCTTGGTGAGTAGAGGGAAGAATGGCCACAGACCTACTTCATAAGCAATTTACCCAGAACTTCAAATCGCTAGAAGCTCCAAAGGGGAAGAAGCTCTCTGCCACCACTATTGCTGAACAGGGGAAATATGAAAACAGGGCTTCATTTGCATAAGCTTTCTACCCAAAATTCCTCCAGTGACACTTTTAGACCCACTATAACTATACACAAACTCCAGATCAATTGGGTAGTGGACCTGAACTCAGAAGAGGATTTGGCTCAAAAGTATTAGATATTACTTGTGCTTCTTCACTGTAGATCTTGCACTGTTGAGAGGACTCTTTACTGGAGACTGACGGGTTGGCTCACAGAAACCCCCTTGGGGTTTGCCACCTGATGTGCCAAGACTACTTCTGCTCCTGCTTTCCTGCCTTGTCAGCTTAGGACTTCAGTGTCCTGCCTGGTTTGAGCCAGACCCACTAGCCTGCTGCAAACCCAGACCCAGGTCTGAACCACGTCCCCTAACAGATGTAGGCTTAACTGAAAGCAGCTTACAGAAGTGTTCCTGTCCTTGACACTCAGATGCCTAGCTCCCAATGGGGCCCAAACCCTGAATAAATCCGTTTTACCCTGTATAAAGTGTATACAGGGTAAACTCATAAATTGTTCACCCTCTATAACATTGATAGAGAGATATGCACAGCTGTTTGCCCCCCCCCAAGTATTAATACATACTCTGGGTTAATTAATAAGTAAAAATTGATTTTATTAAATACAGAAAGTAGGACTTAAGTGGTTCCAAGTAGTAACAGACAGAACAGAGTGAATTACCAAGCAAAATAAAATAAAACCTGCAAGTCTATGTCTAATAAAACTGAATACAGACAAAACCTCACCAGTTCCAGTAAGCTTCCTTTTACAGACTAATCTCCTTCTAGTCTGGGTCCAGCAATCACTCACACCCCCTGTAATTACTGTCTTTTGTTCCAGTTTTTTTCAGGTATTCTTGGGGGTGGAGAGGCTATCTCCTTAGCCAGCTGAAGACAAAATGGATGGGTCTCCCATGGGCTTAAATAGACTTTCTCTTGTGGGTGGAGACCCCCTCCTCTCTCCGATGCAAAATCCAGCTCCAAGATGGAGTTCTGGAGTCACCTGGGCAAGTCACATGTCCATGCATGACTCACAGTTTTTACAAGCAGAAGCCATTGCCCACATAGTATCTTGAATGTCTCCAGGGAGACTTCTTATGTGGCTTGGAGTATTGCGAGATGCATTGTTCCTTAAGTGCTTCTTAACTGGGCACTTAACTTTGCAAATTCCTTTCTCCAGGAACTGACCAAATGCTTTACTAAGGTTATTTAGAAATCAAGCCAGTACACGGCCAATATTCATAACTTTGAATAAAAAAATGATAAATGTATACAAATAGGATTAATAGATTTAATAGATCATAACTTTTACATAGATATGTTACACGGCATATGTAGCATAGAACATATTGCAGTTATGTCATGTATATTCATAAGCATATTTCCATAAAGCCTTATGGGGGGCACCATCACAGAGACAATGAGAAGTAATTCCTCAGTGGGATGCACTGTAGAGAGAACTCTTTGAAACTGAACAAGACAGCAACTGAGTGAAATTTGGTGAAGTTTCTTCTACCCAGCCACCAAATAAAACTGAAATCACTGTAGGTGGTGGAGTCTCAGTATAGGATTGGGGAGAGCTTCTGAAGTGATTGGAAACAGGCTTGTCTCAGTACATTTAGGATTCTGGGACTACGCTACCTGCTGACACCAAACTGTGAGTGAGGTTTAGGGGCTGGGGAAGTGGGTAGTGATGTGGTAAAGGGACACTTGCACATTGAACATACCCACTGGTATGTCGGAACAGAATTGATTGACTACTGCCAAAATTACTATGGAGGGGTGTTTTATTTTTCATTCACACAGATATGTTGTTGCTGTGTTTTCCTAAGTTGATGCTGTGAAAGTTTTCCTTGTTTCATATGCAGACTAAGGGCTTGCAGATGGGGAAGTGTTGCCAATTGAGTGCCCAGGAAAGGCATTTAGTGATCCCAGAAATCCTGGGAGGGAGCTTGAGGCAGTGGTGTTTGTTAGTTTTAAGAGTGTCCCCTAGCTAGTTGAACTCCGCCCTTGGTGCTGCTGACAACACCCAGCAGAAAAGTTATACATGATATTGGAATTGAAATTAAAGGGAGTTTTGAATGGAAAACTTTTACAGTGTAAGCCACATAATTCCCTCTGCCAAATGGTGCAGATAGGAGAAAAACTAATTCAAATGAGGTTGGGGAGGGACTACTGGCTCTGTTGACTCCATCTGGTCTCAGAAAACACAGAAGCCCTATCTCTGCCATTCTGATGTGGTAGAGACTTCACAAGTGTGAAGGGGAGCAGAGCTCAGTATGGATAACTGTTGTGCATGCTCCCCCCTTCTCCTCCCGTTGCTTAAAGATTTTTCCCCTTGCAGCACTCAGAGGGGAGGCCTGCATGCTGTGTATAAATTCTTTATACATTTAAAGTGGAATTTTCAACCTGAAAACGATCACTGAAATTGGGGGCGGGAGATTTTCCCTAAAGGTTCAAAACTCAAAAGGCAGACAACAGATTTTTTGTTTAAATATAATATTTTAAGCCACTTGTGATTTTTTTTTTGAACACTGACTCATTATTTTTAATGCTTGCGGGGGGTCGGTGGAGAGTAGTTTCAAGCATTCAGAGTCATAACGATCCCTTTGTTGACTGTACGCATATTACAAGTAACCAGTGAGCAGAGTGCGTCAAGAATTTCCCAATACCACATTGCAATATGGGAAGGCCGAGCCTCAGAATGCAGTGCAAAGAGATCCCCATAACTGACATGAAGCTTTATTTTATGATCGTTCATGATCTAACACTAGTAAGGCTCTGGTTTCAATGCAGAACATTTTCATCTGAGATGTCAAGGGTACAAGTTCTGGGATGCTGTGGGGCCCTACGAGGTGTGTTCTCACTTAGCCAAATTGTTCCAGAAATGGACCCAGTCACACAGTAAAACTAAAGCACAGCTAGCAGAGAGATCAATCCAGATACAGTTCCTGGATTCTCTGATAGATGAAGTGGGTGTAAATTTGGGAGCACAGATCAAACCCTGGGATTATGGCAGTATTTGTAGTACCGTGGTTTCTAACATTCTTATTTATGGTGCGGCTGGTTTTGGGTGTTTAATACCTCGCTCACAGTTTCATCAGTTTTGTAATGGAACACTAAAGTTCACTGGGTTTGCATTTTGTCCTATAAACCTTTGCCTTTGGGTTTTAGGTGCAGATGGACTTGAAATTCAGAGGCATTAAAAAAACTCCACAAACTGTTATAGTTAGTATAGACTGGTTTGTCTGGCAGGACACTTGGCTTGTTCCAGTGCTTAATTTATAATGAAAGAGGTTCCAGGGCTCAAGCAATTTTTTTTACTTTTATAACTGACATGGCAAGCCCAAAGGTGCTGGGGCTATGAACTGCCAAGCCTAGACGTGCTGGTGCTCAGTCCTGGCAAGCCCCAGCACAAATTAAGCATTGGCTTGTTCCAATTAGACAGTTGCTGCAGCATTTTGTATATTACATGAGCAGATTTACAGTGTAATTTATGTGAATCGTGATAACAGCCAATGCTAAGTTCAGAATACATTACATTATTATTAATTATTATTATTATCATGTAATGTGCATGTGTTTATATCATTGTCATCTAAATGGCCAGTGTAAAGTTCTGGTTTGTGGAGGGTAAAAGCTCTTCGCAATTACTGATGTGACTACAAAAATGTGCCTTTTTGTGACCTGCCTTTTGGCGGTTGACAATGCCATTTCTGACACCATCCACTGTAATGTCTGTTTGTACAGCCAGAGTCAGTGGGATTATAACATTAATGTTAAATTATCAAGTTTGGCCTCAAACTGTGCATAGAAATTTTGCATGTGCACAACCCAGCTTTATGTATGGAAATTCAGGTAGTGAGACATCCAACCAGAGTGCGCAAATCCCCATTTATGTGCTCAGATGTAGGCATGTGCCATGTTTGTACGTGTAAAATTGTGTTCCTCATTTTAACTGCCAAAGGTAAGGGATAAAACTGGTATTCCACCAGTGAGCCTGCCCAAAGTTCCTACATGTTGCAGTACACGTTATACAACTTCCCATTCTTCTGAAACTCTTGTAATTTCTAAGCACAGTTTTTTGAGAATACAGCCTGTATTTTATTCTGAATTATTTGTGGGGGTTTTTTCTTGGTTCTTTTATTGCCATTTTAGTACTGTATTTTCCCATTCATTCATTGTGTAAAATATCATAATTTATGTTCACATACATCTATGTAACATTCATCTTCAACTTGATGTCTTACTTTTTATTCTCTCCATTGTTGTTGTTTCAAAAGCCCTTCCATGCCAAATTTTGATCTCAGATGAGATCAGAATTTTGTTCACAGTCTATAAAGAATGAGTTTCAGCAAACTCAGTTGGAGAATCCATAGCTCAATGGGAGACTCCATCATTTTCAGCCAAAAAAACTTCTCTGGGCCTTTAGGGTGGGAATTTGAAAGGTGTTTGGTATTGGCCTAACTCTGCTCTCACTACTTGGATTGAAAGCTCCTAGAGTAGGGCCTATCTTTTTGTTCTGTATTTGATTTGAGTTCATGATTTGAGATCTTGGGCATTATTGCAATACTGTACAAATAACCACAATATTGAAGTCAATGGTTAAACTTTCACTGACTTCATTGGGACCGGTGTTAGAATTTTGAAAATCTCACCTTCAAACATTTTTAGTATGAATCATTGTAGATCTCTGCTTTAACACAGTTCATGGTGGTTTGATTTGAACATGTCTGGGTGGCTGCTGTGAAAGGCACCAAATGCTCTTAAATGTAGCATAGAAATCATTTTCTATCCTTGGTTTGACACCCAGAAAGCATTGACTGGCTAAATCCATGTCTAAATTGAATTGTGAAAACTGAATTTTGAAACAATTCAGTTGACATGGTTAAAGAAGGAACTTTGTAGAGTTGGAGAATGCTTGGGGGGAAAAGCAGCATTATTCAAAAGGAACAGCTTGGAGCTTTACGGAATACATTCCCTCAGTGTTTTATGACTGGATTATCTTTCTTCAGAGAATAGTTTCTGCACGACTGCAAGAAATGTGTGGGATTAGCATACAAACTCTGACTGTGTGATACAGCACAAGATGAATTAATATATGTGCCTTACAAAGGTATAAGTCCCACTGTATTAAAGAAAAAGTTTATTACAGATAATTGCTTGCTCTGTTTATGCTGTTTCTGTAGAACTTAGGTAAGCAATTTAGGTTACAGAGATTTATCACAGTTTTCATGAAGATGTATGAAACTAAGAAACTGCAAGCTTTTTTTTTAATCCACCTATAAATCTTTTTATACATTTAATTTCTCCCTCTGTACATTTTATGGGCTCATATATAAAATGAAAGTTAAAATTAGTACATGTTTTCTGACAAAGAAGATATTTCCATTTTGTCACTATTTTGACACTACTGTATGTAGTCTCTTTTGATATAATATATAAAAAAATCCGGCAGGTCTAGTTGTTAAATGTTTAATGCTATATTTTTTTAAAAATAATTTTGAGGGAAATTCGGTGGTGGGTACAGAATATATTTCTTATTAGTAGGTCTAACAATGCATTATAGAGGTTGCTAGCAATCTGAATGAACTGTGGACAAAACTCAGCAAAGGTGGCTCTGGGGATATGAAGCACACATTCTTTTTCTTACTAAACGCACTGCACCTTGGTGGGGAGGGTTCACCCTGTGGAGGACAGGACTGGGGGGGGGGTTCTGTCTCTATCGTGCTGGGCCTGGGACAGGGAGCTTTAACTTATGGGGCTCCATAGGAACTCTGCCACCCAAGTCTCAAAATGGAGCTGCTGAGCCAGCAGATTTCCTGGAGCGAACTTTGCCTTACTGGGAGCCCTTCACCATTGTTTATACCACTATAAATAGACAGTGCATTGACCCTGTTCGTATTAATGTAAGAACAGGAGTTATAAGGTGCTATGATACAACATAGAAAAATGTGTTTCTTGAGACTCAAACTATTGGGGGGAATAGTTATTTATTTAATATATTTATGGCTACTAACACAGAATGAATTTTTTTGCTGGCTGTGTGGAAGGAGGGCACAAAATGGTAGAGATGAGTGCAGGGACCGTTCCATTTGAGAGAAGTTTATCTGCATCTCTTTAGTTTTGGGCCTGCCATACTCATGCACTCTTAGCACTAAATATCCTAGCGCTACATATTGTCACCATGTTTAATGCTAGGGAAAACAAGTACAGCAAAACAGTGCTGTGAAAAGAAATACAGCATTCTTTGGAACAGACCATATCTCCTTTGCTTAATCTTTAACTCTTTGCATGTGGGAAAAATTCTATTTCCTTTGCTGATGGCAAGACTCCCACTGACTTCAGTGGAAGCAGAAGCAGACTATAAGCTTCTTTCTGACATCCTGTTTTACCCTTTGTAGCCCTCATTTCCCATATCTCCTTCCCTTTCTTTATTGTACTCCCTTTCTGTGTTGTTTCTCGTCTAAGCCCAGGCCTGCTCCCTTTGTAGTCAATGGGAGTTTTGCTATTGATTTCAGTGGGAGCAGGACCCTAATTTGTAAATTCCCAAGGTCAGGGATCTGACATCCTATAAGTCTATAAAGTGTCATGAACATCTATGGCATTGACTAAATAATATTTTTGAGTTCTAATTCTTTTGACTACCCATTTGTATGGGGAAATAATTATACACGTTACTTTGTGCACACATTTATTTCTGAAAAATCCATTACGTTAACTAAAATGCATTTTAAATATCCTGTCCTCTGTACATTAGTTGTCTGCATATAGTTAAACTATGTAATATATATATTAAACAAAATCAAATGATCTTTGCATTTTATCTAATAATTAGCAACACAATTCCAACTTCAGAAATGAAATATAAGGTTCTGTTTTAATCATAATTAGAGACATGTTGGGATTACGATGTCCAGTTGCCCCATATGTTCTGTGTAAGACATGCAAAGAGGAACTTCCAGCTGAGACAAATGTAGCACATTCTAGGAACTAAAGCATATGGTGGCTTTTCTCTTTCTCAGCTTTGTCTTTAGACAACAAGAGTATACAATTCAGTATCATGGTATAGAACATCAACATAGGTTCAATGATCACAGGCCCCAGATGGGAACTCCACTAACTGGTCAAATACACTTCAGTGTCTTGGCAGAAAGACATTTTTGGTAGAACCTGCCTTTATTTTGAACTCCTCAGAACAGTGTGAGCTGTGCTTTCTTGACAAATCTTCCAAGGCAGAACTTCCCAGAAACAACATCCCATCAGTGATGGCTGTTTAGGGCTTGTCTACGCATGAAAATTAATCCAGAATAAAGTAAGGTGTGAATTTAAAATGGATTTAAAGTTTAAAATTGCTGTTTAACTCCATGTGTGAACTTGTTTATTCCTGAATAAGGAAATCTCCATGTGGAGATGTGTTCACAAGCCCTTAGTTACTCTCTGCCTGTCTTGTTTTGGTACAAGCAATTTAGAATTGAGATTGAGAAAAAGGACACCAAATTAATAAAATGCAGAGCAGAGAGAACAATATCTTCCTAGCAATATATGTGGATTCCACCACTACTATCTGAGCACCTGCGGTATAGTAATACTGAATTTTTTCTCCAGGTCATGTAGTGCACTGGCCTTTATAGAGACTTTTCTCTAACCCTCCACCCCCACTTATTACAGCTCCCTCACAGCTCCCTTTCACCCATCCCCTGCCCCCATGCCTACAATAGGAGACTGAGGGAGCTCTGGCTCTCTGCTCATACTCTCCCATTCCCAGCTGTACGGTGCCACCTTTTTTGACCCCAGCTGGCACAGTGGGACTCACCTCCGCATCTCCTTCCTTGCCAGTGAGCTCAGAAGAGTTCCACCAGGTCACATAATGATGTTCTTGAAGACTTAGCAAGTATATTGCCACTAAAGTGTTGGCAAGCGTTAAGTCCCAGGGGACTGGGGAAGAGAGATATGTGGTTTCAACAAGTTAAAATGAACCTCATATCACCAAATATCACAAAACTTGCTTGGATATGAAATCCTCCAGTCTTCATCTTCAGGGAACTGGAACATATTCAGGATCACCTTTGGATGTATCGCACCATCAGGTAATCAGTATGTTGCTGTGCCTCAGTGGGTCACAGCTGAGAATATCGGATTCAGGACAAAGTGCTGAGAAATAGGGCAGAGTCACCCCAAACTGGTGGTTATTCTATTATTAGATATACCAAGCTTGTAACAAAAGTAGACTTCTGTCTCACCACACTGGTTAACCAGATGTCAAAAATGCAGTCTCCTTAGGCATTCCAGCATTTACATTGCTTGCTGACTCACAGGGGCAAGCCACTGGCATCTGCAGGAAGAGCCATCCGGGCAGAATGAGTTTCTTCTATGGTCCATTGTGAGAGTCAATTGCCTTTGATGCGCTATCAACACAAAGCTGTCTGGCTTCAAAGTAGATTTTTATCTGGTGGGTGTTACCCCAGGAACAAACACATTTGGGATATAGATCTATATAGCCAATATTCACAACTTCAGATACAGTGATGACAAATGGATATAAACCTACTTAGCAAATCTTACCTTTTCCATTGACCCCTTACATATTGGTAGCAACAGTTCTATACATGGTCATATTTAAATCATACAGCATCACACAGTAGAAGTCCATTTCTTCAGTCCTTATTCAGAGAAATCTCTCTAGGAACCCTAGCTGTGTTCCGTTCCACACTGCTACCTACCTTTTGAATTAGGCACAGCTCCAGAAACAGCAACTGTAAACTGATTATTTGTTTCTATCTTTTTTTCAAAGGTACTTACAAAGTTCAATGTCGTTTCATTATTACTGTCAAAATTACCTGGCGGCACCCTCAGATAAAAAGTACCTATTTGCGCGGTGATTAAAATTGTAGAGTATCAACTTGCATTTTAAAGCAGTAAATTAACAAAATTAAATTCTAGAAGACTAATGTTCCCTTTTATATTTTGATGACACCTATAAGCATAATGTAATTTTGCCCGAATTTTTTTAATTCCACTCTTTATTACCTAGGATATTTATAGAATTTTTTTCTCAATGTATCTGACTTTATGCTTGGGAAAATAATATGCACAACACTAAAGTAATTTTGTAGCTGATAGTTTTAGTATTGTCCTCTTATTTATAATTTTACTCCTGAATGGTACTAAATTTATGTCTCCGTTCAGGAGAAGTGATATGCCTGAGATATTTGCAACTTCAACTGATTTATCCTGCTTGAACAGCTTTGGTAAAGACCGTGGGTTGGATATTCCTAGCTATTGCAGCTGTTTCTGCCCACCACTACACCAAGTCTTGTTGGTGGAGCTATGTAGGGTGCCAGGTGGTAATATACTGGCAGTTCTTTTTAGCAGTGTAGTGGTGTTGTGTTGATAATATTCAGATCCCTCATCCCACAAAACTGGCCTTCCCATTCCCTTCCTCCACCATATTCCCTTTTTGATAATGTTTCTAGGAGTTGTTCAATACTTATAACCCAGGACTAGCCCAGCTAGACAGATGCAGTGGGTGGGAGGGAAGGCTGAATTAGTAAACATCCTCATTTATGTTAAGGTCGTGTCACTATAAAGGAAAAGAGACTCCTTTGGGGATAAGCTACCATTTCCTTCTCTCCCTTCTTTTCATGGCCAAATATTTTCCTAAACTTCTGGGAACTTGACTGAAGTATCTGAAGGGAATATATAAAATATATAATTGGAAGAAAATAGTGGACCTGACCCCAGAACACACATACTGATATGAGAGGTCTCTGTTCAGTGTAAATCACTCTGTGACCAGGGATAAAGATGCTCTGGCATGCAACAGATTACTGGGTTCATGGCTGAGCTAAGCAGGGTAATAAAAGGTGAAGGAAAGCTGGAGTGGTAAAGGAGGCTGTCACAGGGAAACACTGGTTTTTGTCTTCCCAGCTGCCTACCCAGCTGGAAAGGTCTTGGGTGGCTATTGCCTGGTAGTTTGAGTTGATCTGGGTTTGAAAGATATGTCCGGAAATAAAGCAATCCTTAAGTAAAGGCATGTGATGTGCATTATTGTGGGGGCTGTTATTTTTCCTTCACTGGCTGGTGATTCTTGATATTGGCTTACACACCCCCATTGTGGGGTTCCCAGGCATCAGGTTCCATCCAGAGTCTCTGGAGTCTCCATACGGATTGAGTAATAGTAGTACTTGTTGTTGTGGTTGTGCTATTTTCCAGCCAGACATTTGAGCGGCTCCCTTTATAGACACAGAGAAGGAGGAGGACTGGGTGTTGGAGGGGTAAGAAAACTTTTGTTTCGCTGATTGTTTTGGGTCAAGTTCAGACCTAGGAAGTGCGTGCAAGTGCCCTCCCTGGTAAAGGGAGAAACTGGTCTTTTATCTCTGAATCAACTGTACCCCCTCCTTTCTCTCACAAAATCTGAGTCTTTATGGAAGATATTTTAGTAATAGTGAGAGAAGAGAAACCACAGTTTCTAGACTGGATAGTTTTTAGTTTCTTTCTGTGCTTCTCTCTTTCTCTCTCCCTCTCTCTGGATTTTCGTTGTTTGTTTCCCCTATTTCAATTTCCTCATTGGCAAACTACAGACCCTTGCAGTTTTTTAATAGGATGATTCCTAACACAAAAAAATCTGACTTGAGGGGAAAAAGTATTAATTAGGACACAATCATTTAGATGGTTCTTTTGCCAGTTATTGTCGGAAGACCATGAATTACTTACAGATATTGAGTAATGTGACAGATGTAACTTTAATGGAAGTCAGACTTTGCAAATATTCTGTGTCTTCAATTTTATATTGCACCATCCACCTAGTTACCTCCTTTAAAGCCACTCTCCTTACAGATTTTGATGGACAGGCCTGCGTTCATCTGGATCCCACCTCCAGCCCAGGAGGGTGTAATTTCCTTATATTCTTCCTATATGAATTTGTTGGTGGTGCCCCCACTCCGCTCGCTACTTCCTGGCAAGGTAACCAGGGCAGCTTGGAAGGAAAATTCTAACCACAAGGTAACCCCCGACTTACTTGCTAGATAGTTGGAGATCCCCAAGAAATTACTTAAACACACAATAGATATTCAACAGAGTAATTATATTAAACAAAGTAAATATAACATAACAGGATAAAACACTACTCTCAGGGTCACTGGTGCCCACTGAATTTCCCAGTCATGTGACCTGATAGAGCAAGAGTAAAATTTAGTGTCCCATTGGTATGCATGCGTTGTAAAGGCCCCTTGATGATCTGTGACAATGATATCTTCTGAATCAGCAAAGCAACTTGGCTGACTGGGTTCAATACAGCACAAAAAGACTCACGTGGGATAAGATGGTAAGTCCCTCCACAGGTTTAATTGGCAGTAGGTAATAAAATCCGCAGGCCTTTACCCCCTGACTTGAAGACGCAGTTCAGGGAATGGGGAAGGGAGGGCATCTCCCAAACACTTTCCCTGACCATCTAACCAAAAGACAGAGCACTCACAGCTCCGTGAATGATCCTCCAGTTCAGAGATGGATCTGGACTCCTCAGCAGCTGCAGAGGAGCTGATTATCTCAGTTGACAGGGATTCTCTTCATGCAGGAATCAGCCAGCTTCTGTTCCCAAGATTTCCCCTCACCACCAAGGGATGCAGGGCTCAAGGTGTAAAATATAATAAATTTACTAAAATCCTAACTGTAATTTCTTACCTGGGCATTCTGACAGTCACAGCAGGCAAGCAGTCCTGAGGATGTTTTCACTGTAGACTTGGTAAAGTGTAGTGAATATTGTTGGACTCTGTCATTGTTTTATATATAATTTGGATTTATTGCCTTGTATCCTACAGATTATTTATTATTATTTATCACTTGTATCCTACAGATTATTTTTATCAGTAAACAAAGACCCCTCTTGTATCATAGTCTAAGTGGTTCTGATTTGTTCTTTACCAGTAAATTTCTGAATAATATCCTATACCCCTGGTTTGTCAACTTGTGAGAGCATTTTCTGCTATATCTTTACATATATTGTTCAGTGAAGAAATATACTAAATATTGTATATAGTCTCTGATGAATGGACCCAAAAACAAACCACAAATCTGAATGTCCCAAATTATGGAGGATGATTTATTCTGATACGATTGCTTGGTCACTATGGATTTGAGCCCAGATTATAACCAAAACTGGAAGAAGTAGGGTTGAACCGAAGGTTTCCTGACTTCTAGTCCTGTGTTACATCTATGAGACTACATTGTTAGGAACTTGCCTGATATTTTGCAGCATATTGGAAGATTTTTTTCTCTCTCCCATTTTTGTACCTTAGCTGAAGCAATCACACAGAAAGGAGGAGGCATTCCAGACAGGGACTCCATCTTTCACATACACTTCAGACGTACTAAATAAATAATACCTCCATTACCAATGTCTCGGTAGGATGATCTTTCACCCGTGTGCTCTAGTGTTCAGGAAGCCATTGTACCTCCAGTTACACTCGTGCTCTTCTAATTTTTGAAAAGGTTAACAGTTTAATCGCTAATAGCTTCTGCAATGATCAAGTGGCTAACAAGTCATGTTGGAGACATTTGTCAGGAAGGATACATCTAGATGTATCACACAGTTGTAATGAGCTGTTCTCATGCAGCGATCACTATATTACCACAGCTGGGATTGAAAAGTCATGTTTATTAGAGAAGAGTGCAATGGGTTCAATCAGCATCGTGTGGCTGCCATCACTGAAGTATTTGCCTATCTCCAGATCATCTGGTAAATCTGGTGGTTTGATGGTGCAAGCTGTTTTGTGAAAAGCATGATCCTGCCCTGTTCTGTGGTGTTGATTTTCCTGTGTTCTCTGCCCTAAGGTTGGTACTTTCATAAAATGACATCACCATGTTGGATGACATAATGAGGATTTTAACCAGTGTACTGAACCGAGCAGTGGCAATTCAGAGCCTTGCTCTTTAGACAGCCAGATGAGACTGAGTATTCTGAGGGGAGAGATAAGTAACTCAGGTACACACAGCTAAATTATCCTTTTATATGGAGATTGCTAATGTGTTTCTTTGTATTTCTTTAAAACATTCTGTTTTGTAAGCATCAAGGTGTCCGCATAGCTATTCTAATCTATTTAGATACTTACACAGCACTCATGACTGAGATATCTGGGTTAGTTAGCAACTAGAGGCTAGGGCCTGGATCCACAAAGGGACTTGAGCATTGCAATGCCTAACTTTTAGGTGCCTAGAAAATCACAGGAACAACACTGCAATCCCCAAAACTTTAATTAGGTACCTATGCTCCCTATACAATGAACGGGGGAGATAAGTATCCTAGAATGCTTTCCACAAAGCCATCACACTAGGCAGGGAACCACCTAAACTAGCCATTGAGAGATGCCAATGAGAGGCGTGTGTCTTAAGTCCTGCCCATCTCAGTGCCTAAAGATGAGTTGCAAGAAGGCACCTCTCTCTGCTAGCAAACTGCCACTCCTCCACCTAACCTGCACGTGGGACCCCATCCAGTAGGTCTGTTCAGAGACCAACTGGATCTACACAAACAGGGGTAGGAGAATCTCCCTTATAACCTTTAACCTAGTGGTTGGACCTCTCACTCTACCCAGTGAGGATTTGAACAGGGATCTGTCACCTCTGGGGTGAGTACCCTAGCCACTAGGTTATAGAGACATTCTTTCTCTGGCCCAATTAATATTTAATTAAAGTTGAACATCTTCCATTGGAGAGATTGAAGGAGACCCATATCAGAATATCCTATAAAACATCTAGTAGTTAAAACACTTCTTCCTTCACGTTTCTTTTCCATTTAGCTTATCCCCACCACCAAAATCATGAAACTAACGTTTGCTGCCATTACAATGTTCGCTCTGCTTCTGTGTTTATATCCCCTTTCCTAAACTATGGCTTTCTTATTTATTTCATTTGTAAGCTTTCTGAGGCAGAGACCATCTTCTGTGTTTGTACAGTGCCTGGCACAATGAGGCCCCATTCCTGGTTGGCTCTTAGGAACTACCCTAATAAGCATGATTAGTATAATCAGTACCAACCATTCTCCTGAACTAGCACAAAAAAGTGATTCTGCTTCTCTTGAATAAGAAGAATAGAATATAGAGAGTGAAAAAACTCACAGTATTTGGGTGTGAGTTAATGTGTGAATATATGGCATTTCAAAAAGGCATTCTGCATGCTGAAGTTCAAGAGAGAGCACAGAGGCTGAATACGGTGTCCCCAGAATAGCCTGTACCGGGAAGGACATTGGGTCAAGGGAGGAGCAAAGCCTTCTTGGAACAGGGGAGGGGCCCAGAAGGAGCATTGTGGCAACTGCTAACAGCAGCAGTCTCCAACTGGATGACAAGGTAGAGAGGTGGATGACACAGGAGAGGGAAGAGAGGTGTTGCTCATTTTACAGAAATGGAGACACAGGCAAATAAAATGACTTACTCAAAATCACACTGGAGCTTTGGAGCAGATTTAGTAACAGAAGCCAAATTTCCTGTCTCTCAGACCTGTACCTTAGTCACAAGTTCATCCTTCCTCTAACAATCCATTCTAGGAATATATTATGTTTCTGCAATTAGGTAATTTATACATGTGTGCTCAGAGAACTAAAATGGCAATGAATGTGGTTCATGGGTCTAGGTTGTTTTTAAAGAATTGGGTTTGAGAGGTACAGTTTAGGAGTAGTTTGAAAATCAAATAATGAATGATAGTTGGCTGTTACATAGGGCTTAACTCTAATACTGTATTACATTGTAGCAGTCAGGATATCTTTCTCTTTTTCTGTATGGTATGTTATTTGTAAACTATGCTAAACAAATATTATAAACCAAGGTTGCACTACATTGTGGTATGCATTCCTATACACCTCTGTTTGAAATCTATTGCATCTATTTACATAAATTCCATTCAGTATTCAGAAATGTGTATTGTAATTAGAATATACTTCGACTGCATCATTTTAAACATCTAAAATATTAATATTTAAAATATTGCTCAGGTAACTGCTCACGCAAAAGTAATAGAAAGTGTTTGGTATCTGCAAATTACAGTGCTCTAGCAGAAGAGTGCACATTTTAAATGCTACAAAAAGTTCCACATCAAATACATTTTAAAACGTATCCTCCTATAGGGGGTGTAATTAAAAACTCAACACTTACCCACAGTTTCCACACAACACCTTCCCAGATACTACAATTTAATGTCTCTTCTGAATGTAGGGAAATACTGCAGTGTCTCAGATACCACTGTGACCTATTTAACGGCAAAAAGTGTCGCAAATTTCAAATTGAACTGTTAACACTTTAGATTGAAAATCTGATATTTTAACAGCCCATAAATTAGAATAGACACTTTTAACATTCCTGCTATACAGGATGTGGATAGTTATTCATTCTAATTGCCTAAAGATTCAATACAACTTTTTAAAGAAGACTAATGAAGTCACACAAAGAACAGAATAATTGTACCTAATGGTTAAGCAAATATGTGGACTGCAACTGTGGCTGTTTGGGGCTCTTTGATGACTGCTTTTAAAGATACTTCTTTGGCTTTTAATGGTAGCAGTTTATAAAACATTACGTTTCCCCCTTCCCTATCTGATGGCCTTAAACTGTTCGCCACCTAAATAAATAAAATTCCAAGGTTGGGATCAAGCCTAAATTTATTGTACAACAGATAAATTTTTTATTGAACTACTTTATTAGAAAAATACAGTGTTAGTATCTTTGCTTTAAAAAAGTATATAGCAGAAATGGTGGTGCTAGGGACATTTTAAACGATCGGTATGGTAGTTTTCATTGAAGTCTTCAATGGTGTAAAATGATTGTAAAATAGAAATGATTGATTGTTGGAAGCACTCAGAGATAGTGTAGTAACAACCCACAAAGGGTCAGATGATGGCTTGGCCTGTGCATGTGAACAGTGTGCCTTGAGGTACGTACAATGAGCGTTCCCTCCCACATGCACCCCTGGTACTGTGCTAGTCTAGCACCACCAGTGGCATTCCCCTTCAATAAGGGAGCTGGAGCACCCATGGAAAAAAAATAGTGGGTGCTCAGCACCCCCTGGCAGCCCTGCCAATCAGCTCCTCCCTCTCTCCCCCTCCCCCCCCCACTGCCTCCTGCACACCAGTGGGCCCCAATCAGCTCCTGCCCCGCCAGCATCTCCGACCTGCTGGCGATTGGCTGTTCAGCTGCGGGGGGAGGAAGAGGGGCAGGGTGCGCTCAGAGAAGGAGGTGGTGTGGGGGTGAGAAGGGGTGGGGATTTGGGGGAAGGGGTGGAGTGGGGGCAGGGCCTGGGGTGAAGCAGGGGTCAAGTACCCCCCCAGGAAAATGACAAAGTCTGCACCTGTAGTCACAGTCCCAACTCCCTTTCATGCCAGTCAGCTGGTCTAGTTTTGGGAGGAAGAGCATGATTCACTCTGGACTCTTTCAGAGGAGTTCTGGCTGAGCCGTTTTGTAATCCTTGGGGGAGTCCTACTGCAAGGTTTATTCCCACTCAGTGGAATCAGTGGCTTAATAGCACAGTCTGGATAAAAGAATTCATGCCCCATTTTTATGCTGGCTGGTAGTCTCAGTAACAATGTCACGTCCTTACTACAGGGACTGGTGACATAAGCAGTGTTTTAGCACATCACTCTGCTTGACAATGGGATGGAGTTTTATAATGCCTATCATATACTTGCTGAGCTTACGGCAGTCTGAGATCAAAACAAAAGAAATAAATAAAACAAACTGACATAGACATAAAAATGAAACAAAGTAATGTTATTTGAAACTATGGCTTTAATTGCCACTTAAAAAAATACTATGGGCCACATTCCACTGATTCACCCTCCAAGCATCCTTGTGCAAGCCACTTTGCTCCAGTACAACAGTAGCAGATGAACCCACACAAAATCCAAAAGAACAGCTATTACAAGAAAAATAACAGGCTGCCTGTTACCACTCAGCACTACGGGTCACCTTTAATGAAGCACTGGACTCCCTTGGATATATTATCAAAGAGCTAACCCAGAATTAGATGTATAACATTCTGGGAATTGAAGCTAAACAAATTCAGACTGGATATAAGGTGCAATTTTTTAACAGTGAAGGTAATTAACCATTGCAACAATTTACCAAGGATTATGATGGATTCTGCATCACAGGCAATTTTAAAATCAAGATTGGACATTTTTCTGAAAGATATGCCTTAGGGAAGTCCTGTGTCTCTGTTAAGCCGGAGGTGATCACAGGGGTCCCTCCTGGCCTTATGATCTATAAACTCCAGTTCATATGAAATCACTGTATCATGGAATGCCTCAGTGAATGTGGAGTCAACCATCTGCTGTCAGGGCTGTATAATTTTCCCCTCTCACCAGGTACAGTGGTGGGTCATTAGAACTTAATGGTCACCTATTTAGGTGGAAATGTCTTGGGACAATGGACTGGCTGAAGCTAGGAGAACTAATATCTCCAACTTCTCTGCAGGGAGTGGAAAGTAAAAAATCCAATAGCAGAACAAAGGAACCAAGTGGAGGTGGGACATATAAACCCAATAGCATGGAAAGGAAACTTTGGGCAAGGCAGAGGGGCATACTTTTATAGTGGGTGGGGGGCAGGGTCCTGTTTAACTGTGGCACCAGCCAAGGTCAAAGGAAACAAGCTGATATGGAGCAGAGAGAGACTGTATGATTTGTGGATGAAACCATGAATTGGAGGAGAAAGGATCCTGGACACCCTAGAGGACTCTGTCCTATGCCCAAAGAATGCTCCAGAGTAGTGGGCAAGGAAAGGCATACAGTGTCTCTATCGTTTTGTCTAGATGTGTTTATCTCGTGCTATCTAAGTAAAGAGTATTTTGTTTTAGAATCCTATACAAACTGTCTGTGTCTCTGTTGGCTTCACTATCCTGTGCCCCTGCAGAGTTAAACTGTAAACCCAAAGCATCCACATGTTAGAGTTCTAGATATGCATAAGCTACTGGGGAGTCTGAGGGGTCACCACCAGTCTTGGAGGAGCTAGAGCAGGTGGACTGCATGGTCCCATTTCCATGAAGGGGTAATAGAGCACCTATGCCCAAGAATTGTGCCAGGAAGGCCGAGGAAGAGATAGTGCTGCGGCCTACTCAGTCCCAGGGAATCTTAAGGCACACAGGGCCCAGTGAGGTAGTCTACAAACACAGCATTCTGTAGTATCCAGAAGGGGACAGTCTATCAAGGCGCTGTGTGTGACAGATACATTTTCTGATGCTCTGAACCATAGAACTCTTTTAGCCTCCTAAACAATAATATCTTTTACTATGCAGCAGCACACAGTGCTGTGAAATATTATTTTGCATTAACTTATCCAACTCCCCAGCACACACACAAATGGAATTACATATATTCTTCAAATTCTTCCCCTTCCCGCAATAGTAGAAATTGTTTGTCAAATGAGCAAAATGTAATTTTTCAAGAGCAAATTTTTAAAAAAATCCTCTTGCATAAAGACCAACAGCATGTGAACAATATGAGATATTAGATGAGTGCATATATTTTTTTTAAAAGTACTGGCTAATCAAGCCATTTACCTAAGCATTTTATGTCAGGACAAAACAAACCTCCATCAATTAAATTACAAGGCATATCACAATTCACAACAGATGCTTTATTGAATTATTTAAATACATGACTCTCCTAGCATCAGTTTATGTCACTGCTACACTTCAGGTGAAACCCTCTTAAATGAATATCAAAGGATGGACCTGTTGCAGCAATAGATTTACTGTTATGGATTTAAGAGGTCTCCACTGTATTCACATTACTTTATTACCATTTAGCACATTCTAATTAAAAATAAAAAGACTTTGCTGACTTCCCTTGTGCATTCTGAAGCAATATAACTGTGACAAGAAAGAGCAAGTGACAGATCAAAAGAAAATGTGATACTATAAATTACCTATTTCTCTGGACATATGGACTATCCATCAGATGCGTTGCTGAATACTAGTTAAGTTTCCTTGCTTTCAGACATGCTAATTCACCCAAGTCATTTTACACACCATGCAATACATTTCTGTAGCAGTTATTCAGGGAATTACTTCTCCTTAAATTGAAGGACAAGGTCCCCCAAACTAAGCATGTCTGCTACGACTCAAGAGCACTATGGAGTTTTCAAATGCATTTTTATTCTCAGCCATCTTCCTAAGATGCCAGATCCAAGCTCATTGACATACTCAGAAAAACTCCTCTTAACTCCAAGAGCCTTGGGTCAGGCCCTAAGTAGGCAAGCTCGCTGGTACGGCATGGTCAAGATATACAATAGGCCTAACTAGAACTAGAGGTGTTATGTGAACTGACTTTTTCTCTCCCTCTTTGGAAATTCAGCTCTATTTGTTCTAGGGTGGAGCCTAAAGTTCCCAAAAGAGATCAGGGCCTCATCATGCTAGGCATTCTGTAAACCCCTAGAAAAAGATAGTACCTGCCTAAGAAATCTTACATTCTAAATAGGCAATTTAAAGGGTGAGAGGGGAAATGATTCGCTCAAGGTCACAGCAGGAGCCAGGAGTAGATCCCAGGTTTTCTAGGCCCCACTCTACTGCCCTATCTACCGGACCACACTGCGTCTTCGAAGAGCTGATCCTGCATAGGGATGCACAAAGGCAGGCCCTTTGCATTGGTGTCAATGGAACTCCAGGCAGCAGTAAGTGTCTGTGCTAGTAGATCCCTTTGAAGACTGGCGCACTAGTCTTTACGAACCTAGTGGGCTTGTGTCCTCAAAGCAGTATCCAAGTTTGCTTTTCCTTCCTGTAGTTTACAGCTACTAGCAGGTTGTAGTTAAAAATAAGGAATTGCTTTTTTGCTTCTTACTGCACAAAGTTCCCTAAATTAAATTTCCCCAGTCTACTGTGTTTTCATTACAAAAAAAAAGTTCTCATTAAACATTTAGTGCAATGGGGCATCATTATTGTCATTCTTCATTACCGAAAATACCTCACTGTGATCCTTATTGCCTTTTTCTTGGCGTTTATAAAAATGAGGGTCCAGTTTCCACTGGGTAGATCCAAGCAAAATCCATCCAGGATCATCTTAGTCTTCCCTTCCAATCAGTGTTTGTAGCTTAGTGCACTCTAGCAATTCCTAGAGCTCCCCAGGCTGCTTCTTCTGGTTGCTGTTTTTCTGATTTAGACAAACACCCAGTCTCTAGGGACAGAGTTTAATATTAATTCACACTATAAAACCTTTACAACTCTGTTTCACTTGTACTCCTAGGATCATCCTTTCATAGCACAAGCAGAGGTGTGGGGTATTGTTCTTTGCAATAGATGGTCCTTTTTAATAGATGGTAATGCCATAAGACTATTGCCTATAGTTTCCTTTTCCCTTGGCTGTAAGGAACTACATAAGAACACAAGACAAGAACTGTTCGGTGTTGAGCTCAGCTATGTTTAAAAGTTTCACCGGTAGCCTCAGCACATAGAGAATGGCCAAAGTGAAATTTTTCTAAAAGCAAACACCCTGTCAGCAACCTGATCGAACTGAAGTTCACTTATGACTTTGATGGGGTTGTGAATTGGGCCAAAAAGACTCTTTAGGGAAGACTACTTTGGAAGTCATAGTGGCCAAGACTTGGCCATATAAATACTTGATCCATTTTTAAATAACTCCTGTTATCAAGCATATCCAGAGTTATAATTTATGACAACAAAATTTTTGGAAGGGACATTAAACCTTCTGCTTCAGGACTTATGCCAATCTCTAATTACTAGAGATCAGGATGAGACCTATGAGAGTGGCAAATTTTCATACATCTGACTACTCCAGGGTTCTTTCTTTCCTCTGAAGCATCTGGTGCTCAGCACTGTCAAAGATGGGATGTTGGACAAAAATGACCATGGCAATTCCTTTGTTCCTTCATAAATAGAAAACAGTTTCTTTAGTGCTAAGAAAGGGAAGTTTCCCCTTCTTCACAATCTTTTATACTGCTCCAGATGTTTGGGTTACAGTTTTCCCCAGCCAGCATATGGAGACAGATTACTAAAAGCCAAGGTTAAGAGAACAAAACTTTTCTTTTATAGAAATACTTTTATTAAGTGAAAACAACAAGGAGTCCTTGTGGCACCTTAGAGACTAACACATTTATTTGGGCATAAGCTTTCATGGGCTATAACCCACTTCATCAGATGCATGGACTGAAAAATACAGTAGGCAGGTATAAATATACAGCACATGAAAAGATGGGAGTTGCCTTACTAAGTGCGGGGGGGGGGGTCAGTGCTAACAAGGCCAATTAATCAGGGTGGATGTGGCCCATTCCCAACAGTTGACAAGAAGGAGTGTGTATTAACAGAGGGAAAGTTACTTTTTGTAGTGACCCAGCCACTCCCAGTCTTTATTCAGGCCTAATTTGATGGTGTCAAGTTTGCAAATTAATTCCAGTTCTGCAGTTTCTTATTGAAGTCTGTTTTTGACGTTTTTTTGTGGAAGAATGGCCACTTTTAAGTTTGTTATTGAGTGTCCAGGGAGATTGAAGTGCTCTCCTACTGGTTTTTGAATGTTGCAATTCTTGATGTCTGATTTGTGTCCATTTATTCTTTTGCGTAGAGACTGTCCAGTTTGGCCAATGTATATGGCAGAGGGGCGTTGCTGGCACATGATGGCATATATCACATTGGTAGATGTGCAGGTCAATGAGACCCTGATGGTGTGGCTGATATGGTTAGGTCCTATGATGGTGTCCCTTGAACAGATATGCGGACAGAGTTGGCAACAGAGTTTGTTGCAGGGATAGGTTCCTGGGTTAGTGTTTCTGTTGTGTGGTGTGTAGTTGCTTGTGAGTATTTGCTTCAGGTTGGGGGGCTGTCTGTAAGCGAGGACTGGCCTGTCTCCCAAGGTCTGTGAGAGTGAGGGATCATCCTCCAGGATAGGTTGTAGATCCTTGATGATGTGCTGGAGAGGTTTTAGTTGGGGGCTGTAGGTAATGGTTGATGGTGTTCTGTAGTTTGTTGGGCCTGTCCTGTAGTAGCTGACTTCTGGGTACCCTTCTGGCTCTGTCAATCTGTTTCTTCACTTCACCAGGTGGGTTTTGTAGTTTTAAGAACGCTTGATAGAGATCCTGTAGGTGTTTGTCTCTGTCTGAGAGATTGGAGCAAACGCAGTTGTATCTTAAGGCTTGGCTGTAGACCAGGGTTGGCCAACCTGTGGCTCCAGAGCCACATGCGGCTCTTCAGAAGTTAATATGCGGCTTCTTGTATAGGCACCGACTCCGGGGCTGGAGCTACAGGTGCCAACTTTCCAATGTGCCGGGGGGTGCTCACTGCTCAACTCCTGGCTCTGCCACAGGCCCTGCCCCCACTCTACCCCTTCCTGCCCCATCCCCTGAGCCACTGTGCCCTCACTCCTCCCCCTCCCCCCTATGAAACAGCTGATCGGGAGGTGCAGAGAGGAGGGGGAGGTGCTGATTGGCAGGGCTGCCGATGGGTGGGAGGCAGTGGGAGGGAGCTGATGAGGGGCCGCTCACGTATTACTGTGGCTCTTTGACAATGTACACTAATAAATTCTGGCCCCTTCTTGGGCTCAGATTGGCCAGCCCTGCTGTAGACAATGGATCGTGTGGTGTGGTCTGGATGAAAGCTGGAGGCATGTAGGTAGGCATAGTGGTCAGTAGGTTTCCAGTATAGGGTGGTGTTTATGTGACCATCGCTTACTTGCACTTATTATAGAGTCCAGGAAGTGGATCTCTTGTGTGGACCGGTCCAGGCTGAGGTTGATAGTAGGATGGAAATTGTTGAAATCCTGGTGGAATTTTTCAAGGGCTTTTTTTCCATGGGTCCAGATGATGAAGATGTCATCAATGTAGCGCAAGTAGAGGAGAGGCGCTAGGGGATGAGAGCTGAGGAAGTGTTGTTCTAAGTGGGATTTCAAAATGCTTTACAAACTACAAGTGAAGCTCTTGAGCATATGCACAATTTTAGGTATACAAGTTTCCCCACTGAATTCACTGGAATTACTCATGTACTTAAAGTTTAAGCATGTGCTTAAGTGCTTTGCTGGCCTACAGCTTATGGGAATGACATGAAATAATACCAGACGAAAAATATAGGGCCAAAATTACCTTTGATGTAAATGGGTTCAGTTCAATAGAGTTCCAGATTCCAGTGGTGAAAATGACTCTACATTTGTAGCACTCTGTAAATTTATGGTGCTATATGAGAGATTTCTAATAATATAAATAAAACAAAATCCCACAGCTCACTACTGTGTACCAGTAGTTATCAAAACCAATTCATTTTTACTGTCACACATAGTACATAGCCCCACAGCAAAAACTTTAAGTTCTTATTTTTTTGATGTATTTGAGTCTCTTAAAAAAAAAGTTTACATAATTTATCACTGCAGCCAGTTGGAAAAGATATTTCCTGGTTTAAAAAACAAACAAACCAGAAGTCAGTGGGGATTTCTGAATCCCCCAAGCCCCCTACAGCCTAATGAAAACTCTGAAGAATTTAAAAGCAGAATTACTCTCCAATCACCCAGTTTGGCTGGGCAAATCATACAAATGAGAGAAGAGAAGGGTGGAAGATGTTTCAAATCATTACCAGGCTAATAAAACCGTCATGAATCTCACGCTTTGTCTCCTTACCAGGTAATACAATGTCTTATTACCTAATGCATATTTGTTAGAAATGACCAAATTCAGTGCCAGACATTAAGACTTCTATGTAAGAAGCACTAGCATGCTGCAGAATCCTCAAATGAATAGAAAGACGTTTCTGTTATCGAGCCACTATTAACATATCATCCAGATAGATTAACTGTCTGATACCCATACGACTTTGCAGCAACGCTGCTGGTCTCAGTAACACTGTAAATATCTCTGAGGCAGTTACAAAGCCTCAAAAAATAATTAGTGCCCATTGGTGTAACTTCCCTTTCAAATGAAATCTTAAAAACATTCAAAACAGTTGACAAAACTGAGCTTTTGTGAAGGCACTTGCTATGGTCTATTTTTCTTCTATAATTTCTGTAGTTTGTAAGTCTTCTGGGATGTGCATCTTCAGGGAGTTCTACAAGAGAAGGAATTAAAGGTTTTAGATTCCACATGAAGATTGTTAGATTGTAAGTAATAAACTAAAGCCAAGCTCTTAAATAACTTAAATTGTAGGGTTTTCAACCTCACCTATTCTCGTGCTTCTTTTATTACTAATTCTAGTGTTTCCACTATTTTGAGATATAACAAGAAAGGAAATAAATCCATTCCCTGAATAATGCTTATTGTAAAAAATAATTTGAAAATGAAGTTGAAATGTTTATTTTTTCACCAAGATGCATGATATCAAAAATTCTTATTGCAAAGGAACCAGTATATGTCTTGTTCAGTGGAGGTGGAATAATTTTTTTAAGTAATTCACAAATCACTTAATCTGTACCATCAGATGGCCCCTTTTCCCTAATCTTTCTTTTATTATAAGAAAATCCCCCAATCCCTTCAGACTGAGAGAAAAAAGCTAAGAACGTTTTTTTTTCTTTTTTCTTTCAACTTCTGCACAGTACTTTAAATAAGAGTTACTTATATTATTCACACAGGAAGCATTTTCACTCAGTCATCACCACTGGCAATTTTGCTGATTTAGAAAAGACATGATTGTTTTTGATGGATCAGTCTGAGGGGCGTGCCAAACCTTGTTCTGCTGTTAGGTTTTCGGCTTCAATTTCATATCCCAGAACATTAAATTTCCTGTTTTATAACTGGTCATAGTCAGTACTTTGCTCTTGAGAAGATCAATTTTCTAGATGCTAATAAATGAAAGAATGTGTCAAAAATCATTGCTGGATTCTAGTGAGTTACATTTACGAGAGAAAAGCAGCCGACAGAGTATTCCTAACAGTTAACCTTCATGCACACAGGCCTATGGAACAGAAAATGCCATCCAGGCCAAAGTTGGTAAAGATAATATCACAAAGACAAATGATCATGATGGAACACAGAAACTTTCACCACTAGGTCACTGGTTCAAATCCATCCAAAAGCTACTAAAATTAAAAAGGTTAAAGGATTTAAGTTACTGAGAACCTGAGACTTTTAAGAGATTTCACTGCCATTTATCAAAGAAGATTTAATGATACTGGTATTAACCTCAGAAACAAAAGGGCTTGTACAAGGACAGAAGGAATAGAAGCAACCAAGCATGCAGTAAGTTCACCCCTCCTAATAAGGCAACAAAAACAGAAGTTTGAACCAAGGGGGGCTGTAGGAAGAAATCATAAGTGGGGAAAATTCTCATTATTAGTAGAAAGAATAAAAGTATGTATCAATGTCACTCTTGGACCACATAAAGAATATTTAACACTATAGGTATGTCTACACTGCAATTAGACACCCGCAGCTGGCCTGTGCCAGCTGATTTGGGCTCACAAGGCTCAGGCAAACAGCTCAGGCTGTTTAATTGCAGTGTAGACATTCAGGCTCAGGCTGGAGCCCAGGCTCTGGGAGCCGGAGAGATGGGAAGGTCCCAGAGCTCAGGATAAAGCCCAAGCACGAATGTTTACACTGCAATTAAACAGCCCCTTAGCCTGAGCCCAGTGAGCGCAAGTCAGCTGGCACGAGGCCAGCCTCAGGTTTTTAATTGCAGTGTTAGACATACACTAAATAAATATCCTTTTAAAATAAAGTAGAGTAATTGCTGGGAGAAAATCCATAATCATTATTGGTGATGAGGAATAATGTTCCAGAAGAGGATCCAGCAACTGAAGAGACATCTGGAGTGGCAGCTAAAGAAACATGAACATGCTTTCCTTGATGCAAATGTGTTGAATACTGTAAATGCACCTCACACTAGAGCACACATCAGTAGCCTCTGAGGAACACTTGCCAAAACATTTAAACCTCTGTGCCTGTTTAGGACTGAATGCATATGATGATAATGATAGCAGGACATTCAAAAGTATTAGCCTAGGAAATAACAGGATTTCCAAAGGGAAGGGTTTGTAATGCCTCATGGGGCAAACGAGTCACACACAGGTGACTGGGAACATGGTTTCAATGTACCATGATGCAGTTTTCTCAAGCCCATAATTTTATCTGCATCCCATAATGTTTTGTGCCTCTTCAAAAGTCCTGCAAACTCTTGCATCCGCCATCTCTGTGAGAATCACAGAATCATAGAGGATTAGGGTTGGAAGAGACCTCAGAAGGTCATCTAGTCCAACCCCCTGCTCAAAGCAGGACTAACTCCAACTAAATCATCCCAGCCAGGGCTTTGTCAAGCCGGTCCTTAAAAACCTCTAAGGATGGAGATTTCACCACCTCCCTAGATAACCCATTCCAGTGCTTCACTACCCTTCTAGTGAAATAGTGTTTCCTAATTCCAGCCTAGACCTCCCCAACTTGAGACCATTGCTCCTTGTTCTGTCATCTGCCACCACTGAGAACAGCCGAGCTCCATCCTCTTTGGAACCCCCCCTTCAGGTAGTTGAAGGCTGTTATCAAATCCCCCCTCACTCTTCTCTTCTGCAGACTAAACAAGCCCAGTTCATAAAATCATAGAATATCAGGGTTGGAAGGGACTTCAGGAGGTCATCTAGTCCAACCCTCTGGTCAAAGCAGGACCAATTCCCAACTAAATCATCCCAGCCAGGCCTTTGTCAAGCCTGACCTTAAAAACTTCAAAGGAAGGAGATTCCACCACCTCCCTAGGTAACCCATTCCAGTGTTTCACCATCCTCCTAGTGAAAAAGTTTTTCCTAATATTCAACCTAAACCTCCCCCACTGCAACTTGAGACCATTACTCCTCGTTCTGTCATCTGCTACCACTGAGAACAGTCTAGATCCATTCTCTTTGGAACCCCCTTTCAGGTAGTTGAAAGCAGCTATCAAATCCCCCCTCATTCTTCTCTTCTGCAGACCAAACAATCCCAGTTCCCTCAGCCTCGCCCCATAAATCATGTGTTCCAGTCCCCTAATCATTTTTGTTGCCCTCTACTGGACTCTTTCCAATTTTTCCACATCCTTCTTGTAGTGTGGGGCCCAAAACTGGACACAGTACTCCAGATGAGGCCTCACCAATGTCGAATAGAGGGGAACGATCACATCCCTCGATCTGCTGGCAATGCCCCTACTTATACTTCCCAAAATGCCATTGGCCTTCTTGGCAACAAGGATACACTGTTGACTCATATCCAGCTTCTCATCCACTGTAACCCCTAGGTCCTTTTCTGCAGAACTGCTGTCTAGCCATTCAGTCCCTAGTCTGTAGCAGTGCATGGGATTCTTCCATCCTAAGTGCAGGACTCTGCACTTGTCCTTGTTGAACCTCATCAGATTTCTTTTGGCCCAATCCTCTAATTTGTCTAGGTCCCTCTGTATCCTATCCCTACCGTCCAGCGTATCTACCTCTACTCTCATTTTAGTGTCATCTGCAAACTTGCTGAGGGTGCAACCCACGCCATCCTCCAGATCATTAACAGTTCCCTCAGTCTCTCCTCGTAAGTCATGTGCCCCAGACCCCTGATAATTTTCATTGCCCTCCGCTGGACTCTCTCCAATTTGTCCACATTCTTTCTCTAGCGGGGGCCCCAAAACCAGATGCAGTACTCCACCAGTGTCGAATAGAGGGGAATAATCACTTCCCTCCATCTGCTGGCAGTGCTCCTACTAATACAGCCCATTATAATACAGCCTTCCTGGCAACAGGGGCACACTGCTCTGCACAATACACAAGGCCATGGATCCTGCATAGCTCTGCACTTTTGTGGTGGGCATTGTGAACCCTTGCACCTGATCCTGCAGTATTTCTAGAGCCGCAAGAGGAGCCGCAAGGAAAATAACAATTCCTTGCAGGCTGGCTTTCTGTGTGCCATGGAAAAAAACATTTCAAGTTGGTTCTTGTGCTGGTTCAAGGCCCGAGAAACAAGCACTGACTGGTGGGATCACATTGTTATATGGGATGATGATGAGCAGTGGCTGCTGAACTTTCGGATGTGCAAGGCTACATTCCTGGAACCATGTGCGGAGCTCGCCCCAGCCCTCTGGTGCAGTGATAACAAAATGAGAGCTGCAGTGATGGTGGAGAAGTGAGTGGCAATCACTGTGTGGCAGCTTGCAATGCCAGATTGCTACTGATCAGCAGGGAATCATTTTGGAGTTGAGAAATCCACTGAGTGGGGGTGGGGGTTGCTGTGATGCAAGTGTCCAGGGCCATTGATCAAATCCTGCTACGAAGGACTGTGACTCTGGGCAATGTGCAGGGCATAGTGGATGGATTTGCAGCAGTGGGGTTCCCAAACTGCGGTGAGGCAATAGATGGCACACATGTCCCTATTTTGGCACCAGACCACCTTGCCATCAACAGAAAGGGCTACTTTTCTGATATTGCAAGCACTGGTGGGTCTCCGGGACATTTTACCAACATCAGCGAAGGTGGTCAGGGAAGGTGTATGACTCATGCATCTTTAAGACTACAGGTCTGTTCAGAAAGCTGATGGCCTGTGAGACAATTCTGTCAGGTTCCCAGGGAGTATGTCATTTTATAGAACAAAATGGTGTCCTCTGCACAGGGTGACCTTGCATGTTCCACATGTACAAGGTCATGGCACATGGAGGACACAACTTCATACTGCCTAAGGCACACAAATGAGCTGTTGCATGCCTTGCTACACTATTACAGCATGACACTGCTTTTTTCACACAAAAAATGATGAAAAAATTCTTATTTTCAACTAGCTCTAAAGCTGTTTAAAAAAACCCTGAGTTTTGAAAGTTTTCAAAAATTATGAAAACTTTTCTTCAGCCAACTCTGTTCTTAGGTCTCTGTGAAGTTCTTCATAGTATTTTTTTTTCTTTCTTTCTAGTCTTGACTATGCTAGCTAACGGGTGGGAAATTCAAAAATGTCTACATGACTTCGGAGCACAAGTCCCCTACTGACTTCCATTTAGGTGCTTTTGAAAATTCTAGCCTTTGTGTCACTTACAAATTTTGCCAACCTCATTGGTGGGGAGAGAACTAGAGAGAGAAAAAACCAACATGACACACGAGTCACTTCTGGAAGTACATCCCAAGGAGTTATGTAATTAAATGCCCACATTATTTTATGCATAATTAGTGTCATTACAAGTAGGTGCATAATATTGTATAATATGGCTATTCTGGAACAGGAGGGGCTTTCTCTCTGGGGAAACTGTGACTATAACTTCCAACTGAGCAAACTAGTCGCCCACCCTCCCCCTCTGCCCCTGCGGTTTTCTGATTGGCCACTGTGGATGAATAGGCAAAGCCATCCCACTAAGTAGCTGGCCAATGAGAAAATGGTTGCTAGGAAGTTTGAAGAGTCCCTGGCCAATGGGAACAGGGCCAGTTGTCAGGCATGGTGCACACAGCTTCTCCCCTCCCCATACTGTGGCAGAAAGGGAGGAACAGAGTCTGCTTGGTCCAGCTGGGTGTTGCTCACCTCCTCACCCTGGTAGGAGTCCAATCCCTGTTGAGGGAGCCTGGCCAGCTGGGTTGGGAGGGTAGAGCAGACTTCATAGGAGCAGGGAGTCCCCTCATCTTCCAAGTGAAACTGGAAAGGGGGCAGCTGAGTCAGCTGGGCTGGGCATGGGGGTTGTCTGGGGGAGCACCTGGCTGGGCAATGATAATGCAATGGGGAGAGGAAAGAGGTGTCTGGCTCCAGATGGAGTGGACTGGGTAAGGACACTGGCTGGGGATAGAAGAGGTTGGCGGGGAATTGTAGAAAAACAGTAATGTTTTGTACAAATTCATTATAAAAAGTATTCTTCATTTAAGTAGTCACTATTTAACAAGTAGTTTTTAGTTTCACAAACACACATGCTGGGTCGCTTTAGCGCCAAATGTTTTGTTAACTGATGATAAAGCACTTTGATAGCTTTTGTGATAAAATGTACTATATAAATACAAAATTCAGGAAAGCTGGCCTCCATATCTTTCTAAAGAGGCTACATTAGTAGACACCATTAAATTAGGCTTGAATAAAGACTGGGAGTGGATGGGTCATTACACAAAGTAAAAACTATTTCACCATGCTAATTTTTTCCTCTACTGTTACTCACAGCTTGTCAACTGTTTGAAATGGGCCATCCTGATTATCACTACAAAAGTTTTTTTTCTCCTGCTGATAACAGCCCACCTTAATTGATTAGTCTCGTTACAGTTAGTATGGCAACACCCATTTTTTCATGTTCTCTGTATATATATATCTTCCTACTGTATTTTCCACTGCATGCATCCAATGAAGTGGGTTTTAGCCCACGAAAGCTTATGCCCCCCCAAATTTGATAGTCTCTAAGGTGCCACAAGTACTCCTTGGTTTTTTTACATTAGTAGTGTTATCTTGTATTTAAACTGTAAACAAAGTAACTGTATTTTTACATAATTTGCATTTTTTGCTTGCATTTTTTTTCTGTGCATAATTCCCTGGGGTGTATGGAAGGCACTCGGATACTGCAATGATGAGGGCACTATAAGAACATATACAGAATATAATTGCTCAGTCCCTTTTCCACTCCTTAATAAATGAGTTGAATAGCATGGGTCCTAGTAGAGAATCTTGTTTGCTCCCTACTGTTAACCTTTTGCCATGCTGAAAACTGACCATTTATACCTTCTCTTTGAGTTAGAAAGAGCTGGTGGTCTTGATCTGTTGTTTATGGGACTGGTGAGAAAAACTGCCATCATAACTGACCCCCATACACACAAAAAGACGGAATTAAAGTAGCATATGTAGCCTACACTTGGCTGTTTCCTGAGTTCTCTAATTTGCAACCTCGATGTTCTCTTCAGTTAGGGTCCTGTCGAAAGCTCATTGACTACTGTGGGCTTTGGATTAGGACCTTCATTTTCCTGATGGAATAAAAGTTATAATTTATGTTTATTGGGCCAAAAAATAACTAGAGTCTTAATTCAATATTTATTCCAGCTTTACTCAAGCAAAACCCTCATTTAAGACAAGCAGAATTTTAATTGAGTCAAAACTGAGTATGAACTTCAGGATTTGGCCTGTTGTTATATTTTAAATGGATCCTATCTTGCTACCATGCAGCATTATTTTTGCCTCCTCCATTGAAGCCATTCCAGATGCCTGAGATCAGAGAATGTTTCTTTAAAGTAAAAAATAATCCCACTTCACATTTGAAACTCATTTAGATTTCAGAGGCAGAACTGGAGGAGTTAGTCACAAGTTACTTCCAACGCAGAAAAGTTAATTTAATTTGCTAGTAGCCTGATTTTCATGTAAGAATACCAGTACATCTAATGTGGCATTCTTTCTGTGCTTTAAATTGTTTCCCCCAATTCTTACAGTGCAGTTTGCTTTGCTAGTCTTTATGGTTCAATCACCAAATCACAAGAGAAAAAGAAAATACCTTATATCCCTTTAAAAATATTCAAGAATAATTAACCTCTAAAATAAATATTTCTGCTATTTCAGGAAGAATCATGAAACAACAGTGGAAACAACAGGTGTTTATAATTTAAGTTCCATTTGAAAGACACTTCTGATATTTGCTAAACTCATGAGGGCCTGGTCTTATCTGTAATTGACAATCCCCAGTTTTGCTGAAACTGTCATGGATTTCCATTCTAAACCCAAATCCCACTATGCTCTCTCCTTGCTCTGGGGTCTCATAGGTGACAGAGTTGTCCCCTTTCATCAGCAAAGGTCTCTCTTGCAGAGGCTCTGCGGGTTGCAGAGGTTACTTGGCCTCCTCTCAGTGCTCACTGTATCTCTGTGCAACAGCCTACTAAGGAGCACAAACGGGACACAGCCAGAACTGTCCATGCTCTAGATTCTGCTTGGAGGCTCTGGCTTTATGCTGTTATCTCCTGCTCCTGATCTCCCTGTGGAGATACTGGCTTTGTGGCAGAAAATTAGAAATGTGTTTGTACTTGTGCTGTATTTTAAGGAGTTTTCCCTCCTGACGACCATTAGTCCTCTGGTTGGGGACTGTCACCTTTTGGTCTAGAAGTGAGCCTATGAAGAGCCAGCTTGGAAAAAGAGAGATCTGCACCAGCAAGATGATTATCCTCCCTGGGGCCTGTCTTCCCTTGTAGACTTTCAAAACCTATGGGGTGGAGGGGAGGAGGAAGAGGACTGAGACCAGGACTTGAATAGAAATGGAGATAGAGAGATGGGAGAAGAAAATAGAAGATGGGAGTGAGGCAGAGAGATGGAATGCAGAGAGCTGAAAGGCAGAAATGGAAGGACAGAGAGCTTGGGGGGAGAGGCAAATACAGCATGAAGGAGACCTGTACAGGGGGTGCAGAGGAGAGAAGCCAGTAATGGGAAGGCGAAACAGCTGGGGAAGTGGGGTCTAGGATACAGAGTGGTAGGGGGGAGGCCAGAAATAACCAGCAGAGTTGGAAAGCAAACATACGGTGTAAACCAAAAACATGAGAATAGAAATAGGGACACAGAGCTATGGAGGGAAGCACAGGGCATGAGAGCTGAGAGAAGGCAAAAAGCAGTGGGCTGATTATTGAGGAGCAAAAACAAAAGTAGAGAGTCGGGAGCAAATGGGGACAGAACAGTGGAAAAGAGCTAGAATGAGGCCAGAAATCAGCACGGAGCTGGTGGTGGGTAGATACAGAGTTGAGGAAATTTGAAGAGTGACTAGAGAATGCATGGTTTTCACACTGTCAGTGATTGCACAAATTATATAATCATAAGCATGCAAATTAGCCTACATGGTTATGTAAATGCAATGCAAATCTGACCGGCAATATTTTGAGAGCTCGATATAGGCATGTCTGAAAATAGTCTAGCAGCAACAGGCATACAGATCTCCGCAGCAGGGATTCTCAACCTTTTTCTTTCCGAGCGCCCCCCCTCCCCCTCCCCCCCGCTATGAATACCTCCATGGCCTAGTTGTACCCAACCACTGTTTTTCTGCATATAAAAGCCAGGGCCAGCATTCGGGGGTAGCAAGCAGGGCAGTTGTCCTTGGCCCCATGCCAGAGGGATCCCTGCAAAGCTAAGTCGCATGGGCTTCAGCCCCACACGGAAGGGCTCAGGCTTCAGGTTTCTGCTCTGGGCCTCAGCGAATCCAACACAAGCCCTGCTTGGTGGACCTCCTGAACCAGCTTGCTGACCCCCAGTTGAGAACCGCCGCTCCACAGGATAGCCAAAGGGGTGAGATAGGAAAGAGGAGAACTTAAAAGTAGGTTGTGTAATGGGTTGTACTGGCCCTTTAAGAATGGGTGGAGGGGGGCAGAAGACCCTGTTCCCAGTGTTGAAATGAACAAAGGCTCAGAAAAGGACTTGGTAGAGGAAGCAGTCCCAGGGAATTAGAAGTTGGATGACAGGACACTATTCCTTTAAGGACCCATAATTAGGAGCCCCGTGGCGTAGGGTGTGGCACGGTTCCTTTCTCTTCCAGCCAACTGGGAAGAACTTTCAGGAGGAGTGTCCTAGATAGATTGCCTTCTTCCCCCGAACAAGGGGAGATACTGAAGGAGAAGGAAGCCAGTGCCAGAGGCTGTGCTCCAGACAGAAAGATCTGGGACTGGGGGCTTCAGGTGTAGCAGACTGGCAGAGGAAGAACGTTGGGTGTGGTAGAAGAACAGAGCTAAGTATGAATGTAATGGGATGTATTCATCCACTGGAGTCAGTAGGTGAGCTTGTCTGTCTATCTGGTTTTTCTTTTAGCTTGCTTAAAGTTTACAGCATAGTCTGTTGGGGATTGTGTGTTTGGAGACTGTTTGGGAGTGGGGGCCAGAGGGCCTACTAATTGCTAGATGAGTGGGCATTGGTGAGTAATCCCTGGCTACAAGGGGGCACGCGGGTAGCAACCATCCTGCTATAGGGTGTGAAGGATGAAGAGGGAATCAGTGAAAACAGAGGAGTCGCATTCAGGCAGGCCTCCTCCAGCCAAGAAACATCAGTTGAAAGCGGCTGATGTGGGGAGGCTGGAGTGCAAGTAATACTGGAATGTACAAGTGCTATAGAATGTAAGCCTCAAAGGACAATACGAAAAGCCTAAAAATTGTATTATGAAGCCCTGACACTAGGTTAGTTTTAGAAGAATAACGTTCACCAGAATGCACAAACAGCCCTCTACTTTTCAGAGCTCAGTAGCCCCCTAACCGCCATTCTGTTTGAAAATGTGTCCCTAGAAAATATTACAATTCCGCTACATGGCTTGGTCCTGCCACTGTACATAATTTTCAGTAATATTTTATCCATTGCACCTACACTGAAAAAGCACAATAATCTGTGCTATAAAGTTTTAGCGTCTGTTGATAGTTTCACTGATTGTACTGTGGTGTAATGTTTAGGTTTCCAATGCTGTAGGGGAAGGTTTCCATAAATATAAAATATATAAATTATCCATGGTGTTTTCTTTGCTTTACTGAATGAAAATAATTCCAGTCACGTGGTTTTTGTGATATATCTTTTTGTTAAAAAAGGGGGGCCTTAAATTACTGACTGTGTAGGAAGTGTGCCTTTAGTGGGAACTACACAGGTAAATCCCTAGATCTCACGTAAAAATATCCGCCCAAGTGTCTGCATTAAAACCATGAAAAAATATCCGCTCAGCTAAGACTGAAAATTCATCCTTAGGTATTCCTGCTGTGCTTGGTACAGCAGCACATTAGTTAGACACACACTGAATTCAGACTAAAACAATACTTGATACTGTCTTTAAAAAATACACCAGTTGAAGATTCTCTTTTAAAATAACAAAGATATGGCTTGATTTTCATAAGGTTTAGCTCAACTTTGCAAGTGCAAACACCTGCCCGTGCACTTTTGAAGACCTGATACCTGTGCTTCTAAATACCAGTATCTACCACCAGTATCGCTCAAAAAGTATCTGTGCAGGTACTTAGGCAAACACAAAAGGAAGTTTGGTTAGAGTGCCTTGAAAATATAAGTCTATAGGAACCACTCAGTAATCTATGAAAAACAGATTGGCTCTCTGAATATCAAAATACACTTTTACTAATCAGATCCCCCTGAATTCACATAGCTTCATGAGCTCTTTGTTTCCATCTGCTCCTCTTATTTCAGCACAAGTGTGTATACTCTTGATTCTGATACAATTCTTACAGGAGACAGTGGGAGCCTTTCCACTGACTTTGGTGGAGTTGGATCAGGACCATCCCTATTTTGATTTTTTATTCATAATATGAACATTTGGAATTGACTCCTGAAGACAAATTTGAAGTTTCTGATTTGTAATTTTTGTAGCTTATGAAATCTCATTGTGTCCATGAAATCTCACTCAGGTACATCAGACGTAGTTTTACTGACATGGTGGGCTTCCTCTTTCCGTAAAATCCATATGCGTAGTGGTTAATTGACTTACTGCAGACATCTCTTGAACTGTATGTTTTAGCCCAATTTGCAGCAGTTTCTGCTGTCACCACACAGTAGACATAGATACCCTGGAACTTTTGAAAAAGAAAAGCCTCCTAATTTACTGCCAGCAGATGTTTTGTTCTCAGACTCCCACAGTCTTGTTCAACTCCAATATTCTATTCTCCATACATGTAACACCCCCATGTCTATGGCAGCAGGTGTTCCATGCATTCAGGGGTGGCAGAACAGCAGTTTCTATCTCTGCCTAGAATACAGCTTTTCCCTAACTCTTCTCTTACCATTTCCTTACCCTACAGATAATTATTTTAAACTATTTCCTCTCTTCTGTCTTTATTCATCTGTTTTCAACTATTGTAAAGGTGTTAAGATTGATTACATTCTCTCCATTTTTTCTTAGCCACCATTTGTCACTGTTGTGGGAAAACATCAGAATGAAGGCTACCTCTATTAAATAGGAAACAATATAAATTCCATGCAATCTGTCCTTGTACAAGGAAAAAAGGAACCTTTTCCCCATGCCCAGATTTGATTTCCCCATATAAATCCACACTTGCTCATCCTTCACCAACACCTCATTTCACACATGCTAAAAACTTAGTTAAATGTCTGCGTCTGCAAGCAAACTGGCATATCAAACATTTAAGAAACTATTGCATTTTATCTGGTGAAAGAAACTGTGTTTAGCTCTCTGACACCAAGTCTCATTGACATGCAATTCAGACAAGTTCAATTATGCCTCTGATAAAAAACAATTAGAACTAGAACTTAAAAGTACAGATTAAAAGGTTTGAAAACTTGGAGAAAGTGATTTTTTAAAAAAAATATTAAAAGTAAATGACTTTTTAATTCTATGTATTCATCAATTTGTAAGTTAATGAAATTAATGAAGCAAGAAATGAAATGGAAATGCCAGAAGTTGGAACTCCTATACTTAGTTTACTTGCCATAAGCAATCCCAGAAAAGGCCTGTTACCACCAATTAAAACTACATGTAATAAATAGCCTCATTATGAGTGTATTTCTATTAGATATCCCCCTACATAATTTACAAATATTTTACATATCTGCCTGAAGGAGCACTTGTTGGCCAGCATGAGCCTGAACACTCTATAATTGTGCCCAGAATGAGTCTGAAAAATATAGGATTTCTGTTAAGGCTTTTTTTTTCCTGCAAGTAATATCTGCTCAGATTTCTGTGTCAATGTTACATTCCAATGAATCTCTTGAGAAGTTGAAAGATCCAGTATAAAGACAGTGGGGGAAAAATAGAAGTTTCCAGAAAAAAATGTGCTTGAGGTTTTTTCTCCCTGGAGAGACACAGGCCTAGCTTCTTACTCCCAGATGTAGGCTCCAAAGTCCCATTTTTAGGTGCCACTGCGATCCAAGAAATCCCAGTCAGCTACTGACTAATCCTGTAGGCACTTAAATTTACTCAACCCTTAAGTTATTCCAGTAAAAGGTCCTACGTGCCTGAGTTGCTGCCTCACTCTAGGCTTCTGGTACCTAAGCCCCAGAGCGATCCTACTGTGATAGGGTAACAAGCCTTGTGGATGGGAAGAAGCAGTAGATGTGATATACCTCAACTTTCATAAGGTTTTTGATACTGTCTCACACAACCGTCTCATAAACAAGCTAGAGAAATATAGCCCAGATGAACCTACCATAAGGTGGATGCGCAACTGGCTGGAAAACTGGACTCACGGAGTAGTTATTGATGGTTTAGGTTAGACTTTAGGAAAAACGTCTTCAGTACAGGGGTAGTTAAGCCCTGGAACAAATTACTTAAGGGGGTTGTGGAATCTCCATCATTCGAGTTTTTAAAGAACAGGTTAGAGAAACCCCTGTCAGGGATGGTCTAGATAATACTTAGCCCTACCTCAGTGCTGGGGACTGTACTAGATGACCTATTGAGCCCTCCCAGTCTTACTTTTCTATGATTCTGTGTCCACAGGAAAGTGAACAGTCCTAACATCCTTCACATAGGTCATTAAATAGCCATCAAAGAGTAACACTACTAACCTAGGGCTTCCTCTGATCACTTACAGGTGAAGGATTCTGCATCAACATGAATTCTCTAAGCAATTCAATCCCTCAGAGGCACTTACAAAACAGGATTTTGTCTGAAATAAGAAGTAAAAGATCCACATATGTGGGTCATGTATGAGATAGAGCTCAAGTTCAGGTTCTTTATCTTCTCTAACAAATGTTCTGCTTGTTGAAGGCTTCAAGAATTTATTCAAATGCCAGATCTAAATCTTTTCAGGACAGTTTGTTTCCTCTGATTCTGCTTTGGCAGAGGCACAGTATGTTTCACTGTTGTCAGAACCCTCTTTTGTTTTCTGCTTAACCCCAGACACAGTAGCCGAGAGGAAAAAAAACCAGACACCGCATTCCACAAAATCTCAGATGTCTTCTCTGCCCCTTCCAATATCCTTGCTTTACCTCTCCAGTTGTCAGTGCTGATACCTGGCAATTGTGAATCATTTCAGTCCCAGATGCTTCCATTGTGTTATTCTGAAAGTACTTTCTATCCCATCACCATTTGGCTTCTAAAATCCTCCACTTGAATACATGAGTAGTGTCTCCCTCACTCAACTTTTGGGGTACATCAAAATATGCATGTTATAAGTCTCTACTCTTCAGTTTGCTAATATGGTTAGAAAGCAACTTATTTGTCTTAGCTGAAAGGTTAGATAATTCAGCATTACTCTTGGAATCACTACCTAATATATCAAGACATTCCAACCCAGGGTCATTGTTGTGAATGTAGAACTTCAGATTACTCACCCTGACAAGCAAGGAGTCAAATTTTTAAATCTAGGATTGCTATCATAGACTACAGTTGGGATTTATGACTGAGGTTTTTTTTTTCTAATGTGTGCATATCAATGAATCATAACTGGTTCTTCTGAGAGAAGTTGAACTCTGCTACTGAGAGCTTCCTACTGAGAAAAAACAGCTGGTTGGATTGCACAGTCACATTTTACATTTTACGAAAGTTGTGCTGAGCCACTTCACAGTTACTCTTCTGTATTATCTAAACTATGGGCTGGATTGCCCTTGATTCTGATGGCATAATCCAGGGTATAGGGCCCTGAGGGTATAGATGCATAATGCACCCACAACTCCCTTCTCTCGATGAAGCCCTTAGCCAGTCAGCACCACCCCAAGAGTGGCCAATGAATACTGGGGAAGAGGGGTTGCAAAGGTGTCAAGGGCACACTCTGGTTCAGCATGTTTCTTAGGCAGTTTCATCTGGAAACTCCCATACAAGCCCGCTACTGCAACTGAATGCGTCCTCCCCTAATAGGGTTTGCTCTGCTATCTTACCTTACAGGTTCTCTCTCTCTTAGTCTGGGGGGTGGCCTCCCACTCATGACCAGTGGTCTCAGCTAACACAAGCATAGGTTCTTATACTGCCCTTATAACTTGTTTCCATCCAGTAATGAATTAAGCCACATGACTAATGTCTGTCATGTGTGGTTTGTTCTTCCATTCATTCACTCCCCAGAGGGAGAATTGTGTAGGGTTTTTCGAGAGGTGGGTGATAACATACACCCTACTCTGTGTTTGTGTCAAAGATGGTAAGGTTGAAGCAGTGCGCCTTCCCCTTGCAACAGAAGGTGGTGAAGTCTGTGATGCTCCTTTAGGAGTTTGTTCCACAGTCCTGGGCTAGCCTCCCAAGAAAGTTGTGTCTCGTACATAGATAAGCTTTACTCTTACTGAAGAAAGTTACATTGTGTGGGAGAAGAGGAATTGTTAATCATAGTTTTCATCCCAGAGCTTTATGTGATCTTTTAGTTATCTTGGGCCCAGGCCATTGAACGCGATGAAGATAAAGACCAACACCTTAAATTTGACTCTAATTTGCACTTAATCCACTGCAGCTCATTGCATCAATGTTGGGGGTGGAAGGGAAATTGAACTTAATCTGTGTACCAGATACAATAAAATTAACATCCCCCCTTTCCAACTAAAGTGTAATACAAGTTTGTTGGGCATCTCTAGAACAAATGGGATGGAGTAGGCTAGTGAATTTGGCCCCATATTTTTACTCTTTTATTACACAATCTATATGCTTTCTGAGCATATGCACTCTGAACATTTACAGGCATATGGCACATTTAGCTGGATAGATGAGAATCTTTCAATATGAGCAATTTTTTGGAAGGCTGAATCGTAACACAATGGTGTCATCAGATCTAAGGCCAGAAGGGACCACCAGATCATGCAGTCTGACCTCATGTATATCACAGGCCACCAGCACCACTCAGCACCTGCACACTAAGCCCAGCAAAGTATTTTAGCCCACAGGAGACTAGATTATTATGTGCCATAGGCAGAGAATAGGAGGAATCAAGGTACATCAGTGCCTGAGGCCCCTGCAATGGCACTGGAATAAGTGAGATATACCTAGAAAATGCTGACAAACAACCTGCACCCACACACTGCAGAGGAAGGCAACCTGCCCTCAAAATCACTTCCAATCTGACCTGGGGGATAATTCCATCCCAACTCCACATATGCCAATCAGTTAGACCCTGAGCATGTGAGCAAGAACAAGCCAGCCAAGCATCTAGGAGAATTCTCAGTGCCACCTCAGAGTCCAGCCCATCCGCATCCAATGCCCCATCTCCAGCCATTGCTATCTTTGATGATTCAGAGGAAGGAGATTTAAAAAACCAAACCAAACCAGCATACAGGGAGGAGGGGGCAGAAGGAATCCAGCCCATCTGCATTCAATGCCCCATCTCCAGCCATTGCTATCTTTGATGATTCAGAGGAAGGAGATTTAAAAAACAAAACAAAACCAGCATACAGGGAGGAGGGGGCAGAAGGAATCCATTCCTGACCCCTGCAGGTGCCTGGCTGAAACACTGAATCATGAGCTTTTAGGAACATAAGACATAAGCTGGAAGTGAGCCTCAGGGCTGCTAAGCCCTGCTCCCTATAATCACAAACAGCCCATCATAACTTTGTTCAGCTCTCTTAAAATTAAGTTCATTGCTATCACAACTCCTAGTGGGGGCTGTTCCAGAACTTCACCCCTCCACAGCTAGAACCCTTGTTCTAATTACCAGCCTTAATTTGTTTATGGCCAGTTCATACCCATTTGTTCTTGTGCCAGCATTGTCTCTTAGCTCTTCACCTTCCCTGGTGTTTATCTCCCCAATGTAATTTTAGAGAGCAATCAGATCTCCTGTAGGCCTTCTTTTTTGCTAATCAAGCCAACTGCTTCCAATCTCCTCTCCTAACATAGGCCTTCCAGTTCCCTGATCATCCTAGTAGTTCTTCTCTGCACCTGTTCCAGTTTCAATTAATCTTTCTGGAACACGGTACACCAGAATTGTACACAGTATTCCAATGAGATTTTACCAGTGCCGTGTAGAATGGCATGAATGCCTCTCTCTCTCTCTCTCCGGGAAATGCCTCTCCTGATGCATCCTAGGATCGTATTTGCCTTTTGTCACAGCTGCATCACATTGGTGGCTCATAGTCATCCTGTGACCAACCCATACACCCAGGTCTCTCTCCTCCTCTGTTGCTTCCAACTGATGATGCTCCAACTTGTAGCAGAAATTCTTCTTCTTAGACCCCAAGTAAATGACCTTGCACTTTATACTATCGGATTTCCTCCCATTTCTAACTCTAGTCTTCAAGGTCATCCAAATTTTCCTGTCTAATATTTCAATCCTCCTCTGTATTGATGATGCCTCCCAACTGTGTAGCATTAACACACTCCAACATTTTGTGCCAAGGGCATTCATAAAAATATTAAATAAGATTGGTCCCAAACCTGATCCTGGAGGAACTACATTAATATCCTCCCTCCAGTCTGATAATTTACCTTTCAGCACAAACCATTGCCTTCTCCCTTTAAGCCAGTTTCTTATCCACTTTATAATTCTTGTACCGATCCCCATCATCCCTAATTTAGCTAATAAAGCATTTGACATGCTACCACATGGGAAATTAAGTCCAACTATGTTTGATCTACTGCACTTCCCTTGTCTAAAAAAACAATTATTTTCTCAAAGAAGGAAATCAGGTTAGTCTAGCATGAGCTACCCTTGGTAAACGCATGTTGTATTATATCCCCTTTACTATTTACCTCAAAGAAGGTAATTATTCCTTCCTTCATAATTTGTTCTAAAGCCTTACATACTACTAATGTCAGACCAATAGCGCTGTAATTGCCCAGATCACCTTTTTCCCTTCCTTAAATATAGATATGACATTGGCTATTTTCTAGTCATATGGTACTACCCCCAAATAGATAAATTTATTTAAATCCTTGCTAGGGGCCTCACAAGCTCATATGCCAGTTCTTTCAGTATTCTGGGATGGAAATTATCCAGTTGCCCCAATATGAGCGCATTAAGCTCTTTAAGTTTTAATTCCACCTCAGATGTGGTAATTTCCATTTCTAAACACTCATTTCGAGCAGCTGTACTGCCACAATGCATATGCTCCATATTATCATCTGTATTGAGAACAGAGGCAAAATATCCATTTAGTTTTTGGGCCATACCTAGGTTATCTTTAATCTCCTTCCCATCCATACTGCATAGCTGCTGATTCTCATCCTTCCTCATTCTCTTTGTATTTATATAATTAAAAAAACTCTTCTTATTTTAATTTTTTTGGAAAGAGCTAATTCAGCTTGACTTTTAACAATTCTCACCTCATTCCTACATTTTCTAACCTCTACCTATAATATTGTAGCTTTCTTTGTTGATCAGCCCCTTTTCCCATTCTCTATAGGCTCTCTGCTTACTCCTAATAACCTTTTTTGAGGTGGTTATTCATCCAGCTGGGTCTGGAGCCCTTCCCTACAAGTTTTTTCCTCTTGCTTGGGGTGCAAATTTCACATACATTTTTGCATAATTGATATGAAGAAATTCCAAGCCTCCTCCACATTTAAACCCTTAAACATTTCAATACGATTTAAGATGTTTAACTAGTTCCCTTAATTTCAAAAGGTCTGGCCTTTTGAAATAAAAAAAATCATAGTTGATTATCTGGTTTTAGTTATCCTTCCAATTAATTTAAACTGTATGATCAATGCATGATCACTCGATCCAAGGTTATTTCCTCTGACCAGCTCTTCTATGATGTCCTCACTACTTACCAAAGTCCAAGTCCAAAATTGCATTACCGCACCACAATTTGAGGAACAAAATTATCATCTATCGTATTAAGGAATAACAGAATCCTATCCGTATTCATAGCATTTATTCTCCAATCTATATCTGGAAAATTAGTCTCCCATTATGACACAATTTCCAAAAGTATTTATCTTTCTAATAATATTAAAGAGATCTCTATCCATATCTGAGTTGACCCTAGGGGTCTATAGCAGACCCTTAGCACTCTCCTAGACTGCAAGTCTGGCTGTTTGACCGTACGTCAGATCTACCCAGAGAACTATATAAAACTATATTCATCAGTTCATTCATCAAAATGCCTATAGTACTCTAAAAAAACTGCAGGAAAGAAACAAATAGACATGGGAGAATGTGTTAGAGTAAACTTGATCCAATAGAACTGAAGCAATCAAAGTTTCCTGTTATGAGAAAGAAGCGTCTTTAGATATTCCAAAACACTGGTACTAAAATGAGATATGGTTCCTCCATAGATCATTATAGTGGTATGTGTGGAAACAATGGATAATAACCCAGCCGTGACTACATCAGATGAATAGTTTTAGCATAGGAAAGTGGTCTAGTGAATATTTATTTTCAGTCTAGGGTGGTTAGCGGGAAGAACATCTTTAAGCCTGGGGTTTGTAGAGGGAGATCCAAGAGAAGAAAAAGGATTACATAGGAGACTGCAGAGAATGGGCATTGAAAAATGAGAGTGAGAGAATGGCAGAGAAAGTAAAGTGAGGTTGTAGAAAACAGAAAGACAAAAAGGAAGAAAATTCCTTAAAGCTCACTGGAGGATTGTGAAGAGGAGAAAGGTAAAGAAATGAAGGAAGCAAACTTGGGAAAGGATGAGGGGTAGATGGGAAGAGCTTGCAAAGAAGAAGAACAGACAAATGAGAAAGAGGTCATCAAATTCATAGGAGAGAGAGATCTGGATCTTCAGTAGCTTCTGTTGGAGAGAAATAAATAATATGAACAAGAAGTAAAAGTACTTGATATAATAAAGAGCCTTATTCATAAAAATAATGTATGTGCAATTTAGTTAAATCCTAAAACACTGGAAACTAGCTGTACTTCTTATTGATCTATATAATTCCGTCACCATTTTGGGAATAATTTCTTGTGCATCTATTTTTATAACACTGGTTATTGCCATAAGTGCTCCAGCCCCGGAGCACCCACGGAGTCAGCGCCTATGACAATACCTATTGTGCATGCCAACCCGGCATTTCAAATATTTGTAGCTTGGCATTTACACCAAGTAGTAATCTTTCTATATGACTTATGCACATTAATTCTCTTTTGCTGTAAACTTTCTTCCCTTTGGGGAAAAAATGGCTTGAGAGGATGTTAGGTGAGTAAACACATTCAGCTCTAGGTCTAGGTCAGGCAGTGACTAGAGGCAACAATAATAGAGGTAGTAAATTATTTCTAGCACAGTATGTCAGGTATTCCACATGAGTAGCTGGCAAACATACCCATTCCTTGGGCTTCAAGAAGTCTGGGCTCTGCTCTGTTCAAGTGGAAAGAGCAGCTTGCATTACATATCTTATCCAGTTTAAAAGGTCCTCATTACAGATATTTCCTTCTTTTGGAGTCTTTTCCCCAGATAAATAATCGTATTAACAATAAGTCTAGGCTTTAGGCTTTATTTCTGCAGGTATTCATTTTTATGGGCATTTTTCATCCTTTCTGGTTTGTTCTCTTTCTGTGTTGGCATGTGATCTTAGGGAACTCTCTTTGCATGAGATTAGGGAGCTGTCTCTCTTGGAGTATGGCATCTCACATTGTACTACTGTACCAACCCTCAGACCTTCACTTGTTAAGCTATTCTATCCATGTTTCCTAATTTAAAAATTACTTCCAACATCTGTTCTGAATTTGTTCATCCCTACTGTCTATTCTTTCCACATTATACCATCCTTTGTGCTTGACTGAACATATTACCGTGTGCTGACATTCTTTATGACAGTTAAAATCATAACTACAGTATTGATATAAATTACTTCTCAATTGATATATTTACCCCCTTCTTTAAATAAACCACATTTAAAGGTTTTAACCCTGATCTTGCTATTTTCAATCCTAAATGAAGGAGACCAGATGGACAGGATTGTCCACACAAAGCCCTGCAATTTATTCCTGGGGGAATTCTGCACCACTGCGTGTACGCAGAATTCGTGTCCCTCACAGATTTCTTTGCTTCTCCACTGAAAAATTACTTTCTGATGGGGGAAGCAAAGAGAAGCCACAAGAGCACTCACACATCCCTCCCCAGCAGTATGGGCACATCATTTCGGGTTCCTGGAGCAGCAAGTGAAGAAGTAAATCATTGCCGGGGGTGGGGGGGCAGAGGAGGATGCCCCAGCCGGTGGCTCCTACCCTATGCTGGATTCAGTTACTAGTCCTGGGTGAGCTGGGGGTGGGAGAGGACAGGACTTGCTCTTCCCCTGCAAGGAGCAGCTGCGGTAAGGTCAGACCCACTCCCAGAAACTTCCCCCAGCTGCAGGAAGCACTATACACATACCCCACCTGCTTCCGGCCTCCATCAGTCCTCAGCTGTGGGGGGAGGGGGTCACTGTTTGTCCACCCAACCCCATGCATCTGGACTCCAATACCCAGACCCCCCTGCTGAGCCTTAGCCCCTGCAAATGGAGCCTCTGCACCTGGTCCCCCCTGCCAAGCCCCAGTCACCTGCACCCAGCCCCCGCCACACTGAACCCCAGCCCCCGCATCCAGACCCCTGCAGAGCCCTTCCCCCTGCATCCGGTCCCCCCACCTTTGCACCCAGACCATCCCCCTGCTGAGTGCCCTGCACTCAAACCACCACCCTGACAAGCCCCACCCCCCTGCACCTGGATCACCCTGACCCCTACCCCACTAAGCCACACTCCTACAGCACCTGGACCTGCCCGATGAGGCCCCCCCCACACTCAGACTCCCCCTACTGAGCCCCATCCCCCCCACATCCAGACCCCTCTGCTGAGCCCCAACCACCTTTACCTGGACGCCACCTGCAGAGTCTCATTCCCCCTGCACTCCAACCCCTAATTAGCCCAGGTGTATCCAGACCACCCACTGAGCCACCCACACCCAGATAACCCCACACAGAACACTCTCACTCCACAACTAGATTCTCTTCCCCCCAACCCCCGCCATTAAGCCCATCCACACTTGGATCCTGCTGGGCTGAGCCTGCTTGCCCCATACCTGGATCGGCTACCACGACTGGGTGTACATGTGAGACACTGTCCCTCTTGCTTGCTATCTTGGTGCACCTGACATGGAGGGATAGGGATCCAGGATGTCAGTGCACACTAGCAGGTCACACACAAACTGACCTGTGCAGACCCTGCTAGTGCATTCATGTAGTCTCATTTGAAACAGATCTACATTAATGTGCACTAAGGAACTTTTAGTGCACACTAGGAGTGTCCATGTGGGCTAGTTAGAGTGCCACTAGAATTTACACCTCTCTGATGTGGACTAAGGAACCGAGTAGAGAAGCCCTTAGACACACTGCTCCCTTTCAGGCCAAACCCAGACTTCCTCCTAGTCTTGTTTACATGAAAACTATTCCCTTCAGAAATGTATTCCTTCACCAGTTGTTTAACATTACTCTCCAACAGGGCTTTGTCACTACATTTGATTTCATTTTATTCTAGCCCCTTTCCTCATTTCGGAGGCTTTGTTGACCCTGGTAACAATGGGATCTGTAATTCAGCACCAATACGGCTTCTCTAATAGTACTGATGATGGAAACTATTGCATAGACAGGCCTTAGGAGTTTTTACCACCATGTTTTCTAATCCTAGTCCTTGGAGGGTTTTTTTTGTTTGTTTTTGTTTTTAACTAGGCTAAAAGTGAGATTGTGATGGGGCCTATTTTATGAGCCAATTTTTTATGGCTAGATTACTAGGTATCATTTCACTCTTCCCTTTATTTTTTTCTTGAATAAATTCAGTTCTTTTTAACAACATATATTTATTCTCACATTTGTTATTAAGATGAGATTTCAAACCATGCCGTGGCTGACATATCTGTCCTTGAGGAAAAAGTCCTCTATAAGCAGCTCATAAAATATATTTTTCCAAAGACAACCATGTTTTGCCTTATAAATAGATGTTGGGCATAATTAAAATCTGAGTTTTTAAGCAAAGACTTATAGCAAATATTTATATAAAGAACAAGGCCTTAAGAAGTAAAACATCACACATATTCTTCAAATCACAGTATAAGAGAATAGTAAATGACTCAAAGCAAGATGCAGTCTTAATGTAATAGCTATGGGTCTGTATAAAAATATTAAAACACATAAAACTTTATAGCCAATGTCTTTTTACTTTTCTAAGTTAAAACATACATATGAAAAGAGAATTTGTCCTTGTCTTATTGAAAAATCAGGCCCGGGAGGTTATTGTTCTGGATTATAAATTTTGTTTTATTTAATAAAACAATCAGAAATGAAAACATGAGCTACCACAAGCATAATGATTAAGAATATATGATAGCGTGCATCTCTTAACACTTATTAAAAGTTAAATTAGGCTAGGAATAACTGGAATAATATGAAGTGTGATTGTGCACTATTTGTATCAATAACGAATTCAGATAACACCGAGGTGCTATTGGTAGGTCTGGGAAAGCAACCAGTTGATAAGTCAAGGACTATATCTCCCCATCAATTGAGCATGTGTGTCAGCCATTTGTGGCAGTGGGTACACCTACCTTAGTTACATTCACACCTTCGACTGCAGTGTAGACATACCTTTAAGTCATCCTGGAAACTGAAACCAGAGCAGTATGCAGCAGCTCACTTACTGAGTTATGTTTATTAGAAAGGACACAGGCTATGCACTGGCTGCCTGGTTTCCAAGTCGCAATTAAGGTGTTAGTTTTGATTTATAAAGACCTTTACGGCTTGTACTTGCCTGTTTGAGAGAATGCCTCTCACCTAGTGCTTACTGACACAACTGTGATGGGTGGAGGTGTTCAAGCTGAAGCCTCTCCCAATTTCAGAGATATGGGTCTTCCATAAGGGGACCTCAGCTTTGGAAACTGCTCCCTACCCCCAAGGCACACAACCCTAGGTCCCAAATTGCTTGCGTGTGTTGACCTATTTATTTGAGGCTTTGGAGAGGCAGAGGCTTGTTGTTCAGTGGAATTGGGTCATTTGTTTGGGGCTCTGTTTTGTTGCAGGTTGCCAGTGAGGTTAGCTACAGAGTGGCTGGAAACTGGAATTCCCATTCCACAGGAAATCCTAAAATTTCAAACAAAAACTTTGTTCCAAATAGGAAAAAAAATTGAAATTTATAATTTTCACCTGGAATGGAAATTCCAAATTTTTCTTTTAATAAAGTTGAAACAACATGTCATTTTGTCCTTTATTGAATGTTTTTGAGGCTCCTTTTGCTGCCTGGAGCCCTGGCAACCTGCCAAGCAGTAATCTGGTCAACCTGGAGAGCCTGGAAGCCCTGGCTCCAAGACAGTGTACCTAAAAGGTCAGGCGGGGAGCCAGGGAGTCCAGGCTGCGATGCCTGGAATCTCTAGGAGCCCAGGCTCCCAAGCCCCACACTATCCAGAGTGCCAGGTAGGCAAGTTGGGAGCAGGCAAACAGGTTTCTGATGGAATCCTTCTTTTAAAATATTTTTGTATTTTATTTCAATATTGTCACTTCCGCAAAAGAAAATTTAAACCTAATAAATGGATTTTTAAATTTGTATTGATTTTATTTGCACAGTGCATAATTAACCTGTGGAACTCATTGCCACAAGATATCAGAGATACCAGGAGTTAAATGAAGGGTTAGACATTTATATGGACAATGAGTGTCATGCTGTCTGGTATGACTCATGACCACAGGGCAGACTGCCAAAAACACAGCAGACACCCCAAACTGGTAGTATGCTCTGTAATTAGATTTCACCAACCCAGTGACAAATGTGAACTCCTGGATCACTATGACAGTCTTATGAGGGAGTCACAGACATTCCCCTGAGACTCTCCAGTCGATCTTTCCACCCCGTCAAGCTGGACTTAGTGATAAATGGTTACTTACACCAAAAATCACAAACTATTTAGGTTGCTTCCAGTCCCAAGAGACCAGTCACTTACACCATACCAATTGGTAGCCTAGATCTTACACCAAAGACAATGCCTGGAGCCAATTCTGTAATAAACTGTCTAAAGGTTTATTAACTAGGAAAAAGAAATGTCAGTTATTTACAAATTAAAGCAAGCAAACATATACACACAAATGGGTTACCATCTATGATTCCTAAAAATGACACAGATGTGATGATCTGTCAATTGAAAATGCCTTTCAGGATAGATCCAGGGATAACCCCTGGGGATCTCTGCCTTAATTTAATGTTTCTGGCCCTGTGAGAGTTCAAATAGCAAAGAGATGAAAAATCTTCATGTCAACTATTTTTATTTTCCTCTTCCAGCATTCAAACGGATGGGATGGGATCTTCTGCATGTACTTCTCCCTAGGTGGGTAGGGCAATTAACAAAGGTTTTGTCTTATGATGGCCCACTTAATTTTTGATAGTTCTCTTGGATGGGGTGGGGGAGAGGGGAATGATTCCTGTGCCCAGGTTTACAAGTTCAGAGCAAACATTTTCAAAGTTATAAAGCAAAATTTACATATTTCCTTATACCACGGAATGCAGACATTACAAGTGAGATTAATGCATGGAGCAACTTACAAGCATTTCACAGAGTCTAAACACATTTTAATAAGACTAATATCTGTTTTGAACAAAATTAACAAATCAGTGAGCTGGTTTGGTTTCCAGCTATGAGTTTGTCTGTTCTTAGCTAATGCCTACGGCCTTGGCCAGAGCTGGCACTTGGGTTGCCAGTATCACAACAAGAACAGGCACTGCTACATTAGATAGGATGCAAAATTTAAGGAATATGAACCCTTGTGCCTGTGGTCATAAGGCACCATTATGTGAGATTGGTTAGGAAGAAATTTTCCTTATGGGCAGGTTATTCCACAGTTGTTCACTATGGAGATTTTCGCACCTTCCTCTGAAGCAGCTGGTACTGCCAAAGTGTTGGGCATAGGAGACTGGACCGAATGGACCACTGACTTGATCTGTGTGCCAGTGTCTGTGTTCCAGGAAATAAAACGAAAAATGCTCAGAACCTTTAGTTAAGGCCTCTGTCATAAATATAAAGGGAAGGGTAACCAGCTTTCTGTATACAGAACTATAAAATCCCTCCTGGCCAGAGGCAAAACCCCTTCACCTGTAAAGGGTTAAGAAGCTAAGATAACGTCACTGGCACCTGACCAAAATGACCAATGAGGAGACAAGATACTTTCAAAGCTGGAGGCGGGAGGAGCAAAGGGTCTGTCTGTCTGTGTGATGCTTTTGCCGGGACCAGGTCAGGAATGCTCTTCAGAACTTCTGTTAAGTTAGTAAGTAATCTAGCTAGAAATGTGTTAGATTTCCTTTTGTTCAAATGGCTGGTAAATAAACTGTGCTGAATGGAGTGTATATTCCTGTTTTTGTGTCTTTTTGTAACTTAAGGTTTTGCCTAGAGGGATTCTCTGTGTTTTGAATCTGATTACCCTGTAAGGTATTTACCAGCCTGATTTTACAGAGGTGATTCTTTTACTTTTTCTTTAATTAAAATTCTTCTTTTAAGAACCTGATTGCTTTTTCATTGTTCTTAAGATCCAAGGGTTTGGGTCTGTGTTCACCTATGCAAATTGGTGAGGATTTTTATCAAGCCTTCCCCAGGAAAGGGGGTGTAGGCCTTAGGGGGATATTTTTGGGGGAAGATGTCTCCAAGTGGGCTTTTCCCTGTTCTTTGTTTAACACACTTGGTGGTGGCAGCATAGGGTTCAAGGACAAGGCAAAGTTTGTACCTTGAGGAAGTTTTTAACCTAAGCTGGTAAGAATAAGCGTAGGGGGTCTTTCATGCAGGTCCCCACATCTGTACCCTAGAGTTCAGAGTGGGGAAGGAACCTTGAAAGCCTCTTAAGCCTTTCTGTCATTGTTCACTTATTCTGCCTATTTTGTCTGCAAACTCCATTAAAGGATATTAGCAAAGTACAGCACTGAAGGCAGACAAGGAATCTAATAATCTTTTGTTGAAAAGCACCATATGTTTCTTTTAACATCCAACAATAGAGTGAAGAGCATCCATATTTCACACAAATCTTTGATAAAGATGAACAAGAGGGAAGAAAAAAGTAAGATAGCCAAATACTGCAGATATACTGTTTTTGCTACATGTTTTTATCTTGTCAAAATATTTATTTCTCAGTGTACAGAAGGGTAAATGAAAACAAGTGATGTGACTGTCACTTTTATGTTAGACATCATTTTACATCCAGCTGTGGCTCTGAGGACATTCGTTTTATTTATTTATTTATTTTTGACATGATGATCCAGTTACAAAAAGGACAAGATGTTTCCACTGACTCTTTGAATTAAAATGCAAGCTAGAAATTAAAACATATATTGCATGCATCAGGGATATTGCTTTCCTATGGGCTTAGTTTATAACTCCTAAATTTTTTCTTGCAAAAATGAAACAATTATTATCAGTTGAAGATAACTGATGTTAAGCTGACTTATTTAAGAGGAATAGAGGCAACACACATACTTAGTCAAATACTCATCCCTCTGCACAGATCCTGTAGAAGGGACCTATGTGGAGGTTGTATGTGCATTAGTGTTGGAATTCCCTCCCACCCCCCAAACAACATTAGGGAATAGGATTCCCATGAAGCCTTCACGGCATAGTGCTAATCCTGCTCCCTGCTGTGTATGTGGGGAGTTTGATAGTTCATAGACACAGTGGCCGCACCTCTGGCCTTCTCTAAATAGGGGCTGAATCGACAATGCTCCAGAGGTAACTGCAGCATTGCACTGGTACACACACAGATACAAAGCATGTTTGTATGGTGTTTCCCCTCCCCGTAAAATGGACGTGGAACAGGTCTGTCATGTTTCAGACCCTGTGTTTTGGTGACTGGGGTAGGGAGACAGTAATTAGCATACAGGAAATGAACAAGGTATGTGATATAGAACTTAAATATTCAGTTAAAAGATTTCAATTCCTAAATTTTTAATTTTACTTATTTAAAAAAAAATCTTTTTATAGCTGCATCCTTTTTCAGCTTTCAGAGGTCACAAAAGGTATAAGGAATCCTATCCAATTCAAAACATCTTATAAAAAGATTTAATCTCCCACACAGATGTCTTTACTTTTAAGAATATAAAGTTTCAATGAAATCCTTGCATATTTTTCCTTCCTTCCTCATTTACATATATTAAATCACTTTTCTGATTTATGCTGTAACATCTCTTTACTTTTTGCAGGTTTTTTTCTGTCATCAACACCATTAGATACTTTAAATATGGCACAATTAGTCCTTTACTGTATAACCTTTAAATAAATTAAAAAGAGGACTGATAAAAAAACAGACATTTAAAGTATTAAAGCTAGTACAAAGAAAACAATTTTAGATATTTGGCTGGAGTTCACTTTTACTCAGTCTCTGGTTGGAAAGAAAATAGAAACCATTTGGCACCTTTGCAAGAAGTAATGATGATTTACACACGGACTATCATTATCACTGTTTCAGGAAACCATCACACAATCTTCCAGGTGATTAAAACACGTCTGTAGTTTTACTTGAAACAAAAGCAATATAGTTGTTTAGTCATTTTGGTGCCAGATTTCCCTCAATTTTTTTCTCATTCTCCACCCCACACCAAAGGAAATTAATTATAGCAGTAAATTTAGATTTTCTTAAACATATCAGGCGTTAAATATTTACTATTGAGTTAGGATCTAAAAAGATAAATTATACTGACAATACAAGCTGTTAAATCTTTAACAGTATCACTTCCAGTTCCTCCAAAGCATGGGCCCCACGCCATCCGCATAAGGTCCCACTCCCTGCAGCAGGAACCCTAAGCCCCTCTACCCTGTTCCACCGTGGCCCGAACAGCCCCAGCCCAGCGTTCTGCAGCAGCGGCTCCAGCCAGGAAAGGCATAGCCTTCTCTGGCCTATTATACCTGCTGCCCATGCTAAAAAGGTCTGGGGAAGGAATTCTATTCTATTAATTACAAAAAAGAAAAGTAGGATTATTTTAAGGTATTCAGGGATCTTAATATGAATTCCCCTGTGAAGTCCATAGCAGCCAGCATATATTTTCCACATGTAATGAAGACTGTGGGCCAAATTCTGCTTTCAGATAAATTCAAGCTAACCCTATTAACTTCATGACTGGTTTGACTGAGAGCAGAATTTGACCCTGTCCCACTCTGGCACTTCCCTGGGCAGATGCTGCCTTCTTTCCTCTGAGAACTAGGTCAGCCATTTTCAAATTGTCATTCAGGAACCATCAGTCATCTGTGGAGCCTTTCTGTAGTCTACAGAATGAAAGACTTGGGACCTAAGAAAATGGGAATTGGGGTGTTGAAAAGAGAGGAAATCAGTGAAAGAATCTTTCTCTGACAAGGTGGCCCACAGAATGAAAAACCTTTTGGACCACTGAGGGAGGTAGATGGAGGGATATTTAATTCCCAAAGAAGCATTTATTAAATCATTTCATCTGGATAACTACTATTTCTCCAAAGTCCTTTGAGTTCTCCACTTCAGATGTATTATTCTACTGAATACACAATGTAGATATCATTTAAATTACTAGTGGATGCACAAAAGAGTTTTTTGAACATACAAGTTTGAGTTTTTTTTCTAGGATTTGAGATCAATGGGCAATGTTCCAGATAGTGTTGGTTGGGAATTGGATGCGTAAGCTTCTTTGACATGTTTTCTTAATGTTATCACATACACTTAGGGATAGTAAGATCTAAATTAACTTGGCAAATGTTGGTGAGAATAACACTTCTGCATAAGGCAGGGATTAGTCAACAGAAGTTTTCAGTGTTAAGAAAAAAACTGAGCTAATTCTGATATGACAAAACAAGAAATTTAAGTCAGACTTTTTCTGTGTCACCATGTAAAAATAAATAAATAAATGTAAGAAAATAGGGAGACAAGATGGGTAAGGAAATATCATTACTGGATCAATTTGTGTGGGTGAAAGAGACAAGCTTTCGAGTGTACCCAGAGCTCGTCTTTAGGTTTGGAAAAGATACTCAGGCCAGGTCTAAACTATAGATCTCTATCCGTATAACTACATCGCTATGGGGTGTGAAAAATCCACACCCCTGAACAACATAGTTTTACCAAGCTAACCCCTGGTGTAGAAAGCACTATGTCAACAGAAGAGCTTCTCTCGTCGACATAGCTACTGCCTCTCATGGAGGTGGATTAACTACACTGGCAGGAGAAGCTCTCCTGTCACCTTAGTGGCATCTTCACTACAGCGCTACAGTGGTGCTGAACGTGAAGACAAGCCCCTCACAGTGTCACAACTAAATACAAGGTGGAACACATTCTTTAGCATAAGTAGTTAACAAATATTTCAATGGACCATGCAAGGTGAAGTGGCCAGTGAATAGCAGTCATAGCACAAAAAGGGAGGTTAGTGGGTTACAGATTGTTTAATAAGACATATATTCAGTGTCTTTATTAAATCCATGATTTTAAGTGTCTAGTAAAGTTATCAATTTAAGTTCCTAGGCGTGTCCTTTGAAAGTGCTGTGCAAGTTTCCTTTAAGGTTTAGGACTGAGAAGTCAGATATGGAGTGATCACTTCGTGAAATGTGTTTGTCCACGTGTGATACAGTGTTTTTGGGTTTTTATCATTTTTCTATCTGAGAGAGTAGTGATTGTCTCATTTCACCCACCTAGCTGTTATTGGAGTATTTAGTGCACTGATAAGGTACACCACTCTCTGTGATAGACATATGTAGGATCCATGAATCTTGAAAGGTTTTCTGTGGAGTGTATTGACCATGACAGCAGTGGAGTTATATCTACAGGTTTTGCATCTGTTGTTGTGGCAGGATTTGGTGCCACTTTGAGTTGGTGGGTCCTGGTCTCTGGGGAGCTCACGTCTGACGATGAACTTGGAGAGGTTAGGGGTTTGTTTGAAGGCCAGAAATGGGGGTTCAGGAAAGCTTTTTTTCAGGATGTGGTCCCCATCAAGTAACTTTTTAAGGGACACCCCATACAGATTCCAGTGCAGGTAGTAGGTGACAACTAGGGGTGTGCAATAAGAGGGTTTGTTTTTTGTTTTCCATATTGAAGCTAATTCTTTCAGGGTATTTGGGTGGCTCATTCCATGATGTGATCTACGTCTCTGGTGAAGTGTCCTTGTTTGGTGAAGGTGGGTTAAGGTGTGTATCTCGGATTTTTTTTCCAAAGCATGTTCTGTGTTATCTGAGTGCCTGGATGTAGATAACAGATTTCTTGGTGTGTTTGGGGTTGCTACTGGATATTTGAAGGTAAGTGGTGATCTGTGGGTTTCTTGCGTATAGTTGACTGTAGGGTTCCATATTGAAATTGATTGTGGTGTCCAGGAAGTTGATGTGAGTGTGGGAGTGTTCTAGAGAGATTTTAACGGACAAGTGGTGGTTATGGTGTAAATGTATGAGGGAGTTTAGGTTGTCTGTCCAGTGGGTGAAAAATATCATCAATGTATCTCAAGTATAGCTTTAGTTTTGTGGAGCATTGTTCCAGAAATTCTTCCTTAATTGGGGATTGGTCCTGCTTTGAGCAGGGGGTTGGACTAGATGACCTCCTGAGGTCCCTTCCAACCCTGATATTCTATGATTCTATGATTCTTAAGGTGGCCCATGAAGATGTTCACATATTAAGAGCCATCCTAGTATCCTTGGCTGTTTCCATGGTTTTGACAAAGTGTTTGTTGCTGAATGAAAAATTGTTATCAGTGAGGATGAAATGGATGAGTTTGGCAATGTGTTTGGGGTGGATATCTGAGGGTTGTCCATTGCCTTGTAGATATTTGAGGCAGGCAGCGATGCCTTTATTGTGAGGGATGTTGGTGTATACAGAGATGACATCCATGGTGGCAAGTATGGTGTTCTGAGGGACATTGTTAATGTTGAGGAGTTTGTGGAGGAAGTCAGTTGTGACCTGGAGGAAGCTGGCCCTTTGTTTGGTGAGTGGTTTGAGGATGGTTTCTCTGAGTCCTGATATTCCTTCAATAAAAATACAGATATGATGGGTCTGCCTGGGTTGCCTTGTTTGTGGGGTGGGTTTGTAGGAGATGTAGTTGTAGAGTTTCTCTTAGAGTTGTTTGGACAGACATTTGAGGATACCCTTAAATTCTCCCGCAGAAAAATGATAGACAAACACACCACATCACTCATGGGTGAACACTTTTCACAAAGCAATCACTCTGTATCTGACCTCTCAGTCTCATCCTCAAAGGAAACCTGTTTAACTCCTTTAAAAGATATACCTTGGAGCTTTAATTCATAATTTTGCTAGACACTTAAAATCATGGACTTAATAAAGACACTGGAATTATGGCTTATTACATCAATCTGTAACCCACTTCCCACCCACCCACCCACCCCCTTTTTTATCCTATGACTGCAGGGTTGTTAACTGTCTACTTCACCTTGAATCGTCTCTTGCAATGTGTGTTAACTATTTATGCTAAACAATCTGTTCTACTTTGTATTTAACCGTGACACTCTGATCCCAGATTTAAAGAAGAACTCTTTATAAGCTAGAAAACTTGTCTCTTTCATCAACAGAAGTTGGTCCTATAAAAGACATTATCTCACTCACCTTGTCTCTAATATCCTGGGATGAACCCTGCTACAACAGCAATGCAAATAAGAAAACCGAGACAGCTGGTTTAAGAGACATAAGATCTGTATTTAATAATAATACCTAATCGCAGTATTTGTACAATGCTTCCCATCTTCAAAGTGCTTTCCACACATTAACTCAGTAATCCTGATAAAACTGCCTATGTGGGAGCTTATTATTATTTGCTCCATTTTTATGGAGGATATGAGGTAACTGAGGATATGAGAAATCTATCTAGGATTTACACCACTGTCATATCTGTGGAATCAGAGTACCTACAAATAGAGTGAATTGTCCCAGGCCAAGAGAAGGAAGAAGTGTCATCAGAGCAGGGGTTAGAAAATCAGGTGTTCCCAGCTCCCTTTCCTCTGCTCTGACCATATTTCTTTTGACTTTCCTTGCTTTCCTTCAAAGCATTTCTCCACTCAACCATGAGACAAGACAAAGAAAATTGTCCCAGAAACATTTTCTGTATCATACTAGATGTTCTCTATACATCCAACTAGGGCAGGACAACCATTCTAAGCGTTGGAATTCACAATTTTATTCTGTTGCATCATGGCATCACAAAAACCATATTGTGCGACTGTAGTAGAATTTTGTTCTCTTGCTCTCTCTAAAGCCCTCTGAAAAGCTCATTCTCCATGACTACTACACTGAAGAGTGGTTAGAAGTTCATGGAAATGTCAGACAAACTTTGATTTGTCTTCAGTTTTTTATTTGTGCCTGTGCAGCCTTGTTTTTTTAATATATACTAGAGAGTTTAAATTCAAGGGAGCTTAGTTTATGCAGTTATTTTTCTAACGGCAGATTCTGAAACATGTTTAACAATGATGCTGCTATTATCATTGTCTTTAGGTATCTTAATGATGCTGCTAGTTAAATACCACTCCAGTGACTAATCTTTCCACCCAAGCAGAGCTGACCTCAGCTTCCTTCAGAATCTATCAATAAAGTTCCTGGGTCAGTCAGAGGTGGTTGTTTAAGACAAGAGCAAATTGAGGTACTTCCACCTCTTTCTCCTCCACAGGAGCTAAGCACATTGATCTTGCAGAGATCCCAGAACCTGATGGCCCGTAACAGTCTATTTCATTCTATTTTTAAAAGTGAAGTTCTGCACACAGGTGTGTCACATGCTGGGATTCTGATGGATGTAAGATTTTAGTATGCAAATTATTATGGAAATGGCAAAGGAGAAAACAAAATAAGTCCTTTTTTCTTTTTATTGTTGCACTCCGTGCAAGTCTAATCACATCAGGCACTTTTCAAATTAGTATTGTTTTGAGTTTAGTTTTCAGTACCACAGCTAGAAGTTCATACTGTATCAACATTTATATATCTCAGAGTAAAATAAACACTTTATATTATACACTCAATACAGAAACTTTACATTAATGCTTTTTCTAAGATTCTTTTTAAGCCTACCTAGTGAGAGGGATCCATTATATTTTTAGAGAGAAACATACAATGTATTAGGGAGAAAAATTCTAATCAGGAAGTAGCTTCTGCTTGTATATGGATTACTTTATCCATAAGCAGAGAAAAAAAAAACCACCGTGTCAATAATAGGGAGAAGCTTTAAGTTTTATTAGCCTCACAACAGTTTCAGAATCTAAGAATAATAGTGATTGTCTACAAAATACGCATCTTAAAACTCACTTTAGCAACTCCCATCCATGCACACCACCATTCGCTAACCTGAGATCAGCGGTGGGCTGGAATTTATGTACATACACTTGCCCAGCTGACGACAATACTCCTTAAATACCTGATATAAATGAACAGAAAGCTGCTCTCTTATTTTAATCACTTCCAGGAGGTCGCCCTCTAAAAAGTATTACTCTGGGAGCACCAGTACTGTCATGACTGAGAATGTGCACAGATTCTCAGTAGAATTAAGGGGTGTTTGGATTTGGTGCCTTTAACATTTATCAAGAGGTGTCTGCCCTCTCCACTCCAGAAACCAATCACGATCCCTAATAGGTTCTTCCTTCTCCTATCAATATGGTCATGATCAGAGCTAGAAAGTCCTTTCCTCCCTCTCCCACTCATTGAAAGGAGGGACAGAAGAGGTAGCTGGAACACAACTATACAATGCTTGAGTCAATAGAGTCATACTGGCAGACTATTGGCTCTTGGTGTTTTGTCAGAATTAGGAGCATACTGACTGGTATCTTGTCTCACTGATCTTAGAGACATCTGTCTGTGACTGGGCAAGGGAAATGGAATGTCAAGCAGTGTGTTCTCTACTCTAATGCCACGGAGGTACACGGTGGAGCCAAAGAAAGAAACAGATCACAAAAACCTATCTGGTGGTTGAATGTCTGCATGGAAGAGTTCTTCAATCTGAAATTGAAAAACCTGGATTAGTGCTGGAAATGACCCACCTTGATTATCATGCGCATTATAAAGAGAGGTTTCAAAGAGGGATGGGCTATTACCAGCAGGAGAGTGAGTTTGTATGTGTGTCTGTGGGGGGGGGGGGGAAGGATGAGAAAACCTGGATTTGTGCTGGAAATGGCCCTCCCTGATGATCACTTTAGATAAGCTGTTACCAGCAGGACAGTGGGGTGGGAGGAAGTTTTGTTTCATGGTCTCTGTGTGTATATAATGTCTTCTGCAGTTTCCACGATATGCTATGCATCCGATGAAGTGAGCTGTAGCTCACGAAAGCTCATGCTCAAATAAACTGGTTAGTCTCTAAGGTGCCACAAGTACTCCTTTTCTTTTTTCTTTTTACGAATACAGACTAACACGGCTGTTACTCTGAAACCTTTCAATCTGAAATGCCTCTTTCTACCAGTAGCATTACAATTCAGCTTCTCCCAGCTGAGACATCTTCAGCCTCCTGGAGAAGATGCCTATTCTTGAAGGCCTTTGTACTTTCAAAACCAGCTCAGTGACATGCTACCTTCCTCAAATTTTAGGGCTTCTTTCCTGCATCCTCTCACTTGGTATATCGAGTTTCCTGGCACACAGCTCTCTGCTTGCTCTGAGGCAGAGAAAGCATAGCATTTACCAGTTCTTTCACCACTGATGAAGACTGTTAGGGGGCTTATTCATTCACCCACTTACTTCCCTGGTCTTTCTCGCATGAACAGAGAGCAACAATAACTGAAGTCCAAAGGTGCAAACAATTCAATGTTTATTGGGGTGAAATTCCAGCAAACATGATTCCAGTTTCCTTCCTTAGTGTCTCCCTTCCCAGCTCTGACACCAGAGAGCCTTACCTGCGTCCCTGTTCCCATTCCCCCCTTAGCAAAACATGATTCCAATTTCCCACCCCCATTCCCTGTTCTCATTTCCCCCCCTTTACTCCCGATTGACTGCAGACTATATAGTAAAACTTGAGTTCTGCTTAGCTATACCTTAACCAATCATTTTCCTGAAATTTAACTAACCAGTCCTAACATATTGTAACATGATTATTTAACAAATTATATCCCACCACCTTAATTAGTTTACACCCAGCAAAATTAATTATACAGCAGACAGAAACAATCACAGAACCAGACAGAGATTATACAGGCAAACAGTAGGGAAGTGGGGACTACAATGATAGAACAACACAGAAATGAGGATTTCACAACTACATCTATAAAGACATACGGGTTTCCCAGCTGTGTCTATTGATAAATGAGTTCTTGCCAGACAGGATGCTATCAAACTAAGCTTCCTTTTACATTTTCTAGGCACTTCCCTTTCTCTGGAGGTGATAGGCATTATCAGGACAGGATTGTATTCCTAACAGCCCAATAGCACCTTATTTCAATGTGACTAGTTTGGAATGTGAGGATGTGACCGGTCGCTTCCCAGCTTATGGCTGCCTCTGCTGCTTAGCCAAAGATCTTAGCCTAAGAACAGGGCCTCAGACTGTCACAGTGAGAAAAGGCGTTATACAGTCAGACAGTGATTTTGATTCTTTTCTTTTATACCTCTATAACTAGCTAAATGATAAGAATACACTTAGAGTATAGGCCTTTACAGATAGGCCTGAATATCTATATCCTAACAAAGACAAACCCATGGCCTGATCTGCTGCTTCCAAAACACTGGTATCACATTCATGTAGCCCAGTGCTGTATGGTTACAAATTCCTAGGGTACATGTGAGCTCAGGGTCTGGATGCTGGTGCTTCAAGGATCCTGCCACAATCTGCCACTACATTTGCATAGCATCTTCATATAGAAGTATCTCAATGATCACAGGCCAGTTGAATCAGCTACCCTTACTACATAACCACAGGGAAGTATTGCAGTGGTTTGGGAATCTCTCAGATTCCTGTCCAAGGTTTGAGGGAGAAAAAGAAGAAGAAAAAGATTGTATGAAAGCTGAAGTCCATGTGTTTGAATGCTATTTCTCTCCTTATAGGGCTCTTTGGAGAATTTCAAAACAACTGGGGACAAACATTTAGTGTTCCTAATGCACATCATAATGCGCACTCAATAACTGCGTTTTGTTAGCATCAACTAGAACTATGTGCATGTATTGAAAAGGGAATAGACAAAACTGAGTTCTTCCCTCTGTGAAAAAATATTTTGATGTCCTTTTCTTTTTGAATATACCAAGAGAGGTGTATTAGATTTCATGCTACCTTCAGATGTCAGTATCAGATTAGGATGTGATGACAGAGGACATAAGGCATTGCTGGACAGCAAAATGTCTTTGGCCGCAAGCAAGCCTGTCCTCGTTAATTTTATCTCAGCCCCATCTCCCTGATTTGTCACTGGCTCTGAATGCTTCAATCCCTTCTCTCCATAAAAATGTCTAGCTGTCTCTTAAATTCATTTATGCCATTGGCTTTTATGACCTTACTTGATAACTTACTCTGTGTGTTTTCCATCCTGAGTGAAATGGCTCTGCTTGAAAGGATTCCCTTGCTGCTCTTAATTTCCTAATTTTTAGGCTATGTGGCCGTGTGCCCTGGTTATTAAATTCCTTTCCAATGTGAGCATTTTATTTAATGTGTTCTTTATTTTGATTCACTGACTACTAGACTAAACTTTTCTTCATGATAAATGGCATTTTTAATTTACTGAAAAACCTATAAAATATGAATTCCTGCGGCCAGACCTTGAGCCCTTTTTCAGATTGTTATGCCAACTAGAAGTTACAACTGGTTATAGAGAAACCCTCACTTTTTACATCTATGAGTCTATAGTAGCTACTCATGACCTGGTTTGGAGGTGGATCAGCTGAGAACCAGCACTGAGTCAACCTGTCTGGTATCACTTTCTCCTTTGCACTCTTCTGTTCCCCTTCTTATTCTATGCATTATATAGTCATTCATTTTCCTTTCTCATTTCCTTCTAGCATGTCAATTAGGCCGTACAAAGGTGTTTCTTATACATCATAGTATATAGGCTTTTGTATATCTATGCAAAGATTATAAACTCCCCAGAATTGTCTTGATATATGTGCTTAGCACAATGTCGGTTCTTAAGAAATAATAAACACTTATAAGATAATATGCTTGCTCATTCATCTGTACTGTTAATAACTAAGCTTGTATTATTTGTCAAACTATTTCTGTGCATTTCCTATGTAAAGTTCCTATGTAAACACATAATATTCCAGCCCATCTTCAAAGAATATTGTTAATAAATTCCATGTTCCTCTCATTCTGGTTTCACTGGTCTTTATTATTGGTTATATCTTTCCACTACTTTCACACATTCCAGTTATGTTGGTAAAACAGGTCATGTCCAGATCCTTTTATATTCCCTCTAGAAAACAGTAAAGAGATCATCTACCAGTTTCCTTTTTTTTTTCAGGCTAAACATGTAAAATCTTTTAAGCCTTTGCATCATGTGACAGTTTTCAGTATAAATCTACTTTCCTGCCCTTCTCTGAATTGTTCTGAAACTTGCCTAAAGAACCAACACTGTACATAGTAGTCTAGCTTTTATACCATATTACTTTTTGAGCTTAATCTATTATTTTAAAGTTATGGTTTCTCCAATTTAGGGCCAAATCCTGATAGGTGCTGCATACCTGCAGCTTTCACTGGGCCAACTGCTCCAGTCTGGTAAGGCTGCTTTGCACTGCTCCAGCTTGAAAATTCTGTCAGGCTGAGAATTCCCGCTGTCTAGGGCAATGCTGGCTAACGTAGAGCTGCCACAAAGGCTCCTTTGCCATCTAAGGGATGTAGAAAGTGTGGCCAGGGAAAATGGGAAATTTCCACACTTCTGCAATTGCTGATGTGGAACAGCACCTAGGCCCATAAGCACTTGCTCTAAAGTGCACCTAAGGATTAGACCATCACTCAGTGGCCCTAGGATATTGACAGAGAAAAGGTGGATTAAAGCTACTTTAGCCCTCTCCCCTCAAGGTGAACAGAGCATGGAGCCACGGAAGTTTGAATAAATACTTAGCAAACATCTCAGGATTTGAGCACGAGCTATGAACTCTTTGGTGAAAAAATGTATCCTTTTTTAAAGGGCACATCTGTAAAGCACCAGGCCCATCAGTGGTGTTGTAGTAATAATAATAATAATACTTTGTACATTTGCTGTCATCTGTGTGTTAGTGATTAAATGAATCTTACTGCTTTCAGTGTAAGCACCATACCCTTATTTTCCACATTCCTGAATGCTGTAGATAACATACTTAGAAAATGAAAGCAGAGGTAAAAATGCTGCATTTGGTTTTAATTTAATTACTGAGCCTGCATGTTTAGCATTAGAGAAAAAAATATTCAGCTGTACTCTTTGAAAGGAAGAGAAATAAGCAGGAGGCCATTTTCCATGGATGTGAAAATTATCACATTTTGATTTGCCTTTTTGGTGGAGGTAAGATATTAATAAGCAGATACATAACAGAAAGTGGCAGAGTCAACATAAAGGAGCCAAGACCAGGAGCAGCCACACCACTGCAATAGGTCAAGCAGTTGCAGGATAGATAATGGTGGAGCTTCAGATTCAGTATTATGGCAAGAATGGACACGCATTAAGTGTCGCTTTGGAACATTTGTTCCAAGTTGTGATTTCGTATATGCTCTGCAGGTGCTTTGTTGGGATGCAATAGTCCTCCTTTGTACTACTGGTATTCATATAAAACAGAGATTCTCAACAGAAAAAGTTCATTTAATACACAAAGTATCATAGACAAATTTTAATGCTGGCAGACTGGCACTAACTAAAAGTGATAAGCATTAGGAAACTTGCATTTGTTGGCTTGATTTTATTCAGATCTGGCTGGAATCTCCTTTTTGAACACAAAACCACATTTTCCAGCCTTGCACCAAAGCATTTCTGAGAATCTGATCATAAAATTGAACCCTAATAGCATTTATTTAAAAATGTTACATTGGCATTAATTTGCCTTGAACATTTAAAGTGTTGACAACAAAAGGGATAATGGTATTACAGAGGCATAAGTAGCAACTCCATAGTTAAGAGCAAGTCTACATTTTCATTCAAAGCCATACAGCGTTTTCTACCTCCACCAACTGGGAAGGAACTGATTTGTTTGCACACTGAGACACTTAAAATAGCAAATGAAAATAAATCATTGCTGAAAATTTAGTGCCAGATTAAAGCTGTTACTCTAAAATCTATGATACTTAATCAAAAAAGGAGTTAGGTGCCCTTTTGTGCCGTACCTCTAAGGATGTCTACCCTGAAATTAGGCACCCACAGCTGGCTCATGCTAGCTGACTCAGGATCATGGTGCTTGGGCTACACGACAGCTTAACTGTCGTGTAGCTGTCGGGCTTGGGCCGCCGCCTGGCCTCTGGGACCCTCCCACCTTACGGGGTCTTAGAGCAGTTAAACAGCTCCATAGCCTGAGCCCTGCGAGGCTGAGGCTGCTGGCCTAGGCCAGCCACAGGTGTCTAATTTCAGTATAGACATCCTTAGAGGTTTGGCACAAACCTCAAAGCCCGGGGAAGGGGTGGGGCAAAGGTAGCTTTAAACCACTTTTGTGCCTTCCTGTTTTCATCTTGCTGCACAAGGTAAAATTGCCCTGGCATAATTCAGGCATTCAAGGAGTGCAATTGAAGCTGACTGCAGGCGGTGGTGCTAGCCAGAGCTGCTGAGGTGCTAGGGCGCGTGTCCCTACTCCCTCCAGCCCTTGGCCTTACACATGGCCCTTGCACATCTCCTATGCCAGGATTTACAGGAAGGTGGACAAGGGACCTCAGAGGGCAGACTCAGGCTAGCTAATACAATACCTACGGCAGGGTAATCACCCCAGCCAGCTCCAGGACTTTAATAGCTGCTGCATAAAGAAATATGATTCTGGAGAAATATAAAAGTTAGCTAGGATTAGAGAATGAACAGGTGGGACCCAGGGCAGAACTGGGGAGAAAATGGGGACCGGAGAGGAGAAAATAGCAGGGAGGGAGGAGGTAGCAAAGAAGGACCTGGCAGAGAGAAGGTAATTTAAATCAGGGGAATGGGAAGGGGAGAGAATTCAGTTCTGAAGCAAAAGCATTGTTTTTGCTCATCAGCTTTGATGGACTATTTTTCAGTCTATCAGGAGCTTCACAAATTAGACCATGGAACAGCAGGAGGCAGATTTGGGGAGGGTTTCACTGCTCAGGTCCCCACTGCAAAGCCAGCATGGTCTGGTCACAACCCCTCCTTCCCCAACATGTCCTCTCCATTGAAAGGGGTTGAGGGTATCGTAGAACTGGCTTTGCACAATCAGGAATCCCACTGTGGAGTAGCACAAACATCATTTAGTGTGTCTGTGGAGCTGCACCAGGATTTTGCCCATTATATTTTGCCCTTTTTCTTGAAGATGCCTGACAAATAATTTAACTGTGGCGTTTTCACTGGCATTGGGAGTGATGGCATGGAAAAAGTCATCTTGTGGTTCAATCAAACTTATTTTCTATGGCTATGCTTCTTTAATGGTGTCATAAATATAAACGGAAGGGTAAACACCTTTAAAATCCCTCTTGGCCAGAGGAAAAACCCTTTCACCTGTAAAGGGTTAAGAAGCTAGGATAACCTCGCTGGCATCTGACCAAAATGACCAATGAGGAGACAAGATACTTTCAAAGCTGGAGGGGGGGAGAAACAAAGGTTCTCTCTGTCTGTGTGATGCTTTTGCTGGGAACAGAACAGGAATGGAGTCTTAGAACTTAGTAAGTAATCTAGCTAGATATGCGTTAGATTCTGTTTTGTTTAAATGGCTGATAAAATGAGCTGTGCTGAATGGAATGTAGATTCCTGTTTTTGTGTCTTTTTGTAACGTAAGGTTTTGCCTAGAGGGATTCTCTATGTTTTGAATCTGATTACCCTGTAAGGTATTTACCATCCTGATTTTACAGAGGTGATTCTTTTACTTTTTCTTCAATTAAAATTCTTCTTTTAAGAACCTGATTGCTTTTTCATTGTTCTTAAGATCCAAGGGTTTGAGTCTGTGTTCACCGATGCAAATTGGTGAGGATTTTTATCAAGCCTTCCCCAGGAAAGGGGGTGTAGGGTTAGGGAGGATTTTGGGGGGAAAGACGTTTCCAAGTGGGCTCTTTCCCTGTTATATATTTGTTAGACGTTTGGTGGTGGCAGGTTTCAGAGTAACAGCCGTGTTAGTCTGTATTCGCAAAAAGAAAAGGAGTACTTGTGGCACCTTAGAGACTAACCAATTTATTTGAGCATAAGCTTTCGTGAGCTACAGCTCACTTCATCGGTGGTGGCAGCAATAAAGTCCAGGGGCAAAAGGTAAAATAGTTTGTACCTTGGGGAAGTTTTAACCTAAGCTGGTAAAAATAAGCTTGGGGGGTTTTCATGCAGGGTACCTCTGTACCCTAGAATTCAGAGTGGGGAAGGAACCTTGACAAATGGACTTCATGATTTTGCTTAAGTATGTTGCAGCTCTTCCCCCGCAGGTTTTGCTGAGACACAGCATTTTAATGTCATGCTTTTTATTGGGGGTGGTGGTGGTGGTGGTGGAGATTTAATAATTTGTCCATAACTGTGCCAGAAATGTCTCCTGTGGTAAAAAGGTGATAAGTAAATAGATCTGTTGCCTTTAGCAAATGGATCAGTATCACTGATCATGTACTACTGATCTTTTAATGTACCACTGATCATGAGCACTCTGTCTTCTGGATTGTTGATCCCCTCTGTGTGGTGGAAAAACTGAAGCACACAATAAGGAAATAGTACACTTTCTGATCAGGCAATACTTGTTCTACTCGACCATGTCCATTATGGAACATAGACTGAAATTGTTTCTTTACATTATAAAAATCTCTTATGAAAGAAATTAAAAATCTCAATTAAAATGTTGAGATTTCCCCCAAAGTTTAGGCAATCAAAACACGAAACAGAAAGGCTGACACATGCAATTTTATAGTGTGTGTGTGTGTGTGTATGTGTAACAAATTTTCCCTTTGTATCTACTCTAGAAAACGTTTATCACCCAATGCACATGCACACACACACAAAACCCTTTTGTAATATTAACAAAGAGCCATGTTGTCCTGTATTCAGAATAGGTTATGCTGCTATCAGACAAATTTGTGCAATGTTCCCATAAGCTGAGGCGGGTCAGGACAAGCCATTGCTTGTTTGGGAGACTTTATAAGGAACACCTCTAATAGGTATTGCAGAAAGTAGCACTTATATTACAGTAAGAAGTTCTCTTTTTCATTTGAGTCAAATCTCTATCAGTGCCATAGCATGGAGCTAGAGGGCACTGTGTAGCTGTATTTCAACACAATTAGTTTTGGTCATAGTTTGGAAGTGCAGAAGGGCATGCAAAAGCAAACAAAAAAATGCAGAGAAAGGAAAACAACTAAACTGCTTCAGAGCTTTCCAAAAGGTTTGTTTCCGCTTTCTATATAACCAGGTAAAGAGAGTCAAGCAGATTTTTATTTTTCCTGAACTGATTTCCTCATCAGGACCAAGTCTGTTTCTCGCACCATTTTGAGCAGCTTTCCCCACTCTGCTTACCAGTACTTTGTCCTGGAAATAGAAAATGCTGTCACTCTTAAGAGAAATGTTCCTATTTGAAACCACAGTGGGCCCCAAAATGATAAACTTTCTAAAGAGAAACTCCCCATCTTAATCCATCTGCATATAATACATGAAAGATTTATAGAAACAAGAGGACCTCTTATCTCTCCAGTAGTTCAAACCCTGGTATTGGCTTCTGAGAGGGAAGTAGGGATGGGTTAAGATTAAATGAGGCCAATACCCATAAAAACTTCAGTTCCCACTTTCTTCCCAAATTCAGCCACTTGTACAGACTGTTCCTCCCTCAAATATGAAGACTTCCTCCTGTAATGCTGTACACAGACTTTCAGTCTCACCTCTCTTGAGCAAATTATTTCCCCCCAAACAGTTATCTAAATCACTTGGTAAAATGTAATGGAGAATGGGGGGTCTTTCTCTACGTTTTTTTTAACCAACTCTTGGAATTATATAGCAGGGATATAATTTTCTACTAAATTGTATCGATTGCCCCTCAGAACAACAACAACAATAGCAACAACAACAAAAAAAGACCCAGCCTGCAGAAAAATGTTTTATTTTAAATTCGATGGAACTCTTTCAGAAAGGGTGTTGCTCAGACCCAACACTGGTGCCTGGTTTCTCACTGTTTCTTTGTGCCTTCCAGGCCACTACACTTTGGTATTAGGGATCCAGAAAGGTGCTAGGCACCTACATTGTTGCAGAGCACCCTTGCCCCCCATTCAAGCTAATAACATGTGAGGGTGCTTCACACCTTCTAGAATTAGGCCTTTAATCTGTCCCTTTGTGGGAGATTGAGCTGTTGTGTCATTGTGGTCCACAAACAGAAGTAAGGCAGGCTAATTTATGAGAGACTGGCTAATTCCTATACCAGTTCACTACCAGTTTTTTCCCAAGAGACCCAGTGGGCAACAGAAGCACTCTCTATTTCCATCCCATCACTGACCATCTTTCAGTGAGATACTAAACATTCTCCTGATCTGGTAAAGAGACTTTCACACCATAACACTTAGGAGGAAGCAACAGAATGCAATTAAGAGCAGAATACATAATCTTCTCAAAAGTAAATGAGGCTTCCAATGAATTTTTAAAAAATAAAATACTCTTCTTCCAATAGTGTCAGACAAACAATAAATTTACAAAACGAATCCATTCTACACAAGACAAGCTAATGAGTGTCATTTGGGTCACATCTTCAAATTGCAAATAAATGTTATCATTTATCAATATAACATGTTACTCAATAAATCTTCTGCACCGCTGTTCATATTTATCTGCTGTGTCATTTAGTATTCTTTTCTGATTTAGCAAACCATTTCTTCCTGTGCCTGACCCCATGTAATGGAAAACTATGGAAGATAGACAGTGGCTAATTCAAGAATGGTATAATTTAGAGCTTAACAGAGCCAGAGACTGGTATTGAAATGCTCCACCATGATCTTTCAATGTGTCCCATAGTCAGATTTTCCTCTGCAGATAATAGAAACTGTTGAGATAAAGGTTATATTTAAGGACATTTAAAATGTAAATAATATAGGAAAACAACTTCTAGCATAGGTGTTACTCTGACAATGACTATCTCATCTATGAAATGGAGTATTTATGTGGGCAATTACAAATGAAAAAATCTTCTTTGCCTCAGTTGACCAAAATAAATGCACCCTCAGGTTTAAACCTATTGAATATATGATGATTTTGGCATTACCAGACAAGGTTGGAATGTGGAAAAGCAGAGTTGGAAACTAAAATGAGACAAAATTTTTGACCCTTATAAAAATGCTTGGGTTCCAGTTTCTTTATCAGATAGTAGTGTGGGGAAGTTTATTTTGTTCTGTAGTTTCCTCATCAGAGTGTTCCTCTTTTTAGACTTCAAAAAGCCTGTTCCACACCTCGTCCCTCTCAGATTTCAGATGGCACTTCAGATTCTTAAACCTTGGGTTGAGTGCTGTAGCTATTTTTAGAAATCTCACATTGGTACCTTCTTTGCATTTTGTCAAATCTGCTGTGAAAGTGTTCTTAAAATGAACATGTGCTGGGTCATCATCTGAGACTGCTATAACATGAAATATATGCAGAATGTGGGTAAAACAGAGCAGGAGACATACAATTCTTCCCCAAGGAGTACAGTCACAAATTTAATTGACACATTATTTTTTTAACAGGCATCATCAGCATGGAAGCATGTCCTCTGGAAGGGTGGCCAAAGCATGGAAGGGGCATACGAATGTTTAGCATATCTAGCATGTAAATACCTTGCAATGCTGGCTACAACAGTGCTATGCGAATGCCTGTTCTCACTTTCAGGTGATGTAAATAAGAAGCAGGCAGCAGTATCTCCCATCAATGTAAACAAGCTTGTTTGTCTTAGCAATTGGCAGAATAAGAAATAGGATTGAGTGGACTTTTAGGCTCTAAAGTTTTACACTGTTTTGTTTTTGAGTGCAGTTATGCGATGAAAACAAAATCTGCATTTGTAAGTTACACTTGCGCGATAAAGAGATTGCACTTCAGTACTTGCATGAGGTGAATTGAAAAATATTATTTCATCATTTTTACAGTGCAAATATTTGTAATAAAAATAATATAAAGTGAGCACTGTGCACTTTGTATTTTGTGTTGTAATTGAAATCAATATTGAAAATGTAGAAAAACATCCAAAAATATTTAATAAATTTCAATTAGTCTACTATTGTCATAAGTGCGATTAATCACGATTAATTTTTTTTAATCGTGATTACTTTTTTTGAGTTAATCACATGAGTTAAGTGTGATTAATTGACAGCCCTACTAAAAATATATTTGTAGGGTTGCACTTTGAACCATAAATGGCTTAGATATGTTTAGTCGGCCATTTCTAATGTAACATGAAACATTAAGGGGAATGCATTTGCAGTGTTTTTTGATCACTTACACCAATTTAATAAACTATTCATCAGATACATAAGTGTCATAACTATTTGATAAATTATTATTATTAAAATACACAAAACTTAAAGTAAATATCTTTCCAATTGTGGTTGATGTGCTGTAACTAATCTGGGCTATAAATACTTCCTAAACTTGTGGTAAAATATTTTTTAGCTCTGTACTTATGAACTCAAGTGTATATACAGTATAACAATACTGTATGTAATGTATGCTGGTATGTTTTTATATCACTACATCCACAAAGGGAACTTAGACACATTATTGCAACGAATAATGTTTAGGTGCCCTTCCAGCGGAATCCAAGTTAGGCACCCAGGCTGCCTATATAGCGCATGGAGAGAGTGAGGCACCTAAGAATTGGATCCAGAAAAGTCTGCAAACTGAGTGGGGAGGTGCCTAAGATAGCCAATAAGAAATGCTGAGGAGAGGGGTGTGGCCTAAATGCATTTCCTCAAAGGAGGTACTTAAGTTCAGTTCGGAGAAAGACACCTAACTTCTCTTGGGATTCACAGCTGTGTATCTCCTCCCGAAATTAGAAGCCTAAACCTTTTCTTGCAAAAGGTTGAGGAGCAGAAGGAGGGTTCCCTTATTACCTTTATCCCCAAACCCAGTATTTTCTAAATTACATTATGGTGTATTTATGGTGATATATTTAGATCCTGCAGACTTTTATTTTTATTTTTCTAATTTCAACAATTAATATCAAATTTTATTTTTAATTTTATTTCTATTTTGATTGATTTTTAAGATTTTTTTTAGATTTTTAACTATTTTTATTTTTACAGTTGCTGAAAATTAAGGAGGGGCAAGGTTGAGGTTAGGGTTAAGACAGTGCTAATAGCAGGGCTGCAGGGGACTCCCAACATGGCCGAGGGAGCGAAGACACTGGGATGCAAGGTGCTAGGGAGGTTGCGGTTGTGGCCCCGCATAGCAGAGACCTCCCCAGCGAGGACTGTGAGGAGGAAGAGGATGAGCCTAGTTGTTGAATGGCTCTGTCCCAGGCAGGAGCCCTTCAGACATGCAGTGGCCTCCCTGGCTGCCGGGGGCTCGTCCCCTTCCTCCTGCTTGCAGACCTGGCCGGGGCCTCTGCTACACCTTGCAGCCTTCCCCACACCTTGTGTCTGCAGGGATTGGATGTCACCAGCCCTGCATCAGTACAGGTGGCTTTCTGCAGCTCTGCTCTTATGGGAGCTGCTCGGCAGTGTCAAGTCGCAGGTGGCTTTGCATATGCCTGTCAGCATAAACTTAGGCACCTAGTGGACTTTACCAGTAGAAACTTGGGCACTGTGGGAATTTAGGCACCTATAGGGTTAGGCAGCAGCTGAGTAGTGGTTTTATGAATGCCAGTGACACCTAAACACTGGATTTAGATATCTAAATGGGTAGCTAGGCAACTATGTCTGCCTTGTGAATCTAACCATAGCAGTCTGTTTTCTTAAGGCATATGCACTTTGGCCAACTTTTCAAACTATTTCAATAAACTTTTAGTAGAGCGCTCAGGGAATTAAACACACATGCGCCATTAACAATAATGGGAGTCATGTACATACTGCTATTGGCACTACGTGTACAAATTACCTCCAACGCTTTAAATTCTAAACCAAATGCATTAAACGCAATGTTTGCGAGAATACACTTCAGACCCTTTCATTCATACTTATGTTCTGGTCCCCGCACAGACAGAGTATTCTGACTGTGTCAGTCTTCGCTGCTAAATTGGATACAAACTTACTAAGATAATTAATCACACCGAGTGCTTATTGTGCATCTTTCTTATTACTATGTGTGGGCAGATTTTGCACAGCTCATATTTTGTTCACATCAGATTGTGTGAAAGCAACCGATTACCTTTCCTCCCATACAATCACATTATCAGCACAACCCACTTTCTTTCTCTGTTATTCTTTAGAGACCTGTCAGGAAACATTTCAGAAGAGACCTGTCAGGAAAAAGGGCTCTAAAAATCATTAAATAACATTTCCCATTATCCAGATTCAGTTACCACTGTCTAGCATTGTACAATAACAAGCACTCAGTATTTCCCTTCACTTTGGGAAACAGGAGAAAAACAGTAATTTGTTATGTTGCCATTCAGATCTTTAAATTGAACAGGGCTAAAGTCTGCCCTCAGTCATACAGGTATGATGCTACTGAAGTTAATGGGCTTGTTCAGGAGTAAATAATGAGGGTGGAATTTGGCCCAAGCATTAGAAATACAGCTGCTGCTGCTTTGTTTTAAAAAAAAATCTGTTGTATTATTTCTGTTTTATCTTCTTTTAAAGGAACAGTGTCATTTTTTGGGGGGATTTTTAAAAAGTTATTCTTGCATCTTTACAGAGCTCCATGTTGGAAAATGGGGTTTAACAGATTTTCATGTTATGTCTTGAATCCACACGTGTCCAAAGAGGGCCCAGCAGGGGGGTTTGATAGTTGGGTGGAGGCAATTCTCTTTTAGCAATACCCTGAGTCTCCCCAATGCCAAATGGCAAGGGGTTCCCCCAAATAAAGCCGTGTATAAGTGTTGCTGAGTGTCATCATCCTCTTCTGCAGGAATATTCTGGTGAGTCTGCAGAGGGATGATTACATGGACAGTAGTATTCCTACGTAGCCACAGTTCCGAAGCCATGGAACCGGGAGAGGGGGATTTCATGGGGTCAGAAAGAAAGGTGGGAAAAATTCCATTGTGGTTTAGCAACTCCTAATTTCTGTGTTACCAGTCTTTTACCAGAGAGTCATGTTTTCTGTTACTTGGGGATATGACCATGTGAGGGGACACACCCTTACTCTGATGGAGAGAAGCCTAACAAGCTTCTCTGGGCCTGTTTAACACTAATGAGGTGCACCTGCAATTCTTGTTCTGTCTGGAAGGAGGGGCAGGGGATCTTAAAAAGGAAACCCTGCCACAGAAAGGGTTGGAGAACAGGAATAAGGCTGCCTTGCCTCAGACAGCTGAGACAGGGTTGCTGAGTGGGATACAGTAACAGGCCTCACGGCTGTAAAAGCTCCATGATCCAGCCTCAAATCAGAATGCCCCCAGAGAAGGGAATGGAGGTAAACCCCGATTTTAGACTAAGCCCAAAGGGCTGACCCAGGAAGACCACCTGATATCCAAGCCACCCTTGCCTCTGTTTTCCTACGGACTCCCTTCTTTCATAAGGGAAGTAAGAGGGGAGAGGACTTTTTGTTTGTTTGCTTGCTTGAAGAACCTTGGTTGTCTGCCAGGGTATGGGGAGAAAGACACTATCAAGGACTGGAAGCAGGGACCCAAGGGAGTCCCTGGACCCCACAGACCTGTTGTCCTTTATTTAAGGCCTACTTACATCCTATTCCACTGCATCACTCTCTCTACCACTGGATCACTGCATCACTCTCTCTACCACTGGATAGCCTTTTTTTGTTTTCATGTATAGTTATGCACAAGTTATTTGGATCATTACAATTATTAGGAGATGTGATAGTAGCATTGACACAAATTACAGTTTAATTACTGGTGTTGCTCTGTATTTATTACCTAGTAACTAGGGCCCAGATCTGAAAAGTTATTTATGCATGGCTCTGCTCAGCATTGCAAGGCCCAAGTGATTTAGTTGGCTAGGTTCCATTTGAAGTAACTTATTTGTAGGCATTTAAGAGCCTAAGTCCTATTGACTTTCAGTGAAACTTTACGTTCTTACGTACCTAATTTGCTTTTGAAAATGGGACTTAGCCATCTAAATAGAATAGCAATGCCTAAAAACCTTTGAAAATCTGGTCATAAATAGATCATTCATTACACTATTAAATATCTCAATTTCCAGTCAATGTAATATTTTATGATATCTAAAACTTAACTTTTGCTATTAATTTCATCTTTCAAATAAATTAGGTGTGACACTTGGTGAATACTAGTTCAATTTTCACCTTGATAAGAGGTCCATATTTTATCTTTAAAAAGACAGATGCATCTAAAACAGTCACTTATTTAACTATATGTCAATCTGAATGTCCAAATATGAGATTTCAGTTCTTTGCCCATAACTGAGAACTTGGCTTCTTGTGGAATCTGAATTGCTGTGTATTCAATAATTGCACAATTTTTATTTTGGTTACCTCTGAGTGATTGGAGAAGGGTGACTTGGAGTAAACCTATACTTAAAAACAAATGCATTGGCACAGCTGCAGCACTTAAGTGAAGACACTCCTACACTGATGGCAGAGTTTCTCCTGTCAGAGTAGTTAATCCACCTCCCCAAGAGGTGGTAGCTATGCTGGCAGGAGAAGTTCTCCCCTCAACATAGTGCTGTCTACGGAGGGGGTTAGGTCAGCATAACTACTTTGCTCAGGGGTGTGGATTTTTCACACCTCTGAGCAATGTTGTTTTACCAATATAGGTTTATAGTGTAGACTTGGCCTTGGATCCCATAAGAATTTAAGAGGTTTGACAGCAAACAGCTCATTATATTGGCTTATTTTAATTTTGGTAGCAATACACATATTAAACTCAATAGCAGCTTCCATCCACAGTCCTCAAAGTGTGCTACAAACATAAACAAGTTAATGGTTATAATATCTCTGATGTACGTAAGAGTCACTATCTTCATTTTAAAGATGGGGAATCAGAGGCAGAGAAAGGATAAGTAATTTGTCCAGTGTAAGAGAACTGGCCTCTTGAGAACTCAGGAATAGACTGATGACATCTTCATCATCTGGACTCATGGGAAGGAAACCCTGGAAGAATTCCACCACGATTTCAACAGCTTCCACCCCACCATCAACCTCAGCCTGGACCAATCTACACAGGTGGTCCACTTCCTAGACACAACGGTGCAAATAAGTGATGGTCACGTTAACACCACCCTATACCAAAAACCCACCAACCATTATGCCTACCTTCATGCCTCCAGCTTCCATCCCGGACACACCACATGATCCATTGTCTACAGCCAAGCGCTGAGGTACAACTGCATTTACTCCAACCCCTCAGACAGAGACCGACACCTACAAGAACTTCACCAAGCATTCTGAAAACTATGATACCCGCATGAGGAAATATGGAAACAGATCAACAGAGCCAGACGTGTAACCAGAAGCCTCCTGCTGAAAGACAAGCCCAAGAAAGAAACCAACAGACCTCCACTGGCCATCACATACAGAACTCAGCTAAAACCTCTCCAATGCATCATCAGTGATCTACAATCCATCCTGGACAATGATCCCTCACTTTCACAGGCCTTGGAAGGCAGGCCAGTCCTCGCCAACAGACAACCCGCCAACCTGAAGCATATTCTCACCAGCAATGACACACCGCACCATAGTAACTGTAACTCAGGAACCAATCCAGGCAACAAACCTTGATGCCAACTCTGCCCACATATCTACACCAGCGACACCATCACAGGACCTAACCAGATCAGCCACACCATCACCGGTTCATTCACCTGCACGCCATCATGTGCCAGCAATGCCCCTCTGCTATGTACATCGGCCAAACTGGACAGTCCCTACGTAAAAGGATAAATGGACACAAATCAGATATTAGGAATGGCAATATACAAAAACCTGTAGGAGAACACTTCAACCTTCCTGGACACACAATAGCAGATTTAAAGGTAGCCATCCTGCAACAAAAAAACTTCAGGACCAGACTTCAAAGAGAAACTGCTGAGCTTTAGTTCATTTGCAAATTTGACACCATCAGCTCAGGATTAAACAAAGACTGTGAATGGCTTGCCAACTACAAAAGCAGTTTTTCCCCCCTTGGTGTTCACACCTCAACTGCTAGAAGAGGGCCTCATCCTCCCTGATTGAACTAACCCCGTTATCCCTAGCCTGATTCTTGCTTGCATATTTATACCTGCCTCTGGGAATTTCCACTACATGCATCTGACGAAGTGGGTATACACCCACGAAAGCTTATGCTCCAATACGTCTGTTAGTCTATAAGGTGCCACAGGTCTCTTTTCAGAGTAGCATCCATGTTAGTTTGTATCCACAAAAAGAAAAGGAGTACTTTTGGCACCTTAGAGACTAACAAATTTATCTGAGCATAAGCTTTCGTGAGCTAAAGCTCATTTCATCGGATGCATCCACTTTTACAGGAATAGACTGTAGATCTCCTGACTCCCAGATGCTCCTCCTCCTTTTACAGATTTTGATGCCCTAAGTGCTGATAGTTTTAATTTGCTTGATGTTTCCAATGGAAAGGCCTGCCAATCAAGCATTCATATCTGGGATTTTATGTGGTTTCATTTGTGCTGGTGAATGTTGTTCCAGAGCTGCAATTTCTTATAAATGTTTTTGAGGAAATTCTTCAGATTGATATTGTTCCACAGTGGCTCTTTGGAAATGTAATTGCCAACAATTTTTCCTACCATGTAATTTCTTACTTTATTTGAAAAGCAGAATTTCTGAGCAGCTAACATGTTTATTTGCATATGGACATTTTACAGCTCAAAACAACAATCTCGTTCTCTCATTATGGGTTCAAATTTTTCTAGGACTTTCTAGTGCTTTGTTCTCATCATGCCTTCAATAGCACTAAACTTATGTATATGCCTCTGAGTTGTTGGCCCAATAAATGTTTAGAGTCTTTATCAAAATGAATTCATGCCAACCACCCTTCCTCTCATTAGTTTGGTAACAGTTCTTAAAAAAATATACAAATAAACAATACTATTTTCTATTTTACTTTGGGATAGAATTTGTCCTCTTGCTTTCACTTGTGCAATGCTGCTGATTTCAGTGGGATTGCATATTTGTACGACAGCAGAATACAATGAGATCCTTGGTTATATTCTCCTCCTCTTCCTCCTCCTCCTCCCCCTGGCATTTCTTGAGAGGAGTGGGGGAAGGGTTTACGCACTTAAGTCCAGGAGAAGGTTCCTGGCTGAGAATCCCAAGAAGAGATAGGAGCCTTTCTCCAGCCTAGATTTAGGGCTTGTCTACACTGGCACTTTATAGCACTGCAACATTCTCGCTCAGGGGTGTGATAAAACACCCCCCTGAGCACTGCAAGTTTCAGTAAAGTGGCAGTGTAGACAGTGCACCAGCACTGGGAGCTATTCCCCTTGTGGAGGTGATTTTTTAGAGCGCTGTGAGCGCTCTCTCCCAGCGCTGTGCCACGACTACACAAACCACATGCTTAAGACTTTTTGTGGGCTAAGGCTCAGGCCACACCCATCTCCACAGCATTTCCCATTACCTAACTTGGACAGCTCCCAACTCAGCATTCTGTTGTATGTGGAGCCCATTCTTAGGCACCTGTATCATGATGACTGGAACTGAAATTAGAGGGCCAATGTTCCTCAAGAGGGATTGTTATTGACGAGACACAGGAAAGGCAGGGAGTTAGGCTGGAAGCAACTTCGTCATATGGGCCGAGCAGTCCACAGGGTTTAATAAAATTTCACTTGTTCAACGTAAACTGCATTCAGCTTCACACTTCATAAATGAAACAGCATCTTTCTCTCCCTGTATTGTACAGGAAGCCTAGGTGCCTAATACAAAGCTAATAAATCCACTGGGTGGCAGGCATCGAAAAGTTATGCATTAAAATGCTGTGTTGCAGAGGCTAATTCCCTTTATAGAACTAGCACCTTGCAGGGAAAAAAATCATACGTTCATTGAATTAGCTCTGTTTCCTGCCTGACTAAAGGAATAGTATAAAACCAAGAGTTTTATCACCTAGCTCTCTCAACTATCCTTAAAATATTTTCTTTTTGTGTAAGTTTACTGGTAAAGGAATTCTCCCCACCCCTATCATTAAATGTTGTTGATTTTTTCGGCGGGTGGTTGGGGAGGTTTGACATGATTTTTTTTAACAAAGTCCATGAGCCTTTCACTGCTCTAGGCTTTGGCACTGATTGTTTCAATGCTTATTACTTCCACTTCACATTTCTCACCACCTCTAGTCAATAGGAACATGAGACTTTCAATTAATTTTACTAATACAAAGTTTAAAAAAGTTCTCCTCTGTTTTTAGTCCCACACAGATGGTGCCATCTTTTGGGTAATCACGTCCCTTGACAGACCAAAAGTATTGGTCTTCATTTTTAATGTCCCATCTTCAAGGATTAAGTAGAACTGTTCCCCTTGGCTTTGCATTCTTCTTTTGAACATGTACTCTATAAACCTGCATGCCTACCATATTTTTTATTCTAAAATATTTGGCACTTTTTTTCAGAAAACAGAATGTTCACAAGTTGTTTTCCATGCAAATAAGACTATCATTATTTCTTTTTTATTCCCGAGAAGCAGCATATGAAAAGACAACAAAGCTTCCTTTACCTTTAGATAATTACATAATCTAGTTTCATCTTACATCAAAGGCAGACCAATAACTGAGTTGTAACAACAGACACAACCTACATAAATAAAGGGGTTTTTGATTACTACTATGATTTATGAGATAAAGGTAAAATTACAACTGCTGGTCTTTGACAATATGGGAATTATATCTAGTCTTGTACTATAATGTTGGTGAGGCTATAGTATGGTTCCTGTTATGGTATTTCTTACATTGCTTGTCTCTGTGAATTTTTAGTCTATTCCTTTTGAGCCAGGCTGTCTCTTTTGTTCTGTTTAACTAACGACCAGAATAACATCTTTTAAAAATATCAAACGAGAACAGTTCAATCTACATAAACAAAGAACTGCCTGTCCATGCTTGACTGTATAGTCTCATGCACAGTTTGAAAATATCACATTAATTGTCATTGTTTCTCACAACTGTTACCATCTAAGACACAACATTTTCTGGCAGTTATATTTTCAGGGCCAACACAGGTATGAGCAAGGTCTGTGGTGCCCTGGTATAATTCACTTTGGGTATGAGCAAGAAGCTTTTGCCCCTCTTCCCACTGTCAAGTGCACCAGAACTAAAGGCTATATCTAGCTCAGATACTGTACTCTGAGGAAAACACTCATATGAAACATGAGCGAAAGTGGAACAATAACAAATCTAAAGCTCTCTGGAGCTCTGAGATATTGACAGGCACATCTAAAAAACTCTTTACAGAATTTCTAGATATGGTTAAATGAAAAAAAAATCACCTCACTGCAGATGTAGGGAATCATAATACTGTACATTAATTGCTGATGCAGTCATTTTATTAACTCTCCTTTAAAATTTGATAAAGTCAAATGCTTAACTAATTAAGCACCCAACATGAAATAGAGGAAGGAAATGTCTCAATGTTATAAACTGGCACATTTTGTTTACCTGTGGAAAGATTACCACATTTTTACAATGAAAACAGTTTGAGATTATGCCTGATAATTTGTAATTAACTCCCCAAAGTTTTGAGGTCTAATTAATTAATGCTTGTAAAGCACTTTGAGATCTTTGGATGAAAACTACTACAGAAATGCCAAGTGTTGTTGTTATTGTTGTTATCCTTACAGCTATTCTACCACCCAAATCCAAATATATGGGAAAAATAGCTCTATGCTTTTTGACACCTTGCAAACAGGACTAAATTGCTGAAGAATTATCTCTGCAGCAGGAATTTTGATGTGTTTATTTACTGGATTTTGAATGTAATTTCTTATATGAGTAAACAGAAGACATAAGCAGTGTTTTGAAGATTTATATTAATGTACTTTAAATCCTACATCTCCAGACAAGCAGGTAACAAATATACACATCAATAGTTATGCATTTTATAATTCCTGTTATAAACAACAATAAACTTAGCTAATGGCAACTTTCACATTTTCTCCAAAAGACAAAGGCCTTTAAATAAATGTTTTAAAAACTTTTCCTCACTTAGGGATACATTTGTAGCTGGGCCTTCACTTGTGCACTTACACAAGTGTGAAGTGTGAGGCAAACCTGCAACTAAACCGGAGCTCCTCGCTCAGCTGCCCCTGTCTTTTTTCATTAGTTGTCCCGCAAACTCATTTGGGCTCTGGATTTAGGAGCTCCCCGCCTTCGGTTGCGGGGAGAGGCCTTTAGATGGGGGCAGGCTCACTGCATTTTCCCCCACACCTCCTGACATACACTCACCCCACCCGTGGCCCCATGAAATCACAAGACCTCCTTGTCAGCCTCTTGCTGGTGCTGGCCAAGGTGGCTGTCCGCCATACCAAGAGAAGGATGTTGGAGGGGGAGGTGCTCTGCAACTGGGGGGGCCTAATTCCACTCGTCTCTCAGGTCACATATCTGGGCAGAGTTTCTCTGGGCCATGTCTGTTGGCTCTTTGGATGCCTTGAAGGAGCAGTGGGCGCCGTCTGGGGTTCTCTTCTGTGTGTCCCCCCCTCTGTCTCCCTGATTTTGACCCTGTGACCGTCATTCCCATCCCTGTTTTATCATTTGTTGCCCCCCAGAATTACTTGAGCCTAAGCTTTGGTCACTCCTCCCCTTAGACACAGATGCTCAATAGGTGCCCCTCCATCAGATACTTTGGCACTGGCTCAACACCCTCCCTGAGCCTGCCAGGGGCAATGTTCCGTCTAATTTTTTCCATCCATGTGCAGAATAAATTTTGGTATGTGTAGATGTGCACCACCAGTAGAAACAAAAAACCTAGATATAATATATATTTTTAAAAAGTTGAATAAAGATAATTACTCCAGCCAGGACAGGTTAGGCATTATAGAACTCACTACTCAAAGAAGTAAATTTAAGTGTAAGAGAAATAAAAATTATGAAATGCACAGACCAGTCAAAATACTAAAATAATACGCTTTGAAAGAATAAAATTACAGAGAATATATGTTCATTGCAGGAACTACCAAGAAGTAACAACAATAAAACAAGTATGTGTTGGGAGGTGTGTGACACAGAGACAGTGTGTGTGTGTGTTTGACACAGTGTGTGTGTGACACAGAGACAGTGTGTGTCTGTGTGACAGAGGCAGAAGACCGGCAGCTTGGAGAGTTCTCACGGAAACCCCTTGGATGGAGGTAGAAGAGCTGCTGGTCATACCAGAGTCCTTGGAGGCAGTGGAGTAAGGTGTGTCACTCTATACCTCAAAGCAGCATCATGGAACCCCCATATCTACCCCGTAGTATAATTGTGATATATTTCATACAAAGCAGACCTGGAAGCTGATCCGGCAAGCCCCTGATACACAACCATCATTTTGGTGTGCAGGTGGTGGAGTCCCTCTCAGTGCACAGGAAGTTGGTCTTGGATGGTGCCACCAGGCTCGGAGATCTCCTGGATTACAATTGGAGGGTCTGGGTGAACCCCGTGGTGCTCAGCCAGCACATGGAGCTCTCGACCACTTGTGTTCTCCAGTGTATATGCTGTGAGGTGAGGGAAGCCTTCCACCTGCCTCTTGGACTTTCCTCCAGTGGCCAAATAAATCTGTTAAGCTTTAAAGTGCCACCAGACTGCTCGTTGTCTTTGTATACAGTATTTCAACCAGTTGTGCATCGACCTTATAGTAATTTCATCTAGACCACATTTCCCGAATTTGCTTATAAAAATGTCATACAGAACTGTTGTCAAATGCCTTACTAAAATCAAGGTATATCATGTCTACTGCTTATTCCCCACCCCTATCCACTAGGTCAGTAATCCTATCAGAGAAGGAAATTAAGTTGGTCTGTCATGATTTGTTCTTGACAAATCCATGCTGATTGTTCCTTATAACCCCGTTATCCTCCAAGTGCTTACAAACTGATTGTTTAATAATTTGCTCCAGTATCTTTCCAGGTATTGAAGTTAGGCTGACTGGTTTATAACTCCCTGGGTCTTCCTTGTTCCCCTTTTTAAAGATAAGTACTATGTTTGCCCTTCCCCAGTCCTCTGGGACCTCCCTGTCCCCCAGAAGTACTCAAAGATAATTGTTAATGTCTCTGAGATTGCTTCAGATAGTTCTTTAAGTATCCTAGGATTAATTTCATCAGGCCTTGATGACTTTAATACATCTAACTTATTTAAATGTTCTTTAACCTGTTCTTTCCCCATTTTGGCTTGCATTCCTTCTCCCTGGTTATCAATATTAATTGTGTTGAGTATCTGGTCATCATTAACCTTTTTAGTGAAGACTGAAGCAAAACACATTAACACCTAAGCTTTCCTGATGTCATCAGTTAATAACTCTCCTTCCCTCTGCAGTAGAGGACCTACAGTTTCCTTCATTTTTCTCTTGATGTAAACAACCTATTCTTATTGCCTTTTGTCCCTTGCCAGGTCATGTAACTCATTTTGTGCCTTAGCCTTTCTGATTTTGTCGCTACATACGTGTGCTGTTCTTTTGTACTCCTCCTCAGTAATTTGACCGTATTTCCACTTTTTGTAGGATTCCTTTTTGATTCTCAGGTCATTAAAGAGCTCCTGATAGGGCTATGTTGGTGTCTTACTATTCTTCCTATCTTTTCTTTGCATCAGAATAGTTTGCAGTTGTACCTTCAATAATTTCTCATTGAGGAACTGCCAGCTCTCCTGAACTCCTTTTTCCTTAGATTTTCTTCCCATGGGACCTTACCTACCAGTTCTCTGAGTTCATCAGTCTGTTTTTTAAACACTCCATTGTCCTCATTCTGCTGCTTTCACTTCTTCCTTTCCTTAGAATCATGACATCTGTCAAATATACCAATTAAATACAAATACAAATTTCATCAGAAGTATCTTCCTGTTTATATATATATATATATATATATATATATATATATATATATATATATATATATACACACTCTCCTAGGGCCCAATCCAGAGCTAATTGAAGTGGCAGCCTTTCCTTTGATTTTGGTAGGATTTGGATCTGACTCCTATTGAACAGTTAGTGGAGTCAGTCCAAGCAGGGATCACTTGGGTATCCTTTTGCAGATCTGTGTGTGGCTAAGGGAAATGGCAGATATTAGCTTCTCATATTCTTCATTTCATCCCTTGAATCACTCTGCTATGAGTACAAGATCGTATTGATAAAACAGCAGCAGCAACGTATTGCAAAGTTCGTTCTATAAAACAAGGGTGATTATCCCTAGCAATGTGCGTGTGAGGAACTGAGGAAAAATAAGCAGCTTTAAGCTTTGAGGCAATATGGGGTGATAAGTTGTTTATTTTTTCACAATAGAATTAGATCAGAGGAGGGCAGATATGCAAACATTTGGCTATTTAGTATTGAAATGGATATTTCCGTTATTCCTTCCTGATCTGTAGTCATGGTTCAATGTGTTCTTTTAAGAAAATGCTGCTGTCTTAAAAATGTTAGTCTCCATGAAATTGATCTCACATTGTTTTCTTTCATAATTGAAACCCTCACGAGCTTATGTTTTATGTATATGTGTGTAGATCAGTTTTATGTGTGTAGATCAATGATTTGGTGCATCATACATCAAGTTGTTAGCCTGAGGAAAGTGGAGGAATTGCACCACTCATACAGCACCCTCTATAGGAAAGTCTGAGGGGAACTTCATACTAGTCAATATGAAATATAAATGTTCATAAAGTGAGTAATCTAAAGCCCATTGAAATGAATAGGAAGAGTCCCACTGACTTCAAAAGATTTTGGATCAGACCCAAAATGTAAGACAGCAGAGATCCCTTCTTCATATTTGTGTGCAAGTCATTTAGCAGAACGTGGGTCACTATATAAATAATGGCAGAACTTTTCAAAGGAGCCTGAGGGACTTGGGCACCGAATCAAGGGGTGTTAGGCACCTAACATCTTTGGGCTCCTTTGAAAAACCCAGAGAATTATAATCATGTTTAAAACAAGATCCCTGTTTCATGATATCATCAATGACATTATTTATCTGAGACAGGCTGTGTCCAAATTTAATGACTACATCAAAAACAAAAGAGGAAGAAAAGGGAGGGATTCTGTACTGATCACTAAACCAGCATTGCAAAAATATCCATGAATTTGTGAAATGAATGTAAGGCAAGGAGATGCAGTAATATTGATAGGTAATTGTGTGGGTGAGAAGTATGTGTAGCTTGCCTAGTTGTAATGCTCCATTTTCATTTTGGTCCTATTAGGAGCGTTCTTTCATATTAGAGCAATGTGCTACCTTGACAAAACTTGTCAAGGTAACAAGCCTGAACATATTGTTTTAGAAACAGTAAAGTGACAAAAGAATAGCTACACATGCAATTCTTCAGAGGTAAAGCAGAAACATTTCCTTTGGTGGGAATCTGTGGGCTTGTCTACAGAAAGAACTTTACAGAAATAATTATACAGCTCTACCAGCTAAGCTAAGCTGCGCAGCCGCACAGCAGGCTATCAAGGGCTGCGCAGGAGCTCAGCCACAAGGGCCTGGACTGGAGAAGGAGAAAGGTAAGTTGCGTGCAGGGCTGCGGCAGGGAGGGGCGCCCCTCCCCCAGCCCCTGACCTCTCCTCGCTGCAGCCCCGGGGCAGCCTGCACTGCAAACCCCTCATTCCCGGCCCCACCCCAGAGCCCGCACCCCCAGCCGGAGCCCTGACCCCCCTGGAGCCCAAACCTCTGTCCCAGCCCTGAACCCCCTCCAGCACCCTAACCCCCTCATCCCTGGCCCCACCCCAGTGACCACACCCAAAGCTGGAGCCCTCCCCCCAGCTGGAGCCCTCACCCCCCAGCATCCCAACCCTCTTCCCCATCCCTGTGCCCCCCCCCGCACCCCAAATCCCTCATCCCTGTCCCCACTCCAGTGCCCACACCCCCAGCCAGAGCCCTCACCCCCCCCGGACCCCAACCCTCTGCCCCAGCCCTGAGCCCCCTCACACACTCCAAACCCCTCGGCCCCACCCCCGCCACACATCACCTCCATATTGGTGCACATAACAAAATTCATTCCGTACATGGATGTAAAATATTACAGGGAACATTGTATACCAGTGTGATTCCCTCTGTGGACACTGTTATTCCAGAACAGGAGTGGCTTTTTCCAGTTTATCTTAAATCATTTTGGAAGTGACATATGCTAAACTAGCAAAAAGGCATTCTTCTTCTGGAATAAGAGTTTTCGCAGAAGTTATACAGGTATAACTATACAGGTATAGTTATATTTTCTTCTGGAAAAAAAGACCATGGACTTGAGATGAACTCTCAAGAAAGTAGATTAAAGGCCAGGGTCAGCTATCACAAAATGTTGGATTTTGAATGTTCTCAGCTGCTCTGTTAAACCTTTATTAACAGGAGCCCATGCCCCAGAAAACATTTATATTAAGGTTCCATTTATAAATAGTAATAATGGATCTATAGATAGAATCATAGACTTATAGGACTGGAAGGGCCCTCAGGGGTCTTCTAGTCCAGTCCTATGCACTAATGGCAGGACTACATATCCTGACAGATGTTTGTCTAATTTGCTCTTAAAAATCTCCAATGACAGAGATTTCACAACCTTTCTAGCCAATTTATTCCGGTGCTTAACCACCCTGACAGCTAGGAAGTTTTTCCTAATGTCCAACCTAAACCATCCTTTCTGCAATTTAAGCCCAGTGCTTCTTGTCCTATCCTCAAACGTTAAGGAGAACAATTTTTCTCCCTCCTCCTTGTAACAACCTTTTATGCACTTGAAAACTGTTATCGTGTCCCACCTCGCTCTTCTCTTCTCCAGATTAAATAAACCCATTTTTTTCAATCTTCCCTCATAGGTCATGTTTTCTAGACCTTTAATCATTTTTGTTGCTCTCTTCTGGACTTTCTTCAATTTGTCCACATCCTTCCTGAAATGTGGCACCCAGAGCTGAACACAATACTCCAGTAGAGGCCTAATCAGCGTGGAGTAGAACAAAAAAATTACTTCTTGTGTCTTGCTTATAACATTCCGGCTAATACATTCCAGAATTATATTTGCTTTATTTGCAGCAGTGTTACACTGTTGACTTGTATTTAGCTTGTGATCTACTATCACCCACAGATCCCTTTTCATAGTACTTCTTCCTAGGCAGTCATTTCCCATTTTGTATGTGTGCAACTGATTGTTCCTTCCTAAGTGCAGTACTTTGCATTTGTCCTTATTTAATTTCATCTTATTTACTTTAGACCATTTCTCCAGTTTGTGCAGATCATTTTGAATTTTAATCCTATCTTTCAAACCACTTGCAACCCCCTCCTAGCTTGGTATCATCCACAAACTTTATAAGTGTATTCTCTATGCCATTATCTAAATCATTGATGAAGATATTGAACAGAACTGGACCCAGAACTAATTCCTGTGGGACCCCACTTAATATGCCGTTTTAGCTTTACTGTGAACCACTGATAACTGCACTCTGGAATTGGTTTTCCAACCAGTTATGCACCCATATTATAGTAGTTCCATCGAGGTTGTATTTCCCTAGTTTGTTGATGAGAAGGTAATGCGAGACAATATCAAAAGCCTTACTAAAGTCAAGATATATCACATCTACCGCATCTCCTGATCCACAAGGCTTGTTTCCCTATCAAAGAAAGCTATTAGGTTGGTTTGTCATGATTTGCTGACTGTTACTTATCATCTTATTATCTGTAGGTGTCTGCAAATTGATTGCCTACATCATTTGCTCCATTATCTTTCTGGGCACTGAAGTTAACCTGACTGGTTTGTAATTCCTTGGGTTGTCCTTATTTCCCTTTTTATAGATTGGCATTATATTTGCCCGTTTCCAGTCCTCTGGAATCTCATCTTCCTTGACTTTTCGAAGGTAATCGCTAATGGCTCAGATATTGCCTCAGTGATCGAGCCAGTGAGAGGGTCAATTCATCAAGTCTGACTTGATAAATTGACCGCTGAGAGCCCTCCCGTTGACTCTGGTACTCCAGCAGAACGAGAAGCACAAGCGGAGTTGATGGGAGAGCGTCAGCTGTTCACTTACCGCAGTGAAGACACCGTGGTAAGTAGATCTAAGTATGTTGAGTTCAGCTACGCTATTCACGTAGCTGAAGTTGCGTATCTTAGATCGACCCCGTGCGGTAGCGTAGACAAGCCCTAAGTAATTTTTAAATTGTTCTTTTCCTATTTTAGCCACTGATCCTACCTCATTTTCACTGACAAGTTAGATGTCCAATTTCTACTAACCTTTTTGGTGGAAACTCAAACAAAAAAGTCATCTAGCACTTCTGCCATTTCCACATTTTCTGTTATTGTTCCTTCCTACTCACTGAGTAACAGATCTATCCTGTCCTTAGTCTTCCTCTTGCTTCTAGTGTATTTGTAGAATGTTTTCTTGTTTAGCTTTTATGTCTCTAGCTAGTTTAATCTCGTTTTGTGTTTTGACCTTTCTAATTTTGTCCCTACTTACTTGTGTTATTTGTTTATATTCATCTCCTGGTTAAGCCAGGGTGATCTCTTGACATACTTCCTACCTTTCCTGTTCAGTGGGAAAGTTTGCTCTTGTGCCCTTAATAATGTCTCTTTGAAAAATTGCCAAATCTCTTGAACTGTTTTTCCCCTTAGACTTGCATCCCGTGGGATCTTATTTACAATCTCCCTGAGTCTGCTAAAGTTAGCCTTCTTGAAATCCATTTTCTTTATTGTGCTGTTTTCCCTCCTACCATTACTTAGAATCAAGAACTCTACTATTTCATGATCACTTTCACTCACACTGCATCTCACTTTCAATTCTCAACCAGTTCCTCCCTATTTGTCAAAATCAAATCTAGAACAGCTTCTCCCCAGTAGCTTTCTCCACCTTCTGAAATAAAAAAAACGTGTCCGTTACATTCCAAGAAGTTGTTGGATAATCTATGCCCTGCCGTATTATTTCCCCAACAGATGTTTGGGTACTTGAAGGCCCCCATCACCAACAAATCCTCTGCTTTGGATGATTTTGTTAGTTGTCTAAAAAAAGCTTCATCCACATCTTCCTGATTAGGTGGTCTGTAGTAGACCCCTACCATGACATCACTTTTTTTATCCCTTTTATCCTTACCCAGAGACTTTCAACAAGTCTGTCTCCTATTTCCATCTCAACCTCAGTCCAAGTATGTACATTTTTAATATATAAGGCAACACCTTTTCCCTGCCTGTCCTTCCTGAGCAAGCTGTACCGGTCTATACCAATATTCCAGTTATGTGTATTATCTCACCAAGTCTCTGTGATGCCAACTATGTGATAGTTATGTTTATTAACTATCATTTCTAGTTCTTCCTGTTTATTCCCCATACTTCTCACATTAGTATACAGACATCTAAGATACTGATTTGATTTCCCCCCATGTTCTCTTTCCCTTATCCCTGCTATAATTCTGACCCTTCTCCCAGGTCTCCATGTTTTTGACTTACCTGTGGGCTTTTGTCTCCTGCCCCCATCAAGCCTAATTTAAAGCCCTCCTCACTAGATTAGCCAGTCTGTATCCAAATATGTCCCTGATAGGTGGACCCCATCTCTGCTTGGCAGGCTTTCTTCCCGGAACAGCAGCCCAGAACAGCAGCCCATGGTCAAGGAAGCCAAAGGATCAAAGAGAACACCGCCAGCATCCCCAAGTCCTTCGCCCTTATTCCCAGAGACCTGTAGTCACTTCTCATCTGCCCAGGGTCATACCTCGCAGTATCATTAATGCCCACATGGATGATAGCATAGAGGTAGTTGTCAGAGGCCTGGATGATCCTTGACAATCACTCTAGGCTGCTCTAGAGCAAGCAGCTCTGTCTGTACAGATGAAAAATAGATTTTTTAAAATAAATTATTAAGGAATTGTTATAAAGACCAATAGCTCTACAACCATAGCTTATAATCAGGTAAGATATCTTCTACCGATGCTCTCATAATGTCATGACTGGGGCATAGACGGTCTGACCTAGTGGTTGGAGCAGAAGTCAGGACAAGTCAGATACCAGTAGGTCAGAGCCTGAGGGCAAAACTGAGATATGCAGGAGCAGGTTACCAAGAGATCGGTAGGAGCAGGTATTGAAGGAGAAGCAGTCCTAAGCAGGGAGAACCCAGTTACATGGACAACTTCCTGTCCTTGTGCTTTGTTGAAATAAGAGCTGGGTTAACCCTACAGTTCTTTTGAAGTTTTTGTTTTGTCTCCTCCCTTTTCTGACCACCATTTTTCCTCCTTTCCTCCTACACCCCTACCAGATCCTTCTCCCTGACTTCCACAGCTATTAATTTACTGCAGAGCCATTTACGCTTCTCTCCAATGTTTTCTGATCCAAACCATGGTTAATTTATGGGATGCATTTGCCTAGCAATGTCTCATTCCGTCAGTTTTTGAGGGTGAATAAATAGTTGAGACAACACCCATTGTCAAATCCTGCCCATCTTACTTGCACAAAACTCTTATAAACCCCAGTGGGACATTTGTGTGAGTGCAGGATTTGCTCCATAAGCTTTTGCCAATGGTTGCTCTCTATTTATTCTGTTTTCAGTTTACTACTTCCTGTGTCATAGTCATGGCATGCATGACAAGTCAATAATTATGTGAGATACAGTAGCCTTCATCCCCTCTTGGCCTATATATTGCACTATGGTATAAAAACTGCCAACTCTTGATAGACTGTTACAAAGAAAAACCACCATCTTTCCCTGTCCACCCTGCCTCCCCCCAAAACAATGAATTAAGAAGGGGCAGTGGTCTTCAGCTCTGGGGCAAACAGTTGTGATATTGCAAAACTTGCCAGTTTTACCTCCAATAAATAAACATTACCTCAAACTCTGGACTATTCTCTTACACTTGTTTATGCTCACTATAGAATATACCTTGCATAATGCAATACTGAGGATAACTAATTAGTTATCCAAAGGAAAATGGCATGTTATTAGACAGCAAATAGAAATTACTTGCATTGCTTTTGAACCCATGAAAACAAATGCTGATAAATGTGTGTGTGTGTTTGTGTTAAGACAGATAGAACAAGATAAAAGAAACTTAACTTATTTACAGTAAATTCTTACTAGCTAGTTGAGCTAGGGCACCTATAGAACATAACCACCATGGCTGATACCTGGGTGTTTGTCAACCAGGTTCAAAATAATGCTCTCACATGTAAAATACAACTTGTATCCTCCTATGGAAATCTTTTCTGGCTGGAAGGATCTCTTCATGATGGAAGAGGCCATGACACCCTCTTGAGTGCAGTCAGTAGTGCCAATTATAGTGGGTAGCCCAACTGAGCAGAAACAAATAGCAGCTCCACTTACTCTTTCTGTCAAAGCTTGTGCACTGAGTGGAAACTAAATTATATATTGATGTTGGGCATTGTCTCATCCAGAACTGTGTGTTCACTGCAGTGAAATGGTTGCCTGAGTAATACTGGTCATATGCTCTGTCCTTTGAAAGGAAACAAAATGCCTGACAAACTAAAGTGAACGGCTCAGTTTCTGAATAACGAAAACATGTTTTGGGACTTGCTCTCAAGCTCATGAGACAAGACTGCACACAGCCCTAATATTTTCTTCCTGAGATAGTAACTTCCAATGTACTATTCTTGGTTCTCTCTTCATTTTCATTTTTTATAACAATAAACGATAAAGCAGGTATAATTGACAAAATGCAAAAGATGGACAAAGTTGAGCTAAAGTAAACATCTGGACATCTTCCCATCACTGAAACTGGACTTAAAAAAGACCGTAAAGCTCTGGTGCCCTGCCCACGCTGGCATTCCAACAGTGCGCTTATTGATGGAACTGCACTTGCGATAGTGCTACAGTGGGAAATTTCCTGGAAAAAACGAGTGCAAATTCACCAGGTTAACCTGAACTGTTCATTTTCCCCACTTCAAACCCTCACCTACTCCTTCTATCACCAATGACATTTCCACCAGCCTGTCTGAAACCTACATTTTCAGTTGTGGGGAAATTGTTTATAGACCTGTGCAAAGAATTGACTTTTTCTGGTTCAGGGGCCAAGCCAAAAACTCAGGAAAAAAAACCTTGGTTCAGTCCAAACTGAAGCTGATATTTTTACCAGTTTTTCTCACTGAAATAAAAAAACAAAAATCGAAATAAAACAAATTGTTTCAGGTCAAAGAAAACATGGAGTGTAACCCAAAATGAATTTTTCCCCAGTATTTTGGTTTGAGATGTTTTTAAAATTTAGCTAAATTTCTAAATGAAACATTTCAGAACAAAAATTTGAAATCAAATATTCATTTCATAATCATCTACATGAAATATTTAGGTTTTTTTCCAACAAAAAAAAATCCCTGTCCCTTTTTTTTTGGGGCCAAAACTCCATCAGCGTTAAACTCAGCTTGAGTCATATTTTATCAAATGCTATACACAAATCACATCGGACTTTATTAAAAATCTGCTCCAGCACATGCTTGCTCCGTTTGATGTGTTAAATTGTTCATTTTAAAAAATTTATTATGTTTATTACAGCAGTGTCGAGTGGCTGTACCTGCAATGCATCTTAGGCACATAAGGCCAACATTTAGATGCCACTAGATCCTCAAAACCACTGCTTAGCTGCTCCCTAACCCTGAAGGTGCCTAAAGTTCCCCTGTGCACCTCAGGCTATGTCTACCGTTGGAGATAGGGGTGTGATTCCCAGCTCGTGTAAACATGCTCGCACTAAGTCTCATGAAGCTAATGTACTAAACATAAAAAGAAAAGGAGTACTTGTGGCACCTTAGAGACTAACCAATTTATTTGAGCATGAGCTTTCGTGAGCTACAGCTCACTTCATCGGATGCTGTAGCTCACGAAAGCTCATGCTCAAATAAATTGGTTAGTCTCTAAGGTGCCACAAGTCCTCCTGTTCTTTTTGCGAATACAGACTAACACGGCTGTTACTCTGAAACCTGTACTAAACATAGTATTGGAGCCAGGGTGGCAAGGGTAACAGCGAGCGGCAGCAAGGGCTAGCTGTGCTGAGCATGTGTCCAGGGGTTCAGACGAGGTTGTACTTGGCACTGCTAGCTCATACTGCTGCTGCTCGTTATTGCCCATGCTACCCCCGCTACACGATGATTTTTAGCATGCTAACTTGATGAGAGCTACTGCGAGTATGTCTACACCAGCTGGGAATCCCCTCCAGCTCCAAGTCTAGAGACACTCAAAGTTTCCACTGCTAAAATCCCATAGATACCTAAGTTTGCATCAGTGGGCATACATAAAACCACCTAAATCCTGATGCCACTGAGCTGCTCAGCACTCTAGCTCACACTTAATTCTGGCAGGAGTCTCAGACTAGGCTTCCCCCATCTATCTTGCCACAGGGCCTGATTTGGCAGGCATTTTCAGAGGCTGCCTAATAGATCAAGCCCCACACTAAAAACAGCCGGGGGCCAGCAGGTCAGGAATTTTGTGGGGTGGCTGACGTACATCTCCATTATATCCAGTTGTCATAACCCATACCTGGGAATCCCCACTGCCTGATTTGAATCCCCACTGCCTCAGTTGGTGCAAGGACTTGACCCCAGGTCTTCCATCGGCCCTAACTGCAGTGTGGCAGGCATCAGAAGACAGACTGACTCACCTCGTTTCTTCAGAAACAGTTCTGTCAGGATTTCACAGATGCAAAATCCCAATTTAAATGACAGTTTTCAGCAAAGCCTTATTTTAATTATAACAAATCTAAGGGCTTGAGCCTGCTCCCACTGATGTCAATGGGAGTTTTGCTATTGATTTCAGTGGCAACAGAAACAGGGCTTAATAGAACAGAACAGAATAGAACAGAATCAGGCATAACATAGTCAGATACTGCCCATCTTCCCCGTACAATTCTTTCAATACGCTGACATATAGGCCTCCAAACACCTTGGCTGCTCTTCCAATTAATCTGATAATCAGGCACCACTCCCCATGCATTTCATAAATAATTTTCAATATATATTCAAGAGCCACCCCCACTCACTACCATCAAAACTTCTACGTTCTAAACCACCACGCACACACATGGCGAGCAGAGTCCAAATTGCTTTGTCTCTCCTACCCCCCCAACACCATTTTCAAAGACGCTTATAATTCTTATAGTTTACTAGCAACTGTGTTGGTTCAGTGTGTACATACTTTAAAATATATTATCCATACCTATAAAAGTATTATTTTTTGCCTATCGGACAGAACCAGGAACTTGACAATACTCTATTTTTTTCTGTGCATGAAGGAACCCTTGTAAGTACTTCTTTGTCATGTCATTTGGGGTTGGTTTCTAAGATTGTCAATGGTGCCACTAACCCACAAATGTTCTCTAGATATGTCTATAATAGCAGCTATATCCAATAAGCCTAAGTTTATTTTTCTCCTCAGTTTATTAATTGTAGATTTGACTGTCTCCATTTGCTAAATTTATCACATTACTGAGACTTTGGCACACATTATTCACATCTCACCACTCTCATTATCCAACTAAGGCCTTTATAGCATATGGTCCTCTTTTCTTAATTGCATTCACGGCTAGGCATCAAACTGAGCTAATCCTTCAAACAGTCAGGCTAATCAGTACAACGTATATGACCACTGTTTGCACACATGCTGTTAAAAAAAGGAGACTAGGACTTAAGGAGCTACACAAATCAGAAAACGCCAGTGAATTTCAGTAAGGCTGTTTCTTTCTTTTTCCATTTCAAATGATTGTTTGAAATATACCTTCTCTCTTATTGACACATCAGAGTAATTTTCTTCTATACAAAAATATTAGGATTGGACAATGTCCTAAACAGACCCTTAACTATAACTCATGTCTCCAGCTAATGCCTCCAAAGAGAGATAATTTAAACAGAGTGACTAACACTATTCATTTTGTTACCAGCAATCATGGAAATATACAGGGTAGATTATTTTAGGCAGTCTTTCCTTCTTTTCACCAGAATTTACGGTGCCACAAAAATAGAGATATTGGGAGTTGTAATTACCATTAAGCACTAGTCTTACTGGAAAAAGGTCTCATGCAGCCTATAATTTATTCATCATACCTCTGACATATATGCAGCAAGCCTGTTAAATCATCTCAGGTGTGTTAGCTAAGAACTAGGATGGAGATAAGGTAAGGGGAGAGAGATTAGCTTTTATATTTTAAAGGCCTACTTCGTTGCAGTCTATGTGAACCAGAGCCAATAGAAATTTATATCTGAGTATTGTTAAATAAGATTCTGTTTGAGGTTTGTTTATCCCAACACTGATTGGTAATACATAGAGCTTTACCATAACTTAATCAATACCATGCATGCCAGAAGTTTAGTGGATCTCTATGTTATCTCTCACCAACTTATTTTATCTAAGGCAGCTGAAGATCATTGCTTCTTCAGTCGATTGCATGACCTCATTATCCTAGAGCTAACAACATTCTTTTAAAGAGTTTTCTTTTGCTAAAAATTCTGATTTCACAAAACATAGATTGCAAGTAAGATGCCGTAAGTATCCACCTCAAAGTGGAGTGTTCATTGGGTCAATTAGCAACCTACTGATGACAGACTATTTTCCAATTTAAAATCTTAAATACCAATTTTGATCCCAGTCCTGCAAACAAACACACACACACAACTTTACATGCACGTGAGCAGTCTCATTTAAGGCATCAGTCTGACCATTGTTTTTGTTATGAAAGCATCAGAGGAATGAAATGATAGAAGTTTTCTCAGTGGAACATGCTAGAGACATAACCCATTTCAATTGTTAAATTAAGAGTTAGGGGGTTGTTTTATCATATCAGATCCTGAACTATGTTTAAGCATAAATAAATATTTCAAACATAAATATTACAAATCCTCAGAAGCCTTCCTGTGATGGGGTGCACTCACCCCACACTGGACAGGAAGGGGTTAACGCCACATTGTGGGCTGAGGAAGCCACGACCCCATCTCCCTACCGGGCATGCTCCAGCTGTACCAGTATAAAGGAGAGCAATCCAGGTCAGACTGGAGGATACACTGGTGGTGAAAGATGTGTGCTAGGAGCTCATGTTGAGGACAGCCCCTAGCCTGTGCCAGAGGGGAGTGGAGACGTGGACCACAGCCTCGGACTCCAGCAGCCCATGGAGCTCTAGAGAGCAGCCGGTGCTGGGGAACTAAGAGATCCCAATGCCTCCTGGACTGCAATGCCCGAGACTGCAGTAGGAAGTGACCCAGGGGCGGTGTCGGAGTGGTATTTGCCACCGGGGAAAGCTCAATGTGTTTCGTTGGGACTCCCTGCTGATCTTGTAGCTGGTCATACCACTGCTACTAGGACCCTGGGTCAGGGCCCAGTGGAGTTGGGTGGGCCTGGGCCCCCGTACCTGGGCCACCTGCTCCCCTGCCAGCGGCCTCCATGAACACTCATCATTGGGCCACACTGCCCTGAAAGTAGGGGCAAATTTCATGGACTCCGGTGGCTAGGCCATACTACTCCAACCGAGCGGGGCATTTTGCATAGACTCTAGCCATTGGGCCTCACTGCCTGGACAGCAGGGGCAAGTTTCATAGACTCTGGCTGCTAGGCTGTACTACCCTGAATGAGCGGGGCATTTTCCATAGACCCTGGCCATTGGGCCACACTGCCCCGACAGTAGGGGCAAGTTTCATAGACTCTGGCCGCTAGGCTGTACTACCCCAAATGAGTGGGGCCTTTTTTGTAAACTCTGGCCATTGGGCCACTCTACCCCATAGCTAAGCCCAGATGTGTGGACTTGAGCTGAGGGAGTTAGGCATGTGGCAGACGCACTTGCCCTGCATCAGACGGGTCCCACCTTAACCATGTCACACTTCCTTACAAATTAGTTTCTGGAAAATCAATTTAAAAGTTACCCCACCTGCTTTCTCAGTGGACCGTACTGTAATGTTCATCCAGTTAAATGGATTTTGATTCTTGTGCTCTCGCAACAACCTGCTCTAAGTGCAAGTGATCCACGTCCGTACTCTACCTAGTACTATACCACAATAATGAACTGATAGCAGATGAAGAGATGCTGTTATCGGCTTTTAAGTAAAGAATTGTAGAATTTTAAGCTCTAGTTTTAACTTCACTTACACTGTGTACATCTGAGATTTTACCATAATTGAAATGAGAGAGATGTGGAATGCAGCCATCTTTTTTAAATGAAGAAAGCTTATCCTTTCTCACACACCCACATTTAGGCCTCATTTCTTATTCTTATAGTCGCAACTATATAAATTCTGTAAGGGGACAAAAAGTCCTAAAATCGTGATTTGATACTTCAGATAGAACTTTAGACTAGAAATCAGGTACTTAGTATAGTTTCATACCTTCTGAGTTTATACAGGGAAACATTACCTCAAGGTAACCATTTAAAAAAATTTATTCAGGCAATTTATCCCTGAGGCAGATCCAATAAATTTGTCGCCATATGTGAAATAAACCAATTCAGATTCAGTGCTGGCATATCTTCACTGATTTCAGTAGAGTTACACCAGCAGATAACTTGAGCCCCATAAAACCAAAATCACTGAACATATCATTTCACATTTAAGCTGTTTGATACATTTTGAAAGTATGCAGATGATGGAATCAGAACACACAAAGTGCTTAGGGTTACATGCGGACACTATGTGTACCCTCAACACCCACTGAAGACACTGGGAATAGCGGACATGCAATACCATACAGTGGAGAAGCCTCTGTCTGATTTGCACAGCGTTGAGTAACTATTTAAGAAATAATAACACCACAAACCATAGAATAATTGCTTATAAACACTTTGGGCCATATTCTGATCTTTACTACAGAAAACACACTGCAATTAAGAAAAACATGGGCCTCTGGTTTTTTTTAGAAGCCCTTTCAAGCTTTATAAAAGGGACTGCTTGGATTTTCAGATGCAGATAATTAAGTTCTGCATGAGAGACTTATTAAAATAAAATGCACAAGAGACTAGACAAGCAGGATAGAAAAAATCTAGAAATACACAGAACAAAGCTGCAAGGCCTGAATGACCTTTTACTGTTCCTGAAATTCTCACATTATGATGTTTGAAAATGAAGATTGCCAAACAGATGGAGCTGTTAACCAGTTTAGAAAACAACACAACATACGCACAAAACAGCTTTAGGGAGAAACTTGCATTTCAGATTAAATGCTACAGGTCAGTTATGATCAATCAAAAGCCCAAACAGAGAGCAAAAGCCTCACCCTTTTTTTATACAAGCCAGAAGATACAGAAGGCATAGATCCAAATCAGCTGTAATTTTTTCATCCACATGATACCCCCACTAGTCCTGGTAGGCAGAATATTATGTGAATGTCTCTGAAAAAGGAAATTGAAGTTGGCAGTATGATACCAGCCTGCACTGACTGCCTTCATTTTTTAAAATAGTGTATGCTTTGAATAAGTGAGGCCAATTAAATCCAACGAGGGCCTAAGGAAATGGTGCCAGCAGTCAATTACTGTTTGAGTTAATAAATCCAGATTTTTCACATGAGAACTAAAAGAGAAAATCATCTTCACTTTTTTCTTAAATGGAACCTAAGTAGAGCTCTTCAGGCACATTTTTCTGTGGATTGAAACTAAGAAACTGCCAGTTAAATACTAGGTATTGTTGCAATCTCAGACATTTTTGCTCGCAGAAAAATGTAGTTTTCAAAACAAAATGTGTATGTCATGGCAAAGCACAAGGTCAATGCAAAAAGGTTCTTCTTGCGTGTTATCTTTTAAAATCTGGAGTCTCAGCCATGTGGTGAGCGGTAGTCAGTTTTACAACTGAGTGGGGAGGGGAGAGACAAGGAAAGGGGGAAGGGAAAGAATAATTGCACAGATATTTGTGTGGAAGAATCTTAGTGTATGTCTACACAGCAACTAGACACCTGCGGCTGGCCTGTGCCAGCTGACTTGGGCTCGCAGGGCTTGGGCTGGGGGTGCTCTTTCATTGCTCTTTAGACTTCCAGACTGGGGCTGGCGCCTGGGCTCTAGGACCCTGCAGGTTGGGAGGGGGTTTAAGTAAAGGGTAATACCACAATTCCAATTCATGTCACACACCACACAGTCAATATCAGAGGTTTTCAACCTGTGGGGCACCCCCTCCAGTGGTGTGTGGCGGAACATTCTGGGGGGCGGGGGTGAACAGTGATGCCAAATGGCCCGTGCCAGCCCCATGCGGTGGGCTCCAGGCCTGCCCATCCGAGGGGCAGAGAAGGAGTGCCACCTCCACTCCCTGACTCACCTCAGTGGGCCATTGTCCACTTGTGGGTCAGTGTCAACGCCCCCACTGCCGCTCCCACTTCCTCTATGCTACCACTACTTACAGAAAAAGGGGGCCACTATTTTTTTTCTAATTGTCTGCAAGGAAGTTTCCTTTTTGACAGCCTCAGGAGGCTGATTAGGGCTGTAAAACACAGGTCTCATTAGAAATCACTGGAAAGTAGAGCATTTCAGTATTATTGTAAGTGGTATTTATGATCAGACACATCACTCTCAAAATTGCACCTTCTTATGCTGCATCTCTGCTTCCTGGAAGTATCTGATGATTTTAAATAAACAAGTTTCCTTTACTTTTGTAATCCTGTTAGCTGTGGGATAGGGAGCCAGATTCTGCATTACCAACAAATAGCCTAATCCAAAACCCATTGAAGTCAATGGGAATCTTTCCAGTGAAGTCAATTGCTTTTGAATCAGGCCCTAAGGCCTTGGTGTTCTCTCCCCGTTGGAAACAAAGAAAAAAGTGAGGAAAAACTCGTGCTGGAAGTTCTGAGAGATCCTCCTAGTGGATTTTCCCCAGAATCCTCCCTTTTGAAGAGAAGAGGTTTGCAGCTTTGCACTGGGTGGGAGACCGTCCAGCACTGAATTGCAGGCCATTGGAAGTTGGAAAACTAGCCCCCTTTGGTTCCTTTGAAAATCTCAAGTATACAGATTATAGTTCTAGGTTATTAAATTTTACACCCACTCTGCTACTCAGAGCAGTAATACGTAAACAGGAAATGCATCTGATCGTCTCAAAAGGTTAACTTTGTTTTCTGGTGTAAAATGAATGAATGAATAAATGTTGGTCTCGAGGAGTTTTAAAATGCTAGCAACTGGCATGGCCAATGGGTGTGCTATGCAATTGGGGAAAAGGGAAATTTAGAGAGGGAAAGAAAATACTTTATGAAAAGAAAGGGAAAAAATGACTCGTAGTGTACAAACACAAATGTTGACTTGAATAGGAATGTTTTGCTTTGGGAACAATTTACGTCTTTCTTGAAGTTAGCTGCACTAAAGTTGCATAGGTTTGGTTTGCTGGGGGGAAAATGGGTCACTGCATTGATCTGTTCATTTGTGTATGCAATGTCATGAGAGAATTATTCTTTTAGGAGTGAATAGACTTTTCAGAAATTATAATCTTACTGGTCCTGGGTTTGTTAAAATCAGTGGAAATTTTGTCACTGATTTCCATGAGATGAGGATCAGACCAACTGTGTATGAGAGGGTGAGCAACAAAGAAACCCTGCTAGGTTTGTGCGCAAGATGCAAAAACCGTGCCAACTTCATGTGTTTGTGTGTGAGGTGCAGAAATCCTGCCAACGTCTCATGCTCAGCTGGATGCTTCAGTGTACTGGAAATAATAACAGAATACAGAAGCTGCACTGACAGTTGTGTTTTGCCAGAAGCAATTGGGCCATTAGTTGTGTTAAAATACTGAAACTAAAAATGAATTAAGCAAAATGATTACCTGCTACCTCAGCCTGTTAAGAGTCCTGAAATGTCTCTTTTTAAAATGACACTCTGGAATGCCATGCCCCCACTCAAAGAGAAGCCCATCCTAATTTGACTACTTTTGTTCCCTTTCCTCAGTTTCTTTGAGTACACATCCCTTCAATAGCTGGAGTTCTTACTGTGTTTTCAGTCTGCAACCCACATGCCTATACTTCAGCACTTGATTTTTTTAACATGCAGACAAAGTGAGAGAAGGGAAGGAGACATTGATTTTAGTTGAATCCTCCATGTCTTTGCAAACAGCAAGACAGAGCAACTTGGAGCTACATTTAGGTACCTACTGCCCCGTGGGTGCCTAAGCCCAACATTTAGGCACCACTGTCATCCACAAAACTCCTGCTCAGCGGTCACCTAATTCTGTAGGCACGTAAAGCCCCTAGGTGCTTATGTTTTTACCAGCAAAGTCCCCGAGGCACCTAGATTTCTGATGCTGGGCATGCATAAAGTCCTGACATTGCAGAGAAGCGCAGTTTCAACTCTGAGGGAGTCACAAATTAGGCATTCCCCAGCTTCCTTCTCCTGTGGGGCCAATTAGTAGGTGTGCTCAAAGATCACCTCAGAGCTGAAGTGGAAGTGCCCCCGTATACCTCAAAGCCCAGTTGTTAGAACACTCATCTAGGATATGGACAACAAAGGTTCAAATCGTCACTCTACTTGATTCAGAGGTGGGATTTACCCCAGGTGAGTCCACAACCACTAGGAGATTCTAGGTAGGGATCTGTCATTCTCTCCTGCTGAAATCATTCCACTTTGTATGAAATAACTAAATATTCATTAGGCCACAGAACAAGTGAGAATGACCACAGTCCAGTGATTAAAGCTCTCACTCTGGAGTTGGGAGCCCTGGCTTCAAGACCCTGCTCTGAATCAGGCAGAGTGAGTGATCTAGCCACTAGGCTATAAGCTCAGGCTCCTCGTCCTTGTTTTTTCTTGAGAAAGGACTTACCGTCTTAAGTACCTAACTCCAAGAGAGGGTTCACTTCTGTGAATTCTGTTGCACCTCCCTCCAATCCACAATTAGGCGCCTAAGTCCCTGGAGGGAAGAGTCTTAAGCCACACCCCTCTCCTTGGCATTTCCTGCTGACTAACATAGGCATTTCTCCACTCAGCATGCTGACTTCTATATATCCTTTTTTTAGGCACCTAGCTCTCCCAACGCATTGTATAGGAAGCCTAGTTTTCTATGGTATGTCTACGCTTCTATTAAAAACCCAAAGCTGGGCCATGCCAGCTGAGTCAGGCTCACAGGGTCTGTTTAATTGCAGTGTAGAAGTTAGGGCTCAGGCTGGGGCCTCGGCTCTAGGACCCTGCGAGGTGGGAGGATTCCAAAGCTCAGGCTGGAGCCCAAGCCCGAACACGACAGTTGAACCGTCCCGCGAGTCTGAGCACTGTGAGCCCAAGTCAGCTGGCACGGCCCAGCCACAGGTGTCTAATTGCAGTGTAGGCATACCCTAACTTGGTATTATGAATTCCACTAGGCAGCAGGGAATGCAATGCCCAAGTCTCCCTTGTGAATCTAGCCCTAAGTTAAGAGAGCCCAGAAACATCCAGAAGTAGGGCATGATAATTACTGGACATTCTAGGTAGCTGCTTCTGAAGCTGTACAGAAAATTTCCATTAAGGGCAACCAATCTTGCCGGTTCCACACATTTGCCTTCTGAAAGCTGAACCAATCAGAGCTTGGAGGTGGGGAGGCAAGAAGGTTATGCACTTGTGCGTTGGAGCCAGCCCTGTGAAGTCAGTGGCTGATTAATGTAAGGTTAAGGTATGTCTGCTGTGAAGGCTGCATCCCAATACCTGTACCACTTTGGATACAGGCTATGGATTCCCAGTGCTGTTAGAAACTTACAAGATAGGCAGCTATTGTCTTGGGGAATGTAATTGCTGCTGGCTGTAAGGATGTTTGCACTGTTTTGCTTGGATGATTCTGGAGTGTTTGAAGGGATTAATAGGTTGCCATTCTTTTTAGACTCTGGGGAATCCAGGTGATGCACACATTTTGAGGCAATGCTACAGGGCCTGAGAAATTACCCCAGTGAGATCAAAGGGGAACATGTTTGTATGTGTGTACCCAAGTATAGAAGTGTCAAACCCTTGCCCAGAAATATATGTAACCACAGCAAAATGGAGAAAGCTGAATAAAGACCACCAGTAAATTTGCTGCCTAACTGGTTTTGTTTAAAAAAAAAATTCTAAGTATTCCAAATGCTATTTAACACACTTTTTTATGTTGTTTTGTTTACTAAGAAATTGTATCCCCCTTTGAAGCTGACTGGGAACTGTTATTAATGCCTACATTTAGGGATTTGCATATCATAGCTCTGATGCTTAACTCTGTGTAATACTTTTTTTGCATAGACAGTACTCTGGCCAGTGGCTCAGCATAGAGATAAGATAAAGTTCAGTAAAATGGGAGTATAATAGTTGTATAAAACTACCTCAGCGCACACATACTCTTGCCCATTACAATTGTATGTTTATACAGCTAGCAGCGCTGTGATGTTGCGCCTATGCAATGCAGTGTGGGCAGTAGAATACACCGGCTGCCCAGAAAATGGGGATGGACAGAGAGAAACAGTGGAGTGTTCCTTTAGAGACAGTGGTAGGATACAGTAATTTATAGAGCTTGAAACAACCCAGATTACACTGGCCAACGAGCCATGTGGTTACTATTATTTGTGGAAGATAGGCTTCTGCACCAGTGTGGACCAAAGCTTGCTATCTCCCTAGCAGATCTAGTGGTCCTAGTGGCCTGTGTATTACAGCTTTGTGGTGTTCATTTTTATGTCAGTAGCACAGTCTGGTTAGCTACTTTGCCAGCCTGTCAGGGGCCAGTCTTGCCACCCATTCTGCTCCCACGCCTGTGGAATACAGGGCCTATCAAACCATGTTCTGGTAACCACATCAACTCCTGTGACCAAGGGTGGCTGATGCCCTCAGCTGTATCTGCTTTTTCTTTTGCAGAAGTTGTAGTCTCCCCCTTCACTCTACCAGGGATCTAATGCACTGCAGAAACTCTACCTCCCCATGAATGCCCAGTGGTGGCGTGACATGTTTTTCATGGGCCAGCAGAGTGCCACTTCATTGGTGCACATTTTTTGGTACATCTCTTGTTCCTGCACACAGGGTTTGTTTTTGTTTTTGTTTTTTAATTATTATTTTATTTTACATTGTTTGGGAGGATCAGACATCCCATTCCCCATCTGACACATTTTCCTGTGTCTCCCTTAGACATCACCATTCCAACTGTGTTCAGCAGAAAAGAAATATCCACCAAACTGCATGGGCAAAGGACTTGATAATGTGCACTTGATCATTTCTGTACCTCTAAGGGAATGTAACTTGTCCTGTGAATAGTCAGTGAGGCCCAGCTGGAGTGCAGAGTATGCACTTAAAACTATTTCACTGTCTGCTAAAGCACTGCAAAGGCTGCCACAAAAATGACTTGGGGAAGCAGCAGGGGAGAAATCTTTAGATCATGTGAAAGCATCCAGTGTAACCAAAGCTGGATGCACAGATGCTCAGATACCACATGAATGGAAAAGGGTTTGAGATGCTGCTGGCATGCTTTGCAAAAGAGAGAAAGAGGTACAGGGTAAACATGACCATGGTACATCATAGGGGACAGAGAGACAGACAGAAACTAGTATTTATTGATGAATGAAACAAATGATAAGGGATTTCCTTGTAATATTTGAGAATATGGGCAGATGTGTGAGTTTAGGTTTCTGGGTAGCACAGTGAAAATTGAGGCACCATGACAACTGCTTTGCTGTCAACAATTATTAAATCTAGTAATTTGAGAAAGTAGAAATCACATGTGACAAATGTTAATTCGCTACTGGAAGGTGCTCAGATACTGTGGAGATGAGGATGGTAGACGAACCTATATAAATAGAAGTGTGAAAGCACTAGTTATGTTTGTTTATTACTTCCTCTGTTTTTGAAGATCCCAGTCAGAACAAATAGCTTCAATAAACCATAGTATAGGTGTGTGTTGGATCATGTGACCTTCATGTAATTTGAGACAGGATCACGACCACTGCCTTTTGAAGGAAGAGACAAATGTTTCCCAGAGGTACCTGAACAACTTTCTAATGGGGATCATCTTCTTAGGACTATGTTTACTTGCAGTATATTATCCAGTCACCCAGTGTCTCTGTGTATTGCATAGACTTCCAGACAGGGTGAAGTCTCTGGTGAACAAAGTGGAGAAAGCTGGAACTTGAGCTGTGTGGAAGTATTTTTGCACCTGTAATTTAACAGCATGAAAGCAAGGAAGTGAGTAATGTAAATGATTGATATATACTGCTAATGGTTTAAAGTGGATTTACACAGGAGGGGGAGCTCTTGGCACACCATCCAAAGAGAAGGGGGATGTTATTGTGCTGCTCCCGCAAGGCAGGGATAGGAAAGGAAACTCCTCTCTACTGTTGTCAGAAGAGGAGGACCACAGCTCCATCCAGCCTCCCTTTTACTTTAATTCCTGTATCACATTGTACTATATACGTCACAAGCATTCCACAGTGGGATTTATATTTTTGAATCAAATTCTGTGGTAAAACTAACAGTTTGCTCAATGATTTAGAAAACTAGTTTTGTTATGTTTATTCAAACTGCTTTTCATGAAGTGTGCTGAAATTTCTAAGATCCTTCATTAAATTCTAGGAAGACTGTCCCAGATGAAATCATCATTGGCACTTTTCCAATATCCTTACTTTCATAGTGTGACAGCTATTTTGGTGTAAGAAAGTATTTGATCTGAAAGGATTTTTTTTAACATAAAAAGCATGATGAGAGATTACTAATGTTATGTAGACTTATGTTCTTCTTACAGGTGGTTGAGACAGTTGATAAATGAAATAAAATGGCATAATGTGAAAATATTTTGGAAAAAGTATGTGAGAGAAATGATGCTTTGGAACAAATACTAGATGGTGTCTTGTTCAAATTCTAGTTTTCCCTTTTCTTATTCCCCTCTAATTTCAAAAGGATGAAGTATTGTTCACATTCTCTCCAAATGCTGTGTGTTGCTTCATGTGGGGGTTGAAATTCAATGACAAATGAAGTCATGCCTGTATAACAGGCCAGCTGATAGCACTGCTATTATTAAGGTTACCTGACACTTCTCATTATAAAACCATGTTTTCAGTTGTGTATAACTTTGCCGAGCTTTAATAATTTTGGCTGACATTTTACATGGCAAATATTTGATGCAGGCTGATTGTTTGGTTAGGTGGGTTTTTTTGTTTTTGTTTTTTGTTTAAATTACATTTTAAATGGTTTAGCTGTTTAAGAATGAGGGTAGGGGAAAATAAATTGTTTTTTCCCATGTTTAAAAAATAAAAATAAAAAAATGCTTGTGACCATTTCTCTGAACAACTCTTGCATCCTCATACTTTGGAGCAAGACTTTGAAATTTGGCAGTCCTTTGTGTCATGAATGTGCCTTTTGCTAACCCCATGAAAATCCATCCAATTGTCATAAAATCATAGAAATGTAATATTGGAAGGTACCTTACAAGGTCATCTAGTCCAGATCCTTGCACTGAGGCAGGACTCGGTAGGATTTACACCATCCCTGACAGGTGTTTCTCTAACCTGTTCTTAAAAACCTCCAGTGACGGGGATTCCACAAGCTCCCGAGGTGATTTGTTCCAGTGCTTAACTACCCTGACAGTTAGGAAGTTTTTCCTAATGTCCAATCTAAACCTCCCTTGCTGCAACTTAAGCCCATTGCTTCTTGTCCTGTCCTCAATGAATAAGGTGAATAGTTTACAGCTCTCCTCTTTATAACAACCTTGTACATACTTGAAGACTGTCATGTCTCGCCCTGAGTCTTCTCTTGTCCAGACTGAACAAACCCATTTTTTTAAATCTTTACTCAAAGGTCATGGTTTCTAGATTTTTAATCATTCTTTTTGTTCTCCTCTGGCATTTCATCAGTTTGCCCACATCTTTCTGAAGATGTGGCACCCAGAACTGGACACAGTAACCCAGCTGAGGCCTTATCAGGGTTGAGTAGAGTGAAAGAATTACTTCTTGTGTCTTGCATAATGACAGGTTTCAGAGTAACAGCCGTGTTAGTCTGTATTCGCAAAAAGAAAAGGAGTACTTGTGGCACCTTAGCGACTAACCAATTTATTTGAGCATAAGCTTTCATGAGCAACAGCTCACTTCATCGGATGCATCCCATGAAGTGAGCTGTTGCTCACGAAAGCTTATGCTCAAATAAATTGGGTAGTCGCTAAGGTGCCACAAGTACTCCTTTTCTTCTTGTGTCTTGCTTACAATACTCTTGCTAATACATCCCAAAATGAAGTTTGTTTTTTTTTAAACAATTTGACATCGTTGGCTCATATTTCATTTAGGATCTACTATAACCTCAGATCCTCTTCTACAGTGTTCCTTCCTAGGCAATCATTTCCCAGTTTGTATTTGTGTAACTGATTATTACTTCCTAAGTGGAGTAGTTTGCATTTGACCTTGTTGAATTTCATCCTCTTTATTTTAGACCATTTTTCTAGTTTGTCAAGATCATTTTGAATTTTAATCCTATCCTCCAAAGCACTTGCAACCCCTCCCAGCTTGGTATTGTTCGCAAAGTTTCTAGACATACTCTCTATGCCACATCCCTGTGGCTTCACGCGGCTCCCATTGGCTGGGAATGGATTATTTGCTCCATTATCTTTCTGGGTACCAAAGTTAATCAGACTGGCCTATAATTCCCTGGGTTGTTCTTATTCTCCTTTTTATAGATAAGTACTAGATTTGCTCACTTTCATTCCTTGGGATCTCTCCTGTCCTCCAAGAGTTTTCAAAGATAATCACTAATGGCTCAAAGATCTCAGAGATTTGGCCAAGTTATAAGAAGCTGAAAAATTACATTTTGCACATGCTGAGATCCTTCTTCAAGTTGAGCAGCAAGAATTTCCAAAAATTTCATCCTCACTTGAACAGCATTCTCTTACAGCTCCTAGTACTGACCGGACTCAGGACGCACAGTCCCCTGCTTCCAGTCCATGGCTACAGGGGCTCAGAAGGGTTTTCTGTGTAATGGCTGCTTCCAGCTGCTCTGGGCCTGGACAGACAATATGGAGCCTCACTCTCCAATGCTCCCAGTGCTCCTTCCTTTTGGCACCCGGGTAGAATGGAGAAGGAAGCAGTCTGGTTTGAATGCGGAGGTTACAAGAACTGGACCACATTGGAGAGAAAGCAATAGATTGGGAGGAGTCTGGTGAAACTGGAACTGGAGGGGGGAGAAGAAGTGTAGCTGGCTGGGCAAGGAGGCTGAACTAGGGGTTGAAAGGGAGAGAAGACTGGGACTGGAAGCTGGTGAGTTAATATGTCTGTGGTGAGGGGGGCAGGGGAGTATGTGTGTGGTGAGGAAGGTTGGGAGAGTGTATATTTTTTCTGACTCTTTTTTTAATAGATTTTCATAAAGAAATGAACAATGAAAAGTACACAAAAGTAAATGACTTACAGGTAATCTGTTTCCTATGTGCAATTTGTCAGCGGTGGGGGTTTCGTGCTATATATTGTATATTTCTATATATTATGTACATTTGTAATCCTAAGGCTGGGGTTTGTATGTTTTTCTTGTTTATTCCCTTTATAGACCTAGAATCATAACAAGAGTTATTTCACAATGGGCAAAGCCCCTCCAGCAGCACAAAGGCCACCAGGAAGAGAGGGGGTCAGCTGTAGTGACAGTCAGCAAAGTACTTGAAGTTATCCAGTAATTGGCCTATACTGGAACTTGGGATGTGGAAACTTCCCTGTGCTTTGTGGCAGTCTGACAACTCCTGATCTGAACTCTGTGATCTGGCCCTCTCTCTATTTTTTGTCTAGTTTGTTTATCCCCATAAAATAAGTCACCTCATCGTTGTGCTCTTCTAAAGCTATAAAAAGAAGTGAGTGACATAATCCACAGACTTGTTCTGTGTTAACATTTCAAGGCTTTGTTTTACTGTGGTGCCAGATAAATTTAGTCAAATTCATATTTGGATCTATCTCATTGTACTGATACGTGGTGGTTCAGAAGTCTTTTCAATTGCCTCTCCATCCCTTACTTATTCCTTTGCGGGGAGCATCAAGCCCCGGGAGGATGTTGCACCTTCAGCTAGGCTTCTTTATCCAGCACATAGCACAAATAAAGCAAAGTTTCTCAGGTACAAACATCCTTATGTCACCTTGCCTGGAAAACTGTAAAAAAGGAAAGTGAGATGCTGAAGTCGGAGAGCTCCCCGACTCAGTAGGATGCCTACTAAGTGGTTTCTTTGAAGACTCTTTTTGAAGTTTTTTGTTGAAGGATGGCTACTTTTAAATCTGTTATTGAGTGTCCAGGGAGATTAGAGTGTTCTACTACTGGCTTTTGTATGTTACCGTTCGTGCTGTCTGATTTGTGTCCATTTATCCTTTTAGGTGGAGACTGTCCGGTTTGGCCAATGTACATGGCAGAGGAGCATTGCTGGCACATGACAGGCCCAACAAGGAAAATAACAGAACACCACTGGCCATCACATACAGCCCCCAGCTAAAACCTCTCCATCGCATCATCAGTGATCTACAACCTATCCTGGAAAAGGATCCCCTACTCTCAGAGGCCTTGGGAGGCAGGCACACCACAGAAACACTAACCCAAGAACCAATCCCTGTAACAAACCCCATTGTCTACTCTGTCCCCATATCTACTCTAGCAACACCATCATAGGACTCAGCTACACCATCAGATGCTCATTCACCTGCACATCTACTAATGTGATATATGCCATCAGCTATGAGAAAAAAACCACACACCTGTAAATGCAATACCCTGTAAACAGAACTGCCATTGATTTCAACAAAGATGAAAATTCACTGGCCCATACTCTGCTCTCAGCAATACCTTTGCAACTCAGCTGATCCATGTGGGAGTGCCGCCCACGCAAAAGAGAACAGAACTTGGCTGACTGTGCCTTGTGGATAATATGTGAAAAATGATCATGCCACATCTGTGCATTTGTGAAATCAAAGGTTACGAAGATAGAATACTTTCATTTTATGTTCATTTTTAGTGAAGACACATAAGATAGGGTAGAGGTAAACAATAAAAAAAGATGGTTTGTGTGCTTGTGGTTACATCCCGCTCAATGAGCTGAGATTCAAGGCATTTCCCAGAGCCCTAATAAAACAGCCAATTTAATATAAAGATTATGGAGAAACTTTTCCTACTCCCTCGAGATTCAGGGGGTTAATTTGAGGCACCCAAGCATTAAACAGTTGTTCTGAACAGCTAGATTCTGGCAGCCCCAGCTTGTGAGCATCAAAGTGGGGAAGAGGACGCAGGAAGTCACTCCCCTAAGTGTACTCACTAAGGAAGCAGTCAAGTGGTCAGATTGTGGCTGCTCTTTGAGTGGACACACAAGGCAAGAGCAGAACATAAGGAGCTCTTTCCCCACGGCGTACCCATTGGAATGGTAGTACTTCAACTCCCTGTGTGCGGGGGCAGTCAGCCTAATGCAGCCTCAGGAGCAGCATGCTCCAGAGGGTCACACCAGTGTGGGATGGCAGCATGCACAAGACCCAACCGTATTCTGCCCCCACTGGTGTGCAGAGGCTGACACTGGCTGGAGGGTACAGCTATATCCACACTACAAGCTTAGCGGTGCGATTCTCCTGCTCACATACACATATTTGCACTAGCTCTCAGTGTGTACGTGTGCAGGGGAATCCTACCCCTCGCTCATAGCATAGCCATGGCCTGAAAGGAGCAGTAGTTCTGCCCCTCCTGTATGCCAATGAAAATTTGTTCCCACAGATGTGTAAGAGCTATGTACCCGTCACACACAAAATGGCCTGCTGTGGGAAGCTCTGCGGGAGCATCGGCACATTGATGTGTGTGCTGCTGTCCCACCCGGCTTACAAAAGCTGGCCCTGTGTGTTCTTGTAGTAAGGTACAAAATGTAAGTGGTAACCTCCTGAGCCATGATTATATGTACCACTTGTCTCTGAACCTCACTTGATATGTTTATTTGCTGTTTAGCATGTCACAACTATTTGAAAACCAATAAAACCCTGCACATGATTTTTCAATTGTGACACAGCTGCTGTTTTCTGAGGAGATGTCACTGGTGTGGGTGATATTGTTATTCATCTCTTCCCTCTTCTAAGTGCCTGGGATTTACTCACATATTTCATCAATGCATTTTTTCATTAAGTCCTCTTGACCCAATGCCTGGAAGTGCAAGAGGCATGAAATTTGTTTGCTCCCTCCCAAGAGTCTTCAAACACTTGTCCACCGTTCCAGTGAATTCTGACAATGATTATTGGATAAGTACTCACCCAGAAAATTCAACTGGAACACAATGATTAAATGCACAAGGATGATTGCAACGTCTTCAGAAAGGGCTATAGGCCTTTGGTTTCACATGTTTTTCTGGCTCCAAAACCCTTTAGAGAAAGGCCACATTTTGCAGTAACTTTTGAACACTAATAATAGATAGGGCCTCATCCCACTGTTGGCATAATGCAAAATGCAATTGGTATCTTTATATAAATTTTTTCAGGGTGTTTTATCAATCTCAACTGGTCTAGTTAATTTAGCTCTCCTATACATGTCTACCTTTGGGCCAATGAACAGTTTCAGTGATCACAAAATGGTCACATTGCACCCAAAACCATAAATGAGACTTGGATGCAGCTCTTCAGTGTGTTAGTGTGTGGAAATCTTTCAAGATACAGATATATGGATAGTTAAGAGGCTTGTCAAATCTATCCAGATAAAAAATTTATTCACCTGATGGTATCAGAGAATGGCTTAGAGCTGGACAGATGCAGCAAACATTTTCCAATGACTGACAAATATTTTGAAATGGTTTATGTCAGCCATACTCACAAACCTTTTAGACTACATTGTCTCTGACCCTAGTGCAGGATGGAAAGTATGAAGAGCCTTTTCACCCCACTTTTGTGTATCCCACACACAGGCCAGAGCCAATAATAGTTCCTACACATGATAGGGGACCTCAGCAACTTCCCCCCGTACCTTTTGGAGCACAAATTATGCCAAAAAAGGGTGGGGGAGAAGGTTCCAAACCACCTCTGCACCTACCTGTGGAGCTGGCTGCACATGCAAAAAGGAGCAGGCCACACCATCGCAAGGTCATCTTTGTGTGCTGAGAAGCCAAGAAGCAAGACTGTGTTCTTCATACCCTCGCCTCCATTTTGCACGCCCAGGCAGAGCTAGCCATGGTCCAGTCTTTACATGGAGGAATCACTGAAATCTTCTTATCTTGCAGCAGACACTGTGCAACAGTACATGTCTGTGTGGTGGAGGAAACTTGGCCCAGGGTACTGTGGCAAACCTGTTCTTATACAGCAAGTGCCATGAGAACTTTGTACTGTATGCAGTTGACAGGACCTGAGTTTCTCAGGTAGATCTCCACACAGTAAACTACATTTGACCTACAATGCTGAAAAAAGAGCTAAGGTCAATCCTGCCAGGGCACAAAGCTGTTTCCATGGAGTCTGTTGCTTAGACTGCTAAACTGCCCCCTTTGGCAAACTGATACAAGGACTAAGACTTGGAAACACCAAAACAAAACACCTTAAACACAATTCCCTAAATCAACTAGGAACCCAGTATAAACAGGGCCTAAAGGATTGCTTTTGGGGTCTTAAAAGCCACAGCTTTTGGTGGTACTGGAGATTCAAATCCATTAATCCTTTATGTATTACATAGCAAAAATCATCTTGAAGTCAAGAATCCAGGCCATGCATTCAATACTATAGTTTTAATGAGGTGCTTGATCCTTATGTAAGAGCAGCAACACATCCCGTAGACCGCAAGAACTAACATAGCACTATAAATGGCACCACTTACTGGGCTGAAATGTCATTCACACATTTGTTATCTCTCACACCAACAAGAAAGGCTAACACATAGACACAGTAGCTGAAGGAAAATTGCAATTACTGTAGATTGAACTGTGAATATGTTTGTGTAATTAACAGCTTTGAATGGACATTTTTAGTTTCCAGCAGCAGTGATGTAAGCTAATATTTTGTTTAAGGTTTGCCAAAAGCCACAGTACTCTCATTAACAGCATTGGCAATTGCCAATGTTGCCTGTACCATACTGCACTGGGTTGTGATCTCATTAGTGCTCACAAGCTAAGCTGATTTGGGATACATCAGGAGACAGGAAACCTCCAAAACCCTAACCGTTGCTGTAGCAAGCACTATTGGTAATGTAAAAGATGGTGTATTTGCCCACAGTCAGTACTGAGACAATGCTATAGCACAATGCCTGAGAAACTGATAATGGAGGTCTGGCTTTTGAATAAAATGTAAAATTGAGGTTCCGACTTTTGTGATCATGAAAGATCTTATGCCACTTTTTTGTAAGAAAAGGGAGGCTAGGCCTAGTTTACTCTCTTCCCTATTGAAGTAACCTGGTGTTCTAGCCAATTTCCAACATTCTGTCTCCTTAAAGTCCCTTGGCAGGTTCAGCGGGGTAATCTACTCTTCCATTCCTGAATAAACTGCTTTGTGCTGTTAAAGGCTTACTGTGTTCCACCCCAGAGGTGAATACATTTCCGTGGAAGATGAAGTCAGTCTTCTGTAAACATTTTGGAACTATATAAAACTAAAATTATATCATGAAGATTTCCTCTTACTGATGACCAAGAAATGGAATGGACTAAATACCTTTATATTTTATATTGTCAAGTTTAAACAGCTTTCTAAGAGGAATAGTGCTTGTGTTCCCCATGCCTACCAAGATCTGTCAGTAAATTCACAACTGGGATTTTAAAATTTCTGGTTCCCTGTCTCAACAGGTGTTATGTGAAAACAACAATGGAGAGAAATAGAGAGAGCATGTGGGTGTAAGTGTAGACTGCTGTATTACCTTGCCATGTAACAATGCATCTGATTCTGATCTTGCACTGGTTTTACATTGGTGCAGCCTCAATGTCTTCAACAGAATTACTGCTGGTTTTACAGCAGCATAAAATCTGGCCCACAGATTTTTATGAATATGTTCCCTTTTGCTTGAATGAATGCACTTGAATTGCATGTTATATGGGCACTAGCTATGACAATACAGTCCCTCACCTCTGTTATTCATACAACCATAGCTTTCCAAAAGTGAAATAATATTTATTTTTCAACATTTATGCTGTTTGTTCATCTTTTGCATTTCACTGAGCTTTGGCAGTGAAACTAGACAGGTTGAATTCCAGTCACTCTCAGTTTCTGGGTTTCCTGAACTAGCACAGTTTTGAAGCATTTGATAGACAAATAGCGCAGACATAGGCGCTGTCTCTGTGGGTGCACCGGGGCTGGAGCACCCACGGGAAAAAAATGAGTGCTCAGCACCCACCGGTGGGCCCTGCCGATCTGTTCCTGCCCCATAGCGCCTCCCATCCATTGGGGATCAGCTGTTCAGCGGTGTGCAGAAGACGCTGAGGGGAGGGAGGGGCAGAAAGAGGGCGGGGCACACTTGGGGGAAGGGGTGGAACAGGGTGGGAAGAGGTAGGATGGTGGCAGGGTCTTGGGGAAAGGGGTGAAGTGGGGCAGGGGGTCTGGGGCTGAGCAGGGACTGACTGCAGGGGCATATTTAAGTTCAAATAAAAAACGATCTCAATTAAAATTAGAAAAAAATGAAAATAATTTCTACTAATATTATATTATGCAAAATCTATTTTTCCCCAAACATCGAATTTTTTATTACAAAATTACAGTCGCTGAAAATTAGTGAGACAAGATAGGTGAGGTAATGTATTTTATTGGACCAATTTCTATTGATGAAACAACAAGCTTTTGAGTTACATAGAGCTACTATCTCACCCATCGTGTCTCTCTAATATCCTGTTCCAACATAACTGCACCAATCCCTGCAAAAAGCTGAACAAGTCCTTCAGCAAAATGACAAAATCTTGCACTTCTGAAAGATTTTTTTTGTTACCTTTAGCAGTTACTATATTAACAACCGCAATTTGGATTACTTGGTCTGTTCAGTTTTGTATCCATTGTGTGATTTGTTTTGTTTTTATTTTTATTTCAACTAGTAGAATGGAAGGTCAAGATAAATTACATTTTCTAACCATCATTTTTCTTGTGGAGTATCCTTTGCATCAGCATTTCCCACAAGCTAAACTCATGCTTCGCCAGTTTTTTAAGCACAACAAGCAATCTAAGGTTGAAATCTCATAGCAGAGTCAATCCAGGCTGAGGAAGAGGATATCATGTTATACTTTCTACCTTGCACATATCACTCCCTTGAAAAATTGCTCCCTCTACAAGTTTTGCAGTTTTAAGGGATGCTTTGACCTTTGGATCTAATGTCACTTACAATATCTATTGGATCAGTGATGCATATTATCAAGCTCCAGTAAAATTCATTACAATTCCTATAGAAATTGTTGTGAAGTATTTCTAAGCCAATGGCTAGATTAAAAAACAACCACAGAGAGATTCAGAGAGACAAATACTGAGGCTGACAAAGACACTTAATTGTATTCCCCTTTCACATGCTCAGTTCTCTTCTGCCCATACTTAGATTTAAATGAATGGACTCTGAGGTCAAAGCAGACACAATTGCTTTCTCCTCTCACTGTTGATTTAATATGGCAGACTAAGGAAAGGTACAATTAAACAATAAACATGACACCATATATTTCTTGATGCCCTATTGTCTTCCTTTGTTAGGTTGCTAAGTGGTAATTGTTAGGGGCCTATTCCTTCACCCACTTACTTCCCTGGTTCTTCTCGCATGAACAGAGAGCAACAATACCCGAAGTCCAAAGGTGCAAACAATTCGATGTTTATTGGGGTGAACTTCCAGCAAGCATGATTCCAGTTTCCTTCCTTAGTATCCTCCTTCCCAGCTCTGACACCACAGAGCCTTACACCTGTGTCCCTGTTCCCATTTCTCCCTTTAACCAAACAGGATTCCAGTTTCCTTACTCCCATTCCCTGTTCCCATTTCCCCCTTTAGCAAAACATGGTTCCAATTTCCTTACCCTCATTCCCTGTTCCCATTTCCCCCTTTAGCAAAACATGGTTCCAATTTCTCCACCCCCATACCCTGTTCCCATCTCTCCCTCACACACACCCACCCCCTCCCACCAAGGCCCACTCACTTCCTCATTGACTACAGGTTATATAGTAAAACTTGAGTTCTGCTTAGCTATACCTTAACCAATCATTTTCCTGAAATTTAACTAACCAATCCTAACATATTGTAACATGATTATGTAACCAATTATATCCCACCACCTTAATTAGTTTACACCCAGCAAAATTAATTATACAGCAGACAGGAACAATCACAGAACCAGACAGAGATTATACAGACAAACAATAGCAAAGTAGGAACTATAATGACAAAACAATACAGAAGTGAGGATTTCACATCCCAGTATTGATAAGTGAGTTCTTGCCAGACAGGATGCTGTTTCCTTTTACATTTTCTAGGCACTTCCCTTTCTCTGGAGGTGATAGGCATTATCAGGACAGGATTGTATTCAGGACAGGACTGTATTCAGGACAGCCCAATAGCACCTTCTTTCAATGTGACTAGTTTGGAATGTGAGGATGTGACCTGTCGCTTCCTAGCTTATGGCTGCCTCTGCTGCTTAGCCAAAGGCCTTAGCCTAAGAACAGGGCCTCAAACTGTCACAGTAAGAGAAGGCCCTTACACCAGCAGACAGTGATTTTGATTCTTTCTTTTATACTTCTAGAACTAGCCAAGTGATAAGAATACCCCTAAATTCTTAAAGTACAGGCCTTTACAGACAGGCCTGAATATCTATATCCTAACAGTAATACTCCCACATCTTGAAGTATCTCACACATTGTCTATGCAACATGTCAGTGTGGCTTGACACTGCATAGGTCACATACCACAGTTGGTTATGTATAGGGATTATTATTAATAATAAATATGTAAGTAATGCCATAAATGGACTGTTAATAGAACTTTGCAGAACATAGAAAATACAGAATATGAGCCTTAAAGCACTATATAAGAGCAGCAGGAAAATGTAGCAAAGTCCTTCTTGCCTCAGTTAAGCAAGGGCTAATTCGACAAAGAAGGTTGCCTGGCTAGGCTCATCATCACTGCAACTAAAAAACAACAACAAAAAAGGGCTTAACCTACTTCCACTGAGTCATATGCAAACCTCCCATTGCGTTCCATAATAGCAGGATCAGAACCAAAATATTTATGAAAATTCATAACACATTATAACATATAATGAAAAGGAAAACAGTCCTTGTAATTTTTTAATCTGAACTATAAAACAATTACATTAATAAGACATAATTATGCCATTAAAGATTTAATATTATTTTACACACTGCATTTTCTTTTGACTATAGTTCAGCTTTAAAGATCTGTTAAACTTAAGAGATACTTATATATAAAACAGTATCAATTATTATAAAACTAATTTTGACTTAATGCGGTCATCAGAGCTATCAACATTTCCACTTTTATTTATCCTTAAGAAAAATTAGAAATCTTTCAGTACTTTATATTTTATTTTTTCTGTAAATGGAAAGATAAATAACGTCATAAATACGTTAAGCAATATACATAGTTACAAGAAAAAAACTCATGTATTAGCCTTTTCTATTTTAACGTCAGCTAATTTACAATTCATGGCAAACATTTAGCAGAACTATAAAATTTATTAACATCTACATTTACGCAGCATTACATCAATAATAACCAGCCGCCTATTTGCCATCACCCCAATAAATAATTAATCTATATTTGCCAGATACATATTTGCTAAAATGGCAATATAGCTGTTATATGGCTATTCAATGTAATACCATAGCCTAATGAACATACACCAGTTTTTTTGCAGGAAAATACAGTAATTCTGAATAGCCTAACTTTTCTTCATTTAATAGCTCAAACATAATATCTTGAGTATTTCCCAGATTGCTAGACAAATTAAAACTTTCTGAGGACACATTTATTTATAGGCAAGTCTATGGTACTCTCCACAGTAGTATCTGAGGCTCAGAACCTCAAAGGTATTTAGACACCTAACTCTCAATGGCCCTAAATACCTTTTGAGGATCTGGGCCAGTGGGCTTAGTGACAAATATTAGTAACCCTGAAGTCCCACAGAGGCCTGAAGAGTTTGTGGTTTGCTAAGAATACAAAGCAGAAGAAGTCCTAACTCCCCCACTTTTTTTGCCGTAATCTCAAGACAATACATCCTATATGATCATTATGATTTAATAATAATTATCAGGCTCTAACCAGGATGATGGTCTCATTGTGGTAGGTATTGTATAAACACAACTGAAGACTTATTTCCTACTCCAAAGCATGGGCAAGACACATTATGGACCTGATCTTACAAATTCTTAGCATTGAGCATAGTGCTTACTGCTGTGAATAGTCCTATTGGTTCTCATGGACTTCATTCATCTTTGGGCTTAATTTTTAGTTCAGTTTCAATGAGATCTAGCAAACAAGCCAGTTTGTTGTGTCCACCTTTGCTCAGTTATCCATATACAAAATTTTATTTAAATAAAAAGGGGAAAAGTGTATTCTATAGTCAATAGGCACTGCAGAAAAAACAGAAAACATGTGCACAACAGGGGCAAGTGCATAGCAGATATATTCTGCCATGATTGTGACCTCCCCTAAAACATATGGAGAAGGTGATTTTTCATGAACCATTCAGGTTCCAGAGTGTTGCGGAATATGCCTTGGCCATAGTCCCTATGTACACATACATACACAGGTTATTATTTCTAGTAGTATTGATTGGTGTTTGTTTGTGGGGGGAGAGGAAGGTGAGGAATCCATGTACAGAGCCTGGCTAGGGTGACCATAAAGGTTAATTTTACTCTGTGTGTGTATGCGTGTGCATATGCGCACATCCTTTTCTGCAGAAAAGAACGTAGGAGTTACAGTGGATGAGAAGCTGGATATGAGTCAACAGTGTGCCCTTGTTGCCAAGAAGGCTAACGGCATTTTGGGCTTTACAAGTAGGGGCATTGCCAGCAGATCGAGGGACGTGATCATTTCCCTCTATTCGACATTGGTGAGGCCTCATCTGGAGTACTGTGTCCAGTTTTGGGCCCCACACTACAAGAAGGATGTGGAAAAATTGGGAAGCGTCCAGCCAAGGACAACAAAAATGATAAGGGGACTGGAACACATGACTTATGAGGAGAGGCTGAGGGAACTGGACTTGTTTAGTCTGCAGCAGAGAAGAATGAGGGGGGATTTGATAGCTGCTTTCAGCTACCTGAAAGGGAGTTCCAAAGAGGATGGATCTAGACTGTTCTCAGTGGTAGCAGATGACAGAACAAGGAGTAATGGTCAAAAGTTGCAGTGGGGGAGGTTTAGGCTGGATATTAGGAAAAACTTTTTCACTAGGAGGATGGTGAAGCACTGGAATGGGTTACCTAGGGAGGTGGTGGAATCTCCTTCCTTTGAGGTTTTTAAGGTCAGGCTTGACAAAGCCCTGGCTGGGATGATTTAATTGGGGATTGGTCCTGCTTTGAGCAGGGGGGTGGACTAGATGACCTCCTGAGGTCCCTTCCAACCCTGATATGCTATGATTCCATGATCCACGTTGTGGGTTATTATGTGGTTTGACAAAATGTGGATTATAATTTGCCTCACCTAGAAGATTTTTACATACTATAACTTTTTGCACTGAATATATGCAGCCACAGCAATTATTAATGTATTATTTGATACTTCGGGCAAAAGAGGAGATATTATTAATGTTTTATATGAAATTATTAATTGTATTTCAGCATGGTGAGGCAGTTCAAAAGTTCCTTTCACAGCATTCAGATATTGTGATTCCCCATTAATACCAATTTGCCTGCCTACTTGGTCTCAAAACAGCTCAGTCCCTACAGGCTTTTCTGAATCTCTCTCCTTTCTGTTTCCTGGTCACTTTTTTCCTCCCCCCTGCCCCAACTTTCTTTCAGTCCTATTTAATTATTTTTAACTCCAAGTCTTTCATTTTATCTGCTTTTTAGGGGAGCATATGACCTAGGTTTTGTTCCCAGCTGTACCACAGGCTCAATGTGTGGCTTTGGCCGAATCATTTAAACTCACTAAGTGGAATTTTCAAAAGTGCCTTCGTGAATTAAGAGTACAAGTCCCATTGTATTTCACTGCAACGTGCTCCTGTGTCACTTAAGCATTTCTGAAAATCCTACCCTTCGTACTTCAGTTTCTCCAGCTGTAAACGGTTAGACTTGCCATCCTTTACAAAGAGGGCTTTGAGATGCTCAAATGAAAAACGTCTCTCCCCATTACATACAGCCACATGCCCCATCAGTCGGACTTGTGGAAGAAAAATCTAGTAGGCCTAAACTAATAGGCCTAAAACTTTGATCAAGCTAACTGTGTGTATAAAGCATAAGAAGAGGGTGAGGAAAATTCCATTAAGAGGCAGATAGCAACAGTTCAGCTTAAAAATGTAACCACAACCACTAGAAGTTAGAAAACACCGTTAACCACAAAGGAAGCACGAGTTAATAACAGGTAAAACTTGTTTTTCTATATTCCAAATAAGGCAAAGCTACCGTTGAAGCTTGTACTATATGCCAAATAAGGAAAATGCTGTTGAAGGAAGTGTGCTTAACAGATTGTGGTTTTCAGCTATATAAGCTCCTGTATTTTCTGTTCATGGCAGAGCAGCTCCGGCTTACTCTCTCTGTATGCGCATGCTTAAATAAAGAGGACCTCAGGCTTTGTTCTGATCCAAACACAACGCGTGGTTAATTTTTCCACCACAGACTTGAGCTGTAGTTCCTTAGCTGTAAAAGAGTGGGGACTGCTGGCAGAATGATCTCCATTAGGGCCCCTTGCCCTTAGAATTCACTCCCTCTTCGTCCAAAATAGGCAGAGTTTTCTCCCCTTAGGGAGTGGGAACATTTCTGTGAATCTGAGCAGAGGAGAGAGGACTCTGGGGGGAAAGGGGCAGGAGAGACTTCAGTTTATTTCTAAATTTTACAGCTGTAAAGGTATGGTGAATTGAGAGTAAATAGGGAAACTTGTTTGTGTAAAATTTCATATTTTAATCATGTTTTTTCTATCACAGTATATATTGAAATGTAACACTGAGAGACCCCGATTGTCGGCGGGCGGGATCGAACCTGGGACCTCTGGAGTTAAATGCATGAGCCTCTACTGCATGAGCTAAAAGCGACAGGTCTCTTAGCTAAGGCTGTGGCAGATTCTTTAAGTGGTCTCGGTGCCACTAGAGGTGCCAGAACACCACACCCAGGAGGTGTGTGTGTTGGTTACCTAAATAATCAATCCATTAAATAAAAGCCAGTGAACATATTACTTCTGTAATGATCTTTCATAATGGTCACACCTTAAATGTTCTGTCCATTTTGAAAGGTTCTTCTATTTGAACAATATTTTCATCTACTTAAGATGGGGACTACTGTCTCTAAAAACTAGAATGAACATTTTAAGAAGGATTCCTGACATTATCTTCCATTTTTCACACCAGCACCCTGAATCCATGGCTCAAATTCTAATACACTTAGGTACGAGTTTAACTTTTTTATTTCTGTTTTCAGAACATGGACTGTATCACCAGAATGTCACAACTTGATCTCCTTGTGTCTCTGTCAGCCTTAGCCCCCAGTGTGGATACACTATATGGGAACTGTGTTTTCCTATATAAATCACAGTCAAAACAACTGGAAATAAAAACTGAAACACAAACGCACCAGAGAAAGGCAAGGACAGAGAGTAAATGCTGTACACACTGTGTAGACATTCTTTGGTATTTACTCACACAGGAGGTGATACAGTCACATGCTGCTGCTGGATTTTAAAAGCGATTTGATAATTTTATCATCAATAAAAGGATTCACAGCTACGCAGCACAAGCTCCGATAATACAGGCAATGTTCCAGGGCATAAGCAGAATGCTGAAGGGGGAAGGAAGGATTGCTCCCTCTATCTCTACACAATGAAGAACACTGAATAATTGGCTAGGTGCATTATGCAGGGGACAAAGATGCCACCCTCCTTGGGAAGCAGCCATTGTGTTGGAGTCAGGTTACCAGCCTGGGTGGTCAAACGAGCCAATCCACTACAGCAAGTTTTATCTCTCTAAATCAGAGGGGAAAAAAAGTCTCCTGAAAGACAGAAACTATATATTGCTGAGAGAGGAGTTAATAACATGGTTGATAATCTTGTAGAAGTGAAAGAAAAATAAGATTCAGGGAGACGAGGATGGCTTAAATTCAGTGACAAATCCAATATTCAGTAGTCAGTTAGATATTCTCCCCACACGGACAAAGAAAAATATCAAAATATCTTATGCTTGTTGTACCTGAAAAATGAGTTTTTGTGTTCTACTTCCTCACTCCAGCATCACATCCAACCTAGGATGCATCTAGGATGATAATAGAGCTGATGAAGTGATAGACATCTTTGTGAGTAAAGTTCTGTTTCTTTATCCCAGCAACACATTCACTTTTATTTTGAAGATTCATAGGGGTTCATTTAAAGAGCCAGTATTAGTCCCCCCACTCCTTTACCACACTTTACTCTCACACAAAACAATGACATTTGCGTACAAAAAACACCCATCCATTTAAAGAAAAATCTGTCTTTAGAACAATAGTTGAGACATGCAATCTAACATAAATCTCACATCATAACATGTTCTGTGTCGTATGCTGGGGCCAGATCCTCAGCTAGTGTACATCGACATGGCCTGCACTTGCTCCTATTGAAGTCAATTCTCATCAGTTTCAATGGATTGGGCCCAATGCATTAATATAGTTAAAGCATTGAAGAGAAAGGACTTGAAATAGCTAAGCAGATGGAAAAATGAGCTCAATTCCAGTCTGAGGCATCATTTTACTAAAAGAAGTGTTAGTGTTGGAAGTGTTATGTACAGCACAGCACTGTGCTTTGCCGTGTGTACTCTCTGGAAAACAAAAGCACGGGTGTGACTGAAATGAAGACAGACAGAATGTAATTTTGTCATTTGATGTGTAAACAGATTTAATGCAACAAAAATCATTGAGAAAACTCTCCAAAGGATATGTATTTTAATGTGTTATCATATTTCACATAGACTTCATGAAATTCAATTTCAATTACAGCGCCATTTACAAACAGTGCTATGCCTCCCTGGAAAACATATGGCCATCAAAACTTCAGACAAAACACTGCCAAAGTCTCTCATAAAAAATAAATAGCCATAAGCCAGTGTGTTATTGTCCTTTTAATATCTGCTGAATGCCTATAATTCTTCTCATGTCTGCCTCTGCTGTCAGCTTTCTGATATTTCGGTCTCCTTTTCACACACCTCCCCTTGAAGATGGGTCATACAGAAAATACTGGTATGAGCTGTGCTGTGGGTATTACTTAATTATTTTGGCTATTATCTTAAATTTCCAGCTGGGCTGCTGAGCAAAAAAGAAAACCCTTTAGTAGTTTACAGTATGGCTATGTACTCACACAACAGATGCTGCAGCCTGCTAGAACAGGGGAAACAAGCGGTGAGCTGCAGAGCGGCAAAGAGGTCCCTGGGAATACTGGGTTTAATGTAGCGACGCCCTGTCTGGTCAATTAATAAACTACTTCACAATTTATGTGACCCCAGTTCAATGAACTATAAAGTTCACTCCAATGCTTGATTAGACATCAAGGTTAGCAGAGTGTAAGAGGGCAGAGGGCACATTGTATGGAAGCAAGTACCTCCCCTCTGGGTGCCTTGTAAAGTAGAAGTTGGAAGGTGTATCCTAGCACTCTTGAGTCTATACCATTGTAGTTTAGGCTCAAAAGGGCATTACAGTAAGGAACACCAAACCATGCTCAGGACAGACAAATATATCTTCTTCTACACCTGTCAGGGGACTGGGTCTAAAGTGAACTAGCCAAATAGCATGTGGAGTTTATGCAGTCCCATGGTTCCTGCTGTTGACGTTCACACAGTGCCGAATTAACACACTGTGTGGCACTCTGAAAACACTAAGGACACATTTACATTTTACAAAGCAGTTGAAAATAGGTCAATGCATTCAATGTTCTCTATGAAATAGACTCTTTCCCCCCGCCATGGTGGTGCAGGCCAGGTATGAAATAAGGTATGTGGGTCCCCGGGCACACTTCTATAAATCAGTCAGATTTGCTCAGTGCAAATCTGGGGAGGAAGACAAAGTTGGATTTTAGAAAGTCCTGGATCCTGGGGCTGTACTATACCCAGCCTGCATCCTCCCTCCCCAGTACAAAATTACAGTAGCCTAAAGGCTTCTCTAACTTACTCTGTCTACTGATAGCTTTAAAGGGGGCATTCTGGGCATCACTGGGTGATAAATATGGCCAAGACATGGCTCTTTCCAGTGGATTTGCCCTCTATTTGAGGGATGGGTATAATTGGGCATAATTTTTAAGAGGGCTGACAGGACATCTTTCCCTAACTTTCAGTTTATAGGAACAACCTTATATTTCCACTCCCCCCACCCCCCATACATACTCTCCTGCCCACAGCTTTCAGCTTGGGGGGATGTGAGTTTTCCCCTCACAACTTTCAGCCCCACCCCCTACCTGGAGGGGTGGGAGGAAGAAGAAGACTGAGACTGAAACGAACTCATTCAGAATCCCCGTTGCCTGCAGTGGGTGGAAGCTGCGGGGTACCTCTACTGCCCATGCCAGCTCAGAGCTTGGGGGCCCACTGTCTCAGGTGGCAGGGGTACCTCACAGCTCCTTGCCATTGCAGGAGGCGGCGGGACCCTGCAGCTCACAGCCGCTGGGGCTGAAGTCACAGAGGTGTTTGGAATTCACGAATTCCGTGACAAAATTGTAGCCTTAGTCATGGATGATCTGCAGAAAAGTTCAGGCCACTTGGAATATCTGCCCACTACTACGAGAAAATTGATACCCAATCATGGGCCTGCAAAATCTAGGGAGCAGTCAGCCAGTTCCAAAGGTGAAGTGGTGCCAAGCGAGTCATATTTTGCACTCACTTTACTAACAGTTCAATCTATCGGTCAATACCTGGCCACCCGACATATTCTCTAGCCCAGGGGTGGCCAACCTGTGGCTCCAGAGGTTAATATGCGGCTCTTCAGAGGTTAAGATGCGGCTTCTTGCATAGGCGCTTGTCATAAATATAAAGGGAAGGGTAAACCCCTTTAAAATCCCTCCTGGCCAGAGGAAAAATCCTCTCACCTGTAAAGCGTTAAGAAGCTAAAGGTAACCTCGCTGGCACCTGACCAAAATGACCAATGAGGAGACAAGATACTTTCAAAAGCTGGGAGGAGGGAGAGAAAGAAAGGGTCTGTTTCTGTATGTATGCTGCTTTTGCCGGGGATAGACCAGGAATGGAGTCTTAGAACTTTAGTAAGTAATCTAGCTAGGTATGTGTTAGATTATGATTTCTTTAAATGGCTGAGAAAAGAACTGTGCTGAATAGAATGACTATTCCTGTCTGTGTGTCTTTTTTGTAACTTAAGGTTTTGCCTAGAGGGATTCTCTATGTTTTGAATCTAATTACCCTGTAAGGTATCTACCATCCTGATTTTACAGAGGGGATTTCTTTACTTCTATTAAAAGTCTTCTTGTAAGAAAACTGAATGCTTTTTCATTGTTCTCAGATCCAAGGGTTTGGGTCTGTGGTCACCTATGCAAATTGGTGAGGATTTTTACCAAACCTTCCCCAGGAAATGGGGTGCAAGTGTTGGGAGGATTCTGGGGGGAAAGACGTGTCCAAACTACGTTTCCCAGTAAACCCAGTTAGAGTTTGGTGGTGGCAGTGGAGATCCAGGGACAAGGGATAAAATTAATTTGTACCTTGGGGAAGTTTTAACCTAAGCTGGTGAAAGTAAGCTTAGGAGGTTTTCATGCAGGTCCCCACATCTGTACCCTAGAGTTCAGAGTGGGGGAGGAACCTTGACAGCGCTGACTCCAGGACTGGAGCTACAGATGCTAACTTTCCAATGTGCTGGATGGTGCTCACTGCTCAACCCCCACTCCATCCCTTCCCCCAAGGCCCCTGCCCCTTCTTCTGAGCCTGCCATGCCCTCACTCCTCCCCTCTCCCCCCCAGAGCCTCTTGCACATGAGAAACAGCTGATTGCGGCAGGCAGGAGGCGCTGATCGGCGGAGCTGCTGGTGGGCAGGAGGTGCTGCGGGGGGGGGGGGGGGGCTGCTGACGTTTTACTGTGGCTCTTTGGCAATGTACATTGGTAAATTCTGGCTCCTTCTCAGGCTCAGTTTGGCCACCCCTGCTCTAGCCAATGTCTTCATCTTGACTACACCAAGGTGTTCTGTATTTTTCTCTTCCGGGATCCTTGCCTGTAGTTTCATAGGAATGATGGCACAAATTCCCCACATTAAACAACCTTGAGCAACTGTGATTTTATTACTTTGGGGGATGAATGGCTCCACTAAGGTATTTTTTTGCTTGTTGTTTGTTTTGGTATCCTCTGAGTAACAGGAAGTATGCCAGTTTGTTCCACATAGAACTTTTCAACAGCTGTAAGTTCATCTTGTTGTGTGGAACTTGTACCCAACAGTGGTGGTCGGGATAACTCAGCAGCATTACAATGTCGAGCCATTCCCTTACATTTGACGGCCTATTTATGGGCTGCCAAGAATAAAGTCCATTTCTGAACATGAGCAGTGGCCATTTCTGGAATGCCCCTCTTGAGGTTAAAATGGACAATGGTTTACAATCTGTCACAAATGTAAACTTACTACCATACAGATTCTGTTGAAATTTCTTAACTCCCCAGATGAGATGCAAGGTTTCATAGTCTTTCTCGGCATAGTTGCAGTCTGCTGGAAGCACAAAGCATCAGGCATCACATGGAAGATCACTGCTCCAATTCCATGGGGTGAGGCATCACATACCAGGGAGATTTCTAGCTCCGGGTTTTAGTGAGTTGACACTTGCTCAGAAGTAATTAGCTGAGACTGGGACAGGGAGCCTTGTGGGGGGGGGTATTGAAACATAGAAAGGTGGGGTTGGAATGGACCTCAAAAAGTCCTCTACTCCATCCCTGTATGCCAAGACAAGATCAAGTAAACAGGTGTTTATCCAACCTGATCTTTAAAGTATCCAGTGACAGGAATTCCACAACCTCCCTTGGACACTCATTCCAGTCCATAAATATTCTTATAGTTAGACAGTTTTTCCTGATCTCTAATGTAAATCTCTCATCAGTAGACATGGAGAAAAATTGATCACTGTCCTCTTAATAACAACCCTTAACAAATATGTAGAGTGTTATAAGGTTCCTTCCCTCACTCTGCTTTTCTCAAGGCTAAACATGCTAAACCTTTTAACAGTTTTTTTGCTCTCCTTTGGACTCTCTTTCCAATTTGCATATATCTTTTCGAAAGTGTGTGAGGATGGGGCTGGGAGATAGTAGTGGGAGGAAGACAGAAACTGGATGATTATTCAGGGAAGTAGTGCCTGGGACTGGCTGGGTAAGGAGACTAGGAGCGAGTTGGTGAGGGAGAAATGGAAGGGAAGGATTGGAGGCCAGTGGTGGTGGGAAAATAGTTTGGATGAGGAGGCGAGGGAGGTTGGGACTGGCTGGGCAGTGGGTAATGGACTAAGACTGGATGAGGAGCCTGGGGAAACTTGTGGAAAAAAAATAGTATGAGATAATGTAGTTACAGACTTTATTGTAATGCATACAGACTAGGACAGGGGAGGGCAAACTACAGCCCGCAGGCCAGATCCATCCCATCAGAGCTTTCAATCAGGCCCGTGGGATTGCCAGCCCCATGGCGCAGTGCGGCTAAGGCAGGCTCCCTGCCTACCCTGGCCCTGCGCTGCACTTGGAAGCAGCTGGCACCACGCCCCTGTGGCCCCTGAGGAAGGCGGGGGCAGAGGGTTCTGTGCGTGGCCCTCGCCTGCAGACACCTCCCCCTGCAGCTTCCATTGGCCGGGAATGGGAAACTTCAGCCAGTGGGAGGTTCAGGGGTGGTACCCGCATTCGAGGGCAGTGTGCAGTGGAGCTGCCTGCCCCACCCCCACCCCCTGGAGCCACTGCCAGACATGCTGGCCACTTCTGGGAGCAGCAAGGGGCCAGGGCAGGCAAGGAGCCTGCCTTAGCCCCACTGCACACTGCTGCCACCCCAGAGCCCACACCTCGAACCCCTCCTGCGCCCCAACCCCTTGCCCTGAGCCCCTTCCTGCACACCACACTCCCTCCCACACCCTAAACCCCTGACCCAGCCCTACATTCATGGCCCTGCATACAATTTCCCCACCCAGCTGTAATAATAATCCACATAGCAGTTAACAGCTGGGGTCCAGTGTTTGCCTCCAGGGGTGAGAGTAGGTATGAAAAGTAGCTGTGCAAGAAAACAATATTGGACATTAATTCATTTCACATTTGCAGTTTTCCTTGTTAAAGACAGTTGATTGAAACTGATTATTGTCAAAAGAATTCCATACAGAAAAATGATGTGTGCTTAAGGACCTGTCAGTTAAGACACGACTTACATCGATTCCAATAAAATTGGTTGCCAGAATGATAGTCAAAGTTGATGTGGTTAATTAAGGCATAGTATTCACTGATATGGAGCAATAAATAGCTTTTGAAGTTTGATTAAACACTGAAATCTAGTGTTTTAAACAAACACAGACAATATTTAATGTAAGAGCATTCCAGGCCAGAGATATTATTGCTTCAGAACAAATATATAGACTTTCAGTCCATTCATCTGTCCCCAAAGTGAAACATGTCAGGGATGGGACATTGGTACGTTATCATTGCCATCCTATTAGTACTGATGTTGGGGGCTCAGCAATCTGAGCAGCAGTGGGATGAAATAGATAGGTCTTCAGAATCGAGAATGGCTGACAAATGAATAGGAGTGTGACTCAAGAACCCAAGCCTCAGAAAGAAGATTAAAAACACTTTTGCTTCATTTTTGTTACATTTGGTTGGCTGAGATTGTTCGCTTGTTGTGTCATTTGTGATAAAAGGTAAAGCGGGAAGAATAAACATCATGAATCAAAAGAGGGATTGTCATGCAGCAGTGGATTGCTGGAAATGATGGAGAAGATAAAGAAAAAATTATATTTAGGACTTGTGTACACTTACAGGGCTGCAGCTGCACTGATGCTTCTGCGGTGCTGTAGGGCTTAGTAAAGGTGCTATCTACGCAGATGGCAGAGCTTCATGGAGAAGCAGTAGCTAAGTTGACAAGAGAAGGCCTCCTGTCAGCACAGCACTCTCAACACCAGGAGTTAGGCTGGTATAACGGCGTCGGTCAGGGCTGGGCATTATACTGACATAGTTATACTGATATTAGTAGTGTAGATCAAGCCTTAAATTCTATAATGCCCATCACTGTAGTATCTATCTGTCGTAGTACTTCTAGGGCCGCCATTACTGTAGTACCTGAGTGACTCACAATCTTTAATGTATTTAACCACAGAACACCCACAGGAAGTGGGGAAGTGCTATTATCCCCATTTTACTGATGGGCAATATCAATCTATGCACAATGTGCCCAGCCCATTTGATGACATCATCATCAGCCAGGTGGAGAGCCGGTAGCCCGCCATCAGAATAAGTCAGTGGGCTCTCATCAAGGATATGCAACATAGTCTGATGTTGACCACAGCTGCACTGAGGGTCATTAGAAAAAAATCCCCATTTAAAGAGATTGGTGACACAGTTGCCCTGTCCTGTTCAAAACTGGTTCAGAGATGATCACAGGTGCCTTGATGGACAGATGGTGGGTCAATGACAAGAGAGTGCTTAATGACCGTCATTGCTGACCACTCATTGCACTAAGCAGATTCCACCATCATGTCCTGTCGTGGCATAAATTACCATCAAGGATGTCTAGAAGACAGGCGAGCTGGTGGGTGGTTGAAGAGGCCTGTGTACAATGGCAGGTCACTATTCTCATGGACCTTGGCCAGCAGCATGACAGTAACATAGCACCGCTTCATATTCACCATGAGATAGCCTCTAGGTATTAGTAGCCATAGCAACGGAGTTGCCCATAAGGTCCCAGTAACAATACACATTACTTTGTTAAGCTCTACATCGACCAGCTTCGTGTGAGATGAGCAACACCAGACAGGAGCACAGTACTCTTCAGTTGAATAGCAGAGGGCAAGGGCTGATGTTCTCAGCGTACAGGCACTCCCACCCCAAGTTGAACCGGCCAATTTTCTGAGCTGGTTGTTTTGAGAGCTGACTTTGGCTGCTGTCTTACTCAAGTGGTTGCAGTACATTAATGATCTATCCAATGTCACACCGAGGTAAACCGAGTATGGATCATGCTGTTGAGGAAAACATTTAACTCGTGGCTTGCGCTTGCTTTATGCAGGTGAAATACACTAGAAACAGTACAGGAAAAGCTTGGCTGCAGGAGCCATCAACTACAATAGTCTACCACGAGCTTCATGTAAGCATTCAAGACCTTGTCAATTTCTGAGAAGGACTGAGCTGGGTAGCTGCAGCAGCTGTCATCAGCATATATAAACTTGTGCAAGAGAGTCACTGACAGGTCATTGATGTACACATTGAACAGTATTGGTTCAATACGGCGACAACTCCTGGTCATGTGCCGCCAATGTACTGCTAGCCTTCAATGAGGAGATGAGAGACAGAATCTAAGTGAATTGCCCAGGAGGTCTGTATTGGATTAGAAACTTGAACCCGGGTCTCCCCAGCCCTATTATAGTGCCCTACTCACTGGCTCATCATGCATCTCCAACCTAAGGCTGATAGAAATATTTAAGAAAATGTCATGTCTTTACAAAAATGTCCAAGGAAAAGCCAAATTAATTAAAAACTTCACTTGTTTTTTACAGCTAAAAAGGTCATACAAAGGCTGAAAAATTAATTAGTGTGCAGAAGGACTTGGACAGGTTTTTTTTCTTACAGAAGTTAAACAGCTTTCACTGAATCCCAAGATATCAGCTTCCTGGGCATGGGATAGAAAGACAACATATATATGCATAATAGTGATGTTCCCTGCCACTATGTTGTTTTTCAGAACCAAAGGAAAAATACAACATAGTATCAAAAGGCGCATTATATGCAAAGTGTATTTCACAATCTCTCATTAACCACAACCTCCTGCTGCCTTTATTCCTTAGTAAATGATTTTACTATACATTTTAACAGGCCAATAAAAATATATAGCGGGCCATGAGTGATGTCTACCATTTTACTTTGCTGGGTTCATTAAGCATGAATAACCCACTATGCTATGAACTGTGTCTTTAAGATACATTACCCTGTTCCTGAACATAGACAAAGTTCACATTAATGCAATTAGCTGGGCTCTCAGGTTTAGAACATTTTTGCGCACGAAGGCTGCTTGTAGTTTGGACCAAAAAAATAGGAACCAGCCTCAGCCCGAACACTGAATAAAAATTCAATTCTTTCAGCTTTGGCTATGTATTCTCCTTCATTATCTGAGCCTGAATAGGCCTGCCTACATGTCTTAACAGTGCTAGCTGTGCAGCTCTGTACTTTCCATGCATATTGTACACATGAGACAAGGGAAATTACTTTAAAAAAGTAAAATTAAAAACTACGAGGTCTACTAAGAACTAATGATGAGCTCCGGCTAGATGTCAGCCAATGTTAAATGCCTGTTGAGGGCTGGAAAGAAAAGGGTAAAGGAATGAAGGAAGTTGTTCGCTATAGGCCACTCGGGTTTGTCTACACAGCTAGTTATTCCGAGGTTTCAGAGTAGCAGCCGTGTTAGTCTGTATTCGCAAAAAGAAAAGGAGGACTTGTGGCACCTTGGAGACTAACAAATTTATTTGAGCATAAGCTTTCGTGAGCTACAGCTCACTTCATCGGATGCATTCAGTGTGGGTACATACAGGATGTCAAAATCGGGGACTACTCTGGAACTCTGCATTAGGTGAAGTACTTCAGAGTACTTAATTTCTTTTGGCTTCCAAAAACTAGATTCCCTCCCCTGCCCCCCCGATCCCGCAAGTAGTTATGTGTTAAGTACTGCAGTCCTTAGCCATTTAAAATATCCATTGAAGTCTATGAAAATTTTTCCTAAATAAGGAGGTCAGGCCTGGCCCCAAAATTAGGAAACACCTGATCAGAACAAGCTGTTCATGATCAGAAATGTTGGGAAGTGAAGGCACTGCAATTACTATTCCTGCAGGGAAAATTTGGGAAGTGGCTTCAGTATTTCATTCTAGGTGCTGCTGATAAACTGTAGACTTCCTTTTGGAGACCGTTCCTGCTGTTCCCTTTTGTATAAGACTAATGAAGGGGTAGACTGTCACAAAGTGGAGTTCTTACTCTCCAGGATCTTCAGGCTCTATTACCTTCAGCAGTAAACGTCTTTAAAATCTTATCTGCCCTGACAGCACAGTGAACCTAACAAAATTGGCATGAAGCAGCAGATTTGCTAGGCAGACTTCTAAGTGGTCTCTAATTTCTACTGACACTCATTCTGAACACTGACCCCTCCCTCCCAGCTCACATTAGACGTTTCGAGTGCGTGAAGGCAGGATTTTATGTCCTAGAGTATAACAAACTGATTTAATCAGCCAAAAGCATGGTGATAAAATGCTTAAGTAGATTATATTAAAATGCCATACTTGTGTTTGCATGAGCAAAACTGTTTGGTCCTGTAAGTAGTACTTTTCATTACCATGTTCCTAGTTACACATCACAAATATCAATATTATGTATATCAAGTATATATTACTCATAGATAATCATTTTTCAGCATCCTGAAAACATTTTATACTTCATGTAAGATTGGAATGCTTTCAGAGACCTTCTACAGCGTCGGCTATAAGTGTACTCATTTCCCATTAAGACAATTAATGGCATCAGGCTGGATTAACTAAAATGCAAATCTTGTTTCCACAATGTGACAACCTGTGTACAAGCCCCTTTAATGCCTTGTGCATGTTTCTGCAGCCCACAAGCTCAAAGCATTGCTAACGTAAAATATTAAGTGCTTGTCTACACTGGCCCTTTACAGTGCTGCAGCTTTCTTGTTCAGGGGTATGAAAAAAATCCACCCCTGAGCGCTGCAAGTTTCAGCGCTGTAACACGCCAGTATAGACAGTGCCCCAGGGCTGGGAGCCGTGCTCCCAGCGCTGGTAGCTACACCCCTCATGGAGGTGGTTAAAACGTTGTCAGAGAAGACGTGCCCTAAGCCTCATATGGAGAAAGACATGGGTGGGGTTAGATGTCTGGCTTCCAGAAATAGCACTAGGAGATGGCAGATCAGTGGGACACGTAGCTCAGCCATGGCCTTCACAGTCTCCAGATCCTTGTAATGGCATTGGAACATGCAACATTTAACTGTTTGGATCCTGGAATCCCACATGATGATTCAAAAAGCAGAAGGTCCTAGCAGATTCCAAGCATCCCTAAGGCAGGCGATGCCTATGCACTGGTTGATGTGGAGGAGAGGCTGTGCTCAAGGAGGTGGGTGGCTGTTTGGGGGAGCCTGGAAGGTTTTCAGGAAGACTGGGGTTGGTGAATGAGGCTAGTGGGGAAAGGCTTGTGTAGTGGGGCAATTGCTCTGGAAAAGGAGTTTAGTGTGTGTGTGGGTGGGGGGGGGAAGATATTTTACATATAGGGATAATATTTTATAACAAGCCTTATCATTAAGAAATAAATTACTGTGTATCCATATTTTTCCTTTGCCTGCCCTCCTATTTCCCTACCTGTTCTTTGGAAATACCTGCTCTCACAGATGTATATTGATCTTTTTAATGGTTCTCCTGATGTCCCAATGGCTATTCTTGCAAACATTTGCCCTTACACAAAATGGCTGTTCTCTCCCATTACTTGCAAAGGGACTGAGGTCACAGGTTGTCCTCAGTCAAGATGGCTGCTCTCTGTACTCTATAGGTTGGAAACTGTGAAGAGGTTAGGGGAGAGTGGGGAGCAGGAGGTAGACTGAAGAGGCAGATGGGGATGTGCGGGAATGTGGACAGCAGGTATGAGACTTGGAGAAAATCGGGCTTAATCAGCTGCTGGGCAGCTGAAGCGAAACGGGGTGTTTCTGGTCACTGCTGCTATGAGTGGTAGACACAACATTTTACACAATCGTAACATGTAGAGGCTCATCCCTTTGATAGAGTGCATGGTTACAATTTATGCCCTTTCCTTGAATTATGCTGAATATACCAGTTTAATTCCCAGTCATCTCGTGTGACCTCCTGGCTAATCTCTTCTGGCACTGTCTGAGACTCACACTCAGCCAGCATTTGGGAGAAGAGGCGCTTGCATGCTGAGAACAAACTGAAAAAAGCTCCCTACAGTAGGGTGGGGATGTGAAAGAAATGTCAACCAGCTGAACCATGTTCTGGGAGAAGAAAGAAACATCCCTTTTGGAACTGGTTCTCTTGTGCTACTGCTTCAGGACCCTGAGTCAAGGTATGGCCTTAGACCTGGGTCTCTGGAGCTAATGGTAACAGCACCTTGGTCTCCATCAATATGGCCAGTAGCACAAATATCACTTTTCTGCAAGGTGGCCAACATTACATCAGCTTCAAAATACCAACTGTAATTAATTTTTTTTTTAAAAAAAGCAAACACATTTCACAGTTTATTGATGCTGAGAATTACTTCTTACTCAATGACCTTCCAGAGCACTATGCAGCGTAAAATAGATCATTTTTCTCAAGGGTTATAATGTGAATCTGCAGACGTATCAAACCTCCATTATCTAAGCCCTTCAGGCTAGTCTCTTAAGGTTAGCTATTATAACCATGCGCTGTAGCTGGTTTTTGGCTTAACTGCAAGCTTCCATAAATTTGTGGGTTCAATTCACAACCTGAATATTCTTTTAAGGACAGTTTTGTCTGAGAGTTATATTTATTAGGCTCAGTCATTAACATTAAATTGCTAATGGAGTTATTCATCTAATGCAGCACATAGCCTTTTTTCTGATTCTGTGATTATCATCAGCTCGTTCAATCTCACACATAGTTAGGGCTCAGCATTGAATAATATTGTCCATTAGCTTTAAATTGATAACAGGCCGCTATGTATGTGAAACATGTGTCTTTTATCTTAGCATCATAATTTCTGCTAGTCAATGCGATGGCATCCTTCTTCAAAATAAAAAAAATGGAAAATACATGCTACTGGTAATGCTTTGATTAGCTAATGAACATTACATTTGTTAGACAGATTTCAATTAATTAGAGATGTCTCAAGTGCTTCCACAAAAAATTGTAGATTATAAACCCAGAAGGGACCACTGTATTCGTCTAGTCTGACCTCCTGAATCACAAAAGCTATAGGATTTCCCTGAATTAATTCCTGTTTGAACTAGAGCATATCATTTAGAAAAAAAACATGCAATCTTGCTTTTAAAATGCCCAGTGATGGAGAATCTACCACAACACTTGGTAAATTGTGAACACTGAGCTCCCCCACTCCCTTCTCAGTTTTCTTTTCTCAAGTCTAAAAAGGTCCATGTTTTTTTAACCTTTCCTTATATGCATGGCCCTACCAAATTCACAGTTCCTTTTAGCAAATTTCACGATCATAGCATCTTAAAAATCTTGAATTTCATGGTTTCAGATATTTAAATCTTAAATTTCATGGTGTTGTAACAAAGCATGAATATGTATTTTAAAACAGCAAAATATAAATATGAAAAGTGCCATTATAGGAGGGCTTGTGGTACTGCCACCCTTCCTTCTGCGCTGCCTTCCGAGCTGGGCGGCTAGCCAGTGGTGGCTGCTGGGTGGGTGCCCAGTTCTGAAGGCAGTGCAGAAATAAGGGTGGCAATACCGTGATCCCCCTACAATAGCCTTGTGACCCCCTTTTAGGTCATGCCCCCTCAGTCTGAGAAATGATGCCTATAATATAGGGTAAAAGGACACAAAAAACCCAGATTTCACAGTCCTTGATGTGTTTTTCACAGCCGTGAATTTAGTAAGACCCTACTCATATGTCAGGGTTTCTAAACATTTTCTCTTTTTTGTTACTCTCCTCTTGGCTTTGTCCATGTCTTTCCTAAAATGTGGTGCCCAAAATGGGACAAAGTGGCCCCCTTGGGGTTGTCATCAGTGCTGAGAGGAACAATTACCTCCTGCATCTTACATATAACACTCCTCTTAATACATCCCAGAATGATTAGCCTTTTTTTAAACTGCTTCACATTGTTGGCTCAAACTCAATTTGTGATCCACTAGAACCTCCAGATCCTTTTCCATAGTATTACTGCCTGGCCAGTTATTCCCCATTTTGTATATTTGCACTCGATTCTTTTTCTCTAAGTGTAGTACTTTGCACTTATCTTTATTGACTTTCATCTTGTTGATTTCAGAACAATTCTCCAATTAATAAAGGTCATTTTGAATCCTAATCCTGTCCTCCAACATGCTAGTAACCCCTCCCGGCTCGGCATCATCTGCAAATTTTATAAGCATACTCTTTATCTAATTTCGTAGTCATTAATGAAAACGTTGAATAGTATCTGACCCAGGACAGATCCCTGCAGGAGCCTGCCAGATCCAGCCTCCCAGTTTGCCAAGGAACAATTGATAAGTACTCATTGAGGATGGTTCTCCAATTAGTTGTGTACCCACTTTATAGTAATGTAATCTAGACCACATTCCCCTAGTTTGATTATGAGAATTTCATGTGAGACTGTCAAAAGACTTACTAGAATCAGGCTGTAGGATTTCCCTGAATTAATTCCTGTTTGAACTAGATCATGTCTTTTTGAAAAAAAACCATGCAATCTTGCTTTAAAAATGTCCAGGCGAATCTACTACAACACTTGGTAAATTGTGAAGACCGAAGCCCCCCAGCTTCTCAGTCTTCTTTTCTCAAGTCTAAACACGTCCAGTTTTGTTTGGCCTTTCCTCATATGCATGGCCCTACCAAATTCATGATTCATTTTAGTACATTTCATGATCATAGCATTTTAAAAATCTTTAATTTCACAAGGCCGTTAATCCTGTCAAAGAAGGAAATTAGGTTGGTTTGGCATGATTTGTTATTGTCAAAAGTCATGCTGGGTATTACTTATCACCCTGTTACCTTCCATGGTAGGTCCCTCGTGTGCCTAAGGAGACTAAAGAGAAACAAAAATGTTGTGCTGGCTTCCCTGTCCTCTCTGGCGAGAGTGGTTAGAAGACCTGTGGATTTTGGTGTCTGTAAGGATTTTGGAGATCTGCAGAGATGTAAGCCCCGGACTGTGTAAAGACAGCAGCTTGTGGCTCCATTGGCCACCCCGATGGCAGCAGATCATCCACTGGAGCCATGCTGCCATTGGCAGAATACCCTGTGCTGTGCATCAGCATGGAGGAGGACCTCGAGTTAGATAATACAGCTTGTAGTCTAAGTTATCAGTTTCATGCTATTACTTTTAGTTAAATAATTCCCTCTTCTCCTGGGTTTCACACCTTCTGCTTGCAATGAAGGTGTATTTGATCTGTTGTATGAGAACAAAATTCAAATGATCCAACCAGTGGACCAAATTCGGTGATGAATCCTGGTCACATGCCACCCGAGACACATTGCATATATGTTAAAACAATGACGGTTTAAAGCTTCCTGACCCATCATACCAGCTCAGTTTAAGATTAAAAGTATGAAAAGATTTTTAAAGTATGAAACAAACGAAGTTCACAACAAACATGTCTGTAGTCATACTGGATTCAGCTTTTATAGCCAAGGAAATAAATATTTCCTGCTTGTTTAAAGATGCCCAAGTCCTGTGCTATAGCGAGCTGGAATTGAGATGTACAGGTGAGTACCTTGTCACATAGATAAGGAAGTGTTGAATAGAAGTTAGAAAGGCAATGATTCTGCTTCAGTACTGAGCGCTGATTATAGCCTTTGGATGAACACAAATGCTTCCTGTCACATTGAATGAGGCCAAGAATGAGAAGACTATGCTCTAATTCCATAGATAGAGAGATATATATAATGAAATTTAGTGGGCTGGGCATGTCTCTTCTCTTACAATCTAGGCAACCTGTAAAAAAGTGAACTGTGCAGTCTGTTAGAATTGACAGGGAAAGGATAATGTAATAAAACACATTACTACTTTCACTCCCTGTACTGGACATTATTATTCTGATGTCTGGTCCTAGTCAAAGAGCTTATAATGTGTACAGAAAATGACATCATGAAAGCATGCTTGCAGCAGTGATTTCAACAACCAAAAAGAGAAGTGATAAACATTTAGATCTTGCATCAATCTTAAATTTGTCACAATGTATTTGTCCAATAAGGAATTTATGAATGACAGTATAATTCCAAATTTCTTAAAATTGAAAGTGTGACCACATTTCATATTTTACTATTTCAAAATGCGTTTATGACAGTCGTATGCTTCTTTTTTTGCTTCATTAACGTATCCAGTTTTCAAGGGATTTTTTAAACTTAATTATACATTTTTATTTTATGTTCTTGAAAAGACACCCCCTCGCCCCCTGCTATTTTTAAAGCAGAAGTTATGTATAGTCTAGGATACCATACTTTCAACATCATTTTGTTCATCTTTGAGATTATTGCTTTTGGATAAACAAAACTCTTCCAACGGGTCAAAAGCATGAAAATTCAGACGGGCAAGAGAAAAAAAAGTGTTTTTTTTTGCCACATAATTAGTAGTTCTTTTCCCTGAGAAAATCCAATTGTAGATGACCAGATTGGTTAATCCAATCAGGACTACTCAGAGATATGGTCAATTTTTCAATCCTATGATGGTCATTAATTTATAACAAAAGCACATGATGAGAGACAAGGTATATGAGGTAAAATCTTTTATTGGACCAACTTCTGTTGGTAAGAGAGACAAGCTTTTGAGTTTACACAGAGCTCCTCTTCAGGTCACTCTGTGTAAGCACAAAAGCTTGTGTCTCTCCCCAGCAGAAGCTGGTCCAATACAAGCTATTACCTCACAGCTACAACAACACTGCATAGTACGTGATGAGAGCACTGATGCAGTTGACAGATATTCTTAAACTGGTGCAGATGATGTTTACACAGGGCCTATGTGCAACTTTAACAGTCCAGCGAGTTTCAATCTTGGAAGCAATGAGTCAAGTGCTGCACTAATGTATAGCAGTGAGGCCAGAAAATTGTTGGTGTCCTGTCAGTCCTTCACACTTCACAGTGGGAAAGATGAACTTTAATCCATATTTCCTGTCCAGCCCTTCAAAGCATGACAACACGCTTTATCTGTTGCTGCAGTACTAGGCACTTGCTTTCAGCCCTAACGCTTGCTGTGTTCTGATGACCTTGCCTACTTAATCATAACTGGGAGTCAAGTGACTTTTACGGGACACGAATTTTAATTAGCCTTCACATTAATTGTGAGGGTACTTTGTCTAGAGTTCCTCTGATTGTGATAATTAATTGGCTGTCATAGTCCAACCTCCTGTCTTGCAGAGTCCATTGAACAGCTTCTTTTCAAATATTTATAAAGAGGTTTTAGTGCACGTCACTGAAAGCTACATCAATATTTTAATTTCAAGTCGAATAACCCCATTGTCAAATAAAACACAGAAGATGTTGTAAGTCATAGAAGGCTTAAATTAAGCAGTTTTTGAATTGTTGTATTTTATTCTGGTGCATGAATTTTTTTTAAAAAAAGTAACCTCCCTTCAATACATGAAAGAAGATAAAGCAAAGGACGATAGAATAATTAATAACATGGAAATGCTATCAAGGAAAATACAAGGAAGAGGTACAGATTGTTTTGACTCCTAGGACTTTCAAGAAGATTAGAATAGCTAGGTTTCTTCAGAATAATCAACCCACAATCTTCAATTAAACACTTAAATATTAATTTTCATCTAAAATGGTCAGTTTATACAGAACAAGCTAACACAAAATGTAAACTAAAATTGTGGTTTGCTTTTTAAAAATGTTCTGGTTGTAAGTAACTTTCAAGCGCCGAGTCAAAAATCAGACAATCCTATTCTGAAAGACCGGCAGAGACATTGTATCTTTAACTAGCAATCACCCCTCTGGCACTATGAGAGCTGGGACATTATTGTCAAAATGTTCTGCAAAAAACTTTCTCAAAAATAGTGTGAAATCCATTACATAAATATTTGACAAGGCATTTATCATTCCAGATTTGTAGTTGACCGAACAGTTTAAAAAAAACCACTCTACATGTATTTAAAAATATTGCAAAATTAAATAAATTATTTGTGCATATAAATAATAAAAATGATTATAATTCATATGAATGGAAACATATGCATATAGAATGCAGTACTGTGGACCAGAAGGGAGCTCAAAAACTTGAGTACAACCCAAATATTGACTGTATTCACTGACAGCCACTGGATGAGGACGGAATAGAATTGTGTGTTAGAATCCTGTTACTATAGCTCTCAGTGACACCGTGATAGTTAAGCCTCACCAAGAGAATGAAAAATTCAAATTGAAGTATAGCTATAAGCAAAGATAATGGGTGAAATCCTGGCCCTGTTGAAGTCAGTGGGAGTTTTGATGATGCCATTGTCTCTTTCACTGAAACCTCTGAAGTCCTGAGGAAGTTAGGTGAGAACTAAGTACACATATAAAAGAAGGTAGCATGCTCTTTTAACTCCTGTGTTTATTTGTATTTTATAAACCACAGAATGAAAATTTGGTGCTGTGCTGTAACACGAAACATGTAGTTCTTCTTCAAGGGTTTAGCCACATGAATTCCACTTCTAGTGTGCCGGCACCCCAGGAACATGAGACTGGCATTTTTTTGAAAAGGTGTGGCCATGGGGTACAGCCCTTTTGATATAGCTGAGTGTATAAAGGGTGGAGTGGATGCAATTGCCCCTCCAGTTCCTTTTACCAGTGGGGAAACTAGAGCATGGCCCCACCAGTCTGGCCCTCTAACCCTGCCCCCATGCAGCTTTCTAACTCCACCCCCATGCTGCTGAAGGCGGGGCCATTCTGATTCCACTACACCACTGCTTTTTACCACCCATGACTGTGAGAGGGAATCCATGCAGTGTCCTGGGTGATTGTTTCCTCTCTAGTTATTTCTTAGTGTTCAAGTTATAATTATCTGTGTATTTAGAGTTAGCTAGTTTAAGCTTGTTGGGGTGTGGGATGTGAAGGAAAAGGAGTAGTAGTTTTCTCATCTGGGAGGGATCTGACACAGGACCCCCCTGGACGTGGCAGAGTCAAAATCTACAGGATTCAAATCCTGGCCCTTCTGTGAAGCCGCTGTTTCCATTAACAGTAGATGTGCTAAGTGCCTCTTCTGCCTTGGTGAAGCTCGTATATAGGCAAGTGCTCTATATGTCATTGAAAAGGATCCAAAAAGCAAGGGAGTTCCCCTGAATCCTTTCCTCTTCGAGGTCTATGAGAGCCTCTTCAGTTCCTGCGGGAGAGAAGACTGTCAAACCAGCTGTGACACTTTCTCAGGGTGTCCAGGACTGTGAGTCACCTTGTTACCCCCTTGCCTCAGCCAGGGAAAGACTTGATGGTGGTAAACTGGGTATCAGCCCCCAGACTGTTAGCTACGAGACCACCTCCTCAGAACTCTGCCAACCCGTACATTGCCTTGAGATTAACACTTGCTGTATCCAGTCCCCGAGCTCCTCTGAAGCATTCCCCTGTAGTGTCCAGCCCCTGTCACTTGACGCTCACAGCAACTATCCATTCCACTAAGTACAGTAGGGAACAGCATACACACATCTTGATTGGTACAACTCAGGATGTTTTGACTCTAACTCATTTTTGTTAATTTAAACTTTTAATCTGTGTCTTGGCTTAAAAGACAGATTTCCATTTCAAGGCTTATTTCACATTTATATTTTTAATTCAGCAACCTTGAAAACAGACTGGTGAACATTGAATTATTTTGCGAGAGTCATCTGTTCATTACTCAAATTAATCAGTTTATTTACAACAAAACAAACATAACGACCACTATTCATAGTCAGGGTGGCTAGACATTAAGTAATTCCATAGAAGCAGGCTATATGGTGCTTTTGGACTTCTCGATACCTTCCTTGACTTCTCCCCTGGCTGTTTCAGATCCCTTCCTCTCCACCTATATATGTGAAACTGAGGTTTTATTTATCAGAAAGTGTGGCCTGTGCTCCTATTTATTATATCCATACATACCCCCCCCAAATATATATATAAAGGAAAAACTGAGTTTTGCTGCTAAAATCCACCATGCTTTACTTTTCCAAAAGTTTTTACATTCTCCAAAGTCACAGACTAATTCAACATCCTATTAAGGATTCTGGACAGCATAGTCCAGCAAGCATTTTCCTATACTATATTACTATATTAACTATTATCATTAAGACCACAACTAGAGAGCATCTAAAGCACAATATGCACATATTAATGTGTGCTGCTATCTATGCAGTAGTAACCTGGCACAAGGAAGTAAAGTGATCCTTTATGCCCCCTTATACTCTTGTGCCACCTCACAAGCTGGGCCATAAATTAGAAATCCTTATTTTCTTCACCACATTTCACAAATGCAGCAGTGATAACCATGTGATGAATTACCATTTACCTTTGGCAAGCACACCTATTCTCTGCTCACTACTCTGTCTCCCCAAGACTAGTTCCAGAATTGCAAACCCCAGAATAGCTTCAAAGAGATGCCCATGGCTTGAAAGGCAAGATTCAGCCCTCAGCTATTTTTTTATACATATATTTGTCTTGACTTTAAGGTTGATGACCTTGAGGACTTTTTACTTGAGACAGAGGGGTTTCCAGTTTCCAAGTGGGACCCAGCACTTGCTTCTAAGCCTTGGAAGGGCAGAGATAAGCAATATTGAGTCCTAGATTGGCCATGGATTTAAGATCTGAGTCATCCCCCCTCCACACACACACATATACAAAGGGTAGTGGGGGCATTTGTTTTCCACAGTGAATTACTTTTCTATGAAACACAATGGTTGTATTTGTATATTGCACTTATTGCACATTACAGCAGAGAGATTTATAACTATGCATTACAAAACCCCAACACAAATAATATACCTGAGATACATCAAATATATTTTCATCTTCTGGACAGATGACCTAAATTTCTTCTTAGATTTCCACATAACTTCAGTAACCACCATCCATCCATCAAGTCTCTGTAGAACACTACCACACTAGCATCAACTTCCTGGATACCACAGTCAACTTCAACAATGGAACCCTACAGACAACTATATACAAGAAACCAACAGATCACCACACCTACCATGACAAATCTAGTAATCACCAAACACATCTAGAAATCTGTTAGCTAAAGCCATGCACTCAGATACCACAGAATATGTTCCAAGGAGAAAGTCCAGGATATCTCCAGCGAGAAACTGCTGAATTGGAATTCATTTGCAAATTGGATACTATTAATTTGGGCTTGAATAGAGACTGGGAGTGGCTAAGTCATTATGCAAGGTAGCCTATCTCCCCTTGTTTTTTTCCTACAAAACCCCCCCCCCAAGACGCTCTGGTTAAACTTGGATTATTGCTGTGCACATTGTAAGATGAGCTATTGCCAGCAGGAGAGTGAGTTTGTGTGTGTGGTTTTTGGAGGGGGGTGTGTGTGTGTGTGGGGGGGGTGGTGGTGGTGAGAAAACCTGGATTAGTGCTGGAAATGACCCACCTTGATTATCATGCGCATTATAAAGAGAGGTTTCAAAGAGGGATGGGCTATTACCAGCAGGAGAGTGAGTTTGTATGTGTGTCTGTGGGGGGCGGGGGGAAGGGTGAGAAAACCTGGATTTGTGCTGGAAATGGCCCTCCTTGATGATCACTTTAGATAAGCTGTTACGAGCAGGACAGTGGGGTGGGAGGAAGTTTTGTTTCATGGTCTCTGTGTGTATATAATGTCTTCTGCAGTTTCCACAATATGCTATGCATCCGATGAAGTGAGCTGTAGCTCACGAAAGCTCATGCTCAAATAAACTGGTTAGTCTCTAAGGTGCCACAAGTACTCCTTTTCTTTTTTCTTTTTACGAATACAGACTAACACGGCTGTTACTCTGAAACCTGACATAAAACACTTAAATCCACCTTCACCAAGCAAGGACACTTCACCAGAGAAGTAGATCTTATCATGGAACAGGCCACTTAAATACCCTAAGTGATTTCCCCTCCTCCCACCTGCACACCTAGTTGTTACCTATCACCCTATACTGGAACGTATTTGAGATATCATTAAATAATTACAACCCATACTCAATGGGGCCACATGCTGAAAGAAATCTTTCCTGAGCCCCCTCTTCTGGCCTTCAAACAACCTCACAACCTTGTCAAGATCATCAGAAGCAAGTTCCACCCATACCAGAACTCACCAACTCAGAGTGGCACCAGACCCTGCCAGAATAAGAGATGCAAAACCTGTAGACAGATCTCCACTGCTATGATGATCAACACTCTACCACAACACACCTTTCAAAATCCAAGGGTCCTATGTGTGGCTATCACAATCTGTGGTGTACCTCATCCAGTGCACTGAATGCCCCAATACCAACTATGTGGGTGAAACCAGGCAGCCACTTCACTCTTGAATGAACTCACACAGAAAAAAGATAAAAGACAAAATTACCATATCACCTGTGGGTGAAGACTTTTCATAAAGCAATCACTCTGACCTCTCAGTCCTCAGTCGCAAAGGCAATCTGCATAGCCACTTCAAAAGATGAGCCTGGGAGCTTAAATTCAGAACTTTGCTAGACACTAAAAATTTTGGAGTGATTAGAGACGCTGGATATATGCCTTATTACAACCATCTGTAATCTACTAATATCCCTCCCACACTGCCTTGCCCCTCCTTCCTATTCCCTCTGTGGGTGTTAATGGGCCACTTTACCTTGAATAGGCCTTTAAAATATGTATTAACAACTATTTATGCTAAACAATTATTTTCACCTGGTATTTAGCAGTGACACTAGAGTATGTTTCCCAGACCTGAAGAAGAGCTCCGTGTAAGCTCAAAAGCTTGTCTCTCTCACCCATAGAAGTTATTCCAACAAAAGATAAGTACCTCATCAACCTTGTCTCTCTGATTTACAACGGACTTTTTTGATCCTCTTGATGACATTTTTTATCAAGATGCCAGTGACCATCATTTGTGAAATTAATTTTATAGGGATAAGTCTATGCACAATTTTCTATCCTGCTTTATTATGCTTCAAAAATCCGTAAGTAATTATTGTGGCCTTCATAAAGAAAAAGATACCGATTTTCTGTTCATGAGCATTCAACTAGTACTGAAGTTAGAAGGAATTTTTTTTTAAACCATTTTCAATGGGCCTTCCCTACTACAAGTGTCACAGACATTATCACTATCTAGCAACATGGCTACCATCAGTTCAGAAATGCCAATCAGAATACAAATGCTTCTCTCAAATGCATTTCATGGTTTGTTCTGATATTATTACTTTTCAGTTTTCTGGAATAAGAAGCATAGACTTGATTTATTTCAACCAAAGTAGCATGAGCACCATCCTTTTGCTATTCATGATTTTTAATTTATATTTAATTTGTGTGTGTGTGAATTTATTGCTCATGTAAATCCCTAGCTTGGTGACTCTGCAGAAGGAAGTCCTTTATTACATGACAGAGACACTACAGACCCTCACTGAGATGCTGGAAGCCTACAGTGATTGAGCTATTGCCAGCAGGAGAGTGAGTTTCTGTGTGTGTTTGTGGGGGGGGGGTGAGAAAACCTGGATTTGTGCTGGAAATGGCCCACCTTGATTATCATGCACATTATAGGGAGAGTGGTTACTTTGGATGAGCTATTACCAGCAGGAGAGTGAGTTTGTGTGTGTATGGGGGTGGGGGGGTGAGAAAACCTGGATTTGTGCTGGAAATGGCCCACCTTGAATATCATGCACATTGTAGGGAGAGTGGTCACTTTGGATAAGCTATTACCAGCAGGAGAGTGAGTTTGTGTGTGTGTGTTTTTTGGGAAAAGGGGGGGGTGAGAAAACCTGTATTTGTGCTGGAAATGTCCCACCTTGATTTTCATGCACGTTGTAAGGAGAGTGGTCACTTTGGATAGGCTATTACCAGCAGGAGAGTGAGTTTGTGTGTGTGGTTTTTGGAGGGGGGTGAGGGGGTGAGAGAACCTGGATTTGTGCAGGAAATGGCCCACCTTGATTATCATACACATTGTGAAGAGAGTGGTCACTTTGGATGGGCTATTACCAGCAGGAGAGTGAGTTTGTGTGTGGGGGGGGGCGGAGGGTGAGAAAACCTGGATTTGTGCTGGAAATGGCCCAACTTGATGATCACTTTAGATAAGCTATTACCAGCAGGAGAGTGGGGTGGGAGGAGGTATTGTTTCATGGTCTCTGTGTATATAATGTCTTCTGCAGTTTCTACAGTATGCATCCGATGAAGTGAGCTGTAGCTCACGAAAGCTCATGCTCAAATAAATTGGTTAGTCTCTAAGGTGCCACAAGTACTCCTTTTCTCTATAGGTGAGAAAGTCAATTAGGCTCTGATCCTGACAAGATGTGTGCATGTGCTTAACTTTACACACTGTGACCTTTGTTGGCAGTCTCAGGAGACAGGCCAAAGACATGAACGGTTAGATAGTTTAAGGCCCTGATTCAGCAAAGTATGTACTTAAATGATTTGCTGAACAGGGATGTTTTACTCACAAATAGGGATGGTTGTGATGGGATCAACTGAGCTCCACCAACTCTTTTCACACTGGCTGCCCAACAGTCACATAATAGTAACATCAGGATTAGATTTAGCCAACTGTTATGGAGCTTATATTCATGGACTTTAATGACAGACCGGACCATAAAGTCTGACCTCCTGCACATTGCAGGCTGCATAACTTTGCCCACCCAGTCCTGTAATAGACCCATAAACGCTGGCTGAGTTACTGAAGACCTTAAAGCATCATTTAAAGACTTCAAGTTACAGAGAATCCACCATTTAAGCTATTTTAAACCTGCAGGTGACCCATCCTGCAGAGGACAGCAAAAAACCCACAAGGTCTCTGCCAATCTGACCTGGGGGGATATTCCTGCCTGACCCCAAATAGGGTGATTTTGGGAAGCCCTTTCCAGCCCTGGTTCAGATTGCCAGTTCCCTGAGAACTACTGCTCTTTCATGTATTGTCATTAATATCTTCAGTAAAGAAAAGGGAAAACGTTCAACTATAGCCTTATATTTTAGATAGAATGAAACCATTTTAATAACTAGATTTAATTACTAGACAATAGTAGGGTTTTTTTTTGTTTTAACAACACTTGAATACATCAGAAATATAAGAATACGATGCACTCTAAAAAATATGAGCGGAAAGCAAGACACTGAAAAATTGCATACTATATGTATAATACAAAATATTTCTATATTTTTCTTGAATACGTATATAACTTGATTCCATCTCCCACCACTTGTGTATATTTTGTAGTTCCTTACATTTCATTGCAAATGGATAGTAAATATTTGCCTTAAAATTTGCTAGTTGCTGGTACAAGACAATTTCTCATATTCTGTCATGAATCACACACAGTAAAAGCTCCTAAAATCATATACATGACCTACAGAATCAGTAGTTATGTCTCATAGAAGCATTTAACAACAGTCAGGGCTTAGCAAAATTAATGTGGAGATTTTAAGAATACGTTTTGGTAACATCCAATACTAAAAATAATTTCCTGCCCCAATAGACCAAACAATTTTAGTGTAGATTAGTGGATTAATATATACACTATGAGCAAGATTCTCATCCTTTCGCCTGCCATGCCTATACCCCTGATCTGCTTTGGCAGCTGGAAAATTTAGGGATTTCACTTCTGTAAAGGGAATCCCAAGGTGACCCTGAAGGTTTAGTAGGGGGCATGACTGGGGTGCCACTGCACTCTAGTGATCCTTGGTGACTGACAGGTCCCATTGTGATTTGTTACAGAGATTGTTCTAAGTTGCATTAAGATGCAGCTGGCCCCAAATTCAAGGGGATGTAAAGGTAGTCTACATCCATCTTTGCCACTCTGCTTTTAGCTGAACTGGTATAGCTGAGGATCTGGTTTATAGTCTTTCTTCCAGGCATAGGGCCAGATTCTGATTTGTGTTACAACAGTATAAATCTGGACTACCAACTAAAGTCAACCAAATGAGTAGGCATCCCTCATGAAATGAATGAAGTTACTATTTTATAGTGGTGTAAATAAGATCAGAATCTGCCTCATTATGTGAGAAAACATTGGGTACTATACCAGCTAAATTGAATTTGATCACTATTAAAGAGATGTTTTCACTTTCAAATTTGTTACATGGACACCCATCAATAGAAATTTGGTTGCGTCTGCCTTTCATTAAGACTAGCAATCACATCTGTGGAAACAGCAGCTCATGTTCCACAGCAGAAGCACTGATGCAAAAGTTTAGGGCCAAATCCTGGTCCCAATGACTACAATAGGAGGAGGACGAAGCACTTACACTGATATTCATCAGAAATTTTTGCTTACTGACATTCAGAGGATGATATTTACATATCTTAAATGTTACCAGAATATACTTATTTCTTCAACGATGCTATAAAAGAAAAAGTAGGGTTTAAATGTTCAGTGAAATAAAATATATGGACACACCCCTTCTGAGTTATTAATACTCATGTACTATTGCAGAACCTTTAAGATAGAGGTTTTATAATGAGCAGAAAATGTCTGGCTTTTTAAACTGAATTTAGCTTCCCGTACAACATATTTTCTTACTTCCCTTTAATTTCCTGTCATTTTGGTTTTTATATTGCCTATATAATGGTATGTCCTAACTTTAAAAATTACCCAACACAATGAATTAAATATGTAGAACTTCATTTAAATAAGTCAGTCAACAATTTTTTTATAAAGTATTTCACACTTCATTGTAGAAACATAGGCAAAATGACTATTATAACCAAAATGAAAAATACTGTTCAATTTAAAAAATGTACTTAAACAAGAACCTGAAAAAGTTTATGATATGCATAACATTTTTTCAAGCAAACCTGCACTAGTATTACATAAATCAAGAGTTTATAAAGGCCTCAATATGGCAAGGTTTAGAAATAGGTAGTATGCATGCACATAGTACAACAAAAATCTTTTATAAAACAGCAGTTATTTTTTGTAATACTTGTACAAAGGGAATAAAGAGCAACCACAAACATATTTAATCTGTTAGGTTAATATATTATGACAGGTAAAAGTCAACCATGTCTAGCAGAGGAACAAAAAGCCCTCCACAGTATGTGTGTGAATTAGTATTTTGTGCCTTTAAAGTTATGTATAAAATATTTCAGTTCTTTTTACAACTTAAAGAAATTGTACTCCTTATTTCTGTCAAAATTCAAAAAGGCAAGTGGAATTTTTTTTTGTTTTTATTCTTCACAACTACATAAAATAAACCAGTACCAGAGAAAGTACTGGAAACCAATTACATTGATACTCTCCACTTTTGATAATGGGTTTTGACATTTAACCCCAAAGTATTAAAATTAATTCACAATTGGTCTGAAATACGTTTCAGTAATATATAATATTGATCAGCGGTATCATAGACTATCATCATTAGTATAAACTGCTATGTTTTGGGTTCTTTAATATCTCTGGGCAAGGATGATTTTTTTTTCTTACTGGGTAAATCAGAATATTGTTATCAATATGTGTGCTTACATTTTATTTTTGTTCTACTGTTTGGTGTATGATAAGGGATTGATCACCCACAAATATTGCATGTGGTTGAGTGAAGAAACATCTAATACATGTGTAGGCAATGCCCTCTTGTGCTCTAGGGTGGCTACTGTACTACAGGACTGCTGGAGTTCATAGGCCTTGTCCCACAGCAAGTAAGGTCTTCCAACTTTCAAGATGTATTTCTACTCTGGTCTATAAGGTTTTACTAAATACAAGGTTGTTTACATGGTATATATGTTTAGTATATCATGTACAATCACTGAATTTCTGAAACACGCATTTGTGTTCATGCAGATCATTAGATGTTCTGATTCTGTAGCCTTGTTTACTTCTTGGCAACCTAAAGCTAATTTTAAAAGCAAGTTATGTTTGATTTGTGAAGAAAAGTGATCTACTTTTAACAGGATCTGGAGTGAAATTCTAATGGGCACAAAGAGAGTAGACCATTCAATCATTCTTTCACCATGTAAAACAAACAAAATTACACACTGTACTACAGCTTTCAGACTATATAATCAAAAGGTGCAGATATCATCTTCATTGATTAAGTAGAACCAAAAAAGTTCATACAAAATAGATTGCTCATATTCACACTACAAACAAATGTTGTTTTTAATTTTAACAAATTCAAAGGTGTATCAGCAGCATTGTTGTAAATTGTACTGTAGTGCAGTTTCTTTTTCATAAAAATACCTTAGAAATGGTCAGTCAAAAGTCATCAGCAAAAGAAAAACCCAGAAAACAATCAACCAAACAAAAGAACAGAGGTAATGCTGATGCCAAAACAATTATAATACTGTTGGGTACATAGAAAAGTAATCCTTATATTTTATACATTTATACAGAGTATAAAAGGTAACAGAGGATTATGCCACAGTCTCCCTTATACCAATATCTATTTTCTTTGGAAGGAGTTCTTTTCTTTCATCAACACTTGCTAATGAGTTTCGACAGTTTTTCCCATCCATATATAACTTTGCGTACACTGGATTGGCGTAATTTGTTGGCTGTGGAAAAAGATAAATATGCAGTATGTGATTTAGATTAACAACTATTTTTTGAAAATGAAAATTGTATTGTTAAAACAAAGGGAGAACACGTATACATAAAAGCAAAACTGAACATGTTTAATGTTTACCTGGGTTTCTGTAAATCTTACCCGGGAGTTAAGATCTGTAGGAATGACCGCCCTGCACTTTTAGCGGGGGGTGGATGGTGGATGGATAGTGATGGGCGGGGGGCTATTTGGCTAGCTAGCCGAATGAAGGGAACTGTGTTTTATGGCTGGAGGGGGGAAGGTGGGCAAGAGATGAAAACTGCTGCAAAAGGGTCAGTGTGGTCGCTGACTCATCCCCTGGGACTGCAGGGTTTAAATAGGGCAGCTCTGTGCCTGAAGCCTGCCTTTCACATGAAACAGGCTGAAGCAGGAGGGAACACAGCACTTCAGCACAGCATGGCTCCATGTGGAAACAGGAGAGTAAGAAATGGGGAAAGAGAGTAATTCCCCCCTTCCTCTGGTCCAGGTAGGGCAAAGTAGGCACAAAAGAGTAGCTCCACAAGGGGAGGAGAATATGGCTAGAGAGGCAGCTCTACTTCCTGGTGCCTCCTTGTGGCAGATGTCCAGTGCAGGTACTCCATAGAGTGACCGGATAAATGGCTTGGAATAGGACTTAAAAAGAGGTGTTCCTTCAAGGAATGAACAGGGGGAAGTTGGGGACTCCTATGATTGGTACGGCAGGGAGCCAACCCCCCATTCTTATAGCCCACTTTAACCCTCCTCTGAGGGGGTGGATGGTAAGATCCCAGCAATGGATTTGCTGGAGGGACAGGGATGGAAAAGAAGGGGAGCTGGTGGAAGCCCCACGGGTATGGTAAGGTCCCGGCAATGGACTTGATGGAGGGACGTGGAAAGAAAAAGAGGGAGAGCTGGTGAAAGCCCGACGGGTAATTATGGAATAAGCATGGGGTTACCTGCATTGTACACTTTTATCTGCTGGGTAATCCCAAATATCATATAATAAAGTTGTGGCTTGATTAAACCCATGTCAAATGTCTCCTGTCCTCCTTTCGGTATAGCCAGACAATCTGTAACCAACAGACTCCGTATACCGCCTGTTCTAAGACCTCAGCACCTAATAGTTGATCACATTTTGGAAAACTATGGCCCAAGTATATAGTACAATTTGACCAAATTTGCTAATCATATTGTAACTTAAATAAGAGATCTTATTTATTATTTATCTTATTTAACTGTTATTGTAGTATCTGTAAATATAGAAGTACTTCCCAATATCAATAATTTTGCTAGTTCAGGGACTGAACCAAAGTCCAGGTCAATGTGACTTAAAGATGTGCTTAAGTCCATCTCTATTCTGCAAAGCACTTAAGTATACATGCTATGTTTTCAAACAAGCACCTTTGTGCTTTCTCACAGGCTATCCCTCCTGCATGGGAGGCAGTCCCTATAAATATCTGCAAAGTTACCTCGTTATTAGAATCATAGAATATCAGGGTTGGAAGGGACCTCAGGAGGTCATCTAGTCCAACCCCCTGCTCAAAGCAGGACCTATCCCCAACTAAATCATCCCAGCCAGGGCTTTGTCAAGCCTGACCTTAAAAAAAAATTAGGCTTGGAAGGGTTAGATTTTTATTGGTAAATGTTGTCACCATACATGCACAGACAGATGAAAAAATATTTTCATAGATCACTGAAAATTACAGATGGGCAAACTAAGAAAAGTGCTGCTTGAAAACTTACTGGAGTTTGATTTAAGGATATTTACTTTGAATAGTTTGAGATGTGATGGTGACAATTTATGTTGTAATGGTTATAAAGCTTTAACTTATTGTTTATTGTCATTAAATAATTGTTCTCCAATAGCCCCCTTATAATTTTTCACAACTGTAAAAATGTAAATTGATAAAAATAGGAAAAATGCTTAAAATCCATACTTTTGGCAACTAAATGGATAAAACTAAAAACGCTTAAAAAATTGATATTACCTGTTGAAATTGGTTTTTTTTTTACAAAATCTAATTCTGTCAAGTCTACTCATTATGTAGCTTCAAATCTCTCCTCAAAACCCTCCTTTGCCATGATAGCTATAAAAAACTTGAGAGTGGTCAGGCTGTGTGCTGTGACCACTCCCTATCACCAATATTGTCTCATTTTTTCCTTGTACTCCCCCAGCCACCTGTATCCAATATTTTTTGTCTTTTACTTAGATTGTATGCTCCTGGAGGCAAGGACCAGCATTTTGTTCTATGTTTGTACAGTACCTAGCACAGTGAGGACCAGGAACATGACTAGGGCTCCTAGGTGCTGCAGTAATACAAAAAGAATGCATGATAAAAGTACTGAACTACCACTAAAAATATGAAAGTGTGTAGGATGTGGGTGTGAACTTCCTCTTTTATGACCCATTATGGCTCAGTTATCTCAACAGAGGCCTTTGCTATCCCATCTGATTTCTCAACTTTATATATAGAGCCACTGGGAAGGGTGCCGAACTCCCCACAGATCACAAAATTTCCTGTTGTCTGTAGCACCTAGACTCGTATTACTTAGCTTGCTTCACTGCTGTTTTGCCCAACAGGAAAGAGTAAAGGTTTAGAATCCTCATTTTTCTGTTCCCGCAAGTCAAATAAGAGGCCAGGATTTGAAACTTTCCCATGGCCTGGCTCACTGCAGCAATCATAGTAATTTAAGATTAGCCAGGAGCTGCTTATTCTGCTATTACAAATAATTATCTGATTGTCTGGTGTTCTACATTTCCCTGTCACAGAAAGAGATAAGTCACATTGAAAAGAACAAAACAAAAAACTCCTACTTCTATATTAATGGAACATATTACCAGCTGCTGTAGTAATTTCTAGGGGCAAATTCTACCTTCAGTTCTACCTGTGCAATCCCAGTAACTAGAGATCTTCACTTCCACAGTAATGACTACAGGAGTTCCAGATGACACAGAAATGTAGTTTTTATTTAAATTAACAGGAGTTTTCATTTGATTGCCAATACTGTACCACAATTAAAATAAGAATCATACTTAGCATTTATATTGTGTCTTCTGGAAATATCAAAGTACATTATAAACAATACCTTAATACCTGTATGAGGTATATATTATTATTATTATACAGTGGGGAACAGTGAGGTGCAGAAAAGTGAAGTGGTTTGAGTGACTTGACTAAAGTAATTTCCGTCAATCTCAGGGCTGGAATTATACCCTAGTTCTCCTATCTATGAGGCATGTTGCTTCCTCTGGACTGTACTGTGTTTTTTAAAGCAGACAAAATAAATAAAATTTCAGTTACATCAAAAACACATTACAATCGTAAAATAATGTAAATGAGACAAGGATGAACACTTTTTTCTATATGAAGGTGAATCAAGCATATTAATGTCCCCTCTCTTTTAATTGTTTTAAAATTTTCAATATTCTTTTAAAGATATTGTGCTATATTATATACAAACTCTGGTTTATTGAAACTAAGCTAAATATTTTGTTAACTTAGTTGTCATTTGCAATAAAATTGATTGAAATTTAAACAATCCATTAATAACTTGTAAAGATTTATAGAAATTGTTCAACTTAATGCATATCAAATTCCCTTAAAATAGTAGGACAGAATTTCATTTACTTTTGAATCTTATCTCACTGTGATAAGTTGCATTAAATGCCTATCACTATTTGGTATGTTTATGTGGTTGGTTTCATTTTTATATAGCTTTACAAAAGGTATAACTTACTTATGTTTATAAAATAAAGCAATATATTTTCAATTTTACATTTTAGATCATGTTATCATGACAAGTAAAGATGAAATATATACGTAGAGGCACCTGTAATAACAAATATAAATTTTATTTCTACTTTTAAATAATTTCTTGTTAATGAAAAACATGAACAAAAATGGTGCTATTCTAACATAACGTGCAAACTCAGAGAGGGGACATGATGGAATGAGCATGGGAAGTGAATTATCATTTCTCACCCCTGCGGTTAGTGGTCCTTTCAAATCAGAGTTTATGTAGATTGGCGGTGCTGTGTGAGGAAGCTTGAATGCAGTGGACCCTCCCCCTATATACCTGGCCTGCATATAAACAGAGTATTTTAGTTTCTGTGCTAATAATACTGAATTTTCCATTTGTAGGTTGACATATTGTTTAATGAGTAGTGCACTGATTAAAAACAACAACTGGTCTTCTACAATAAAAACTGCCTTTAAAATTTTAACTACAAGCTTGCTTTAGTTTGGATGATTCTTATTATTCAGCATGAGATCAACACAGCATTTTCTGTCAAATATTACAATCGGGCTTAACAATCAGTCATGATACAGTTATTCAACTTGCCTAAGAGCCAGTGAATATACTTTATATTCAGCTTCCCTGTGGTATGCTGCACATTGACTGGGTGACAATGTGGTGACATTCATAGTGCTAACAGTAAGCCAGTTATTGCTTTGTCAAATATGCCACAGAATGATAGCTGCCCCATAGGATGCATCTGATTACTGATAAGTCTAAGAAAGTTATTGCACCATTACCCTGTCCACCCAGTGTCACATCACTCAGAAGTTCTACCATTGAAGAGCAGTGCTCCTAGAAATGACATAATTGAGAGTAAAATGACAATGTTCTTTTTTGATGTAGTACATCTATTCTATCAGGCCTCTGAATGGCTTATGTTTTTGGAAGTAACCATAATTTTCAACAAATTAGGCTCAGATTTACAAATGGAACATCTTGACATTAGCAAAGCATAAGAGCTAGTAAGTACATAACAGTGTACATTCAATAGGTCCACAAAATATCTGGAATTTAGGTAAAGAAGATTTTAATAATGATATTGTACTTTAGTTTTGTCAAGAGGGTCTATGATATAGCCTCTCTCAATTTACTGTTCAGTTTTAGTTTAACATCTAGAAAAAGCAGACCACCGCAAAAAAATATCTATCAACAAATACTGGGGTGTAAAACAGTAAATGCTTAATATCTATAATGTTTTCACTAAATAAACTTTACTTGACTCGTGTTCACCATACAGAATGAACAGACAAACCAAAATACATGCCTTTATAAATAAGTCTTCATCTGAGAGAAAAATCATACTAATTAGATTTAAAGATATTCATTACCACACATAAAATAAACCCTATTTTGCCATTGCAAAAACAATATTACCTTTTCTGGATTTACTGTGAAATCTGGATCTAAAAGTCCCCCTTCATTGTGACCATGGCCCACCTCATACATATTGTATGATGGATTACCAATTTCTACATTGATTCCTCCATTTATCATTGGTTGTCTTCGGATAGTTTTTGTCCTAAAATACATAAACAAAGGGAGTTAGTATTTTCAAGTCACTCCAGGGATGATACATACCACAAATATTATTTAACAGCTTTATGGACTAATCCTGAGTACCTCAGAAAATCTAAATAAAGGAGCCTTGCCCTGAGGGTCTATCAGGAAATCAAGGTGATGGTGAAATTTTCGCTACAAACAAAGTAACACTTTGAGCACCTGTGCAGCTGGGGCACGTTGGGGACGTGGCCTGTTACTACCCTTTTAAGTGGGTTTGTAGTAGTGTGGATTCATGCAATGCGCTGACCCACTGGTTATGGCCCTCGCGTTCCCCCTCAGTATGGTCAAATTAACCCTAGTTCCCAGGGAAAGCTTCATAAATTCATTACAAGATTTTTTCAGCAGTCAAAAGAAGGCAGAGTCCATCAGTGCAGAGTTTCCTCTGCTTCTGATTCTGAGGAACACAACATGAGTGATAACGTTTCTATCTTTCCTGGTACAATTAGCGGGGTCATCTCCTTGCTTATTTGGGGGCAGCTCCATGTACTCTTAACTTGGGAATAGCTGAGCTATGGCTTCATTATGGAAGTTATGTGTCTGTCAAAAAGTAACTGCCTGGAGTCCCTATTGGTAGTTATTGAAAAGCTTAGCTCGAGTGTCCCCAAACACAGGTGCAAAGTCAGAAACGGCAGGCTTAACTTTCAGATTGGTTTATATATGGGGGAACATCTTTAAAATTGAGTACAGATCTGAGGTTCTCCCATGGGTGAATCCAATTATTTTCGTTGGTAAGGAAATAAGAGTGATTTTTTAGCTGCAGGGGTTGAAAGTCCTGGTTTAGGGATGTCATTTTTAGACAGGAGACACTACTGAATTGTGACAGAACAATGGGGATGGGACTTAGGTGCTGGTAATGGTTGAGTTATCTTTTCTAAGTTAAGAAAACACTTCATTATCTTAAATCCAAGCTGACATGTGAAAGTGTCCTTCTATTTCCCCAAAACATAGTGGAACAGAAAAATCCACTTCCAGGAAAATTTTTAAAACATGTATCTTATTGTACTGTTTAGCTGTTAAACAATAATGTCTCTTGAGACTTTTAGGTCTCCTTTCAAAAACAGGGAAAAATGTTAATCAAACATTTTTGAATAAAAATAAATAAATTAAGAAGAGGCTTTTAGGTATTAATTTCAGCCAAACCAGATTCTCTATCACTATTTAAACTCTGAGGTCTAGCCTAAACACTTACAGTGATTGGTGCCATACAAATCATTAGATAGCTATGCATTTCAATTAATTTCTATCCTATATTTAGAATTGTTGCTTCTCATTGTATCTCAGCTCATCATAAGAAAAATCACAGAAGTTATAGGCAGAGGCCCAAATTTTCAAAAGTAGTCACTGATTTTGGGCCCTTCAATTTTGGGATGTCCAGTTTGAGACATGTAGGGTCTAATTTTGAAAGATGATGAGTGCTTGAACCACTTACTGTTTTCAGGTGGAGTTATGGTAGCTCAACACTTCTGAAAATAGGCCCAAGGTGTCTCAGTCTGAGAAATTAAAATCAATGGCCACTTTTGAAAATGTGGACTTAAGAGTGGTCCTATCAGTTTAACTGTCTATATTTGCACCATCTTACTAAATACTTGATCCTTTAAAACAGGCATATAATATATGATGATAAAAAGAACAATTTGTTTTAGAGTTTAATTATTTTCCTGTGAGTGCTCATAAAATTTTAAACCCACAAACTGAAAATTGAAAGAAAAAGGATTCAAATCCGTTCATTAAGAGAAAGTTGTAAATTGGTCAACAGGTACATCTTTATATGCATTAGGTAAACAAATATATACTGGCTTACTGTTTTCCACTGATTAATGTGTATAATACTTTCATATTTATCTTTCATATAACAATGTTTTAAGTGTTAAGAAAGATATAAGCGAAACAAGGTAGGTAATATAAAAAGAAAATATGGATTTTTACGTGAAGTAGATTGGTTTCTAGCAGATAATTCTGACTGTTTCACACAGATTTATGCTATTGAACTTAGAAGATATTATATGTAAATACTTTTCTCTTTACAGCTCTCTGTCAGGACTATCTGCTATGTAAGTTGTTGAGGAGGAGGAAAAAGCCTGGTATTGTCCAGATATACAAAAGCATCTAAATCTGAAAATCTTTTGACATGCGGTGCAAACCAGATATAAACCATTGTAAAAAATGAAGAAGTAACCTTTGCAAAAACACATGGTTTATTAGAAAGGACAATTTTATTTAAGTTTGATTCTTAACTTTTCATCCACATATGTGTCCCTGTTCCATGAATGTATCTAGTCTCTAGGATTTACATTTGAAAATACTCAACAAGAATTTTATGTTAGGTTTTGGGAAAAAATATATAGCTATTAATGTTACCTGGGCTAAGGATGAGTTTGTGAATCTTTAAATTTCTAGTATGTTATCACATTTTATTATATTTTTTAAGTTGATTACACTTCCACTATAACATATTATGTAAAATCAAATATTAATCAAATGTAAGTGAATGGGGGAAGGGATAGCTCAGTGGTTTGAGCATTAGCCTGCTAAACCCAGGGTTGTGAGTTCAATTCTTGAGGGGGCCATTTAGGGATCTGAGGCAAAAATTGGGGATTGGTCCTGCTTTGAGTGGGGGGTTGGACTAGATGATCTCCTGAGGTCCCTTCCAACCCTGATATTCTATGAATTAGAGTAAGCTATGTTTAGAAGAAAGTTCTTTAGGGCTTGATCCTGCAAACATTTACACACATGAGTAACCTTGTTCACTCATAGAGTTTAAAGCCAGAAGTGACTACCAGATCATCTAGTCTGACCTCCTGTATATCACAGGCCACCAGTACCACCCAGCACCCACACAATAAATCCAACAACTGAAATGAGACCAAATACACAGGAGTTAATGAGACTAATTATGTGAATACAATTATTCACTTGTGTAGAGTCCTTGCAGGATTGGGCTCACAGACTGTAAGACCTCTGGGGAAGGAATTGTATATTCCGATGTTTCTGTACAGCACCTACCACATTTTTATATGAGGTAAGTGTCCGATGTTTGTGATACAGCTTCTAGACATTAAAATATTTGTGTTTCTCTCCATTTTTAAATTTTTCTTTTTTAGGTCACACATAATTTAAGCACACTAATATGAAATTACTTACCTTCGTTTTCTTTTACAAAGAAGTAGACCAATTACCAGAGTAGTGATCAAAGTCACCAAGAGAACAAGAGGAACAATGATTGCAATGCTTCCTGCAGCAAAGAAATAACGTTGAATACACTAGTTTAAGTCTAACAGTTTCCGGACCAGGTAAAGTTGCTAAAAAACAAAACTAAAAGTTATAGTTTAGTTTACCCTTCTAATCAGAGGACAGTGATTGGAAGGTTAAATATTGACAATGAAAAAAAGCAATGTAGGTGTTGTTACATATATTCTGAATGTTTTCATCCACGATACCTGCATTTCAGAACTCTGTCTTTGCTATTTGGCAAACAAAGAAAAATTTGTTATAAACACTTTTGGATTACAGATACTGTTGCAATGAAAGTATCCGTTCAAGCCTATTGTTATATTTTATGCACTCCCGTTGTGAAGGTCACACATTTTCTTTAAAATTTCAACACATCCCTTGGGAAAAATTAAAATATTACAGGCAATATCTTTTATTTATATTTGTAAAAATGCTAAAGGCATTTAGTGCTCTGAGTAGCTCTCCCATATATTAATAATCACAGATCTTCCCCTTATGCCCTTGAATTCTATCTGAAAGATTATTGAAAGCCAGGGTAGATCGCAGAGCATTAATTCAATGTATTTCCAATGTGCATCTCCACTTAATAAACAAACTGCCACATTCTGCACTAGCTTCAGCTTCTGAATGGTCCCCAGAAAAGGGCATTACAGCAATCTAATCTTGAGGAGACAAAGGCATGGATAATTGTGGCAAGGTCCACATTGGAGAGAAAAGGTCATACTCATCTTCCCAGGCAGCTACTACTTTGGCTTCCAGAAGCAATGTGGGACCTAACACCACACCAGAGTTGAGCAACTGTTTTACAATGGCATATGCGCTCCCTCAGTAAGAGGTGCTGATATAAGTTCTACCAATTCTTCTGGCTGCTTCCGCCAGCCAATTAGCATTATTTGTGTTGTCTAGACTGAGTTGCATTCAGCTAGTTGCTCATTTAAACAGTGGACAATTTGTTCTACTGCTCCAGCTAAATTGGTTGCAACTGAGATGTAAAACTGGGTGTCACCCTCATACTAAAAACACTGCAGCTCATTTCTTCAGTTTAAGGGTTTGTCTATGTGAACATTTAGTTCGTGGGAAGCTGGGGAGTGAATCCACCTTGCAGTACTCCTCACGTGTTAACTTTCCGCGTGGACCCTGCTTATGCTCATTAGCAGTTAGGGTGCTTTGATCTATGCCACTTTGAAATGGGAGCAGATTAAAGGGCACTAATAAACTTTTGGACACAGCAGCAGGGTCTACATGGACAGTTAGCATGTGGAAGGCTAGTGGGGGATAAATAACCCCCCCACACACACCAGCTGCAAACTAAGTATGCATGCAGACAAGCCCTTCGGCACCAATATTATTGTAATACTGTTTTCTTCTACTGAATCTTCGTGTGTATTAATTTTATTTAAAGGAACAATTCTCACGGGCAGGATGAGCAAATGCAAAGCCTATGAACCACTTAAACCCTATTTTGAGGCTTTAAGAGCGATTTCAGTGGTCAAAAGTCTTGTGCTGAGTCTCTCCACAGGAGTGAATTTCACCAAGCATTTGTCACCTGATACTGCTTTTTCGAAGAAAAAACCATGCTGGGTTTAAAGAAGTGGGCATATAAAATATGCCATAGTTTGACAGTAATCCAGAATGTTTTATGTAGAACTGCACATCAATTAAAAATCAGAAATAAGAGCAAAATCCTTGCCATTAAAAAAATATAATCTGCAGCACATCACTTCATATGCTCACATACTAAAATATCACCAGTTTATCATTTTTAAATTTAACAATATTTTATAAGCTGTAGTAGTTAATTTGAAGCACTTACTTGTACTGATATTGTCAGACTTGCTGCTCTTGGGAGCTGGCCTCTCGCACTGCGTGCCTGACCAGTTGGCTGAACATCTAAAAGGATCCAATTAAGATGGTAAAATTAATGGATGACAACTGTTAACACAGTAACCTATTAAAGAGACCACCGCCATCTTCTCAAAAGGTACATGAGCCATTTTACAAAATGAACAATAAGCTTTGTGTAAAGAGGTCCTCAATATTCTGGCATGACATTGGGAACATTCTGCATAGCATTTTTACCTTGTTTTCTTCCTTCCTTCACTATTTTACAAACTGTAGGTTTGAATTGCAAACACTTATTATTATTATTATTATTGAATTTTTAAACATGCAGTCATTTTATGAAATTGCAAATGTTACACAATTATAATAAAAGACAAACACAAATGTATGTAAAGATCTATTATATCAGCGACTATGAACATTAGCATTCATACACTAGGAACTATTTTAATTTCGTTTTTAGTAATATCTTTAGTATGTTGTAGCAGGACTTCCACAATTTGGTTTTATTCATTTCAGTATCATGCCACCAAATGCTGGAACTTTTGAAATAACTGATATAAATAACAATATTAATAATTATTAGAGTATAATATTTCTACATGCACAGCCAACAAGAGACAGAGATAAGTGGCTTTACAAAATGGAGCATTATTTGATCTCATACAATGCTCAACTGCAATTCTCTGACAGTTTTCCATATTTCCTTTTCCATATATCTGAACCTGAATTGGATAGTTGCATTTGGTAAGATCAGTAACTTAGTATTGTGCGTGTTACCTGTCTGGGTCCCTGATCCAGCAAACCACTTAAGCATTCACTTTGCTTCAAGAACAGGAGTAATTCCACTGACTTCAGTGGGACTATCCATGTTCTTTAAGTTAAACGTGTGCTTAAGTACTTTGCTGGACAGGGGGCCTGGATGCATAGGTAGGTCTTTTGCTGCAATCTGTGCAAATATAAAATATGGTTTCTTCAAATATTTGTTCGAGTTTTCACATTTGCTCTCCATGAATGATCAGAGAAACAACGATGAAACTGCCACAAATATGGCTTCAAGAAATCCATTTAAAATTGAAACAAATATATTCATGAAATCTGTTTGCACTATTTGCCCAGCTCTCCTTATAATGAAGTTTACTTCAGAATCTGAAAACTCTCCATACTGGATACTGCAGGAAAAAGAAACCTTTTAGCTGTCTCAAGCGCATGCTGTGCAATGGGCTCTCCAATATCTCCCATCAGCTTGGATGTATAACAAGTTAGAAGGAACTACATTTTACACATTAATAACACAGAGTTTATACAAAATGAAAAGATGACTTTAAATTCATTGTTCTAATATCTTTAAAGGGATTTTGATGTAAAGGGATTAATTTTTTTATGCAATCCAGTTTACCGGCATTTAGTAGGGCAAACAAAATATGTGTACCCTTCTGGATCATGGGTGTTCTAACATTGTAAAATCTGGTTATATTTGCCAAGTACTTTGACATATTTCGACTTAATTGTTCTGAGGCTGATAAAATAAAATATTGTAGTTCATTATCATCCAGTTATCATTGTGCTATATGGTGTTGTGGTCAATTCATATGCGATTTCAGATATAATCAATGTATGCTAAATAGATTTAAGTTGTAGGATTATAGAAGTATAATATTGACAAGTATTTAAGAGTGATGAGTATATATTAGGTATATAAGTAAACCACACTGGAATGTAAGACCTACTGGCTGAGGCCTGTAAGATTTTAGCTTAGTCATACCAGGCCATAGGCTTAAGAACGCTTGACATGAGTAGGTGACCTAGAAATAACCCTATGCCAGTAAGGTCACAAGATTACTGTAAAAGATGTGCTGATAGGTAATGCTATGAAAAACTGCATTGCAATAAACAAAAAGATATTGTCCAAGATTATGAGACACCTGGTTGTAATATCATGGAATATCCCGTCCTCATGCAGGATACATGTTGTGCATAGATGCTAATGAGAATAAGAGGAACTAAACAACCTATGAAAAATTAGGCACCCCAAAATTCACAGGGTGTGGAACTATAGATAAGGAAAAGAAGATGGAAATCCTCATGCATATGCATAGGTGTTAGGTGTGGTCAGAACCACAATATAAAAGAGGTTTCTTGGTTGGGTAAAAGTGGGAAGACCCCATGGGACAGCGCCACAAGAAACCCCAGCAGGATCCATCCCTCTATCAGTGATTGTCTATTGACAGGTTCATTGCCCTCCAGAATATCGAGAATGTGAGCATGACTAGTCTTAGTCATAGCATGTTGTGGGGGTTTTTTTGGTAGGATTTCTAGATGCATGGGTAATTGTAACTTTACTTATTGCTTTCATAAAACTTGTAGTACAGATAGGAATTTGTACTTGTGATTGTGTATGTGGTCATTATCCTTGGACTTTGTGTATTCCTGGAGTCTCCAAATTTGAGAAAAGCACCAGAGGTGATTTTCACTCTGTTGAGCTTGAAATTGTAGCCACAGGAACTGAATCCATGGTAATTTTTAATACAGAATTACTAAATGCAATCTAAATAATGGCAGATACAAGATTACTCACTATGTATAGATGGAATATAAAAATCCACCAATATTTGGTGTTAACCCAAAAAAGGTGTCCCAATTTGCCTCTGAGATTTGTGTTTCAAGTGAACAGCCTTGCAAATATCCTTTAAAAGATGATTCAGTAAAACAATTGATTTTTATAGCCTTATAAAATCATTCATAAATTTAACATTAATATTATAAAATATTCATTATGGATTAATACTGTAATATTTAAAAATATTTTTGAACTATTTATAAATATAAGCATAAATTAAATGCATTAAAATATAATGAGAAATTTGGCTTATACCATTAACTTGAGTACTACTTTAAAAACTGTTTTCCCTTCACCAACCATTGCTATATGCTTCTTATCTGAGTGTTAAATATAAAGATAAATTTCTCAGTTACCAGCGTGTTAAAGACTAATTTAACCAGCTTGGCCAGTGATATTGGCCCATGATACTAAAATACTTTGGAAAAGTACAAAATACAATGGGTCAAATTGTGCGGAAGCCCAGGAGCACAATTAGGTGTGCTAACTTGCCTCTTTAGCACCGAGGGAATTAGCAGCATTTTGTCTTTGTGCATTCACTGGGGAGACCGGCAATATCCTCCCTGTTCCTTTTCCCCACCCCAGAACACAGGGCACCTGCATAGTGCAATTCAAAATTTAGGGCTATAGTTTTAAAGTGTTTCACACATTAAGATAAAAAGTTAAGCTGATCATTATTTTTACTCCACTACAACTTGTTCTACAGATGCAGCCTCTAGACTGGTTCACCAATGGTATTTATTAACACGTTCATTAATTTGTTAATTAATGCTTCAAAAACCTTTCGCACAATGGAAAAAGTGTAACATGATGGTAGTTATGGCTCTGGTTTGACCTCACAGTTAAAAATGATCATAACATATTTAAAGTTCTTGCCTTCAGGGAAAGGGTTAGTTGAATTAACATCAGAAAATAGGCCACACAGTAATGTATGCAATCAATTTTAAAACTCAAATCAACTAGCATTTTCATTATTGTTTGCCATCACCTTAGCATATTCTAGAAGCACACAATACGTTATGATTCTATCATAAAAGAGATGCACACTCCTTTTATTTTGCATTTGTATAATTCTTTATAAACACCTTTTTGAGCCATTATATCAAATGGAAATTATTATTATTCTAGCCTAATTTACAAAATTATTGCTTAGGTATTTGCCACTTCACAGGATCACCTTCCAATGCATGATTACAAATTAAGTATTTCTAGTCTCTTTACAGAAACACCATAAATCTTCCTAGTTTATTTATGCTGCAACAATCAGAACTGTTATCTTCAGACAATCTTAGAATGAAAGTCTTTGTACTTCTTACCAATGGTTTGCAACATTTCTGCAGTTCTGTTGAGGAATACTGCAGCATGTGGATTAAACTTGCTGAGATGCAATCTTTGAAAAACTACAGCTGGCTCTGACTAAAATATTTGAAGGGAAAAAATTTCTTTAAGAGTTGGACAGAGACTCAAATTGGTGCCCAGCTCCTTAGAATGAGAATCTCAAATGTCTCTGTTTTGGAAATGGGACCATTTGAAAATAAACCCTGAAGATGTGGCCTTAAGGGATGTGGCAAGCTGGAAAAGGAAGTGAAATTAGTGAAGGTTCACTATCAAGACATGAAAGTGAAATCTTACAGGAAAATTTTGCAAGAATGTATGGGCCTCAGAAAATCTCCCAAAGAGTCACTAATCACTGAGACATTGTGTTATTGTCTGTACTAAATATAGGGATATACTGTACTGCTATAGCTCAGATACTGCAGTGTGATAATTGTTGATCTGTGCTGACTTTATAACATGTCCAACTTCAATGTTAAGGAAAATGGCACTGGTTTATCACGACACAGAGCTTCCTGATTTAGAAAGCTTTTAACTAGCTTTCTTGGATATAAGATACTCTTAAGGAAAATGCTGCAGAGTAGCAATAATCATTGGATTAATAAATCTCCTTGAGGTACAGATGATAGCAAATGTGTTAATCAGTAACAGACATTTTGGTATCTAACATGGGTACTGGGTTTATTTGGAACAATTATCCAGAGCTTCTGACTGGAAAAATAAGGAGGCATGAAAATAATTGGGACCTACCGGACCACATACTGCCATAGGGCCTAGCAGGAATATTTTGAATTAGCAAGAATTATCAAGACAGATAATGACAATACCTAACTAGACCATGAACAAACAAATACAGCTTGAAAGCGATGATGAGCCTGAGAGTCAAAGGCTCTAGAGTGGGATTAGGACTGTGGGTGCTGCTCTTTGCAAACCTCAGGTCCAAATGTTCAGTCCCATGATTATACATACAGCCACAACAATTACTACTTCTCGCAGGGTTCCAGCCGAGGTGCTGAGAGTGCATGCATATTTTTGCTTTAAGTCACACATGGATACGCATTATCAAACAATGAAAAAGCTGAATGTTGGGACCCCAGCCCAGTTATCGTCAAAACTCTTGTTACCATCCCTGCTGCAAATTTCATACCACTAAAATTAAAACTACTTACAAGCTGGGAGAGAAGTCCTAGGTTTACTGTTGTTATTTGCTATGTGTAGTGTGATAGCATCCAGAAGTCCAAGTCAAGTTGAGGACCCCATTGTGATAGATACTGTACCAACACATACGATAACCTGGTTCCTGCACCAAAACGTTTTATAGAAAATTTGTCTTCTAATATACAGAATCCATACTTGATAGGCTTGAATTGGCCATGCCAACGCTCGTAGATATTGCATTGTTGGTGAACATCTAGCTTGCAAGGAGTTGGAAGATACAGTGAGAGCTGAGCAACAATTAATGTATGGTCTGAGTTTGCGGGTGCTTCACTGTGGAGAAATTTCTGACAAGAATGTTGTCTATTTATTTCATGGCACATCCACTTTTTAAAATCCAGGTCCAGCGATGGTTGTTAAGGTCCCTAAATCAGGACCCCGTAACAGATAAGCCCTCAGCAGCACACAATATCCAGCATCTTTCTGAAGATCCTGTTGAAGCCATGAAATACAGACAGTCCCTCGTGAATTGCATATCTAACCTTGGTACCCTCTCAGACAATGTGGAGATCTCCTGAGTGATAAATGTAATGCTATATCACATGCTGCTGCTGGAATAATCAGGTGGTTGCACAAGAAACCTTGGCTTTCCAAAAAGGCCTTTGATATATTAGTGAAAAAGGCAGAAGCATGCAAGCAGGGAAATATCCAAGAATGTAAAGGACTAAAAGACATTTTCCTGGCTATGGCAAAATATGACCATGAGGTTTATGTCCAACATGTCGGTTCCTTGGCCGACAAAGCAGACGACAGCCCAAAGAACATCAAACTGCATCCTGCCTACAAAACCATCACTAGCATGGATGGTAGCCATAAACAGCCTTCTAAGATCCTTGTCATGAAACCAGATGGCTCTCCCTGCTAAATGATGGATGAGATCCGGGACAAATGGAAAACACATTATGAAAATGTGTTGAACTGTGGACCAGCTGACGACTGTCTAGAGCTCTGTGACCTAGAAAACCACATAGCAGCAAATCCAGGGGTGAACACTGATCCTCCATCACTTGAGGAAGTATAAAAAGCCATCCCAAAGTTATGGAATGGACGTGTTGAACCAGTAAGCATCAGTATGCATCGACTTTTCTTAAAAGCATAGGCATCAGGCAAGCAGAGTTCAGAGGCATCAGGATTCAACAAAGTGGACATTCTGCATGGTGTCAGCACAAAATATGCGTGGTCTGCACCAAATTCTGAGCATAAAGTGGTTTGATTTTGTGAAAAAATGTCACAATCTCTCAAAGACATTGCCTTCCTTCAGTCACTCATTATATTAAAAAATGGCAATGCATGCTCTTTGGCCAGGTTACGAGGATGGACAAAAACACCCCAGCTAACCTTGCTCTCCGTCAACCTGTGAAGGCATGCATACCTTGATCCTACTTGACACTGCTTGTGGACCACCTGAAACTCATGGATTCTCAGGACTGAGCCAGATCTGGGAACTTCACTACCCAATGTCTGGTGCAACACCATCAATCTTAGTCAGTCTGCGTGTTTGATGATGGTCACAGAGGAAGCTCTGATAGAAACTCCTGGAACAAGGCTCTCCTTATATAGATTGAGGGAGCTATATTTACTCACAGATAAGCTTCCAAAGATGCAACACAACTTTCATAACAATTAGAAGTATTAGATAACAAACACTATGTATGCTGACTGGCAAATCTTTTTTATATGAAGGAAGGGAATCTGTCTGGAAAACACTTGAAAATGCTGGTGAGTAGCAAGCAGAAAATTAGAAAGGAATTAAATATATAAAAATATCATGGGTAGATATTAAGGGATCATAGCTGACTGCAGGACTATACATTTAAAGGCCACATTCTATATCCACCTTGTAGCATTTAGTGAAAGAGTGGATTGAAGGGTGGCTTGGAGGTGTTTTATCTGCCCTTTTATATGTTTGAGTGATAGCTGCTCTCACAGACTAGGATATTTTAACTTTGGATATTTTTGCTCTTTTTTTTTTTTGACATTGGATAGGATAAGTAATGCATTTAATATTCTAATTATTCCAGTCCAGGCTTGGTAATATTTCATTGCTCTTCTAATATCTAATGAGGATAGTTTGACATCTTTAGAATGTGAGGATATAGGACTAAATGATGGAAGTGAGATGTGCTAGTTAACATGAAATGCTGAAGCTACTTTAGGAAGGACCACATTATCTGATAAGAAACTAAGTATAGGGTTCTTTAAATGGATTGTGCCTGCAGTTTGCAGACAACCAAAAACAGCACCTTCAGAGATAAGAATGGCAACTTCAGAGATAAAGAAATTATGGAAGCTCTCTTCATGGATCCATAGTTAAGTTTAAGTTGAGTTTTGTACTTAAACCAGGGATTCACCCTCTTAGTTTCACATAAGGAATAGAGTGTATCCACCACAAAATGAAAGCTCTTACTCTAGACACAGATAGAATTTTCTCAAAATGTAAAAGTAAAAAAATGCTCCTTTTAAGAAGTTTCACACCCTGTGTCAGACCAATTTTTGGTCCTGAATGATCTTTATAATGAATGACACAGACTCTGAAAACTTCTCATGTAGCTACAACTCTCTGAAATCTGGTGCATTTACTACATTTAAGAATGTTACTGCCTTTCATTATTGGGACCAATGGGAATCAAGCCTTTTAGGAAGATGGTGGGTACCTATGCTGGGCAGAGAGAGGGGAAAACTGGAATGTTTTTGTGCAGGGGAATGTGGATTTCAGGAGCTGAAAGTACCTGGCAAGTACAATCTGGCTACTTTGAGCAGTGAGTGTATTGGTGAGTCTGGCCCTTAGATTTAAGGTAGATACTCTATGTTTTCAAACTATTAGAAATATAATATGGTACTATTACCTTAATGGGGTTTTTGAGTGTGACTTTTTAATAATTAAAAAACAGAGGAAATTTCCAGATAAAATCTACTTTAAAATGAAGTAAATGTTTAGTATATATCCATAACTTAATGGTAAAAATATCACATGGATGTTGTAATGATTAAAAAACCAACCCAAAAAACAAGAATTACAAACCCAGGAACAACTGACTTAAAGATAGAAGAAATCCAAACATGTTAAGTGATGGAAATGCATATTTGAGGCAGCCAAACATATTTAACTCTACCCTGTAGTGACACCCTGGGGAAAAATTAAATCTACTATGTCTTTAAAAACCATTAAGCTAATCTCTGACTCTGAACACCATTATGCATGAATCATAATTATATGGTTATTGCACAGTGTTCATTGCAGGATAGATAAAGCTTGAGGCAGGACTTGATCTCTCGTCTGAAGCAAGAAAACAATGGAAAAACACACCAATATTGGTGAGGGTCAAGAAACCTTCAGGTAAGAAGCTGTTCAATGGTACCAAAAATTGGCAAAATGTGCACCAATATCTAACAACATTGCTGAATGTACCCTAATTAGCTAATACAACAAAAGAATCAGAACTCCCTACACTGGGACAGGACATGCAGGGACATTGGTGAGTGCCTGTCTGCTGTTTTCTGTGGTAAAAGAAATAAGTGGCAGGGCATGGAAGCACCCCAATGTATCCTGCAATCCAGAAAGTTTCAAGCTCGTGTGCTGAGGGTACATGCATCACCAAGCCCAGAAGCCAAGCAGAAAATGTTCAAAGAACAACATATCTTTTCTCCTTTGCCAATATCTTTTCATCTCTCCTTTGCACTATTACTTTTTACATCACCAACTGAATTAATGTCTCTAAGGCATTTTGGGTTGGGATACAGCTTGAACAAAGGATCTCATAGAATATACAATTAAATTTTATTGATCTCTTCCAAATTGAAAGTGTTCATACTAAATTAGTTTAGTTTCAATTGAACAGGAAAGATCTTGGTGAACTAGAATACTACACGTGAAAGTCTCCAGGTAATTATAATTAGGTAGCCCATTAACTGTACCCTATGGAGTTACATTTACCGTAAAATATTTAACAAATCTGTTCTTCTCTGTCACTTTATTGGCCTACCATAGTTTAGAATTGCCTTTTAGTTTCATTCAGTCCTCTCTACGCTATATTGGTAGCTCTCACTCGATTCAACATAGATTTCAGAAAATGCAATCAGTGTGCCAGGTCAAGTGCCTTTAGCGCATACTATTGCTAGTTGTAAAACAGGCCCATGATTTTTAAAAATGCCCTCTTTGACAGGATTTCTGCCATAGTTATGAAACCCTCTTCTGCACATACAGTATGTTTACATAGAGAGATTTACTGTGATTGAGTGTTCACACTTAAAAAGCTGTATAACAGAACAGAGATAACAAGAGAGGTATAGTATTGTAAGGAATATAAGCTTGATTATTGCAATTTCTTCCTTTTTGGTATCCCTAACAGACACATTGTCCACTTCTAATCAAATGAAAATGCAGCTCTGAAGGTCATCTTTGTTCATTGCTCTGACTGCATCAATTTCCTCTTTGAAGCACTCCATTCATTTCCCTTGTTTCAGTCAATCAAAGTTAAAGCTTCTTGTCCTCACTTTTAAGGCATTTCACAACTTTGCCTGTCCCTACTTGTCCACTATTATCTCTTATTTTGTCACTCCCTCCCCCTTTCTCTGCTTCAGCAATGGCACAAGCACCATTTCCCACACCATTTCCCTGTCAGCTTCTCCCACGCTCATCTTCAAGCTGTCTTTGTGCATGGAATGCCCCTTTAATTAATCAAGGCCAATACTCTCTTCTTCAAATCTGTTTTCAAGACCCCACCTCTGCTGTGACCCCCTACCAGAAATCAATCCACAAATGATGGCTGGGTTATACATCATTAGTGTAAGGATGATTTTATTATTTAAAATTAAAATACACAAAAATCATCACTTGTAACAGTCAAGAACCTTAAAGCTCTGCAATAACTAACCAATGTAACCATATGATCTGATTTTTGTTATCCTTATACTTGTGTGTCACAATCACCTGGGGGTCGGTTCAGAGCCCACAGTAGTAAGTGGAAAGACTCCCATTGACTTCAACAGGATTTGGATCAGCCTATTGTTACTTCTTGCCTCAGTTTAGATTTTAAGTTCTTTAGAGCAGGGTCTATCCTTTATTATGTGTTTCTATAATTGTTATTACAGTGAGGTGCCAATCTCATCTGGTGTCCCCATGTGGTACATCAATGCAAATAATAAATAACACTAATTGAGAATTATAATAATAAGCATGTATTTGGGAAGGAGTATACATATAATGAATTAATGATGAGGGAAGAGATGAAAATCAAGTAAAGTAAGTCAAACATAAAATAAGAGAGAAAATGATGGAAAAGATGGGTGGGCATGCAATCAAAATAAATGGAAAATTTGTTACTTGATTATTTTCTTTCTGAAACTGACCTCCCCTTCAGTCTGCTATGAGCAAATTATGACTCTTGCTGCAGTTCCTGGAAGCAGTCCAGACATGTCTTTCAGGTTCCAGGCTTTACCTGTGCTGCTTGCATCACCCACCGAATGAGTGCTACCAAAGCTGTAGATACACTTAATTGTGCGAAACAACTTGATTCATACATTTTAATGTTAAAAACTTGACAATAACGGTCTAAAAATAGAATGCTCTTAAGACTGAACAAGCCATATTCCTAACAATACATCCACAGTGGGTCCGATTGCAGGAGAGGTCTGATTGCAGAAAGTCACTGCCACACTAGACATCATTAGTTAAATTTACCATTCTGCTTCTGGACTTCTTGTCTCCCAGCCAGTTATTGGTGGGACGTAGTGAGCCATAAGGATGAATAAGAGAAAGGGAGAAAATAAAACAAGAGTGTTCCCTTTATTCCTAAAACTAATTGTTAGGAATTCAGGTTCCACATTGTGCCAAAACACGCATCTTCAGAAAAGTACATGGCTAGCTTGTTGTGTTGATGGAGAATCAGGCAACAGCCTTGCAGATTCCTTCTTCTGTGGTTGCTTATGTCCATTTGTCTCATGGTGACACCATGCACTTTGTATAATAGCCCTTGATCCCTTCATGAACTGGTCTACTTTATGCTAAATAAGCTTTCTTATTCAGCATTTTCATATTAAACGGAACAATTTGGATATTATTTTTCCACAATATTTAGGCTAAAAAGAGAAAAAAGTGCTGCATGTTTTCTAAAGGAGTCAGTGCATTTGAGATATATTTTTATTACTCACCCAGGTTTGAGTCATAGCCTTTCCATCTGATGGTGTACTTTTTGACCAAAGGGAACATAGAATTCTTGCCTAAGAAATGTATACTTGTGTGTTTACATTTCTTAGAAAGGATTCTGGAGTATGTATGACCTTGTCATCATGGAAGATACAGTAAGGTTTCTGTATCCTTAGAGGAGTCATCTCAGAGACTGTTGTGGGTGATGTGTTGGCTATTAAGAAAAGTGTTTTGATTGGTTAAAAGGGATGAAATGTGAGACTTTATTGCATGATGGAATCGATCCTGTGACAGGAAAATGGATCTGACTGCCAGCTTAGAGAAGTGGCTGCTCTTAGGAATCTGGATACCTGGAGAATTCCACTTTGATAGCACTATTCAAGGCTGAGATGATGTTGTTCAGGGCCATTTTTTCAAGAAATACAGAAGCATTGGGATGGTGGATTTTTTGTGGCTGATAACTATCTTTAAACTGGTAATAGAATTCTGTTAATTTTTTAACCTATACTGAAATAATGGATGGCTTGGGGCAAAATAAGCATCTTGGTTACTCTTTATGGAATCCCATTGTCCTTATCCCCTCCTATGCAAAAACCTAGCACAAGTAAGTGATAGAGTGGGGCAGAGACAGAAAGAACATTTGACCAGTGATGGGCCAAGTTTTCTGTTCCCCAAACTCTCAGATAGGTGCACTTGTGAGTAATTAATTCAGGGAGGTCAGACGGCTTGTGTTATAGAGGAGTCCAGTAGATGATCACAATGGTCTCTTCTGGCTTTAAAATCTGACTTTACGTGACCTTGGTGTCCGGGGCACTGGGCTTCATGCCCACTGTCTCACCCTTGCTATGTGGGCTTTGGAAAGAAAGAAACTCCAGGGCAGAGCCAGCGTGGGCATGAGAGAAACTCAATCCACTAGGGACAAAGACAAAAAAACAGACTAAGCAGGTACAGCAGCACTGGAGTGGAAGAGATGAGAAATAGCTAGGACTATGCCCCCTTCTTTGGTCCAGACCCTGAACTGTGAAGGAACCCACAAACACAACTTCCTTCTCTCTTTAGCCATGTTGGCTTCATGAAGAAAGAATCTCTGTTAAGAGCACTCTCATGACAACCCCAGGACTGTCAGCTCTGGGTCCAGAGAAAATCAAGAAGCAGCCCCAGCAGACACCACAGAAACTAATAATGTCTATGTCCATTGTAATCTCAGACTGCTTTCTACAGTTTCTACTTTCTCTTCTACTGATTAGCTCTAGCTGCTTCCAACCATTCCCTTACAGTCTCCTCATTCCAGTCTCATTCCAACTGCCCTCCATGCTACTCTCCTCCTTTCCTCTCTCCAGTCTGACCTTCCATCCAACATATTTCCCTTTCCCTGCCCTGTAATACTGCCACCTCTTCCTGATAAGACATTTAGTGTAAATACAATTTTAAAAAAATAGAACCCCAATAGTATATTAAAAAAATAAATGAAATGTCAACTAAACAAAAGAAAGAAAAAAGTAGGCCTAACATGATGCTGGCAAGTTATTATTTCTGTACTGGAATCATTCATCATTTTTACCATCTTACTTATTTACATTGTTATCTCTGGGGGTAGGGATAGTCTTTACTGTAAATTTGTACAAGTACCTGGGAAAATGTACCTTGAGGCCTCTAACTGATGCCATAATATAAGTAAATAAACTATTAATAATGAATAGTAATAAAAATGATGCAGTGAGGAGGCTCAGAATGCTCAACTCTTCCAAATTGTGCTTTTTTTATCTTCCTCTTGGTGCGGTCCTTCTGGAAGAAGTCCTCTTAGAGGATTGCCATATCTTTCGTCCTGTGGTGACAAATTTTGGAAAGGATAATATGGAATATCTGATTCCTGGATTTTATATGATTTCTTCATGTCCTTTTAGCTTTGTTGTCCTTTTGCCCTTAGTTTTCCCTCTTCGCTAATGACAGACATCTTCAGAGAATGAATGGAGGAAGTATGATGAAGTCTGATTTTGTTTGAGAGGAGCAGTTTCCTATGGGTTGAGATTGTTCCTTTTCTTTCTCTGGTTGAAAAAGTATATCCATATTCTTCAGTTCTTCCTCTTCATAGTCAGATTCAGAAAGCTCCCTGTTTGTGTGGGGAGTAGTCAGAGCTAGGGAGAGAAGGAAAAGATCTCTGGTGTCTCTTAGAACATTTTCTTATGTTTCAGTATCTTTATTGATTCCCCCCCTTTGGGGATTTTTTTTATTTACGGGGTGGTATTGGGGGGGTTCCATAGCTCTGGTAAGGAATAAGACCTTTTCATAGACATAGCTGAGAAGGGGGCAAAAGAGAAGGTTGGTATATGAGAGAAACCTTTAGTCTCTGAGGAAAGAGTAACTGGATAAGATAGTGGCAGCTCTGCCTAGGGACAAGTAGACCTGGAAAGGCACCTGCTAATTTCCCCTTGAGATAGCAATAAGGCTTTACCTTTCAGGGAATTTTCCAGAGAGGGCCATTTCCTGTTGGCGTAGTTTGGTGCCTGCCAGCCAGTTTGACGCAGCCTCTCCAGATCAGGTTTGGGGAGAAGATCCTAATGTTCCAGCTGAGCTCTTTGCTATTTCTGAACGAATGAGTGCTCATAGGTTGGGAACAGCTGTGGAAAACCTCTAGACACCAGTTGGGTGTCCCCACAAATGGACTTTTTAGATTTAAGCTCTAGGTTCTTCGCCTGCTTAGCCATATCTAGAATAGCAAAGAGACCCTTCTAAAGGGGATAGCAAAGACTTCCCAATTGCCCTGGGCTCCCCAGTTGTAACAGCTCCCAAACCCTGAAGGAGCTGGTACACGGCATTGCAGCACCACTCAGATTTGGCCCATATGACCCTTCATAGGTGGAGATGGAGGGCAGACAGACCAAATTTGATTGGCATTGTGACCCTGTGTGCTATGCTGCAATGCCAATCAAATTTGGTCTATTTGCCCTTCATCACCATTTATGGAGAGGCAGATAGGCCAAATCTGAGTGGTGCTGTGTCCCAATTTAGCCCCTGGAAATGTTGGGAGGCATGGGGTAGGGATACCCCACTAATACTCCATAGTAGCAAGAAGCATAAGACAGAAAAATGGTTTCTGGTGGGATGGAGCTGCTAGTGCCCCAAATATAGCTTTAGAGTTGGGTTATATAGATAAAAGGTGAACCACGGAGATAGAAGATCTGGTGCATGGTGGAAGAAATGTAACCACAGAGTCTGCATGACAAATCTGGATTGTCCTGGCTAACTGTAGCAAGCGCAGCCTGTTAATAGTAGGTTAGGGTGGAGATGAGGAGACAGTCTTTTTCAAATATATTTTGAATTTTTCTTGATGTTCAAGCTGAATTCCTGCCGTGAGTATCTATAGTGAATTGCAGGCTGACAGCTTTTCATAAAGGTTAGTGATAGGATGTCAATAGACTACCCTATAATAATAAGGGGAAAAAACCTCTTTTCATGATGCAAAAATATGTTTGTATTCTGTTATGAATTATCTTATGCTATAACTAATGTATAAGATTGCTGAAGAACTGTAGATACTTAATCATCTTATTTGCTAGTAAAACATTATTTTTTGTAACTATATATGTGGTAGTGACAGATAGACATTCACACTTTAGATGTTTAGTTTGGTCTCTCAATCTTAATTGGCCTCAAAGTCTTGAGAGATCAGGCTCTCTTGGTTCATGGTTAGTAAAAAATATTGTAGAAACCATCTTATTTATAGAATTATGGTATTTTATTTCCAGACCCAGCAAAGTCCAAAAGTAAAGAAAACTAAAAAGATACACAAGACACTAGATTTGGAACCCTGCTGTGACTGATTTGCATCAGGCCACAATACAAAGAGGATGTAAAACCCAGTGTAACTGGGCTGTGAAGCATTCTTCCTGCTTAAGGGGACTCCCTGGTGGTGCAGGGCTTTAACGCATAGCTACTGCTATGCCAACCACCAGCTGACAATCAATGTACTGCATTGCTGGAAAAAGGGAAGAAGGTCTCTATGCCCCTGTGGTCCACTCATGCTCTGCTGCTGGAATGGCTCCTTGGAATTGTAGACAGCTGCGTTTTAGAGGAGCTTTGCATCTATTATAACTTACACTAGTTGCCCCAAGATTGGATGAGTTCAAAGGTGGTTTAATGGCATTCTAGTTTCTTCTTCCCATTTTAACAGCGAGTATTGGTGGACCACATCTGAGGATCTGCCCCAAGTGGGGAGTAAGATGTCATGAAATACGTATCATATTAACCCCCAATTTTTGCTACTCCACAAGTTTCTAAGTAATTCACTTCTCCTTGGCTGAAATCCTGATCTCACTGAGGACACTGGGAGTTTTGCCATTGTCTTCAATGAAGCCAGAATGTCACTTTTGATTTGGGTAAATAAAGGTAAAGCTTCAGAACAAAAAATCTTAAAAAACCCCTCACTTAAAAAAATTCTTTCATAAACAGAAGTAGCAACAATCAAGTACATTAGAGACAAAGTGCATATTTACAAATTACATAATTAACACATTCTTTAAATTGTGGGAGACAGTTGATAAAATTAATGACTGATGGTCAATTCGCTATTAAACTTTCTATTTCATATATTAAAATACAGATTTTAAATTGTTTTCAATTTCTAAGCTATCAGTTGATGTGCTTCAGTTTATTATACAGAAAGGAGAAAAGGCACTGACAGCACATTTTAAAAAACAATAGTAGTGGGTTGTTTTTAGTATGTAACTGCAGTTTTCTGACGACTCAAGAATGATATGCAGTGTTATGTGAAAATATAAGAAATGCAGAATTAAGACAACCATGTCCTCCATAAATTAATACATACTTCAAACCCATATTCTCTGAATTTTTTTAATCAATTACTGACAGTTAATGGAGACATATAAAGATTGCCTTCATTTTATGTTGACTTAATCAGAACACTAATCTGCTTTTCCAGAGAATTATTGTAGCTCAAGACCTAGCATTTCATTGCTTTGAAGTATTGGGAAAAAAAAGGAATTGTAAGCATATAGTCCAACAAAAATTAAAGAATGATTCCTCATCCTAATCACTTTAATTGTCCCCCCCCCAAATAAAACCCCCACTACCTCCCAACAGAACCTCAATATTATGTGGTTACTAATAGCTGAAAACATGTGTTTATACAATATGCATTCAGATGAGGCTATATATTAAACCTGTTGGACTTTCTGTATTTTATCAAATTGAAGTCTATGTCATTGGCTCATCATTCTAATTCTGACCCTTGCATCAGATCAGTTCTCTGAAGCTCTATGCATCTTATTCTAGTATTTAGAATCAATGAGGATGTCGGGCAGGATATATTTTCAATATGCACAAGGCAGAGGAAGTTTCCTTTCCTGATGAGAATTAACAGTTTCTTTTCAAGAAGTATGTCTGAAATTGCTTGAGAGAAAGATAACATAAAAATGAAGGTAAATTATAAATTGAATCAATAAAGGATGAAAAGTGTTAAGAAGAGAGCTTTTCTAATTTTTTGTAGTTTGTGCTAATTGCTTTTTTAAACCTGATTTACAGATTAAGTTTACAAAGAGGTTTACCAATACAAGTCTAACTGTTAAAATGGCAGCCAAATAGTCTTCTTGTTTAATTACTCTGTAAATACTGGAAATGCAAAATCACGTTAAAATGTGCACAATTTGCTTCACCCCAAAACTTTATGCTGTGGATGCATTATTCATTAAAATACCTCAGAGCCCACATCCAGGAACAAAAAGCTGAAGTAGTATTTTTATAATTTTTAACCATTATTTCTTCTTCCAATAATATGGCAACAGACACTCCAACAGTCTATGTTTAAATACAGTCATCAGTATGACTATCAAACGGGTAAGTGTGTATTACATAAATGAGCCCCTAGATTAAGTATATGCTGTGAAATGTATGTGAATGTGCATGATTTGAATCAATGAACTGTGGCCTGAAATGATGTCACACAATGTGCAGCATTAAGTGGAAGGTTAAACCTACTTGCATCTCGGTTCATTAAACGCAGTTAAAGTGCAAATTCCCTCATTCTGACAGTAGTAATCACAAGGGTTCACTTTCTGGTCACAGCGCTGACTTTTAAACCCCACAGAGCATCTGCAGAATTTCAGTAAAATACAGCTAAATAAATATTCTGCCTTTTGCTGAACAAATTTTAAACTCATTACATACAGTGATGGTAACACACACACACGAAATATACTCAGCCTTTTCACAGGAGGTCCAATCTGATAATATCTCAGAAAGTATGGGTAATCAACACTAATCAAAAACATATTGGTAACAGTGGACCCTGTATTAACCCCTTGCTTCAGGAATCAGAGTTTTGACACAACGCACTAAAGTCAAATGTCCTAACAGTTAGTACTGGCAATTCCAGAGCATAATGGGCTTAAAAAAAGAGAATCCATGTTTGTTTCCTAAGAATTGTTAGTAACATTTGTTACATGCTGAAGTTTCTATGTGTTTTTACAAAACCACATGAGTTAATGTGTGTGAAACTGGTTATCCCTGAGAATCTATGTTGTTTCATGTCAAACTATGTCAAGAGGAGACTGTGTTAAGAAATGAAAAAAACACCACTTAAAAAGAGATAGAAATCATTAGGCACCAAAATATCGATCATAGATAGTTAATCCCACACTATTATATATGTGAATTGCCAGCAAATAGGTCCTCACATTCACCCTTAAGTATTCTAAGTATTCTATTGTAAAATCTTCTTGTTGAAGAGCAGTAAACAATAGTCACTAAATCATCAACAATGTCAAATGATGAACAAAAAGAATATTCTACAACTTGCAGTAGAACAGAGTGACAGACAAAAATAACACCTAGAAAAGTAAAATACCATTGTGAGTGGTACATCATCAATACCTGAACAGATAAGAAATGCAGATGAACAGAAACTTTATTATTTACTGCCACACAGATGTTTTAATGATACACACAAAAGTACTTACAGACAGACAGGTATATTTGTCTCTGGGTCCAGCTGACATGCACCACCATTATAACAGTAGCCATCACATAACTGACAGCTAGAGGCAATCTTTCCATTAGTGCAGCTGTAATGAAAAAATTTGTTATCCACATCATTATTGTTGAAAGCAGATGTGAACTATCTACAGATGAAAATGTTCATCTTATGAGAAGTAAAAGAATTGCTGATTGATTAGATTTCACTAAGACTCTCTAGCTTGAGGCAGTAACTTTTTAAACAGATTTTTGTGGAACAGGTCACCATTATTCTACACAAATTCTAATATTTTCAGCCTATTTAGTTCATCAGAATAAACAATTACTATAATTTATGTAATCTCCCATTAATATCACTGCAGATCTTAATGGGGTATCTTTGCATTGCTGTAAACCTGTGTCCTTAAGCCATTGTCCTGGACACCATATGAAGGCAAAACAAGACACCAGGAATGTGGCTTAACTTGGGTGCAACTTGCTTAACTAATATATTTGGGAGCTATCCAACAATAACTCCTCCCATGCAGGTCATTCTTCCTACTATGATCACTCCAGCTAGTGGAGGGCTGCCATCAGCCCACCATTCTTTTAACCTGGTCCCAGCACTCTTTCTGGGACCCCATCATCCTTCTGTCATATCAGATTAATGGGGAGGGAAATATGGGGTTGTCTCCTGTAGTAGACATAAGGAGCCCCACCCCATTCCCCACCTTTTTTAGAGGAGACACAAATTCCAACGGGGACATGGAGTGGGAGCTTTTCTTCTTGTGCAGAATGATTCCTAGAGCTGGTGGAAGGGCTTATAAAACACTCCCATTAAGTGTGCGGGAGCCAACAGGCGTTGCTACAGCCTTGTGTTCCACCAATCAGCCTAACCCTTCCTCCTCCAGACAACAAAGAGACTGAATGTTCCCAAGGAGAGGAATGTTGTATGTCTTCCAATCCACTTCTGATTCTGGTTTATAAGGGTATCAGACCTACCCTACTGAATGACTACCTGCACTGGGCACGTGCCAAGTTGTGATAAAAATGAATTGTACAGCCTAATCTACCCACTGGGTCCTTAGGCTGCTGCAAAGAAGGTGAAAAAATCCACACTACCCAGGCCAATCTGGCAGAGAGGGAAAATTCCGTCCAAGTCCCAACAGGTAATTAGTATGATGCCTACAGCAAGACCCAGAAGACCCAGTCCTATTATAATCCCAAGGGGGGAGTAGAGTGGGAGTTTTTCTTCTCGTGCAGAACGGCTCCTAGAGCTGGGGGAAGGGCTTATAACCCTCCCACTAAGTGTGTGGGAGCCAATGGGTTTTGCTATAGCTTTGTGGTCCACCAATCAGCCTAACCACCCTCCTCTCCAGATGACAATGAGGCTGAATGTCCCCAAGGAGAGGAGGGTTGTATCCCTTAAAAGAGGCCAAAGAATTTCTTTCCACACTAGCCGAAAGTTCCCCCCACCTCTGAGGCCTTTTTGGAGGTGGGCATTGCTTGTAAAACCTCTAAGTGGTATTAAATGTAAGCAAATAAGCAATTCATACATGGACTGATCCTCAATACTTCAGGTCTGAATAAATATTCCATTTCCAGGGCTTAAGAAAAAACACTAACATTTTGCCTACATTTTTACATAAAACTGTAAATAACATATTTTTATTCAATCTCAGCCTGAGTTTGAACTCAATTCTGTGGACATAGCATGGTTGTCTTTAAAAACTCAACATTATTATTGCTGATTGTTTGTTGGACAGTAGTACCTACTAACCACAAGGTTAAGGGCTTATTGTGCTAGGTACATACATTAGTACATGAAATTCCTTGATCTAAATAGACAAATAGTGAGTGAAAAGCAATATTTCCATTTTACATAGGGGGAACTGAGGCACAGGATGACAAAAGCAACTTTGGCTAAGGTCCCACGGGAAATCTCTGGCAGAGGTGTGAAGTGAATTCTCATCTCCTGAGTCCCATTCCAGTGCCTTAATTAAAAAAGACATCCTTCCTGCTGGCATTTGCCAACTGCTATCAAGCAGTAATCTGTGATTACCACACTTTCCCCCTATTATTAGAATAGAAGCTGTATGTGGCAATAGTTGACAAAAGTAGACCTTTTAATGGTTTCTACTGTTGTGTGCATTGTAAAACTAACTGGTGAAAGTCACAAACCTGCAGCAAAACACAACTTTTACATTTTCTGAGATAAGACCTAGAACCCATGTGGTCATAGATCTAGCTGCTAAGCTCCTGTTCAGTTTTTTCAATTCATTGTGTTAGCAGCTGTAAACTGTACAATCTCTTGTTCTCCGTACTTAATTGCTGATTATCAAGCTATTCCTCTGGTAGTGGTATTACCATTCAATGCAGATAAATACAGAGATTAGCTGCAATACATATACATAGTTCTCAAGATATGTGAATATTCTATTTTATTAAAGTTTTTGTTCGCCTACTTACTAGAAATTTTATTCTCTCTCACTGTTATACTTATAAAACACAAAATGGGATTGAACTGAAGACAATCTGCTTTTGTCCATAAATTACTGTACTGTAGTTGAATGTGATTACCAATCTATCCATCTGCACACCAGCAGCAGCCTCTTAACAGCTAAAAAACAAGTAGGATTCAATGCTGTGTGATACGAACACAGGTTCCACACCTCCATGTGGCATGTATTGTTTTCCATTTGCATCTTCTTTTTATCTTCACAAACAATTTCTTTTGGCTTCTTTTTACCTTTCATGATATCATTTTTTCCCCATCCTTTATTCTTTCAATACTTGTTTCATTCTTCCTTCTTTGACCGTTCTCTTTATCTCATTCCCATCTTCTTTTGGGCCTCAGGTTTGCTTTTTCTTCTTTATTTTAATATGTATTAAAGCTCTGTCTTCCATTAAATAACTAGCAGTTTGAATAGCCCTACTTCCTTCCAGTCTGAAGTTATTGTAGCAGTGAGGAACTGAGAGGAGACACGTCTATTAGCAATGCCAGTTTAGCACTGTGTAGGTGGCAGCTTGGTTCCAGCAGTAATATGCACTAACAACAGGGCTTCTAAAGAAAGGCCAATTACAAAGCAACCTTCAAATTGCAAAAAAGGTTTCATGATGCTGATGATTTTCACACAGCTTTGCTCATGAATGTGAAAAGCTATTTCTTTCTTTAACCCTTTAGTTGGGGAAAACTGGCTAGGGATTATCTTCCAATGCATTCATATTTATGGAAAACCTGACTGCTGTTCTCTGTGAAGCATGTTACACATTTGTGTAATGTCAACTGTAGGTCTATTTATTATATCTATTTTACAAAGATACAAAATTAATATTTTATAAAATGAAAACAAAGCAAAATTGGCAGGTATATATAGAGGCTTGTAATTAAAAAAGCAAAACACATTTAAAAATAACACTGGCTACTGTAATTTGCTTTTTAAAGGGAAGCTATAACATAAAGTACATACAATAGTTCTTGGGTCCAGCTTTTGTTCACATGGCACAGGTCAGGAAAAATGATGGGTTCAAAGATGCACTGGCCTGGTTCTCCAGCATTATGATGGCTTCCTGTGGCCCCAAAAAAGTATTCCAGTACCTAGGGATTGCAGGATGTAGGTGGCCACGCCTCATTTCCTGCACTAGCTCTATTGCACCCAAGATTCCCTTGAGCAGGAAAAATCCTTTTGTGGTGCTTTAAAGTGGGTGTAGTGCTTCTTAAAGCAGTCATAATAGGGCCCAAAATTATCACCTTAGTTATGAGAACATGACTGTTACACATGTATAATTTTATCTTTAGCAATTCCTGAATTTGGAATACAAGTTTAGTGTTCTCTTAGTATATGTTTTTTAATGGGATTTCCTAGATGTGTTTTCAGAGCCTCTTGCAGAAGCAGTTTCAAGAGCTGAGTCTTTCAGTCCTTCTGGGTGCTTTTAATTGAACGCCTTGCAGGCATCAGTGTCTTTAGCTGAATGCTCTTCCCTGAGGCATAAAAGCAACATGTTTTAAATGCCTTTTTCCTATATGGATCTATTATCTTCAACAAGGATCATGGTGAGCCAAAATCATCAAACATTTCATTAAACAGCTGAAAAATTACAAACATCTAACCAAGACTTTTGAGTCCACACTATGACTATCTATTAAAAGTACTTATGGACTGTTTACAACTATTTGTATATAACTAATAAAATGCAGAACAGGGTGAATTTGGTTTCTAACTGCCCTGGGAGTCTAATAGAGAACTGACAGATCATTAGAGGACAGATGGCAAGGAGGTGGGCTTTAAACTAGGTTCAATGGGGGCAGGAGACAAACGCACATGGGTTAGTCTAGAACATGGCGACCTGGGGGAAGGGTTGGAATCTGGGGGAAATATAGGCAATCATAGCAAGGACAAAGGACAGACAAAAAGGTATAACTGGCATCACAGAGACTTGGTGGGATAATTCACATCACTGGAAGATTGGCATTGAAGTACACAACTTGTTCAGGAAACACAGGCAGGGAAAACAAGGAAGAGGTGTTGCCTTGTATATCAAAGATGTATACACTTGCACTTAGGTCAAGATAGAGGTGGGCGGCAGACCTGCTGAAAGTCTCTGGGTAAGGATAAAAGGTATAAAAAAAACAAGGGTGATGTCATGGTAGTGGTCTAGTATTGACCACTGAACCAGGAAGAAGAGGTGTACGAGGCTTTTTTTAATAACTAACAATATCATCCAAGCCCAGGACTTGCGAACTTCACTACCCAGACATCTGTTGAGAAAATAATAAAGAATGGCACAAATCATCCTACAAGTTCTTGGAATGCATTGGAGACAACTTTTTATTACAGATGGAGAAAGCAATTAAGGGAGAGGCAGTTCTATTTTTGATTCTGAGAAATAGGAAGGAACTTATTGAGAATTTGAAGATGGAACGCAACTTGGATGAAAGTGATCATGAGATGACACAGTTCATGATTCTAAGGAAAATGGGAGAATAAAGACAATAGACTTCAAGAAGGCAGACTTTTGAAAACTCAGAGAATTGGTAGGTAAGATTCTGTGGGAGGCAAATCTAAGGGAAAAAGGAGTTCAGAAGGGTTGGCAGTTTTTAAAAAAAGACATTATTAAAGGCAGAAGTGCAAACTATCCTAATCTGTAGGAAAGATAGGAAGTATGATAAGAGACAACATTGGCTTAGTCAGGAGAACTTTAAAGATCTGAAATTGAAAAAAGAGTCATACAAAAGTGGAAACTAGGTCAAATTATGTAGGATGAATATAAAAAATACAACACAATCATGTAGGGACAAAATTAGAAAGGTCAAGGCACAAAATGAGATTAAACTAGCTAGGAAATAGCAGGTAGCAATAAAACATTTTGAAAATAAATGAGAAGAAGACAAAGACCATTGAAAGGATAGGCCCATTATTCAATCAGGAGAGAAAGACAATAACAGAAAGCACAGCAATGGCCGAAGTGTTAAGTGCCTATTTTATTTCAGTTTTCACCAAAAAGATTGGCAATAATTGGATGAATAACATAGTGAATGGCAGGGTAAATGGAACAGGATCTGAACCTAAAATAGGGAAAGAACAAATTTGATATCTTCAGGTCAGCGGGAACTGAAGAAATAGATCTAGAATACTTAAGGAACTGGCTGAAGAGATAAATAATAGTCAATATGTATTTGTCAAGAATAAATCATGTCAGACCAACCTAATATCCTTCTTTGACAGGTAACAAGCCTTACAGATGGGAGAAGCAGTATGTGTGATATATATCGACTTTACTAAGGCTTTTGATACTGTCTTACTCATAAGTAAGTTAGGGAAATATAGCCTAGAGAAGCCCAACTGGTCGAAAATCAGTACTCAGAGAATAATCATCAATTGTTCACAATCAAGCTGGAAGTAAATGGAGTTCCGCACGGATCTGTCCTGAGTTTGGTTCTATTCAATATCTTCATAAATTATTTGGATAATGGCAGAGAGAGTACTTTTATAAATGCTACAGATGATACCAAATGGGGAGGGGTTACAAGCATTTTGGAAGACAGGATTAGAATTCAAAATGACCTTGACAAATGCGAGAAATGGTTTGAAAAATATATGATGAAATTCAATAAGGACAAATGCAAATTACTACACTTAGGAAGGAAAAACCAGTTGCACAAATACAAACTGGGAAATGACTGGTTAGGAAGGAGTACTGCAGAAAAGGATCTAGGGGTTATAGTGAATCCCAACCTAAAATGAGTCAACTATGTAATACTGAAGTAAAAAAAGTGAACATCATTCTGGGATGTATTAGCAAGAGTGTTATAAACAAGACACAAGAAATAATTATTTCACTCTTCTCAGCACTGATAAAGCTTCAATTTAAGTATTGTGTTTTGGGCACCACAACTTGGGAAAGATGTGGACAAATTGTGGAAAGCGCAGAGGAGAGCAAGAAGAATGAGTAAAGGTCTAGAAACCATGACCTACGAGGAAAGATTGAAAAACCTGGGTTTGTTTGGTCTAGAGAAGAGAAGACAGAGGGGACATGATAACAGTCTTCAAGTACATAAAAGGTTATTATAAAGGGGAGGAGATAAAATATTCTCCTTATTCATTGAGGGCAGGACAAGAAGTAATGGACTTAAATTGCAGCAAGGGAGATATAAGTAAGACATTAGGAAAAACTTCCTAACTGTAAGGGTAGTTAAGCACTGGAACAAATTACCTAGGGAGATTGTGGAATCTCCATCATTGAAGGTTTTTTAAGAATAGGTTAGAGAAACACCTGTCAGGGATAGTCTAGATAATACTTAGTCCTGCCTCAGTGCAGGGGATTGGACTAGACCACCTATTGAGATCCAGTCCAGTCCTACATTTCTATGATTCTGTGATTAAACAATTAGTTAAAGAATGCTGAGATTAGTAGCAACACAGCAAGCTATGCTTTTCAGGCCAATTCTTCCATGTCTTATGTGGGTAAAGATAATTAGCTCTTGGACTTATAGCTTAAAAACAATACAAAGAATTCTATAATTGCTAAATAATTATGTACGATACCTTCTGTGTTTTATTTCTTATGTATCTCTCTTATGTAGGATATATAAAGATTTATTACAACCTCCTGTATTTCAAAATGTATGATATAAAATTCAAGCCATTAAATATAAATTGCCTTCACTTGCACATGTGAATATCACTGAACTCTGCAAAGCCAATGATGTAACTGTTTCCATAGCAATTCATATATTTCAAAGTAGTAAAAGAATAAGGAGACCCAAAAAGGACAAAAAATGTGGCAAAAATTGGCACAAAATTTGTGATGGCATGGAGCACTGCAATGTTTTATTTCTATTTATTGGGGATAACATATACAATTTTCTAGCGTTTTTTTCCTCTTATGAGAAACGTGGTTGTCCCAAACCTGCAACAATAAAAAGCTTTATGGCATCCCACACCATCACATACTTCCTATTTATTATACTCATAAGCAAGGACTTCTGTGCAGGTTACTGATAATCTAAGAAATTATGTCTGTCTTTACTTTCAAAAATGTTCAGAATAATATATAACCTCTGCTTCCATGGCACAGTCATGTTTTCTACTTACTGAGAATGTGGAGTAAAATGTAATTCTTAGTTTCGGTTGAGGTTATGTTCTCCTTGAAGTTGTGCAGGTTATCATTCCATCCCACCTGTCATATTCAAAGCTTGGATCCTCAAATTCCACCAAAAAACAAAGGACTCTGCCTGGCTACTTATGAGCTAATGATGATACCATGTTTACACCATCTTGTAACCCACCATTCATGTGGTACAATTCTGTTGTACACTATCAAGTATAATGATTTACTGATTATTGCATTTTAACTATTAATTCATCTATGTATATAATATATCACTTTAAATCTAACAAAAACACTTACTTGCATATTATGTCATCACTGTCCTGGTTTATTATGCAGTGCCCACCATGGCATCTTACACACTTGTCTACTTCACATTTTGGACCCTCATATTGTACAGGACAGACACATTCTACACTTCCATCATCAGCAATGGTACAAGATTCAGAATTCACACAATAATGGTGGCATACATCTGCAAAGAAACATTAAAAGGTATTAATGAAAATTATTTTAATAATAATAATAATATATTTGCATCCCAAGTAAGAGGAAAAAACTTGGAGGGAAGGGCTCCAGTCCCAAATGGATGCTTAACCACCTCACAAATAATATTAATAACATGTAGAGAGCCTTCAAGGAATAGACAAAGGGATTAATCAACAAAGAATGCTAAATCTTGGAGCTCAGGAAGTATAGGAATACAGTGAGTATTGCCAAAAGTCAAGCTGAGTTAGATCTTGCAAGAGAAACTAAAACAAATGCAAAAGGTTTTTTAGTCGTATAAATAAAAAGAGAACAAGAAAAGAAATGGAGCTGATGGGCCACCAGGATTAAAGATAATCTAGATATGGCCCAACAACTAAATGAATATGTTGTCTCAGTTTTTAGTAAGGATGATAATGTAGAACACGGGGCACAGACATAATGGCTAATGGGAATGAGTGAATACAAATGGAAATTACCGCATCCGAGATGAGAGCAAAACTCAAAGAGCTTAATGAGCTCAAATTGGTAGTAATGGGGCAGTGATTGAGTAATTTCCATCCCAATATATTGATAGAAACAGCACATGAAACTGCAAATCTGGTAGCAATGTTTCTTAATAAATCTATCAAATTGGGGGCAGTACCATATAACTGGAGAATAGCAAACATAGTACCTTTATTTAAGAAAGGGGAAAAAGTGATCCAGGCAACTACAGACCTGTTAGTGTGACCTCAACAGTATGCAAGTTGTAGAGCAAATTTTGAAGGACAGAAAAGTTAAGGACATGGGGGTAAATGGAGAATGAAATGTAACATGGATTTACCAAAGGTAGACCATGCAATACTAAACTGATATATTTCTTTGATAATATTATGACAAGGGAAATGGCGTAGAACTAATGTATCTGGACTTTTAATGCATTTGATAATGCCACATGTGGAATTATTAGTTAAACTGGAGAATATAGGATTAGTACAAGAATTGTAGGGTGAGTAAAGAACTGGTCAAAGGGGACATAAGCACTGGACAACTGCTGATAAACTGTGAGGTCCTCACTCGAAATCTTAGGTATTTTTTGTGTTCTAGATGGTCCAATATATGAAAATAGATGTCTTGGAATTTGAGAACAGCAAACCAATCTTGTGGTTTTATGTGTGGGATTGTTGAGGCGAGGGCTACAATTTGGAATTTGAATCAATGAATGAATGTAATGAGTTTCCTCAAGACTGTAATTGATCACTATCCTCCTTTTCCCCTTGGGAATTAAGAAGTAACAGAAATAAAAACCTCTCTTCCTGTACTGAAAAGGAACATCTACCACTGTGAGAGATGAGAAGTGACCCCACCACTTGTTGCAACAGTCTGTCATTAGAGGACTCCCTGCAAAGGGACTGGAAAGGTGGGTGTGGAGGGGAGGTAGGACCTGGAGAGGGTATAGTTCCTTCAAGAGTGTACCTAGGGGGCTCTCAACACAACCATCAAACTGGCTGTCTTGAGGGGATGTAGATCTCAGTGCTGCTGAGGAAGATGTCAAGGGCCTTCACCTATGGAATTTTTGTTTCTTTCTCAGTGGCTCTGGTGGTCTTTGGTGTGCTGTATAGTAAGAGGAAGAAGACAGATGCCTGGGTAGGTCTGATGTTTTCCCTATTTCCTTCCAGGTTCCTTCCAGGTCACCCCAAAGGACCTAAGCATGGCCCTGTAGCCCTTCGATGTGCGTGAAGTGTCATCAATATTGCTGCTAAATAGATCAGAACCCTTGAAAGAGAGATTTTCCATTATAGTCTGTGCTTCCCCAAAGATCCCAGAGGATTGCAACCATGATGCTCATTTCATAGTCATAGCCACTGCCATTGATCTTGCTGCAGTGTCTGAGACATCAGTTGCAGCCAGCAGAAAGGTCTGCACTAACTGAGTCTCAGCTATTAGAGATCTCAACTCATCTCTAGACTCCTGTGGTAACTTGTCAACAAAGTTCAAAACCTTTTGCCAATTAAAGAAGTCACACTTGGAATAAAGTGCTTGGTCGTTGGCAGTTCTGAGCTGAAGGATGAGTAAATCCCAATGTGATCCAGATGCTTTGACTCCTTTTCCTTAGGTCTTGCTTTGGAATACTGCTGCTCATTTGTCAGTTCTTGGGCCATATTAACCACAAATGATTAAGGTGTGAGATGAGTACAGAAGCTCTGCAGGGGGTATGTGGAGAATGTTAAATAATGTGTTGAACTGATGTTATTTTATGTATTGTGACAAAGTTCCTCCTCTGCCTTAATGGGTCCTGCAATTATTGGTGGATTTGCTTGCCTCAGAGATTCATGGCAGCCCTCAGTTTGGCCACTTTTGCTAGTGTCTCAAACCTGCCATTCACTCAGCTAACCTCATCACTGGAAAGCATGGGGAAAAGGAAGGAGAACAATCCCCACAGTCTCTGCTGGTCCACCTAGTGGGTCGAGAGACAGACCAGGGACCTTCCCCTCTGGTGGGACCCACAGTCCAGGTCAACTCCTCCTGTATCCAATAGGGAGTTGGGAGGATGGGGGGAACCTGGGCCCACCCTCTACTCTGGGTTCCAGCCCAGGGCCCTGTGGATCACATCTGTCTACAGTGTTTCGTGTAACACCTGTGTGACAGCTACAACTCCCTGGGCTACTTCCCCATGGCCTCCTCCCAACACCTTCTTTATCCTCTCCACAGGACCTTCCTCCTGATGCCAGATAGCGTTTGTATTCCTCAGTCCTCCAGCAGCACGCCCTCTCACTCTCAGCTCCTTGTGCGCCCCTCACTGACTGAAGTGAGGTCCTTTTTAAACCGGGTACCCTGATTAGCCTGCCTGTCTTAATTGGTTCCAGCAAGTTCCTGATTGTTCTGGAACCACCCCTGTTACCTTACCCAGGAAAAAGGGACCTGCTTAACCTGGGGCTAATATATCTGCCTTCTATCACTCTCCCCATCAGGTTCCCTTTGTTTGACCCTTTGACAGCACTCCTGTCCCTGTTATTTCATTAGTTGTTCCCCGGAATCATTTGGTTTCCAGGTCCTGTGGATCCTCCCCTTAGGCTGCGGGGGGGGGGATCCCTTTAGCAGTGGGTGGGCTCCCACAGCCACTTCCTGGTTCTCAATAGGATCACTCCCCTGTAGCCATCTGGCCCGACCCTGTCATAGTATATGGTTTTTGCAAATAAAACCTGCAGTTGGATAGGAGACAGTTTAATATATGAGGCCTCTGTAAAGGCCCACTTGGTTGCCGGGAGCCATCATGGAATGTTTGGTCAAATTCCTGCAGTTTGGTAAGGACCACTGGAGGTGGGTTGATGCTTCTCAAGACAACAGAAACTAATCCATCAGGTACTTTTATTTCAGGGAAAATGGCACTGAGACAAAGGAGGATGCAGGAACCAGAAGCTTCTGAGAAGAGAGTTTGAACTTGGTTCTGAAATAAAAATTTCCTGTACAAGAGAGGATAAACAGGGCACCTGTAGGTGAATAGTACCTGAGTTCATTCATGAGTTAACTTGTAATTAATAACATAAGAATTTATTAACCAAGTCTGGAGTGGAGCTGTGGTGTCTGGGTTTTCCTTCAGTGGCCTTCAAAGAGCACCTACAATAATTATCAGTGAGTAACCCCACTCCTGGGGAGAGGGTCCTTGGAATAAGGGAGCAGAATGACAGGTGACAACAGATAAAATTTCCATATGCAAAGCTTTATGTTGGCAACTGTTACATGAGCCTGGGGCATACGAAACCTGGGGTTATGACAGAGTATCTGGTACCTTTTATCTGCTTTCTTAGAGACTGGTGGAAGGCCAGGGTGAAGGATACCGGGTAAGATCTATAGTCTCTGTGTCTATTTTGGTAGCCTCAAACTCTGGAATCCCTGTCAGAAGCAGAGAGGTCAGATGTCTGAGGTCTTCAGGAGTAGGAGAGCGACTCTCCCCTGAGGTAGAAGAGGATAAAGAACATTCCTCTTCATTCTGTGGAACAGACTTAGCAGGGGTCCCAGGATATTATCTAGGGAAGTCCCGTCTGTACCAAAGATGTACTGGTTCCAAGGTACTATTGGTGGCTGGTGCCGATTGGTATATCTCCACAACAGGAAATAACAGCAGAGAGTTTGGGAGACAGGATATCATCAGATGCCTTGGTATCCTGAATCTCAGTGTCAAAAAGGTTAGTACGATCAACAGCAAGTTAGAAACTGTTAGCACCAGAGTAGACAGAGGTAATGACATACTTGTATGACACTCGGGGGTGCAATCCAGACAGTGAGGGGCTGTGTCACCACTTGCCCTGCAACTTGGGGTGCCTCACAATGCTTTGCTGCTGTAGCACCCAACCTAGGCTCCTCAATAACAGCATTTAAGTCACATCCTGAGTGTCTCTGGCTTTCAGCGGCCTTTGTTACTACTTGCAGGGCTACCCCAATTACAGAATCATAGAATATCAGGGTTGGAATATCAGGGTTGGACCTCAGGAGGTCATCTAGTCCAACCCCCTGATCAAAGCAGGACCAATCCCCAACTAATCATTGATTATCTCGAGGATGGTGAAGTTTGCAGATGACACTAAGCTGGGAGGGGCAGTAGAGGGTAGGGATAGGATACAGAGGGACCTAGACAAATTGGATGATTGGGCCAAAAGAAATCTGATGAGGTTCAACAAGGACAAGTGCAGAGTCCTGCACTTAGGATGGAAGAATCCCATGCACTGCTACAGACTAGGGACCGAGTGGCTAGGCAGCAGTCCTGCAGAAAAGGACCTGGGAGTTACAGTGGATGAGAAGCTGGATATGAGTCAACAGTGTGTCCTTGTTGCCAAGAAGGCTAATAGCATTTTGGGCTGTATAAGTAGGAGCATTGCCAGCAGATTGGGGGACGTGATCATTCCCCTCTATTTGGCATTGGTGAGGCCTCATCTGGAGTACTGTGTCCAGTTTTGAGCCCCACACTACAAGAAGGATGTGGAAAAATTGGAAAGAGTCCAGCGGAGGGCAACACAAATTATTAGGGGGCTGGAGCACATGATTTATGGGGAGAGGCTGAGGGAACTGGGATTATTTAGTCTGTGGAAGAGAAGATTGAGGGGAGATTTAATAGCTGCTTTTAACTACCTGAAAGAGGGTTCCAAAGAGGATGGATCTAGACTGTTCTCAGTGGTAGCAGATGACAGAACAATGAGTAATGGTCTCAAGTTGCAGTGGGGGAGGTTTAGGTTGAATATTAGGAAAAAACTTTTTCACTAGGAGGGTGGTGAAGCACTGGAATGGGTTAGTACTGTCATTGTAAAATATGGTTTTGTGTAGAAAAGTGTGACTGGTGTTGCACAAAAACTTTATATGCCAGATGTCTCTTTTGCATCTGGTGCCAATTAATTGATTTTTCTTGTTTTTCTTTTTTTAAAAACCTAGGGAGGTGGTGGACGCTCCTTCCTTAGAGGTTGTTTTTTTTTTTTAACCCTAACACACTCACTGTTCCAAATTCTCCCCCCAAACGTACATTTTGCACTGTCCTGGACAGTCCAGGTATATTAGGTCCACCGCCCCTCTAAGAGGATCAACTTACCTTGAATGGAGTTTCCAAACAATTCACAACACTGAATTAATTGTGAATTAAAGAATAAAGCAAGTTTATTTAACTACAAAGAGACAGATTTTAAGTGAGTACAAATAATGAGGATTAAAGTCACAAATGGTTTCAAGAAAAATAAAGATAAAACACTTTCTAAACTTAACAAACTAGACTTGGTTCAAAGTGAAGTCCATTACTACATGTTTCAGTAACAATGCTGACCAAACTCTCAGGCCAGGATCTGCTCCTAAAGTCCAACGGCTGTTTCCTTTGTCTTCTTAGGTGAAAAGAGAGAGATGGGTAGGAAGAGATAACAAATTGCTATTTGCCTCTTTTTCTTCCTAGGTAGCTCAGGTGACAATCTATGTGTGCGCTCTTTAGAAAAGCGGTATGAACTCCTACCTCTATTAGCCAATGAGGAGAATTTGGAAGCAGGAACCTAGAGGAGTGCTTTGAAGTGGTAGGAGGCCTGGAACTGACCATAGAGCCAGTGCTCACCAGATTACTTCTGGAAGAGGATTGTTCAGATCTGCGTGGATCTTCTTTGCCTGGATCAGAAGCTGACCTCATGGATTTGTGCAGAGGAAAACATTTCAGTCAAGTCTCTCTCATTTTTTGTGTTTGTTTTAGAAAATGAATGACAAACTGAACATTTGTCTGTGATGTGTGCCTCAAAAAAGCAAACTAAACAACTTGTGCAATCATCATTGAGACATATAGCCACTTCACAGAACGGTCAATACTTAAACTCTAGTGATCTCTGTTCAGCCATGAGGACTAAAGAAACTTGGTACAAGATAACAAAAGTTAAAGTAGGAATTTTTTTTCTAAACACTCAACTAATCTAAGGGAATAATGTTTTAAGTTCACAAGTGCATAAAAGATAGAACTCACAGAACGATGCTTGGCCCCACTCTGCTTTTTATGTCTTTGAGAGGTGGGATGTGGAGACAGGACAATCAGGGCACAGGTGCATCCCAACCGATGGCCAAAAGATTCCATTCCATTCCATTTTTGATTGCATTGGGCACATTTGCATCAATAGTTGAATACATAATGGATAGTGAACCAAAAAATTGTATGTTTAACTGTGACGGGGCAAGGCCAGATGGCTATAGAATAGTAGTGGGAGATAGATATATTAGCTCCAGGCTAAACAAATCCCTGGTACCAGGATAAGTGAAATGGCAGCTGCTCCAGGTCAATTAAGACACCCGGGGCCAATTAAGAACTTTCCAGAAGGCAGGGAGAATGCTAGGTTGATTGGGACACCCAAAGCCAATCAGGGGCTGGCTGAAACTAGTTAAAAGCCTCCCAGTTAGTCAGGTGGGTGTGCATGTCAGGAGCTGTGGGAGGAAGTTGCGCTGTTGGAGAGACTGAGTAGTACAAACCACATCAGGCACAGGGAAGGAGGCCCTGAGGAAAGGGTGAATTGGAGCTTGAGGGAGTGAGGGCTGTTGTGCGGGAAGTAGCCCAGGGAATTGTACATGTCATGTTTCTAAAAGGTCAGCTACCATAGCTGATACTATTAGGGTCCCTGGGCTGGAGCCTGGAGTAGAGGGTGAGCCCGGGTTCCCCCAGCCCCACTTTGCCCCCTGATTAATCACTGAGACTGGGAGACAACAGAGACTGTACAAGGAAGGATAACTTCTCCTCACCTCCCCCGCTGGCTTATGATGAAAATGGCTCAGTAGACTGTGACCCTTGTCTCTAGAGAGAGAAGGATTATGTGGAGGGTCACAGTGAGCCTCTGAGGCTCGCGAAATCCACCAGGAAACGCGGGATCCATGGAGGCAAGGACAGAGCTTTGTCACATTAACAAAAATTGACAGAAAAACCAACAGAGCCCAAGGGCTTTCCTGAATTATTTTTAATAGCAGCCTTTTCTCCAGGAGCTAAATAACTTTAAAAAAATCATATTGTTCCTGCTATTTGAGAAAGGTAGATAGAATCTAAACATCCAATCACTGCAACAGAATGGGCTGAATACCTGTATACAAGGTATTTTAAAATTTTATCTCTGTTTGCTGTGTTGTAGTCCCAGGAGAAACAAGATGGGTGATAAATATATTTTATTGGCCCAACTCCTGTCGGTGAAAGAGACAAGCTTTCAAACTACCTGGAGCAAGAGCTCTGAGTCTTGAACTGCAACAATCTGGATTGCCCTAGATTTCTGTTTAAGGCAGTCAACTAACAAACCCCCTTTACCCCCGCCCTGCCTGATTACCATTATAACTGTAAAAGCCTAAACCAGGCAGATTCAGCTTGATTTGTGAGTTAAAATATAGAGAATTTATAAGTTCCTGGAATTATTCTGGAGATAGCAATGTAGCATATCCTATCCTATATTCAGAATTTTTTGTCTGGAAATTCAGTCAGTTTAGATTGTTGATTCTTTCTATTTGATGCCCATGCTAGTCTTCTTCTGAAACGCCTTAATTGCTTCCAATATACTATATCCGGAAAGGTATTAGCATCTAAGAAAAAGACTCCCTATTTATAGAAATATTTTAGTGAGGACCTTGAAGCAAAAATACATTAAAACTCCAATGTTTATGTATAATAGTGAAAGCTACCAGAGTACAACTGGCCCCTGTTCCAGCATCTTCTGTGCTTTATTATTTATAAGATTGTGCACTGTGAGGAAGTAACCAAGTTTAGAGAGGTAGCAGTCCTGTTCCACAGGTCGAGTAGAGCTGCTCAGTGCAGGACCCAAAAGGGGGTTACCTCCATGTCACATTTGCTATTTCCCATGTCCTTGGGCTGTGGTGAGATGGCTTGGCCTCCATTGTAAATTACAGTAGCCACCAGGCTCTTCAAACTTAGGTTGCCTGCAACAGCCCCTATGGACCTTTGTGACAACTAGAGATCACTGAAGCAGAGCATGCTCCAGTAACACCTCTTCTCAACATATCTCCTACCCACACCAGAGTTTATGATGGGATGTAGGGGCTGTGGTGAGCCAGGGAATCCACAGCGGGACACTAAGGCGAGTTTAGGGCTGTTTTGCGGCATTGAAGTATAGTGGCAAATCATCCTTACTGAGGCCAACATTCTGGTCCACCTGTATTAGAGAAAAGTATCACCCAATTTGTTGGATTCCAGATACTATATAGTCCCAAAACCAGAGTAAGCAAATATAATGATAATCTGGCAATACAAGATGAAGAATAGGTTGGTCTAAAAAGTGACCTGTAATAATTTTAAAATCCTCTGTAAAAATAATCAAATTCTTATTTAGCTTTGCAAAAGGCACAGTGTGGAGGAATGTTGGATTATAGTTAGACAGTCAGTTGCATCTCCAACTGGCTAATCAGACTGAATGCATATGGTGCTCATCACTGTGGTATCTGAGAGGCTTTCAAAACACAAAACCAAGTTCCATCCTAAGATATAGATTAGTAGTTCATTTAGTTAAGTATTGTGATTGTTAAAAATTCTGTCTTCTTTTGAAAGCTAAAGTAAAGAGATGTGTCCTGCACTTGGACATAAAAGCCACAAGATACAAGGCCAGCTCTTCCTATGCAGTGAGGCTGAAGCAAACAAAAACACAAATACCAGAGGATTATATTACCTAACACAAAAATTAGGTGTTTTTTACAGACTGAATTATAATAAACTCTGTTAATTGACTCAACTTTTCTGAAGGAAAGGATTGTCAGTTTCAGGGAAATGAAATTATTGCAAGAGTGCTATATTCATTTCTGCATACTTGAAATGGGTCAGACCTTTTCTCCATTTGACTGTTTCAAGAGATGAACTTGAACAGCTTAATTATTCCACATGTGCCACTGAAGGAATTTTAAATAAGGAATTTTTTTCAAGGAGATGAACACAAATATGCAGACTACAGTGACTGTATAAACTTTAGGTTCTATGGAATGTAAGCATCAGGATAATGTCATGCTGTGTAAGCTGGTGAGTTCTATGTATATTTCATAAAATGCCATAACTTCTACATTCATGTACTTATATGCATTTTACCAGCGTCCAGATAATCTCACATGAGAACACAGGTTCAGAATATCTGCCCTAACAAGAACCTATGGCAGTACATTGGGTTAGACATCCAGAAGAAAATAAGTATGAGAACAAATAAGGGAATATAATAATAATAAAAGCATGAAAGAAATTGGGCACGTAAACTTTATAGCCCTGTCATAAAACACCTGTGTAATATTTGCTGCTTGGAGGCCCGGGGTCCATACGGGCATATTTCTTTTTATGTTAATTTGTACCATCCACGTTACCATGAGAAGGCAAAAACTAATGTGCTTTACAGACAATTGATCTTTATTATAATGAAGTTGTAATAATCTGTTTCAGCATCCAGACAAGCAAATATCACATACAAGTGAAAAACAAACCTTGCATATATGTTTAAATTATTAACTATAAACCAAATACCAGTGCAATCTGTATCAAACAACTGTTGGCCATTACAAAGCACTCTACAAATATTGGAAGCTCCTTAAAAGAAAAAAAGAAAGAAGTCTTATACAAACAAAAGCCTTAATGCATTTAAACCTCTTTGAATTATGCTGTTATTCCAAACAGTGTCAGCAGACAATCCGAATCTGATAATAAACATGCTGTTTAAAAAGTACCCCTACATTTACATTTAAATTAATTCTCTTTTTAAAATGATATTTGCAGAAGCATTCAACTAGAAACAATTTGTTTGGTTTGGGGTAAACCTCAAGTAAATATTTTTTTCTTAATCTGTGTGTCTGTCTGTGCATGATTTATGTACTATATTGTTTTCAAATACCCAGTTGTATTTGCAGATAGTTATTTGTGAATCCATGCAGTTTGTTTAATAACAAGTAGGCTAGAATCACAATTACTTCTGTTTTTGCATTCAAAGGCTTAAATTTATTTCATAGTCTCCCAACTGGAAATACATTCCATTTATTTCAATACAAATCCTATTTAAGATACCTACTAACCTTTTCCTTGCTTGACAGACCGTTCACTGGTAAACAAAACATTTTTAGTATCTGGTAAAGAGTTGTGAAACAGACTTTTACAATACCTAACTTCCTCTTGGTTTTGTTCAAATCCAGCATTTTTATCTACTTCATAGGACAGGCAAAAAAGGGCAAATGACTATCTCCATAAATATGTTATTACAATCTATACATAGCCTCATAACAGGTCTACATCTCTTATATAAAGTGCTGTATCAAAAATCTTATTTATTTAGGGGAAACTATGTTGATTTTAAGAGGTTGTGCCATCTCCAATTCCAGAATTCTGCAGCTGGCTGTGAAATAAGTTATTCTAATGCTCACAGCAAGAGTTATTAGCAATGTTTTGAAAATGCTATTATTGATGAAGCATTGGAATGAGATTCTATCAGGGCACACATTTCAAAAGAACAACACACAGATAAGCTATAAACAGGGGCATGGCTATCGTCATGTTTCCACTAACAAAAATGATTTCTCCTAGAAAGTCTAAAGGTGACATAAATATTTGGTAGCTTTACCTAGGTATTCTGTGAAAATTTAAAAATGCAGAATCAATCTTCCACCAGTGGCAAGAGCTACTTCAGTCAGTACATTTATGTAAGATTCTCACACAGAAAATCTTTAAATCTATTCACGTCTTTTAAAAAAATAAAAGGGCAGATGTAGGCCAATCTTTCTTCCCAGCCTTTACATAATACTACAGCATTTCAGCAGAATATTTACTGTTCTAATAGATTAAGACAGAGAAACCCATTACATTTTCAAAAAGGAAGGAAACCATCTTCTGTAACCACATCTAACTTCTCGTGAAGCCACGATAAATGTTACGAGAGCTCCCTTTTATGGGTGACAGGTAATGATGGTAGATAAAAAGTATTTCCTTTCAGAAAAGAAATAGTTCCACACATGCTAGTTTACAAACGATATCTTGAGGATTTCTAAAATACTCACTTCTCTTTGCAAATTTTCTGAGATAATTCAAGCCTAGCGATCTTTACAAATTGAAGGTGGGAGGAGGGATAGTGATATATCACCATGTGAAAAAGATAACTTTGACAGTCATGGTTTAGGCGGGTAGGATAGACCAATGTGCATATCAGGGAGTGTAGACAGGAATAGATGACAGTAATCAAGACAGAAGATTACCAATAATTGGACAAAACGTTGGCCATGTGGACATAAAAAAATGGTGAGATGTTGTGAAGGAAGAAGTACCAGGGGTTCGGACCGAACCTGGATATAGAGGACTAAGGAAAAGGAGTCAAAGATAACATCCTAGCAGTGTAAGTGATAGGGAGGATGGTGGTATTATTGACATGGCAAAGCAGGTTGTTCTACTGTGCAGTGCCATTCACAAATGTATAAGAAATTCATACTGAGAAAATACTCCATGCCATAATAAATACATATTGGGAAAATAATAAATATTGTAATCTTAATTACAGGTTATATGCCTATATCTAGGGTTTTTATATATTAATAATTTTTGCATTAGACCTATAACCACAATTCTCGGTTATACACAATACCCACAAGAGGGAAATATCAAAACCATTAATTTATGCTGTTTATTATACTTACTATAAAAAATGTGAATTTTAGACCTATGCCAATGTAAAAAGCCACAGACCTTAATCATGACTTATAATGCCCCTTTCTATGCCAATGCTTCTGCCAGTTGTGCAGTTAGTTTCTCTAGTTAAGTGTTCAGTGGGGTGGGTTTAGTCTACCAAATTCATTTTACTTGTGATCAAACAAACTTTGGATTGAGGTTTACAGGGGGTTGCAGGAACAGGAAAACTCACTCAGCCAACTACTCACTTTAAATTTCAATTTTATAAAACTTTCAATGTGCTGCAGAGTTCCCTGGCACATGGAGTATTACTTACAATATTGACATCTGTCTCCAGTGTACTCAGTCAGGCAGTGACAATAGGGTTGATTTCCAGCAGTGACACTGCAGGTTCCTCCATTTTGACAAAAATGATCACAAACTGTTTGATTGCAGTTTGGTCCTGTAAAACCCAGCGCACAGCTGCATGTAGGCCTCCCTATTCAAAATAAAGACAACTATTTTTATGGTAAAAATAAATATGCATTAAACTTAAAGTCAGTACTTTTAATATAAACATACATTTCTGAGAATAGTAAAAGTTTTGATTTTTAACCCCAACAAGTATTTTTTGCTAGACACCACCAACACCTTTCATTAATTTGTGCTGTTATAAAGAAATGCAATTTGGCTCCAGAATTCTAGTAGAAAAAAGCACAACAATAAATGAAGCAGATGCTCCAAAGATCACACCTAAGTGATGTCCCCATATTTTTGCAGATCCTCTTATCCAAAAATATTTGACCATCTACCATGTCATTGGAAAGTCACATTACATTTAAAGATAATATTATGGTGATTTCTATGGTTTATATGGTAAATGTTTAATAAAGCTGTTAAGTTTATTGTAGTTAATGTAGACGTGTTTTCACATCGTTTGGTGATTAGTGATTGTGAATTGTAAAGTTGCTGAGGAGTAACTCTTATTGCCAAAGCAATCGAGTTGCTTCTTGCCTTTGTTGTAAGGGATAGATTGAATATGGAATTTACTACCATGCTCATTAACACTTCTACTACCTAGCAATTCAGTGACAGGTATGAATATAAAATTCCAAGTCCTTGCCTAGAACACAGTATTTTTGTTAGCACATTTACAAGTCGGGGGTGTTGTACCTGGAGTGTGCCAGATAGTCTCAGCAGACTCTAGCAAAGCCTCATTCACAGGAAGGCCATACATGCAGAAGCTGAAGAATGTACAATGTCCAGGAGTTTATCATGAGAATCCTGGATCTCCTCTAAAGGAAGTTAAAAGCATATCTGCAATGTTTTTCATCAGCGCCTGAAACTGCCTAACATCATCTGCAATGGAAGGTGGTGGGTCCATTATAGCCTCATCTGGTGATGAGAAAGAAATGTTTGTTTTACCTTTTTGTCAGCCCTTGCCTCCTGCTCCTCAAAGGTCTCATCTAAAAGCTCAGGTAGAGGAGGAGGGAGTGATGGTTCAGAAGAATGGTTCTCCCTATGCTCTCTGGGAGATGGACTGAGGCCCTCAAGAACTGCTGGCAACAGAGGGCTCTGGGATCCCAATAAGGCCACTGGGGGGGCCCATAGGGCATAAAAGGAGCCATCTTTGGTCACACCGAATGGATGGAGATTGAGATTGTTTCACCCCACAAGGCTTTCTCTCAGCATAGGTAGGAGAGTAGTATCTCATAGAGTAGACAGGAGATCTCTGAACCAATATATGACAGTTGGAAGAATCATCCTCAACATATTCTAAGGGAGGTGATAATTGTTTGCCCTCAATGATCAGTGTTGGTGAAGCAGGAGGTCTCAATGAGAAATGTAGAGGTGGTGACCCAGAAGGTCTTGGGGCAGATAAATGTACAGTACTGGGAAGTAACAGAGACTGTGGTTCACCTGAAACAAAAAGATCCCTTAAAATATCTTTGATGAAAGAAAAGTGGTCAAATTCTCTTCTCTGGCAGATAGGACTAAGCCTTATTTATATTTTCCTTCTTCCCTCTCCTCTCCTATTACCTCTTCTCCCCCTCTGCATTCTTCCCTTCACTTCTTTCCTATTCCTTTTTCAAAATTCTCTTTTGCTGTTTTAGTGAATGCTAAGTTGAAATGTTTGTACATTGTTCCCATGAGATTAGTGCTCAATCAGCCAATCTCTTCCTATAACTTGTTCTGTAGGAATGAAACCATCAACTTAAAATAGCTCCAACTTGGTTGAATATGCAGTAACCTACTTATTCATCAAAATATGTCTCTTGTTCTCTAAGCACCAAATCAACGATATTGAATTCAGATGCTGACATGCAATTTTTTTTTTTTTTTAGCAAATGACTCAGAGTTGTACTCTTGTATGTTTTGTATTTGGATTCTTGCCACTGGGTTAATGGTTTCAGACAGTTTTGAGTTAAATCATTGTTGTCTGGTACATAAGAGTATTAAAAAATAATAATGACAAAATAAGATCTAAAAGTTTGAAGCCTATGTTTTCTTGTCAAGCTCTTTCTTCTTTTTAAAAAGTGATGAGGAAAGCGTATTTTGCCTGTTCATGGGAGAATTTTATTCTCTTCTGTGCAACAGTAGGCTTACAAATAGGCCAGTTTTTGACGGTTATATGAAGATTTATTTTACTTTATTCTAAAACCTATTTTTGTCATTTAATTTAATGTGTCAGCTAGAAATGTGAGCTGTTCATTTTTCATTAATATTATCATTTTATTATTATCAATTATCATCCAAAATAATATTTTTAAAAATAATGCTTAGCTCTTATAAAGCATCTTCCATCTTCAAATTTTAAAATACTTCTCAGATTGTTTTATTAAAACTCATAAAATGGCCGATAATAGTTACCACACCATACTACTGTACACCAAGGAGGTAGTGTGGTCTAGCGGACAGAACAGTGTCCTGGCATGCAGGAAATCTGGGTTCTACTCTCAGCTCAGCCACTAGCCTATGATGTGAGTTGGGGTAAGTCACATCATTTTTCTGTGCCCTATTTGTAAAATAGGGATTATGATAATAGTGGTATCCTTTAAAAAACGCTTTGAGATCTACTGATGAAAAATGCTATATAAGAATGATATATTATTAACAGAGATATCAGATAATAGCATGGAGAACATTTTTTACAAGTTTGCCTTATGCACACCCAACCATATCAAGGTGGAAATCATAATCACACAACAGTCTTGTGTCAACTTGTGTTCTAAAGGTAAAATAAAATACATTGACACTTTCTAAATTTATTGGTGTTTAGTCTGTTCTCTGGTATTCGCTATCGCTGCTTCTTTCAAGGTAGATAGTTCAATTGATTTGGGGGTTCATAAAGTATGTATTCCCTATTTTGAAGTGAATTTTGTTTGACCCTGATCTAAATAATATAAATTCTGCCCAGATTCTATGCCTACTAACTGCTTGTAAATATAAACAAATAAAAATAACTTAAAATAAAGAACCAACAATGTATTTATATATTCTTAAAAACTGAAAATTTATATTTTGCTTAATATAGTTGGAAGTTGCTAGTCCTTGAGGTCAGACTACCTTGTAAAAAATGGAAAAATAAACATGAATGACTATTGAGTCTTACAGTATCTTTAACACATGAAAACTGATGGAATGGGGAACAAGCAGAGAAAATATATTCCAGTTATTATGCATTTTACAAATGTTTTGTACAGCATTTTAGTAAGCTAATTAGAGTGTACCTTGTTTTGATTTTATAAAAAAACTTTTGAGGGTAGGTAAAGCAGATGTGATGCCAGAGGCACATGTAGTTATCTTGTGGCAGCAGGATACGAACAAACCACTTGAGAATGGGAAGTGTGTGGGACTCAGATAAAATGTTTCTCAGAAAGAATAGTCAGCCATGTAAGTGGATGGGGGAGATCAACATCTATAGTTTGGGTTGTGATCAGATTACATAGAAGATTTTAGATCCTCGTGTAAAGGTTTAGACTGCTATATTGTAACAAATAAACTGTCCTGTTCATCTACAAAAATAAATGTGTCAGTACTTTCCCCCTTTAGTGTCTATGAGATTGTCTTTTCTCAATCTAGCCATCATCTTAAATTCAAAATATGGATTATATATGAGAAGAGTTAAGAATACGGACTCGTCTAAAAGTGGACATTCACCTGTGTTGGCTCAGGGTATGTCAACAATTTGAATACATACCTGAGAAACAGTTTGTATGTTATATTGAATGAACTCTCTTGGAAGGAAAGCCTGAAGATACTGCTTTGTGTATTAGGTGAAGTAAACAGCTGATAGAACTATTTCATTTAATTACAGAGAGAAATGGTAAGAATTTTTATATGCATTCTGATTTTTTTAAACTAAAAACTCTGTTTCCTGAAATTTCAAATCATCTAGTTGAATGTCTATGTTATCAGAGATTACATCTTTGTTCACGCTGGCAATAGTAGACTCAGGACCAGGAATTTAAATAGAGCAATACCTCCCTTAGAGACCACCTCTGAAGAGAGACCACCTGTCATAAGACACTACTTGCAGAAGCCATGGAACACCACCGTTTTCTTGTGTGCAAACCTCTGAAGAGAGACCATCTCTTATAACTGCCCACTTTTGCTAACTCCCATGAGTGGTTGCTCTTGGCAGGTTTCACTGTATTCACTGGGTGTATAGGAATATGCACACTGTCTTTCATTTTTCTATCCCATTTGATACCATTCTTACAGAAAAGAGTGCAGTCTAATATAAAGAGTTCAAAGATAGTATGTTAAAGGATAGCTTGTCTGGTATAAACAACATCTATAGTTTGTGTGTCCACAATAATTCACATTCATGAGACTGAAGACCCATCAGGGGAGGGAGGTTTTCTTGGGGAAATTTTTAGTACACACAGTTAGTAATTTGAAATTTAGGGCTTGATCCTTTGGTAAAACCAAGGTATGCACTCTCTCAATCTTGGGGGAAGACAGGGGCTAGTTTGGCCCATGGGGTAAATTAGAGCAGTCTTGGGATTGTTCTAAACAATGCTGTTTGCAGTGGCTCCTTAAGGACCATTGTGCTAACTATGGATCAACAGAGCACCCTGAACTCCAGTTATGCTCCATCTCACCCCCAACATTCCCCAACTGATGGCGGACAGAAATAATGATTTTGAGATAGCTACACTACTTCAATGCCAGTTGGGCATTATCCCATTTTTAATAACCCCCAGCTTCTCTGTTTAAGGAAGGTTCTGGTCTCTTTGTGACAAGTGAGGAGTACAAATGAGTTGTTCAGCGTGGGCCAAAAATCTGGCCTGCATCTTATAAGTCTCCATCAAATAGAAGCTCCATACATTGGTTAAAAAAAGGCAGATTACGCTGCAATTCTGAGTCTATTAAGACTGATATTTAGAAGGCTTTTAAAGCAGCATAAATGCTTCATCAACTCTTCTTTTACCTGTGCCAAGGAATAACCAATTTGATTTTCTGTTTATTTCAAATTACTCTAATCAAGAATTCTACTTCCTGTAAATATACTAGGAATACAGGTTTATCTAATTTTGTGATCTTCCGAAACCTTGTTAATGTTTTTAATAAGCTCACTTATTGCTCTATTATTTTATTTTGTACTTTTATTCTGTAAGAGAAAAGCAATTGTATTTTTCTTAGACTTTTACTGTTAATGTTAATTATTTTTTTAAAAATTCCTGTTAATTTGGTTTGCTGGAAAATATTCATTACTATTATCCAAACTTTTAATTAGATCTCTTAGATGGGTGCTTTTAATTAACTGATGACATTTTCTTTGTTCAATTATTGTAGTTCAATACAACTGTCATAAACTTATAAATTTTAATTAAAGCTGCCCCAACTCTAGTTATATAATGTCCACATAGGAATTTGCCAAAAGGCTTAACTGTAAGTAAACCAACAATGAATAAATCCATGAACTGCCAGTGGGATTTGTTTAACAAATTAACATTTGTGTGCAGATGAGGTTCTACAACATATAATGCTCAAACAAAAATTTAACACAATAATGTTTTTAAAAAATGAACAACACTTTGCAATTGACTTAATCAGTTATCAAATTATTATTATTTGGTGGTAAAAGAGAACAGAATTTATATGCACACATTAGAAAAGCATTTCCTTAACCAGACTCATTTTATTTATAGTATCAGAATATCAAGAAGGAATTTGTATTTATTTATTTAGAATACATTTGGGTTACTATTTGAGCCCAACTCCAATAATGCTGAAACTATTTTGAGACAGAAACAGATTTTTAGGGCCTGATTCTGTGTTATGCTAAGACCTGTTTACACCTGTCTGGAAATGGGAAGGTGTTTTAAAATGCATGCAAGTCACATTTCTGACCACTTTGAAGCCCCTTTACTGAGCAGTGTAATGGTGAATCTATTCAAACCCACTGTATATACTACCTAAGGGAAAACTATTGCCCTTAGAAGTATTCACAAATATTTTTCTGGAAATCTTAAAGGACACACATAGTGTAAACTAACACACATTAGAGTACTACAGTATGTCCGTAATCACATCCTCATATATCATAACATGACAATATATCTTAATTATGGGTAAGGGTTATATTACCATGCTGAGCTACTGTTGATAGTCTAACTAGGGAATGTAGTTTGTAAAAGAGGGTGTGTGACAATTAAAGACTCAGCAGGGATGCTGCTTTGTTTTTCAACTGTAGTATGACACACCATTTATTGTAAACTGAATTAGCTGCAAGTGTGTTTGAATTCCCTCTGCCCTTCTCCACCTTGGGAGGGGCAGGGACAGCAGTATATCAGGGTCAGTACAGGAATGGCCAATTTCCATGAGGGGGAAGGGGAAAAAGCTTATGTCTAAACATACTGGACCTCAGCCCCGCCTTGCATCTCAAATTGTATGTGGGAGTGTGCCTGGGGGAAGAGCTTCTCTGCCTCTTATTGGGAGGTGGGGAGGATTAGGGGAGCTGACTGGGCCTCATTAACTCTCGATTTCAAGCTCTTGAGGGTGGGAGGGAGTATCTAAGCAAACTCCAGAAATGCCTGGTAGAGGAGACTACAGGATTGCTTCTTTCAGCACTGCAACTACAGCCAAGTCCACCCCCCGGCCTGAGGAGAGGCAGGGCAGAAGCAGTGAACAGAGCAGAGTCTATTTGTCCCCTATCCCGGTCCCGAGCCCAGAGTTAGAGGCCAGGCAGCAGTGAAGGTAGTAACAGCAGAGGCTACCCTTCAAGCAAAAGATAGGAGATGGGACACAGCAGCTGGAGATGACCTACGCCCCTAAGCAGGACACAGGGGGCCATCAGCAGCCATCAGACACTACGTTGGGGTAGGTATAGATGTACTCCCCACAAATATATAGGAGGAATTGGCTCATAACTACCACCTTTCCATTGCTAAAATGCTGGGGAACTTCCCTGGCTGGGGTATTCCTTCTCAGGAGGAGGGCTATTGTGGGTGAAGGAATAAGGTGGATATGGAATCTAGAAGCCTGCCCATAAGCTAGGGTGGCAGATAGCCAAAAAGGGGTGTCAGGGAGTGAGGAAACACCTCCAATAGCAGAGGACAGTGCACCCAAGCCAACAGAGGTTTCATCAGAAAAAGAGGGGCTATGCCCCATATCCAACGGATATCAGGCATCCCATCCACCTCTCTCTACAGGGAAAACCACACGGGACACAGGTGCTTTTTAAAACTGAGATGCCAGGAGACACTTTGCAGGAACAGATTGGTATCCACTGGTCAAAGGCTGTTAAGGAAAATATTTGGAAAGACGACTATGTAGATGTATGCACTTGTCTGTCCATGAAAATTGAGTGGCAGATATGGGAGTGGTGAAAAAGAAAGAAGGGGACAATTCCAGCAAGCCCAAGGTGGCTAGGAAACTAGAGAATTTTTAGAAATTAGCTGCAGTAGACAGACACACACACACACACACACACACACACAGAGTAATAAACATGTTAAATGAATCCAAAATGAAGTGTCACCTTTTTCAAATATTTAGAGGTTATATCATGGACACATGCCATACATGGTGATGAGACATGATTGAGAGATGAGGAGGAGTTTAGACTTATGGCTGCAGAGAAGCCAATCTTGCCCTGGGGTCAGAAGGAGCAAGACTTGTGGCTTGAATGCACAATTCCATACCATCCTGACTAGCATGTTATACAAACAGCAGGTTACCTGTACCAAAGCTGCAGGCTTTGGATATTGTCTCAAATGTCTGTTTCATATTTAATAAAGGGAAGTGTTTTCATTCCTCTTGCCAAGAGAAGCATTGGTGTAAAACAATGTAGAGGTCAGCATGATGATGATCTTTTATGGGGTAGAGGAAAAGCTCCATCTTGTGCAAAGCGGGGTGGTCAAGTGCCCAGCACTCTGATGAGAGCAGCAGGAGAAAGCAGCGATCATGGAAAAAGCCCTACCTCCAATTAAAGAACCCTATTATGGCATTATCCTAACAAGACAGACAGGGTTTATATAATGTAAGGGATTTGTAGTAGGTTTTAAAAACCAAGTTGAGGAGGAGAGGCTTTATGTGTGGATAGAAATTTTGAAATCCATTAAAAGGTTACAACAAATAGTTCAAGGAAAAGGGGGGGCGGAAATTGGGTACATGTGTAGAATAAATCGAAACATTTCAGTCAAGATAAAAGTATAGAAGATGCATGCAAATATTTACCAAGAGCAGAGGCTACACAAGTTCCTCCATTTTGACAGTAATTGTGACAGTGGTTGGTTTCACACCTTTCTCCAGAATAGTTTGGCCAACAGTGACATCTTAAATCACCCTTCTCATTCATAATGCATCTTCCTCCATTTTCACAAGACAGTCTACATGTATCCTCTGTAGTAAAAATTCATAAAGGTTACTGGGCTTTTCAAAAATTCTATTTCAAATAATCAGAGAAAATGATTACTCATTTGAATACTTCCATTGTAAGGGCTGCAGAATCAGAATTTAGTTTCCATCGGGGGACTTGGGAAAACTATACTCTCCTATGTCACCTGGCTTGCCCTCCTGCACTCTTCCCCTAGCCCTCTTAACTCTTTCCTTTCTATGTCCTCTCTGCCTGTCTTTCTGTTCAGCTAATAGACTCCTAACTCAACCCCACCCAAAGGATTTAAAAACAAACCAAACCCTCTAGCCAGGGTAGTCAATAGGCAGACTGCGGGCCAAATCTGGACCACCACACATTTTTGAATGAGCCATAAAATCTTTTTATTTACTTATTATTATTATCATCATTATTTTAGTGTTATTTTCTCTGGAGTTTGGACTTTGACTATACCTTTAACAAGACATTTGGACCTTGACAATAAAATAATGGATTACCCCTATCCTAGTCTATCCTTTATGCCTCCCCCAACCCACCCTCCCCCCAACATGCAGAACTAACATGTTTAGAGACAATCACTTTACACTTGCAAACAGCAGTCTCTTCATATATTCATTTCCCCTACTCTTTGTCTTGGCTATTTAAATTGTAATCTTTTTGGGGAAGGGCCTGCCTACTTCTCTGTTTGTACAGTGTGTAGCCCATTCTCACTAGGCCCTAGGCACTATGTAACATAAATAATAATACTCTTGAAGCCCAATTCAGCTCAGGCATAAACCTACTGTCTTCCATTATAGTGGTGCCTACTTTGGTAACAGCATCAGAACATGTCAAGAAATTAATATATTTATGTCTGTTTCAATGCACAAAACATTCAATGACATCAAGAAGAAATCAACTGTAGAATATCATGTATACGATGCTGAAAAGTTCAAATAATTATAATCGTTAGGTTGCTTAAATATCCAGACAGCTTCCAAATCCAGTTTGGGCTATCTTTCCATTGCTTACAAAATGGATCATGTGAAATTGAACTAATTAAAATGTCTGTCTATTCCTGCATTTCAATCTTGGCCTACAATTGCAGAAGTGTCCATTTTAAGAAAAAGGATGTCACAAATCTCCAGGAAGAATTCAGTATTATGTCCACCAGAAATATAGATGTTTCCCAAGATTAGTGTTTTGGAGCTAAAACAATATATAACAACGGTTTCTGTTTCTTCTAGATTACTCTAGGATTGGATAATTTGAATGGATTAAGATGGAAATCCTTTAATACATTCTTTCATACAGTTCAAAGTGTATTTCTTTGTTCATACTGAGATGCACATGCCACATGAAAATGTCCACAAAAATAGTACTAATTTATTGGATCAAATATGGAACTCAGTTAAACTTTTGCAATCTCACTGGTTTGCACATGTATAATAACTAAGGGACAATTGTGTGTTTTGAAAAAATAAGAGGAAAAGGAAACATTTTCCTTTATTTTGGTTATAGCTGATGTCATCAGAAATAGAGCAATTATTAAAATAATACTATGATGCTGGATTTAATAGGTCCCCATAGAAACACACAGAAAAATATAAAAATCCAATATTCCTAATCAATTTATTTTCTTTATAAAATAAGTTCGTTCAAGAATGTTAATATGATTTTATATAATTATTAACCAGCAAAGCTATAACAATTTTGGATTTTACTAATTTAGAAATATTAAAAGTAGGGTTTCAAGATGTAACAGAGTGGCAGAGTTCTACAACCCCATGTAGGAATGTAGGACTTTTTAAACAAGTAGCCTTGATGTTAGAGGCTAGAAACCTAAGTTAAGATGCAAAATTATTCTTCCTGACTCAGATCAGGTGAATCTTATCAACCGTAATCAGGATATAAGAGAGCCTGACAATGTTTCTGGGTTGGTAGGAAATGAAGGCTTGAACAGAAGGATCATGTGGGGGGCAAAAACTTGGAATAGCGAAGCTCAGAAGAAAGTTTATGCTAAGGTTTATATTCTGTTATTTAAATTAATGACAAAAGACAAATCACTTGAAGCAGATAAATTAGGAACATAATTAATGTGTTTACTATTTGGAGCACAGAGTAATAATCCACCTGCATATGCAAGGATTCCAAACTCTGGAAGCTTTTTTTGGTGAAAAATGCAAATATGGTGAAGCTGAAACATTTCAAGAATTTATGCAGACTCTTTCAGTTGGAAAAAACTAAAAATAATAAAATATTTCAATTTTTCAATTCAAAGCAACTTTTTATTTTGAAATTTCCTTTAATTTTCTTTTAAAAATTAAACATTAAAAATTCTCAAAAGACAAGTTGCACTTCAGGCTGAACAAGATGTTTCATTTGGTATGAATTTTTTTCTTTCACTTTTTTGGAAAAAAAAAAGTGTTTTCAGTGTGACCGAAAACAAGCTTTTAATTTTATGATACTGCTAGGAAATTCAAAACTCCATTATTTGCACGTTATTCTGTGAACTACTTATATAGGTATAAATATACATTACTGTGTCTCCTCTCTCTTCCACTCTTCTTTCTCTTTTAAAGAAAAAAAACCCTATGTGTACTACTCCCTAAAAAGAATGGAAATCAAAGACTTAATTGTTTGTAAAAATGTGGGTGGGTCAGATTGAAATAAGACATTGAAATAAGGAAATTATGAAGTCATTCACTTTCTATTATTTATCGTGATCTCTCTCTCTCTCTCTCAGTCTGCTACATCATGGGGAAGAATCAAGCCCTGAGATCCTAAAAGAAAGAATGATGGAACATAGGGAAAGGTCATCTCAAGGGGAGCAAAAGAAGGATTCTCTCTCTTTTGGCTTCAGTATAACACATAATGAAGGGCTAATGGGTTTTAATCAGCCATGCACGTAAAATCCTGCTTGTTTTCTCCTTAGAAAAATCAAAAAGTCATTTATGGTCTTTTTACTTGATATGATTCTCTATCAGTGTAGCCATCAGGAAAAAAAGACAACAGAGTATGTTTGTCATTGAGGTCTTTGGCCCAGACTACTTCTGAAAAATGCAAGAAATCCCCCTGCCCCCCAGTAAAATTTATCCTCCTTCAATTCCCAATCAAAATAATTCCTCGGATCGGGGGAAATTAATACAGATCCATTTCCAGAGGGGTAACAGAGGAACAAAGAGTTATGTGCTTCCTAAAAATTACATTGAAAGTTTATGGCAAAACAAGGAGATGGAAGACCCATAACTTTCTCACTACACAACAGTACCAGACGTACAAGGTGCTCTGTATTTAAGATAACTGAGATATCAGGGTAGGAGAGGGGAAGTTTTTAAGCACCCAATGATAGAGGAGCAGAAGTCCAATTGATTTTCAATAAACCTATTCATTTGAATAAAAGCACTGAAAGCTACAAAAGAAAAAAGCTCTGTAAGTGCAAAGCATTATTAATAGTCACATTTTTTCCAAATGAAGTAAGTAAAGCACAGACAGATTTAATGACTTGGATGGAAGGCATTGTTGACAAATGGGTAGGGACTATGAAGTCAAGAGTCTTGAGTTCTAAGCTTGGTTCTGACACAGTCATCTATAATTATTCTGTAATACCTATTAATGTTGAAAGTAAAAGCTGGGATGCAAACAGATACCTAGCTAATTTAGCTATGTAGTGAGTGTACGTATTATGTCAGTTGCACATTGAGGACCCAATCCAGCAAAGCATTTAAATTCAAGCTTAACTTTAGTATGTGAACAGTCACATGCTTAAATTCTTTGCTGGATCAGGAATACAGATCTGCTCACGAGCCATTATTAGTTTGGTCAACACCACTTATTCTTTGAACTTAATAATTTAGTGACCCGTCCAACCCAATTATTTAAAATGTAACAAACTCAATCTTTATTAAACCTGAACACACATACAAAAAGGATGTGTATCTCTGAAACACAACAACAAAATTAACATTGCTAAGGACAAACAATGTATGTAACATCATTTACAAAACTCTTAACAGAAATGTAATAAAAACATGCTGTCTTCATAATAAACTAACAAATTATTTTTATCAAATGTAGAGACATGCATATTTATCATAACACACAATATGAAATAACAACAACTTTAACTCTGTAAAATACAGTAGGATACTTCCACTGAGTGCAATTTTGAATATTTGCCTTGGGGAGGCTAGTTATGAGGAAGCAGTTTTGAATGATAGAAAATAAGGATCTATAAGTGAGATGGTTCAAAAGAAGCAAAAAAAAGGGTTGAATGACCAAATGTGTTACCTTCTACTGAGATAAAATGATTTTGTAAAGTGGATTAGGTAAACCTGGCTATCTGCAGAAACCAGAAGATGCGTGCTTCAAGATCTCATCCTAAAGGATCTGTAGAACAGCTTAAACTCCTGGATCCTGGATAGTGATTTGTCATCGTCATCTTCTTTGCTGTCTTCTTTTTTCTTTTTGCAGACGACATATAGATTTTCAGAGTAGTGGAACATCAGTAAATGAAGAGAATCTCAGTGATTTAATGAGAATAATCTGATTCAGTGAACATACTTCTTTCAAGAGTGAGGTTGAGGCTGCATGGTGCAGGGGTCCCTGGTGCGGAGGCCTGCACAGCTTAACCACTGTCAAGGAGGAACCAAGGTCATCTCTAATTCGGACAGAGAATCAAGGCCTCCTCAGCCACTCAAGTTATGAAGACTATGCTTGATTTATACTATTTTTATTTGATGCTGATATTAAGAGTTGAAGTAACTCCATATTAGGGCCAGGGATGAGATAGGTTGCCCACTCCCAGGACTCTGATGTATTTTTCCTTTGAGAAGCATGGAGTGTTTTAACTTGTTGGCAGATAGATTGTGATGCTTCAAAGGTATCTTCTTTTTATAAGAAGACTTGAAAGTTCAGCAAGAGCTCTGTGTGATTTTCTGTTTCCATGCTGAACCACTCTGCCTTCTGTTTGTCTGATATGCACTAATGATATTCAGATAGGTGATTTTCTGTGAAGATTATGACTTTCATTGTCTCATTGTCCATTGAAAAAGCTCTTCTTTCCTTGAAGCCTGCTGATGCAAATCTATATGGTTTTGTTCTTCATTGTTACATAGGTTACTACCATCCGGTACAGATCAAATTTTGTTCAGGGCTTCTTTGAAGGATGCTGAATATGTTTCAGAGTCCCAATTTAAAGTGCCCTTGACTTTCTTGTTTCTTGAACCTTTTATGGGAAAAAAGTTCTATTCAAAGAATTAATCATCTATTTAATTAAGGAATGGAAGAAAAAGGTTCTAGACCCTATAATTTTACAGTATTTCAGTATGGCAATTTATTTTGTTGTTATTGCATGGATTTTCTAAGTTAGATCTTATTATTTTTTTCAAAGAAAGAATAGACTGACATAGTTTCCTCTGACTTTAATTTGGAAGAAAAGTATTTACTTGGATACTTTTTCTTCCGTTCTTCCTTTTGATTTCGCTGCACGCTTCTTGTGTTATGAACCTTGCGACATGTTTTCTCAGAAAGCTCAAGGCACAAAATCGCTTGTGCTGATCTTTGCCAGTTTTCTCTGACTGAGAGTAAAGAGTCGACCTTTCCCCATAGATGAAACATTTGAGGACGCAGTAGTACAAAACTTTTTGGACTTTTTAGACATTTTCAGCTTTTTGGGTGTTTGGGACTACAGTCCTCTAATGGAAGGGAGAAATGTTCTTCTTTGCTACGTGCTTTCAACTCTTAGGAAACATGGCTCTGTGCTCATCCCCTGGGCTGGAAGACACCAAACAGGTGGATAGGCCTCCGTAGTAACAGCTTAATGAACTACATTATGGGGAGGAGGAGGAGGAAGGATTCCCACATCTTTCTCCAAGGAGGAGAGAACTCATTTCAGGAAATGGAAGGAAATTTTAGTCTCTTGCTTACTCTTGAGAAAAATGTGCAGTTTGTCACTCAGCTGGGAAAGTGGCAAAGTAGATTAAAGGGTTTCATAGCCTTATGCCAGTGGTTCCCAAACTTGTTCCGCCGCTTGTGCAGGGAAAGCCCCTGGTGGGCCGGGCCGGTTTGTTTACCTGCCGCGTCTGCAGGTTTGGCTGATTGCGGCTCCCAGTGGCTGCGGTTCGCTGCTCCAGGCCAATGGGAGCTGCTGGAAGCGGTGCGGTCCGAGGGACGTAGTGGCTGCCGCTTCCAGCTGCTCCCATTGGCCTGGAGCAGCGAACCAAGGCCACTAAGAGCCGCGATCGGCCGAACCTGCGGACGTGGCAGGTAAACAAACCGGCCCGGCCCGCCAGGGGCTTTCCCTGAACAAGCGGCGGAACAAGTTTGGGAACCACTGCCTTATGCCAAAGCATTGTGATCTTTTCTATCCTGCTGAAGAGCCCTTTCTGCTCTGGGGAGTACTCTCTAGGGCTGCATTTGTCTGGAATCTAGTCCTGATATCTGACACAGCCTATCTGCAAGCTGCAAACACAACTTTCCCTTTGAAGACTGTTGAATCCACTTCACAAATAGAACATTTTTGATTTTAAAATATTCCTGTTAGCCTGCTCTGCCATCTTAAAGAGAGAGGGGGAAGTTATGAGCAAGCATTTCTGCGTGATCTCAGAGAAAATCAGAATTGTATTTTACAGCCCAAAGTGAAAGAGAAGGCCAGAAAAGGTGGCAAACTGAGGCAAAAACCAACCAAACAAAAAACGGTTGACAGTGCTTGAACTTATATTACCAGTTCCAGTGGTATATTCTCCTTTTAAAATATAGGTAGCATGCCTCAAACCAGTAGAATCTTTCAAAACAGAAATAGCTTTATAAGTATGCTCACTGTGCTGTTTGCAACATGAAAAGCTGAAAATATGAAAGAAAACACAAATGTGGCACACATTGAACATTTCAATCTGAATCTTTGCAGTTTTTACTGAAACTTTTCAAGCAGCCAAGAAAGCACATTCTGTATTTTAAATGTAACTGGTAAATGTTCAAATTAGGAATATGGAATTCATGTAAAGTTTCCATTACTAGTGTTTGTTCAGATGGAAGACCTACATACAACTTTCTTCCAGTGCAAATCTATGTATTGAAATTTAAACTTTCATCTTTTTGGCACATTTTTAGTTTCATTGTGCTATACAATGAATAAACATAATTAATGCAAATCCAGCACTCTCTTTTGGAAACTGAAGCAATGTTCAATCCATCTGAAAACGATAGCTTACCTTTGAAACAGAAAAACAGGTCTGCTTTTGTCAATACATAAATTAGAAACAAAGTTGTACTCTATCAATTGTAATTAACTACTTGAGAGATCAGCTGAACCCTTCTCCAAGAGTAAGAAAGAACTGGATATGAAATGTTTTTGATTTTGTTACTAAAATATTAGATACATTCAGAATACTAATCAATTGTAACAGATATCAGCAAAAAAAGACAGTGGATTGTAAAGAGCTGTAAAGGTCCCAAATATATACTTTTCAATTATAGGATAATTAATTAGCAATAAGGAGAAATGTGCAATATGCATTCAGTTTGTACACAAATCTATTGAGAAGTCAATGTTCAGAATTCATTGTACAGTGTTTATAAAGAAAAAACAGATCAATGGATCCATGCTATTATGACATCTCAATGCTAATAACTGCTATGTAGAATTCTATGAAAAAAAACAAAACCCAGTGAGGCAGAGCTTGAGTAATGACATCTATTTTGACGATTTCTGGGATGAAATGAATGAAGAAAAAGCGAAAACACCAGTTGCGCAAAGCCACAATCTCTAGGGCAAAGCAGTAGGGTACTTCACATTAGCCATACGAAAGCTTGTACAAATGAGGTCTGAGCAGCTAAAATGAGGGAGTGTCATTTGTTTAGAATAACCATACAACCTCAGCCAGGAACGTCTCAAAGTGTGTTCAGCCAGAAGGAGGTCTTGAAACATTAATTCCCCAGAAACAAATATAATAGATCACACTGCTTTAGGTGCACTGATGGCTGTAGATAACCAGCCCATTTTCACTATGGAGAACTTGTGGTTTTGGTAGTCCATTAAATTACTGAAACGTCATTAGCTCCTTTCCCACATGTTCATATTACACCTGATGATAATCATCCAAGTGCTGTACAAAAAACCAATGGTCACACTGGATAGTAGTATCATTGGAATTATGGTATAGTTAAACATCACAGTGCAATCACTGCTTTTTGATACATGCATGCTTTTTGATACATGTAATTACTATGAATTCAGATAACTGGAAAGTTCACTATATCACTGAAAATAATTACCATACCAATATAATGTAGTTAGTATACATAGCTTCTAATAGTGTATATATTAAGACCACCACCAAAGAGGTAATAATAAGTAATTCAGTCATGTGGTTAACTATTCAGTTGTATGAATTAATGGTTCCTGATCCACCAAAGAACTCAGGCACCTAAAAATCTAAGTCTCAGATATAGGTGCCTAAGACCCAGTTTTAGGCTCCACTGCAATCCACAGAAATCCTGTTGAACTCCGTAGGTGCCTAATGTCACTCGGCGCCCACATGTTCAGCGTAAAAGTTCCCTCAGCACCTATGTTTCCACCTATGCACACTGCTGCCTCATTCCGAGGTGTCTGAATACCTATTTCCCACCTAAGTCCCAGAGCAATTTATGAACCTGGAGAAGATAGGTGTTCGTCCGTGTAAATCAAGTGTGGGGCCCTATCTGGTAGGTTTGTGCAGAAGCCACCTATTGGATCAGGTCCCATTCAAACTCTGCTTGTGGTGCTGCCTCCCACATTATAACATTTAGCCCAGTGGTTTGGGATGTGGGAGACTCAGATTCAATTCTCACCTCTGCCTGATAGAAAGAAGGGATTTGAACACAGGTGGCCTACCTTTCAGGGGAATGTTCTAACCAATGACCTATGGATAGTCTCATGTAGGGGTCCCTCAGGCTCTCCTGTTGAAGGTGTTCACGTTAGAGAAATAGTGATTGGAGCAGGGGGACTGGACGTTGAGTCTCCCACCTCCCGGATGGGTGCCTTAATCACTGGGCTACTAAATCATTATCACATGCTCTCTCTGCCCAGTGATTGGTCCCCTGTGAACAAATACTAAATATTTATTGAGCCAGAGAAAGAGAATGACTGTTGTTCCTTTTAGCTGGAGACAGTTTTAGAAAGAAAAAAAAACAACAACCCTTGTTTGACAGTCACTTAAGTGGTATCAAAGATGGTGATAATCATTCTATTGCAGGGGGAAAGAATTTTGTTGAGATGGCCTGGAGCTGGTATTGTTGCTCTTGCTGTTAAAACTTCAATCCTGTTTCACCTCAGGGGGTATTTGGGATTCATCTGGACTCAGCAGAGATGGCAATATTATCTGGGTCCTTCTCTCTGGCCTGGTGAGGACATCTCTCAGGATTAGGACAACAAAGACCCAGAGTCCCAAGAGACAGGGAGAATGGTAGCCATGATAGTGAAGCTCACTCCAATAGCCAATTTTTCTCCCCCAAACCTCTTTCTTTAAGGACCCCCAAAGGGAATGGTGGATGGAATAGCCCATCCTCTCATTATTTTGTCCACTAATTAGGCCTACTTTCCAACACACCACTTTTGGTTCACTGATTTCTGTTCCATGCTTTTCTTGTTCACCAAGCATGATCTTAACACATTCCTTGAGTTATATCAATAGGTCTTTTTGTTTGGATTAATTTAGTCTGTCTGTCTCCCTTCCATATCCTTTCCCTCCAACATTTATTATTATAGGTTATTGTGACATCTTATGAACTTTGCATACTTATTACAGTTGAGCTCACAATGAGGACAAATTTGTAGGGCAAATTATCTCAACAGGCATCTAAAGCCTCCTGACCCCAAGAAAGGGGTTCCTGTTCATGGATTACTAAGCAGAGATAGGTGCTTATCTCCAAGAGATAGTCAGGGCTTAGGACAAACCCCTCTTTTTGGCATCTTCTGTTGGCTAGCTTAGGCTTTTGTGGATTGCATTTCTTAGTTGCCTATGTCTCATTTCATTGTATAAGGCACCTAAGCACCTAACTCAGTCTCTGTGGATTGCAGTGTTTGTTCCTGTGATTTTCTAGGTGGCTAACAGTAAGCACAGTACTGTTCAGCATTGGAAAGCGTAAGTCCCTTAGTGGAATGTGTAATGTAACTATAGTGTAGTTACAGTCACTGTATTATTAAGGTTGACCAACAACAGAAAAACAAATAGCAACAAAATGAAGACAGCCTATTTTTATATGTATACAATGTTGCACAGCAAGTGAGGATTCTGACTAAAAGCTGTTAGATTCTGTTCTTTTAGGGCCTGATTCAAAGCCCTTTTAAATTAACAGGAGTCTTTCTATTAACGTCAGATCAGGACATTACAGAAGAAATACAGACAAAAACATAATTATATAATCCTTTCTTCTAACACAGGATCAATGTGCTGTACTTGGAGGATTTTGGCAGCAAAGCCAGAAAGGAAATGCTGTTTCAGGGGTATTGACTTCTATTACATCTCACCAAAATGAGGGTAATATAATAAAAGCTTTTAATAATGAGAATGTGTGCTGTTTGGAATGCTTCATATGTACTCTGTAGTTCCTCATCAAAACCCACTATGGAAACTGACTACAGAGTCCCAGAAGTTGGTTGGCCATTTCAAGCACTCTTCTTTTGTCTCCATGCTGCACATTATTCAAAAGGAAATGAGCTTACCTTCTTCACAACTCATGCAAAAATCTGTGTACAGTTAGAATTCTAATTTCACCAAACTAAGACCTGTGCTGTAAATGTACTCTTCAGCCATGAAAACACAAATTTTAAAATCTACTTCAGAGTATTTTAGCCATGTCAAAATAGATCATAGATATACATGCAGTAATCCTTAGTTAAGTTCTGTGTATTTCAGATGCAATTTAAGCTGCCACCTTAAATGGGCAAATGAAAACACTCAAAAGAATAATAATCCAGAACTAATGAATCTAAATTGAAATCAGAATACAAAGAAAGAGTTACTCAGCAATTTATAAAGAAATTATAGATAGTGCAAGTGTGGGAAGCCATTTGAAGTAATGGATCCCTCAAAAGTCTTCAGTTATTGAAAATTCAGTGAACAGGGCACTTCTCCATATATATCTACATCCATTATGCTGTGGACAGCCCAAATAGATTTGTGGAAATGCAACTCTAGCAGACTTCAAATCTTTGTCTTGTGACAACATCTTTCCTAGTAGCTCAGTTGTTCACTAAAGTATATTCTCTCAGTTGTTCAGTAAATTTGGGTTAATTACTGAAATTACAGATGCACGTTACTCCCAGACACCAAAGAAAGAATAGCATTCCTTTAATGTAATTTGTCAATACTTAAATTTCAATATTAAATATAATATTAAGGCCTTCTATGTTTATCTTTTAGAAATATTGTAATAAATAATTGTAATGTATTAAAATATTGTAATGAATCAGCTGAGCACTACTGAATCTGCCCAGCACGATTCTATTGCTGCTTTTCTGGCTCCTGACTTAAGAGTGAGAGGTAGTCAGAAGTGGAACATATTGTGTCAGTTGGGCAAACAGTATGATGCCTGGAGGAGCAATGGAGGTAGCAATTCTTAGTGGTTGTTCAGGGATATTGCTCTGGGGTATCCAAAGTTGTCTATGTGAGGTTTGGTCCATTTTGGTCTAACAGTAACTGGACTCATGTATATAGTGTAGGTAAGAAAGCATACAGAGTATGAACAAACATTTTACAATGTATTTGGTTATGACGTCAGTTCCCATCCAACAACACAAAATGACCTGTTGTAAGGCCACAAACTTGACCACTGCTTAGCCCAGGGGCAATAGTATTTAAGTACATATTTTCTACACCAACCAAATAGCATAATGTAGTAAATGTAAGAGATAATACTCATGTAGCTGCATGGCTATGACCTATTTTACATACCTTGTACTCTATCTAAACAAAGAGATGAATTAGTTAGATGTATACTGTGGCCCAGGGATCGGCAACCTTTGGCACGCGGCCCATCAGGGAAATCTGCTGGCGGGCCGGGACGGTTTGTTTACCACCAGCGTCCGCAGGTTTGGCTGATCACAGCTCCCACTGGCTGCGGTTCACCGTTCCAAGCCAATGGGGGCTGCGGGAAGCGGTGCAGGCCGAGGAATGTGCTGGCTGCCGCTTCCCACAGCCCCCATTGGCCTGGAACAGTGAACCACGGCCAGTGGGAGCTGCGATCAGCCAAACCTGCGGACACTGGAGGTAAACAAACCATTCCAGCCCGCCAGTGGATTTCCCTGACGGGCTGTGTGCCAAAGGTTGCCAATCCCTGCAGTAACCTGTGTGCTGTTGTTTTACCCTTACTGCTAGTAAGTGTAGTTTTCTTGAACAGGAACTAAAACACAGCTAAATTGGATAGTTTTACTGGTTTCACTTCATAAACACTTCTAAATCGCTATATTAGTTTGACTTTTCGATATTTGGTAGAATAAATTTGGAATTGTGTGACTTAATATCAAAATTTCTATTTGGGTGATTTAGTAACTGGTGAACTCCCCAAAATTCTCGATCCTTTATATTAACAGACCTAGAATTATAAATATTTAAAGTTCTGCTACGAGCACATTTTGATTTCTCATGTTCACAGGAAATCCTAATCTGTGATTGATGAATCTCAAAAGATTAAAAGATTCTGATAATTTTGTTAAGGACTCAAAAGTTTGAAAGCTATCAACCTTCTGAATTCCTTGCATGTGCTAATATGGGGCTGAATTCTCAGGAAAACAAGTTTCTTGTGCCATTTTTGATACTTGCTTCTTCCGGCCTAAAATACCATGACAATAACTTTTATTTTAATATTTTAGCGCTCTCTTCTGTACAGCGAGAGTACTGTTCATCTTGTCTGTGAAACAGTTATCAAAATGGTATTACTCAAACAATGTAATTCTTCAGAAGAATACAATTTGTATCCTAAATTTTTAAATAGGAAATTCTGGCTAGGCAGGAGAGATTATAAATACACTCGGCTACTTTTTCTCTGCATTCATGGGTAGATAATGTTTTAAAAATAACTCATATTCAATGGATAAACACTAATTTTACAAGTGACATACTTTCTTTTCCTAGAATCTAATAGGAATACAGGAATTACCATATCAGCAAGTCCATTTTCTTGTGATCTAGATGAAATTATTATGAGGTTGGTGCACAACTGGCTGAAACACTGTACTCAGAGATTAGCTATCAATGGATCACTGTCAGACTGGGAGGACACAGCTTGTGGGACCCCATACGGGCCAGTCTTGCATCTGGTAATATTCAATATTTTTCTAAAAGACTTGAAAAATGGAGCAGAGAGTACGCTTATAATATTTGCAGATGACACCAAACTGAGAGGACTGCAAAAACACTGGAGGAGAGGATTAGAATGCAAAACAGCCTTCACAAACTGGGGAGTTGATCTGAAATCCACAAGGTGAAATTCAATACAGATAAGTGCAAAGTACTTCATTTTGGAAGGAAAAATCAAATGCACAACTACCAAGTGGGGAATAACTGTCTAGGTGGTAGCACTGCTGAAAAGGATCTGGGGATTATAGTGGATCACAAATTGAATGAGTCATCAGTGTGATGCAGTTGTGAAAAAGGCTGATATTCTCAGGTATATTAGCAGAAATGTCATATGTAAGAGAGGGGAGGTAATTATTCCACTGTACTCAACATTGGTGAGGTCTCATCCAATTTTGGGCATCATTCTTTAGGAAAGATGTGGACAAACTGGAGAGAGGGCACAGGAGAGCAACAAAATTGAGAAAGGTTTAGAAAACCTGACCTATGAGGAAAAGTTATTAAAAAAATGGGCATGTTTATGCAACCCACACACCTTCTGGATGTGGTGTCCTGTCCCATCTAGTGGCACTGAGACCACTTGAAGAGAGAGAGAGAAAATGAGTCTGCTCTACAACTTTAGCGAACAGCCAGGTGGCTTTTAACTCATGTGGTAGAGGCTCATGCACTAAGATCCCGAGGTCCCAGGTTCGATCCTGCCTGCCGACAACTGGGGTCTGTTGGCATTACATTTAGTCTTCAGAAAAGAACACTGAGGGGGGAACTTGATAACAGTCTTCTAATATGTTATGTTCTGTTACAAAGAGGACAATGATCAATTGTTCTTCATGTCCACTAAAGATATGACAGGAAGTATTTGGCTTTATCTGCCACATGGGAGATTTAGGTTAGCTATTAGGAAGAAACTTTCTAACTATAAGGCTAGTCAAGATCTGGAACAGGCTTCCAAGGGAGATTGTGGAATCCTCATCGCTGGAGGTTTTAAAGAACTAGTTAGATGAACATTTGTCAGGGATAGTCTAGGTTTACTTGGTCCTGCCTCAGAGCAGAGGGCTGGACTTGCTGACATCTCACATTCCCATCCAGCCCTACATATCTATGATTCTCTAACAGTGTTTTCAGTTTTATTTGCTATGTCTTTCTTTATATATGCTATTGCTTTTTTACCACTGCTGGATTCTGAGCAGAGGTGTTCTTTGAGCTAGCCACACTAATGGTCTTTTAGGCCTTTTTTAAGAGTGATTAACAGTTAACTGAGAACCCAGCAATGCTTTTGAGTAGTTCAAATTATTCTTTATAATTTGTATTACCTTTCATTTGTCAACAACTAATATAATCTCCCATTTTACTGTTCACCCATCTAGGTTTGGTAACTCTTTTGTTTGAGCAACGTAAATATTTTTGTGTCATCTCCAAATTTTGCTACTCCACTATTTACTTTCTGTTCCACATCATTAGTAAATATATTGTAAAACATCACAGTGTTTTGGAACACTTCTCTATTAGCCTTTTGCCAGGACATAAACACTGATCGTTATTCTTATTTCTTGTGTTCAATCTGTTAACCAATGTCCAATACCCACCTGAAAGGCTCAGATCACTGCATGTTCCATTAATCAAAGATTTCCCTTCTGGACATGCACAAGCTGCACCAGAAGGGTTGAGTAAACAGAGAAACTCGCATGTCAAGTCCAAACAAGGATTAGGTGCTGTTTAAGGATGAAAAAAAAACATATTAAAATTTTGCAGTTACATTGTTTCCAGAAACAGAACTAATGAAGAAGCACGTATGCAAAATTCAATTCTAATTTACACTCTGTGAAATCCCCATTGAAACTTAGCTGCTGTAGGAAGTAGTGTTGGAAATTCTGTATATTGTCCCACTGAATTAGTATTGAACCAATATTCCAGCATGTTTTTATGTGACATTATGCGCTTGGGTATGCTGGCTTTCGAATGAAATGCAAAACTGGTGCCCTCACTGCTTCTGATCATTAACAATCTTTATGGAACCTTTTGCCAGGGTGAGTCTTAGGACTCTGGGAGGCTAGAGAAATAATTTTTTGTGGTTTTCCCCTATATAAACGTAACCAATTCATTCTAAACAAAAAGGGTGGCTCTAGGCAGTTCTAAGCAAGTTTGTATGTTGAGATCCCCTTTTGTTTTTCCTCTCAATACCACCATATATCTTTCCCTAGCCAATTCCTCGGTACCCCAATCCTTCATGATTCCAGTCTCTTTTAGTCCACCCCCTGGCTACGGCTGTTGCTTGTGGGGGCAGAGGATGGAGGAGAGGGGAGAACAGATGCTGATTTAGAATATTTGGGATACTATCTCAGGTTAACTCCAGACTGCTCCTGGTGTGCTGTTATGAGAGTGGGCACCATATGCAAGCTATCTACATGGAAGTGAGTCCTTATTGAACCTCTTCCCCTTGTAGCTTAAGGCTGTACTGGCAGCTCAAGTGAGGAGTAACTCAGTTGCAGGAAGCTATTTAGGAAGATTTTTGTGGTGGTTCTAGTACCATCAGTGCAGGTGAGTAATCCTCCTTCATTCCCTGAAGCACTAAAGTGCGAAGAGTTGCAGATCTCAAAATCCAGCTGTTTTTGTAGGAGCAGGATGTTCATATAAGTATTCTGGTGAAAATCCAATTTTTCTGGAAGTTTCAGTTGACTACCATATTATTCATTTAGTGTCCTATATTGAGCTGTAGTGTTTCTATTTTGGGCATTGTTAAAAAGCTGCCAGGTTTTTATGTCAGTGATGGGTAAAGAACTGTATATAGTATGTACGTGAAAATCCTTTAGGATGAAAGGTGTTCAAAACGTAAACAGGTACTAGTAGTAAATATTGAATGTTTAAATGAGTTTTGGTGATGGACAGGGTTGAGCTTATAGAAACAGCTGACAAACTAAAACAGTAGAAATGGACCCTTGTCACAAAATTTGCGCCTGAAATCAGAACCAAAACCCAACTTTTCCGGAGCTTGGGTTCCAGGTTGATTTCAATTCTGCTATTGGAAATTAGAAATAGACGAAAGTTACAGAGTTGGGCTCTGGAGTTGATGTTCCCTGAAATTTACTGACTTAGGGGGCTTGGATTTGCTGCTATGGTTTAAGCCAATTTGGGAATTTTTTTTCTGCCTACCTAAAATTTTCTTGTGCAATTTCATTTTGATACAGTATTCTTTTTGCTTTCTGAAAAGTAGCAAGGTTAAATTGTATAATCATAGACGTGTAGGGCTGAAAGAGTCCTCAAAGGTGACCTAGTCCATCCACCCATGCTGTGGGATGATTAAGTATACCTAGGCCACCCTAACAAACACCTTAACCTGTCCTTAAAAACCTCCAATGGCAGGGATTCCACAACCTCCCTAGGTAACCTTTTTCAGTGCTTAATGTAAATTGTTGCTTTCTTCCACAGTGGTAACTAAAGTGTTTTCCAGAATGATCTCTTTTGCAAAGTTTTCAGGGAAGAAAGGCGCATATAAATGTAAAATATTTTTGGCATGTTACAGTGGGAATTCATAATTTTGGTAATAATGAAGTTAAAATAACTTGAATTACATTGTATATTTTTTTAATTACATTCCAATCACCAGAATCATCAGTATTATGAAAAAGCTAATTGATTGTGACTGGAAATATTTCTTGGCCAGTTTTCTGCTGACTTTTTATGCTCATCTTTAGACAAGCTGAGTGCAGTGGTTTTATGAATTGAATAATATACAATTTTTGTTGTTACATGAAAATATCTCAGTTACTCTTTATAAATGGGAATATGGACAAATGGTTTGTATGTTCAGCCTCACTACGATACATTTACAAGTTTTTAGTTACTTTATTTTTCTAAATATCTATTTTAAACTAATAAGTTTACTCACAATCTATTTGTTTGTAGCGATGGAAAATCAAGGCACTTTTTGTTTTATCAACATTCAAATTCAGATATTCTACAGAACCTGAGCCAAATTTTTGTACTCTAAATGCACCAGTTTTAGGTCCTGCTCCATATATGTAATCTTCAAAAATGTCAATTCTATGTGGATGCAGCAACCCTTAAAGAAAGAAGGAAGGAAAAAAGTCATATTCAAATACTGATATTCTTCATTTTGGTATTAACAAGTTAAAACATTCTAGTTGAAATCTAAAAGGTTCTATTACTAAGGCGATGTCTAAACTACAGAGCTTATGCCAGCAAAGCCTATGCTGACAAATGTACCAGTGTCAGCTATGCTGACAAAAGCACTCTTCTGTCTGCATAGCTGCACCTACACTGCTGGGTTTGTTGGTATAGCTCTGTCACTGGGCGTGGGTGGTATTTTCCTGATCCACATAGCTATGCTGGTATAAGTTTTAAGTGAAGGCCAAGCCTAACATACAAACAGTCCTGGTAACATCCACAAGAGCCACCTAACTTTTAAATAGGAAGAAACTTGCTAAGTCATATTATATGGAAACTATTCTTTGTAGTTTGGTAAATACCATCCCCCTACCCCCACCCAAATGTCAGTTAGACCAGTCTAGTCATGAAAATTCTCAGAAAACCTACAGTTTTTGATAATGCAATCATACATATTTGAAATACTTTAACGGTATCTTACAGAAATAGATGAAATTAAAAATGTGTACACTTGATGATGGCTGTGCAAGGGTAAAACTAATCTGATAAAGAATTTCTCCAGTACTGTTTTCTATTGTTTTACCATTTTCTCGTCAGATATATTCCTATTTATTTATACTACCTTTAATTTAATCTGTAACTGCAGTACATTGATACAACATAAGGATTCCAAAACACCAAGTTTAACTACAGATTCATACATTTCAGGGATAGAAAGCACCATTAGATGATGTAGCCTGACCTCCTATATAACACAGGCCACAGAATTTCACCCAGTTGCCCCTGTAATGTGCCCAGTAATGTGTGTTTGAGTAGAGAATATTTTATGGAAAGGCTTCCTGTCCTGAAGACCTCAAGAGATAGAGTAACTTGGATGGACATGGTCAGGCCTAGTGGTCGGAGCTAGAATTAGAGGAGTCTAGGGTGGGGTTGGAGCGAGGGTGAAGCAGGATGAAGAGCAGGGCGGTGGTGAGAGCAGGGCTGGAGTAGGACTAGGAACAGGCCTGGGGCAAGGCTAGAGCAGACTAAGGCCTGGGGAGTCTGTTACTATTATTAGGCAGGAGAGAGTTCCAAGTCCTGCCATTACGTTGAGCACATTTAGCTGCTGTTCCTCCTGTGGGACTTGTATACCTGGTTTGGGAGTCACATGACCAGTTCCTGGCTTGTGGATTGGCTGGAGCCGAGCACAGGAGTGACTCATCACCTTTCAGAAACCACCATTTCCCTTGGTAGTTTGTTCCAATGGCTAATCATACTCGTTAAAAATTTGTAACTTAGTTTTAATTTGAATTTGTTTGGCTTTCAGCCATTGGTTAATGCTATGCCTTTCTCCACTGAACAGCCTTTTAGTCAATGCTTAATTTGTAATGAAAGAGGTGCCAGGGCTCAAGCAATTTTTTAACATTCATAACTGATGCAGTAAGCGCCAGAAGTGCCGGGGCTATAAGCTGCCAAGGCTAGAGGTGCCGGGGCTTAGCCTTGGTAAGTCCTGGCACAAATTAAGCATTGTATTTAGTACTTGGCATTTGGTCCTCATGAAATTACTTATACACCCTAATCAAGTCACAACTTGATCTTTTTTTTGATAAATTAAACAGACTGAGATTCTTAAGTCTCTCAGTGTAAGGCATTTTTTCCCCAGCCCCTGAATAACTTTTTAGGTACCTCTCTGCACCCTCTTTAATTTTTCAACATTATTTTTCAAATGTGGACACTAGAACTGGATATAGTCATCCAGTACTGGTCTCACCAAAGCTGTATACGGAAGAAATATCATGTCCCTATTCAAACTCACTAGTCCCCTGCTGATACAGCCAAGGATTAGCCCTTTTTGCCACAACATTAAACTGGGAGCTCACATTGAGTTGCCTTTCCACTATGACCCCTAAATTATTTTCAGACTCACTGCCTTCCAGGACACAGACCCCATGCTGGAGGTATGGTCAGCATTCTTTGTCCTAGACCTTGACCTTACAGTTGGTTGTATTAAAATATATTTTGTTTGAATGGGCCCATCATACCAAGTGATCCAGATAGTTCTGTATGACTGCCTAATCATTATTTACCACTCTGCCAATCTTTGTGTCATCTGCAAACTTAATTTACTTCTATACCATTGATATAAACATTAAATAGCGTGGGACTTAGAACTGATGATCCCTGTGGAACCCCCTAGAAACACACTGTTTCAATGATAATTACCACTGACAACTACTTTTTGAGATCTGTCAATCAGTTCTTAACCCATTGAACATGTGCTTTACTGATGTTGTGTAGTGATAGTTTTTTTTTTATCAGAATGTAAACATATATTACATAAAAAGAAAAGGAGGACTTGTGGCACCTTAGAGACTAACCAATTTATTTGAGCATAAGCTTTCCTGAGCTACAGCTCACTTCATCGGATGCATACTGTGGAAAATACAGAAGATGTTTTTATACACACAGACCATGAAAAAATGGGTGTTTATCACTACAAAAGGTTTTCTCTCCCCCCACCCCACTCTCTTGCTGGTAATAGCTTATCTAAAGTGATCACTCTCCTTACAATGTGTATGATAATCAAGGTGGGTCATTTCCAGCACAAATCCAGGGTTTAACAAGAACATCTGAGGAACAGTGGGGGGGGAGGGGGGAGGAATAAACAAGGGGAAATAGGTTACTTTTTATAATGAATCAACCATTCCCAGGCTCTATTCAAGCCTAAGTTAATTGTATCCAATTTGCAAATTAATTCCAATTCAGCAGTCTCTTGTTGGAGTCTGTTTTCGAAGTTTTTTTGTTGAAGGATAGTCACTTTGAGATCAGAAATCGAGTGACCAGAGAGACTGAAGTGTTCTCCGACTGGTTTATGAATGTTATAATTCTTGACATCTGATTTGTGTCCATTTATTCTTTTACATACAGACTGTCCAGTTTGACCAATGTACATGGCAGAGGGGCATTGCTGGCACATGATGGCATATATCACATTGGTAGATGTGCAGGTGAACAAGCCTCTGATAGTGTGGCTGATGTTATTAGGCCCTGTGATGGTGTCCCCTGAATAGATATGTGGGCACAGTTGGCAACGGGCTTTGATAAGCTATTACCAGCAGGAGAGTGGGATGGGGGGAGAGAAAACCTTTTGTAGTGATAAACACCCATTTTTTCATGGTCTGTATGTATGAAAACGTCTTCTGAATTTTCCACAGTATGCATCTGATGAAGTGAGCTGTAGCTCAGGAAAGCTTATGCTCAAATAAATTGGTTAGTCTCTAAGGTGCCACAAGTACTCCTTTTCGTTTTGCGAATACAGACTAACACGGCTGTTAGTCTGAAACCTGCCATATATTACATATATGCCGTTACCTTTATTAACCATTGTAATCTCATAAAAATGAAATAAAGTTTGTTTGACAAGGCCTATTTTCTGTTGCTTAACATTAATTATATTTCTATGCTTTAATTTTTTATTGACTGATTTACACATCAGCTTTTCCATTATTTTCCCTGGGACTGATGTCAGGCTAAATGGCCTACAATTACTCTACATAGGATTTCTATGTAATGGAATGCAAATAGCTGAAAGCTCTAGCCTGATGTTATTCAGCATACTGTGAATTACACATGTAGGCTGCAGTAGTCTGGATGCAGATCCACACCTGTGGCCATATGGAGCTCCCATAAAGTCAAACAAAGTGTCCCTGCACTTAGTCAATGCTGGGATTGGAGCCTTACAAATCCATTATCTACAATAATCTCTAACGGCAACAGAACTAATATTCACTGTATTGCTAGATGGGAATACCACAAATAATACAGAAATTGAGATAATTTCTTTTTAATTAACAGTTCTTTCAAAGTATGTGTTATAGAAAAACTCTGCATACCTTGTTTACTGCTCACAGATACTACTGAATCAGAGCCATCAAAAAGAACACTGCCAATAACAGATAATTCAAAGTCAGCCCAGAACAAACGCTGACTGAACTGATCAACTACAAGACCTGCCAAAAAAAAAAAAAAAAAAAAGGAGAGAGTTTACATTTACAATAAAGTATAAAAATATACCAGTATAAAAATATACCATAGCGTTTTGTAGATTATAGGCTTTCCCGTCTCTCATTTCCTGGAAGGCATTGCAATACTACATAGATGAGTGCAATGTAGGAATCTGACGAAAATAGACAAGTAAGGTTTCTGCTCAATCCTTAAATTCAGGCTGAGTGAACCAGTTCCTTTAATTTCTTTAATTTCCTTCCCACTGGTTATTTCCTTATCAATACCCAACCCCAGTCAGGTGGAAATATACCATATCCTTTTTATTTCATATACACATAGAAATCCTGTGCCTGTATGGAGCCCGACTGACTTCAGTAGAGCTCCTTTCAGGTGTGAGTGCGCACAGGTGTGCACAGTGAATTGTAGGATCAGGGTGTTAATGTTCTATGTGATCTTGCAAATCTATGTATCCTGCAGTACAGAAGTATTTTCTATGGTCATCAGACTTGCATAATGCCAGTATTTTACATATTATAAGAATTAAAACAGAAATGTTATGTTTGTTTGTTTTAGTTTAACTAGACTAAGTATTTAAACAATGATATTCAGATATCCAGAATAAAACACAGATACATTATGCCTAACCAGCCTCTAGACAATGACTTTGTAGTTAAATCAAGCAGACTATGCTCTATTAGGGACCTCTTAAAATGATTATATTTACTATTTTGTGTTCTGTTAAAATTTTCCATCTGCTTAAAAGTGATCTAATGCTCTGCGGTTAAGGTTACAGTTTTATAAGAATGGAAGAAACTGTTTTTTTCCGTATTGATGTAACAAGTATAAGTCAAAGTTATACATAGAAACAAAAGCATTCTTAAAGTAGTAAATTAATCAACTACTGATAGGAAAGAGGAAGTTGGAGAAAGTTTTATTCTGTATAATAATGAAATAGGTATGTATTTTTTTTTTAAAAAAAAAGCCTGAAGGTTTGGCATACACAATTCCATTGAAGTGAACTCAAAAATAAAACCAGAGCCCACATTGGCTTTGTGAATGTACAGTTGGACAGAATAATTTCTTGTAATAGATAATACAAAAAAGCTTTATGATAAATGACATTTAGAGTCTGCAACTGGAGAAATAGTCATCAGTCTCTGGCTTGGATTTATTCTAAAAGCTTTCAATAAGTAATAAATTTTTAAATTAAAATTTTAATGAAAGAATAATATATACTCAATTTGTCTTTCAGAAGTAAATTTCTGAAGTTAGCATAAAGTGAAAGGAGTCACTATTTTGTATACTTTATATTTAAAGCTACAGCAACACCACGTGAGCGCAAATATCCAATCTTATGCTCACTCTTATCTGGAATTGCAAAGTCATGTTTGGGAACAAATTTAGGAGCAGTAGGACATGCATTTGCAATAAAGCCTCACATTTTCTCTGATCAGGAACAGAAAAGTCTCAATTGAGAAGAATGATAGACTCCATAGGAACAGAAAGGCCTATTTTAAGCATGCTGAGAAAACAGAAATAGTAAAAAGCTAAATATGTTGAAAATATATAAAAATATATATAAAAAAATTTCAAGACCCCAGGAAGTTTTATTTTTTATCAGTACAAGCTATGGAAGAATGGACTAATGTTTTGCAATAAAAAACAAGAATCTTTACTTGTTAATTTTCACTTTCCTGAGCCCTTTAAGGATTCCGAAGTCTGGTTAAATGCTTATCTGAAATTTTTCTAAACATAACATAGCTAGAAGTAAATATTATGAAAAGAGGATCTTTTGCAGTCCTGTTTGTGGTCAGGCCAGAAATAAAACAGCACCTGCATTTTTCAGATCAGTTTTGTACTATTATTACTTGCAAAATTTCATATCATGAAAACTAACCATTCACATCACTGATGAGAGGGAAGGTGATATGTTTGGAGCACTGGGGAGAGAAAGATAACTTTAAAGGCAGTGTTTTAATACTGGAGTGAAAAACAAGGCGTCAGGAAATGAGAAGGTAACAGTAATTAAAGCAACAGATCATTGAAGCCTTGAGAAGTGTTTATATAAATATGTTTCAGCAAAAAATCTCCTCTAAATCTGGGGAAATATGAAAATCTTATTGTGGCAGCTTGATGCTCCACAAGAATTTGAGTATTCTCCTCAGAACCTCCCTTAGCTGAAATTTGCTATGCCATGAGTTGTTAGGTTTTAATATCCAAGTCAGGGAATACAGTCTGTTTTGGATTTGTAAACTATAGCATAAATAGACAATGATATAAAGATGATTTATAATAGATTAACAGTAACTATTATTATTCTTGTTTCAGTCTAAACATGGAGAAATGATGGAGGAGAGGTGCTTGAACAGACCAAGGGAGGTATAGAAGTGTATTTTGTTATTTAATTACGTTCATTTCATTCTGTATTTTGGCATTTGCTATTTTGAGCTTTCTGTCTGTAGCCTTAACCCTGCATAACTCAGATGATCTTAATTGTTACTTTTCTTGTTAAGCTTAAGTTCTTCTGTTTAATACTTAGGGAACAATACATTAAGTTGTCATTTCTTTTTAACATCTCTCTTTTTTGTACTTTTATTAAAATAAATGGATTTTAAAGTTTAGTACAGTATTCACCAAACTAACTACAGATAGACTGAGGTGAATAAGATAAAATCTTTTACAGGGCCAACTTCTGTTGGTGAAAGAGGCAAGCTTTCGAGCTACACAGAGCTCTTCTTCAGGTTTGGGAAAGGTACTCAGAGTTTCTTAACTAAACACAAGGTGGAACAGATTGTCTCTGCAAACAGTGCGAACTATAACAGACTGTAAGGCTTCATATACATTTTTTTAGACCTGATTTATACATAGATTTGTTGTGTGCTTGCTTGCTGTTTGCTTGCTTGCTTGAAGATTGTTTTGTGGCTTTTTTAGGGACTGAGTGCCGAGCCAAGTGGCCTGCTAAGTTAGGCTGAGAGCTTACTAATGAGGCTCCAGCCTGTTATCCTTTGATCCCTAACCCCATTATGATCCCTTGATAAATGGGAGGGCTAACTCAGGGAGAACAGAAGCAACAGACAGGGAAGTTTTATGAGGGAGTTTAGCAAGGGCAAGAGGCAGATACAGCTAACAAACAGATGCTAAACTTAGATCAATAACCCCCTTCTCCACCTGCCTAGTCCCCACCCCCAAACACCTGCAAGAATAAGAATAATACATGCAGAAGTCCAGCATCAGAGTGGGGGCTATCCAATTTATTGCACTAGATGCAGCATGTACAATCATCTGCCTTGTATGTAGATGGTATTTGTGTGTATGCGGTGCAAGCAGCTCATCAGACACAGTATGGGTTTGAGGTCAGAGTAGCTGAACCGGAGGAGCTAAGGGACACAGATAGATACTTAGAGGAGACTTTCAGGGACACAATAGAGCAATCCCACTCCAACTCTGATGCATCAGTGTGTTAAGGAGGACGAAAGTCACAAGGAAGGAGAACATCAAGCTGGAGTGGAGGGAAGCAATCCCATAGATTCCTTCCTTCTAGATGATATCATGATACTCCCTTGCACTTAAGATACCCCTCCTAGGATACCCCAGTTACTAGGAAGATCGGGTATTTATTTATTAGAAGTATAGATAACTGGGTTTGTGATGACCAGGAGAACTGCATAATACATTTCCTGCCAGGTACGAAGGTTGCAGATCTCAGAAAATATTCAGACAGACTTATGTGCAGTGCAGGGGAAGAGTCGGGGTTGTGGAACAAATGACATAGGAAAAGTAGGAGACAGGTCCTGGAGGCCAAATGTAGGCTACTGGATAAGAGATTAAAGTCCAGAACCTTCCTGGTAGTATTCTCTGAAATGCTTCCAGTTCCACATGCAGGGCCAGAAAGACAGGCAGAACTGCAGTGTCTCAATGCATGGATGAGACAACTGTGTGGGGAGGAGGCTTTTAGGTTTATTAGAAACCAGGTAACCTTTGGGGAAAGGGCTGGAAAAAAGTACACAAGTGTGGAAAAGTACAAGCTCAGGCCGAGTCATTCCTTATGAATGAATTTATGAAAGAGGAACTCTATATCCTAGTAAAGAGTATAGGAAAGAAGTTGGTAAAGTACAGGTGGGAGTTAGTAAGGAACAAACAATGACTCCCATTTAAATACAACACATGAAGGCAAGCAACTGAATATAGACAAAATGTACAAGTTCTTATATACAAATGCTAGAAGTCTAAATATTAAGATGGGTGAACTAGATTGCTTGGCATTAAATAAGGATATTGATATAAAAGGCACCACCAAAAGTTGGTGGAATGAGGATAATCAATAGGGCCTGGTAATATCAGGGTACTAAATACATAGGAATGACCATAGGTTGTGCTGGTGGGGGAGTGGCACTAAATGTGAAAGAAAACAGAGCCAAATAAAGTAAAAATCTTAAATGAATAAAACTGTTCTATAGAATCTCTATGGATATACATTCCATGTTTACCAATAAGAGTATAGCAGTACTAATATACTGCTGATCACCTGACCAGGAGGGTGATGGCAGTTATGAAATGCTCAGGGAGATCAGAAAAGCTACAAAGGCAGTAAACACAATAGTTATGAGGGATTTCAATGATCCTTATATTGACTAGTTATATGTCCAGACACAATAAATGCTTCTTCGAGTAGCTTGTCTTGATTTAGTCCTAAGTGGAGCACAGGGTTTTGTCCAAGAGGTGAATATAACCAATCTGCTTGGTAATAGTGACAATAATGTAATTAAATATAACATCCTTCTTGCCAAAGAAACCCACTGCAGTAGCATTTAACTTCAAAAATGAGGAAGCTAGTTAAACGGAAATTAAAAGGAACACTAACAAGGCTGAAATATCTGCAAACTGTAGAGACCTTTTAAAAACACAGTAATAGAGGCTCAAACTAAATGAATACCCCAAATTAAAAAAAATCAGTAAAAGAACCAAAAAAATGCCAACATGGCTAAACAGCAGAGTAAAAGAGTCTGTTACAGGCAAAAAGGCATCCTTTAAAAATCGGAAGTCAAATCCTAGTGAGGAAAATAGAAAGGAACAAACTCTGGCAAGTCAAGTGTAAAAGTGTAAGAAGGCAGGCCAAGAAAGAATTTGAAGAGCAACTAGCTAACAATACAAAAACTAACAGCAATTTTATTTTAAGTACATCAGAGATAGCAAGCGTGCTAAACTGTCATTTGGGCCACTGGACGATCAAGGTGCTAAAACAATGAGCAGTCTGGTGGTGCTTTAAAGACTAACAGATTTATTTGGGCATCAGCTTTCGTGGGTAAAAAACCCACTTCTTCAGATGCATGGAGTAAAAATTACAGATACAGGCATAGATATACTGACACATGAAGAGAAGGGAGTTACGTTAAAAGTGGAGAACCAGTGTTGACAAGGCCAATTCAGTCAGGGTGGATGTGGTCCACTCCCAATAATTGATGAGGAGGTGTCAATATCAAGAGAGGGAAAATTGCTTTTGTAGTGAGCCAACCACTCCCAGTCCCTATTCAAGTCCAAATTAATGGTTTTAAGTTTGCAAATGAATTGTAGCTCTGCAGTTTCTCTTTGAAGTCTGTTTTCGAAGTTTTTTTTTGTTGAAGGATGGCTACCTTTAAATCTGCTATTGAATGTCCATGGAGATTGAAGTCTTCTCCTACTGGCTTTTGTATGTTACCATTCCTGATGTCTGATTCGTATCCATTTATTCTTTTACATAGAGATTGTCCGGGTTGGCCAATATACATGGCAGAGGGGAATTGCTGGCACATGATGGCATATATCACATTAACAGAACACCACTGGCCATCATGTACAGGCCTCAGCTAAAACCTTTCCAGCACATCATCAACAATCTACGTCCTATCCTGGAAAATGATCCCACACTCTCACAGACCTTGGGAGGAAGGCCAGTCCTCGCTTACAGACAGCCCCCCAACCTGAAGCAAATACTCACCAGCAACTACACACCACACCACAGAAACACTAACCCAGGAACCAATCTCTGTAACAAACCCCGTTGCCTTCTCTGTCCCCGTATCTACCCTAGCAACACCATCGGAGGACCCAACAACATCAGCCACACCATCAGGGGCTCATTTACCTGCACATCTACTAATGTGATATATGCCATCATGTGCCAGCAATGCCCCTCTGCTATGTACATTGGCCAAACCAGACTATAGAGGATGTGGGGGAGATCCCACACACGAACCATTCATTTCAGGTGACAAATCTGTGAAACGTTTCCAGATTAACTGGTCAATAGCAGAGGTTTTAGAACAAATTGATAAATCACATAGTAATAAGTCACTAGGACCAGATGGTATTCACTCAAGAGTTCTGAAGGAACTCAAATATGAAAATACAGAATTACTAACTGTGGTATGTAATCTATCATTTAAATCAGGCTTTGTAGCAGATAATTGGAGGTTAGATAATGTAATGCCTATTTTTTTAAAAAGGCTCCACAGATGACCCTAGCAATTACGGCTAGTAAGCCTAACTTCAGTGCCAGTAAACTGGTTGGAACTATAATCAAGTACAGAATTACCAGACACACACACACACAAACACAACATGTTGGGGATGAATCAACATGGCTTTTGTTAAGGGAACTCATGCCTCACCAACCTATTAGAATTTTCTGAGGGAGTCAATAAGCATGTGAACAATGCTGATCCAGTGTATATAATGTAGCTGGACTTTCAGAAAGCCTTTGACATGATCATCACCAAAGGCTCTTAAGCAAAATAAGCAGTCATGGAATAAGAAGGAAGGTCCTCTCATGCATCAGTAACTGTTTAAAAGATATGAAATAAATGGTCGAAATAAATGGTCAGTTTTTACAATGGAGAGAAGTAAATAATGGGATCACCCAAAGATCTGCACTGGGACCTGAGCTGTTCAACATATTCATAAATGGTTGCAAAAGTGGGGGGAACAGTGAGGTGGCAAAATTTGCAGACAATTTTGCAGTACACAAGTACTCAAAATAGTTAAGTCCAAAGCTGACTGGGAAGAGGTACAAAGGGATCTCAGAAAACTGGATGAGTGGGCAAGAAAACTGCAGATGAAATTCAGTGTTGATAAAGGCAAAGTAATGTGCATTGGAAAACATAATCCCAAGCATCCACACAAAATTATGGAGTCTAAATTAGCTGTTACCACTCAAAAAGGAGATCTTGCCGTTATTGTGGATAGTTCTCTGAAAACATCTGTTTAATGTGCAGCAGCAGTTAAAAAAGCTAACAGAATGTTAGGAACCATTAGGAAATGGATAGATAATGAGACAGAAAATACCATAATGGCACAATATAAAGCCATGGTATGCTCACATCTTGAATACTGTGTATAGTTCTGGTAGCTTCATCTCAAAAAAGATACATTAGATTTGTAAACAGTACAGCTAAAGGCAACAAAAATGATTAGGTGTATGGAACAGCTTCCATATGAGGAGAGATTAAAAACACTAGCACTGTTCAGCTTGTGAACATGACTAAAGGGGGATATGATAGAGGTAGATAAAATCATTGATGGTACGGAGAAAGCAAATATAGGAAGATTTATTTACCCCTTCACATAAAGCAATAACTAGGGGGTCACTCAAGGAAATTAATAGGCAGCAAGTTTAAAACAAAAGGAAGTATGTCTTCACACAATGCACAGTCAGCTTGTGGTGTTGTGAAGGGAATGTTGTGAAGGCCAAAAGTATAACCGGGTACAAAAAAATTATATAAGTTCATATGGATGGGTTCATTAATTGCTATTAGCCAAGATGGTCAGGGATGAAACCTATCCTCTGGGTGTCCCTAAATCTCCAAATGGCAAAAGCTAGGACTGAACAACAGGGAATGGATGACTCAAAATGCCCTGTTCTGTTAATTCCCTCTCTATATATATCTATAGTTATTTGGTATTGTCTTATAAAGTTACTGTGTTAAGCTTATCTAGATTCAGTTATGTCATTTAAAAATATTATGAATGTACTAGTTAATTGTATATTTATTACTAGAATATAAAATTATAGAATTCTTTAGGACTGCAAAATTGGAAGTCAGCCAAGAAATCCACACAATGCTACCTTTTAATGGGGAATTTGAAATTCCATGTACCTGTAGGTCTTTGTAAATTCTTCTGTACCAATATCCTTCTTAGAGTACCATCCATTGCCGCTTCTTCTATGTGAGAGTGGTCCCCAATGACTGTCCAATACATCATCCTAAAAATATCAAACATAAAATTGTTGCCATGAATTTGCATAAATTAACACCTTAAATGTACATAGCACCTTTCTTCAAATGATCTCAAAATACTTAACAGACATTATATTATTGTAAGTCTCACAAAACACCTGAGAGATGAGGAATATTAACCTCATTTTGCAGATGGGTAAACTGAAGCAGAAAGGCTAAATAACCAAATGTGCACATTTGTAGACATTATTATGCAGCAAGTCATGTTTGCTTTGCTTAAACTTCTATGTATGTTTGTTATTTATAAAATAGAATACAACATGATAAAATGCCACAGAAACAACATACCCCTTTTTAGGATTTACAGCAATTGCATATGGTTCTCCTGCCGTATTTGTAAGCAACCTTGTACAGTTTGGTCCATTCAACTGTCCTACATTGATGGAGTATCTTAAACTTGTCCAGTGAGTTGTATAGTAACTGAACCAATGCATTCTAGAATGATCCGTCCAGTAAATATTTCCAGCAATCCAGTCAACAGCAATATCCCTGGGTCTTTTGAATTCAGGACACTAGAAGGAGCAAATTTTAAAGTCGTAATTACGAAATTTACCTTTTACAGTAGGCATATAGTCACATTTTCCCCCCTTCATTAACGGATCCATTCTTTTTAACAGAAATCTTATAAAACTTTTTTAATCACTTAAATACAAATAAATTAATATCTTTGAAATACACAGGAGGAAAGCAACAAAATGATCAAAGATTTAGAAGGATTTAGAAAACCTGACCTATGGAAAAAAACTGTGCATGCTTAATCTTCAGAAAAGGGGCAGGGAGGAACCTGATAACAATCTTCAAGCATATTAAGGGCTGTTATAAAGAGGACAATAAAACTATGACTAACTGTTCTCCATGTCCACTGAAGGACAAGAAGCAATGGACTTAATCTGCAGCAACGGAGATTTAGGTTAGATATTAGGAAAAGCTTTCTAACTATAAGGATAGTTAAGATGTGGAATCGGCTTTCAAGATAGGTTGTGGAATCCCTGTCACTGCAAGTTTTTAAGAACAGGCTGGATAAACATCTGTCAGGGAGGGTCTAGGTTAGTTGGTCCTACTTCAGTGTGGGGGGCTGGACTTGATGACTTCTCAAGGTTCCTTCTAGCCCTACATTTCTATGATTCTATGACTCTGCACATCTATGTGATATGTGTTTGGCTGGTCATAATACTGAGCTACAGAATCACTTACAACTGTATGGGTATAAGTGCACAAACTGTGGGTTGAATACTCGAAACTATTTAGTAGCATAGAAAGGTTTCTCCAGTGGGTAATGCCCATCAGCAGGTTGGTTTCACAGTACTGTGCCACGTGGAAGAGCAATTTCAACAATTTTTTTTGTACTTCTGAATGAGGCTATTACCACTGTACCTCTTAAGGAAAGGGTACTAGCATGTGCTAAGATATGGAACATCAAAATCAATATTATTATTCAAAGGATTGAGCTACTGGTATTGAAGTAAACAAAATGATACTGGTTGTAATTCTAAAGGGCTGGAGGAAGATGGTTTGATATTAGTCAACTGTGATAGGGGTTGTACCCCACATGGACAAGGAATAGGTTTATACGGACCTGAGAGGCCATGCTTAATTGTTGATGTAGCCCAGCTGAGAGGTGGGGCTGGGAAAGCACTATGAACAGCAAAAGTAAAGAACAGAAGGGGGGCTGCAGGGAGTGTGTGAAGGACTCTACAGTCACTCTCTGAGATCAGAGAAAAGAGAAACCACAGCACTCAAGGAAGAAGCCCAGAGGGACTGTGAGCCCTGAGACCCTCTCCTGAGTAGAGATGTCTGATGGGGGTCAGGAGAGAGAGCCAAAGCAGCCACGGGATTGAAGCAGACTCCCGTGGTAAGACCTGATAAAAGGACAGGATCCCGACTACAGGGAGAGCACTCTGGAAGGTGTTCAGAGCAGGAACAGCAAATGGAACTTAAGAGGTATGCAAAGGCCAAGTCTGAAGAGGGTGAAACTCGGTTTATGTTCATACTTTTGGTTTGCGATTTAACCAGGGATTTCAGGGGAGAACGGTGCAAGTCTGAGAAAAGGGTGAACCTGGAGAGGTAGTGCAGAGAAGGCCTGGTAGAAAGCTATGGCAGGAAGAAGCCCAGGGAGGTAGCCGGGGCAGGTCAAAATAGGTGGACCTGGCCTGCTTACTACAGGGCTGTAATCCAAAAATAGAGTGGGAGGGTGTGGTTCACCTACCAGCCACCAATGAGGTGGCGTGAGGCCCAAGAAGGGAACAAGGATAGTGGAGAGCCCTGAGAGAAGGGTATGAAGAACACAGAGCCCAGAGTTAAGGCCAAAGACCTTTTTGTAAGGACATCTGAATTTTTATTTTTTGGACTTTGTTACCCCCAAAAGGGTAGGTCTAAATTGTGACCTGGCCAGAGAACTGAGTTACAGGAAGAGAGGCCACTGAGGGGCCAGAGCAACCAATGGCAGGAGTACTAGAGAGAAGAGAGCTTCTTTATGCCACACTGAGCCACAAGGAGGCGCACCTACAGTGAATCCATAACAGAAGTACAGCCCTGCAGCCCGAAAAAAGGCTTGTAGGGGAGAGCTGCTGCTGAGAAAAAAAAAAGATTCTAGTATGGAGTCCTAAATCATGGCTGTACAGAAGTCTGCCAAGGATAAGTACAATCTTATTTTGCAATGAATGGCATATATTCTGTTCATTCTGGTTGGCTCTGCACACTCTTGGACTATCCTAGAAAGGATATTTTTTAGCACTGCTTCTCTTCTTTAGCTGATTGACAGGCACTTACTGATATCAGCCATTGAAACTGTACATTGATACACATTATATTAGATGATATTTATGAGAGGATTTGGCTAAGGCAGGTTTTGTGGCTATTGGAGGACCCAGACAACATGGAAGTCATGAAATATAACTCCACTGAATCACACTTTTAAATGTTATACAAAAATAAACAGCATCATTTCAAAACTATTGGGTTAGAATTACGAATCTTAAATAACTGAATAATTTTTTATAACTCTGAGTTGTAATGTATCTATTACAATTTCATGGCAACAATTATGGCTCTGACACTAGAAGGTGCTCCCTGAAGGTGGATTCCTCCCAGGTGGAGCGGATTGCAGAATCAGAACTTAAAGAAAAAATAAAATTAAGTTTAGGGAATACAGTTATGAAAAATGTAGTTCTCATATTTGTCAGAACTCCTATAGAAAACTGTACATTTTGCAAGCCAGGAATGTGCCATTGTTTTCTCTAATAGAAAGAGGCAAATAATCTGAGATTTAGGGCTTTGCACATATTCAAATGTATGTTTGCCTTTTTGTATACAATAGTATTAAACTATTTTAGAAGGAAATATCTATATTTTTCCAAACATGGTAACAAAATACTAAATACTACAAAGGGAAGGAAAATCTACTTAGAATAACTTCTTTGCCTCAGGTATCAGAGTCCTATAATAGCAAAAAGACATTTACCGGATTTTTTTTTTAAATAAAATGAAGGTCAGTTCAATTTATAGACGACACAATAAGGACTGCATGGGGAATTAAGATAGTTCATTGTATGTAAATCCTTAATCCTGCAAAAATGCCATAGAATCCTTTATGTTCTAACGACTGACAGGATCATAACTTTCTATTTAAATGAAGATTAAAGAAGCAAACTCAGTCACAGCACACACCAAATAGTGTTGCTTTGAAAACAGTGTCAGAGTAAGTTTGGAAAAGTCTAAACAAATATATCATATGGCACTCCTGTATTAGAAAAGGGGGCTACTGGCTTTCTATACTTTAAAAAAATTACAGAAAAGAAATGAATTAATGTCAAAGAATTTTAGCATTTTCTACTAGTTCTACTAGATTAATGCTACTTGTTAGTGTTTTGCTATTATTATTAATTATCCAGCAATAGCACTGAGGCCTTCATTCTACTAGTGTTTGAGACAAACCATTCCAAGCAAAAAATAAAATATGGATATTTGCAAGACTTTTAATTAAATTATATTTTGTAATCAAAATGTCTTTTAATACTAATTTATACTCTGTAATCTGATCTGCGCTGAGAAACCCCTTTACCCAGGCAGAGCTCCACTGACTTCACTGGACACCATACAGACTTAATGATCTGCTTGCATGCATCATATTGCAGGCTTGGGGCCTAGTATTCTTTTGAAATAACATAATACCTCAGACCCCAGGGGAAAGAAAACCTGTGGCTCCTTTAACAGTTGCTTCCTTTCTCCTGAGCACTCAGCCATCTTGTGGGCTTGAGGAGGGGGGCTGATTGGTTGAATGATAGGATGAAGCATACGCCTAATGGCTCCTGTGTACCGACCATTGAGGGCTTTAACCCCTTCCTTCTATCCAGGGTGCCATTCTGTGCTGAAAAGAAAAGCTGTCCCCTTCCCTCTTTTGACTAGGACTGGGTTTTGGGGTCTCATGCTAGTTACCTTTTGGAATCTGAAAAAGAAGTTTCTCCCTCACTACAAGAAGTTTGGCCTGAGAAGTGTGGATTTTTTCCCACTTTCTTCTCAGCAGCCCAGGGCCTTAGTGGTTAGGTAAGGCTATACAATTCATTTTCTGGAAACTGGCACGTGGCCAGAGCAGCTATTTGATCAGTACAGGAGCTGGTACCTTGAAAAACTGGAATCACGTTAGGAGGAGGCATCTCCTAAAGAAGGTGGGGAATGGGGTTGGGGCTCCTAATTTCTGGTACAAGGAGCAGACAGTCGCCCTATTTCTGCCATTAACCATTATATGATGGGAGCATGATGGGGTTCCAGTAACAATGCTGCGACCAGGTTAATGAGGTGAGGGGCTGACAACAGCCCTCTACAGGACAGAAAAAGGATAAACAAACAGGAACATAAAGGATACACTATTTTTAGCAATATTTCTTACAGTAATCTCTGCAACTAAATATATTTTAACTTATTTGAGAGTTTGGGGTTGCAAGCAAATCCTCACCCTGTATTAGGGTTGTTTCTAACTAAGTAGGATCTCTGCTGTCTCTGCAGAGTGATTCAGTTGGTTAGACTTGAGGTCAACAACTTTATGTTGTGAAGACTAATTTTACACAGAAGAAAGGTCCCATCCCTGGTCTGACAGCCTCTGTACTACTGAGGAGGATGAACATCTCAGGGAAGGAAAACATCAAACTGGAGCAGAGGGAAATGAGTGGGGATGCTCCTTCCAGGTGATGCCAGGGTATCTCTTGCACTAAGGATACCTTTTCAGGGAGGGAACGCCAGTTATTAGGAAGAGACAGGTAATAGTAATGGGGGATTTGGTCATTAGAAACATTAGCTGGGTTTTGTGATGACTGAGAGAACCACTTGGTGACTTTCCGGCTGGGTGTGAAGACTGTGGATCTCTTGAGACTTCTAGACAGACTTACGTGTAGTGCTAGGGAGGAGCTGGTGGTCGTGGTACATGTAGGATAGGAGAGAGGTCTTGGAGGCCAAATTTAGGCTGCTAGATAAGAGACTGAAGTCCAGGACCTCTATGGTAGCACTCCCTGAAATGCTTCCAGTTCCATGTGCAGGGCCAGTTAGACAGGCACAACTGCAGAGTCTCAATTCGTGGATGACATGATGGTGTAGAGAGGAGGGGTTTAGATTTATTAGGAACTGGGGAACCTTTAGGGAAATGAGGAGACTATATAGGAAGGATGGGCTCCACCTAAACCAAAATGAAACCAGATTGCTGGGGCATAAAATTAAAAAGAATGTAGAGTTTTTAAATGAAGGGGTGAAGGAAAGCAGACAGGTGTGAAGGAGACATCCTTAGGGGACGATCTATTAATGGAGATTCTCTATATCCTTGTAAGGAGGAGAGGATGGAAAGTGATAAAAAATGGGCAAGATATGATGAGAAACAGTCAAATGTAAAAGAGTCCCACTCAATTACATCACATAATGTCAAACAGCTAAAAAGTGACAATTTTTAAGTGCCTGTATAAAAATGTTAGAAATATAAATACTAAGATGGATGAACTAGAGTACCTCGTATTAAAGCTTATGCTCAAATAAATTTTTTAATCTCTAAGGTGCCACAAGTCCTCCCTTTCTTTTTTCAAGGGAGGAGAAACTGCTTTTGTAGTTGGCTAGCCAATCACAGTCTTTGTTTAATCTTGAGCTTTTGCAAAAAATCATTTGCAAATTTGACACCATCAGCTCAGGATTAAACAAAGACTGTAAATGGCTAGCCAACTACAAAAGCAGTTTCTCCTCCCTTGGTGTTCACACCTCAACAGCTAGAAGAGGACTTCATCCTCCCTGATTGAACTAACCTCGTTATCCCTAGCCTAATTCTTGCTTGCATATTTATACCTGTCTCTGGAAATTTCCACTACATGCGACAAAGTGGGTATTCACCCACAAAAGCTTATGCTCCAATATGTCCGTTAGTCTATAAGGTGCCACAGGACTCTTTACCACTTTTACTATATGTGAAAGAAAGTCTAGAGTCAAATGAAGTAAAAATCTTATATGAACCAAACTGTACCATAGAATCTCTATGGATAGTAATGCCATGCTTGAATAATAAGAATATAGCAATAGGGATATACTACCAACCACCTGACCAGGATGGTTATAGTGACTGTGAAGTGCTCAGGGAGATTAGAGAGGATATAAAAATAAACACAAAAATAATAGGGGATTTCAACTATCCAGCTGAACTACTTAGTATTAGTGACCATAACATGATAAAATTAAACATCCCTGTGGGGTGGAGGGGGAACACCAAAACAGCCCACTACAATAGTATTTAATTTCAGAAAGAGGAACTTCACAAAAATGAGGAACTTAAACTGAAATTAAAAGGTACAGTGCCCAAAGTGAAATCCCTGCAAGCTGCATGGAAACATTTTAAAGACACCATAATAGAGGCTCAATTTAAATGTATACTCCACATTAAAAAACATAGTAAGAGGACCAAAAAAACAAACAAACCTGTGGCTAAACAATGAAGTAAAAGGAGCAGTTATAGGCAAAAAGACATCCTTTAAAAAGTGGAAGTTAAATCCTATTGAGGAAAATAGAAGGAGCATAAACTCTGGCTAGTGCAATGTAAAAATATAATTAGAAAAGCTAAAAAAGTATTTGAAGAACAGCTAGCCAAAGACTCAAGAAGTAAGAGCAAAAAATGTTGTAAGTACATCAGAAGCAGGAAGCCTGCTAAACAACCAGTAGGGCCACTGAACATTGAGATGCTGAAGGATCACTCAAGGAAGATAAGGCCATTGCTGAGAAACTAAACAAATTCTTTGTATTAGGATTGAGGGGGATTCCCAAACCTGAGCCATTCATTTTAGGAGACAAATCTGAGGAACTGTCCCAGATTGTTGTGTCATTAGAGGAGATTTGGAACAAATTGATAAATTAAACCTTAATAAGTCACCAGAACCAGATGGCATTCACCCAAGAGTTCTGAAAGAACTCAAATGTGAAATTGCAGAACTATTAACTGTGATATATAACTTATCATTTAAATCAGTTTCTGTACCAGATAACTAGAGGATAGCTAATGTGATGCCAATTTTTGAAAAAGGCTCCAGAGGCAATCCTGATAATTACAGGCTGGTAAGCCTAATTTCAATACCAGGCAAATTGGTTGAAACTGTAGTAAAGAACAGATTTGTCAGATACATACATGAACACAATTTGTTGGGGAAGAGTCAACATGGTTTTTCTAAAGGGAAATCATGCCTCACCAAACTACTATAATTCTTTGAGGGGGGTCAACAAGCATCTGGACCAGGATGATCCAGTCGATATAGTATACTTGGACTTTCAGAAAGCCTTTGACAAGTTCTCTTACCAAAGGCTCTTAAAGTAAGCTGTCATGGGATAAGACGGAAGGTCCTCTCATGGATCAGTAACTGGTTAAAAGATAGGAATCAAACGGTAGGAATCAATGGTCAGTTTTCAGAATGAAGAGAGGTAAATAGTGGTGTCCCCCATGGGTCTGTACTGGGACCAGTACTGTTCAACATATTCATAAATGATCTGGAAAAAGGGGTAAACAGTGAGGTGGCAAACTTTACAGATGATATAAAAATACTCAAGATAGTTAAGTCCAAAGCAGACTGAGAAGAGTTACAAAGGGATCTCACAAAACAAAATGGCAGATGAAATTCAATGTTGATGAATGCAAAGTAATGCACATTAGAAAACATAATCCCAATTATACATATAAAATGATGGGGTCTAAATTAGCTGTTACCACTCAAGAAAGCATCCACTCCATGTGCAGTGGCAGTCAAAAAAGCTAACAAAATATTTGGACTCATTAGGAAAGTGAAAGATAATAAGACAGAAACTATCATATTGCCCTGGTATAAATCCATGGTACGCCCACATCTTGAATACTGCGTGTATATCTGGTCACCCCATCTCCAAAGAGACATATTGGAATTGGAAAAGTTTCAGAAAAGGGCAAGAGAAATTATTAGGGGCATAGAACAGCTTCCATATCAGGAGAGATTAATAAGACTAGGACTTTTCAGCTTGGAAAAGAGATGACTAATGGAGGATATGATAGAGATCTATAAAATCATGACTGGTGTGGAGAAAGTAAATAAGGAAGTGTTATTTACTCCTGATAACACAAGACCTAGGGGTCACCAAATGAAATTATTGTCTGGCTATGCCGAAAGAATGACAGGAGACAGTAGATATGGATTTAATCAGGCTGCAACTTTATTATTAGACAGATGTCTGGGACTAACCCAGCGGATAAAAATGTGCAGTGCAGGTGCAAAATTTATGTCCCTCCAGCAGATCCACTGCCGGGATCCTCCAATTCCAGCCAATTTTTTTTTCGTGGTGGGGGGGGGGGTTCCATCAGCTCCCCTCCCTTTTCATCCAGGTCCCTCCAGCAATTCCCTTGCCAGGACCTTACTGACCACCCCCCCTTGTAGGAGGGGTTAAGGTTGACTATAATGATGGGGGGGTTGGCTCCCTGCTGTACCAATCATAGGAGTCCGCAACTGCCCCCGGCTTGCTTAATTACCAAGCACCTCTCCTTAATTCCTTTTCCAAGCCATTTTTCCATTCTTTTGTGCCTTAATTTATGGAGTACCTGCACTGAACATCTGCTATACACTTAAATAAAGGGATGCAACATACAGCCTTCCGCCCGTCATGCTGTGCGTGAACAGAGCCCACCTGAACCTGTTGCAAGGAAGGCAAAAAAACTCCCACTGCACCTGGCCAATATGGTCAGACCCCCTTAGTGGGGTGGCTAGTGTAATGCCCACAGCAGATATAGCTAAACACTGGGCATATTTGTGACCTAATTAGGGAGGGAGGGTGGGTGCTGCCCAGCCTGTTCTGAGTGAATGAGTGGAGTGGACAGGCCCAGGCTGACCTTTTTAAACCCCTCATTCCTAGGTGGTGAGGCATCCACCATGCTGACTGCTCTTCTAGCAGTGTTACGTCTCCCCTCCTCCCCCAAGCCAGAAAGTATTGCTCTCTTCTCCCGGCCAGCCAGACAAACCCCTCCCCGCTTAAAGTGCAGGGCGGTGAATAGGCAGCAGGTTCAAAACAAATAAAAGGAAGTATTGCTTCACACAATGCACTGTCAACTGGTGGAACTCTTTGCCAGAGGATGTTGTGAAGACAAGACTATAAGGGGGTTCAAAAATGAACTAGATAAGTTCATGGAAGATAGGTCCATCGATGGCTATTAGTCAGGATGGGCAGGGATGTAAAACTGTGCTCTGAAGTGACCCTAACCTCTGTTTGCCAGAAGCTGGGAATGGGCAACAGGGGATGGATTACTTGAGGATTACCTGTTCTGCTCATTCCCTTTGAAGCATCTAGCATTAGCTACTGTCAGAAGACAGGGTACTGGGCTGGATGGACCACTGGTCTGACACAGTATGGCTGTTTGTATGTTCTTATGTACTGAAGATTTTCAAAATTTCACAGTAACAACATAGGGTTTAGAAACAATCACAGTATGGTTATTGATTATAGAGCAATATTTTATTCCCCAAACTGAGAGAATGCCATATTAGATATAGATCAGGCAAGAATAGTTCTGAAATGTTGGCACCTTCAGTTATCATGCAACAAACAACGCTTCAGCTCCTTTAACACAGTCTATTAAGCAACCATCAGATGATACTGACTACTGACTTGGATCCAAAGGGGCGACAGATGACACTAGTTGGATCAACTGGACCCTTTCTGCCTTTTGGGATCTGAAGCCTTTTGGGATTCCAACACTGACTTGCCCGTAAGCAAGGAAGAAGGGCCTGGTGCTAATTAACAGTCACCTTGCACCAAGCTAAGGGCTCCTTCTAACAGGAATTGCCAGAATTCGGGGTCTCATTCTCACACAGTCATCTGGGTTAAAGTTGCACAAAGACAGAATCTCCTCAGCAGATAAGAATCACCAGTGTATAGAAGGTACAATGTATGCTAGTCCACCATGGCCACTAAGGATAAGACAAACTATGCAGATGAAAGGAAAAAGCAGAGGAATTCTAGAGGGGTCTGACTAGGTTGTCCTACAGCTGGAAGGAACTGAATGGTAGGTCTTCATATTCATTTGGGCCTGACATCTGATACCATGATGGTGCACACACGCGTACAATCCCAACAGTTGCTCTTGTGAAGACGTGGAGTATACATTTAAAAGTATGGATTTGCAACACTAGTTAAATAGCAATTTGCCTGCACTATTGATTTTTAATGTGCATTAACACAGCATTCACAACTTATTCAATCTTGCCTGCAGAATTACTAAATTATTAAAAATGATTTTATGTTCCATAAATAACAAACCCATAAGTAATAATCTAACTTTACAAAGATACATTTAGAAAAATAGTCTAGCAATTGTTTTGTATAGGGCCAGTTACTACTGTATTACAGGCTAATATACAGAAATCTTCACAGAAACTTTATTTCTGTTCTTATAAGGCTACAATTCTTCTAATTGCCAGTTTTCTTTCTATGCTCTTTCACCAAAAACAGTATCTGAATTTGAGTCACAACAACTCTGTCTCTTGAAAAATTTGTCCCAATTAATTGATGTATTCAGTTTCAAAGGATGTCAGTTATTAGCTTCATCCCTTATCACCAATTTAATTATATAGTTTTCACATGATCAGAATGCATGCATCTTTTGTTTCTGTCACTAAGCTCCAAAGAGTTGACTTCTACTCTGAATTCTTCTAGTTCATCCATTTGAATCAAACTTTAACTTGTTTCATAGAGCTATAGAAATCTGCAGCTATCTGTGGAAAGCTAATCCCTCAGTGTAATTTCATCTGAGGGATTTTTGTATTAATGTAATTACCTACAAACACAGGTGAGGTTTGTGCAAGTTTACTGCCCCGATTTACAGATCAAAGATACTGCTCAATCTAGACTAAAAGATACGATTTAACCTTTGGCAGTTTATCACTTCAAAAACCTGAGTTACAATTAAGGAATTGTCAGACTTCCAAATCCCAAATTTAAGCACCAGCATTAAAGTGATATTGATTGCTTGGAAAACTAATTAACTTGCTGATCAATTATGTGTTAGAGCAGGGGGAGATGAGTACTTCACAAACATAACAGAGGTCTATCAGAGATGTCTATTGTCCTACAGTCTCTATTCACTGACTGATTTGAAAAAAAAAATCTTTGAATGATGAGCGCAGTTTGGGAAGATACATCTTGACTAGTGGCTTTCAGTATACCACGTAAGGCAAGCAGAGGGAAGGATAAGAGAAACGCTGCAGCAATAGAAAATATCAGCAAAGTTGAGGTGAGTCTATTTAGTTTTAAGCACAGATACAGATAGTGGGGCTCCTACCCTACCAGTATTCACCAAATCACACACCCCATTCTCTTCCCCCATGCGGTCCAAATAAAAACCTTTTTGAGAGACTGAAGAGCTGTTTTTAAGCAGTATTAATTAGGCATAGATATCTGCCACTTTTGCACAGAATGTACCTACTGAGCTTAGCCTCCCACGTTTCCATGGCGATCCTGACCTCCAGAAAGTCAGTGGAGGAACTTCCCTGAATTTTTAGGAGGGGCATAGCATATAGCAGAGCTGGATCTGTCCACCTCTCCTTCACTTCACTATCCTCATGGACAGCCAAGATAAACTCAACTTGGCTCCCCCTCTCAGAAGGTAAGAAGAGAAAAAACATTCATTTGCCAGGGAAATGAAATTGGAGGAAGGATACTTAGAGGAGCCTGCAGATTGGTAAGAGTTAAATGACAGCTAGTAGAGATTTTATAGTATAGAGGAGAATATGGTACTATGGAGTCCATGTTCAGGTAGTCCATATCTATCATGTGAACACAAGTGTCAGGAATTAATACTAATTAAAAGAATAAAATAAATAATATTTAATATGTAATCAATTATCTAATTTTGAAACACTTACGTAAACACAGGCACAAAGGTCACATTATTACCCTCAGCGGAAGTGGTGATAATGTCCTTAATGCAGTTCCAAGCTCCTTTTTTTTGGGGTGGGGGGGTGGGGGTAAAATATCCAATCAATATTCATTTTACATTCCACTAAAAACTATTTGAAAATACATTAAGAAAAAACTCAGCATTTCTGCAGAGGTGGATGAAGTGACATTTAGGTCTGTTTACAAATATTAAGCTATTTTTTTTGCCTGAGAACACCAGTTAGGCAGTTAGCAATATAATGATATAAATTAAGAAAGGAATAAATATGAAATCCTGAATATGTACTCTTTTCATTTTTAAATACATAAAAATCATATCCCGTGGGTATGTTATAGGATCCTTCCTTCCTTTCAGAAGGGAAGTTATAAGAAGGATCCACTTAGTCTTGCAACAGGATTCCAATATAACAGATTCCTTAATACTTGTGATATAGGAACAACCAAACCAGATCAGACAATTGGACCATCTGTTGCTATCGGTTTTAAATTTGTTGCCTTTCCATTGCACTGATTGTCCCCTTATTCTTCATTAAAGAGTGGTGTCAAATTTGTCTTTTTCAAACCATTCCTCCCTTACATGGGTCTGCACCTTGATGTGGTGCAAAGGCTTGTGTGCTTCATTGACTCTGAGAGCTATGTCAGTGGGAATTTTAACTCCTAGTTAGGTTACCCAAGCTGGATAAGTCAAAGGTTCTGGACAATATGAAAAGCATTCCACTGGTCCTCCAGGTTGGAGACTGAGCGTAAAAGCCAACAACCTATCCTCACAGGGAAGTGAAGCTATAGAAAAGCAACAAAGCAGCCATTCTGGCAAGCAGCATGCCAAATGGATTCTGTCTCAGCAGAAACAATGGGTTTTAGTGAAAATCATGTCTCTGAGAAATTCTTTATTAATGGTAAAAACAAACTATGAATGTATGGGGCATTAGAACAATGGCTGCAACAACAAAAGCGGTGCAGATGCTGAAAGAACTGGATGAATAGAATTGTGAAATCCTTGGAATAAGTGAATATCGATGGCCAGGAGCTGATAAAGTGATTCAAAAATGAAACGGTCAGAATATATTCAGAGAAACAAAATGATTAGCACTCAGAGAAAGTATCATTAATTAAGACTTCCAAATAGAAAAAACAGTTTATACACTAGAAGTTAATTAACAGACAATTGCTCCAAGATAGGTTTCGAATACCATACATGAAAATGACAACGAGACGATGAGATCAAAGATCAATTTTTCTATTGCTTACAAACTCTGACTGACCATATTCCCAAGCATGACATCTTTTTAGTAATGGGGACTTCAGTGCCAAGTAATGGGGATGATACCTCGGTCCCTGCTGTTTTCTGCCTGTGCACAGAATAGTTTAGTCTCCAGAGGATGGTAATACTTTGGTTTAATTCTGTTTGTTGGGTTAGTGTCGGTCGGGGTGGCTGGATTGTGCTATTGGCCTGTGATATATAGCATTTCAGACTAGATGAAGAAAATTGACAGCCAATGGCTAATAGACAAGATATTACAACAGCAATTTCAAACTAAACTGAAGAACAGATTTTAGGTGCTACAAGATAACACTGACATATCCTAGCTCCACGACAGTATCACAGATGCTGAAACATTAATTGGTTTCCAAATAAGCACACGTAAAATCTGGATAAGTGAGGATAGGTGGAATTGTGTCAAAGAAGGAAACAAACCAAAGCAAACATTAGCTACTCAAAAACACTCCCAGAAAAAGAACCAGTTAAAAAAAATCTGTATTAAAAAAGGAAAAAGCAGTGAAAAATAGTCTGAGAAGAGACAAGAGGAAATACATGGATCAAAGAATCTGGAGTGGCTCTAAAAGAGGTGATAGTAAAACACTTTATCAGCTCAATAAGGTCCTATTAGCAAGTTTAAATGGTGAGCAATTTAAAGATGCACAGGGAAATTGACAATTTATTCTGACTGTTTATTTTCTGTGTTTTAGCCAGTTTATAATCCATGACAGAACTTTACCTCTCCTATCACTTAGTTTCCTTAATAACCTGTTGCGTGGGGCTTTGTCAAAGGCTTTTTGAAAGTCTAAGTAAATTATGTCACCTGGTTCTCCTTTATCTACAACTTTGTTTACGTGATCAAAGAATTCTAAGAGATTAGATTTCTATAGTTTTCCTTCACAAAGAAGTGGTGGTTTCTCCCTCATTTTTAACGATTGTTTCTGTCAGCATTCCTGGACTGCCCCTTAGGTCTTTATTAAAGGTTGAGTTACGGTGATTGACTGCACCTGTAGATCTGGCTTGCAGTAAGTACACGTGTTATCTTCCAGTTCTCAGGTACAGTAACTGATTTTAACAAGAGGTTGCCTATTATTTGTTAGCAGCTCTTAAATTCCTTCAGAATTGTTGGAAGTACACCAGTTTATAACATTCCTCCATTTTTTGTCATTTTATATTTTTTCAATAATGCTTACTATGTCAAGGTCTCCGTCCTTCAGTCCACTGAAAGCTCTCTCACTGACTCACACGCACACACTCACCTATTAAGTTACAGCTACATCAGATCTCAACTGCCTGTATTAGCGATGTGCTGCCAATAGTTTAACAAAAATTATCTCCATTAGTCAGTAATAAGCTTCATGTACCGGGGAGTATACGTGTTTGCAGAGAAAAGGTATAGGAGAGGGGAGAAGCAATTTATTTGTTTTCCTGTTTAAATGAAATTGATTTTCATAACTATAATTAAGGGAGGGCGTACTACCACTTGGCAAGCTAATATTAAATGCACTTTACTTGAATTTTGCTCTGCAAGTACTTTTATCATCTACAAGATAAATCATCTAACTAAGTGGTACCCAGAGAGGGGGTGATCTCAATAACAGACAAGTAAAGCATAACAACCTTCATTTTCATGGCAGAATTATAGCCAGGGGCTCCAGAAAACCCTTCAAAGCCCTCTCTGGAATGTTACTGTCCCGTAGAGTTTATAAGTAAGGAAGGTACTAGTGATTTATTTTGAAGCACATATTATTTGAATAAAGCCCTGATCAAGTAAAACTTATTTCATATATCATATGCATCTGCATAAATTTAATATTTTCACCAACCTAGACAAAATGGATATATATCATTGGAAAGGAGAAATAAGTAAATAAGCAAAGATTTGTATCTTGCAATTTTCAGGTTGGTTTACTTACGATCAAACCACTATTACTTTGTCTTCTTTCTCTGCCATGGAGCTTTCTGTAGAAAATACCTCCTGGATTAAACTGAGTACTCCAAATAATCATATCACCTTGATAATATACATCCATCCCAGTTATCCTTGAATTATGTTCAACATGTGAAATTTGTTGATGAACATCACTGTAGTTGAATGGATATATAAAACCCAGGATATCAGTGTCATTAGCAATGTAGAGAACTTGATCTTCAGAGCCTGGGGATTATTATAATGAAATACAAAAATAAAGTGAATTTCAACTAACACCTAGTAAAACAATCAATATTTTTTCATTTGTATCGATTTTTTTTGTTTATTTGGTATAATTTCTTAATGTTAACACGGGAACTTGATTTGCGTTTGCCCACCCTTATAAACACTATCACACTATTAGAAGTAGTAGAAGTAGTAATACTCTGTTAGTGTCTGCAGTGTGCTAGATGATGCCAATACACAGTCCTTGCCTCAAGAAGTTTATTGATTAAAAACACGAGCAACATATAAATGGTAGGGGAGATTGTGCAAACATAAAAATATAATTTTAATACTCACTACTTCATATATCCCATTTTCATATTCATTATGTACTTTTAAAATTTCTTAAATGAACATACATACATTAAAGGCAATTTTTACATGCCAAGATTTCATATGCATTATTTGAACTTGCTCTATAAATTAAGAAAGGGTAACAATCCTGTTTCCATTGAAGTTAACAGAGTTTTGAAACTGACTTCAACAGGAACACAAACGGAGCAGTGTTATGAACTATATTCACCATTAAATTCAGCATTTACTCATAGCGGTCTCTGAGATACCTCAGTTATTACCTATCTGAAATGCCCAGGTACCATTAATTATCTATATAATAGTATTCTCTGAAATCTATAAGTGAAGTTTGAGAAAAATATATAATTATTGGATATATAAATAGCACACTAATGGTCTTTGCTTTATTTTAAAATGTAGATCATATTTGTCCACAATAAATGATTTACAGTAACCACCATCCAAGATTTTGTGCCTTATGGATATAAGATATTCAAGGCCATTTGCTCCCCCACTATTGCTAATGTCACAGTGGAAGCTATTTCACAGGAAATAGTAACAGAAATAGTGGCCATGCAGTTATGTGCAATCCATCAGAATGGTGCATTGACAGACAGGGTAATGAGTGTGACCAAAAACTTGTATGAAGACTAAGGATCAATAGATAAAGGTAATTATTAAATTATAAGCCTAATGTTAAATTCTTCTATGTCACCTTTGATTACAAGTAGCTGCCCATCAGCAGCAGCAGGGTGTGCTCAAGATCCTTTATCTTGATCTTATTGGTTCCTCAATGGAGATTATGAACCCTGATAGAGTTCTTATTACGTGTAGAGCAAATTAATACTGACTCAGGAAAGTCATCCTTCTGTGACAGGTCACCGTTAGGAGAAATGGGGCATTCAGTGTTCATATGGTGTTGACTGTTGCCACCCACAATACACTATAACCTCACCTCCACTGTAGGATTGTTAGGAACTACTATGGAAGTACTGTGGACATACTTTCATATATCCAACAATTGAAAAATGACATTTTAACAGAGAATAGAAATTTAAATTATTTCATTCCGGCAGTGGATTATTGCTTGTTTTCCTTTTAAGTCAATGAAAATTGACCCCCTAAATGTTATATAATGTGGAGGAGCATAAAACACTTATTCCTTAACACAGTCCATTAGCCACTAGCATTTTGCCAATAATAATAATGTATGCATATGTATTCACTTTGCATTTATATATTACTTCAAAGTATTATGCCACAGTGGGTAAATATGATTGTCCCACTTCCAGTTCGGCATACTAAGGCACAGAGAGATTAAGGTCAGATTTCAAAAAGTACCTGGGCACCTAAAGATGCATATGGGTGCCTAGCGGGATTTTCAAAAGTGCCTATGTGAATTAGGTGCCTAAATACCTGTAGTACTGGGGCCCTAGGTGATTTGTCCAAGATTGCTCAGCAAACCAGTGGGAAAGCCTCCAAATACCCAGTCATTTGCTCCAAACATTAGAAAACATTTCCATGAAAAAAATCTGATTCTGCTCTCAGGCCTCTAAAACTTCAACAAAATACCTACATTATTTAATAAAATCTTTATCTGACTTTTCAGTCATTTGTGTTTTAATATTAATATTATGTGTCTTAACCTTTATGGAAGACATATTTCAACAGGAGAAATTGTAGTGGTAGAAATGTAAAACACATGCAGGCAAAGAGACAAGTTGCTTATGTATACTTGGAAAGACTGCTTTCTTGATGATCACAAGTAAATCTACATTGTTTGAACTATTTGACTCATTTTTCTTAACATGAATTATAAAGTCAAAATACAGTAGTAGCCATTAAATATGTAAATAATGATGTAAGTAATTAACTGATTATTATTAATTAGTATAATTTTTGTAGCCTTACCTTTTGCTATGCAGCTGTTATTCTTTTCCTTATAATTTCTCTCACACATACATTTGTATGATCCTTTAACATTAGTACATTGATGTGAACAGGTGCCAAATATCATGCATTCATTGATATCTAGGGGGAAAAACACTCATCATAAGATAATACATACTTGAATTAAAATTATCAGTCCACTGTTCTAGCATTCATCTGAACATGAACTTCCAAGCACTTCATTCCCTCATTCCAGCTGTGAACAAAACATTTCCTCACCAGACTCTCCTCCAGTCTTATTTCATCTCCTTCCTTCCTACTCGTCTCTAATATCACTCCATTATCATTAATAAACATTTGTAATCAATTCTGAAGATTAAAAAGTCAGAGTATTATCAACATCTCCAAGGGATCTCTCTATGGCAAGCTCAAAACTGTCATTATCACCATCTCATAGAAAACCTACACTTCACTTTCTTACTTGCCTACTCCCCTTTACTTAAGGTAAGGTTAGGTTGCAAAGCTCTTAGTCACATTTGTGAGTAGTCCCACTGAAGTAAATCAAAATACTTGTTCAAGTAACTGCTCATCAATTCACGACAGTTCACAATCTGCCCCTGAGAAAGGATATGGAGAAAGTGGATCTTCTCTCACTTTTCTGAGTAACACTTGCAGCACAACAATCTTGACTGCTCTCAAACTAGCTGGGCACCCTTTACATTGCAGAGGGCACCCTTCTCAAGGTATTTAATAACTCACTGTATTATATTTGATCTCAGTACAGCTTTCAAGGTTATAGATTGCTATTCTTCTTCAGCTTGTCAGAAAACAATTTGGTTACCAGTACCTTCATTTAGTAGTTTAAATTCCACCGCTTTAATGGATCTATTGAAATTCCTGTTGGAAGCTTAAAATCATCTGTTTACATCTTCCATTATGGAATCATTTAAACTTCTGACTTTGGTCCTCTGACATTTCATTGCTTGCTTTAATCTTGCTTTAATACCTTCAGGCAAATTACACACAAATCTAAATCCCTCTATCTCTTGCCCATCTTCTTATCTTGATTCGTTTAGCTGGTAGCTATGACTGAGGTCCTCATTCTTGTGAAAAGTCACATTTATCTCAACTCTTTCACTCCATTAACATTTTTTCCTGCTCCCTCATTTTTCTGGAAATCTCAACATTATTTCCTCTAGGATAATGTGCTGTTTCTGTAAAGTGTTTTTGAGATGTACATAGGACCATACACAAAAATTAAATGGTATTGAACTGTATGTTAATTACAATTATGCAACTAATTTCTCTATGCATCTCATTGAGAAAATGCTCCTTTTTGCAAAGCTAATTTAGTCAGGATGGATGAAGTTTCCACATGTCAGTGATCTTTCATTTTGAACAACCTAAGAAATAATAGTGGCAATCTTAGTCTAATAGAAGCCTGACAGACAAAATAAAAACAAATAAACAAAAAACAAACTGGTTGTATGCGACATCTACTGATGAATTTAACTAATAGAACAGAATTGACTGGGAAGAGTGAGTTAATGAAGAGGTGGAAAGAAGGGGAGAATCAAATTTACCCTTTCTGCATTCCTCAATTCCTGTTCTTGGAAGTGAATGGGACAATCGGCTGCTTAGTTAAGAGTGGTACAGAATGAAGGAATTTTAAGACGAGACGAAAGGGATTTTTATGCCTGAATGACTTGTTTGTACAATGGGTTTTTTTTTCTAGTTAGTCCAATGAAAGGTATTACCTCTAAACAAATAATTAAAGATGAAGAAAAACTAAAGCAGAGAAAGCTTATATTACACTTCTTTCATCAAGGCATGTACAAACTCACATGTATAAATCTGTGTTTTCTGGCACTTGTGTGTCTGATGGGAAAAGGATTAAAGTTTGTAATATGAGTATGAATTCTGATGACTCATCATCAGAATATATAGAGGCATTAGCTCACTAAGTAAATTGATAAAGAAAATTTTAGATTCCTTCATTGGTTTTAAATACCCAGACAAATGATTATTTACCATAATACATTTAATTCTTAGAGAGCTGCCTAAGTATAGACAGTATACCCTTGTAAGCCATGTTTCCTAGACTTTTTGGAAAGTAATGCCTGTTGGAGCCACACAAATGCCCTCTTGGTCCCAAGGAGTCAAATATTTTTGGCATCCTTTCCAATGAGAAAGTATGACCTAATTTGGATCAATTCCTGTCCCTCACTGCAATAACCAATGAGCCCTGAGTGGCATAGGTTAGAAAATTCTGGATCTTATCTTCCAGTACCTAATAAGCATTTAGTTGTGGATGGGTGTGACATTATCTAATTAAAATATGACCATACAGATCATTGTTGAAACCACTGTTATATATTTGCAGCGAATATTGTGCAAAGGTTGTCGAGAGAGGTGTCTATGAAAAGGTTATGATTTGATGGTTATAATTATGCAATCTGTATGCATGTATCATTTTTGTATTTGAAATTATGAGTAATGGCTCTATACTTGGATTTCAAATGTTTGCTCCTGGGGTAATGCTCACAAAGTAGCTAGCCAGCACATCTTGGAGGAACTGTTCAACTTAAGTGGCCCATCAAGAAACACTTGACTGACAGTGGACCATGGGAGATGCCCATCTACACTGAGTGGACTGTCATGTAAATGTGCTGTCCGGAGTCTAGGTAATTGCTTCCTGCAATGACTGAGGGAAATTGGGCATGAACATGTGACTTGCCCATGTGACTCCAAACTCCATCTTATTGCTGTAATTTTCCACAGTAAGAACAATGGGATGCCCTCCACATGGCAAAAGCTATGAAAGGCCCTGGAAACACCTCCATTTTGTCTTCAGTCCTGTTTCCTACCCCGGAGGAACTTTGCTACAAACTGAAGCTCTGACCAAAGGACTGAATGACCCATCCAAGCTGTGGATGTACTCCAGAGACTTGACTTAAGCCAGAAGTTTATTCCATCACTGCTACAAGCCTGAACCAAGAATTTTGCCATTACTGTATGTAACTGATTCATTTAACGCTCACATTTCTTTCTTTCTTTTTATTAATAAACCTTTAGATTTTGATATTAAAGGATTGGCATCAGCATGACTTTGGTGTAATATTTAAGCTATATATTGACTGGGTGTAGAGCTGGTCCTTTGGAATCCAGAAGAACCTATTATTTGATGAGACTGGTTGTAAAGAACCACTCATCTCTGAACCCACTGTTTTTGGTGGTAGGACCTGGAATGCCTGAGGAAACTGCCTTTGTGTTTTCTTGTTAGCCAGTGTGGTGAAACAGGAGTTTACTTTTGTGGCTGGTTTGGTATATCTCATAAAAGAATAATCACCAGTTTTGAGTTGTGTTTGCCCTATTTTTCAGCAGTTCATCCTGAATTTGGCATCCTCAGTTGTGACACACTAAGGCATGGTTACAATGGGATCCTGGAACTGATGACCCACTTGAGGAGAGATAGTACTGAAGAGGACCCCCCACTGATGATATCATTATTACTATTATTTATCATTTTTATTACCACAGTGCCTAAGAGCCCTAGACCTGGACTAAAACCTCCTTGTGATAGGTGTGGTAGAAACACAGAACAAGAAGACAGTCTCTACCCTAGAGGGTCTTACAGTCTAAATATAAGACAAGAGATGACTCATGGATATAAATAGATGGGGAAGTACATATAAACAATGAGACAGTATTGGTCAGCATGACAGGCATTGGTCTCTGCACACCAGCAGCCTAAACCTAGTGAAGTTTTTAATAAGTATCATGGCAAAGGAAAGTTTTGAGGAAGGATTTGCACGTGGATAATCAGGTGGCTTTGTGGATATTTATGGGGAGCACCTCCCAAACATGAGAGGGAGAATGGGAGAAAAATTTTGAAAATTTAACAAAGGGGCCATGGAGACTAGCATCATTGGCTGATTAGAGGTGAGCACTGGCAGCTCAACAGCAAATGAGAGATGATAGATAGAACGCGGACTGACTGTGAAAGGTCTTGAAAGTGAAAACAAGCAACTCATGTTTGATGCAAAAGAGAAGAGGGAGCCGATGGAGTGATATGGTCAAAGTGATGCAATAGGAAAATGACCTTTGCAGCAGCATTCTGAATGGATATAGGTGAAGTAAGCTTGCATTTGTTAAAGCCAGAGAGAAAGATGTTACGGTAATCAAGACATGAGATGTCAAGAACTTGGATGAGAGGTATAGTTCTATGTGTATGGATAGGAATGTGCATATCTTAAAGATGTTATATATATATATATATATATATATATATATATATATATATATATATATATATATATATATATATAGTTGATTTTTTTTCTGCATAACATATATATAACACATATCGCCTGTATGTGAGAACGTAGAAAGAAGCCGGAGTCAAAGAGGATGCCCAAATGATGGGCCTGGGTGACAGGTGTTGTCCACACTGATCAAGAAAGAAGGTAGAAGATTCATAGGCATTCAGGGTAGTCCCTGTCCTAGCATGTTAAAATGGAATAAATCTTTGTGATGCTGAGGCTACCTCTTATGCTGATATTACACCAGTATGCCTTTATCATAGATTTCATAGGTACGGATGGATTATGCAGAAGTCAAATTTGGCTTTGACATTGCAGACATTTCCCACTAGAAGGCTCACTTCTCAGAGTAATCTTCTTAATGGTTATGAAACCTTAGTGCTCACTGAAAACATAGACACTATAGCCTTAGATCCTATTCTGTCTGACAACAACTTTTTCGTGTCACGGTGGCCCATGATCAGTTTTCACCAAAAAAGGCTAATATAGTGAACACCAGTGAAAATAAGGCAGGATCTGAGGCCAAAATAGGGAGAGAACAAGTTAAAAATTATTTAGACAAGTTACATGTCTTTAAGTCACTTGGACCTGATTAAATACATCCTAAAATACTCAAAGAGTTGACTGAGGAGATATCTGAGCCATTAGCAATTATTTTCAAAAACTCATGGAAGAGGGCAAATAGAGTAGCAATCTATAAAAAGGGAAATAAGGACAATTCAGGGAATTACAGAGCTGTCAACTTAATTTCAGTACCTAAAAATATAATGGAGCAAATAACCAAGCAATCAATTTGCCAGTATCTAAAAGATAATAAGGTGATAAGTAACAGTCAGCATGGATTTTTTCAAGAACAAATCATGTCAAACCAACCTAATAGCTTTCTTTGATAGGGTAACAAGCCTTGTGGATGAGGGGAAACAGTAGATTTGGTATATCTTGACTTTAGTAAGGCTTTTGATGCAGTCTCACATGACTTTCTCATAAACAAACTAGGGAAATACAATCAAGATGGAGCTACTATAAGGTGGGTGCATAACTGGTTGGAAAACCATTTCCACAGAGTAGTTATCAGTGATTTACAGTCACTGGAAGGGCACAATGAGTGAGGTCCCTCAGGGATTGGTACTGGGACCGGTTCCGTTCAATATCTTCATCAATGATTTAAATAATGGCATAAAGATTACACTTATAAAGTTTGTGGATGAAACAAAACACAGAGGGATTGGCCAGGAGGAGGAGAGGCTTCATATTCAAAATGACCATGACAAACTGGAGAAATAGTCTGAAGTAAAGAGGGTGAAATTCAATAAGAACAAATGCAAAATACTCAATTTAGGAAGGAAAAATCAATTTCACACATATAAAATGGGAAAAGACTGCCTACAGAAAGACTGCCTACAGAAAGAAATATGGGGATATGGTTTATCACAAGCTAAATATGAGTCAACATTATCACATTGTTTCAAAAAAAGCAAACATCATTTTGGGATGTATTAGCAGGAGTGTTATCAGCGAGATATGAGAAGTAATTCTTCCACTCTACTCCGCACTGATTTGGCCTCAACTAGAGTATTCTCTCCAGTTCTGGGCGACACATTTAAGGAAAGATGTGAACAAATTGGAGAAAGTACAGAAGAGAGCAACAAAAATTATTAAAGGTCTAGAAAACATGACCTGTGAGGAAAGACTGAAAAAGTTGGGTTTGTTTAGTCTGGAGAAGAGAAGTCTGAGAGGGGACATGATAACAATTTTTCAAGTACACAAAAAGTTGTTACAAGGAAGAGGGAAAAAAATTGTTCTCGTTAACCTCTGAGAATAGGACAAGAAACAATGGACTTGAATTGCAGCAAGGGAGGTTTAGGTTGGACTTTATGGATGGAGCTCGGCTGTTCTCAGTGATGGCAGATAACAGAACAAGAAGCAATGGTCTCAAGTCGCAGTGAGGGAGGTCTAGATTGGGTATTAGGAAACACTGTTTCACTGGGAGGGTGATGACACACTGGAATGGGTTACCCTGGGTGGTGGTGGAATCTCCATCTTTAGAGGTTTTTAAGGCCTGGCTTGACAAAGCCCTGGCTGGGATGATTTACTTGGAATTGGTCCTGCTTTGAGCAGGGGGTTGGACTAAATGACCTTCTGAGGTATCTTCCAACCCTAATCTTCTATGACTCTATGATTAGGAAATGCTTCCTAACTGTCAGGGTAGTTAAGGACTGGAACATATTGATTAGGGAGGCTGTGGAATTTCAGTAATCTTTAAAAAAGGGAAGAAGGAGGATCCTGGGAACTACAGGCCAGTCAGCCTCACCTCAGTCCCTGGAAAAATCATGGAGCAGGTCCTCAAGGAATCAATTCTGAAGCACTTAGAGGAGAGGAAAGTGAACAGGAACAGTCAGCATGGATTCACCAAGGGGAAGTCATGCCTGACTAATCTAATTGCCTTCTATGACAAGACAACTGGCTCTGTGGATGAGGGGAAAGCAGTGGACGTGTTGTTCCTTGACTTTAGCAAAGCTATTCTTGCCAGCAAGTTAAAGAAGTATGGGCTGGATGAATGGACTATAAGGTGGATAGATTGTCAGGCTCAACGGGTAGTAATCAATGGCTCCATGGCTAGTTGGCAGCCAGTATCAAGTGGAGTGCCCCAACAGTCGGTCCTGGGGCCGGTTTTGTTCAATATCTTCATTAATGATCTGGAGGATGGTATGGATTGCACCCTCAGCAAGTTTTCAGATGACACTAAACTGGGAGGAGAGGTAGATACTCTGGAGGGTAGGGATAGGATACAGAGGGACCTGGACAAATTAGAGGATTGGGCCAAAAGAAATCTGATGAGGTTCAACAAGGACAAGTGCAGAGTCCTGCACTTAGGACGGAAGAATCCCATGCACCGCTACAGACTAGGGACCGAATGGCTAGGCAGCAGTTCTGCGGAAAAGGACCTAGGGGTTACAGTGGACGAGAAGCTGGATATGAGTCAACAGTGTGCCCTTGTTGCCAAGAAGGCCAAGAAGGCATTTTGGGATGTATAAGTAGGGGCATTGCCAGCAGATTGAGGGACGTGATCGTTCCCCTCTATTCGACATTGGTGAGGCCTCATCTGGAGTACTGTGTCCAGTTTTGGGCCCCACACTACAAGAAGGATGTGGAAAAATTGGAAAACGTCCAGCGGAGGGCAACAAAAATGATCAGGGGAGTGGAACACATGACTTATGAGGAGAGGCTGAGGGAACTGGGATTGTTTAGTTTGCGGAAGAGAAGAATGAGGGGGGATTTGATAGCTGCTTTCAACTACCTGAAAGGGGGTTCCAAAGAGGATGGATCTAGACTGTTCTCAGTGGTAGCAGATGACAGAATGAATAATGGTCTCAAGTTGCAGTGGGGGAGGTTTAGGTTGGATATTAGGAAAAACTTTTTCACTGGGAGGGTGGTGAAACACTGGAATGCGTTACCTAAGGAGGTGGTGGAATCTCCTTCCTTAGAAGTTTTTAAGGTCAGGCTTGACAAAGCCCTGGCTGGGATGATTTACTTGGGGATTGATCCTGCTTGGAGCAGGGGGTTGGACTACATGACGTCCTGAGGTCCCTTCCAACCCTGATATTCTGTGATTCATTGGTGGTTTTTAAGAACAGGTCTGGTCTAGTTATTATGTAGTCCTACCTTGAGTGCACAGGACTGGACTAGATGATCTACTGAGGTCCATTCCAGTCCTACACTTCTGTGATTCTATGACATGCCTAACTTTGAATCCAAACTTGGCTTAGTCTGTGACTTCACAGCTGATCCAACGTTAGATGCAGGAACTGCAATCATAAGGCCTCATCTGTGAGGAAGGCACGGGGACTCTGCATTTTATAAAAGGTTGAAGTATGAAGGTCTTATAAACAAAGCAACCATCTAGGGCAGTGTTTCCCAAACTTGGGACGCCGCTTGTTTAGGGAAAGCCCCTGGTGGGCCGGACCAGTTTGTTTCGCATCTGCAGGTTCAGCTGATCGTGGCTCCCACTGGCTGCGGTTCACTGTGCCCGGCCAATGGGGGATGCGGGAAGAGGCGGCCAGTACATCCCTCGGCCTGTGTCACTTCCCGCAGCCCCCATTGGCAGGGTACAGCGAACCGCGGCCAGTGGGAGCCGTGATCGGCCGAACCTGAGACACGGCAGGTAAACAAACTGGTCCGGCCCACCAGGGGCTTTCTCTGAACAAGCGGCATCCCAAGTTTGGGAAACACTGATCTAGGGAATGGGCTTCAAGCAGAGTGAAAAGCAGTTATGTGTGTCTGCCTCCAAGACCATGGATGGGCAAAGTATGCAGCACTTGAATCCTTTTTTTCTTATTTGAGTTTTTGGTGGGGTGACCATCCTTGTCCCAAGGCTCCTGTGACCCAAGGCCAGAATAAAAAACCTGAATGTGTAATGGTGCAAATTACCTAAAATACACCAGAAATTAAATAAATTTTGGATTAATCCTCCTGGAAAAAAGCACTCTGGTGACAGAGAAAGTGTCACTGTATTGGCATCTGGCTACATAATGGCAAGAACTGAGGTGGTTGGCTCTACACTGAGGTGACTGGGTCCTTTAATAACCTCAACTATGAATGTGCAGTGCCACACAAGGTTGGTTCTGCTTGCAGAAAAGGTTCCTAAAGTTCAGTGACACTGGAGCACACAACCTCCCAAGAATGCATATGCAGAGGCCACCTCAATGAAGAGCACACTTTAGCATTGTTGAAGGAGTGCCTGAAAAACCATAATGGAGCATCTCATGTTTTTCAGAAGTATCAAAAGTTCATTTTACAGTACTCTTTAATAAAGAGTCCTATAAACTCAAGAGGATGTCAGTAATGCTATACCTTCTAAGTGAATGAAACTAATTCTCTGACAGTTCCTGTGATGTTAATTCTTTAATTTGCATTGCTAAACTAGAGCCAGAACAAAAACAACCAAATTCCTAGCAGTAGTTTTCCATATTATAAGTATATCATGTGTGATTAGTTTCACAGTCCAGTTACTCTCAGGTGTAAAATGACATTCCATAAGTACACATAATTTTTATTAGCTGTACAAATTTATTAGTGTTTGTGATATGATTGTTTGTGATGGCAGGAGGCAGGGCTCAGAAGCCCCGGGCTCACTTCCAATTTGCGTCTTATGCTTCAGGGTTTCAATCAGCTCACCTGCAAGGGTCAGAAATTTTGTTTATTTTTATCTCTTTCCTCTGAAGCATCAGTGAGGGCCACAGCTGGAAATGGGACACAGGATGGGGTAGGCCAGGGCTCTGAGGTGGCATTGAGCATTCTCTCTCTCGATACTTGGCTGGTGAGTTCTTGCTCACATGCTCAGGATCTAACTGATCAACACCTGTAGGACCAGGAAGGAATTTTCCTCAAGGTTTTTCGCCTTCCTCTGCAGCATGTGGGTGCAGGCCATTTGACAGGATTACCTGGATTACCTATCACAATCATTTCTCTGTCATTGGTGCAACCGTGGGAACTGGTACATCTCAGTCCCTTCTATTCTTTGTCTCTGGCACATAATAGTTTAGTTGGGCTGTAAGACTTTGTCCTAATTTCAGTTGCTGGTTTTAATGTGTGGGTGCTGCATGGTGTTGGTGGCCTGTGATATTCAGGAAGTCAGACTAGATGATCTGGTGGTGCCTTCTGGCCTTAAACTCTATGACTCTAAAAGCAATCGTTTAATTTACTTAGTAAAAGGATGTAGAAGAATTGCAATAGAAATCTTTAATGAAAGCTGCAAAGGAAATATACTGTACCTTCACATTGCCTATTCCTCCTGTTTCTCTGAAATCCAGGCTTACACCGACAGAAAACTAATGATTTTGTTTGATTACAGTATGCATCATCTCCACAAGGATTCACATCAGCTTCACAAGTATATTCAGTGGCACCTATGGGAATAGACTTAAATTGGTAAAATGGAATATCTATAAATGGTGAAATACTTAATTGTTAGAATTGCTCTCTTATTTTTTATGATACATTCTATTTAATTAAACAAATTTGACTGTAACTACTAAAGCTGCTTGAATACTAGAAAGGTTTCTGAAAATTTTAAATTCATTTCAGTCATGCTCACAATACTTCTGTGTTTAATTTGAACAAACATTTGTCCAACCGATTATTATTGGCAAAAATATCTGAACAAGGTTTTTGTGGAAATGGACTCTTAAATTCTCACATGTGGCTGTCCACAAATGAAGTGCCTGAACTCTCATCCAATTAGGGAATGGAAACAATAACATGTTTCTTATCTGCCCTAGCCAACTAATTAATACTAATAGAGTATGGCATATTTTCAGATAACTATATTTGTGATCAAGCCAAAAAAAATTTAAAAACCACAATTACATATACAAAAATCCTCTCAAACATCTCTGAACAACAAACAAATATAGGAAATTGCAAGCTGGCGTAAATATTCCACATGGAAAAGAAGAAACTCAGTTTGTCAGATAAATTATTCATTTTTCATCACTCAACTCTAGTAAATATCCATTTGTATTTTAGTAGTGGGTATTTACTGATTTTATGCATTTGTTCAACTACATATGATACAGTTCATCCATACAACTAACATGTAAGAACCTTAAACTTCCTCCCATTCTGTGGGGAACTCTAACACTAAGTTCCTGTTAAAAAACAAACCACAATCATTTTCTGCAGGACAAAAGGAATTTTAAGATTACTGTATAACAAATAGTTTTATTTCACTATGGCCAAAATGATACCAAAACCATAAAATAGTAGAACACATCTTTATGTATATCTCATTTTTTTTACTATTATGGAGGATACACAGCATAAGAACAACTCAAAAAGAATAACTGCAGCATCCACTAGACATTAGTTAAGTATCTCTTGGTATTTCCAAGATGCATCTTTGCAAAGCTTGTCCATTGGTGCACCCCCCCCCCTCTGGCTAAGGAGATGGACATGGTTATTGTGGAGTGGGCACTAAGTTTCAGTGGACAGGGAACTCTGTAGCTTTGTAAACTCCAGGATAATGAACTTTATCTATTTGGCTATGATATATCTGGATTTCACTGTACTCTTGAAGAGAATGAAAATAGATTCAGCTTCTTTCTCAAATATGGAGGATAGTGGAAAGCTCTCCCATTCTCTTGACTGAGATGACCATTACCCAGGAATCTATTTTCAGGGAGAGAACTGCAGAGCCTCAAAGGAAGATTTATACAATCTGAGAAGGTCCGGGTTCATACTCCTCAGACCTCACAGGGGAACTAACTGGAGGTTAGAGAAAGGGATAAGGATCCTAACATCAGATTACTCTAAAAATCCATACTCCTGACACAGAGAACCAGAATTTCATATAAATGCCTGTTCATATGAGACATTCGGCTTACTTGTCGTATCAAAGAAGTTTGAAACAAGCCTGAATAAATGTATTATTAGGCTTATCTGACTGAAGCTTTGACCAAATTTGTACGTCCCACAAGCTGCAAGGACATAAATGGAAAAATGAAGAGAGGCTGTGAAAGCCACTCTCATATATTCTAGAATTATTCTAGCTCATATTGAGTTAATTATAGCTGCATGATTTTGGCAAACAGCTGGCTTTCTTAGCATACTGCAACCATCCTAAGAAAACAACCCATTGCCACAAGGTACTATAATTTAATGTATTTTCTGCACAATAAATGTATGTTAATAAAATTTAGGTGTACGGAAGTTATTAGCTCATTGAATTTATTTAAATAAAATATATCTGTGTGACTAGCAAGTCTTGAAAAACTGTATTATCAATGTTTGGATAAGTTTCTTCTGTCAGCTTAGTTTCAGTGATTTTGTTTCAGATCAAGAATTTCATATCACAAAACCTTTTTATTTGTTTCGATAGAGAAGAATAGGTGTGAAATGAAATATAATCAATTTAAACAGCTAAACCAGCTCACAATGGATTGAGTAATCTCTTGAAGGGTCAGATAGTTGATTATTTTCTGAAGCAAAATAACTATTATTTGGAAAAGTTGTTAATTTTCTTCATATTCTACTTTAAACCGTTAGTCTCAGCTATATTAGTTTGGATACTACATAGGTTACACTTTTTCATGTTAATGAAAACTCTGTTTTGTTGGATAGGTTCTGCATAAAAGAATACCAGTTCATTGTGTTACTTCTTTTGTGCTACAAGTATGAAAAACAGACAGCTTATCAACCGGACTCACTTATTTTGCATCCTTGCTCATCTGAACCATCTCCACAGTCATCAAACCGATCACACTGCAGCTCCATGGGTAAACATTTCTTATCACTACAAGTAAACTCATCCTTTTTACAAGGTTGTGCTTTATATGGGATTTTATCTACATAATTACAAATGAAAAATCACAAGAAGATTAGCATTTCATATTGTTTAGACTACTTGCACATAAAAATGGAAATGACCACAAAGCATTAAAGAGTTTCAAAGATGTCAAGCCTAATTGTTTTGAGAATTAAATTATGACCCACAAACTTTCAATTAAGCTTTCTGTAAGTACAATTTAATCTTTGTAATAAAATTTGCCTTTAATTGTTTTTAATTGAATGCCTTAAAAGGTAAATCCACCTACCACAGTGATCTTCATCTGAGTTATCACCACAGTCATCAATCTCGTTGCAAATCTGTTCAGGTCGCAGACAAACCCTGTTGTTTCTACATCTGTACGGTCTTGTAGGTGGACATGGAAATTTGACTGTAGAAAGAAAACATCAGACAGCATCCATTAATACAGAATAACAACAATCTTTTGTACTTATGCACAAGCATCCTTCAGTTGCTCATAAAGCTTACCTGTCTTTGTGTTGTGCCTCCTTCCAGTGTGGTAAACGAGCACTGGATGTGTATGCTTTTATGATTGCATGATTTTATGCCCCCCTGATGTGATTTAAGCAGTTAATCAATTTAGTTGATTTTTTGTTTAAAAAAAGGAGGCAGGAGATATTGGAGTTGCTCAAAACCTTATCTAGTGTTGAAGCAGAGCCCAGACGTTTATGCTAACAATCACATATAGTCGTCAATAGAAAACTGGAAAATGTTCATAGTACAAAACTGGCCAATTCGAGTATCCACCCCTTTCCTTACCCTTAAACTCACAAGAGATAAAAGACATCTGCTAGGAAAATATAAATGTAAACAGTCTTAAATAAATTAGTTAATAATACACATATTCACAATTCTTTGAACCATAGATCTCAAATGACTTTACATAGGGGAGTAAGTATCATTGTTCCCATTTTATGGATAGGAAAACTAAAGCACAGAGAGATGGAGTGACTTGTCTGAGGTCATGAAGCACTGGCACAGCTTGGAACATAACCCAAGTCTCTTGATTCCTTTTTTCCATGTATTTATCCCATAATCTCTCCATCTCTATATTTTTTCCTCTTTCCTGCCCTCTTCATTTTGATGTATTGTTTTCTAGTGGTTTATTATGCTCTCACTTTCAGAAGCAATATCTCTCTTTAATTGGTTTATCTTGTTCATATTTGCCCCACTCTCAATTTTCAATGCTTGTGTCATCTTTCATGTCATACTGTCTTTCCCTTTGTCATTTTTTTGTTATTTCTGTCCCTCCACTCACTGGGCTCAATGTCTTATTTTTAATCTGCTAATAGTAATGACCACTGTTGAATCTTGAGAGGCAGCTGGGACCTCCCTTCCTCTACTCACTCATAGAGCAGAAGCTGAGCAGGCTGTCCTGCTGATCTGTCCCGCAGTAGAAGCCACACAGGTTGCTTAGAGGAGCTGGTTCAGTTGCAGGCATCTAGTTCATGGCACTACGGGCTCATGACAACCCTAGTTTCACTTATGAAGCTCCAGTAAACACTCAGATTGTTTAGGGCTCTGCTCTAAAATTGAACAAGTTGCAGTGAGAGATTTTGTGAGAAAAATGAAGGCTGAAAGGGGATACAACTACTATTTATAAATACCTCAGGGGGCAGGGGCAGTGGAGCCTTCCCAGATGTCGGGGGGGTGTCGGGGCTTCTGACCTCCTCCCCGAGGCACCTCCTCTTCCCCCCCAGGCCACGCCTCTGCCCTACCCTTCCTATTCCCCAGGTGGCCCCATCCCTGGCAAAGCCAGAAGCCTGAGCGGGGCCAGAGAGCCCGGGCTCTCCTCCCGGGGCAGGTGGAGGGACCCAGTCTTCCACAGCTGCTCATACAGCTCTTACCTTGACCCAGCCCTTACCATAGCTGTTTTTTATGCTGATGGGAGAGCTCTCTCCTGTCGGCATAGAGTCTCTTCACCAAAGGCCCACGAGCCAATTCACTTAAGCCCACTTCCACCTTAACTGAATTGGCTCGTTAGCACTGACCCTCCACTTGATAAGGCAACTCCCATCTTTTCATATACTGTGTATTTATACCTCCCTACTGTATGTTCCACTCCATGCATCTGATGAAGTGGGTTTTAGCCCACAAAAGCTTATGCCCAAATACATTTGTTAGTCTCTAAGGTGCCACAAGGACTCCTCATTTTTTTTGCTGATACAGACTAACACGGCTACCACTCTGAAAGCTGTACCAGAGTAATTGTAAACCCCATTTGAGAAAAAAAATAGGTATTTGCTTATTGCCATTTCTGATTTTAAAATCTCCACTGGATTGTAGAATAATATAATTTAATGTAAATTTTGTTTTTATCTAAGCTTACTGTCTGTATACCCATATTTAAGACAATCCTTTAAAAGTCAAATGAGGAAAAGCATAACTTAGAGTCTTTGACAGAAAAGAGGTAGTGAAGCGAGTTCTATATATTCCTAAATTGAGGGTTGTAAAGTGTACATCTTTCTACTTCACTAATTCACTTCAGTGCCATGAATACAAAGCATTAAAATAACAAAAGGCATACCACACATTTCAGGGACTTCATCTGAGTTGTCTCCACAGTCATCTTCTCCATCACACACCCAAAAATGGAGTTTACAAAGTGAATTGTTGCACAGGAACTCATCGGCTTTACATATATTTCCCCCTTGAAGAAATAAATAACTGTGAATTCATGGTATAAATAAAACAAAATACACCCTATTTTCATTTGTCCATATGGTACGGTCAGCTAATGAAACATGGAGCATGAAAGGGCCAAATCCAATGGGGGAAGGCTTGGGAGGGGCATGCAGAAAGGGGAAATGGCCATTCAATATATTTTCCCCAACATAGCGTAGCCACTCATTGCTCTTTCTTCATTTTGTGGCTCCTGTAATGGAGCCAAGTTCTGTGTGACTTTGAGGGGCTAAGGCAGGGAAAGAGGTACAGGAGTCAGGAGACAACCACCCCATGTAACATGTTCCCCTTGCAGGTGTATTTTAACTATAATAGTTAAAATATCTTAGAATCATAGAACCATAAAGTTAGGAGGTACAGCAAAGGTCAGACAGTCTAAGCCTCTGCCAAGACGTAGGATTTGTTGTGTCTGACGTGAGCTGTAGCTCACGAAAGCTCATGCTCAAATAAATTGGTTAGTCTCTAAGGTGCCACAAGTACTCCTAAACCATTAAAGACTATCCAGCTTCTTTTCGAAAATCCTCAGTGAAGAAGCTTATTTTAATTTTCTTCTATGCAACTTTTCTTTATTGCAGAGGAATTCTGAGGGCAAAGGACTTGACTACATCAGGACACATGGCTGCAAGGTGCAAGTGGTGCAAATCAGGAGAAACACAAAGAAAGGTTCCAGTTTATTCAAGGACATGCCCCTCCAGGTTTATCCTAAATGGATTCTGATGCTCCAACTTTGGCTCTCCATTCATCCTCCCAAATCCACTCTGCTACAGACCATATATTCCATAAGTAATAGAGCGTAACAGCCCAACAAACACCTTTTGTGTCTTTTCAGTAACAGAGTGGATGGTTTGGGTTTGCTTGTTAATTCAGCTCAAAAAAGGTTTTTATTTTCCAAAGGACCATTAAGAGACAAGAGAGAGAAGTTACCTTATATATTATATAACTTTAATTATAAAAGTCCAAGTATTTATGGTATTTCCTCCTTTTCCAATATGCCTAACTCTTTCCTGAAGTGGTGTAACTTGTATTCTATTAAAAACACTTCAATCAGCATTTAGATTATTAAATATGTTGTTAATTATTTTGTTCATATATCAATTATATCACAATACAGAATTGATTTTCTTTATCAAATTAACAAGAAATTTAGTAAACAATAACAGGTGTTTGGTTTTTAAACAATTAAAAACATTAGGTAGATTGGCATACATACTGAATACAAACAAAAGAATAATTTGCTATGTTTACTAGGTTTTCAGTTCTCTAACCTAAGTAATATAGTCATTTCTGTTTTGTTCAAGGTTTTTAATAATCCATCCACTTGAAGTTTTCACAATAGGAACAGATGCATTCATTTGTGGTAGCAGTAACTAGTGAAATGACAGGCTTAGCTGCTATTTCAATTTAAGGATCAACACTATTTATCTGTTTGAGTATCTATTTATTTGACAATAACTCCCCATTCTTTTAAAATATGGTAAAATGTTTGAAAAATTCTCTTTACAAATTGCCTTTTTTATGAATTGCATATAGGGTTTTTCTCCCTTGACCACTGCACAAGCCATCAGGGTTTTTTTTTCTCTTTACATAATATGGCACTTACTGACATCATCTGCTTTAATCTTTAGGAGGATTCTCAAAGAACTGTTAGAGTCACTTTTATATTTTCATTTGCACATTGGACTTGTTTAAACGTTGACCTTCTAGGATGCAAATCATTTTCAAATGTGAAAAGTGTAACTTATATTGGTCTAAACAAGCATCAGTCAGTTTGGACTAAACAGTTGATGAAGTGGGATTTGTTCTGCAGGTCATAAGGGACAAAAAGGAGTGAGTTATCCCTGCCTGTTCTTTCATCCTTTCCATTTCCTTGGGGATAATATGGGCTGTTAGTAATGTGCTGCAAACTGTATTTTTCTAGAACAGCTTTGAAATCTTGCTTTGTGAAATGTGGACCATTTATAACTAGTTCCCCTGGAAATCCATAATGACTAATCACCCTTTCATTTTTTTTCAGTTACACAGTCTCCTGATATTAGAAAAATATGCAGAACCTACTTCTCTCACCTACAATGGTGTACCTCAACTGATTTCAGTGGAGTTATTCCTGATTTATGTAATTTTTAGAGGTAAATCAGATGGCAATCTCTGTGATACCTTGAATAATACTCTTGCAATTAGATAGTTTTGTCCATTTAGCTCATAGAGGTCTAAACCTCTTCTCTTTCATGGACTGTCTGTTAAGTGTTGTATCAAAGTTTTCTTTTTCTTCATTTTATTGAGCTCTTGTTTTGACAGTACCCACAGGGAGTTACTACTTTCACAATGACACTATTTACTACAGGCTACCATACAGTATTTGTACCTTAGTCTCTGTTCTATTCTGGTAACTTGGAGAACAATCTGGGTGTTGTTCAAACAATTCATCACTCAAGCCAAAGTCAGACACTTCTTTGCTCATGAATTTGGAATCTACTAAGTGGTTTTTCACTGCATAGAATATTTTAATTTTACAGTGAGACTCTTTAATATGTTTTGGTCTTTTATCTGTAATATGTTACGATACAAGCTGAATTTTATGATATGCCAGTGGAGCTAGCTTGACCTCTTAGGCTACGGTTACACTCGCAAGTATACATGGTTACTTGTGTCTGCTAGACTGCGTACCCCATTCCCACACTGAGTGTCCACATATGCAGATCTGGGCACTGCATAAGTATGCCATACCCATACTACTGCTTTTTGGTACAAAATGGTAGCTTTACTATTTCAGGGACGGTATCTCAGAGTTACTGTTTTCCCCAGACTGAATGAAATTTTTGTGCAAGGGAGTGTCTTTATCCTCCACTGGCACAATAAATGTCAATGTTTATAGAATAAGGAGAGCATTGTAATCAAAATATTATACACATGTTGCAGGTATGGTCTATTTCTGGCCTTACACAACGATGCAACTTATGACCTTGTTCTAAGATATTTTCTACTCCTACAGATTACTTTCTTCAACCAGATCATATAAGCTCTTTGAGGCACAGACCATTCCCTTTATTCTGTGTTTGTACAGCATATAGCACAGTGGGGTAATGGTCCATGACTGAGGCTCCTCGACATTTCCACACCAAAGCCCACACATTCTAAGCTTGTGAGATGTCCCTTAACTCTCTTAGGCTTATCTTTCATTCTTATGAAACTTAAGAAAGAAGTTCCCAATGACATTTCTATTGTGGCACTCATATTGTACCTGCCAGTTAGGTGATTAACATTCATCACGTTGGCTCATCATTCATGATGGGAAATAATGATAAGAAAAAGTCAATTCTACATAGATGTCTGGATCAAATGGTAAGCTTGGCTCACTTAAACAAGATGCATTTTTATACAACTAAATGCAGCACCATTCATCTGGGAACAATGAATTTTGCTTTCAATTTTAGGATTGGGAACAAGTAGTTGCCAAGATACTGCATCATGCATTTTTCTTGTTAAGACTTGATTATGCTTTGCTTTACTCTGCTGTGACACACAAGACTCTATATGTTACACTTACTGAAAAAAGTCAGATGTTGGAGGCTGGCATCCCTATAGTGACAGAGTTAAGGTTGTAGTTTGTGGTGTACGGTACTTGGGGCAGCCATTAAGTGGAGGATTAGAGCAAAAGTACTGTCATGTGGTTTACCTTTTCATTTCTATCCCTCAGGAGGAAAGTTGCGTGGAGAAGCTTTTTAATTACATTCTATTTGCTTTTACTTATTAAAGCAAGGTTGAAGAAGTAAGATTAGAATGGAACTTGTCAGTGCTCAGCATTTATGAAAATCAGACCACCTCTATTTAGGTGCCTAATTACATATTTAGAAGCTTGACTTTAGGCATTCAGATTTGGGCCTAAATGTTTAACACTTAGGTCCCAATACTCCAACTTGTTCTTTGTGGGTGGGCCCTTTACCATAGAGCCCCTAAATGTGGCCCAGTGGGACTCTGCGTAGGCGCAGGAGTCCACCCACATGGAATTAATTGCAAGACTGGGGCCTTTATTATTTTTCTGTTTTGTTTTATTTTGCAGCTTGTTTAAAAATGTACAGCTCTGTCTATTAATGTTGCCTAAACTGGCTATAAACTATAGACGTTTTTAACATTCTGAATTTTCTTCTTTGATAACACTTGTACTGAAGGCACATTGTTTTCTTTCCTATGGAACAAAAAAAATGTGTTACAAAGTGAAAGAATTAAGCAGCCTGAATTGTGACATTGCAGCCAGCCATCTGAGGAACAGCTGTAATGTCTTTTTAAGAAGGGATCACAGAGCCTTCATTTAATCCACTTTAGTATGACTCTGGGGTGCTGCTAACTTATAATAGGCTTAAATAGAAATAAGTGGAGAAATTTCAAGTGTTTTCCATTTAGGGACAAGAACAATGTCTCACCTCTTTCACAGTTTTCTTCATCACTGCCATCCACACAGTCATGGATTCCATCACATAGCCATCTGATGGGGATACAGTGGGCCTTATTTTTGCATCGAAACTGATCTTCTTTACATTCTGTTACACAATCCATCTGTTTAAATACAGATGTGTACTGCAGTATTCATTAACAATAACAATACAGTTATAGACAGACCAAGCAGAATTCTTCAAGGCTGTTAGAATTTAATTGCCCTGGCTGCTTCTTCTTATTTACTATTAACAATGCAATTGAAATTGCTACTGAATTTCAAGTCAAGACCTGGAATATAGATGTTCTGATATTATATGCTTGCATATTTTGCTTTATCATTTGGTGGTGAAAACATTGGGCTCATGGAATTAATTCTTGTTTTATTAATTTTCAGTTTCTAAACTTGTTGATCATAAACCTCACAACAGATAGTATAAGGGGCTCAAAAGAAATGCACCAGTTACCTCATCAGAGCCATCAGCACAGTCAAATTCTCCATTACACCTGAGAGATGCTGAGATACATCCTCCACTGGCACACACATACTCGCTTGAAGAGCAGGTTGGAGATGCTAATTACAAACATAAATTTTAGGATTAGCAATTCATAAATAAGTAACTTCATATTTCAATAGTATTAGGTAAAACATATTAGATAAACACATATTTTGTTGTAATTGACAATATCTTGTGCAAATTCCATAATCTGTAATTATGGTACCTGTTTTGACAAAAACAAGTTGCTGTGCACTTTAAAGGCACTATTAAAAAAGTTGCACGTGTATTTTTTATGACAAAAGTACTTTTTTTTAATTGTCTCCATGCTCAGAAAGTTCTGAGTAACAGACCACAGGATGTTAATATGGAAACCTCTTAGGCAACCTTGACCACCAAAAAAAAAAAAAAAAAAAAGAGTTTGAAGAACAGCTAGCCAAAACCTCAAAAGGTAATATCAAAATGCTTTTTAAGTACATCAGAAGCAGCAAGCCTGCTAAACAACCACTGGGGCCCCTGGACGATCGAGATACAAAAGAAGCACTTAAAGACGATAAAATAATCGTGGAGAAACTAAATGAATTCTTTGCTTCAGTCTTCACGACTGAGGATGTTAGGGAGATTTCCAAACCTGAGCCGTCTTTTGTAGGTGACAAATCTGAGGAATTGTCACAGATTGAAGTGACACTAGAGGAGGTTTTGGAATTAACTGAGAAACTTAACAGTAACAAGTCACCGGGACCAGGTGGCATTCACCCAAGACTTCTGAAAGAACTCAAATGTGAAATTGCGGAACTATTAACTGTGGTTTGTAACCTGTCCTTTAAATCAGCTACTGTATCCAATGACTGGAAGATAGCTAATGTAACCCCAATATTTAAGAATGGCTCTAGAAGTGATCCTGGCAATTACAGACCGGTAAGTCTAATGTCAGTACCGGGCAAATTAGTTGAAACAATAGTAAAGAATAAAATTGCCAGACACATAGAAGAACATAAATTGTTGAGCAAAAGTCAACATCGTTTCTGTAAAGGGAGATCATGTCTTACTAATCTATTAGAGTTCTTTGAGGAGGTCAACAAACATGTGGACAAGGGGAATCCAGTGGACACAGTGTACTTAGATTTCCAGAAAGCCTTTGACAAGGTCCCTCACCAAAGGCTCTTTCGTAAATTAAGTTGTCATGGGATAAGAGGGAAGATCCTTTCATAGATTGAGACTGGTTAAAAGACAGGGAACAAAGGGTAGGAATAAATGGTAAATTTTCAGAATGGAGGGGGTAACTAGTGGTGTTCCCCAAGGGTCAGTCCTAGGACCAGTCCTATTCAACCTATTCATAAATGATCTGGAGAAAGGGGTAAACAGCGAGGTGGCAAAGTTTGCAGATGATACTAAACTGCTCAAGATAGTTAAAACCAAAGCAGACTGTGAAGAACTTCAAAAAGATCTCACAAAACTAAGTGATCGGGCAACAAAATGGCAAATGAAATTTAATGTGGATAAATGTAAAGTAATGCACATTGGAAAAAATAACCCCATACAATACATACAATATGATGGGGGCTAATTTAGCTACAACTAATCAGGAGAAAGATCTTGGAGTCATCATGGATAGTTCTCTGAAGACATCCATGCAGTGTGCAGCAGCAGTCAAAAAAAGCAAACGGGATGTTAGGAATCATTAAAAAAGGGATAGAGAATAAGACAGAAAATATCTTATTGCCCTTATATAAATCCATGGTATGCCCACATCTTGAGTACTGCGTACAGATGTGGTCCCCTCATCTCAAAAAGAGATATACTGGCATTAGAAAAGGTTCAGAAAAGGGCAACTAAAATGATTAGGGGTTTGGAACAGGTCCCATATGAGGAGAGATTAAAGAGGCTAGGACTTTTCAGCTTGGAAAAGAGGGTATGGATATGATAGAGGCATATAAAATCATGAGTGGTGTGGAGAAAGTGAATAAGGAAAAGTTATTTACTTGTTCCCATAATATAAGAACTAGGGGCCACCAAATGAAATTAATGGGCAGCAGATTTAAAACACATAAAAGGAAGTTCTTCTTCATTCAGGGCACAGTCAACCTGTGGAACTCTTGCCTGAGGAGGTGGTGAAGGCTGGGACTATTATAGGGTTTAAAAGAGAATTAGATAAATTCATGGAGATTAAGTCCATTATTGGCTATTAGCCAGGATATGTAAGGAATGGTGTGCCTAGCCTCTGTTTGTCAGAGGGTGGAGATGGATGGCAGGAGAGAGATCACTTGATCATTACCTGTTAGGTTCACTCCCTCTGGGGCACCTGACATTGGCCACTGTCAGTAGACAGGATACTGGGCTGGATGGACCTTTGGTCCGACCCACTATGGCCATTCTTATGTTCTTATGTTCACAGTGATAACTACCTCTATCACTCTAATATAAATGTGTATTTTCAAAAAGAAACAATAACATAAATACAATAACAATAACAATAAAAATTAAGTAAAACCTTTGCACTAATATAGCATCTTCCAGCTAAGGATCTCATACATTTTGATAGCTAATTGGGACATAAGTGACACACAGGTTTTGTGCAGGCCCTCTGTAAAAAGGGAATTTTATTAATTAATGAATTAAGCCTCATATTATTCTTGTAAGGTAGGAAAATAATCCATTTTACAGATGGGAAAGTTGAAGCACAGAAACATTAAATGATTTGCCCATGTTACACAACAAATCTTTTCTGCAATGGCAACAGAACTCAGATCTCAGGCCTCTCAATCCCAGCACTGTTTTAGGGAAGTGGGTGGTCACAATGGATGCTTTGGGAGCCAACTTTCTGGGGCATCAGATCATCATATTCTGGGATTGCAAACCCTCCCCTTGCCTTTTTGTTTGTTTGCACATTTTGAGTGGGGTGGGCACCAAAAATGTTTTCCACTCTAAGCAAAAATCCACCTAGGGCTGGCCCACTATTATTAAAAATAATGACACTACTCTTTCAAAATTTTCACGCAAATGTAAATGACCATCTACAATAGCTATTTGCTTGCTCCGTGCCATGCTGACTAATAATGAGTGACGAAACAACACAGAACATAAAACCCAACAATTAATGATATTTTACCATCTGGGGGAAAAAAATATTGTGGGAAAGCAGAATTTTGCAAGACTGATGTACATGTGGGGGTTATATTCTGAAATGGGGCATATAACACAAATTGCTGTTTACCTCAACAAAACTTCATACTACATGCATTTATGCAAGTAGATTTTTCAAGATATGATGTGAAGGACACCATAAATTTAATACAAACTATCTCAAGCTAAAGAAAATGTGTCGTAAGAGTAGGGTATAATTTATATTTATAGTGCATCAGAATTGAGTTAGGCACTTTATACTGTAAATATGACAAGGTTCTCATCCCAAAGACTCCACATTCTAAGGCACTCAGTCATGCATCAGATCTGTGGGTATGGACCCTGGTGCCTCTACAGCAGTGGTTCCCAAACTAGGGGCACCGCTTGTTCAGGGAAAGCTCCTGGAGGGCTGGGCCGGTTTGTTTACCTGCCGTGTCCGCAGGTTTGACCAATCGCAGATCCCAGTGGATGCAGTTTGCCGTTCTCGGCCAATGGGGGCTTCGGGAAGCGGTGCGGGCTGAGGGATGTGCTAGCTGCCCTTCCCACAGCCCTCACTGGCCTGGAACGGTGAACCGCGGCCAGTGGGAGCCGCGATCGGCAGAACCTGCGGACGTGGCAGGTAAACAGACCGGCCCGGTCCGCCAGAGGCTTTCCCTGAACACGCGGCGCCCCCAGTTTGGGAACCACTGCTCTACAGAGTCCGAGTGACTTCAATCAGACTCTGCATGGGCACAAAGGACAGCACGAGCAAATTACAGTACAGGATCAGGACCAAAATACACAATGAAAGTAAAAAAAAAACTATGTGCATCTGGTATATTGTTTCCAATATAAACATCAGAGGTATAGGGTAATTTGACAAAAAAAACAAAACAGCTCAAGTATTTTTTTACAACTGTGCAGAATAATATCAGGTAAATAGAACAAGTCTTCTAAATTTTAATAATGAATATTAATATTATTATTAATAATGCATAACCCTTATATCTAAAGATCTTAGAGAACCTTATTATGCTTTAAACACCACAGTCCTTATGTTAGGAAGTTATCCATTATTATCCCAATTTTACAGCATGGGAAACTGAGTAAAAGGCAGACTAAATGTCTTGCCTAGTTTTACACAGGAATTCTTGTAGTAGAGCTCAGACTAAAAATGCTAGAACTCTGCTGCTGGTATCATATATGCACCACAGGATAATATTTCCCCCACTCGTCTAAGCCTTCTGTTTGCTTGCTCTGTAGATGCCCAGCTACAAGTAGCAGTAACAATTTAGTTCCCGAGCACTGTGGTTTGCTGCACCCCGTCCTCAAGCATACCATGTCATTCACAAAGGTAATGAAAAACACATGGTCTAAGCCCGGGTTTCTCAAACTGGGGGTCAGGACCCCTCAGGGGGTCACAAGGCTATTACATGGGGGGTCGCGAGCTGTCAGCCTCCACCCCGAGCCTCGCTTTGCCTCCAGCAGTTGTAATGGTGTTAAATATATAAAACGTGTTTTTAATTTATAACGGTCACACTCAGAGGCTTGCAATGTGAAAGGGGTCACAAGTTAAAACGTTTGAGAACCACTGGTCTAAGCTATTGGGATGGATGGTCAGACCCTAGGACCTCTCTATTTCATATCAGGAAATGTAATGTGAAACTGAATCAGTTTTCCAGAAATTCTTTGCAAAAAGGATCACACACACAACAACCAATGAATTTGCTACTGAGCCTGTGCCTGTTATTTCTGATATCAGTCATCTTGATTTGTTTACTCACTTTTTCTTTTCTGTTCTTCATATCTTTTTAATACTTTTATTTTTTTCCTGGAAAATTTAAAGATCCCTTATATAGACCTACCTGGTTCACAATTTTTCTCATCATCCCCAAATTTGCAATCTTCATGGCCATCACATTTCCATTTTGCTGATATGCACTGACCATTGGAACACTGGAACTGGTCTTTTGAACAGCCAGGTTCACAATATCTCTGTTATAAACAAAACAATGTAACTGAGTATATCTATTAATATAAAGGTATTATATAAAACATTTGAAAATGTTCAGCCAGTCAGAATGGCTAGAGCCCAGTTCTGCCACCCTTACTCAACAATGAGAAGTACCTTGCTACACAGTAAGATACTACTGATTGTGAATAAAGGTGGTAGAACTGAGCCCTTAATTAGCAAAGAACTCTTTAACGGGGGGTACAGTTTTTGCAATGGGATAGCTGGCACCTTATTTGACAGTCACTGTTAGTAGTATAATTATGTTGCCCTGATCATAATTTTGGCAGACTTTAACCTGTAAATATTAATGTAATTAACTCCCCCCCCCAATTATTAATATATTGATGCTTGCTCTCTATGGGGTATCTTTACTTAATAAAGTGTTATCAAATATACTTATTTACTTGTGAAACCATTTACCATGTATCAAAATATATTAAAAACTTTTTAAACTACTTAGTGGATGCATAAAAATGTTCAATAGTAAAAGATGCTCAAAATAGGATAGCAAGACTAGAAGACTGAAACAAAAAGAATATCAGGGCACAGCATCCTCAGTAGTAGCAAATTTCAAAGAAACCTGAGAGAAATGTCTGAGATGTAGCAGAGCCAGGGGTGAAAGTACCGGTTAGAAGCCGGTACCAGCCAGTCTGCAGCCCACATTAAAGCGCTGCCCGGCAGCACTTGAACATCCCTGCCCCTTTTGCCTCCCCTGTTGGCGGCCCTGCCATAGGGTCTATACCGACCGGGGGTGGGGCAAGAACGTTAAAGCACTGCCGCAGCAAAGGACCGCAGCAAAGAACCAGCGCTTTAACGTCACTGCCCTTTCCAGCGTCTGTCGGTGGCCCTGCTGGTGCAGACCCTACTGGCAGGGCAGCTGACGGGGGAGGCAAAAGGGGCAGGGACATTAAAGTGCTGCTCCGGCAAAGGACCTCCTTAAAGTGCTGCCACAGCAGTGCTTTAACATCCCTGCCCCTTTTACCACCCTCCCCCCCCCCCCGGCAAAGGGAGCAGCTTCCCTGGGCCCTTTTAAATTGCCCCTGGAGCGCCAGGCAGCGGCGTGGAAGGGCTGGCTGGGGGAGGCCCCTGTATTGCTAAGTCTTCGGAGTTACTTTCACCCCTGAGCAGAGCTATATATAATGATGGAAAACAACAGTATTACAGAAAAAAAAATTGAAGTTAATTTTACCATGATCAGATACAGCATAGAGCAACAAGCAGATTTGTGTGCATTTATCAGTGTCGGAAAAAGAACTCAGTTATGGTATCAATAAATATCTTCATTTTTTAATTATATGTATATAAATATATAAAATTAGCAATTAGCAATCCTAAAGGATTTTATAAACTTAATTTATTTGATTTCTTAGAGCCATTTACAGCTTGAGAGTTATATGTATATGTATAATTATATATATATATATATATATATATATATATATAATTCCCACTGCTCTCATTTCTGATAGTTACAATATTTACTTAGTAATATTTCTATATCAGAAATACTGTTTTTCCCATCTGTTTATAGCCTGTGCTCCATTATCAAGGGGCTTCATTCCCTTGTTCCGTGCAACTGCCACTGCTTTTAATAGGAGATCCATATGTTGACTCGGGGTAGAATGTGAATATGAATAAATGGGTGCAAACTATAAACAGAACATGTAAATACTGAAACTGTTTGAGGTTGTGAGATGTATGTACACAGACAGCATGATTGTCAGGTGACTGTATTCTGCACTTGCAGCACAGGGAACAGAACTCACAACCTTTTCCTCCAAAAAAGACAAGCTTCTGCTCCATAAGCTAAATGAGAATTTCCCTCAGATATAACTAGTAGCATTAGTCCTATTTTCCTTCCCACCTCTGTGCATTCACCTGGAGGTTGTGATATTTGATGGCTAAGGATGGATTTTTTTTGTTGCTTCCCAGTGAGGGGGGAAAACAAATCCTACTTCAGCAAGCTGTATTTTGATCTCAGTTTTCTAAAGGAATATTTTTTCCTTTTTGCCTGTGAAGAAGCCTACCTCATCTGAGCCATCTGCACAATCGTAATCCCCGTCACACCAGAATCTCGCAGAAACACAATCTCCATTTGCGCAGAGAAAGTCTTTCAAAGTGCAGGTCTGAGGCTCTGAAGGAAAGAAAATAATTAATGCTTATAGCCTTAATAATGTTTTGAAACTAAACTCTTAAGTTCCAAAAGGAAGGAACAGAAAAATTACACAAAACAAACTACATTTAACCAAATAAATGTGAATGAATGGTTTCGAAAAAACAGAAAATATTAATCAAACAGTTGTAATAAAGACTTTTCATATGGTTAAGAATTTGTGCCAAAATATTCTAAAAATAAAAAATCTTTGCTTATGACAGATCCTTAGAAAGAATACCTTTTGAGCTAGCTCATAATTCTTCACATAACTGTAAATTATGTTTGAAAATGAATAGACTTTACATTAAATTATATTATATTGCATAACTAGGTAAACTGCCAAATGCTTTTAAATACTTATGAGCAGTTTCTATCTATATGCAGAAAAACCATCTACTGTTGGCAGATTTGTTTTTTGCTATAACTACTAGTTGTCACCCATTTTATGAAGGGGTCTGTCACAAGACTAGAAATAGAACTTTTTCCAGACCTGGTAATAAGGGAGGGAAGTAGAAGAAAAGGGGCCCTTGGACTTCTGTAGCATATTTATACACCTTTTTGTAAGTATATAAAAAGTTACGGACAGCCCAAGCAGAATTTACCTAGGCTGTTCGAATTTTATTGCTGTGGCTACTGCTTTTTTATTTTTTAACTGAGAAGAGGGATTGTTAAGGGTCTAAGATGGAATTGGAAGGAGGTAACTCTAAGCACAGTTATAGACTGCATGTTCAATGAGCTTGGAGATGAAGGGGAGATGGGATGAGAGTTGGAGATGCAGATGGGGTCAAGGGTGCGATTTTTGTGAGCAGGTAAACTAAAACATGTTTCTATTCTGGGGAAAGAAATGAACCAGAAGACAGGCAAGAGGTTGAATAGAAAGGTGAAAATGGAGGCAAGGCATGATGGGATGTAGGTCCCTGGAGGGTTTAAAGGAGAAGAGCAGACAAGAAACTTCCTTGTGAGTGACGAGGGAAAAACAGGTTAGAGTAGAGAAAAAAAGGAAATGAAAAAAGGGAGAAGGTCCTACTGCATCTCATCAATTTCTTCTTTGAAAAGTCAGAGGGATCCTGAGCAGAGAAGAAGAAAGGTGCAGGAGTGGGGAGCTCCAGAAGGAAGTGAAAGGTGGCAAAATGGTTGCTGGGCTAAGGGTTGTGGAACAGGATGAGTGTGTAGAAGTTGATCTGATTAGCTATGGAGATGGACAAAATTGAGGAAGAGACAGAGCATTCATACTGGAGAAAGTCCACGCGGTTGTGAGACTTCTGCCTGAGACAGATTGCTATGTGAGCACAGGAGTGAAAGAAACAGACGTTGAAGGTGAGCTAGGAATACGGGTTAACTGGTGGAACCTTGTGATTAGAGAGAAGGGAAAATGAGTTGAGAATGGTGGACAGCAAACTGTGTAGAATCGATAACTGAGTTAATGGAGGAAAGGAAAAAGGGCAGGGAAGAAGGCATTGAAAACAGAGTCATGGTTGTTGATGGACTGGGAGTCACTAAACAATCAGATAGTAGGGTGAGGAAGGGGGGCAAGTGAGTTATATTGAAAGAGCCATGGTAGTCATCAGAAAGGGTGAATACAAAAAAAGAGATCTCAGTGATATAGAAGAATTTGGTGAACACCAGATCAAGTCAGAGGCTGTTTTCCATACAGCCTTTCTTCTAAGTATTGGGAGTCTTAAGTCCAAATTGTCTTGAGAAATTGTTCATCGATGTGGGAGCAAACAAATTATTGCCCAAGTCTGAGATACATTTGAACCCTCACACCACTCTGATTATGGACACACTGCCTATAAGAACTGAAAGAGCAGGTGGTAGGGCTCTCTCTTTTTAATGCAGCTGGTTTCTTAACTTTTACAGATGCGGAAGAGATAACATTGACGTGTGACCAAGCTGTTACAAAAGAGAGCTCTAAGAGAAAAAACACAGGAAACCATTATATAAAAACTATGTGCTATTTTTCCTAAAAGACTTGTTCCTTCCCTTCATAAGCAGTAGCTTCTGGGAGTGATTGCTATGAACACCTGTTCAGAAGCTTGGAATGAAAAACATCCCATCCCTGTCAGCTCCTGTTGTAATTCCTTGCCACAATAGTAGTATCTACAGATCTTACTCCTGATCCTTTTCTGGGTTCTCAGTCATTTTTAACACCTCTGAACAGAAAAGACCTAATCAGACAAACTTAGAGCTGAAGACTAATGAGATCTACTCTGTGCAAGGCAGAGCAAGGCTGAGGAGCCTTAAGTTCAGTTGGACTGATGCCGAAAATACTCTGTACCGTAGATGGCTCATGCTTTTCAAACTTGTCACTAGTGAAAAATCCACTGATGCAGAAGTTGATGCCATCCACTCACAGCAAGAATGAGATCCCAATTTACATGTACAAGACCTAGTAGAGAATTAGTCAGTGTGAATTATTATTGAAAGGACTTTGAAAGAGGGTATTGAGATTTTTTTTCTTTTTTCCTATATTATGCTTAGTGACATACTTAGCAGCAAGACATTTTGAAGGAAAGCATTCACACATAGATTAGTAGTCATCACTTTTCTCTGAAAACAATAAAGCAATCTAGTAACTGCTATACGACATTTTCCCCTTCCACCAACATACATACATTTTCTTTCTCTTAAGTGCCAATTGCATCCACAGATCCCCACCTCTTTTTTTAAAAAACCACAGTTTAACTTTCAAGATGGGAACAACACAAAAAAAATTGGTAAGGCAAATATTTTCAAAAGTAGCTTCTGATTCTGGGTGCCTAACTTTCAGAAATGCAGAGCATGCTGCTGATCAGAGCTCCTACTATCTTCAACTAAAGTGCGATATATTTAAGAACTTCTGGAAATTAAGTACAAAGAGTCTCAAGCAGAGCACCCAAAACTAAAACACCCCAGAATCAGAGGCTAATTTTGAAAAATGTTGCTCAAGCATTTAAGAGTGAAATACATGTATATTGCCATCAGCACCAAGTAGTCTGACTGTTGAATTCTGCAAGATCCAATGCATCTATTCTTCTTATAATAGAATACTCACCAGCAACCACACACCACAAAACAAAACCACTAACCCAGGAACCTATCCTTGCAACAAAGCCCGCTGCCAACTGTGTCCACATATCTATTCAGGAGACACCATTATAGGGCCTAATCACATCAGCCACACTATCAGAGGCTCATTCACCTGCACATCTACCAATGCGATATATGTCATCATGTGTCAGCAATGCCCCTCTGCCATATACATTGGCCAAACTGGACAGTCTCTACGTAAAAGAATAAATGGACACAAATCAGATGTCAAGAATTATAACATTCAAAAACCAGTCGGAGAACACTTCAATCTCTTTAGTCACTCGATTACACACCTAAAAGTGGCAATTCTTCAACAAAAAAACCTTCAAAAACAGACTCCAACGAGAGACTGCTGAATTGGAATTAATTTGCAAACTAATACAATTAACTTAGGCTTGAATAGAGACTGGGAGTGGATGTGTCATTACACAAAGTAAAACTATTTCCCCATGTTTATTTTCCCTCCCCCTCCCACACTGTTCCTCACACATTCTTGTCAACTGCTGGAAATGGCCCATCTTGATTATCACTACAAAAGGGTCCCCCCCCACCCTCCTACTGAAAATAGTTCACCTTACCTGATCACTCTTGTTACAGTGTGTATAGTAACACCCATTGTTTCATGTTCTCTATGTATATAAATCTCCCCACTGTATTTTCCACTGCATGCATCCGATGAAGTGAGCTGTCACTCACGAAAGCTTATGCTCAAATAAATTTGTTAGTCTCTAAGGTGCCACAAGTACTCCTTTTCTTTTTGTGGATACAGACTAACACGGCTGCTACTCTGAAACCTGTCATTAACTGAACTAGTTCTGCAGTAGTTTTCCATACAAAGAGATCAAATGTTGACACTAGTGGATTTTTCAAGTTTATGCACATATTTATCTTATTTTTCTTAAATCCACAGTGCATTGTGCATATATTTGAGCATTCCATTGTCATTTGATTCTATTCTTGCTCAATATGCAATGGATTGGAGGTTCCAAAATATGATAAATTATGTAAATTAAATAATTTGTGGAAAAAGTAATTCACATGCAAATATGTATTTGTTATGTTTCTGTACTGATTTTCAAAATGTAAGCAAATCAGGTTTTTCATACTGATAATGAATTATTTATAACCAGAGTCCTGATGCTGGGGAAAATGCACACATTTCTTGAAATTCTCAATTGTCTGTTTGGAAAACAAATTTCCAATGTCTCTGGCATGTATCCATGTGATTTATTTGTGAACTTAGAGGGCTACTGTCACATCAATGTACAGAGTGTTACTGAAAGGAACACATACTAATAGTAATAATAGGTATTAACAGAGTAAGTTCTCTACACATAGAATAAAGGACAGAAACTTCCCAATTCCTTGTGATGTACAAACTCCTTCCTGGTTAAGAGATACTGTTGGATGACTGGAAACCACTGGGTTTTTTTATCCTGAAAACTCACCTCGTATAATTACCTATTTTGTTTGACTGTATTTCTTTTACACTCCTGCACCATCTTACACAGTTCTGAATATGCATAAATATGCAGCTTATGGATATTTCCTAAGCTGGAGACCAGCTTGCACTTTGTCTGTACAAAGTTGCTTCTGTCCTGTGGAAGAAAAACAAACATGGCACATCCAGAGCAAGTCACAACAGCTGAACGCTCTCCATCCATATTACCTTCCTTCTACGAGCTTCCTCAGGAGTTGTAGTGACTACTCAGAGAAGTCAGCAAAATGTAAGCCTCAGTGGGCTCTCCCCCGGCGAACTCCCAGGCAAACTCCCTCTGTTAGCCTCTCTGCTGTTCGCCACTCAGCTGGTTTGCAACTGACTGGCTTTTTATAACAGTCAGGCCCACTTAAGGCTCACCTGGAACAAAGCACTCCCAATTCACACTTTTCAAACAACCAATCAGTTGCATAAGAGAAACTGAAGATTTCCTGGACAGACGTCAGGATATGCTTCTACGGACACAATGTTCTGAAGATTCAGAGGAGGCTGCGCAGCGGAGACAGGAGGATGGTGAAGAAATTTGGCAGCATGTAACCTCCAGAAGAAGAAAGGGGAGCATCCATTTATCAGCAACGCAGATACAGGTAAGCAACCGTTTTCATGTTCTCTCCACAGGTACTAATGTGGAGAGTGGACTAGATAATACATCTGAGGGAAGGGAACAGAAGGTGCTCCGCCGATTGGAAGGCATGAGATGCACTGTCCTAGGGATGGGGGTTCCACAACCACCACTCCCAAGAGAAGGAGGCAGGTGGTGGTGGTCAGGGTCTCTCTCCTCAGGGGGACTGAGTCATCCATCTGCTGCCCCGACCGGGAAAATCGAGAAGTCTGCTGCTTGCCATGAGCTAGAATTCACGATGTGATGGAGAGACTGCCGAGAATCATCAAGCCCTTGGATCGCTATCCCTTCCTGCTTCTCCACGTGGGCACCAATGATGCTACCAAGAACGACCTTGAGTGGATCACTGCAGACTACAGTGATAAAGGAGTCTGAGGTGCAAGTGGTGTTCTCATCCATCCTCCCTGTGGAAGAAAAAGGCCTGGGTAGAGACCGTCGAATCATGGAAGTCAACAAATGGCTACGCAGCCGGTATCAAGTGGAGTGCCCCAAGAGTTGGTCCTCAGGCCAGTTTTGTTCAATATCTTCATTAATGATCTGGAGGATGGTGTGGATTGCACCCTCAGCAAGTTTGCAGATGACACTAAACTGGGAGGAGAGGTAGATACGCTGGAGGGTAGGGAAAGGATACAGAGGGACCTAGACAAATTAGAGGATTGGGCCAAAACAAATCTGATGAGGTTCAACAAGGACAAGTGCAGAGTCCTGCACTTAGGATGGAAGAATCCAATGCACCGCTACAGACTAGGGACTGAATGGCTAGGCAGCAGTTCTGCAGAAAAGGACCTAAGGGTTACAGTGGACGAGAAGCTGGATATGAGTCAACGTGTGTCCTTGTTGCCAAGAAAGCCAATGGCATTTTGGGATGTATAAGTAGGGGCATTGCCAGCAGATCGAGGGATGTGATCGTTCCCCTCTATTCGACATTGGTGAGGCCTCATCTGGAGTACTGTGTCCAGTTTTGGGCCCCACACTACAAGAAGAATGTGGAAAAATTGGAAAATGTCCAGCGGAGGGCAACAAAAATGATCAGGGGAGTGGAACACATGACTTATGAGGAGAGGCTGAGGGATCTAGGATTGTTTAGTCTGTGGAAGAGAAGAATGAGGGGGGATTTGATAGCTCCTTTCAACTTCCTGAAAGGGGGTTCCAAAGAGGATGGATCTAGACTGTTCTCAGTCGTAGCAGATGACAGAACGAGGAGTAGTGGTCTCAAGTTGCAGTGGGGGAGGTTTAGGTTGGATATTAGGAAAAACTTTTTCACTAGGAGGGTGATGAAACACTGGAATGTGTTACCTAGGGAGGTGGTGGAATCTCCTTCCTTAGAAGTTTTTAAGGTCAGGCTTGACAAAGCCCTGGCTGGGATGATTTAGTTGGTGTTGGTCCTGCTTTGAGCAGGGGGTTGGACTAGATGACCTCCTGAGGTCCCTTCCAACTCTGATATTCTATGATTCTATGAAAAGGAAAAGGAAAAGACCCAAATGTAGATCAAGAAAATGAGTTCAATATATTAAATTTACATTATAAAATGAATTTTGTAGGGTAAATCATCATGCTAAATTGTATGCAATAACCAATTATTGATTACTGTGAATAGGAAAACAGTAGTTTAAAGTAAAAAGTAATATGAGAGCTTTACCCTGCTCTCACTGCAGCCAATGGAAGATTTGATATTGACTTCAAGGGAGTAGGTTTATGACCTCTTTTAAAGAAATGTTTAAAAAAAAATAGCTTCAAAACAATTACCTAGCAACAGTAACAGGTATTCCTACTCTGGTTAGTTTCAAGCCATTTTACATTTTTTCTTCATTTTCTTTCAGTTTTATATAGATTTTATGTTCTTTGATTAATAACAGTAAAGGTGCGCTACTTTCTTTTAGACAGGAACAAGACAGCTGACTACTATAGAGTATTCTCTACAATAAAGATTTACCTGAAAAAGAAAATATTTTTTTCCAGGGGGAAGGGGAGGGGGCAGGGAAAGATCTTCAGTAAGAGTGAAGGGAGATAAAAGATGCCCTACACTTTGATTCCAATGTATTCAAATTCAGAATTAGTTCACCAGGGCTATATACTTCTGTACAACCTTTGTTTTGTTGTTTGGAAGGGGGCACAAATGGCTGATGGTAGACCTCCCTGGCTTTAATGTTTTTAGAAGGACTTCCCAATACATGAACATTCTTCAAGGTAGCTATTTTATTGTGAAGAAGCTTGGAGTGGGCCTGAACTAAAGCCACTGAAGACAATGGAAGTCTTCCCAATGACTTCAGTGAGCTTTGGCTCAAGACCAACAAACACATTCTTAATCAGTTATATAAAAGTCAAGTGAAAGGCTCAAGACATTGGAAAAAATGGGTAGTATGGGTTTATGAGTTACAAGAGGTACACAGATAAGGAAAGAGTGATAACGTTCAGTTACACTGTGCAGGAAGCAGAGTTAAGTCATACTAAAGAACGATTTTCACTACACAGGTATTTCACGTTATATTGATAGTAAATAATTCCATGAAAAACTTAAACATTTGTTACATTTTGCAACCAATGCTCTATATCACTGCTAATAAAATCCTTTCCCAAAAAACCCTGTGTGTCTGAAGATGTTATATAAAGATAGATGTAAATACCTGAGCTGAATTTCTGGAAGGCAATTAGTGCATTCAGTACCCTTGAGAAACAACTCATTTTCTGATATCGCTGCCTGACAAACTCTTTGTAAATTCATGTATGTCACGAACAATTTATCTTCATAATAAGTGTAATATATTTTGTCAGTGCTTTTGTACTTCTTTTTCATATATTTTTTGTTACAATTAGTTCTAGTAATGGTGAGATAGCATATAAAGGTTTTTATAAACCTATTTCAAACACAGCAAGGCTAGTTTATACAGTTCCGTGAGATATCATGATTTTGTAGGTTAATACTTCAATAATAATCTCCTGTTTTCCACTGTGATTCAAAATATATATTTGAGAAACCAAAGGAAAAGTTTTTACAAATATTAAGAAAGAGCCAGAAGGACACATATAGAGCAAAATTCACTATTATGCAGACAGCCTACACAAAGACTATGTCTCTCAGTTCAGGGTAATTACACCTGTATTCTCACTTTATGATGCAGCAAGGGCACCTACTCTTAGGCTTCTAGCTCCCCAGTCTTCACCTCTCTTCGGAAGAGATGCACATCTCTCTCCTTCCTGAATGGGTTTTTTCCAGGTTGTACACCTCTCTCCACCTAGGAATTCCCCAATGAAATCAGTCTGTCTAAGCAGACCTGCTTTACTTTTCGCCTCAAGGATGGTAAATAGTGTAATTATCACAGTTAAATTACCACACAGCTCTTTCTAATCAAGCATATTTATTCCTGAGGTAAAAGCATTACAGAGAAAACTATTAAAAACAATAAAAGAACCCACATGCATGCTAATAAGCTTACCACCAACCAGGGCTCTGGTGAGTGAACAGTCCTTCAACACCCACCAAGGGGTTTTGCTGTGGTTACAACTTCATAACCACCTTGGTTCAGAACAAGCACACTCATGAAGCTGAGAGCCACTCCTTTATCCAGTTTGGGTCTCTGAAGAGACCGTGAATAGGTAATCAGACAGATAATGGGATTTCTCTTCAAGGACAGCTTCAAAAGGATGAATCTGGCCATGGGTAATTTGCATTCCCTGCCTTCCAAATATTTCCTAGGAATCCCACACAACTTTGTTTGTCTAGCACATTGTTTCAAAGACTTCTTTGAAGAATATAACATCTCCCAGGGTTTATATTAGCCATATCTCCTCCTCAAAGACGTTGCATACAATTGCACAATAATACAAAAAACATTTGCATTCTTAATATAATGAACTCCTAAGATACTTAAACTTCATTCAGTAAGGTTTAACTTAATTCATTAAGGTTTGTCGAAGATATTGCAGCAAATTGCCATTTCTGTCACACTGCGTACCACTTAAGTCTTGCTTTTAGGATTTAAATGGGAGTTACTCGATACATAGGCTGTGTGTATGTGTCCTCTATATGGGGTGAATTTCACCCATAGTCATTAGTATACTACAGATGTCTTTATCTGGGAGTCTAAAGAACAGCCGACTATTGAAAGGGAGGTTTAATTAGCTAGGTAAATACAAAAATGACAAGCCTAATAAATTAAAAAAAAACCCTTGACAATTGATTACTCCACTGTTATTTTAAAGTTTCTATCACTATCTGTACTGCGAGTTTCAGAGTAGCAGCTGTGTTAGTCTGTATCCGCAAAAAGAACAGTACTTGTGGCACCTTAGAGACTAACAAATTTATTAGAGCGTAAGCTTTTGTGAGCTACAGCTCACTTCATCGGATGCATAGAATGGAACATATAGTAAGTACAAATATATACACACATACAGATAAGTTGGAAGTTACCAGACAAACTGTAAGAGGCTAATTAATTAAGATGAGCTATTATCAGCAGGCGAAAAAACTTTTGTAGTGATAATCAAGATGGCCCATTTAGACAGTTGACAAGAAGGTGTGAGGATACTTAACTTAAGGAAATAGATTCAATATGTGTAATGACCCAGCCACTCCCAGTCTCTATTCAAATCCAAGTTAATGGTATCTAGTTTGCATATTAATTCAAGCTCAGCAGTTTCTCCTTGGAGTCTGTTTTTGAAGCTTTTCTGTTGCAAAGAAAATAACAGAACGCCACTAGCTGTCACTAGATTCAGCCCCCAACTAAAACCTCTCCAGCGCATCATCAAAGATTTACAACCTATCCTGAAAAATGATCCCTCACTCTCACAGATCTTGTGAGACAGACCAGTCCTCGCTTACAGACAGCCCCCCAACCTGAAGCAAATACTCACCAGCAACCAACACCACACAGCAAAAACACTAACCCAGGAATCTATCCTCGCAACAAAGCCCGATGCCAACTCTGTCCACATATTTATTCAAGTGACACCATCATAGGACCTAATCTCATTAGCCATGCCATCAGGGGCTCATTCACCTGCACATCTACCAATGTGATATATGCCATCATGTGCCAGCAATGCCCCTCTGCCATGTACATTGGCCAAACCAGACAGTCTCTACGCAAAAGAATAAATGAACACAAATCTGACATCAGGAATCATAACATTCAAAAACCAGTAGGAGAACACTTCAACCTCTGTGGCCACTCAGTAAAAGATTTAAGGGTGGCAATTTTGCAACAGAAAAGCTTCAAAAACAGACTCCAACGAGAAACTGCTGAGCTTGAATTAATATGCAAACTAGATACCATTAACTTGGGTTTGACACAAAAGTTTCACATGTGGGAAGTGCCCAAAGTTATGCACATAAATCTATAATTAGGGTTATAAATTACATGGCCTGATTTTCAGAGGTGCTGAGTACATATACCTCTATTTGTCTTTAATGTGGATTTAGGTGCCTAACTTTAGTCATCCACTTTTGAAAATTCTGACCAAAATGTTTTACTTCACAGGGACTGACTACAAATAACACATTCAGATCTCTGAAGAGGGGACAGGCGGTCTTCCACACTGACTGGCAAAAAGCCAAGCATGTAGCCTTTTCTTGGATTTTATAAGAAAGAAAGAAAAAAAGATAAGAACCCAGCTATTAAACTGCGGGGGTGGCAGTACAAAGCAATGTATAGGATTCTTTCTCTAAAAATGCCTAACAGTGATACTCTAGATGTTACCCCTTTGACTCACGATTACATTTCAGGGCTCAAAGATGAAAGGAACTCACCCCTTCCTGTGAAGGTGTCACACATTACTAAGCTAAAGCTGGTGTTACAGGTCTTTATTGGGAATAGCTAGCTCATACATTTCAAAATGTATGCAAGAAGCCCTAATCTGCACTCCATAGTCACAGTGAGGAACAAAGTGAATTAGTCCCGTTAGCTTTAATGGGGACCACTTTTTGAGTAACGTGAAAGTCAATGTGGATAAGGACTTCAGAAGTGAACCTGATTAGATTTAAAATATGGAAGTTCCCCTACTGACTATACAAAGTGTAACAGGCTGGCAGAACAAATTATCCCATTGTTCACTGGTATCTATGCTCTCGGGAAAGTGTTATGAGGGTTTGCTGACTCAGTGATGCTGCTGACTCATGGATATACCTGAATATAAGAAATATGGGAGTTACCCTCACACAGAGAAGTTAGATTAGCCAATCATCAGTTTTTAACTTGCTCTCCACTTACCCTCTAACCTTATTGTCATATGTCAAGTGTTCTACTGCATATTCATATTATGCAGAATTGTGCATGATACTCTTTTAATTGGCTACAAATCTTTATGGAAATAATTCAGATATGAGACTTTCAGAATCGTCATTTTGGATTCAGGTCAACTGATTCTGAATGTGCCAGACTAAATGTGACTACAAATGACAATGCAAAGAGTAGGATAGATAAAATCAAATGGACAGCTTATCAGTATAGAAAAAGTTTCCTCCTGGTTTATTGAATAGGCTGCAAGATTTACTTACTGCAGTTTTCTTCATCTGAATTATCACCACAGTCATTTTGGCTGTCACATCTCCAGTGATCTGGAATACAGTTGTTGTTTTTGCACTGGAATTCATGAGGCCCACAAGTCTTTTTATCTGCAATGAAGATGCCACCATTTGCATCAATGTATTCCATAAAGGCAGAACCTAAAAGATTGCTACTAAAACGGGTAGGATAATAATATTCAAAGATATATGTCAAATTAAGGAACCCTTACATTTTAAGTGGTACTTATCTACCAAAGACAAAGAACTATTTTACAAAGCAGCCCCATTGCAACTCTATTCTATTGAATTCTATTCCATACACATTCTTATACCACACTTATCAGTAGTGCAGTCAGCAACATGACTACACATGTCACGTTTCTCAAGATTATATTGACCCATGACCAAAGCAACACTAATTATCATACAATAAATAAAAAGGTTAAGTAGTGTTTTTGTAGCCATACTAGTCCCAAGATATTAGAAAGACAAAGTGGACAAATATCTTTTATTGGACCAACTTCTGTTGGTGAGAGAGCTCAAAGACTTGTTTCTCTCACCAACAGAAATTTGTCCAATGAAAAATATTACCTCACCCACGTTATCTAATAAAAAAGAATTCTCAGCTTTCAGTTTGGATTTTGATAGAGGAAAACGAAGACATTTTTAATTGATAAGTGGCTGTTCTGAAGCTTTTTTGAACTGAAGTAATGTGAGAAGTTGTATTCTTGATAACATTTCAAATAAAAAAAAAACCATGAGGTATAAACGCCACAATATCCCACTGTTGCTAATGGTAGAAATTGTGAAATTGTGCAAAATTCAGAAGTGATGTGTATGTTAGCGTGAAGGGGTCTAACTTAGACTCTCTTAGAGCTATTTATACCCATTATATTGATGGGTCATGGACTGTAAGTTGGTACAAATTACACAGAGGAGTAGGATGATCTAAGAAAGTATTTATTAATATGTTGAACAGCACTGGTCCTAGTACAGACCCCTGGGGGACATCACTATTTACCTCTCTCCATTCTCACCATTTATTCCTACCTTTTGTTTTCTATCTTTTAACTGGAGTGCCGGGCAATGCTTTCAGGATCATCTAATGATCCCTAATTTAATTTAATGACAAGCCTTTAGTTATCTTAATCACCCTGCCTCTGTTTATAAAAAAAATTCTCTGCCCCAAAGGCAGAAGCTGGGAGCAGCACATCACTAGGGTTCTGTGTTTGTCACAGAGGTCGTGGAACTCACGGATCATGTGACTTCCTGTGACCTCCGTAACTTCTGTAGCAGCCAGTGCTCAGGCGGCTCTGGGGACAGCCACATCAGCCGTTGCTGGAGTGACTTCGCAGCCAGATGCTTGGGTGGCCCTGCAGCCAGCCGCACCAGGCTCCTCTCCCTACAGCTGGTGCCACGGGTCCCCCAGGGCTTCTTCACAGCTGCTGGTGCCACAGGTTCCCCCCTCCAGACAGCGCCCCTCCCCCAGGATGCAATCAGGGGTATAGAATCATAGAATATTAGGGTTGGAAGAGACCTCAGGAGGTCATCTAGTCCAATCCCCTGCTCAAAGCAGGACCAACACCAACTAAATCATCCCAGCCAGGGCTTTGTCTAGCTGGGCCTTAAAAACCTCTAAGGATGGAGATTCTACCACCTCCCTAGGTAACCCAATCCAGCGCTTCACCATCCTCCTAGTGAAATACTGTTTCCTAAGATCCAACCTAGACTTCCCCCACTGCAACTTGAGACCATTGCTTCTTGTTCTGTTATCTGCCACCACTGAGAACAGCCTAGCTCCATCCTCTTTGGAACCCAAGCTTTCAGGTAGTTGAAGGCTGCTATCAAATCCCCCCTCACTCTTCTCTTCTGCAGACTAAATAACCCCATTTCTCTCAGCCTTTCCTCGTAAATCATGTGCCCCAGCCCCCTAATAATTTTTGTTGCCCTCCGCTGGACTCTCTCCAATTTGTCCACATCCCTTCTGTAGTGGGGGGACCAAAACTGGACACAGTACTCCATGTGTGGCCTCACCTGTGCCGAATAGAGGGGAACAATCACTTCCCTCCATCTGCTGGCAACGCTCCTACTAATACAGCCCAATATGCCGTTGGCCTTCTTGGCAACAAGGGCACACTGCTGACTCATATCCAGCTTCTCATCCACTGTAATCCCCATCTTTTCGGCAGAACTGCTGCTTAGGCAGTCGGTCCCGAGCCTGTTGTGGTGCATGGGATTCTTCCTTCCTAAGTGCAGGACTCTGCACTTGTCCTTGTTGAACCTCAACAGATTCCTTTTGTCCCAATCCTCCAATTATTCTAGGTCACTCGGACCCAAACCCTACCCTCCAGCATATCTACATCTCCCCACAGCTTAGTGTCAACTGTGAACTTGCTGAGGGTGCAATTTATCCCATCATCCAGATCATTAATAAAGATATTGAACTAAACCGGCCCCAGGACCAACCCCTGGGCACTCCGCTTGATACCGGCTGCCAACTATACATCGAGCCGTTGATCACTACCCGTTGAGCCTGACAATCTAGCTAGTTTTCTATCCACCTTATAGTTCATTCATCCAATCCATACTTCTTTAACTTGCTGGCAAGAATACTGTGGGAGATCGTATCAAAAGCTTTGCTAAAGTCAATATATATCATATCCACTGCTTTTCCCATATCCACAGAGCCTGTTACCACATCATAGAAGACAATCAGGTTGGTCAGGCATGACTTGACTTTGGTGAATCCATGTTGACTGTTTTTGATCACCTTCCTCTCCTCCAAGTGCTTCAAAATGGATTCCTTTAGGACCTGGTTCATAATTTTGCCAGGGACTGAAGTAAGGCTGACAGGTCTGTAGTTCCCTGGGTTCTTTTTCTTTCCCTTTTAAAATATGGGCACTATATTTTCATTTTTCCAATTGTCCAGGACCTCCCCTCAGTCACCACGAATTTTCAGACATAATGGCAAATGGCTCTGCAATTACATCAGCCAACTCCCTCAGCACCCTTGGATGCATTAGATCTGGACCCATGGAATTGTGCATGTCCCACTTTTCTAAATAGTCCTTAACCTGTTCTTTCACCACTGAGGGCTGCTCACTTCCTCTCCATACTGTGTTGCCCAGTGCAGCAGTCTGGGTATTTACGATACTCACGTGCCGTAATTTTTTGTTTCTTGCCTGTGACCTGTCCATGACTTTTACTAAAAATACCCATGGTTAAATCATAGCCTTACTCATCACATATCACACTCAAGCTGTGTTGCAGTTAAGAGCTCCATCTAGGGTAGGGTATGTACTGTGAACAGACCTCAAGTATGAAACCTGGGGGGATGGGAGGGGCTAGAGCCCTCCCCCAAATGGGACCCCTGACTAAACTATAGGCATATTTATGCAACAGAGTACAAAGTGATATATTGGGCAATGGGTGTGTTTACACTTATAATGCTACAATTAATTGGCGCTATACCCACAAATCTAGTGAAAAACGTAGTGTTTTCCCACACTTTTGATTTAACCACTCACTGCATCAGAGACAGGATGTCTGCAGTATATAAAACCCAAATGAAATTAGTTTTCTTCAGTCAGCACGTAGGATTTTGAAACAAGCATTTACACTCACAACATCTGATTATGGATAAAGCCTTTTGCGGACGCATGAGCAGTTCTGAACAGCAGCAGCACTTTTCCAATAGGATGCAGCTATTTTTGTGTTTCATTTGCATGTGATTTTTTTCTGTTGTACTTTATTCTTTCAGGTTCAAGGGAGATAGGGGGAAATGATAGAGAGCCTTGCAAAGTAAAAAAAATTACCAGTGGCATATTTTCTTTGCATAAAAGTACATCTCTAATAAGTTTGTTTTATAAAAGCCACAATGACATTTTTAAAATTACATGTCAGTGCAATGGAATGCAGAGACTGCATTTGATGTGCCTCAAACAGCTGCTTGCCGTGCTTGTGCTTCAAGCCCGGCTTTGTGCAAACCTAGGAGTTAGAATGAGATATCAAAATAATTTTTGAATGTGCTTTACCATGAGTATGTATCCTGGTCTCTCGTCGTCTTTACCTTTAAAAATCTTCACCACCTTGACAGGCCCTACCTAGCTGATCCAGTAACTTATTGCTGCAGTGCTCACTCCTGCCTTTTACTCCAATATTCCCAGCCATTTCTACCGACTAGTTCACTTCACCACTTTCTCCCATGCTGCTTCTTGCACATGGGAAAACTCACTGATAAAATCCATATATTAGTTTCCTTTTTCAAACCTCTCTTTAAGACTCCCTCTGCCATGATCTGTACAAAATCCTTGATGATGATCATGATGAATTATGACGACATTTTACACACACACAGGCTCCAACTTGTCCTCAAATAACCGCCCCCGCCCCCACCCCCACGAAATATGTGACTAACAAAACTGTGGCAACTACTGATTCTCATCTTTCTTTTTTTCTTTCTTTCTGTTTAAACAACAATACAAGACAGCCATACAAAAAGCTGTAGGTACCCCGAAGAATATTACAATTAAAATAATGACCATCCAACAGCAAAAAATTATATAATTTATTTATCAGGACACTAAATCTAAGCAGTAAAGCAGGTCCTTTAAGTTCCCCAACCCCAGAAACAAACCTTCTGCTTTCACAAAAGACCATGAATAATAAATAGCTTTTAGAGAGTACATGCTACATTCCCACTCTCCACTATTAGTCTGTCTGTGTCTTTTAGATCAGTGGTTCTCAGCCAGGGGTATGCTACCCCTGGGGGTACCCAGAGGTCTTCCAGGGGGTACTTCAAGTCATCTTGAAGATATTTGCCTAGTTTTAAAACAGGCTACATAAAAATTACTAACTAATTCAGTACAAACTAAAATTTCATACAGACAATGATTTGTTTATACTGCTCTATATACTATACACTGAAATGTAAGTACAATATTTATATTCCAGTTGATTTAATCATATGGTAAAAATGAGAAAGTAAGCAATCTTCAGTAACAGCGTGCTGTGACACTTTTGTGTTTTTATGTCTGATTTTGTAAGCAAGTAGTTTTTAAGTGAGACGAAACTTGGGGTGCACAAGATAAATCAGACTCCTGAAAGGGGTACAGTAGTCTGAAAAGGCTGAGAGCCATTGTTTTAGACTGTAAACTCTCTGTGGCAGGGATCATCTCTATCTGTGTTTGTAGGATGCTCAACAGAATGGGGCTTCAATCGCAGCTGGGACTTCTGGGTACTATGGTAACATATATAGTTAATACTACAATACTAACATTACTGATACTAATAAAAGTTGAGTAACTAGGATCCCAATTCAGCCAAGCACTTAAGAATGTGTGTAATATTCAGCATTTGCATAAGTGCTTGGCTGAATTGAGGCCTAAATCACTATTGATACTTAGGTCCAGATTTTTAAAGGTATTTAGGCTCTATAACGGAGCTAACTCACCAGACAATGTGTCCACACATGGTTGGGTATGATGTTGCAGCAATTCTGCCTCAGTTTCCACACCAGACAGCTGCTTGGCTCTGTAACAGTCAGCTTCTCACAACTCCAGTCAGGTTGTTCATAATTTCACCCTTTCTGAGGCAATAAAGAGTCCCACCGATAAAAAGTCCTTTGGCCCTGTATCGGATTGTCAGTCTCAGCCCTGACCTGTGCTCTATAGTCCTTGCCCTCCTCTTCCTCAGGGATGCTTTCCTATCCCCCTTTCTGTGGGAGATAGGGGAACTCAGCCTGTGCTTTTCTCTGGGTTCCAGCCCAGCGTCGTTGTGTTTAAATAGCTAAGACCTCTCCTTACAAGCCCTTGCTACTTCTATCCACAGGTGCCTTTCCCAGGACTATGTCTTCCAGTCCTCTCTCTTGGGAAGTCTGCCTCCTCGTATGGCTTCCTTGCAGTATGCTGCTGAGGAGCTTCTTCTTGGCAGTTCCCAGACTCTCTAGCCGCTTTCTAGAATCCATTCACCCCAGCTGTCCTCTCTTTTCAAGTCCAATTCCAGGGTAAAAGCTACCTACTGCAGCTCTTCTCTCTTCAGTCCTCACCTATTCTTCTTCTTCCTCCTCCTGGATTTTGTGGTGCAGCAGACTCACTTCCTGAATCTATGATCGCCATTCACTGGACTTCATAAATGGGTTATGACTTAAAGTCTGTCACCTCTCCCAGTATTTTTAAAGAACTGCAGGATAGCTTTTATAACTGGACCCCATTTTCCTTGTATTCTGAATAGGGGTTCCACTAGCTAGTTTCCACCAGGTATTTTCCTAACTCTTTCTATATCTCCAGCACCTTTTTCTGAACCACTTTGCACTCCACAGCTAAGAACACAAGGATAGTGGAGGTCAAACCCCTGTGGAATGCAAAGTGGCTCAGGAAAAAAGTGCTGGATATAGAGTAAGAGCTAGGAAAATATCTGGTGGAAACTTGCTAGTGGAATGCAAAAACAAAGAACAAGTAGGGAAGTTCCTTAAGACAATGGTGCCAGGAAAGCTAAAAATAGTTGTCAACCTAAATTCCTTTAAAAATCCACTACCTACTAGCAAAAATAATTTCTTGCCCTTTGCCATTTTAATGGTTTCAACATTTTACTCTTCTAAATAAATTGTAAAACCTCTTTCATTTACAATATATTTTACTGACCAAGTATTTATCAACTGCAACTGATTAATAACATAGTAAAAGCAGTATGGTTCATAATTAAATCACAGTGTTTTAATATCATGTGCTGCAAAGAGCTGCAGGAGATGTATTAAAGAGCTACTTGCAGCTCACAAGCCTCAGTCTGAGTATCACTGCATTAACTCATTATTATTGAAAATACCTTTACTTTAAGTAGATCCTACTGAAAATATTTTTCTTCTAAAATTAATGTTTTGTCTGTAAGAATGTTAATAAATTGTATTCCGAATTAAGTTTCAGGATCAGTAACCTCTTCTTTCTTCATAATTGCAAAGGGACTTCTCATGTTTATGAAACTTGACATATTCAGGGAAAAATGATGATTTTGTATCAATCTCAGAAGCCAGTCCTTTGGCAGTAATTCCAGAGTCGTTCTACATTTGATTATGTATTATTTGATTTATTCAAAGAAACAAGAATGATGTCAATTTGCAAAAAAGAAAATTTGCATATATTTGTTCATTTCATTAATGGCAACTAAAAATTATACCAGATAATCAGATCACTTCTTTTAAAAACACCTTATTTTTGGACAACTTAATCATGTTTCACCAGAAATACGCAACTAAGTATCACATATAGTCCCAACCTAAAAAAAAATTGCCTTGATGTTTTCAACTCTGAATGTCCATTGCATTTCTGAAAATATTTTCATGGCTACTGCAGAAACAATCAGTAAACTTTTCCATCACTGAGTAGATACTAAAAACTACAGAGTTTGCAGCAATGATCCAAAGATTGAAACATAGTAGATGAACAATTTCACATTGTCAACAAGCAGTAAATTCCAGCTCTGATGTCAAAAAGGAATGAAAGAATCTCTACGATTCCAGGCTAATATTTGCTTTCAATATAAACATTGCTACTCTTCATATTATCACAAGGATCATAAACTTGTCTACCACCATACTAGATCATCACTCTTGTCTAATCTTTTCAAGCCAGTGGTTTCCAGAGCATCCACAGCTGGGAGAGCTCTTGATGCTAGTGCCAAGAATTTAACTGGCTCTTTAAAAAATATCTATTCAGATCAGCCTTCCTCCAGTGGTCAAGAATCACATTTTTAAAAATCCTGAAATGCCCGAATGGTCACAAATAAGAATGATGCAAAGTGCTAATGACCTCTGTTCCATGGCTAATATTTTATGTAAATCTAATTATGACCACACAATGTGAAAATTGATACTCCATTCTTGTACTTTGTACATTTATTGGCAAATAAGAGGTAGAGATTCTAGAGGCTTCATTTCAAAGTCTGATGAGGTTGGGGGCTTTAAAACCAGTGTGTAATATTGTTGCTGTTCTCTCCCTGTGCTTTGTGCCTTGATATTTTCTGTGGATGCTCCACCTCATCCAACAAGTTGGAACTCAGAACTACCAACTTCAAACACTGAGTGTTGAAGTGCTTTGGAGACAGAGAAGTCTTCTAGTGGTGGGATTTTGTAAGTTATGACATAGATAACTTTGGTGGTGAAGCTACCTAACTGAACTTGCCAGGGCAGAAGCTAGATTTCTGCCAGTGTATCTAGCATCTATGCTGAGCCTCACTGCTCAGCCATCTTGGCTGACACAGGCTGTTGTTTTGAGGATTTACTGGTTGAGGAACTCCAGGACAACCTCATACTGGATTTAAAGGAGTCTCTATGAGGTGCCTCAATTCTTGGGATGACATCTGAAAGTGAATCTGATATCCCTGCAACTAGTAACTGACTCTAAGGTAGTGCAAGTTCATGTATTACAGTTATTGTTCTGCCTCAAAGACATGGTTTGAAGATGCTGAATAGTCTTCCTTACTCCACAGTCAAGAACCAGAGAGTTTGATCTGTCTCACACTAGGGGTTTGAGACCCAGTGGATAGTATCGTTAGAGACAGTATAGGTCATTGGGATGGAAAAAGCATAATGCACAACAGGATCCCCTTCCTATGGATTTTCCCTCCACGGACGGCCCTCCCAAACCTCTCTCTACAGGTGGGAAAAACAAGAAAATTTTGCAAATTAACAAACGTGACAAATTATTCTGTCTACTTTTCTGAGAGGATGCCATATGGTTCAAAATCATTAATGCCACCAGATTTATACTGCTTTAGTGAAATCTCATTTTCCATGTCGCTACTGTTAATTATTATATTGTACTTTCATAATAAAATAGTTGATTCAAAATTATTTTAGCAATTTTCATAACCTACATAACATACATAATAGTATGGGTATGCTTTGTACTATTTCAAATAAACTAATTATGATTATAAGATAATGTCTAGGTTTATATACAGTTCGGTATATTACTTCTATTATTTGAGAAACAAGGTGGGTAAGGTAATATCTTTTATTGGACCAGCATCTGTTGGTGAGAGAGACAAGCCTTTGAGCTTATGCTGATATTTTCTTGTTCCTTTCCCAGACCTGAAGAAGAGCTCTGAGTAAGCCTGAAAGCTTGTCTCTCTCACCAACAGAGGTGGGTCCAATAAAAAATATTATCTCACACAGCTTGTGTCTCTGATATCCTATGACCAACACGGCTACAACAACACTGCATATTTCTTTTATTTAACACATTCACACAGAACCATATATACAAAATCACAATCAACAAACTACCTAGCTTCAGTATCTTTGATTAGTAGTAATGTGCTATTTTTGCAGCACTTATTTATACTATTTTCCATTCTGAATACATGAAGATTATATAGAGATAAAAAATAAAGGATTAATATATTACTTCAGAGTTCACACCTTCCACTACATTTGTTAGGATAATACATGAAGGTTGTCTTGTCTGTAGCTACTTATATCACTCTGTGGCAGACTTATGGTAGAAAGAACCGGAGAGCCCAATGAATGGCTCTTAACTTGAGAATACAGAGGTGTAACTTTTATTTCTGCTGTTATTTAGATGCCCCCACCCACACACACATATACATCTGAAACTGGAGATTTGCTGTGGATATCAGTGAAGGCATGGGAGGATTGAAAGACTTCTTTCTTTACACTGCTGGAATGGGAAGCTGGGAATGGGCGACAGGGGATGGATCACTTGATGATTACCTGTTCTATTCATTCCCTCTGGGGCACCTAGCATTGGCCACGGTTGGAAGACAGGATACTGGGCTAGAGGGACCTTTGGTCTGATGCAGTATGGCTGTTCTTGTGGGACCACCAAATTACAGATAGGAATTCCCTTTCTTGAATGCCCAGAGCCCTTCCATATTGTCTATGCTGGGCCTGAAATTTTCCAGTACTCAGTGTTGCAAATGCCTCATTCATAAAAGATCCAAGGAAGTCATACTCATTTAGGCTGTAAGCCCCATAACCATAGAATGAAAACAACAGTTTTTTAGATGTATAGGTGATCTTATCTTTAAGAATCTGTCATAGATTGCTTTGCCCAGTGTTGATTCTATTATGGCTCCTAAGAATGGAATCCTATGAATGGTGGAACTTTAACTAGCAGTGCCTGCTGAAGTGCTCATGGGCCCCTCCTAGCCCTCTCCTCAGTGTGAGCACTCCCACAGCTAGTTCAAATTCTTCCATTTAAGCTATGCCCAGTTGGAGCATCCCCGTAGTGTAAATACGTGGAAGGCACTCAAAGAAGAATGAAGTATTTTATGTCAGTATGCAAAGACACGTCTTAAAGAGACAATATGAGTCTAGTGCAGGGGACCCTTAACATTTTGCATCCTGTGATCTCATGTTGCAATAGAAATGGGTTTCAAGCTATACACCCTATAACTATCCATAAGGACAGAGAGGGTAGTTACAACCCCCTGAAAGCTGTTCATGATCTCCAGGTTGAGGGCCCATAATCTCGTGAACTGAGTGAGGATTGGAAACCAGGAATATCTGAATTCTACTTGCAGCCATGAGAATAAGCCATCCAGCCTTGTTTAAATTACTTAGCTTCTGTTTCTCTCGATTTCTCCATCTGTAAAATTGGGACCCTCAGTACACTATATCTACATTCCTTATAAGTGACCTGGGAGGATTAGTTAGTTAATGAAGTCATAAAATGTTACTGTTATTGCAGGTGAATTGAAAACCTTTAAAAATAAAGATGTTTGAAATCCAAATCATTAAATTTTATGACAGATTTCAAGTTTATAGATAAATGCATTTAAAACAAAATACATGAAAAAAATCCTTTCCTCTTTCACTTACTTACCAAAAGTGAGAATTCCTCTTTCACTTACTTATCAAAATCCAAGTTTGCTGTTTGTCCTGCAATGTGTGATGACATAACTACTATGGAAAGTAGGTAGTGACTTTAGGACCCTGTACTATATTACTATTTTAAAATATATTTTTAACTATTACTGGAAAAACATGAACTCGGGCCTTTGCAGTTAAAAAGTCTTTCAAGTCACCTTTCAGGTACAAATAGCAAACACATAACAAAAAATGCTAAAGATTTTACTTTTTGTGCAAAGGGGAGCAATAAACAACAACAAAAGAAATAGTCCCAAAGAAAATAAATAAGCTTTTTTCTATTTACTATTGGATTCATAAAAGTCACTACAAAATTCTGCTTTTGGGTTGCTTAACACTGGATGTATACTCAGCTAAGTCTTTGTGAGGCCTGTCTTACGCTGGACTGTTCCATCAGTACTCCTGTGATTGCTGATACAAAAATCTGTTTATTTTATACAATGTAACCTAGTTAAACTACTCAGATGTTTACCGCAGTTATTAGTTTTTTTTATTTACCAGCATTTAGTTTAATACAATAGGCAAAAAATATGTGGAAGAAATTCATAGGCACTGGGTAATTCTGCGATAAGAATTAAAAAGAGAAGCCACTAGTGTTTCAGGGGAGTCATTTGTTTTATAACTGCTGTCCATAAAGCAGATGCTTCAAGACAGATTTCACAGGTAAAATAAAGCTATTCTATCAGATGATTACTTTGAAATAATGACACAGGACATATTTAATATCATTGCAACTTCCCCATTACAATTTATGGTAAGAGAATAAAAATAAATTTAAAAAATTGGGAACAGTCTTCTTGAGCAAGGAAGTTATAAAGATACTGGTGTTAGAAATATGAGATTTTAATAAAGCAATGACACTACGTTTAAACAAAAAGCTTCTGACTGCACTCCTTTGTTTGACTGTTGTCAGACTCACCACAGTTTGCTTCATCTGATCCATCAGCACAGTCCGGGTCCTCATCACATACCCACAGTTTAGAAATACAGTGTTTTGTAGTTTTACACTGGAAATGGTCTGGAGAACAGCTGTTTTCCGCTTTAAAGAAAGGGAGTTATTTTTAAAGCTAAATATTTTTGCCAAGGCTCAAAACATTTTTTGTTAAAATAAATAACCCCAAATGTTAAAAACAGGCTCTCCATGAGTTCTATAGTGTTTTTCAGTGATATCTCCAGGAAAATAGCAATCTGTTTTAATGCATTCTATTATTATTTAATCCATTTGATTATTAATAACATTGTCCAAATGAATTTAGAGAGGCACAATATTTATGGTAGTGTTCCATTGATTACAAACAAGAACATTTTCAACATTAGTTAAATTCGATAGACCAAATGCTAACAATATTCTGGTTAAAAGGCCCATCATTCTCTTCTGGGCATTACCATCAACAGTGTGAGCAATGCACTGTGGGTAAAGAGACTTTGAGAGGAAAATTGGCAAAGAGGAAGTGAAAGATGGACATCTGATGACTGAAACAAAGGGGAAGGAGCAAGCTTCACCATCCTGGTTGCCATCCTCACCATATCCTGGAACCAAGAGATCCATTGTAACATCATTGGGCTTTTGTCATCTTGTTCCCAAGACATGTCCTGACTGGACCGGGCCAAAGAACCGGCCCAGATGACATCTCCACCTTCACTGGTTCCAGCTATATCCCAGCCACTACATGGGATATGAGACTTTGTCATGTTCCCTTCCTCTCCCTTTTCATTCTTTTCAATCCCCTACCTTATTTCTTCTCTTTCCTATCCCTTTCCTTTTTCCTTCTGTCTAATAAGAATCTGGCTAAGCTGGCCAAGTCTGCATGTTTTGCAACACAAAGCCTGTGACCAGAAAGAGACAGCTATATGCAATATCATGGTACAATTTTGCCAGGTCTTGGAGTGGTGATAAGACTGTGTTCTGTGGCTGAGTTTTGCAGCAGCAAGGTTACAAGTTAAAACCAGTGACAGCTGCATTTTCTATCTTTGCTGTTCTTTCCCCTTTTGTGTATTATTTGTCGTGTTTTGCCTTCTAGAAAATGGGATCGGACTTTAAACAACAGCAACAGCAGTTGCAACCCAACCAAACTAACTTCTCTTTTCCTCCAAAGGACAGTAATTACCATCTTAATACCAACTAAGAGACTGTCTTAGGAAGGGTTTTTTTCCTTCTAAAGACTCTCTGCAACTAAAGGGAAAAGGAACAAGGGATGCTGATAAAATGCAAGCCTTATTAAATACTTTACATTTCAAATGCTTTAATGGCTTTTCCCTTTTTAATAAAATGTAATATTTTTCAGTATGTGTTTCCCATGGTACTAAGCAGGCTGAGGTTTGCATTGCAAATCCCAAACAATGTTTAAAACTGTTTAATGTTGGACAGATTCTGGGTCATGTTAATACCTTTGACTCTTTGGGCCCCTTTATTAAATCTAAATGTACAGGGAGTCCTCGGACTTACGACGCCCAATGCCACTTACTACACTTTTCAATGGACTGCTCATTTAGCCCCTACGATGCTTGTTTCGCCCTTAGGATGCTTGATTTGCATAAAGGTCACTTGAAATCATTTCCTGGTTGCGTTATACAGTACTGGTATGGAGCTGGAAGGGGTCCCTTCTGATTGGCTTCGAGGCAGCAGGGTAGTTTGTTGTTGGGTAGAGTTGCTGCTTGTTTTTGATTGGCTCCCAGCCCCAGGCTCAGCCAATCAGAAAGCTTGAACAGTGATTGGCTGAGGCTCAGCATGTGTGCCATTCTCCCTGGCTTTCTGAGCCTGTGTTGCTGGCATTCTGAGCGGCATATGTGAGTTTATATGTTTATCTGAATGCTCTTTACAAAATACAATAAATACATTAAAAGAAAAGGAGTACTTGTGGCACCTTAGAGACTAACCAATTTATTTGAGCATAAGCTTTCGTGAGCTACAGCTCACTTCATCGGATGCATACTGTGGAAAATACAGAAGATGTTTTTATACACACAGACCATGAAAAAATGGGTGTTTATCATTTCAAAAGGTTTTCTCTCCCCCCACCCCACTCTCCTGCTGGCAATAGCTTATCCAAAGTGATCACTCTCCTTACAATGGCCCACCTTGATTATCATACACATTGTAAGGAGAGTGATCACTTTAGATAAGCTATTGCCAGCAGGAGAGTGGGGTGGGGGGAGAAAACCTTTTGAAATGATAAACACCCATTTTTTCACGGTCTGTGTGTATAAAAACATCCTCACTGCATTTTCCACTTTTATGCATCCGATGAAGCGAGCTGTAGCTCATGAAAGCTTATGCTCAAATAAATTGGTTAGTCTCTAAGGTGCCACAAGTACTCCTTTTCTTTTTGCGAATACAGACTAACACGGCTACTACTCTGAAACCAATAAATACATTGATGTTGCAACATTAGTCATCTATAGTTCATACAGCACAAAAATCTGGGTCATTGTGGTGAAAATAGTGTATCAAGACTTAGTTCAGGAACCAAGCTCCCCTTCATACCATTGATTCCTATGGGAAAAGCTGTTTTGGCTTTCAACATTTCGACTTACAACGCAATTCTAAGGAATTGTGTCGTAAGTCCGAGGACTCCCTGTATACAACAGTGTCCAGTGCCACCAAAATCCTTCTGCTCTGTCTTCACTGTTTTGAAGAAAAGTAGTGAATTGAAGAACCAGTCTGAAAACTACTTCACAATGTCAACATAATGGCCCAGGTAACAGAAGATTTTGCTGTAAAGAATTGCTGCCAATTTTCCCTGGTTCCTGAAAGCTGCTTTGTATGGGTGTCTTTAGTTTCCAGGATTTCCAACTTGGCAACTAAACCTGGTTCTTAGTGCACTCATGGGTTTTCCTTTTAAATCCTTACAAAAAGTGCTAGAAAAGTTCCTCACATGAGAGATGGCATGTGATTATTTTCTGCACAGCCAGGAGTATGAAAAAATTAATGCCCCTTTCCTGTAGGGATCCTATCCCTAGTTATTCACCAATCAAAAAGTAATTTTCTTCCCTCACATCCTTCCTAATGTATATATATCTCACTAGCTCAGGAGACTTCCTTCATAAATCTCCTTAGAAAGTTAAAAAAAAAAGACTGGCCATGAACATCGACTTATTTGGCAATATTATGGCCTATGGCAAATCAGTAGAACAGAAAATGACCTTCAGTGTGGGTATGCTAACAAATGTTAGTCAAAACATGTAGCTTTAACTGGATTTCCCATCAGCTGTAGAGTTCTCATAGCCAGGTTCTAAGCCACCTGCCCTTTGGCCCACAGCACAGTGGGCATGTCATGAACAGAAAGGGGTGGGAGGAGTTATATCTGGATTGCTTTGCAAACTGCTTAGTCTCTTGTAGTCAGTTAGATATGGCACAATCTAAGCACATTCTAGGTTGTGCTAATCTGCACTGGACCTGGGATGATAATTATGGAGCTGTAAACAGCTCCCTGTTGCTCCCCTCCCACTTGTTTCTCCCCCCCCCCGCAATCTGCCAGACATAAATTCAGCACAGCAAAGAATCTGATCCCATATTTCAGAAAACAAACAAACGTTCTTGGCAATGTTACAAATAAATCCTAAATTATTAAAACTAAACAAAGATTTATCATCTAATTTGCTTTTCATTATTTATACTATTGTTGACTTTTTGCACGTAGCTCAGCTTGGGCAAAGAAAATTTTCGGGTTTGTTTATATTTAGTTTCTAGTCATTTTCAGTTTCAGGTTTTGACACATTAGCACGATGTTATAGTGTTTGAGGTGGAAAATCATGCAGTCATGCCTATGTAGTAAGAGTACTTATAATAATAATACCTTGCTCTTATATAGAACTTTTCATCAGTGGATCTCAAAGCATTTCATTACTAAGGCCGTATTATCCCCATTTTACATGTCGGTAAACTGAGGCACAGTGAACTGAAGTAACTTGCCCAAGATTCCCCACCAACCACTGGCAGAGACAGAAATAGAAGCCAGGTGTCCTGAGTCCTAGTCCAGTGTTCTGGTCACTAGGCCACACTGTCTAGTGTAGTAAGTCATACCAGTATTGTAAAAGTAATTGCGACACAGAATCCGGACCACTACCCAAAATCATGACTTGTGGACTTCATTTAACAAGAGGCCTGACTGAAACAACATAAAACAGGCAATGTGGTTCCTGAAAAGCAGTAACTCAGCTACCTTAGGCTTCCAAAAGGTGGCTATTAATCATCAATATTCAAGGGTCTTTGTATCCTCAATGGCCCTTTTCTAAAGAATGCATGGAGTCTCCAAGCCATTGTGTATGTGAAGCTGGAGAAAACCAATTTACAAATGGGGTAGCTGCCCTGGATCAGTGGGGGCTTGAATAACAGGCTGAGTGAGTGACGGAGTCATCTGTCTCTCTAGATGGCAGTATGGTGCTGATAGGCAGACCGGAAACATCAGAGATTATATTTACTAGATGTAAACTCTTCAATGTTTCCCGCTCTGTAACTAAGCTGAAAATACCTTATCTAGTTTATCTTATGAGAAATGTCAATGTAGGTATTTTAGCTTAAATGAATTCTTTTAATTCCATTTTCTCTGTTTTGATTTTTTTATTAAAATTAATGTCATATGGGTAAATTTGCAGAGACCTCCCGTAAAAGAGAAGTCCATAACCTCCAAGGAGAAGTGCTGTAGGATAAAGAGTTCGAGAACCTATACCCTCTCTCAGTTAAGGAGCAGGAACAAAGGTATCCTCTCCCAGTAAATTGTGCTGCCTTCAGGCCCTGGCAGAAAGTCACATGAGGAATGCTAAAAGACCAAGGAGGAGACAAGAGATGGTGGTGGGAGTGGTATAATATATACAGAGTAATATATACAGTTTAACCCAAATAAGAGACCCATATAATTTTCTAAAAATGAATTCTCTCTTTTTTCTCAGTGTCATAGTTACAAAAAAATGAAGTCAATGACAGAAGTATTTGATTTCTGTACACAGAATATCTCAAGTACTGTATGTCAAATAGTCCAAAAGATTAACTGATTTTCATTGGGCATACAGTGATTTTACATATATCTTTTAAACTCTATGTTTAAAACTATCCATCAGTGCGCAATACAAAACTCTCTAAAGATAACTTACGACAGTCTCTTTCATCTTCTTCATCACCACAGTCATCCTGTCCATTGCACCTTAGATTTATTGGAATACATTTCTGATTCTTTGTACACTTGAACTGACCTGACAGGCAGACATGTGTGTCTGGAAGATAGGTTAAAAAAAATTCCAGATGAGTTTCTCATGAGAATTTAAATCATCTTAGCTAAAGATCTTAGTCAGTTTTTGAATTCGGTGCTACACGTAATCACCTACCACAGTTGAGTTCATCAGAATTGTCCCCACAATCATTTTCTCCATCACAGATAAAAGCTGGCAGAGCACAAAGTCCAGTTCCACACTGAAAACGTCCTGGTTGACATTTAAATTCAGCTGAAAAAACAAAACAAAAACCAAATCTTGCACAGTTGCATACAGAGTTTATAAAACTTATAAACAACGCTTTTCTGCTATTCAAAATGTATATTGAATTACTTTAAACTATGTATGAACCCCAATGTGAACGTGTACATGTCAGACAGAAGTTTCATGGATTTTTCCTTTCTGAATAAACTTATCAAATATATGGAATGATTCAAGCCCCATTGAAGTTAGTGCAAAGACCCCCATTGATTTCAATGGCATTTGGATTGGCCCACAATGAGAAAATGTTGTCATGAAATCATTTGGATGTTTTTATATCTATTTCTTTATATTAAAAATATATATCTTTAACCTATAACAGAGGTTAAAAAAATCTCATTAAGTACAGAAAAATTACCAGCTCTATCCCAGGATGGTAATGTGCCAATTATATTATTACTCTTCAATGGACTAATTGAATATATTTATAAGTTATTAAATTAGGATATACAGACTCAACCAGAGCATTCTGTAGTTACTAAACCATAACTGAACACACATTTTTCAATTATAAGATCGTAGCACTAAGGCTGAGGAGGGTCTCATTTACATGATGACTGCACAGTTATTTCTCAGTAATGATACAGCATGCAAAAGTAAAGTAATTATCTAATCTTGCAACCATGTCTATTACTATTTATTTGTAAGCATCAGTGTGCTAAGCGATGTACAAAACAGAAAGGAATACACAGTCCCAGTTCTGTGGATTTTTTTAATCTGAACAGAAAACACAAGGACCCACTGGGACACCAGGAGGATGATGCTACCTTAAGTGGATGATTATCGTTTCTATTTGTAAAAAGAAAAGGAGTACTTGTGGCACCTTAGAGACTAACAAATTTATTTGAGCATAAGCTTTAGTGAACTACTGCTTAGTTCATCGGATGCATTCAGTGGAAAATACAGTGGGGAGATTTATATACATAGAGAACATGAAACAATGGGTGTTACCATACACACTCTAACCAGAGTGACCACTTAAGGTGAGCTATTACCAGCAGGAGAGCTAGGGGATGGGGTGGGGGGAACCTTTTGTAGTGATAATCAAGGTGGGCCATTTCCAGCAGTTGACAAGAACATCTGAGGAACAGTGCGGGAGGTGGAGGGGGAAATAAACATGGGGAAATAGTTTTACTTTGTGTAAATGACCCATCCACTCCCAGTCTCTATTCAAGCCTAAGTTAATTGTATCCAGTTTGCAAATTAATTCCAATTCAGCAGTCTCTCATTGGAGTCTGTTTTTTGAAGTTTGTTTGTTGAAGTATTGCCACTTTTAGGTCTGTAATCGAGTGCCCAGAGAGATTGAAGTGTTCTCCAACTGGTTTTTGAATGTTATAATTCTTGACGTCTGATTTGTGTCCATTTATTCTTTTACGTAGAGACTGTCCAGTTTGACCAATGTACATGGCAGAGGGGCATTGCTGGCACATGGTGGCATATATCGCATTGGTAGATGTGCAGGTGAACGAGCCTCTGATATTGTGGCTGATGTGATTAGCATTTATGTGTCTTAGGGAAGAAGTCAGCTTTCAATGGGGATTTGAATAAAGAAAGGGTGAAGACCAAGAGCAATGATTTTGGAAGGGATTCCAGAAGGCAGAAGGGAAGTTGATATGGAAACAAGATTGAAGAAGAAAGTAAATTGGTGAAAGACAACTTTGTAAGGGTGCCAGGTTGAGATAAGAAACAGCAGAGATGCAGATGTGGAAGTCCCTGTGCAAACCTTTGAAAGGGAAAGTTTGATTTTGATGTGGAAAGAGACAGGAACTTCCTATTGAGGAGGTTACAACAGTCCATAGTGCCTCTGTCAGTTGTTTTCTTTTTCAGTAAAAGTTAAAAAGTACTGAAGTGTACTAAACATGTATCCCTAACTCTGGTTCCTAAACAGAATAGGTTATACAAGCTATCAGCTGCCTGGGGATTCCCCGATGCTGGAGGAATCCTCAGAGAGCTGGTTAAATTATAACAGGGATTCACCTGGGAGACCAAGATCTGTCTGAAGCTATAAATGTGTATGCAGTAGATAAACCATCTGTGCTGACAAGTTGCCAAATGGCTGTGACAAAACATCTTGCTAAAAGGATTAATGCCTGTCCTCTCTAGACAATGAGAGAATCTGGAGTTATTACTATTGAAGGGATTATTATATAAATCTCAGATTCCTTGAGTTCTGGGTTTGACCAAAGCCCAAGAAATGGTACATAAATATATAATCTGGTGAAGGAAAATATGACCAACTAGAGATTGGTCAAGAAAGATTTGTAACAAACCCAAGAAAGATTTGTAACAAATCCTACTGTGAATTTATCGCAGAATAATTTCCTTATCTGCAAGTGCTTTCTCAACTCTTAGCCCAGAACAGAAATGAGATAAGACTTGTTCAAGAAAAACCAATGTTACTATCCCAGCTAAAGTAGGTAAAATGTGCCCATTCTTAAATTCTGATATAGAAATAAAATGAAAAGGAGTACTTGTGGCAACTTAGAGACTAACAAATTTATTTGAGCGTAAGCTTTCGTGAGCTACAGCTCACTTCATCAGATGCATTCCGTGGAAAATACAGTGGGGAGATTTATATACATAGAGAACATGAAACAATGGGTGTTACCATACAAGATGAGGGTATGCAATCGGTGCAAACTGAATAGTCCCATTAAGAATTTAAATATTAGTGTTTTGTCAGTGTTGGAAGGCTTTAAGACTGAATCCTTACATCCACAAATTGATCCTCAATAATGTGAGAGTCAGAAAAATTGATCTACTTTTTAATATATGGATGAGACACTCCACACGTGACAAGGCAATACTCCAGTTCTCCCAACATGGAGATTTCCAAGCTGATCAAAAACATCGATATTGTGTTCCACAATGGAATGACCTGCACTTCTCTCTGTAAAGTGTATAATCAAACAGTTCTAAATCAGATTAAGATTTTGTTCAAATCAGAAATGAGTCAGTTATCATAATTTTCATAAAATATGGAACGGTAAAGACCCTGCTGATGTGTCATTTTCTCTTCAAGCTTCCCCCCCCCCCCCCAAAGGTAAGCCAAAGGTCAGACCTTCTGGCCAACAAGGAATAAACATTCAGCCCAAAATGTGCCACAAAGAGTATGAAGTGTTTGTGCCATGTATCGTATCTGCAACAAGTAGACACTATTCAAGAACACCAAACTCAAACTGGTTGTTTTCTGATAAAGGTAGCTGTCCTGACAGTTGTTGCCTATGCTGTTCTTTATACAGATTCTTTCAGGGCTATCATTTCCATCACCTGTCTACAAATCTTTTGGAATCTAGCAGCTTCCAACTACCAAGATCCAGAACTCTGAGTTGTGATAATACTCCAGCAGTTGCTCAGATTGTCTACAACTGAGACTTACTGTGCTGTCAGACATATGCCTCCCAAGAATGTCCTGGGGAATCCTATTCAACACAAACCAGCATGGCATCCCAGGAAAACAGGAATTGTCTTCTCCTGTTTATCTGTAAAGTGGACACCCAAATGATAGAAATGTTCATGATCTAAACTATTTTATTTTGAAGATTTCAAAGGCATATTAGTCCTCAGAAAATTCAAGGCCATCTCTATCTCACATATAATAGCTGTGTTTGCTGCCACAGAGACCAGACTATTGGGAGTAACAGGCAGGAAGCCTTCATATTAAGCACAAAAAAGAGGAAAGGAACCTCACAGTCATGTCCTTGAGAGACTGTTCACTGAGTAACCTGAGTTACTGAGGTACCACAATCATCTTTCCTCTCAATGTGAACTTGTAATTTCCAATTTAAGGAGACATAAGTGTGTTAGCTCTGACTGAGCACACTAAAAATTATAGCGTAGCAACAATATAGCATAGCCGCTCAAGCACGTACCCATTCAAGATGCTAGGTACATACTTGGGTGGGTAGCCCTTCCTGCCACTACTACCGCGGTGACTACATTTCAATTTTTAGCCTGCTAGCTCATTCAGAGGTAGCATAGGTATGTCATCCTTGAGCTGGGAATTACATTTTCAGCTTGAAATGTAGATGTCCTCACAGTTAAGGGAAGCCTACCTCACTGAGTTTTGCAAAGTATTGAGATGAGGTATGTTAGGCAAACCATTTATTTTGCTTTACTTCCATTTTCTCTCTATTTTTTATAAATCTGTAGACAACACAAAATTCTTCAAGCTATAAAGAGAGGTGATAAGGGGTAAAAAGTTTCTGGAGCCTCACTCTTGGTCTTGATCATATGTGGCACACAGAGTTATGGCCTATCCTCTTAAAATACATTGCAAAGAGGAGTATCAGGAGAACAAAGAGAAGAAGCCTGATGACCAAGGAGATGCACATTGGCAGTTGGGGCAAGTGACGAATACTTATCCCTTCTATAGCACCTTTCAACAAGGAATTTCAAAACACTTTACAAACATCCGGGCCTTTATCTGAAACCCATTGAATACAAGGGAAAGACTCCCATTGACTTCAGTGGGCTTTGGCATAAGCGATTAAAACCTCCTAAACCCATGATATAACAATATTTATTGATTCCCATTTCACAGATGGGGAAATAGTTACAGACTATTTAAATGGCTTCCCTGAGAGTAACTGGCAGAACCACAAGTATAACTTAGGGTCCTGAGTCTCAATTATTTTCCCAAAATGATCACTCACTCTGATGGCTTTATATTATTTTTTTATTATTATTATTAGCTTGAGGTACCAAACAAATAAGAGGAAATTAGTCTTCCTTTTGGGGTGACAATATCATGGGATTGTTTAAATGGATAGTCTTATATATCTTAATGTTCATTTAATGTTCATTTACAGAATTTTTTGGCTTTAAGAATTTCAGGGATAGTATTAGTATTTCCCCCCCAAAATCTCTTCTTTTTTCCTAATATCACTATAAAATAGTGTCTTTTGTCTAGTATGTTATATATAGTTACCTCATGTGGAGAGAGGAGTACAGTATTTTTTATTTTGTTATGTCATTATTCTTTTGTATGTTTAAAATATTATGCACTAATTTATTTTTATTTTCCTTTTTCCCCTTGATACCTTTTACCTTTTTGGGGACTTTAATTAATGAACAAACTGTATTCAGTGAAATGATTTTTTAAAATAGTTTCTGAAATTTAAGATTAATTAATATTTAAGATTATATTTTAATGATAATCTTAACAAGAGTAAACTAAAAATCAATCTAGTATTATATAAACAATTAGTGTAAATGGAACAGGGTATAATAAAATATTTTTTGAAACCTTTGCACTTGAATTAAGGGTACTGAAACTCCTCTAGTTTTGTTCACACTTTGAACATTGTAAAGCTTAAATTGTAAAGTTTTACATGTTACTGAGGATGAAACTATTGCATGTGATTTACTACAGTGTCCATGTGGTAAACAGACAAGTTGGTAAGGAGCAGAGTTCTAGGTAGAGAAATGAAGTAAAGTAACTTATAAAAAGTGACAAGTTTCAGAGTAGAAGCTGTGTTAGTCTGTATCCGCAAAAAGAAAAGGAGAACTTGTGGCACCTTAGAGACTAACAAATTTACTTGAGCATAAGCTTTCGTGAGCATCCGATGAAGTGAGCTGTAGTTCACGAAAGCTTATGCTCAAATAAATTTGTTAGTCTCTAAGGTGCCACAAGTCCTCCTTTTCTTTTTCTCAAAAGTGAAAAGATCAAGTATTTTTCTATTGTTGAATTTGTGACAATGAAAAAGGTATCATAACAAAAGATTTAGAAGCATATAAGAATTGCTTATTGTTACTCTGATTCAACATATTTCTTTGTTAAGATGTCGATTACAAATTTTAGTGCACAAAATTAAAATGAAATGACCGTGAATTAGAATTAAAGAGAAATGCAGCGGGGTGAACATTTTTCGTTGTGAGTACAAATTTCAAGGTACAATTAGGGTTGCCAGTTTTGGTTGGATGTATTTCTGGAGGATTCATCACTTGACATAATCTTTAATTAAAAAGAAAAGGAGTACTTGTGGCACCTTAGAGACTAACCAATTCATTTGAGCATGAGCTTTCGTGAGCTACAGCTCACTTCATCGGATGCATACTGTGGAAACTGCAGAAGATATTATATACACAGACACCATGAAACAATACCTCCTCCCACCCCACTCTCCTGCTGGTAATAGCTTATCTAAAGTGATCATCAAGTTGGGCCATTTCCAGCACAAATCCAGGTTTTCTCACCCTCCGCCCCCCCACACACAAACTCACTCTCCTGCTGGTAATAGCCCATCCAAAGTGACCACTCTCTTCACAATGTGTATGATAATCAAGGTGGGCCATTTCCTGCACAAATCCAGGTTCTCTCACCCCCTCACCCCCCTCTAAAAACCACACACACAAACTCACTCTCCTGCTGGTAATAGCCTATCCAAAGTGACCACTCTCCTTACAACGTGCATGAAAATCAAGGTGGGACATTTCCAGCACAAATACAGGTTTTCTCACCCCCCCCCTTCCCAAAAAACACACACACACACAAACTCACTCTCCTGCTCGTAATAGCTCATCCGAAGTGACCACTCTCCCTACAATGTGCATGATAATCAAGGTGGGCCATTTCCAGCACAAATCCAGGTTTTCTCACCCCCCCACACACACAAACTCACTCTCCTGCTGGCAATAGCTCATCCAAACTGACCACTCTCCCCACAATGTGCATGACAATCAAGGTGGGCCATTTCCAGCACAAATCCAAGTTTAACCAGAACGTCTGGGGGGGAGGGTAGGAAAAAACAAGGGGAAATAGGCTACCTTGCATAATGACTTAGCCACTCCCAGTCTCTATTTAAGCCTAAATTAATAGTATCCAATTTGCAAATGAATTCCAATTCAGCAGTTTCTTGCTGGAGTCTGGATTTGAAGTTTTTTTGTTGTAAGATAGCGACCTTCATGTCTGTGATTGCGTGACCAGAGAGATTGAAGTGTTCTCCGACTGGTTCAGGAATGTTATAATTCTTGACATCTGATTTTTGTCCATTTATTCTTTTACGTAGAGACTGTCCAGTTTGACCAATGTACATGGCAGAGGGGCATTGCTGGCACATGATGGCATATATCACATTGGTGGATGTGCAGGTGAACGAGCCTCTGATAGTGTGGCTGATGTTATTAGGCCCTGTGATGGTGTTCCCTGAATAGATATGTGGGCACAGTTGGCAACGGGCTTTGTTGCAAGGATAGGTTCCTGGGTTAGTGGTTCTGTTGTGTGGTATGTGGTTGTTGGTGAGTATTTGCTTCAGGTTGGGGGGTTGTCTGTAGGCAAGGACTGGCCTGTCTCCCAAGATTTGTGAGAGTGTTGGGTCATCCTTCAGGATAGGTTGTAGATCCTTAATAATGCGTTGGAGGGGTTTTAGTTGGGGGCTGAAGGTGACGGCTAGTGGCGTTCTGTTATTTTCTTTGTTAGGCCTGTCCTGTAGTAGGTGACTTCTGGGAACTCTTCTGGCTCTATCAATCTGTTTCTTCACATTTTTATGGCTGATTTAGAACAACGCTTCCTCAGCTCTCGTCCCCTAACGCCCCTACTCTACTTGCGCTATATTGATGACATCTTCATTATCTGGACCCATGGAAAAGAAGCCCTTGAGGAATTCCACCATGATTTCAACAATTTCCATCCCACCATCAACCTCAGCCTGGTCCAGTCCACACAAGAGATCCACTTCCTGGACACTACAGTGCTAATAAACAATGGTCACATAAACACCACCCTATACCGGAAACCTACTGACTGCTATTCCTACCTACATGCCTCCAGCTTTCACCCTGACCACACCACACGATCCATCGTCTACAGCCAAGCTCTGCGATACAACCGCATTTGCTCCAACCCCTCAGACAGAGACAAATACCTACAAGATCTCTATCAAGCATTCTTACAACTACAATACCCACCTGCGGAAGTGAAGAAACAGATTGATAGAGCCAGAAGAGTTCCCAGAAGTCACCTACTACCAGCACAGTGTGCCACAGTTACATAAGATGATTAGAAATAATGAATCTCACAGAATCATTTGTACCTGAATTGTAAGTTCTAATCCCCAAAACATCCTTTTGCATTATTTGTTAAAACAGGAAACTCTGTGCAAAATGTATCCAGAATTGTAGCAAGAGTCACTTAGAGAAAAGTTGAACAAATGTCACTATTCGGCTTTAAAAATCCAACTTGAACACAGTTTTTCAAGAAACTAAGAAAAAGTTAAACTATGATTTTGGAGCAATTTAAGATTTGAAAATATGTATTATAAATTCTTGCAGTTCGTTAAGGATTTTCAAATGACACTTAGCAGTGATCATCTTATTTAACTTTCTAACTTTTGCATTACAGTATCTTATACAAGAACATCATGGAAAAAGAAGTTGGATTTAGAATTCAGAATGTACTTACGACATTCTTCAGGTTCATCTGATCCATCCCCACAGTCATCTACAGTGTCACATTTCCACCAGAATGGAATACATTTATCAGTTTTGCAACGGAACTGTAGTAAGAAATGGAGGGGAAAAAAGTCTTAAAATATGAATATTTTTCATGCAAACAAAATAATTTATGAGAAATTAGACTCATAGCTCAAAACTTACACCTAATGTTTCCCTAATGTGCATCTACAGTTGATTTTGTACAAGATACTGTTTGAGGAGTATTGGCCTAGATCTTCAGCTGGTGTAAATCATTGTAGCTCCAATGATAGTAAAGCTATCCCATTTTACAACAGTTCAGGATTTGGTCCTTCAATTTTAATCCAAAATAGAAATTTACATTCCTTAAAGAACTGTTATTGGGTCTCTTGAAGCAGATATTTAACAGCATTCTTTCAGAATGAATCTGAGTAACAGCAGATATTTTGAAGTTGCTTAACAATTCAACTGAATATACAGTTTTGTTTTTAAACAATCACTTTTATGTAAGTTGAATCAAATCAATGGAACAACAACCTAATTCTCCTGATTCCTCAAAAGGCAAAAAATCTGTTAAGTAAGCTCCTTCATAAGGCCCAATATTGCCCCAAATCTCAATTAGAAGCTCTGCTGTTCCTTCACTATTGCCGAGAGAAGAATGCTTCTAGGAGTTAATCTGAAAACCACCAATTCTTTTTGCCAATAACATCAAGTGGTAAAGTCTGGGTAGTTTAAGAATACCGGTAACTATTTTAGTTTTTCTATATCTATGCTTATCCCTGGTTATTTACGTGCTGCACAAAAGTAAGGAGTACAAAAGCCCAGAAACAGAACATGTTTTACTTTGTAAATTCCATCAGGGGAGAGGAGTATGACTGAGTATATGTTTTCTGTTTGTTTGTTTTGTTCAAAGAGCATTGATCCTTAAGGAAGTTTTCTTAAAAGGTTTGTTTTTCACCTTAATCTGAATACCATTAAATCAGAGCTCAGTCTAATTTTTTCTGCCAGGGTCTTCCACAGGCGGGATATTGCTGTCAATTATGCTTTGTGACCTGTAGTTAGAACTGAGGTATAAATGCTGAATTATTATTGTGGAGGATAGCTGGGAACCGCTGAAGATAAGGTTGGTCCTGTGAAGTAGCCAGGTCCCAAACACTTAAGTGGCCTTGTAGAAAAGGACTTTCAAGTTCTATTCTAAAGTGGTTGATGTAGTATACCCACGTTGGCCTCTAGCATAAGGTGTGCAGCTGCAAGCCATACCACCAGCTCCAATCTTTCTCCAGTGTTTATGGCCAAGCTCAGGTAGAGTTAATTGCAATAATTCCACCTGGAAATGTGGAAAATAGAGATGATAATGGCTATTTCCTCATAAAAGAAAAAAATCCACAAATCTAGAGTCACCCACTCATTTTGCTTAAACCATCAATCAATTTTAACTTTTGGTCATCAGTGGCCTGGGAAAATTAAATTTAAACCATTAAAAAACCTTGGGATGAAAATCTCCCCATCCCATTACATCTCACACTTGACATACAGATCATCTATTGGCAAAAAATTCCCTCTTTTCTCTTTGCTTGGCAATACAGCTTTGCCTGTTCCCTCTTATTTGAGGAGCTAGCCATTGTAATCTATACTTTCAACATTCCTAGGTTGGACTATTGCAGTTCACTCTACCTGAACTTGGACACAAACACTGGAGAAAGAGGTCACGTGGATAGATCACCATCATCTACTTTAGAACAGGGTTGAAGGTCCCTGAAGAACTGCCTCTGTAATAGAAGCATGAGACTTAGGGAACAATACAGGTGAGTCAATGTGTTCATTTAGATGGAATTCTCTAACCACCTTTGGTCAGACCTTTGGGTGTGTTCTTAAGGATATGTTGTCCGGGAAAAAAAACTGTATAGACAGGATCAGCCATCAGAGCTTGAATCTCTCTTCTACCCTGCTTGCTGAGGTTATCACTACCAATTCAGAAGTTTTCAGAGACAAGTGCAACAGAGAATAGATAACCATAAGTTTGAAGGGAGAGCCCATGAACATTGAAAGAATCAGGATGAGATCTAAAGGGAAGAATCAGTTCCTTGATAGGTGGAAAAACTCTTATTAGGCATGTTAGAAACTTTATGATCAATAGGTGTGAAATGATAGATTGACCCTCTACAGATAGATGATGTGCCGAGAATGCTGCCAAGCATATTTTCACCGAGCTCAGTTCACTGTTTCAGTTCTAATAGGTGGTATAGACATATTGATACTGAAACTTCCTGAGATTTCCCCAAGATTGTTGGCGACACCAGAGAGAAAATCTTGTTCTTTTGAGGAAATTTTGAAAAGAGTAACCTTATCTTGAACAGAAAGATTTCTGGAGCCATGAGAATAACCTCTTTCTCACACCAGTAACAGCTTAGTTCTCACATAGATAAACTAATTCTAAAATCAGTCTGAGATAAGGGCTACTAGAAAGTTCAGCCACAGTTTTATATGATCTATTATTCTGATTAATCTTGATATGTGATTATACTCAGATGGAGAATCCAGTGTACCTATGGCACTAGGGCTGTTACCTACATTTTGCTGGTGCTTAGTTGTAGGATTCCAATCAGCCATTCTGGAGAAACTCTAATGTAGCTGATATTACTTTCTGATTATTATATTTGTTATTGCAGTAGCATTTAGCAGTCAGGGCCCCATTGCGCTGAGCACTGTACAAAGAAGCAATCCTTGCCCCAGAAAGATTTCCGCTTGCACTGGAAACATTACTTGACCAAATCAATGAATGAGATTTCCTGGTTGGGTTCTGTCTGGTTACAAAAATGTATCCAAGGCTAATGGAAAATTCCAGCTGAATTACACTTCTCTTCCAATGCCCGTGCTGTAAACCACAGATGTTCAAGATGAAGGAGTTCCTGATTCAAAAGGTATGTTGTTTTCTGCACGTGCAATGTGGAATACTTGGTTATCTGTCAAGTCCAAAGTGCCCTCTGGGCCAGGAGAAGACATTCCTTTCCCTCTTTTCTGTACTTTTATGTGAACTCTCTTGAAAGGCAGAAGATTCTTCTCTGCCCAGTATATTGTTTCCACTGCCGTTTAAAAGCTTTAACCTCTGGTATGACCCTGAATTTTGGAATGGATATAAAAACTCATGCCTCATGCCTAAATAAATCTATAACAGGAGGTAGGAGGAGACTTCCCTGTGAGCACCATAATTACCCCCTTTGTAGTTTTTTGCACCTTCTGCTGAGGTTTGGTTCTGGGTTGGCTATCAGCATTTTGCTAGTACTTAGCTGTCCACAAAGGAGCATTTGGATGTGATCTGGGAATGACACCTAATTTTGCATTGCATCAGGAGTATAGTTCCATGACCTCAGAAGGAACTTCTGCACTGCATTTTGAGAAGCCCACTCAGGCAATGAAGGCAATGTCTGGCACCAGCAATCCTAGCAATTGGAGATAATTAGCTATAGATGACAACTGCTAGGAAATGAATAATACAATGAAGTTCTGGATCTTTGGCAAAATATGACCAGAGCTATGTCTGTTTTGATTCTGGGGGACAACCATTCTCTGTATTGGGTTCAGAAAGTTCTTGATGTTTGATCAAATGGTGAGCATGAATTCCTTTCAGCAGTTGCCCAGTTATAAATGAATGTGTTTCTCTGAGCAGGGTACTAATTGGCATGTTGCCTGTGCATGGGAATATGTGCTTAACTTGCAACATGAGCAAGTCCTGTGATTACCAGACCTTTCTTAAAACTCTGGGTATGGAGGAGCATCCAACATTTCCAGGTGGTCTTCCAGTCAAATACTAACCAGGATCCCAACCCTGCTTAGCTTCCCACAGCAGACAAGTTCTGGTGCGTTCAGCTTGATATGGCTGCAGACACAGAGCAGAAGAAAGAGTCTTGTATTGGAATTGTGAGCAAACATACACACACACTGATTTTGTCTTGGTCATGCTGATACTTTTGTTGACTTGGAGGAAAGTTTATGTAGCTTTTCATGTAAGCCTTTGTTCCAGATTTTGTCCTCCAGGGTTATAATCCCGTCTTGGACACCCTTGGTGTTGGTAATGACTAACACATTGCTATGCTGGCTTTTATAGTGAGAGTTGAGACAGTTTACTATCTCAGCTTACTAGATGTCTGTGGGATCCTGCAAGGTTGCCTGTCCGCTACCCTGGGCCAGCTAGCACCCATGTACGTACTGTAAGAGCAACCTAGTACCTCTCTGTGCTTTCCTCATTAATTCAGGAGTCATACTGAGCATGGGAAGGGATTTCTCACTTTTCTCTCTGTAATCTCATGATGGTGTAGCTTCACAGGGAATGGAATCCTCATGTTTTTCATTTCTGGTCTCAGAGATCCTGAAGTGCTCCTTTTGCTTTATGTGAAGCCTGCCTGTGGAGCAGGGGAGGGATGAAGAGAGAAAAAAACCCTTCCTACCTTTCAGATTCTGAGCCCCTTTCCTTAGCAGAACAAGGGTTTACGGTTGATGATCAGATGGTACAGATCCTATTCCACTGTTACGTAATCTGAAATCCCTTTCATTGCAAAGGGAGATACTTGGGTGCAAGCCAGACAGACACAATTCCAATTATTTTGCACCCTGAATAAGAGCTTCACAGCAAGGGCAGACTTCTCCGCATGCCCAGACATGCAGAAGGTGTGGGAGGGGCTGTGAGCTTGATACAGAGCACTGTGAGAGCTTCTGTGCAGACAAAACTCCAGGAAACACTCCCTCCAAGAGGGGGAAGGCAGAGAAGGGGTTTAACCTCTGATTTTAACCCCACACGTTCATTAACGATACTAACTGCTGCCTTGAAAAGATGATGCAAATCCCAGAGACTTCAGGTCCCAAAATGTCAAAAGAAAGCAAGACTTACCCAAGAGCATCATAAAAATCTCAAATCATTGTGTGTGGAAGGGGAACTGGGGAACTGTGTAGCAGCCTGTCTTCTTTCCTCAGAGATGAGGACCCATTCCAGTATCTGGGAGAGGAGGACTTTTTGATCCTTTTGTGTGGTGGGGAGGGATTTTCCCCATCCAGCCTGGGTGTGTTGTGGGAATTACCCGCTGAGCTGTCTGGATAGCATCTTCCTTGTCCTTAGACTCTTTCCCCCAAAGGCTCAGAAGCTCCTGATAGGGCTTTTTTGCACTGGCATGGTTGCTCCTCAGGGCAGGGTGTGAACTGGGTATGCTGGTCCAACTCTGAGCTCCATACCCTGGCAGCATTAGAGTCAGCTGGCTGTGAATTGACAGGACATAATTCACCCTCTGTTGCCTCACATGTGGAACAAAACTTAGATTTGGCCTGGTGTTTGTGGGACAACTCTACCATTTTTGAGAAGGGGCAGAGGAATCCTGGAGGGGAGGCATTGAAGTGCTTGATCTGGGTGATGGAAACCACTACACTGACACATACCCGATCCAGCGGACGAGGAAAAAATATTATATGATGCTTCCACAGAAAAATGAATAAAAATAATGTTATAAAACAAAATTGTCTGGATAAATTGAAATGCCAACTTGTTCCACTGCTGGAGGAAGAAAATCTGGTGGCCTTAGTTGAAAGGCAGACCTTAGTCCTTGAGTCCCTAGCAACCACACTGGACTGCCTCCAGATTCCATAGGTGGGGAAGCGGGTTCACCATGAGTGAAGAATGAGGAGAGTGGCTCTGCAACAGAAAGTGAATTAAAGGAGCAGGCTTCTCAGCTGGACTTTTATGGTCTCCTGATACCCAAGAAGTTGTGAAACGTTCCTGCTGATATGGCCAGGTTATCCATAAAGGATGGAGGACAATGAAAGGATTCTATGTAAAAGTACCCAGGAATCCTGAGAGACCCTGGAGATGAAGTTCTTAATGCAGCATAAGGGTGAATGTGACCCCCCACAAGAAACCACAACTCCTTTGTCTGGAGAACTATTCCAGGCCTGCAAGCCCACCCACATGGCAGAGAGGCTGACCCAAAAGCCCTGAGAAGTGAAATTCAATCAGGAAATGCAGTTATATTTCCCAGGACTGAGGAAGGGCCCCTCAACTTGATCCCTCTAGTACAGAACGTAAGGTGGAAGCACATACAGAAAGTAAAAGTGTGTTGGCACTGAGAAACCTGTGGCAACTCCAAAGAAAGGGTGGTAGATCTTATAGATTGTTGTCACTGGAAAGATTGGAGGTACCTTTGGTTTGAAAAAAACACAACCAAGGTCTCTGATCTGCTTATGGCAATGTTTTACTTCCTCCTCTGCAATGACACTGAGACCTACTCTCAGTTGCATTTCTTATCCTTATGCTTTAGACATAAGAACAACAGAAGAGCAGAACCAAGGCTTTTATAAACATCAGGTGTCACTGAGTTTCCAGTAAGGAACCCACCTAGCCGGTGACTTGCCAGTTGCTGAGCCAGTCTCCAGTACTGAAAATATGCTTGAATACTTTCTTGCCCAGGAGGAAGCACCATCAAAGTCCCTCACAGTGAAGGTGCCACTGTCCTGACACACTGAAATGATGAAGCTGGTATACTCTGCAATGGAGCAAGTCTGAAACCAAACTCCAAATATTCCTCTCCAATTTGAAACTGAATTAAGGTAGCAATCCCATCATCCAGGACTTGTGTTTCCAAATAGGCAAAATATTGTTTCACAGTTCCTCCCTCTCACCTCCAATCTTCTAAGGAACACAGAAAACATCCATCCTGTGCTGTACTCTTATACACTGATTTTCCAGCAGGTACGGAAGCCCAGGTCTCTCCCTGAATTTGGCTCATTTTCTAAATGAGTGATTTAATAAAAATGTAATATAGATGCAACTAAAAAGGTCATATCCTACATTAAAAATAGTTAAATTAAATTACACGTTATTCTTTGAGGTGGACCAAACTGCTTTAGATCCAGTTAAGTGTTTTCAAACATTGCAGCTGGTAATGGGTAGTTAGATCAATTTGCTACCGAACTTTTGTTAATATTTTCCTGTAGCATTTGCTGTTATGTTTATTCAGATCATTGTCAGAGGTACTGTCAGAAAAAAGGAATAGCTGTGATACCATACCTGAGAAGACTACATTCCAGAAGCACTATTTCTAGTAATTAGGACACATCATAGTGCTTCATTACTTTGTACCCAGTGTTCATGGGTACCTTGCAGGTATGGTACCTGCAAATAGTGAATATTACCATTGTAACACAACACTCATTTTCAATGACTGTAAAGAGTAATCTATAATTTTTTTAAAGTTTTATCATAGAAGATAGTAAGTCTGACATCAGCTTGGGAAACACAATATGCCCCTTTTGATGAACTTTCATATACAGGAAGATGACTGAAAGGATGCTGAAAGTTATGAAAAATCATAATTGATACATTGTAGAAACATGTAAAATGCATTTAAAATTGCTTCTCTCTCTATCGCATTATTATGATTTAGAGTCCATTATCTGACAATAGCTAGAGCTGGAAACAAGTGCTATATCCCATGGGAAAAATGGAATTTCTAGATTTTTTTTCCTTTTAATAGCCCTCAACATCCGAGAGATATTAGAGCTTTTACTTATCACTGGTCCAGGATTTGACATTTCTTCAATTTGCAGTTAATATAATCTGAGGCAGAAATTTCACATTCTAGGGGGTATCATGGTTTGGGGTTCAATCCAGTGGGGTCTTGTGTCCCTTCTTACCCTGTAACCTGAGTGGCTCACAATGCTTTGCTACTATAGCTCCCAGCCCAGAAGGCTCACATTCAGCAACAAGCGAGCAGGTCACATCCAAGTGTCTGTGTGCTATACAGCCACCCCTAGTTCAGCAGCTCTGACCCTAGCAGCCTGTCTACTGCCCTACAGCCCCACCTTGGCTTCCATCAGCCTTAATTACAACCAGCCAGGTGACCCCAACACACTCCCAGTCCTGAATTTTCCCAAAACCACGTGCTTGCAATGCCCAGCCTTTCCCTGGACAGTTCAGAGAAATAATAAGGTTTGCTTGTTCCTTTAAAGAGACAAAAGCACAAATTAGCTTATTAACTTAACTTGGTTAAATACACTTCCTTTTCCTGAAAATAGAGCATTGAGTTGTTTTATAGTAAAAATAAAACAAATTTTATTAACAGGACATAGATTAAATGATGCAAAGTAAAGTGAATAAAATTGGAAAAGGTTACAAGTAAATCAAAGGGAAACATGCATCTAAAAGTCTAAAGCTTAATCTATCAAGGTATAGGCTTTGTTCAGAACGGCTTCTCACCCAACTTCCTTCTTCCAAGCTATTGCTGACATTTCCTCAGTCAGGACCTTCCACAGAAGTACAAGGCATTGGCTCTCCTTCTCTTTCAAGGTGAAAGATCTTTGGCTAAGCAGGTTTCTCTCCTATATTTATTTCCCAGAGATTCAACTCTTCCTTGGTTTAAGGACCTATCTTTCTCAGTTTGGGAGAGCTCTGGTCCCTTGTGTCTGTCTAGTGACTGATGCCAAATATGGCTTCTGTCATTGCTTATATCTTCCAAAGTTCAATTATCTTGTTTCAAAAGGCAGGATGACCTCATGCTGTTTTTCCCTTCCTGTGGGCTTCCCATCTCCCTATATGTAAATGAGGCTTCCATTGTTTTGATTCCACCATGCTTAATTTGCATAGGAAACAGGTAAATAGCTGTGAAATTCCCTCCAGCCTAGGAGAGACCTGTTTCTCCCTTTGTTTGGACACAGACTATGGAGACTAATATCAATATAATTCCTTATATAGTGTTGATACATACATTTTACAATGATATTAATCACCAGTGTGTCGCTGACTTTCATAAAACATCTCACTCAATAGATGTTTATATTACAGTAATAGTGTATACCATCAGCTGCTTCAACTGCTTATCACTTGAGGTTCAGGCTCCTTGTGTATATAGTTCAAAAAAAGTCTCTCTTCCCTGCTGGGGTGTAGATGCTAAGCTGTCTCATCCTCCGCTTATTAGCTTGATAGCTTTGTTTACTTTATATGTAAATGGACCTTCATTGTCCCTGCCTGAAGACTGGGCTGGCCAGAGAAGCAATCATATTCCTTTGTCTAGGACAGACCTGTTAACCAAATCCCCCTGACGTGCCTGGTTTAAATACTTTTTAGTCATAATTGCAACATATATCCATAACCCTTAATACATATCACATATATACATGACACAAGACTACTAATGATCAGTTAATTATTAGTTTTCCAATGACATATTACCTAACGCCTTCTAGATACAGATTATAACGATAGTAAGGTGGGGTACGCTGAATTGGTCAGGCCAGTTAAACTCATTACTTGATGCCAGTGAGCTGCTTGCCCTCTGGCACTAGGATGCTCTTAGGGTCACACAGGAAAATATTCAAAAACTCTTATTATTGCAGATTGTTACGTAAACAAATGGGAGCTGTTTGAAAGCTGCTCAGAGGTTTGAAAAGTTAGAAGTCCCTCTGGAGATTCGTGCAGGTGAGGTGGTAAAAAGTGCAAGATATAAATATGATGTCATGCGGTTCCACTATTTATCATATAGATATAATCTCTAAATATGTTATCCAAGATATTATTACAGACTTATTATTTGCGACTCCACAATTAAGGTTGTGTTGAATTTTCCACTTAAAGCAGGATTAAAATCCCTTGGTTCAACACTTTAATGGCTGAATTTAGTCTTTAAATTTAGCACAATAACTTTTCTGAAGGCAACTGAATGTACTGTGCTTTTTAAAATATATATATATATATATATATATATATATATATATATATATATATACACACACAACAACTTTTGCAGAGGAAACAAAAATATTTTCTTTCTGAAATGTTGCCCTCATGATATTATGGTAGTTTACCTCCTTCTTGTTAAACAATGAGTCACACAAGCTCTAAACTTCATACACAAATATATTTTCATAGCACCTCAGGTATGTTACTTTCAAATTTTATATTTAAACACAAATCATTCTTCTCTTCATATGTCCTAAGATAACTGATCTCCACAAAGAATAGCTGATGTTACTTCAAAGTTGTGCTGTGGTTTGGTGAACTCCTTCAGGTGTGCACCACTTTCATTAGTATTAACATTTCGCTGTAAGTAAAGCTGCAAATATACAGTAAAACGGCAACTGACTTACCTGACTGGCTGTGCAGTTTGACAAGCAGGTCTTGTTATCTGCAGCAAGGTAAAAATTAGTGGGACAGGCACAAGTGTGTGTTTTGCCAGGAGCTAAGAGACACAAGTGACTGCAGCCACCATTATTTATCATACACAAATGTTTAGACACTGTGAATGAAAAAGAAAAAAGAATATTAAAACCTATCAACCAACATGCTGATTCGCAGGGGAAAACCCCCAAACAAATAAAAAACAACACAGGCAACTTTCTCTTCCCTTTAGGGAAGCTTCTAGTAATATAAACCTGTTACCTCAGCATACTTTAAATCTCTTTTATGGTAAAAGGGGAAGTAAAATGCAATAGGTACAAATTACATTATTTTTACAATGTCGTAGTTTATAAAAAAAAGCATTCCTTAAAAACAAAAACAATGAAAAAATCACTTTTTTAGCCATCGGTCTTTCAAATTGTCTTATTAAGGAGCACAAGAATTTTGTATGAGGCAAATTAATTCACTAATAAAAATGAAGATTTGAATGCTGAAACAATGAGAGAAAGCACTAACCTTTTACAATGGTGCTGCTAATTTGCTAATCTAGACCAGCTGCCAAATTTTATTTAACTAGAACTGTAATACACGGACGGTAGAGGATCAGAGAGTTATAAAACTGTCCTCCTTCTGTAGGTTTTTTGGCCCAACTATTGTTTAAATAACTCAAGGGCTTGTTAGACACCAGTATTTCTTTAAAATGTTAACTCTCCTGGTTTTGTAATAATAATATTGAAAGCTTTGCTAATACTTTATTTCTCCTTTGCTGGACTGATTTTATCACCTTTGTAACATAATATCATTTTAATAATTCAGTTGATCTAGTCAATAAGCTGTTCTTTAATCATTTCAACTTGATATTTAGTTACTTAAGAAATCTACCAAAACCATTCTACAAATACTTATAATTATTGCATAAAAATGCCCAATCCTAATACAAAAAAACCAAACCAGAATAAAAATAAATAAAACATCAGTGAATTCAGAAATTAGATGTTTGTGAAATATGCTGATGTGCTGTCTGAAAAGCATGGATAGAATAATTACCATCAGGTTGTCTATAAGAATGATACACCTGGATATCTGTTATGGCATGCCATGAGTTAATCAGTGATATTCTGTCTGCTCCAGAGGTTTTGTGGGCACGGCTCAGTGACTTGGTTTTCCCATCTGTCCAGTAGATGTAGTCTTCAAACAATGTTAGTGCAATCACCCCTGGAATATCTTGATTTGGGACTGTAATAGGAGATGGTAAGATTAAAGTTCAGTCTTGGAAGACTGCCAGTTAAAATATTCCATACTGTATGGGCTGACTGATACAACCACTATATAACTGCTTGTAAATAACTGCCTTGACAATCTGTCAAGCCTGGAGGGTATTTTACTACCAGTTAAAATAATGCAGGATTGGGTGCAACAGCTCTGCTTGCATATATTTAGTTGGCCCAACCACTGCAAAGAAAATGAACGAATTTCAGTTAACAAATAACTACATCCAGATTCTAAACAAATTACATGTTAAATTTTAATAAAGTAGTTAGCACATATATTTAAGTTAATTTACTCTGCTAAAGGTCATTATTTTGATTTTTAAGGGACTACAACTTATTAAACCATAACCAAGATGCACCTTTAGATGTACTGTATTTTAACACCATTAAAAGCTATTGAAGTCACTTCTTTATGGTGACATATTACAGCTCACAAGATAAACTAAAAAACAGCTTTTCTGCTAACAGAAATGCAACAATGGTTAAAGGCTTACTGCTGTATATATTTACTTTTTAATACCGTACAATACATATCACAGGTGAAAATAGACAATAACTTTTATTCTAACTCCCAGAATAGAAATCCTAACTGGGTTAGGGGTTCTCAGTTTTTCATGTGAAAAATCTACATCATTCAGAGCAAATGAATTGTTAAAGTACATTATGTAGTGATACCACTGTTACAGTGCAGAAATACGTTTTTCTTATACTTTATAAGATTTAAGTATAACTTCAGTAGTATGTTACTCCATGAGTTCTCTCATTGAAACCACTGGAAGCACTTGTGGTGTAGCATACTATGAACACCCATAAGGACAGCAGAATATGGCCCACATTGTTCTGAATGAGCTTAACAAACACTGAACAAGCATTGTTAACATTCACTTTTGTAAAATTAAACAAACCCAGGTTGTTCAGGTAAATATGCATTTTTTATAGGTTTACTTACTTGCCTACTGTAGCTTAAAAAAAGAAAAATCAATCTGTTTAAAAAACCTTATGACAAAACATCCCGAGCTTTGAAGAAATAGTCTAGTAATGATACCATGAGATTTAAGAACTTCTGGAAAAATTATAAAACATGTAATTATGATGAGGAAATGGCAGACAGATGTTGTTATGTTTGAGGTTATTTTGAAAGGACAATACTGAATGCATGAATCTGACCAACTGTCCTGAACTAGATGGTCAAAAAGGAAATTAGCAGTATGAAATGGATATTTTCAAGTTACTTAAAACTACTGTTGTACAGTAAAACCTGGAGACAGGTGATGTTTTTTTTCTTAGAAACTGCATGCACCTGGTATGCATAGTTGACAAGTTGGCCCAATTACAAGAAAACTGTAAAAAAAATAACGTCAACTATCACCCACAGATATTCAGTTGATGAATAAACCTTGAAAAAAAATAGAAACATTGCGTGGGCTGAAGTTTAACAGGTGCTTATTATACATTTCAAAGTCAATTCCAAAACTTTCAACATTGCCTAGAACTCCTCCAGTAATTTTTTTTTGCATGTTAGCATTGGTTCAGATGGAATAAAACATACACACAGAGAGCACCTACACATTCCTACTGTAAGATTTGGTTTTTTTAAACTTTTGAGTTGTATTCAGGCAGAAGATTTATGTTATGGCACTTAGAATTGGTGTTAAAATGCAGGTTTAGGTGGTGGGGAATTTTCATCTGAACACATCAGAACCCTTGTGCCACATATATAATAGAAGCTGGTATTCACTTTATATACTATCATTTAATATATTCATGAGCATAACATCAAATTCCACCATGCCTTGTACAAGCATTGTTATGTCATTCATTCTGCAGTGAATAAGTATATCTTCCAGTTGCTCAAAACATTTTTTATGCTAAACCTAGTGTGTCTTGTTTGGCAGATATGGCATGTAAAACACTATTATTCATAACTGTCAAGTCAAATGATGGATGCTTTTGTTTGGAATTAGGAGTCTTTCTACAAAATGCCACATAGATCTTTAAGGGTCATTTTTAATATTTAGAAATTGTATCTGACATGGCTTTTGCTACCTTTTCCCTTAGCAACGTTTGTTGTGGTACAATTTTAAAAAGCTGTAATAATCTTTTGAACCGGAGATTCTTTCCTGCTTGTCTGCTCTATGTATGGTATGTAAGTACTGACAACAATAAAGCATCACTAAAATAGTGAATGTATTTGCATTGCAGAAGGTGAGTTAAATTAGAATTCTAACTTGGGGTATTTCACTTACAGCTATTAAAAGTATGAGTTACCATTAACATAAAATTTATTTCCCAAAAAGGAATTCATTTAAAATACAAAAGTAACAATAATTTAGTTAAAATGGAAAATGTGTTACCGAGTTTTCTGGGGCTGACCTGTCTCCTAGTAGGAGAATTGGAATTTGTGCCCCTCTTTCTGGAAATATCAGAGGACATTCAGACTTATCCCTGGGGCTTCTTTCATGGCTTAACCAAGCCCTTTCCAAAGTACCTCCCAGTTACTAAACCTGAGATTTTCAAAGTCATTCTTAGAAAGTTTGAACACCCAGCTCCCATTAATTTTAATGAGAATTAGAAGTTCAAATTCTTTATGTAACCTTGAAAATCTCAGCATAAATATTTATTAGTTGACTAAATATAAATATCTTACCTTACTTCACTGTTAAATACAAGCATGGGCACTAAAGAAATGATTGTAAAAATGCCCAAAGGACTTAGTTTGAACGGGAAGAATTAGGGGAAAGGTCAATCTGTGAAGGAAATCATGATGTAACAAATGTTCTATTCTGGATTCTGACATCTTCCTGAGTCTGAGACATCTTAGTTATAGCAAGAAATAAGAAAAATAGTCAAAACTGTGGGTGAAGGGTGAACAAAGAATGTTTCTTCTTCGCTAAAGTTAGTATCTCAATCTATTTGGTCATCACTTCTTGGAGCACCTTTCTGCCAAAGAATGCTTCTGCAGAGTATAAGTCAGGCCTGTAGATCTTTACAAAATGTTGATTCATGACAAGATGACAATTTTCCATTTGTTTTGTGGTGGCTGATTCACTTTCTGCCCAGGATGCTACTACAGACTGTGTTGACCAAAATAAGTCTCTTAAGCTGAATATCTTTCAGTGATAGAGCATTTGATTCATTTTTTTACATAGAGGATTTGAATGCCTTCAGGCAAAGATATTTAGGGTGGAAGGCAATAAATAAAGGTTTTCTTAAACATGCATGTACTCTGTGCCTCCTCATACTCTCATATGAGGGTGTACAAGACAGGGCAGCTGCGACCCTTCCTCAGCTCCTTTATAGTTCAAAGCCAATGCTGTTGAGGACTCAGAAGTGTGGGGACGGATCATGGAAACCACACAGATCACAACATCTCAAAGAGTCACAGTGACTGTATTCGTAAAAAGAAAAAAGAAAAGGAGTACTTGTGGCACCTTAGAGACTAACCAGTTTATTTGAGCATGAGCTTTCGTGAGCTACAGCTCACTTCATCAGATGACTGTATTGTAGTTAATTGTTCTTTCTTCTTCAAGTATATATCAGGATGGGTCCCACTGTCATGACTGGGAAGCAGTATCTTCCCTGAACAGCTGGAGTGAGGAATTTCAGCTGTATTTGTCAAACAGAGATTGAAGTACTGTTGTCCCGAAATTGGTATCTGACTTAGTTGCCATGTCAAGTGCATAATGTTTAACTGAGTTAGTGGGTTGCTCCGTGTAGCTGTCTTGCAATTCTCGGAAAGAGACATGTTTCTGAAGTAGGCAGATGATTCCACCTGTTCACTTGTGCAGTGACATTGACATTCAGAGGCAGTGGCTTGCCAGCCAGTTGATAGCAGCTGGAAATACACTGTGAAACCCACATTGAAATTCTCTGTGATGAGTTAGCTTAGTTTTTCAGTGCACTGGATATGGCCACAACGAGGCCTGAAAGGCTTGGTGCTGCTGAGGTAATAGAGCAAGGCTTTGTAGATGTCCGAAATATGCAGCTGCAACTTCTTCTCTTCCAGCATCAAGTACAAGGTTTGGGGAAAGATTTTCATTACCTCCTTGTCCCTGTGGAAGGATGTGGAAGGCAGCCTGGCCATAATAGCGAGGATCTTACTGATTCTGCATGCTGAGATAAAAGCCATGAGAAAGACTATCTTGATAGTAAGGTGATGTCAACAAGAAGCTCCATAAGTTTTAGAAGAACAATATTGAGTGGTAGTCAGGTCCCCCTTACTGGAGGTCAAATATACAGAAGGCCTTGAGGAATTTCAATGCCACAGGATGTGAGAAGACCAGGTATGACTGTACTGGGGCATGGCATGCAAATATTGAAGCAAGGTGAATTTAGCTGAGTTAAATGGTAACATTGTGTGTTTCAGGATTATATATAGACCAACATCTTCAGTATCAGGGCCTCCACTGGCTCACTATTATTTTGAATTGCCCTTATGGAAAATCTTTTCCATTTCAAGGAACATGTCTTCCTAGTGAAATGTTTCCTGTTTACAGATTTTTAGAACTTGTAGGGAACAGACTCCATCAGTCAGCGCTCAGCCAACCAACATCTAAGCCACAGATGCAACAACTGTGAGTCTGAGTGCAGTATCTTTGTGATTCTGGGATATTATGTCTGGAAAGGATGGAAGATTTATGCGAGGCTGCTTGGACATCTAACAAGTCCGACAGTCAAAATTGTCTTGGTCAGTGTGGAGCTATCATGATGACTGAAGCCCTGTCTAGTTCGATCTTGGATGTTTTTTGTGGGGACCAGGAGAATTAGAGGGAAAGCATATAGCAGTCCATGAGACTATAGACAGGGGAAAGGCATCCTCAGAGAGCCTGGGCTCATGTCTCCTCTGAAGCAGTACTTAGTATTATCTTCTGTGGTGAACAAGTCTGTGATGAGAGTTCCGCACTGATGGAATGCTAGTTTTGGAGGGTTATCCACAGCAACTACTTGTGGTGGCTATCACACTTCAGGAAGTCTGCTGGGTCATTGCCGACTCCTGGAAGGTGTAGAACCATGCTGATACAATGGAACTCGATGGTTTATTGGTAAAGAGGGGATGACTGAGCCACTCATTATTTTAGTGCATTGCTGACATGTTGTTTGTCAGGATTTCTGTCCCATGCAGAGGGAGAGGGGGTAGCCAAAAACTAATCACTCCTGTTTTGTGACACTGGGATATTATCCTACATACAGCCAGAGAATCCTTAGGTAACCCTTGAGGGCACTTTAAGCACCTGTGTGCTACTGGAGTAACAAATTTGATCTGTTTCTGGTACATGCTCTAACAGAGGTAGAATCTAAATGTCTCAGGTTGGGTGAAAGTTTAGTGTCCAGATATAATTTAACTGATTTTTAATTCAACAAAAATATTATCTGCCTGATTTGTAAAATGCATTACCATAACTATTAATGAAAGCGGAGAGACTAATCTCCAAATTACTATTCTGAATCCTGGAATATTGTTAAATTCCCCAAACAATGTACTCTAGTCTTTACATATTCCTTTCCATTCAGTAAATGGTCATTCTGCACATACATATATGAGAGAGAGAGAGGACCCCCATATGGTTATTGATGTGTGTGTGTGTCACCATCTTAACAGTGTTTCAGCATTGTTTCTATATAGTTGTGACAAAAGTGATACAAATGAAATTGTTACATTTATTTCAGTGAAGTGACTGAAATGCTATCAGTGTGTGTGTGGGAGGGGGAGGGTTCAACAGTTATTATATCTGTATTTAGCAAGTAGTTTTGAGGTATACCTTAACTATCCTTGCCACTTCCTGTCACAAGGACAAATATCATCTTTATTTGTAAAAACAAGACTGGATACTCATTTTGTTTAGTCAGATCTGTAAACACCTGCCATGAATTGATTTTCACTGGCCCCCTAAGCCATGTGACTGATAGCCTTAACATAAGATTTTTATTGTGTTTGGAGAATGAAGTAGAGGTGAACACACAGCAATTTTAGGAACACATTCATGATTCTTCTATCATTTACACCAGAATAAATCAGGAGTGCCTCCACTAACATTAATGGAGCTACACTGGTGTAAAACCAGGCTGTTTGGGAAAGGCAGCAGAAAGAGAAATTGCTGTTATCTCATTGAAACCTGTAGCTCTCTGGATAGTCGCTTCTGCTTGAGTTCTGAAAGTGTATCTACTCCTATGACTTGTGAGCTTTGCTGCCGCTTTTGATACGAAAAAAAAAACCTGTTGAAGGGTGTCAATATTGTACTTCTGAATAAAATAGGAATTTTTCTCTTAAGGTGATATTCATCCCTGTGCAGAGGGGCAGATCAAGGTTATGCACCACATAAGTTCTGAAAACTCAGCTTAGTGGTACTTTTGCACATTGGCCTTGATCTGCCCTTCTGCATATTTCACCTCCAGTGAAAAACCCACTCCTGGAATCCATTCTCTCTTAACCACTCAAGACTGTGACTATACACTATTTAGCAGAATACTACAAAATGACATCCTCAATATAGACATATTAGGAAATGATTAAAAATGTTAAATTAGTTGTCTTTCAGTCTAAATTTAGGGGTTGCTACATTGTCATAATACACATTCCAAAATCTATCAACATTTACAATTTATCATAGCTTTGATGGATTATGAGTACATCCAAAAATTCAGAGTAAACTGTGTGTTCATAGGAAAAAATAAGATTCAAGAGTGGTAGAATATAATATAAAATCTCAATTTTCCCGTTATCCCTAATTTACAAGGTAGCTAAGTTAGTGTGCAGGATAAAATATTAATTACACTCCAGAGACTACATTTCAGAATACAGTTGACTGACTGCAGCAACTAAATTTTAATAATTTTAAAAACACCACTACTATGTCCAAACCCTGGAAACAGCCATAGGTACTAGGATGGCTCCACAATATTCCAACTTCTTCATAGGCCACTGCAAGAAAGAATTTCTGGAAAAATGTGACACAACAAATGACATATGTGAGATACAATGATATTTTTCTCCACTGTACCAACAACCTAAACTCCCCCATGGATTTCCACCACAACTTCAACAACCATTGTCCATCCATCAAATTCTCTCTAGAACACTCCCACAGCAGCATCAACGTCCTGGACACCACAATCAGCCGCAACAACAGACCCTCACAGACAACTATATACAAGAAACACACAAATCACCTCGCCTACCTTCACAGATCCAATAACCATCCCCAAACACACCAGAAAATCTGTTATCTTCTGCCAGGCTCAGATACCACAGCATATGTCCCAAGAAGAAAGTCCAGGATACACACCTTAACATACTTAAAACCACCTTCACCAAACAAGGACACTTCACCAGAGAAGTAGATTGCATCATGGCCACCCAAATACCCCAAGAGAACATCCTTCAATATCGAACCAAAAAACCCAAACCTATGACTACACACCCCTTGTTGGTACCACTCTAATGGAACCCATATGGGGTAACATTAAAAACAATTACTACGCATACTCAATGGGGATCACATCCTGAAAAAAAATTGCCTGAACCTCTTCTGGCCTTCAAATAATCTGCCCCCAAACTCAGCATGCTCATCATCAGAAGCAAGCTCACCACAGATGAGCACACACCTACTTAAAACAGCACCAGACCTTTCCATAACAATCGATTAAAAACCTGCAGACATATATTCACTGCTACAATGATCAATACCCCACAACACACCTTTCAAGATACATGAGTCCTACACATGCCTGTCACAACATGTGGGATACCTCAACCAATGCACTACTGTCCAAACAACAACTATATGGGTGAAACCAGACAATCACTATGCTCTCAAATGAACTCACACAGAAAAATGATTTTTTCACAAAATGATCATTCCGTATCTGACCTCTCAGTCTTAATTCTGAAAGGACACCTGCATAACACCTTCAAAAGATGAGCCTGACATCTTAAATTCATAACTTTGCTAGATGCGAAAAATCATGGACTAAATAAAGACAATGGATTCATGGCTCATTACAACAATCTGTAACTCACTAACCCTCCTTTGTCCTATGACTACAGAGATGTTAACTGCCCACATCACCTTGAATGGTCTCTTGCAACATGTGTTAACAGCTTATGCTTAACAGTCTGGTCCACCTTGAATTTAGCTGTGACACTCTGAGTACCTTTCCCAAACCTGAAGAACTCTCTCTTTTTCACCAGCAAAAGTTGGTTCAGTAAAAGATATTACTGCACCCACCTTCTCTTTTTGAAGCATCTAAAATACTTTTTTAAAAAATAATATTTTAAACTGAATTTTGTGCTTCTGAAGGGCAATGAATTGAGAGCTCTGGAAGCCAAAGTCCTCTTATTATCCTCAATACCAATCCAGGACAAGTGAGAACAGTGCCATCTTCACCGTACTTACTTATCTACGTGCATAAACCTAATCAGAAGTATCACAGGAAACATAACTTGCACTAACTGGTGGTTTTATCATCGGTCATAGCTCAATGTTCAAAAGCTGAATGAGCATGGAGACTCTCAATACTTTAAATAGACTGTTGTACATCCAGGTTAGAAAGGAAAGCATGTTTACAAGTGACAAGCATGGGCAAGCTTGTATTGCTACTGCCTACACTCTCCACAACATATGGACACCTAGAGAACGTCAGTCTCCAGAACTAAATTCAAGAGCATTGAATTAGAATGGATGCTCCATTCAACTGACTGTGGTGTAAAATGCAGTCTCCTGAGTGCAATATTGTTTTAATTTCAGTCCTTCATGCTTGATATTCACGATGAGTAACTGAAGTTCCTGATGGAGAGTCTCTTCTTCCAAACAGGTGCACATGTGATTAGACATTCCTGACACCCAATTTTTTAAGTGGAGTCTCTGGCTGTTGGAAACTCCATTATGCATGACCCCGGAGTCCCACTGTCATCTAAATGTATGGACAAGTTTTTTCACAATTTATAACACATCAGTGAATGAACTAAGGAAGACCTCACAGCCTTAAGTGTTTCAGATGGGCTCTTCACTGGTTGATAAGATCCATAACCAGACAATTCTTTTTATGCCAACCACTGGCTTTTTTTGGTACTAACCATTGTTTGAATGTGACATCAAGAAAGCTCCTATTGGCCAGGGTAGAACAAGAAAAATATATAAAACCAGAGGGTGTTTTTTCAATGGGATCATACTCCACGCTTATGCTGAATTAGCAGATTTGAACTTCTATTTGCTACATAGGCATGAGTGATGACAAAGTATCTAAAGCAGTGATATTCAGACTGAGGCAAGTCGCTCTTTAATGTGTCACTTGAAGCTCTGTGCAGCACATGATATTAAAGCATTTTATGATTTAATTATAAGCCAATGAACATAATTAACCAATCAGGATGCTTTTACTATGTTATTAACCAATTGTAGTTGATAAAATAATAATCCTTGGTCAGTCATTTTGCTGTAAATATAATTATAATATATATACATATATATAAAATGTTCTTACAGCAAAATGACTGACCAAGTATATATATAAACTAAATATTTCCCAGTCATACTATTTAAATATGAATACATAGTACTATAGTAAATGAAACAATGAATTCACTCTACCGTGGATCTTTTGGGTAATGTTGATCACTAATTTGGCTCCTGAACCTCTGAGTATCACTGATTAAAGCATCAGAGAAGACAATATTATGGACAATTAATGTGCTCTGGAAATTTTGACCATAAAGCAACTATATACTTTTAATGGACTTCTGCAGTATACTGTATTCATTGCCCTTCCGTGGCTTCTTGATCTGTGTTTTTCCTGGATTTGTGTAGCCTGGAAGGCTATAGACATTTTTTTGCTGCTTAGACTATAACAGGGTTAAAAAAAGAATTAGATAAATTCATGTAGGATAGGTCCATCAATGGCTATTAGTCGGGATAGGCAAGGCTGGTGTCCCTAACCTCTGTTTGCCAGAAGCTAAGAATATGAGACAGGGAAGGGATCACTTGATGATTACCTGTTCATTCCCTCTGGGGCACCTAGCATTGGCCCAGGGCTGGATTACCCAATTGGCAGACTAAGCACGTGCTTAGGGCACCAGCAAAAAAATTTGATATTTGATATTTCAAAAAAAGCATCGAAGTAGTCATCATGGGAAAAATCAGAACTTTGTTAGACTTCCTTACACTCCACTACACACTCTTCCTCCGTTTTTCTGTTCTCTTTTTATTACTTATCCCCACCTAAACCAGGGGGGTGTGCTACTAATGTAGATCGAAATAATGCGAGGAAATCAGATCCTGTCGTGTATAGCAATAATTTTTTGTTTTATTATTGATATATTCTTCTGAGTTATATGTACTTGATTCGTTTTTTTCTTATATACATAAAAATAGTATACATTGTGTAATTTTTTTTTTAAAGTTCAGATAACTGAGAAAAGGGGCAGATTGAAATGTAACCAACTGAGCGGAGCACAGAAACAAACTGGCAGAAGAAAAGAAACAAAATCTAGTGAAATTTTCCAAAATCTTCCAAAGCGGACATCATTTTTCAAAGCGAATCCATCAGAAGCAACATCTTCTCTCAGTAGCACAGACATCGTTCCAAAACCTGTAGGTGTTTCAGAGACTGACCCTTCTTCTATTGGTGAAACAAACACCATTCCAGAACATGTAGATGTGTCAGAGATTGTAACTGATCATCCTACTCCTGGTGGTAAAACAGACATTGTTCTAGAAGGTGTGGATGGGTCAGAGACTGAACCTGCTCATGCTGTAAATAATAGGAGAAAAGATCCTGGTATGTGGGTTGATTTATAACATTCCTCAATTTGAAAAGCCACACTGGTGAAGAAATGGCAAATCAACTACTGCATTATCTGTGCCAAGTTTACAAAATAGATTTCTCAAAGTGCAGAGGTCAATCTTATGACAACGCTGCCAACATGTCAGGGCGTTATCAAGGAATGCAGAAGAAGCTTTTAGAACAGAACAAATATGCCATATTCATACCATGTGCTCCACACTCTCTCAATCTTGTTGGTCGCAGTGCTGTTGATTGTAGTCCATTGGCAGTAAGTTTTTTCTCAACAGTCCAGTTACTTTATACATTTTTCTCTGCCTCAAAACACCAATGGGCAGTTCTTAAAACATATTTGGCCAATGATCGTGTGTTGAAATCTCTAATACTCGCTGGGAGGCACATGCAGTGGCAACAAGTGCAACTCTGGAGTCCTACTCAGAGATCGTGGATGCATTAGAAAGCATAGCTGAAGACTAATCACAAAAGGGAGAAACTATACGAGAGGCAGAAAACATTGCAAACAAGATGCGAGAACTAGACTTTGTACTCATGTTGACCATGTGGAATGAAATTTTACAACACTTTTACCACACAAGTCAAGCTCTCCAAAAAAAAAGAATCGGATTTGAAAACATGTGCAGACCTCTGTCAATCATTAGCAGACCACTTACACACTTTGAGGAATGATTTCGAAAGATTTGAAGACATATCAAAAGATATCCTACCTGACACTAATTACAAAGAAGCCTAGTCCCGCAAGCGAATCAGGAAAAAACAAGCAAATGATAGCAGTGCAACAGAAACAGCATTGAATCCTGGAGACAAATTTTGCGTATCTACTTACTACACTATAATTGATACACTTGAAGCTCATATGAAGAGGAGAGGTGAAGTGTACAAAGAAGTATCAAGTAGATTTACTTTTCGAAACGATATGGACTTATCTGACAAACAATATTCACAAGGTTCCCAAAAGCTAGTTGACTCATACCCTGTTGATTTGAACATGAATCTCTGTGGAGAAGTATGGCAGTTCCACTGTTATATGCATGCAAAATTTAATGAAATAGGAAAAATGAAATTCAGTCACATTGATCTTCATGACACAATATTGAAAGGCAGAATACAATGTGTATTTTCGAACGTAGAGATCACACTACGTATTTTTCTAACATTGATGATTACTAACTGCTCCGCAGAACGCTCTTTTTCTCAGCTGAAAAGAATAAAAAGCCTCAGAGAACAACAATGTGTCAGGACAGACCTGGTTCACTTTCCCTATTGTGCATGGAACCGGACATGTTTCGTCAAGTCAGCTTAGATGAACGTATCCATAATTTTGCAATCAGAAAATCTAGAAAGAAGCTATTTTAATTTCAGCATCCATGTAAGTTTTGCATCATTTCAAAAAATAAAATTTTATTTTATGGTATAGTATTGTTTTTATTTTGAATTACATATGGTGGGGGGGGCACCATAATCTTTTCAGTGCTTAAGGCCACTAAAGGTCTTAATCTGACCCTGCATTGGCCACTGTCTGAAGACAGGATACTGGGCTAGATGGACCTTTGGTCTGACATATTATGGCCACTCTTATGTTCTTATGTTATTGCCTTCAGAGAAAATATTATAATCAAATCAACTAACAACTGACCGTATCAACTGTTAATCAAATGAATAAATAAAATTTAAGCAATTCGCAAGTCATATCTAAACAAAAGCTGTGCTAATATGAAAACACAATTTAATATAAATATTTTTCCAGTGACACAAAGCTAAGACATGAGTGAAGTTGTAGCTATCAGACATTTCAGAAATGGCAGTTAATTTCAATTTATTTTACTGGTTGAGAAACGTTTCTGTAGTAGCTAAATTGTATTTTGCTTCTTTTCATTAATTTTTATTATGTTGTAAACAACAGAACATCAGCACTGTTTTCATATAATAGCCTATAAAATCTACAGTTTGCATGGAATGTGAATGACAAAAAATGAAGAAAAAGAATCATAATGCAATACTGAAATACTGATGTAGGCTTTTTGTTTTCTTTTTCCTCTCCAGCATTCTGTAAGCCTCCCAAGACCTCAATCAGTGACAGCTATTGATTTATCTGCATACACTGGTACAAAAAAAGTCTTTTCTTTCTTATTTTTTCCCCTTACAGTGAAACATACTCCCTTTTTCTATCTAACGTTTATTTCAAAACATTTGATAAAGATGCCCAATTGGCCATCCATTAGCAAGAGATTAACACCTTAATTAAACATAAAACTACATTAAAATAATATGAAGCATCATATCTAGACCAACAAATGCACGGATAGGAATTAAACAATTAGTTTTGGCCATAATGGAAACAAAATTAAAAAAAAATGAAATGTTTTCATTTTGATATTTATTTTAAAAAACACAAAAATGGGGTACACAAAAACCCAAAGCTAAACAAACAAAACAAAAAGTCAATCTGTTTTTCAGATTTTCCAGTTTAGTGGCAGAACAAAAAAAAAAAAGAAAAAGAAAAGAAATCAATTATCTTCGCTCCAGTAATTAATTCATAGACAAATTCACATGACAGACAACTTCTCTTTCAGAGATGTTATGGTCTGCCATTCCATAGCAATTTTATTTACTACATTTAATTTCTTGGTTATTAAAATATTTGCACCTGAGTACTCCAAATAACCTATTACTTAGGGATGAATGGCTTTCTATTACTATAAGAACTCGTACAAACCACACTATTTCTCCCAAATGAACAAATCCCAATTGTTTACAATTGGTTTAGTTTAAGGGCTGTTATGGTCAGAAAAGTGATGATGTATTACTCAACTGTGCACACTGTTCACTGTCTTACTCAACTAATTTGCTCCTTTTGAGGATTCAGAGTTCAATTTGTTAATTTTACTCCTTTTTACACCACTTTTCACAACTCATATACTGAGGAGAAAGTGAGTTAAATTCCATTACTGCTCCTGCACCACCAACAGCATTATCATCTCTGTTCCATCAGCAGAATCTTTATTATTAGTGAACTCAGACTGATAAAGAACCCAGTTTGATATTCAGATCCTAGTTCTTTTTATTTGTAAAGTGAACATAGTGGACGTAGAGTTATTGAGAGGCAATGAACACTGAATCCCACAATACCATTTTAGTCACTTTTTAGAGTATAACTGTGTTTAAGGCCTGGTCTACACTAGAAAATTAGGTTTAACTACATCAGTCAGGTTGTGAAAAATCCACACCACGAGCAGCATAGTTAAGCCATCCTAGGTCCTTGTGTACAGAGCTAGGTCGGTGGTAGAATTCTTCTATCAAGCTAGCTGTTGTCTCTTGGGGAGGTACATTACCTGTGCTGTCTGGAGAATCCCTCCCGTCAAAGTAGGTAATGTCTACACTGATATGCTATAGCAATGCATTTTAAGTGTAGACAAGTCCATAGAGACTCTAACTCAGATTTTTGTGACCCAGTTCCCCACCACAAGCTCCACTTCTAACTCTGATTGAGTGGCTTCCAGATTTCCTCTCTGCCAACAATGTCCATGCAACTCTCCCCCTCTTCTTATAGGCCACCCTTATCTCCTTACAGACCTACACAACCATCTCTGCTTCTCTGTTGGGTCCTGAACAAATCCTTTTGATGATTCCAAAATGCTAATTTCAAACCTCTGTATTATCATATATAATTTCATTTAAAGTAACTAAATGTAAATTGTTTTCAAAGATATTTTCATTAACTTATGTTTATGAACTAAATATGTGGCTGTAAAGTATACTGGGGAAAGGGTAGATTGTAATAATAAAAAGAAAAAAATACTTATTGTTGTAGTCCAACTAAATTTTATTTATAAGAGTTTTGTAGAATGTTTTATTATTGATTTTGTAAGGCTAGAGACTTTCAGTGATTAATATTTTATAGATTAGTCAATATTTTACTACATTTAAAATCTTATCTTAAAAATAAAAAACCCAAATCCTGCTTAATGCGCATAACAAATTGTTTAATCACAGTAACTAAAACCTTGATTCCTAAATATATATGTGTATGTATGTATGTATTAACTAATATTGAAGACTGAAATTAGCATTTTGGAATGTAATTTGAAACTTGAAAAGGTTGCAATTAAAATGTTTCTATTTAATCATTTTAATACCTATAAAACACACACTCCCATTAGGGAACTGAGATTTGAATTGCACAGTAAAATATATTTCCAGACAAAAAACTTTGTTAAAATGAGATTAAGATTCAGATTACATCTCAGTAATCTGAACATTAAAAAAAATAGAAAAAAATGTCAATTTTTCCCCCAAACAAGCACTATAAATCAAGAAATTCAAAGATAAGATGAAATCAAAAAATTAAAATAAAAAAACCCTCTAAACATGTTAAGGTATAGAAATGCAGTTATGGCACCTAAAGTAGCTAAAATAACTTAGAGTGGAGGAGGAAATGAAAAATGAATCTGTCTTTAAAAATTATTTAAAATAAAATCTAGGACTACAAACATTTAAATGACTTATACCTAAATGTATGGTTACCATATGATGTTTACACTTATGTTACCTACTTTCAACCTTAACTATAGCTTAAATAGGTTTTGTAGGGAATTTCTTTTTTCGCTTTAGAATTATTTAAAAAATTATGCATGAACACTGTACAAAAGAATGATATCGTTAACGGACTGAAGATAATTCATACCATTTTTAAAGTAATTTTTAAGGCCATATTCAAGTACTATGCTAGTGAAGAACAAAGTAGCCTGAATCAGCAGAAACCAATTGGAGCATAATGGTGAATCTGGCCCTTAATTAGTTAGCATACAGCTATGTAACTTTTAAGAGTGACTGGTGTTGGTCATGTAATGTACCAGTTTGAACCCTTGATAAATTTATATAGTCTTGACAGTAACTCAATTAAAATAATAAGATTGCAGCACGCAAATTAGCTTGGGAGGAGGAGTAATTGTTGGTTGAGTTTTCTGAAGCCACAATAACCCCCTTAAAAGTGACCTAAACTATTAACCTAGGCCTATGATCACAACAGATCCAACACTCAATAACAATTTAGTGTCATTACAACATAAATTTAAAAAATCATCTACGCAGCAGATTTCAATTAATTTTAACTGTATGGAAAATGTGTGAGTGAGTATATATAAAATTAAAGAAACTATGCTAAAATAACATTAAGGTTTCAAAGTCAAGCACTCATAAGTTAGGAAATGCTAGAATGTATAACTTTATCCAGACCCTGTTTGTGTATGCACTATGATAGAGTCTATAGATACATGATTCCATACTATTTATATTATATATATTATATTAATATTAATATTTATATATACTATTTATATATATATATATATATATATATATATATATATATATATATATATATATATATATAGCGGATTTAGGTTCTGTATTACTAAAACCTTTCTAACTATAAGTACATATGTACCAAAGGGCAGAATTAAGGTTGTTGGGACAACCTTAGTTCTAACATTTCCTAACTTTGGAATGCTTGACTTTGCATCCTGAATGTTTTTTTAACATAGTTTGTGTGTGATTTTTAAAAAAGAAACATTTAAAAAAATCCTTCATAAGACATCATACTGACACCAACATGGGTCACTAGCAGGGTTTAAGTCCCAGAACTGACCTCCACCACTAGAATCATGGAGCAACTGATAGCAATAGCAAATTATTATCCTCTGTGTGGACACGACACTAGTGAGGGAGAACAGACATACTTTGTCAATTGGTTTTTGCTATTTGCTGACAGCCAGTTTACCAGCTCTCCCTATAATTGGTTGATTGATTGATGGATGGATCTAGCTAGCTCTTACACACACACACACACACACACACAATATATTATAGAGGAATTTGTTACAATTTTGTAACTATGATTGTGCCTGGGTTGCCATTATAAACCCTATTTTCATACTTCCCTAACTTTTCCCATAAAGTAAGATTTTGTCTGCAAATGCTTGTGCTTAAGTTTAGGAAGGACAAGAGGACCAGAATTTGAACTCTGATAGATGTAAAAGTCGCCAGTGAAATTCCATGGATTGATGGCATTATACTGGTGTAAAACTAACGTAATGAAAACAAACCCAGTATATTTCTTCCTGTAATTACAAGCTTCTATAATTAGTAGTTTTGAAATTACAGGAACTAAACTATGAACACCTTTCAAATTTAATATTTCTTCCCCTGCTCAGAAATAAGAGAGTTTTTAGGCCTAAAGATTAGGAAGACCTGTTTGACGTAGCCAGGTGGCCAACGGAACGGGAACCCAAATGATTACTTTTCTAAATTCCTAAATGTTTAAAGCTGGTATAAATAAGCCATTTTAGTGCTTAGCCAGATTAATGCTCAAATGAATGCTCAATGATTTAATATGCATAAAACTTGTGAGTGCTAAAGCTTTACATTTGCTAGACTCTAAGATAGCTTACGTAATCAACCACTAAACTTTAAGTAGTTGTGTAAAGTTAGTAGTGTCTCCATTGCCACGAAGTTCTCCTAAACTCCCCAAGATCCCTAGCATACTTGGTGTGTCAAAATTCTCAGTACAACTTCTCTCCTACCAACCATAATGTACACAAGAGGGGGCAGTCACTGATATTTCTCACGTGCAAAGATCAGGAACTCTGCAGGAGAGGAAAGCATCAGACATTCCCCTCTCCTAGATAGTTTCTAAGATCTGCAAGAGAGATGAGTGTGTTTTACCTATTGGAAAGTTGTTACAACCCGTGGCTAGAAGTTTAAAAGAAGAGTAAACTGGGCTTAAAGACCAAGCTTACAAGATTCAAATTCTGTCAGTCAAAAGCAGCCAGGGATGGATTAAAGTAAGCCAGAGCTCTAGGAATATCACACCACAGGGTCTGCCTGTGGCCCTGCACCCACACTATGGTGATGCTGAGGGAACCCTCCCATCCCAGAGAGACAGAGGCAGCAGCAGCATGGAGCGCTCTTCCTCTTGGGAGTAGCGAGGGTGTAAAGAAAGGGTCTTTCTTCTTTCACTAGAAACATGGGGTGACAGCAGAGGTCCACGCAGTATCGCACTGACAGGGCCTGCTGCACACAATATCCTCTGTTGAGGTGGTGCTGATAGGGCCCCATGCAGGAATGAGTTTTGAAGTTAACACTGAAAGGCATGAGTGAGTTCACACCTGTAGTTTCAGGCTGTCTGCAGACTCAGGCAATTGTTACTACATTGTATATGTGTAGTACACATTTAGAATCTTTTCTTCATAACCATGAGGCCTAAAAGCTCACTTTTTTCTTTTTAAATAAAAGCTCAGATTCTAGTGTAATCTAGTCATTCTAGGAGCTGGGGCCCTAGTCACAGACCTACAGTGCCTATGCCTTAATCCAGCCCTGAGGACTATAGCGGCTGCCTCCCCTACATCCTATAGCACAGTTCTATTTTTGGATTGCTATCAGGAACAGAGGACAGGAATAGGAATGGCTGAAGAAGTGAAAATGTAGAAGGAGAATTGTGAAAACCCATGGGTCAGCTATGAGAAAAGCTGCTGAGGTGCTGTGCTATGGTGATAAAACACTTCCAACGTTTACTTGGAGGGAACAGTTTGGGTGCCAAAACAGTTTCAGTCGCTTCTCTGACCTCTGTGGGCACCATTTAATCTACTAGCCAGATCCCAGAGCAGAAGATTCTTTCTGTGTGTGAGAGAAACCCCCCATCCCCCAAAAAACAACAACCCTACTTTTCTATCTTGCCTCATAAAAGTGGAATTAGAAAACACACATTAATATTTACTGAATTAAAGTTTTCTACTAAACATTCACAATAAAACTATTTCCCAATTTTAAAATTAAGTTGCTAAAGGAAAATAATAATAAAGAATACAATTCACCAACTCTTTGTGTATCCAATGAAAAATAACCAAATTAGGGATTTACAAAACCTCACTACCCCTTGAATTATTAAATCATAATTTGCTTTGCAGAAATTCAGTTTTAAGTTCTCAGTCTTGGTTAATACTACAAACATTATTGTCATTTTTTAATTTAGATCTTTACACAAAAAAGTATAAATCACAATTGACTGTTCAGTGTTGTAACAGTAAGAAGTGTCCTGGTCCACCAAAAGCCACATCCCACATTAGTCTCAGAAAACTTTCTTGTATGCATTTTCCAACATCCTCAAGAGAGGGCTCACCTTCTGTGGAACGGATACTCAGAGACCTGAGTTCTGTAGGAAGAGCTCAGAGTGAATGGTGAGAGTAAAATAATTTTGAAGGTAGCACATTAGGGATATTCCTCTCTCTCTCTCTCTCTCTCTCTCTCTCTCTCTCTTTTCTGCAAATCTCCTATGATCCACAGATGGGAAATTCAACTCATATGGACCTTAGAACATGAATATGAGTGAGTGTCCACTAGGGTTCATAACCTCCCAACAAACCTTAGGTAGCGCTCTCACTTGATCCTTTCCAACTCCTCTGTAGGAATTAGGCAGTCCCTAGATTCTCAGACAAACTCTATGATGCTTGTAGGATGACACCAATACCCCCAAAATGGTGTGTGTGCTTTGGAGGCCAACTTACTCCCTTCCAAAAGATTGGGAAGGCTTTATCTTCAACACACCAAGGCAGTGCTGTAAGCCTTTCATCAAGGCAATTTAGCCATGTTGGGAGGACTGTTAAGTGTGAAACCTACCAATTAATTTGACATCTGCTGGAAGGATGAAGTACTCTCAGTCCCATACTTCCCTTCTCTACTGGTCTTGCTGTGTTTGCACATGTTCCCCTTCTGCACGTCTTTGCAGCCCTCAGTTCTGCATCCAATACTCTCTTCCACAATGGACTTCCCAAGCTCCATCTTGTTCCCAGACCATGTCCCAGACCTCTTGGAGATGTGAGGTGGTCAGAAAGAAGTGTGTCCTTTAGGAAGGTCTGCCAGAAGTAGCACGGGTGCATGCTAGCAGGGATTGGATAGGCAACTGATCAGGGAGGCATTCCCCTCCTCAACTAAAGTCACTAAACTTAATTTTTTTCTCTCCTACTTTCCTTTCTCAGGACAGAATCTCACAAAAAAAATAGAAGATTTTTGTTCATTGGTGAACATCTCTTTTTAAATATCTCCTAATTTATAAATGTCAAGTACGATTAACCTGAATTCTGGTGGAAATGCTCTAATTTCCACTGACAGGCACCCCACGTGATTTATTTAAACTTTGAGGCCTATCTCCATGAAGAGCTATAAACTCCATTAAGCTACAGACTTATTCATTTTTTAAAATGAAAACAAACATCTCTAGCAATCATCTGGCTCCTCATTTTAAGTCTATAAGAGATGATGTGCTACCATGACACTTTTATTTAAAATGTTAATAAAATTTTTAAAGTAAGAATTTAATGAACTAATCTCTGACCCTCTGTGCTCGATCTCGTTTCCTAAGTTTTATCTTTCTCCTCCTCATCATTGTTTTCACTATAAAATGACAAAAAAAGAAGACATTATTGAAATATGGACAACCTAAATATGGATGGAGTGCAAAAATCTTCTATTTTCTTTAATTCTGGAAGAAAAATTCTACTCTCAGTATTACCTGATCCCACCACCAACTCTCATCTCTTCCTCGGTCCTGCTGGCATCTCCTTGGCTCTTTGACCCCCACAGCCTATGCAACATATGTCATGTAGCACAGGCCCCTTTTGCCTATGCCTTATTAACCAAGACAAAATTGCGGGGGGGAGGTTATGTTCCAAAACCTCTTTTGCCTCCTGTGCCTCTTACTAGGATAACAGGTGCCTTTTCTCCTTGGGGTGAACTTTCCACACATACAACCACAGATTTAGAAACAGAGAGAAAATGGATAAAGTGAGAAAAAGAAATGGTTTGCCTAACATACTTAAATTTACACTTTACATAAGATAAACTAGACAAGGCAATCTCAGTTTAAGTTACTGAAAGGAAAGAAATGCTTGCATGTTCCAAAAAATACTTTTATGCTCTGACCCTAGTGTCAGACTTCTAACCTCCATACTGTTCCGAGGGGGGAGAGAGAGTCCTCCCTTTGCAATCGTCTAAGTTTTCCCACCCTTCCACCCCCCATTTTGGGTATGGCCTTTCTGAACCCATCTCCCATCATCTAGGGTAGACACTCCCGGGAGCCATCTCCCATCATCGAAGTTTCCCCAGTTACCTATACATAAAATTGAGTTTTACACTTATTGATTCTCTAAGGCTTTGCCTAGGCAAAGGCGAACATGTGGCCAAGAGAGGATACAACCATCTTTGATAGCTGCCTCTGAAAAGCTTAACAACCCTACATCCAAAAGAACGTAGTTCAGTGACTCTTACTTGTGCCTGGCAAATAGAGTACTTTCTGATTGGCCATATCCATTACTCATTGAGGAAAGTAGTTTTACCTGACTGGGTGGAGTTTTGCTAAAGCTTATTTTCGGCCCCTCAACTCTCTTGGTTATTAAATATTACTTTATTAATAGACATATTCAGTCTGTCACACTGAGCTCTAGAGCTAACCTATCCCTTTTTTAGGCCAGTATTTCATGTTTGAAGATTTTAGAGTAAGATCTTTGGGCAGAATCAGGCTTTATTATAGAAACTAATGTTATCTTTAACAATGGAAAAAATACTGCCTCTCCTTAATAATTTTCTTCCTAGAGACGATGTAATTATGTATACCAAAAGGCAGCAAACCATTTGTGACAACAGAGCTTTAAGGGTAACATTTCTATGTTAATAAATAAAATGCATTAAAAAACTATTGCTTAATTCAACCAAGAAAAAAAAAGTCTTACTATTGAATAATGTATTTGGACTATTAAGAAAACTCAGTCCCTATTTAGAATTTTTGCTTTCTTTTGATAAAAGGCATTTTTCACAGATATGAATTGCTGCACATTTGCATGTATTAAAAGAATGCCAAAGAGGCTTTTCTAAGCCATGGAAGGAATACAGAAGATTGGCAGGAGTAGGGATTTTGCCCTGCAGGATTCATGTTGGCAGCCAACATCTACAACAAATTCAGTGTTCATGAGGAGTAATCTAACAAAATATATGGGTTGGCAAAAACAGAGGAAATAATGAAGAAATACAGAAATAGAAACTTACCTTTTTTATCTTGTCTAAATTTGGTTAATACAGAAGGGGGAAGAATACTGTTTTCTTTTCAGGAATATCATTTAGTATTCTGCTTAATGATGCAAACAAATTCTCATTCTGATTCTTAAAATACTTACAAAAAAGCAAAATATGTAGCTTTGTCATCTTGCAATGCATAATATTCTTCACATTTAGATTACAAAAGTTTTTTTTCCCAATTAGTATAATACACCTTTAATTAAAAATAAGAAATGTCAAAAATTGCATGTTTACAGCTGTTTGACCAACCTTTATGTCTATGAAATCCATCCATGTCAGCAAACTCAATATGATTTTCATCAGCCCAGTAGAGTCTACTATTGACATAATCTATTGTAAGAGCCATAGGTCTGGAGATCTGTGTTTCTATGACAACAGTTTGACTGGTGCCATCCATACCAACACGGCCAATGTGAGGATACTCACAGCAATCAATCCAGTACAAATATCTAGGAAAACAAAATCAATAACTGTTTTATTTACAGCTGCCAAGGCACTAACACATAGCAGCTAATGTTTTAAAATGTATTTGGTTGGCTTTAAATACTATCCAGGAATTATTCCATAGTGCTTTCATGCTCCAAGTTTAGCCCTTTTGAGAGGTTTTTATTTTTCAAAGAAAATTTTACAACTTCACAGCTTGAAGTATAATATTTAGGTGTATGAGTTGCCATGATAGAGATATTGATGCAGTTTTGCATCTGTACTTAAAGCACTAAAGGAAAAGCTCAAAATGGGCTATATATTTCTAGATTGATTTAGGATTGCCACCCTTAAATTCTGAAGTATCATCATGATTTTGCTAAGCTAGTCTCAGGTCCTGCAATAATGGCAATAATGTTATTGCCAAAAGAATTTCAGGTAGGTAAAATATCATAATACTGTATTACAATGCCAATTTTTTATATTTTATACTCTAATTTCACCGATCACAGCATTATGATGAAAATGACATCCTTTCATAATGGGCAAACTCCAAAACATAGCAAGGATGGCACACTTGCCAAGATTAAAAGAGGAGAGAGTATTGATGGAGGAATGTATGTTTCTTAATTGGCTGAAAATGAGGGAATATCACATTGAGTGGGGATTTTGTTTTTCCTTTCTTTTTCTGTTGATTGTGAATACTCAGCAAAAATGCCTGGCACATGTTACACTTAAAGATGTTTTGTTGGTATACTAATATAATTTATCTTTCATGAGCTATTGACCCACACAGAGGGTGAGAAAAAAAATGTAGTAATAAGATTGTGGACTCTAAAATGGGGATTTGAGTACAGGGGGGTCTATTGTATTGTTTACTTATTTCAAACTCATGGCATATGTAGCTGTCTCTTCTCTTCTGTAGGCTGCAAACACCTGACCTTTACATCTGGATTATCAGAGGGTCATTACCTAAGAATGATTTGGAGGAAAGCAGGAAAGGTTGATTATTTCAGTTTATTTGCCTTATCTTTTAGTATTAATACACCCATATTAACTTGGTATGAGTGGGCTCTTCCATAAGAGACTGAAATGGGCTCAAGTATCCTGCCCCCAAGGCTTTTAGCAAGTAATCATGTTGTGGGTAGTGATACACATGGTCACAAGGGAAAATCATGGGAACACTGCCTGCTAGGAAATTAGTGGAGCACATTATCATTAAATGACAGGAAAAAAATGAGTTACAAGCATAGCTAAGCTTGTTGGGATGGATGAGAAAAGCTATCCTTGCTCAGAGGCCGTTTTTGTTGGCATATAAAAGAGAGAGACAGAAAACCCTCTTCTTCCTTCTCTAATTAGAAGTTAGACAAGTTGTGATGTAACACTAAATTCTTCCTCCTTCACTTCTCTGTCTTTCACACAGAGACAAAAACATCCTCTCTATACAAGCAGAAGTGTCCTCATCCATTCCCACAAGATGAACTACATCTTTGGGTACAAATAGATCACACAGCACCAAACCTAGTGTATTCTTTCTCTTCCTATGTGCTCTCTCTTTTGCACATAATCAGAGTTCCTTTCTATATATTGATTTGTATTTTTGACTTCCATATATTTAAACAGTTTGGTTTTACAGCACAACCTTCTTAAAACATCACAAGAAATCAATGCTGAAAACCCAGCACCAAACAAATAAAGATGTTAATGTCTGGTTCGACTTTGAAGAGTGACTGTGAAACAAGCATGGGATTCTGTATTTACTGGTCTTCAGTGATTTTCAGAGTAAATTTATTAAATTTATAATTCTTTTTCATTTCCACATTATTGGACTTCAGCACTCAGAGCAAGATTCACTAAAGGACTTAGGCGTCTGACACTTTAGGTGCCTAAATCCCAGAATCAGTCCCCAGTAGGATTCAGAAAACATGAAATTCATAAAACCATCATTCAGCTGCATCCTATGAGCACCTAACTCTCTCAGTGCCTGAATTTTTGCAATAAAAGTTCCCTAAGCATCTACGATTCTGAACTTGGCTCTGACACTTCCCAGGTGAGAGCCCTAGCCACAGGGCTATGGGATATTCTGATGTGGGGTTTCCAAAGTGTCTTCTATTGAAGCTGTTCCACTGTTGATAAATAATTTTAAGAAGTCACTGGAGCAGGGAAAGTGGGTCTTCCATGTCCCAGGTGAGTACTCTAACCAACTGGCTACAAATTCATTCTCCTGCTTGCTCTCTCTGGACCCATGATGAACCTGTTTCACTGTGGAAAATGACAGAAACATTGGGCCAGAGAGAGAGAGCCCAAATTTCTTTATGACTCTAGTCCTCAGGAGAGTAAGGATACGTCTACACTTCAAGATGGAGGGGGGGATGATTCCCAGCTTGAAGAGACATATCCACACTAGCTCTCATTGAGCTAGTGCTCTAAAAATAGAGAATAGCTGCAGCAGCATTGCAAGTGGCAGGAGGGGTTAGCCGTCTCCAGTACATGCCTGTGGTCTCAGACTGGCACATACTCAAGATGTCCAGCTGCACTCACCCTACTGCAGCTTCACTTTGGCTCTCATTGAGCTATCATGATAGAGTGAGTATGTTTCCTCACGTTGGTAATCACACCCCCAGATCGAAGTGTCGATATACCATCATCTCACTGAATGTCGATGAAACAAATGACTTGTCTACACTGAACAGTAATGCACACTATGGGGGTATAATTTCTAAAGCTCACTCACGCGCACTAAAGCTTCCCTAGTGGGTTTTAATGATTACATGCTAGGGAACATTTAGCGCACACCAACAGGGTCTACACAGACCAATTGATGTGCAACACTTTAGTCCACTTCTGATGTTACACCCTTGTAAGGTGCATTACCCCACCATGTAGACAAGCTAAATCACTTCAGTTCTTTTTGAAAATATTACCAGGATGACTAATTTCCTTCTCTTGCATCATCACTGGTAAGATTCTGGAGGCCACTTTATGCCCTCAGTTGCCCCTGTGTATTCCCACAGAAGGCTAGTGAGATTACCCACATGTAACAGAGGAAAGACATCATCTGAAGACAAAAGGGCAAATTCTACATTCTTTAGCACCAGTAATTAAATCCCGAGTAACTTCATTGAAGTCAATAAAGTGATTCCAGATTTACCCTAGTGTAACGCAGAGCAGATTTTAAAGACAAACACATGAGTAACCGAGACCAGAATTTGTACACAATGAGGCTGTATAGATAAAATTGATGACAGAATTTGGTCTGCAGAATATTTAATATGGGTAATGATGTTTGAGAGGAAAAACAACCCAGCTAGATTCTTGTAGCCTAACCTTAATTTGTATGAATGTCAGTTAGGGGGAAAATAAAACAAACACGATTGTTCTACTAGTAAACTGAGAAAATCTGGTAAAATGGGGTCTTCAGTGTCAGATTTTGCCACAGGGACCAAAAACCTCTGTGCGGCCCTGAGGAAGAGGTATTATGGGGGCAACAGCAAGAGTGCCCTATGCACCTGTGATCCTCATTGGTGGAATGTCTCCTAAGTGACCTTTACAAGCCAGTGCATGGCAGAATAGCTCTCAGGACTCATTAACTTGTGCTCAAGAGCAGTTTGGGCCTTGGCAATCCCAGATCCAAGGAAAACAGTTTTGCCTGCCAGTTTTGCCTGAGAAAGTATTTTTTGCCTTATTCCCCTCCTCAGTTGTATCTAGGTTTGCTCTGGCAATAATAAAATAATAATAATAACAACAACAATAATAATTGAGGACAGAGCTCTCCATGAATAGAGCTGGATGACATTTTTCAAATTTTACTTTGGGAAAACCTTAATTAATATTGCATTCTATTTTCACAAAGTTTCTTCCTAATTTTTAAATCAACCAAAAAGCTTACTAGAATGTCTCAGATTTTCAGGGGGGGGAATTGGGGAAAATGTTGTGACATTGTTTTTCTTGTTTTTGTTTTTTTCCCTTAATCAGTTCTACGTGTTTGGAATTATTTCTTTCAATGGAGAAAATATTTTTTAATTTTACATTTTTGTCCCTGTTTCTGGAAACAGTAAGTGTTAAAAATATAGCAGCAAGTATCTTTCTATGGGGACTTTCAACTGAAAGGTCCAGAAGCAAAATCTACATGTACAAGAAAGCTACTGAAATGCAGTTTCTGGTACTTTACAGAAGAAGGAAACAGAACATTGGCCCAAAGCACACTGCACAGCAATGTGAGGTGGATAGGGAATTTTGGCCACAGACTTCAGTGGAAAACCTTCTCTTATGAAAACTGTGGTAACATTTTTAATATCCCTGCTATATAGATGGACCATGATTTTTAGCATGTTACCTGAAAGGATGAACTGGACTCATCTAATACCCTTTCAATCACAATAACAACTCAATGAACTTGAAATTTGAGGGGAAAGTACACACACCAAAATCCAACCAACCAAACAAACAAAAAATAACCTGAATGATTTTGGTGATGGTTTTATATATCCAGCACCCCGAAAAGATTTATTATGTTATTAATTTCTATTGTGGCCATTGCTCCCTCAGAAATTATTGAGCCAAGTCATTCTCTAAGAGCCAAAAACTCTGAGCTCGGGTCAGAAACCTAAGTTTTAACTAGCTTACTTTTTACAGATGGTTCTGATAGATGGGCCTGGGGCTTGTATCATCAAAGACAGACAGGGAAATCAATCAAGGGATCCTGAAAATACTGGGGCTTTTGTAAAGAAGACCAGTGTCTTAACACTGCTCCATTGGGTTTCCTTTTCCTTACCCATCATGCTGACAAGGATTCCACAGCAGCCACTGCTAAATAATTCTTACCCAAAGTGGATGGGTAAGAAACATTATATACTGCCAACAGAATCAGCATTATCTTGCACTACTATATCCAAGTAGGTCTGAAGAGGGATAATGCTATGAAAACTGGCCATCTCCTGGACCCAGCACTCCCAGCAAAAGCCCCTCTTCAACTATGAATGCTGATGCTGCAGAGTTGGACAGAGAAAATTGTTTGGGATCACTACGTAAGAGCTAGGTGGTATCATCATGATCATCCTCAAGAAAAGTATACTGCTGTTCTTCCTTTGATAGCCCCCACCCCAGTAGCTTCCTTCTGTCAGTGGCATTTGAGATTATTGGAGCCTTAGGAAATAAAGATAGAAAAGAATAATTAATTTATTTCCACTAAGACACTATGAGAGCTTTATTTATCCTTATTAAGCAGAAATGTCTTAATACTCCATGATAAAGTGAGCATTACACATTTAATTCTCATCTGAAAAGGAAACAAAGCAAGCTTTCTCTATTCCGTGATTTCAGATGAAGCAGTGAATGCTACTTGCAAATTTTACTTACCTGAAGAGGGGTTCAGTTACTTCATTCCATTATTTTTATCGGATAGCCGATATTACTAAGTAATATTACTGTTAAAAATGATCTACACTGTAAACATCCATTTTAAGAGCTGAAACTGTATTACAGGAAACAATCAGACTTTTTACGACTTTTTCAACTACATTAACACTGATGTGTTAGTGGCCATTGTTTATACATATATTTATTGGTGACTTGAGTGTGCTTCCTGTTTATGAGGCAACAACTGTACACCAAGCTAAATAAACCCAGGCGGTAAATGTTATGAGGTTACAGTTATCACCTCATAAACAGGAAGCACAATGAAGTTGTTGGTACATTGCAATGTCTCACTTAGAAATTAAAATTTTCTTTTGCTATTAGCTGGGTAAAGTGAGAAGTTATTTATTAATTATTATTATTACTACTATTAGTAATAGTAGTAGTAGGTTATGGCCAGCAAGGAGTTGGTGCTTTATAGATAGGTATGACCATAAAGCCTCAGCACTGGAAAGCTTACAACCAAATATCTGACGAAGTTGTTTTTGTGTGAGAAAAATGATTTACTTCATTGATTTTTAGTCGATAATTTTGCCCACTACAAATATATCTGGGTGTATATCAATTCTCACATGGTCAGTGATTTCTGAGGGACAGTAGTCCGTCAGAATACAAAGATTTGCACAAGAGTATACTTTTAAAAAACTAACTCTCTAGCTGTGAGTTAGTCAGTGCCCATTATTCCTGTAACTCTGGTTCAGTACAGATTTAGATTGGGAAGAAAACAATAATCGTGATATTCAACCTGCATGTAGAAACCTAACATTGATGAATATGCATGCAATGAAAAATTTAACAATGTTGACATTTAAATTGTTATCTGTATGCTGCAGCATAACAAGTTATTTAAATGATGGGGCAGATCCTGCTTTTCAGAACTATTGCTTCGATCTGACTCTTCTGTAGGTTCAAGCAAGGCAGCACTGGATCTGTTTACATTTTCTTTGCAACTATAGAGTGAACTCTTTTTGTGAAACTAATAGCGAGCCCCAAGAAGTGCCATTTTTGAATGCCACCAAAGGCCAACTCAGGTCAACTACTAACATCTGTATTAAAAAAAAAATCACTATTTTGCACATATTAAAATGATGGCAAAACTATTTAAGTCAGGAATATTATTAAACATTTTTCATCCTTGAACTAGTATGCAGAAGAAATCTGAAGAGTGTTTTTTAAAGACACGTGGCATTTCACTACCCACTATTAATTTGGATAACCGCAAATGTAGAAAAAGTAGCTATCATGTAGCTCACTGCAGTGGATACTTTAAATAAAAATGTGACCATTCTTAATGTTTCATATTTAACGTGACACAAATGACATAGGTGACATGATCTTGTATCAAGCTGTGTTATGACACAACAAAAATGATTTTTTCCATAACCTGCATTCATCTCCCTGACTATTGCTTTTTATAACATATAAAGACACAATTAAGATCTTTTGTTAATATACAATAAAGCTACTAAGGAAAAACTAGACAGTGATAGGTTTGCGCTGGGGAAAAAACATATTTGTGGACTTTAATGATAATTCATTATCTAGTTCTGATTTTATATTATATTGTTCCATACCCAGCTTGAGGATCTAAAGATAGATCTCTAGGAAACTTAATCCTTTTTTTCACAAGAACAGTGGGGTATAAGCCATTGAGTTTTGATACTTCGATAATCCTTTTCTCTGCGTCAGACCAATAGAGATTCTTTCCAATCCAGTCGACAGCTAATGCACTGGGAACAGCTGTGTTATGTACTACCTAGAGGAATTAAGATGCAAAAAGTTAATCATTTAAATACTTAGAAAAATTAACAAGCAAACTCATTTGTCTATGTTTCAAAATGTTTAAGAGAAGAATACAGGATCCACTGTGAAGCTCTGTGGAAAAAAGTTATACAAGATTAATAAAAAAGTCTGATATTTCTTAAAAAGTAGATTTATTTAACAAAGATGATGGAATGTAATTTCTGTCACAGAGAAAGAATGGGGAATCCCAAACAGCAACTGCAGACTGAACCTGGAACTGCACTGGATTGTATTCTGGTATTTTTATTTTTTTTATTTAGTTTTTGGGGACATTTTTTGTTTTGTTTTTGTCAAATCTTACTCGTCACTCAAAAAATGTTCCTTTTTGAATAAACTTGTTTTTAAAAATTTCCTATCATTATGGAACACTGAAAAGGCAAAGATTTTCCACTCTCAGGATAGCTGTTTCTTGGCAACGCCCCTTTCCCCCCTCGCCCCCTCAGGAGTACAGTGGGACATGTCCCTCTTCAATGTGACAGTGATGCCAATACTTCAAGGCATGCATGCATAAAAGTACACACTTTTTGCAAAGACGTAGAAATGTCCTAATGGTAAGTAAGGTGCCTTCCAATATCAGGCAGTTCCCAAATAATTTAATTGTCTGAAATTAGGAGGTAGAACTAGAAGCTTTTTAACAAGTTAGGACTGCTGGATTATATGCAAACTACCAGGAAGGAATTTTGAGGGCAGAAGTAATTGAGTATCCCAGTAAACTAGTTTATGGTCCATTGACTAATGATGGGTTGACCTCAAAAGATGTGATTCTTTGGATGCTTCTGTGGGACTTAACTAAATATATCTAAAGCACATTTGGACTACAGATCTCAACACAGGATTTTTTTTTAAAAGGCCTTCTTGCACTATTTGCTTTTGGTTGGCTTGACATACTGTGCGCCAGGTCCTCACACCCACAGATGTGATGCCAAAAGAATGATGAAGCTGACAAAGCCAACTCAGGATTCTCCTGGCAGCACAAAGACGGTGTTGCTTTCTCTACACTGCCCCTTCACAATTCCTGGAGTTGGGGACATTAGAACTGTGAAAGGGGAACAGGGCATAGCTAGCGTGCTCCTGCTTGGAGTAATGGTACTTTGGGGCCCTTGCATCCAGGACAACACAGAGTAGCCATGTGTGTCCTTTTAAGTTGTGCCAGTGGCTAAAATGGCCCCCACCCAGCCCTAGGATAGTGGAGTTTCAAAAAAGCTTACCAACTCTGATCTTGCCTCCCAAAACTATATTGAACAGAGCTTTGCCACAGCCTGAAATTGAACCCTATAGATGAAACTCAACTCCGCTTAGAGGGTCTGCACAACAACCTATGTACCACTGAATCTCTTCATGTAGGGCTTAAGTTGTGCAGAGAATATGCTGCTAGTCTTCTGTGCCCTGAACCACCCCTCTCCTAATATTTCATATTTTATCTAAGCTTCAAAATTCCACCCATTTAAGTCTATAAAACTAGAACATAATTGAAACAATGTAATGAAGAACCATTCTATTTCTCCATCCCTGAAAACAGCCGAGCCCTTTTAAACACTGTGCAGTGTGATCATTCAAATATTTTAGATTATCTTCAAGCCTTTGTTCGAGTCACTGAAGTAGCACTTGTAAATGCTTTTGCCCCAGAATCTAAAATCTGCAAATCTGAAGCACATAGTAAACTATCTTTCTAATTGTCTATAACATTCATGGCAATTGAAGACTTCCCCTCCAATGTTAACTGTCGATATAGGCTGCAAGATAATCTACTTCAACGATTACCATGGATATGTTCAACAAATATTAGGAGACACAAAGCGGGTGAGGTAATATCCTTTCTTAGACCAAATGTTATTGGTGAAAGAGACAAGACTCAGGGCTCCACAAAGAGCTTGTCTCTCACCAGCAGAAGTTGGTCCAATAAAAAATATTGCCCACATTGTCTCTCTCTCATATACTGGACCCAACATGGATACAACAGCACTGCATTTATTTATTACTTGACAAGATCACCTTTAAATTGTCTTGTTTTGGATACCACATTTTATTCATATGGACAAAGGGATAGAACATTTTTATTTCCTAATGCCTGAACATTCCCAACCTTATAGTTCACAACCTTCCAAACCTTTACATGGGGCACTCAACAATTTTATGAGAACTGGATCATTCCAGAAACCCTCTTACAATTTACAGTGATTTAGTCACCCTATGATTTGATTCTTTTCTACTATTGGCCCTTGCTCTCAAAGGATATTGAAATTGCTCCTTCAGAGTTATTTCAGTAACTGAGGTAAATGTATGTGATATTTTTATAAAAATTAAAAAAAGAAATGTGAATTTTACATCAATATCTTTGATTTTAGAGTATTTTTTTCCATTTCAAGAAAAAAATTTTACTTGAATCTCACATAATATATAGAAATGTATATCCTTTTATGTTTAAACCCATTTCTTTGAAAAGTCACTCACCGGTACAGTAAGTGGAGTTCTTCACATTGACTGTACATATATAGTCCACTAATATATTTGCCCTGAGTGCTCTTGTACTCTTCAAGAAGGAAATAGACAACAGAGAGGCTTAACTGCCGTCTCTTCCACAGTTCCTTCTCTTCCACAGAATCACAGAAATGTAGGGCTGGAAGGGACCTCGAGAGGTCATCTAGTCTAGTCTCCAGGCTTGGATCAAATAAATCTAGATGATCCCTGTTAGGTTTTTGTGTCACTTGTTCTTAAAAATCTCCAGTGACAGGGATTCCACAACCTGTGTTGGAAGCCTATCCCAGTGCTTAAACATACTCATCATTAGAAAGTTACTCCTAATATCTAACTTAAATCCCCTTGTTACAGATGAAGTTGAAAACTACTTGTCCTACCTTCAGTTGACATGGAGAACAAGTGACTATCTTTCTCTTTATCACAGCCCATATTGTATTTGAAGACTGTTGTTAGGTCTCCGCTCAGTCTTCTTTTCTCAAGACTATACATGCAGTTTTTTTTAACCTTTCCTCGTAGGTCAGATGTTCTAAAGCTTTTATCATTCTTGTGCTCTCCTCTGGACTCTCTTCAATTTGTTCATATCTTTCCTGAACTATGGCATTCAGAATTGGATACAGTACTCCAACTGAAGCCTCAAAAGTGCTGAGTAAAGCACAACAATTAATTCCTATGCCTTACACACAATATTCCTGTTAATACACTGCAGAATGATATTAGCCTTTATTGAAGCTGTATCACATTGTTGACTTATATTCTATTTATGATTAACTTAACCCCCAGATCCTTTTAGCACTACTACGACCTGTAGCTTTGTATTTAATTTTTCCTTCCCAAGTGTAGTACTTTGCACTTACCTTCACTGAATTTCATCTTGCTGATTTCAGACCAATTCTCTAATTTGTCAAGGTAATTTTAAATTCTAATCCCATCCTCCAAAGTGCTTGCACCTCTTCCCAGCATCATGTCATCTGCAAACTGTATAGGCATACTCTCTATTTCATTATCCAACTTGTTAATGAAAATATCAAATAGTACTGGACGAGGACAGACCCCTTTGGGACCTCACTATATTCTTCCTCAATAGTGAACTACTGATAACTACTCTTTGAGCATGATCTTTAAACCAGTTATGCACCCACCATATCATAATTTCATCATTTCCCTAGTTTGCTTGTGAGAATATCATGTGAGACTTTGTCAAAAGCCTTACTAAACTCAAGGCACATCACATCTACAGCTTACCTCTATCCACTATGCCAGTAACTCTGTCAAAAATGTAGGACTCCCCAGCCAAGTGGAAGGCAGGCAGGTCATGGAATATATATATATACACACACACACACATACACATACACACACACATACACATACACACACACAAACAGGTATTATACAGGTAAGTAATTTTTCTTTCTTCCAGTGCTTGTCAATAGATTGATCAATTGATCTAGATTCATTCCACTCTTGGTAACTCACAAGCAACGATCTGATCTAAGGAAGTGAGTGCTAAGAGTCTACCTAAAGAGAGACTGTATACAGCTCTATCCAAAAGAGTATCTGATATCAATGCTTCTATGATGGAATAGTGCTTCATAAAAGTATGAAATCCCCTAAGTGGCCACCTTACAGATGTTTATAACTGGAATATTTCACAGGGGTACTGCAATGTCTGTCTGAGCCCTAGTAGAATGAGCCATAAACTGATCTGGGGGTTCTAGACTAGCTATATCATAACAGGCCTTAATACAACCCATAATCTAAATTTAGATAGTTTTAGGTTGAAACTTGATAACCCTTCATTCTCTCAGCAATTGCTATAAACAATCCTGGGAAAGTTCAGAAAGGTTTAGATCTTTGCAAATAAAAGGCAAATAAAATATGTACTTATATCATTTGATTCAAGTGGAAGCCCATGACTACCTTTGAGTGGAATGGATCTCAGAGATATTTTATCTGGATGAAAAACTGAATATGATATGTCAGCCATGAGGGCTTGACGTTCTCCAGTTCTTGTGGCTGACATGACTGTGATCAAAAACCATCAAGTGATGCAGCAAGGAACAGGTTGCTATAAGTTCAAAAGAAGAGCAGACAGAAGTACAATGAAGTCCCATGGTGGAGGTGGCTCCTTAATTGGTGGACAGACACTAGTAAGTCCCTCAAAAATCAGTTACATTAGGATGTTAAAAAATAGAACATCTTTTGATGGCTAGATGATGTATGATGTGTACAGTTAGCAGCTAAGTGAACCCTAACCGAACGAATGGACAACCCTGCATCCTTCAGAGAAAAATAAATAATCTAAAATAATAGGGATTTGGATATCACAGGAATTGAAATGTCTTGGTTCATGCCAACTTATATACTTTTTCCACTGTGTCACATAAGTTTGTCCAACAGTAGAAAAGACGCCACTAATGAATACATTTTGAACGTTTGTGGAACACAATGGCTCTAGGAACAACATCCATCCAGTAGCCGGGTGAGGTTGAGAGATTGAAGTACTCTGCCTTTATCTTGCATTAATAAGGCTAGTAGAAGTAGTAAGGCCCTTGAGGGATGAACTGACAGCAAAATCAATTCCAGGTACCAGTAATGTCTTTGGCGGGTACGAGAAATGAAAATGACCGAGGCCACATCCTGCCTGATCTTTTTTAGCACTCTGGAGATTAAGGGAATTAGACAGTACATATAGAGCAGACCTATTGACCAGGAAGTTACAAATGCATCTGAAAGAGATCCTAGGTTCTGTCATCTCCCTGAGTAGAAGTTCCGACATGCTGATTTTGTCTGTTACAAAGAAGTCTATTGATGGGTAACCCAATTCCTTAAATATATTCTGTACAACAGAGTCCTTTACTTCCCATTCACAGTAGACGAAAGAAGCAAGCTCATCTTTTCAGCTAAAATGTTCTCTTAGTGAATCATAGTGAGGGATAGCTGATGGATACACCAATTCCATATTCGAATTGCCTCCTGACACAACAGGAATGATCTTGCCCTTCACTGCCTATTTATATAGAACATACAGCTGTGTTGTCTGTCATGATTTGAACTAAATTGACTCTGCATACAGGGAAGGACTGCAATACAGGCTCTGTGAACATGACTGATTCCATTTCCAATACCTAGCAGTCTGATGTAACTGAAGCCCATACGTTCTTCGAAGAAGTTTACTTAATTTCTGAAGGAAAGGATGCCAGGGTCTAGATCTTGAAAAATGATATCGCTACTTTTGACCTACCCATCAAAATGGTTGTTTCACAGCCAATGTAGTCTGATGTGTAAAGGATGCTGAGAAGGTCTCTTCTTTTGAAAACTATGCCTCTTTCTTGGAGGCTCTGCAACTCTTTGAACCCAGCGCAGATCTCTGTCTTGAATAAGTATGAAGCCTACTCTGTTCTCTTTTAGGGCCAGATATGAATACTCCAAGAGATCACAATGTGGCCTATGATTCCTTCAGATGTGAAAGACATCATCAGTTTTCAAGCTAAAAAGGTCCAGGCTCTCAAAAGGTAGTTCTTCACCCACTGACTGAACTGCGTGTAGAAACCCCGATGTTTAAAGCCAGAATGCCCTTCTCATGACTACCAATGTGGCCAGAAATCTAAAAGTGGAGTCAATCACTTCAAGAGACTCTTGGATAGATATTCTCATGATTAGTTCTCTTCTAAATTAAAGTTGACAAATCCTCTCTCTTCTTTGGAGGTAGTTTGTCAACAAAAGCAGAAAACTTGTCATAGTTCATAAACTCAGATCAGGCCAGTAGGATCCAATAGTTTGAAATCATTGAAGGATAAGTTTTGCAGTCAAATAAATCTAGACACTTTTTCTTCGTATTCTTTTGAAGTCATTTTTTGTTGCTCTTTTAATTTCTCAATAGCTGCAACAACTACTAAGCAGCCCAGTATCATGTGTGTATAGATAAATTCGACTCCTGCAGATGGGGCATAATATTTCTTGTTTGATATCTTTGATGTAGGGACTGGAGCAGTCTGTATCTTCCATAAATTCCTGGCAGGTACATGGCAGTTCCATTCCTGGCAGGTCCACAAGAACCGGGGAAGTTACCATTCCTTGCATAGCTGACTGAAACGTATAGATGAGTTTATGTGAGGATTTTTGAACCTCTTCAAGGAGAATATCTAAAGACTCTGCCACATTTCTTGATCAAATCTTGAAAATATTTAAAATAACCCATGTGAGATGGGGTTGAGGAAACCACTGCCACGTTTGGGCATGAGAATGAAATGGTTCTTGACGTTCCTCAAACTGCAGACGTGGTGGACCCTCTTCAGAAGCTTCCCCAGAATGGATGAGCTTTTATGCAGTCAACAACAGAGATGTAGATTGAGAGGCTGTAGCTGAAGATTTTCCCCTCAAGGTTGGTACAGAGGTTGACTTTCTGGTCTGTATGTACAGCATATGTTCCAAAAAGGACATGCTTGGATATTACAAGGTAGCAGCACAAAGGCCACAGGTAGGTACCAAGGTATATGAGGTATCTGTAATATCTGGACTAGGAAGAATCCCTAGACTCTCTTGCTCATCAACAAAGATCACATGAAGGTGTCTTAGGAGACTATATAGGAGACCCTTATCTTCTTCTCTGTGATTTAGGCTATGTCTACACTACACACCACTGGTGGCGGCACGTAGGATATGTGTAGCTAAATGCTGCAGTGAAAAGCAGGCTGGGGGAGACAGCTGGGAAAAGCTTCAGGAGCTCCCCATTGCTGGAGCCTTTCGCTGAGGTGAGGAAAGACTGACAGGGGGCAGGCAGTAGGGAAAGTCTGAGCCTTTCCCAGCTTTCTCCCCCTGCCAGAGCCTTTCCCTGAAAAGGAGAAAGGCTCCAACAGATGGGAGTTGGCACAGCCTTTCCGCTCTGCAGGAGTCTTTCCCTCTGACAGCAGTGGGGCTGGCAGAGCCTTTCCTTCCTGGCTCCCCACTGCTGGAGTCTTTTCCTGTATCGGGGAAGGCTCCAGCTGTGGAGAAGCAGCAGGACACAACACTGCTAAAAACAGTATGTCAACAGGAGGCACGGCTTGGGCAAGTAGAGAACATATAGGTACATACTTATACCCTTCAGGTGTGTCTTTACTCACCTAAGTCATCCCTCACTGGCTACACTGCTATTTATACTCATGCTAAGGGGAGTAGTGGGTATGTATTCTACATGCCGCCAAAATAAGTGTGCAGAGTGTGCATACCTTCAGCTGAAGACAAAAGAGTGTAGTTCACATGCAAAGGGTTGGGAGAGGGGCTGACAAAGCTAGAGTACTAGGCTGCACAGAAAGTCTATAGACAGTCAGACCTTGGGAAGCCCCCAGTAGCAAAGATAATTCAGCACCTGGTACTGATGATCTTATGTTCAGAGCTGGAGATAACACCGGTTTTCAGGCTCCTCCAAAACAAATCTCCTGGTTCTACATATTTAACTGTTACCAAAGAGAATGGCAACACAAGCATCACAGCTAGAGGGGAGAATAAAGGTGTGGAGAGTGCCAATGTTGATGCCACGGATTTACTCACTACTGAAAGAAGTGGCAAAACCACTGCAACATTGATGCTACGGTAACCACTGTAGCAAGCACTGAAACAGTCTGTACCAATGTATCAGTCAATTTAGTGTTGGGATGTGGTACCAAAGCCTCAGTACAGAGATCCTTCAGACGTTCTACAGTAGTCATACTTGGCCATGGAATCTCCTTAGAATGGAAGCTCTGTGAGGACTTAGATCTCTTCTTCGTGGAGTTTTTTGTAGGAAATCTACTACTCACTTTCCCTGAGGAGCAGTGCTCTGTTTCTCAGAGACCTTGTTCATCCTACCAGAGAAACTGTTCGGAGCACTTCTGGAAAGAGGAGAAGGTTTTCAGGGGGGTCAGAAACACTGGGTCTCACACGCATCTCCTGGAGCAGTAAAGAAGAAACATCTGCAAGTGTGCTACTCTGGCTTCTGAAGTCTTTTTTGAGAAGGACTTGCAGATGGTACTTCTGCTATTCTATTGTATTCTGTGTAGCTTTTTATGCTGTGCTTGCCACTGTAGTATCTAAACACCTTCCAGAAGTACTTTAAGCAACATGATTACACATCTGTTACATGTTGTTTGTTCTGTAATCTTCACCTTGGGGGAAAAGCACTTGCAGAGGAGTGTCTTGTTCTGGTAGGGGTTTTTTTTTGTTTCTTTTTTGTTAGGAACATGAGACTGCCCAAAACAAAAAAGGGAGAAGGGGCAATGCTTAAATCCCAGAGAGTTGGGGTTACATACCCTAAAGTTCTGGTACCTGGACAAAAATATCTACCAGAGTAAAAAACTAAAATTTTCCAAAGATATGCCAACAGGCAACTAATCCGACAGCTAACTAACTAACTCTAGATTTAAAAACAACCAATATATACTAGAAACAAGGAAAGCTAGCTAAAGTAAGTGCAAAAAGACATGGACATTAGGTAGCTCTGTTCTGTAGCCAAGGGTGATGAGACTGGCAGAGAACACGGCAGCAGAGGAACCTGAGAATCCAAATGCCTCGATGTTTCTGTGATGGGGCATATGCCCCACACAAGCCCATAAAGGGTTAACAGAACCCTAGGGAGGCTGCGCAACAGGTAGCCAATTGGAGAGGACCCTAGGGAGGATGTGCAAGAGACGGCCAATTGGAGAGGGCTATGAGGAGCAGCCAATCGGGGCCGGGCTGGCCCATATAAGAAGGGCTGCAAAGCAGGGTCAGTCACTCCCTGGAGCTTGAGGAGAACTGGCTGCCTTGTGGGTGGAAGGCAACTAGTACCTTGGACAGAGCAGTGCTTGGCAGGATCAGGGGAGTGAGAGCAAGCTCCTGGCTGACTGCTGGCATGCTGCAGCCCTGAGATAAGGGCAGAGAAGGTGCTGGGGCTGCGGGGAAGTGACCCAGGGAAGTACACTGTGAGGTTGGAGGGAATGCAACATGTGGCTGCAGTCTACAGGGTCCCTGGGCTAAAATCCAGAATAGCGGGTGGGTCTGGGTTCCCCTCTTTCCCTCAATTGCCACTGAGGAAGTGGCTGGACAGGGGACTATGGTTGCCCCGGAATTGGGGAGAACAGAGTGTGACACAGCCGGAGGGCTGTGTCCTGAAGAGGATGCTGTGTTCTTTGGGATAACACACTTCCTGGAGCAGATGTGATGGTGGCAAGAAGTCACCAGATGAGGGCGCACTAGCAAACTAAACTAATTCTCAGGACAGCCAGCAGGAGGTGCCACAGAGGTGAGTTGAATCCCATCACAGCGTCACTGATTCCCAGGACAGGTCAGACTCAGAGAGACTGTGAGTATAAAAAAAACTATTCACTAGTTTCCCCAAATTAAGAAAAATAAATGGTTTAAATGAACAAAGATGAGTAATAGCTGAAACACTGAACTTGCTCTACTGCCAGAGACAGAACTTTTGCTGTGCAGAAGCAAGGACATGATCTTGCTCTGGATTTTCCATAGCAATTACATTAAATTAACTCCAGCATTGCTGCAGACTAGGCACAGACTAGCACATAAATCACAAATTATGGAAGAAGTTATACTCCAGATTGCTAGATCAGTGTACACTGTTGCTTGACTTACATCTGTTAACTGATCAATTTATACACAATATAAGTCTTATACCGAACCACCTTTTAAGTCACATAGCATTTGGCTCAGGGACACAATTCTTTTGATTAGTTCTGGATTAATTATTGCATTTCTAGTCTAGAAATTTTTATTACATTGCAGAGGTCACAGTTCTCAGGTTTAATCAGGTGCATGTTAGCTGAGAAACAGAAATGGATCTTGGACTTCTATTATGAAAAAGAAACATTAATCACATTTTAGGGATTTAATAAAGACCAGACACAGTATTTTTTCTATCTGATCTTAACTTTATTTATTAATACTTCCCTAATTCTTGTAATATTATTATTAGTTCCCAATTACCTTTATGTCACTTCCATTCAAAGACATTCTGTTTATTCTGCTGCCATTTGGTCTGCTGGAATCAATCCAATAGATGAACTCCTCTCTATAATCAAAGTCTATTGCAATCACATTGTTTAGCCCCTAAAAAGGAAAACAATCAGGTCCACTTTTTCACATATGTTTGAATACAAAATATTTGATGGTATTCAAAATACAAAGTAACCACTGCATTTATTATTATTCATATCAAAAGATGTATTATACTTACTGTATATTTATGTAGTACTTATGCGTTTTAGGTTTCATATTTTATTTGTAAACATAATCAGAATAGTAAACAAAACTGGGAACAACAGCAAACTATGGTACAAAGAGCTAGAAGTCTCCAGCTGAGACAGGCTTTATTGCTTGAATGTCTGCAAGGTGTTTTACAGCTGCCAATAACTTTGTTATCTTGAATTTGATGAGATGGGAAAAGGAGAGCAGTGGTATGCTGGCTGAAGTTGATGAGTTCTCTCTAGTAGATATACAAGACCACAAATAACACTCACTGGTCATTTGGAATTTTCTTGCAAAATGGTGAATTTTGCTATTTTGGAGAGTGGAAACTTGTATGATTTTTTTTTTTTGCTATTTTTGTTGCCTTCATTGCCTGGTTTGGTTCTGAACAGCCTTGAGAAGGGCTAGTTGAAGTCTGATCCCAATTAGTGTCATAATGTGGAGTGATTTCTGTGGCAAGAAAAGTAAAGGAGTTTGGTTTCTTGCATTTGGTTTCTTTTATCTTCTGCTTAGTCTTCTGAGCTTTATTTAAGACCTACTACCAGTCTTTGAAAGAGAACAACAATCAGAGCTTGTTTGATTTGAGTGTCCTATGTCCAGGAATGAAGACATAATAACCTTCTTCTTACCAAATGGTGAGGAAGGCTGATGACACAGAAATTAAGTCAAAGACTATGTCAAAGATGAAACATATTATGAGAAATGCTTTCCTATGCACTCAGCCAAAGCAAAGGGCTCCCTAACAGCCAGATGCTATCATGATAGGTATACATAAAATAGGTTAGGCCAGTGGTTCCCAAACTTGTTCCGCCAATTGTGCAGGGAAAGCCCCTGGAGGGCCAGGCCAGTTTGTTTACCTGCCATGTCCGCCAATGGGAGCTGCTGGAAGCGGCGCGGGCCGAGGGACGTACTGTAAACAAACCGGCCCGACCCTCCAGGGGCTTTCCCTGCACAAGCGGTGGAACAAGTTTGGGAACCACTGGGTTAGGCAAACAAACAAACGTTGCATAGACTCTTCTACTGAAAGTCCCATTATGATAGCAATGATTGATGGGGGAAGATTACATGACCATAGCGTAGCTATGCTAGGAGTTTTGGAAGCTATGTATAGCATACCAATAGAAAAGCATCATTACACCAATCAAATTGTGGTCCTGGGTGGCAGATGAGGGAGAGACTTTTCATGCCCATATTCCCTAATCAACCAAGGTTCCTACCTTTCTAGATGAGAGAGGTCTTAACTGAGCTCTAGAAGCAATATTTAAGAAAGCGACCAAGAAGCAGAAAGGGCAGAGCCCTCCTGTGGTTTGAGACTCAAAGTCTTGCCTTATAATCAAACCATAACCTCCTAATATTCTGATGTGTCACATTGATGGGGCCACAATTATCTTCAGATTTTAGAAGGATGAATCCATATTGTGTTGGGTCAGAGGAAGGCAGAGCACTACTGCAGTGAAGGGCGGTGGGAAAAATGAATTAACTCTTCTAAAAGAAACCATCTGTAGTGTTGGGCACTTAACAGTCCACTAGGCATGAACTGAAGAAGTTCAGGAGTGGAAGAGAGGTAACCATTGCAAAAAGCTGCCTATTGTCTGAACCATAAACACTGAGCAATCACTCGATGAAAAGAAGTTACACCCATAGCTTTAATGGTTGTTGTCCAATATGCCTATCCTCTTGTGAGGATCCTACAAAGTCATTTCCTTTAAAGTTTTTTTTTTTTGTGGGCAATTCCTCCCAGTATCTGACAAAGTGTCCAAGGTCCTCCCTCCACCTTGGAATTCCACTAGTGATGGAGGGAGTGTAGATGTGGATTGGAATCCTGAAACATAGTCACTGTGCCTGTTCGAGCATCTGTATTGTGAGAATTGGGAAATATTTGTATTTTTACAAGTATCATGTGTTGCTGTGCACAGTTTTCACAAGTACCATGCCTGAGTGCACAGTAAGATCAAAAAAAGGGTTTGTTATTAAAGAAACCACTCGGGACAGCTAAACCAATGGCCTAAATAAGGAACATTCTCTCAAACAATAGCCAGATTAATAGCTGGGAAGAGGGACTCCTCAGTCACACCATGAGGAAGGGCTGTTGGGCTAAGAGAGAGATCAAAATCCACTGATCTGTTAAAAGGTGCCCCTGGCAGAAAGGGAGGGGAGAAGTGGTCAGCTCAACTGGCCATTACCATTACCTTTGAAAATTCGTGGTGATCGGAGGAGGACCTGGACGATTGGAAAAAGGCAAATATAGTGCTCACATTTAAAAAAGGGAAGAAAGAGAACCCAAGGAACTACAGACTGGTCAGCCTCACTTCAGTCCCCAGCAAAATCATGGAGTAGGTCCTCAAGGAATCAATTTTGAAGCACTTGGAGGAGATGAAGGTGATCAGGAACAGTCAACATGGATTCACCAAGGGCAAGCATGCCTGGCCAACCTGATTGCCTTCTATGGTGAGATAACTGGCTCTGTGGATATGGAGAAAGCAGTGGATATGATTATATTGACTTTAGCAAAGCTTTTGTTACAGTCTCCCACAGTATTCTTGCCAGCAAGTTAAAGATGTATGGATTGCATGAATGAACTACAAGGTGGATAGAAAGCTGGCTAGATTGTCGGGCTCAACGGATAGTGATCAACAGCTTGATGTCTAGTTGGCAGCCAGTATCAAGCGGAGTGCCCCAGGGATCAGTCCTGGGGCTGGTTTTGTTCAATATCTGTATTAATGATTTGGATGATGGGATGAATTGCACCCTCAGCAAGTTCGCAGATGACACTAAGCTGGGGGGAGACGTAGATATGCTGGAGGGTAGGGATAGGATCCAGGGTGACCTAGACAAATTGGAGGATTGGGCCAAAAGAAATCTGTTGAGGTTCAACAAGGACAAGTGCATAATCCTGCACTTAGGAAGGAAGAATCCCATGCACCACTACAGGCTGGGGACTGACTGGCTAAGCAGCAGTTCTGCAGAAAAGGACCTGAGGATTACAGTGGTCGAGAAGCTGGATATGAGTCAGCAGTGTGCCCTTGTTGCCAGGAAGGCCAATGGCATATTGGGCTGTATTAGTAGGAGCGTTGCCAGCAGATGGAGGGAAGTGATTATTCCCCTCTATTCGGCATAGGTGAGGCCACACCTGGAGTATTGTGGCCAGTTCTGGTCCCCCCACTACAGAAGGGATGTGGACATATTGGAGAGAGTCCAGTGGAGGGCAACAAAAATGATTATGGGGCTGGGGTACATGACTTATGAGGAAAGGCTGAGAGAAATGGGTTTATTTAGTCTGCAGAAGAGAAGAGTGAGGGGGGATTTGATAGCAGCCTTCAACTACCTGAAAGGGGGGTTCCAAAGAGGATGGAGCTGAGCTGTTCTCAGTGATGGCAGATGACAGACCAAGAAGCAATGGTCTCAAGTTGCAGTGGGGGAAGTCTTGGTTGGATCTTAGGAAACACTATTTCACTAGGTAGGGTGGTGAAGCACTGGAATGGGTTACCTAGGGAGGTGGTGGAATCTCCTATCTTCGAGGTTTTTAAGGCCCAGCTTGACAAAGGCCTGGCTGGGATGATTTAGTTGGTGTTGGTCCTGCTTTTATCAGGGGATTGGACTAGATGACCTCCTGAGGTCTCTTCCAACCCTAATATTCTTTGATTCTATGAACTGGTGGATGTCACAGGGAGAAACAGAAAGAGCATGCTTCAGGGTGACCCAGAGAGAGACTGATTAAGAGTCAGGGTCTGCATCAAGCAGGTTACAACAGGACAATGAGGGAACCTCAGGCTAAGGCAGGTCCACCTACAGATCTGTGGGGAATGCCAGTCCTGGGTAAGATAATATGCATATGGAACTATGTTATTTTAAATACACATTTTGTTTCGGAGAACATGCCTCTGTGTTACTGTATAATATCACTGTTCACGGGCTCCTTAAAGAAAACTTGCAGATGCTAACTCTATTAGGGCTGCTAGGTATCACGGTGGGGTGCAATCTGGAGAAAACTGTCAGGGAGTGGTTGGTGTGTGGTGCCGCATCCCAAGGAGAAGTGGAAGCATGATCCTGCCACTTGAAAGAGGTGCTCTCAGGGGACTGGAAAAGGGGTATCAGTAACAGCAGCCTGTGCATAGACTGTGAAATATATCATGACTTCAACATCTGAAAGGCTTGCTTCCCTCTTTGTTGGTGAGATTCATTTCTTCAGAGGGAATACCTCTGCCGGTATTGTGATCACTTTTGAGATGGACTAACAGCTGAGAAAGCACCAATTCATTTTTCTCAAAGTTCACCAGAAATTCTGATGGGCTACCAGCTAAACCAAGTCTCAAAGTATAACTATTGCTTCTTGTGGAGATCATGCAAGGACTAGTCAATCATCCACGTATGGCAGACCAGAAATCTGAGTATGAACAGCTGCAACTACCACAGATAGGATCTGAAATGAGACTGAAGTATAAAGTGGCACACTGGAAATGCTCCTAACCATGAATAAATCACAGATATTTTTAATGGTCATTTTACACACAATTGATTACCTGCTCTAACCATGGGTAAAAGTTGTCTTTTAATGGTGACCACTGTATGATTGAATAAAACCTCAGCAATCTTAAACTAAACATCCAAACGAATGGGTTTGAGAAAGTGCAAGCTGCTCTGAAATTTTCTCTGAAATGCTGAATAAGAAGGTCTCTTCCACTTAACATGGGAAGCGATGGGAAAGTGAATGAACCAAGATATTTCTGTGAAAGAGATGAACACAAGACCCTGAAGAAAATGAGATCAACTGATGTTCATTGGTAATATTGCTTCACTAATAATGGATGGGGAATGGGGTGGAGAATATACCTCTGCGATCACAAACTTTCCATTGCCATCTTAGTGTCATCAGCCAGCTTCAACCTAAACTTGGATTATTTGGAGCTGTATGTCATTTGGATCTTTGGTCAGAAAAAGGTTCTGTTTGGAGTATTTCCAAACATCCCAAGATCCTTCTAGTAAGAGAGAACAGGATATATAAGGCTTCCATACAACGTAAAGGAATTATTTTGATTATTAAGGTGGATCCATGGAGTCAGAAAAAAAATCTAGTCTTTAAATGAAGTGGTAGTGAGTGGTTGCTTGATCTGCAAGTTTTACGGCAATGCATTATTCCAGAGTCCAACCTATGTGACTGTCAGTCAAAATGTAGGGAGAAAATGTGACTAAATCAAAGAGCACAACATTAAAAGAATTCAGAGAATTCAGAGCTGTTGGATTGTATAGAATTAGCCGCCCACCCCCCACACCCAAACCCACAGTGATACAACCAGAGCTTTGGCACAATAGATTACTGCGGTGAAAGCTACAACACCCTCAGTTACCAATTTTTTTTAAAGTTTGTTTCCAGATTTCTGCTATAGGCATCCTTATGGGACGTAGAACAGTCTGCAGATAAAGACAACTTCTTAAGAAAGGTGACTGAGGCTGTATGAATACAAGGCTAAAACCCTCACATTTTGGTAATGGGTCAAGTCGATCCAAGAATTTGTGAAAAATAGGCTCTGCATCTGGATGTTCTAAGTTCCCGTAAAATTTCCTCAATATCCAGACTGATAGGAAATGGCCTGCTTGTCTCTGTTTATTTTTTCTTTGGTTCAGGTAACATGGAAAAGGATACCAGGAATACCAGAGCTTCAGCATCTTCAAGAAAAAGTGGCCCAGTTTCATTTGGAGTGGGGAGACAGGAAGTGTACTTTGACCATAAAACATCTCTCCTTCCTGCTCTGAAGCATTGTTCAGGATCCTTATTTCCTCTTGGACTAATTAGTTGTCCCCAATGCTTCTAGTAAAGGGTAGGGAGAGATTTTAAAGTGGTATTAGCTCTGTGATGGTGGCCATGATCCTCCCTGCCCGTTGACCTTCCCTCAGTCTAGGGAAATCATGGAGGTTTGATGATGGAGGGAGCAGTAATAGAAGAGTAAAGGAACATAGGAAGGGAGGACAAAAATGCACTGGTTGTGTGTGAGGAAGAAGGAGACAGAGAGGGAGAAGAGCTGATGCTGGAATGGAAAGAGTTGCATAGCAATTTAGTGGTCATTGAATGAAATCCCAGCTCCTAGTTCCTCTCCTTGTGAGTATTTATTGAACAGCTATTAGGCTAGGGAAGCACAGATTTTACAGGTAGAGGAGAGTGGTTGCCCATCTCTGTCAGAGCCTTGCACATCCCTTTAGTGAGAGCTGTAACCTCACTGTCCCCTTCAATGTCTAAATGAGGGAGGTGGACCTGAGAGATCTCTGATCTCACAAGAGACACAGAGAGAAAGAGCTATCTAGGCAGGAGGGACAAAAAAGTAGCCTGAGGAGGAAGATATCTCACTTTGTTCTGCTGGTTCAGGCCTCTTTCCTCTTTTTCAAATCCAGATGACTTTAAAGGCACCATCATCCCGAGGACAAAGGCCAGTGACTTCTCAGAACAGCAGCAGTAGAACTCAGACTAGTGTAGGGCGGAGACTGACGTGAAGATGTAGGAGCCAAAATTCAGATGTCCTCTTTGGTTGGAGCTATCTGGGCTCTAGTGTAATAGTGGGGGGACTGTTAACTCAAGGTTGGTGGAGCCCTGAGGAAAACTGCCAACACCACTCATACAGAAAACTTGCATTTTTTCTCCTGACTGTAATATTGGTGTAGGAAGGAAAGAGAAACAGTGACACCTTACCCAAAAGTAATTTGAAGTTTTTTTTTTTCAGAAGACGAGACACACTAATATCATGTTGTTTGCTATGCTCTCTAATAGAACTCATGTACAGTCAAATAATTAATGCAAGGTGATTAATTTGGTACATACTCCTGTGTGAAATTGAACACCTCCACTGTGACATTAAGATATACAAGAAGTCAGGAAAAAGCATGGCTCTGCTTACTGCTACTGTTAATTTCTATTGAGACAGGTTTTGTAGTATTTTTTAATTATCTGATTAGTTCTGAAACAAATCATTTATTAAAAATGATTTTCAGAATAAAACATATGGTAATTAACCACAGATAGGTGACGAATAGCTGCAAAGATACAAAAATGCTGAAAAAATACCTCTGTCCTTAGCAGGTGTCTGTGTTTCTATTTAGGAAGTATTTTCTCAAAGAAAGACTAAGAATAAAATATTTCTGACTTCTAGTATATTTACAATAATTTAGACTAATTATGGATACATTTATAGTACAGTACATTTGGGATGTTTTCATGAATTGTGTGAATCGATAAAATGGATAGTAATTAGCCCAAATAATATACAAAGAGAGAGGGAATGGTTACTCACCTTCTTGAACAACAACAGTTGGTCAGTATAATGGTGTGGGTACCCATCTGATGCACTGGGGCTGGAGAGATTTCCCTAGCAGTACCCACAGGGGCAGACAGACATGCACTCTGGCTTTTTGCATGGTCCAAGCTGAGGATATAATGGGGGGAGCTGCCCTGTAACATCCTTCAGTTCCTTTGAACTAGACTCTAGATCACTGATTCTGATGCTTTGGGGAAAGAGGTTTGGCTATATAATTAACATATGCTACACATCTTGAAGAACAACAGTTACAAAAGAAAAGTAACTGTTTTCTTCTAGTGATTGCATATATCCATTTCATTGAAGGTGACTCCCAAATGTTTTTTGATGGAAGTGGAGCTAGGACTGTAGGACTACTTTCCCCATCAATCACATCTTCCCTTGATGCAGAAGTAATTGCACAGTGTCTAGCAATGTGTGAACAAAGGACCATGTCACTGCTCTGCAGATGTTCACAATGGGAGTGTTTCCTGGATGGAGGTCGAGTGTGCCCTAATTGAATATGTTGAAAGCTTCTCAGGGAGCATAATAGAACAATGCAGCTGGTAGTCCATTTGGAGAGTTGTTGTGTTGTGACAGGATGACTTCTCATTCATTCTGCATAGGATACAAAAAGCTGGGAAGAAGCCTGAAAGTATGGACGTTGAAAGTACATTTGAAGTATGGAGTTCTTGTTCATCTTTGTGAACATGTGGTTTTGTGGGGGGGGAAGGACTGGTAAGTATATCGACTGACTGAGGTGAAAATCTGAGGCACTACTCTGGAAAGAAATTTAGGGTGTGGCCCAACCTGCACCTTGTCCTTGTAGAATATGGTTTATGGAGGATCTCTTACCAGGGCATGTAACTCTACCATTCTCCTCGCAGAGGTGATGGCTATTAAGAAGGCTACCTTCACTGAGAAGTGTACCAATAAGCAGGATGCTAAGAGCTCAAATGGAGGTCAAATAAGAGCTGACAGTACTAAATTCAAGTCCCAAGGTGGAGTTGGATTCCTGATAGGTGAAGAACAGCCTGGCAAGACCTTCTAGGAAATTGGTTGTCACAGTATTAGAAGAAAACAACAACAACAGTCCTTCCAGTAATATGAGGGTGACATTCTGAAATTGCAGCCAGATGTGCCTTAATGGAGCTGACTGCCAGACCTGACTCTTTAAGATGTAAAAGAGTTCAAAATCTTCTGAATTGTAGATGGCATAGGAGATGTACTCTGGCTAACATCCCAGATGGAGAAATATTTCCATTTACTAAGGCACAGGTTTACAATTTTTTTTTGCTGTGCCCCCCACTTCAGAGATTTATGTCCCATGTGTGCCTCCTTCTTTCTAAGAAACAGTAGATATGCATACAGCAAGCCCTTGTCCCAACGTAACAGGAAACTGTCTGAGATGTACTTGAGACTTTTACCCCTTCTTGAACAGAATTAAGGACACTTCCAGTTCAAGTGAATTGCGAACAAATCCACTGTATGAACTCTCCCTACTTGAAACAGTGATCTTCAAATGGTTGTGTTGAGAGACCATTTATGATCCAGGTTCAAAAACCTGCTCAGGCGGTCTGCTAGGACATTCTGAACTCCTGGACGGAGCAAAACCATGAGAGTTTACAAGTTCTGTATGTAGAAATTTGACAACCTCATTTCTCCTGACACAGGCTGTCTGACCTGGCATTCCTCTGCTTGTTCACATAAAACACTGCTGTGCTGTTGTCAGTGAGCACCTGGATAGTCCTCTGAATGTATGGCAGGAACTGCTGACACGCTCTGGGTATTCTAAGCAAACTCAAGGAGATTTAGGTTTAATTTAGCCTTTTGAGTGGACCTCAAGCCATGAGCCTGCAGGTTGTCCAAATGCCCTCTCCACCCCATGGTGGAAGTGTCCATTCCCAAGGTAATACAGGGGAGAACCAGTGAGAACGAGACTCCTCTGCACATGTGTGCAAGGGATATATAGAACAGATATGTCTTAAATGTTTAATAACTACATATTCCTTCTGGCCCTAATCAAAATCAATAAAGCTATTCATCTCTGTTTATCCCAGAATAGGATCTGCCTAGAAAGTAAAGATAATGAAGCAAATGGTTCATATCATTCAAGAAACTTTGTCTAAAGACCCACATATCAGCCTAGGTCAGGAATTCCTCTCCCTAAGAAGAGAAACTAACATGGCTAAATCAGATTATTGTTAACTATGTAGGCATCAATCTCTCTCATAATTTGCAACCTTTTTCTCCCTCTCAGTCTAGCTAAAAAGAACTTAAAGTTACCAAGAAGGGTGACACCCTGCTTTCCTGAGCAAACTGGTGCATTGCACATTGTGAGTGAATAAATAGATGGGTGGGGGCATTTCCAGTTCTAGTGAGTTAAGCAAACTAATGGGTAGCAGGTTTAAAACAAATAAAAGGAAGTTCTTCTTCACTCAGCGCAGAGTCAACCTGTGGAATTCCTTGCCTGAGGAGGTTGTGAAGGCTAGGACTATAACAGGGTTTAAAAGAGAACTCGATAAATTCATGGAGGTTAAGTCCACTAATGGCTATTAGCCAGGATGGGTAAGGAATGTCCCTAGCCTCTGTTTGTCAGAGGGTGGAGATGGATGGCAGGAGAGGTCACTTGATCATTACCTGTTAAGTTCACTCCCCCTGGGGCACCTGGCATTGGCCACTATCAGTAGACAGGATACTGGGCTGGATGGACCTTTGGTCTGACCCAGTATGGCCATTCTTATATTCTTATGTAAACTAGAAATGTGATTGCAGGATTGAACATAAAATTGGGCAAACTATCTGTTACCCCAAGAAATCCAGGCCACATGTTTCACCGCAATGCATAAACTGCACATTGCTTTCCTTGCACAGCAAATAAAACCATGGATAATCTGTCTCTCATCCCAAATTAGAAGCTGCACATTTGCTTGCCTTGTGAGTATGTCCTCCCAATTTAGAAGATTATAAGGATTTTGTTGGTTTGGATTGTAACTAATTATTGCATCTTAGAAATAATAGGAAGGAAGGTAAGTTAAAAGATATAAACTAAGGTATAACTTTGAAATATTAAAAGAAATTGCTTAAAAGAGGAGAATCCCAATTAATAATGGAAGTTAATAATTAAATAAACTCATTGAAATTAATCAAACTTTAAAAGTCTCCAATAAAAATTAAATTTGTTATACACCAAAAAGCCATCCATTGGATACCAATGGAAGCAGCAGTGAAAATAAGAGAAATGAAATCTAATGACCCACCTGACAAGTGTCCAATAGGAAGCAGACAATGGACCCCTCTAATGAGCCTGAAACTAGGTTACATAAAACTGAGGTCACCATGTGCTCAAGAGAGTTGACTGGACCCAAAAGAAGCTGCAGCATCCTAAGTGCAACTAACTCCTGGACCAGCTTTGTGGAAAGGACATTCTCCCATCCCAGAGTTAACAGGATAAGAAGTGTTGAGATTTCATTTTGATTTTTTTCCCCTTTTATTCTTTATCATAAATAACTGAAGGTTATCTTTCTGAGTCTACACTCTCTAGTGAGACCTCAAAATAACCATATTTTAGATTTTAACTCCTTTATAAGTCCAAGCAAACTGACCTAGGAGAGACTGAAAATGATAACTTTGCACAATTGTTTTTAATATTCTAAACTTGCGTCTTTTGGACTAGTTCAGTCAAAGAGGAGTAAACACACATTTAAAGGGGCCTTAAAGACCAGCACATCCTTGGAAGTGTGATAAATGTGTTATGATAATAAATTCTCAATTCCTAAGTAAATGAAATAAGAAATCTTGGTAATATGCATTTTTCTTTGATATAACTGCTGAGCCTCAACTTTATTCTGTGATTATAGAATGCAAGACTGTAATGTGTATGTAGTACATACCACGGACATTGGTTGTGTTTGCATGTAAGTGATGAGCTGTTCATTGTTCTGGGTGGATTAATAAATTGTTGGTTGGCTAAGAATAAGCAAATGTCCTTATCTGAAAAATACTGTTCAAGTTAAAAGTTGACCTGAAAAGAAGCTTGCATTAAAAATAGTAAGCTAACACTCCCTGGACGCAAGAAAAAGGGATTATTCTATTAACACTTATCCAATTGGAAAACCTAATTTGTTCCTTTTCGCACTTCCATGTTGTCTTGGTTCATCCACCAATTTAGAGATGACTATATCCTGGCTGGTATCCATACTATCTTGTCTAAGTGGTGTAGCTGAAAATGGTAGACTGACTTGAGCCATTCTTGCATACTGCCGAGATGCAGTCTGGCATAAGGGATCATATATGCATAAGCAGTTATGTTTCCCAGGAGCCTAGGCAGTTCTGATCTTTGAACAACAAATAAGGGTCCTATTACAACTGGAAACCTGGCTGTGGCAGATAAGCCCTGGCTGACATCAAGTCCAAGACCACTCCAATGAACTCTAATCTTTGTATTGATGACATGATTGATTTTTTTCTCTGTTTATACATTTTCAGGCCTAAGTGGATGAACAGAAAGAGAATCCAATGGAAACTGCTCTCCACCTGCTGATGGGAGTTGTCTCATTCCAACTATTCATTCAGATACACATGCTTGTCCCAATGGCAGAAATAGGCTGATACCACCATCATGCACCTGGTGAATAATCTTGGCATGGATAAAACATCGAAGGGTAGTATGGTGAACTGGAAGTGATCTCCTCCTACCATGAGCCTTAGGAACCTTCTGTCACCAAGGCAGATTGCAACATGAAAGTAGGCACTTGTAGGTTGAGGCACACAAACTGCCCAGATCCCAAGATGTTATAGTTACAGCAAGGGACACCATACAGAACTATAATCTTTTGATGTATTTATTTAAGTTCCAAAGATTTAGAATGGCCCTGAGCCCCCTGTGGCTTTTGGTATCTGGAAATACCAAGAGTAAACCTCCCTGTCCCAGTGTTGAGGAGACAATTCTTGTACAGCTCCCAAATAATGTAGAGTCTGTTCTTCTTGCTTTAATACAGACTTGTGAGATGGGTCTCTGAAAAGGGACTGGGAAGGGAGGGGTGGGTGAGGACAAAAAGGGACAGATTGACCTTTCAGAATATATCCCAATTCTACTCTGCTTAGCACACCATTTGAGGTGATGGGATGCTTGCTCCAAAAGGGAAGGAAAGGGCCAGCAAGATACAAGCTGATGTGTATGCTGTGTTTTCATTCACCACTGGCAATACCAAGAGCTTGATGTGGGGTATTGATAGAACAGCTGGAACCTCTGGATAGTTACACTCTGTGTGGTTTCCCACAGGCGTAATGAATAAAGGGGTTTGCCAAAGTGAATTGCATTATCACTGCATTTATACAAAGGGCTACCTTTCCAGATATAACCAGGTGAAAATGTCCGAGATTGTAAGGATTCTCCTTCACCAGCTCCATCTGCATCCCTAGAGATATAGCCATCTTTTCAGGAGCTCCTGGTAAACCTTAAAATCATCTGCTACCGGGGAAGAAGCTTTTGGGACCAGAGCCTTATCTAGTGATGAGGTATTTAAGGGAGAAAAGGCAGGACTCTCTTGAGGCTGGTATTGTACCACTGTGGTAGAGAGTTGGTCTAAGGCACACTGAGAAAGGACTCTTAATTCAGTGTCCAGCAGCTGTTTGGTACTGACAACAAGTGGTCTCTCTCTACTAGATTGGAAAACCTCCCTTCTTAGTGATGTATTTCTATGCAGAAGCGGGGATCTTGATGCTGGAGGCACCCCGAAGGCCAGCACAGACAAAGGGGAGGCTGATACAGTACCGGAGGCCAGCTATGTCTGGACCAGGTACCCCAATCTCTCAACTTCCTGCTCACTTTCAGTGAGAATGAGTTCCAGAGGATGCCCTGGATTCCCTGAAATGGGAACCACAGGAACCACTTCGGAGTTTGACGAGGAGTAAGAGTGGTGGTGTAATACTGGGAGGAGTCAGCATAGATTGGGACTGGGACTTGCATCAAGACTGCAGTAACAAAGCAGCATGGGAGGCTTCCTAGCTACCAGTACCATGTGCGGAGGTGGAGTGGGTACCAGTGGTCTAGGTGCTGTTTATGAAGAACCTGAGGAAAATGATACCGGACCTGAGCTCATGGGCACCATGGAAGACACCAGTGTCGATGCTGAAGCTTGCACCATGTGCGACAGCACCAGTAGATAGCCCTCTCTCTGAATGAATGGCAAAAGTACTAACAGGCCATTCATAGTTGTGTAGGTCTCTACTGTTGTCCATAGCAGCAGATCCCTCTGTCCTGCAATAAGCAGGGGTGATGGATCCACTGTTGCCACCAACAAAGTATGTGATCTCGACGGTCCTGGAATGGGTACCAGAGTCAATGTCTGAGACCCTCTGTGAGTAATTACCAGGGAGTGGGGATCCATTGGGTACGGTCTATCTTTGGTATTGGGTGGCTTATCTCTGTGGTAGAGGATTTTAAAGAAGTCAAAGACATCCTTTTTTTTTTGGTTCTGAAGGCCGAGCGTGCTCAGCGAAAAGAGCAGTTTCCACGAGGATGTATTTTCTCTCTCCTTTTTCATTTTAGTTTCGAAGCCATGGCAACTCAGACACCACTCATGCACTTTAAACAGAGAGAGTGAGGATCAGTAACAGGCAACACTGTGTGACACCCAGAACAAGGCTTAAAGCCAGGGGACCCTGGCAGATGCTTACCCTGATAGTTGGTGAAGCCTGAAGACAGCCGCTTATTCAACAATAATATTTTTTTTAAAAAAAATCAATAAATAAGGATACAAAGTACCCAAACAAGTACCACTAACTAAGAACTAGCTAACTATATACAAATGTAGTTCACAGATAAACCAGCAATGAAAAGCACGCTTCAATCATCAACAATAAGAAGGCAATGAAGGATGGGGGGGCTGGTGGTTTCACCCTGTATACCCTTGGCTTGGCAATCGAGGGAAGCCAAGGTGCAAGCGTGACTGCCTCTATGGGTATTGCTATGGAAAACTCTCCAGCACCAGTGCATGAAATTTACATATTCACTCGCAGTATAATCAACATATGCAAACACTCGAAAAAGTAGACATCTCTTTGGAAAGTTGAAAGAACACACATTTTTGGATTTCAGAGTGAGTCAACAGACAATTGCCTGGATATTAATACAAATCAAAATCTCAATCAGAATAGTCATTTTAAGAAACTGTAAACATCACTATATACATGAGGTCACTGCATTATTCTGCAACACATACTATAACAGTTCTCGGATTATCTTTCTCTCAACTACATACTTTAAATAGTAATAAGAGTATTAAAATGAAACTTAGAGAATGTTACTGTGATTATACCTGTTTCAATGAAGTGTAGTTGGATCCATCAGTGCTAATTTTTCTTATTTCATGATGGTCAGCCAGAATTAAGAAAGGCTCCTCATCTAAACCACAGAAGAAAGAATATATTACATTAGGGTTTTTTAATTTATGTTATGGATATTCAGGAATATAATGCTGAAATATAGGTGGTTTGAAAAATAAAATGTTACAATGCTACAATGTTATGGATGAAAGAAATAGTTAAAACCTTCAACTGTTTCAAGTAAGATCAATGATGCAACATAAAAATGAACAAAGTATTCAATTAATATATTTTAATGTAATTTAAAATTTCTTTTGTAATACAGGAACCATATTAAAACTCATGGTAATTTGAAGTCCAAACTGAATATAAATGATATTTTATGTTATTTATCCTGAGTTTTAAATCAATCAAGTAATAAACAACAATGCAAGGTGAAAAGAGAAAAAAGGTTACTTACCTTACAGTAACTGTTCTTCGAGATGTATTGTGCACATATGCATTCCATTGTAGGTATGTGTGCATTCAGTGCATTCAAGTTGGAGACTTACCAGCAATACTACTAGGAGGCGCATGTACCCCTGTTCTCCTTGTGCTCTCAGGTGAGGGCAATAAAAGGGGCATGCTGCCCTTTTCCTCTCCATTCCTTTGCACCACTATAAGTCAATCCAAAGTAGCAGAGAAGGTGCAAGAGTCATGGAATGTACATGTAAACAACACATCTCGAAGAAGAAGAGTTACTCTAAGGTAAGTAACTGTTTTTTTCTCCTTTGAGTGATTGTGCACATTTACATTCTACCATAGGTGACTCAACAGCAGTTCCTTTATGGGTGGAGGAATTTTGGATAATCTTTACCAAAACTATAGTACCCACTTGCCAAAGTTGGCATTATCATGAGAGGCTTGAGTGATGGCAGAATGATTAGAAAAAGTATGCCCAGAAGACCATTTCCCACAGGGCATGTATCAGCTATTGGAACATTGCCCAAGAAAGCTGAAGTAGTGGACTGAGCTCTGGTGTAGCAAACCACTATTCTTGACCAAAGAGAGACTTCAGGGAGCTGGTAGCAGAGTTTGATAGATTCAGAAATCTAGTGTGATATTTGCTGAGATGACTCTGGTTGACCCTTAGTTCTTTCAGCTAGGCTACAAAGAGTCTGGGGAGGAAGATCTGAAAGGTCTAATGAGGTCCAAAAAACCCATCAGTACTCTATGAACATCCAACATATGGAGTGCTTGCTCCTCCTTATGTGAATGGAATTTCAGCAAAAACACCGGAAGGTTACGATTCGTTTAGATAGAAGGTTGATACTACCTTAGGAACAAATTTAGGATGTGGCCTAAGGGATACCTTGTCCTCAAGAAAGACTGTAAAAGGAAGGTCAGCCATGAGAGCCTGAAGTTCTGAAACACTCCTCGTGTAAGTAATTGCTACCAAAAATACCAGTTACACAGATGACAAAGATAAAGAAGCTGTCTGCATAGGCTCTAAAGGGGAACCCATGAGTATAGAGAGAACTACACTTAAATCCCACAGAGGTACCAGAGCAGACACAGGAGGGTAAGTATTGGTTGGGCCCTTTCAAAATTGAGAAACAAGAGGAGAGAAGATGTAAAACATCTCTATTGGTGGACATAGTGCTGAAATAAAAGCCAGGTGAACTCTCATAGAACTATTCGAAGCCTGATGATTTCAGGTGCAGGAGATAGTCCAGCACACGCATAACCTCAATATGATGGAGAAATAAACTGTGGGACTGTGCCCAAACAGAAAATCTTTTCCACTTCGATGCATACCTGCTCTAGTGGATTCTTTTCTGTTGCTCATCAAGAAGGCCTAGACCTCTTGGAAGCACAATTTCTCATGAGTGCTCAGACAGAGATCATTCACACAGTAGGGTGGAGAGATCTGAGGTTCAGATGGAGAGATCTGTCCTGTTCTGTGCAGAAGTTCTATAACAAGTTGTAGAGTTATCAATGAATGGATGGACAGCTGATGTAAAATCCATGAACCAATATTGTCTTGGCTATGCTGGTGCAATGAGGCTAAATGACGCTTAATCCAGTTTCAGCTTCCTGAGCACCACTGGAATGAGAGGAAACACATATAGGAGGTGACCAGACAGGGAAGAAGAAAAGCATCTGTGATAGAACCTGCACTTCCGCCAGCCTCGGAGAGAAATCCCAAGCACTTGTTGAGGTTGGTCATAAACAAGTCTATTACTGGGTACCCTAGCAGTGGAAAACATGGAGGAGAATGTCTTTCTGATTGACTATTCAAGATGGTCTGTGAAAACCCCCTTGAGCAATCTGTTAGTGTGTTTCTCACTCCTGAAAAGTGAAAAGCTTTCAGGGAAACATTGTGATGAATACACAGACTCCAAAGGAGGATAGGTTCCCAGCACAGCTGAGACAATCTTGCACCTCTCTGATGTTCAGGTAAAACATACCTGTGATGTTGTCTGTGAGAACTTGCACCACCTGTTTTCTGAGGGAGGGCATAAATAGTACCAGGCCAGATGAATAGCTCTAAGTTCCAACATGTTTATATGCAGGGGAAACCTTCTGATGTGATGTTTTCCCAAGCACGGTAAAGAAGAGATAGCATTGGTACATTGTCCACTACCAAAAAGTCAAAATGATTGCTTTGAGGTCGTAGGCATCTGGTGAGAACGGCCCACCACAGTTGAAGGAGGCTAGCAACATCTAGGAGGCCTTTACCTCTTCTTGGGAGGGATATTGTGGACTCTGTTGGAAAGAGGGTGTACAATAATACTGTGACCTAACTTGGTTCATTTTTGTAGCTGGAGTGTAAACTCATGAAGAGGTGCATGGTATCACCCATTTTTGTAGAAAATAGTTTAGACCCTTCAGATGGTAAGTCCTCTCTTGTGATGTGCATGCTCCTTTGGGATGTCCAAAGCCTGCAGCCAGGAAGTATGCTGCATAGAGACTGCAGTGGCCATGGAACATGAGGCAGTATCAGCTGCTCTGTTGCTGCCTGAAGGGATGTTCACACTATAAGATGTCCCTTAGACTCGAATGCTAAAAACTGGTCACGAAATTCCTCTGACAGTTTATCAGAGAACTTGGAAATAGCAGAGAAATTAATAAAGTTATATTTAGTTAAAAGAGCCTGGTTATCGGAAACTGGCTTTTGTAGCGTAGCAGTGGAATAGACTTTACAGCTGTATAAATCTAACTTTTTAAGCTCCATATCTTTTGGACTGGACTTAGGATGGTTTTGGCAAGGCTGCTCATTACCAGGTCCTACTGCCAGAGAATCAGGAACTGGATGAGTAAAGAAATGCTCAAACCCTTGCTGAGGATCCTGGAATAGAGGCTGGAGTCTGTCAGAGAGTCTTTGCTGGCCATAACAAGGCCTCAATAATGGGAAGGCCAAATTTTCCTAGAGTAGAAGTCTGCAAAATATCCAGGAGAGTGCAGATTTTTCTGCACAGTCTTTACCTGCACTCCCAGAGAAGTAACCATCCTTCCCATGAGATCCTGGAAGACTTTAAAAATCCTCCGGGGTGGGAGTAATGGGAGAGATGTTGATTCCAGGGTAACGGCTTCATCTGGTGAGGAAGAAGGAATGTGAGAAGAGGCACTAAAGGCTCCTCTAGTAATTCACCCTCCTCCATGTCAGAATCCATGACAGCGGGTTGAGGGATAGGTGCAGGATACTGAAAAGATGTCTCATACACTGAGAGTCGGGGAGACATTCTCCCAGGAAGTGAATGAGACGGAGGTCTAAAATCCCTTGGTGCAGCCCAAGACCAATATGGCCATGGAGTCGTGGGGGACCCCAAGCTGCAACTTTCCTGCATGAGAACCAGACTTTGATCCTTAGACCTGATAATGGAAGATCTAAAGAAAGAGCTGAAGGGTCTTGGAAGACAGACAGGTACTTCCCCTTCCGATCCCATAGAAGATACATAAGCCTCTTCATGGTAGTGGGTAGTTGTTTCCATAGGTGTTCTTGTGGCTGATATGTGGGATATCAGGGTCAGTAAAAGATACAGGTTGGAGTGGCCGAAAAGCTGATGAAGTGATCAGCACCAGCAGTGCTGGAATAAACACAGTCAGCGCTAACTGCATCAACGGAGCTGAATGGATGGTCAGTGCCGGTTGCACCATTGGTGCCAGGCATGCCGATGGTGCCAAGTGAGATATCGGTGCTGGGTGCACTGGCAGAGGGGATTTTGTAGTCAGTATCAGTTCAGTAAATACCAGAGCCAGCTGCAGTAGAGAGGGTCAGGCAGGGAAAAACAAAGAAGTTCCCTTGTTGCTAGGAAGGCCTGAGGAATAGAAGCCACCCCAGTTGAATGTATTAGTTCTGACAGTGCCAACAACGGTGGAGGGTCCAGAGACCAATGGGAAGGCCCTGGAACAGGTGAAGATACTGGCCTCAACGACCCACATGGAACAACTGAGCACTTCGATTTGTGAGGTTTCAAACTGGTACCAGAGGACTTACCCGATGACTGTTTGGGAGAAGACTGAGACTTAGAGGTCTTGTCAGAGTCTGAATGTTTAGATCTCTTCAACCTAGATAAAGAAGAGGAGGCATGACATTCACTCCCAGATTTATGTCTGGAGTCAGAAGAATCTGGAGGAACACTCTGACTTGACCCAGAGTCACTAGGGTCATGATCAGGACTCAGCTCAGATGCGGGTTATGTCACCTCCTTCATGAGGTGATCCTTAAGGCAACAGTCTCTCTAATTCTTAGTGTGGATGGGAAAAGAGGTATAAATAAGACATTTGTCCCTCTCATTTCCCTCACCCAAACAAATCAAACAACTTTTGTGCCTATCCATGACAGGGATAACAGCCCTGCACATGGCACATTGTTTAAAACCAGAGAATCTTTTCATAATAAATCCTCCAGGTGTAATAAAAGTATAGCTAAAATAACTACACTGTACTATACTTACTACAAAAACTGTATACAGGTAAGTTTTCAAAAGCTGGCTGACCAAAGCTAAAGCCACCAGGAGTTCCAACTCTTGCTATGGATAGATATAAGGAACTAACAGGGAGCCGACAGACATACTCATTTTATGCCTTTTCCTGAGAGCATGAAGAGAGAGACGGCACATTTGCCTCCTAGTGAAACTGCTGTGCACTGGGTGCACAAACATCTACAGTGGGAATGTATATGTGCACAATTACTCGAAGGAGCAATTTTCAAATTCTGCAAATAGTTTTTATACTATAGGTAAGACTAATACCATTAACTGTGTTAAACTGATAATATATATTTTTTAAGGTTCAGTAAATACTTGTAATGCTGTTTTATCACTATAGAGTATATCATATGCTGCTGTTGCAAACAAAAGGCAATTTGATCATGGCATATCATTTGAAATTTACAGAGATTTTCATAGTGTGAGTAAATCTAAAAAAAATCCCATGTCTCTGACAAAACTAAATTAATTACTATTAGACTTAAATCAGTTTTGTTTTTCTCATAGTTTCCCCAGGTTTCTTCATTTTCTCCTGGTTATCCACTGTTTTATCATGCCCTGCAGTAAAATCTCACTTTCTGTCTTTATTACTGCTATATTATCAATGAAAGTGTTTGAAGATAAACTGGAGGATAAATACAGAATAATTATAAGAATGACAAATATAATTTAACACTTTATATTAACTCTTTATACTCTGTGCTAAAATGATGTGCTGTACAGTGGACACCCATTTCAGCTATTTTAGCTAATACTTCATACATTCTGCATACATTTCAAACTTAACATAGGACATTCTCCAGTTCTTTGATGGTCTGAGATGTCACCTTCAGGACAGGCTAATTTAGTGTGTTGTGGAGACAGGCTGCTATGGGGGGCTAAAGAGGCCAGGTTAGGATTTCTGGGTGGACTCAATAGCAGCTGGAAAAGCCTCTCACAGGCTGGGAATGACTCTTACCACAGCCAGCCTTGCTCCAACATGAACAGCTGCCAATTTAAGTTTGAGAACTTTTTCATTAACACTTTGAAATCTTTACATATTTCAGCTCCAGAATGTATCTCAGATCCTATCTCCTATTTTAGGCTCCAGTCCTTCCTCTCATCTGACTGCTCTGTGTCCTGTAAATGTGCAAGTGCCTTATAAGGTAAGGGATAGGAGACAAGAAAATCAGATCCCATCTCTCTGCTCTGCCTCTTCAGCTTCCTCCTCCCATTATTCGTGGAAGCAGCAGGAACAAGGGTCTCAGAGATACAAGGGTCTCACTGAGACAGAAAGTGGCCTACTGTTGGAAAAAAAACAGGCCTGCAGGGAGTGCAGGCAGGTCAAGAACGGGAGCATATCTGCCTGCCAGGGAGTTAAGAGAATTTCCAGAGGAGGAGCCCAGCAGAGGAGGAATGGAGTGTGCTTTGTTTGTGCATGGGAGATGGCTTGTAACTGGTAGAGTCTCCTACTCCTAATTCCTCCTTGACCTCCTGCTCCTCAGGAAACTGACACTGTGCAATCCTGATGGTTCAAATAAGTCAGGAAGGAACACGTATAGGACACAAAGAGATAATTAAGCTAAGTCCATATATATATATATATATATATATATATATATATATATATATATATTTACTGTGCATACCATTTCAAACAGTCCATTTTGCACTACGGCAGGAGATAATGTGATCGTACAATAAGAACAGTGAATTGGGCATTTTTTATGCAAAGATCAGAAACACCATATAATTTTCTTTTATCCTCTTTTTTTCCATGCTTAACTTATTAGGCAGGCTTAATGCATTAATGTCAGCAAGCTATTCTAAAAATGAAAATAAATAAATAAAATAAAATAATGCAGCAGCAGCAGGCTTTTTAATATTGCACACTATATTTTTTATGATTACCATGTGACTGAGCAGCAGGCAATATAAGGTGATGTGGTTTTTTTCTGCTTCTGAAATTTCCCAGTGCCTAGTGCACACTTAATAATTCACAGTATCATAATGAACTGTAATTATCCACATAGAATCCTGCGTGTGGAATACACAATAAAAGTAGAAATTATTCTCACATCCAGACACCTTGCACTGAATTCAGATTTCTGTTTCTGACTGAAAAGGATGCTTTAAACCATCTTTCTAGTCATTATAGAAGCTGAAACACAGATTTCCAAGTTAAAGCTTTTCACAAACAATTTTGGTTATATTTGTGTATAAATAAAATGTGATACCTGAAAGAGATTTACAGCCATTGAGGTTATCAGGTTGTGTTTCATACCCATCTGCACACAAGCATTTGTAAGTTCCATATGTATTGATGCATTGCTGGCTACAGGGAAATCCAGATGAACATTCATCAATGTCTACACATATTTTGCCATCATCCTTGAGCCGGAATCCAGGCCAGCATTTGCACTGGGAAAGAAAAACACGAACACTCATTTTTTATTATTGTTGGTGTCTTTCTGTTTGGCATAAACTTAGTAAGAATAGCTTAAAAATTAGAAATCGAAGACAGAGTAGTCTGGCACCACCAACCTTTCAACAATGACACAACTTTGAAATAATCTTTTTTGACCTACTGTTTTAACTTCAGGTAACTTTCTATGTAACAGGAATTTTTCAAATGGCACATTAGAGATGTTTGTTGGAGAACTGTCCTACCGAAGTGAAACTACCAAAATTTGCTTTTTCCAGTTTAACAAAATGTTAGGCCTTCCTCCCTTTCTATTCAGCTATGACCATATGACAAAATTAACACTTGGAATGAACAAGAACACTAGAGTGTAAAGTTCTAAAGAAAGTACGGTTACTTACCCTAGTCCTGTGGTTATTAAAGATGTGCTCAAGATTGGATTCTTTTGGCCAGCAGTGTCCATTTGGGCTGTGATTGTGCCATAAGACCCTTTGTGTTCCCCACTTCCTCACTGCCCAAAAAGATAAAGGACGAACTGCATCCAACTGTCCTTCAATTCCTTCACCAATAAAACATCAGGACTCCGTAGCAGTAGGGAAGAGGGTGGGCTGTGGAATGCTTGCAAATGCCACATCTCAGAGAAACAGGTACTATAGGGTAAGTAACTATTCTTTCTTCTTCGATTGACTGCTCCCATGCATTTCACTTCTGGTGACTTGCAAGCAGTGACCCCACAGACAGGATGCTCATGCTCTGTGTCTATTTAAATAGTGATTGCAGGTCAGCTATGTCAAAGCAAGCATTTCATCTTGATGTCTTGCATAGGAAATAGCGTTTTGTGAAAATATGGACTAATCCCCATGTAAGTACCCTTCAAATTTCAGAAATTGGTCAGCTTCCTAGGGAAGGAGCAGAAGCTGCCAGTGATGTGGACTATAACCTGCATGGAAGGATCTAATCTAGGTCACTCACAGCATGATATGATGTAATTAGATATCCATTTAGACAGTTTCTGGGTTGATATTGTCAGACCTTTAATCCTATCTGCAGACTCTACAAATAGTTTAGGGAAGTTCTTGCGTGGTTTTGTCCTATCCAGGTAAAGTGAAAGAGCCCTAATTACATTCACTGTGGGCAGCTTGGCTTCCCCCTGCTTGAAGTATGGCTTGGGAAAGAAAACTGGCAGATGAATTATCTGATTCAAATGAAAGTCAAATGATCTTTGGTAAAAACTTCAGTTGAGGCCTAAGGATCACCTTGTACATAAAGAACACTGTGTAAGGTAAACCAGTCATAAATATCATATTGTGAAGGCAGGGCCCATTAACTCAGATAAGACTATATTTAGATTCCAGGAAAGAAGGAGGTCATAGATTGTGGGAAACACATGAATCAGGCCCTTTAGAAATCTAGCAATTGTAGGGTGGGAAAAAATGATGTGACCTTGGATGGGGAAAAGATAAGGTGTTACTGATACTAAGTGCACTCTTATAGAGTTGATGGACAGCCCTGAGTACTTTAGAGATAAAAGGGTAGTCAGGAATCAGGGTATGTGAAGGAAACAGATAGTGTTGTGTGCCCAAATAAAGAATCTATTCTACCTGGCTGAAGAGAATCCTTCCTGTAGGTTGACATAACACATTGCTGTTGTGTTGTCAGTCAGGATTTGTCTATTAGTCCACATAACACAGGAAGAGACACTGTGGAGGCTAGTTATTTATATAAAGGGCAATCTCTTCTACAGTCTAGAGGCCTTGGGTCTGAAGATGGTCCAGATGAGCTCCCCACCCAAGCATGGAAGCATCTGTATCTTGGTGAAAAGAGGTGGAGAAACATTTGCAAACCTTGAGAGGGTGTTTCCACCAATTTCACAATGAGAGTACTTCTCAAGGGACCTGAATCCTCATGTCTAATGTTTGTTGGGTAAATATACAAATTTCAACCACCCTTGCGTGCAGCATAAGTGAAGTCTGGCTTGCTGTGTGACATACGTGCAGAAGGCCACATGATCGAGAAGTCTGAGAAAGACTCTTGCTGAAGATTAAGGGTGAGCATCAGCTGGTTGATGAGATCTACTGTAGTACTGAATGTGTCCTGTGGCAGACAGACTCTTGCTTTGTAGACTTAGCGCTGTCCCCATGAATTCTATTCTTTGGGTGGGTAACAGTGATTTTTTTCCTTATTGATCCCAAAACCCAGGGGGATGAAAAGTTGCAGGAACAAGTGAAAGGAGTTGTTCAGCTGCTGTGGTGATCTTCCTCCAGTGAGGGAGGAGTTGTTGTTCAACTGTTGAGGTGAGGGATACCTGGATTCCTCACTTTCTTAGTGAGCCACTATGACAGCCAAGCATTTGGTAAACACACTAGTCCTTGGTGCTGTTGAAAGACTGAAGGACAGGATTCTCACTTGGAATCTCAGGTATTTTCTGTTTGCTGGGTGAATTGGTATGTAAATACAAGCATCTTATAAACTGAGAACCATGAACCGGTCCTGGGAAGCTAAGGATGGGATTATACAGGGTAGAGATACCATGCTGAATTTAAAGCCATGGATGAAGGTGTTACATCACCTCTAATCCAGGATTAGGCACCAGTCTCCCCGCCCTCCCCCAACACACACACCTTCTTTTGCAGAATTAGAAAATGATGAAAATAAAATACTTCCCTCTGAACTCCAGAGATGGTGTGATTCCAGACCTCCTGAAAATAAAAAAAGGTAACTGCCAAAGGGGGTGGGGGGGAGGGAAATGGCTCTCAACTATAGCATCAAATTTGCTACCTAGAGTTGGACTCAGAATGAATGGTTGTACAGAAAGTGACAGGGTCTCCATTGATGAAATCTACTTTTTTTTCTGGGTGATGCAAGGGTCTTATCTCTGTATAATGGAAGGAAAAAGGTCTCTGCCTGGAAGGACCTTGTGGTCTGACCTGTTTTCTCCTAGGTGTTGGCATACAGATGCCCAAGAGGTAAAAAGTAGCTTGCAAATTCTTTAATGTGTGCAAGGCTTCATTAATCTTCTTGTTGAACAGGTCACAGCCTTCAAACGTGAGGTCCTCAATCACCATCTGTACCTTCTTTGGTATTTCTGCAGACTGCAAACATGAAGCCCATGGATGTGGCCACTGATTGTACTGCCATGTCTCATGCATCTAATGCCACCTGAATAGAAGTGCAGGCCACTAGCTGACCCCCAATAGGGTTACCAGATAGCAAGTGTGAAAAATCAGGACGGGGGTGGGGAGTAATAGGCACCTACATAAGACAAAGCCCCAAATATCGGGACTGTCCCTATTAAATAGGGACATCTGGTCACCCTAACCCCCGATAATAACAGATTTCAATTCTTCCCTGTTGTTTTGAGTGTAGTTTTTTTTTAAACAAAAGTATGATATCTTGTCCCAATTTAGGTATTCACATTTTGCTAAGAGGGCCTACTAATTAGCAATGCACATCTGGAAATGCAGAAGTGTCATTCTTCCTGCTGAATAAATCTAATTTTTTGGATACTTGTCTCTTAGAGTTGTTTTCAGTGGCTCTTGTTGTCTGGATTCCTAATGAATAGCAGCTACTACCAAGGATCCTGGGAGTAGGTGAGTGTCGCAATACTCAAAGCCAGCTAAAGGTGGATGATAGTGTCACTCTGCCACAGATAGAGGGGTCTGCCAAAGGTGTTTTGCTGGCACTTGTAGCCCCTCCGTGATTGGAATGGACAATCTTCCAGGCACTGATGTGTATACAATGTCAACCAGCCTGGGCAACTCTCCTGGCACTACTATTTCTACAGAGATTTCCAGGGTATTTGCCAGTTGGCACAGAACTTCTTGCAATATCTTGTAAACATCTGGCTGATTAGAAGTAGTGGGCACTACTGCCTCATCTGGGGAGGAGGAGGAGATAGCTGCTGAAATTATCTGTTCCTCAGCTTGCAGGTGTTGGTCTTCACTTTCCTGCTTTTCTTGCTGAACAGAGTGAGTGAGTGCCACCTCTGCCTCTTGAATAACCCTATGGGATTTTGCAGAGGAGGAAGGTCTAGGTAAAGGTTGGTTTTCTTGCTGGCTGCATGCCCCAAGAAGCCCAGTAGGGCCATGATTTAACATTATAGGAGTAAGGGACTGTGGGCATTGTGGGGGATGTACCATGATGAGTGCTTTTCCTTAGATCCCCTATGCCCACGCCTGTAGTATTTGGTCCTAAACTCTGCTCAACCAGGGGAGGTCTTATGAATAGGATTGAAGTGAGTGAGTAGAGGATGCCTCCCTGCTGTGCTCCAAAGGGAAGAAAGAAATGGAATACTTCTCCTCTAGAGGCCAGGGTCTCAGGCGAACTCAGTGTCACCTACAGTTGATGCAGAAGAGGTGGTTGGTACGGTAATGGTGGTTGCAGTCAGTACTATAGACAGCACTTTGTGGTACAATGGTAGATACTCAGGCTGTGCAGTCACCTTACAAAGTTCAGTGTTGACAAAGTTGGTGCTGAGAGCAAGTGTACTGGGATTATGGGTACTGGGTGTATGATGTCAGTACTGAGGGGTCAGGAACAAAGGAGGTAGAGAGCACGGCTCAAGACAGTACTATTGCTAGGTGACCAGGGTCTGTCAGACTATCAGAGTTACGTGATTTAGACTGTGAACTGCTATTTATTGAGCACCTTCAGGTGATCTATGCCCCTTTTTACTAGAATGTGAGGAAGTTGACCTGGATTTATGCTCTTTAAAGGAACGGTGTTTCTTCGTACCATTTTAGCTGACTGGATGGAGGAGGACTTAGTTGATTTGCCTTTCTTTCATCAGAAAGCGCAGGAATTCAGACTTGAGTCACAGAAGCTCACAGAAACACTTAGGGATGAAGCCTGTTCGGGCCTGGTTGCGTCTTTTACTCAGGATCTGAGGCGGCTCTCTTCAAGTTCTCCAGGAATAATGGTTTAAGTCAAGCTTCTCTTATCTTTTGAGTTATTTTCAATAAGAAATGACAAATGGAACACCTATTGGGGATATACCCTTCCTGAGGCAAAATACAAAATGCACTATGAGTTCCCACCATGCAGCAGAATAGTCACAATACAAGAAAGGTAGCCATGTTAGTCTGTATCAGCAAAAACAATGAGGAGTACTTGTGGCACCTTAGAGACTAACAAATTTATGTGGGCATAAGCTTTCATGGGCTAAAACACATGAAGTGGGATTCAATAGGGGCCACACTTCTTCCTGGCATGGAGATGCCACTGCCTCCCTTTCCCTCCTTTTCCAACTGGGGGTTGCCATCTCTCCCCTTGTGATTTTTTTCTTTAGCTCTCTAACAAAAAAAATGTCTCCTACATTTTAAGGTAAAACAACTGTCCTAACAAAGAATCCTTTAACCTCACTTGGCCTTTACTGGGACACAATTTCCTTCAACCCATCCCCAGGTTCAACAGTTTATCAGCAGCAAATGTTTCCTTTTCTACTCAGTGCAGTGCTTTCTGCACCATCACTCTAGGTAGCAATGCAGGGATGTCGGGAAGCCCTCTACCTTGGACTCCAACTCCTTGACTCTAATGAGTGAAGTAGCTCTCTACTTCAGACATCAAGCTCTGCTTCAGACTCCAGGGCTACTTCCTGCAATTGACTGGTTTGCCTTTTAGGCCCTCACAATAGCACCTTCTCAGACAGTCGTACACTGCTTCTTCCTAGGCCTTCCCCAGGACTCTTCAGGTTAAACTCTTGCTCTTCCCCAGGCCTTTCCCAGATCCCCTTTGAAGAGGTTAGCCGCAGGTCTTCTCTACCATTAGTCTCTCCCTACTGAGTGCAGACTGTCTCTAAAGGAAAGCAAGTAGCACCTATCCATAATCACATGACCCTTCACAGTCATGTTCTCCCCAAATTCTCAGTCCCATGATTTGGGAGGTAAATCTGGCACAGGTGAAACTTAGTTCTATCTCCCTTAAAGGGGCGATCTTATCCTGTGACATGAGATTTCCCTGCCAGAAAATATCTGTTGATGCCTCAGGCTTATGACTATAAACTTCATTTCACATGGCAAGCACTTCCCAAGTGGTGGAGAGGCGGCTATCTCAATTTAGCAGATCCCCAGAGGTTAAAGATTAGAATTTTCAGGTGGCCAAGAGTCTTTCAGTTTTGAACTCCATTCTCTTGTTCATGTGTGAAATCACATATGACATAATCTGCTTGACTTCTGTAGCCATGTCTGCCACAGTGGCAGGAAAATGATTCCTGTGACTAAAACAATAGACAGAAGAGCCCTCCTCCAACCACAGAAAAACAGCCTGACCATTCAACAGAGGATTTTCTTTTCCATAAGGAGTTGGAGATGCTCTAAAATTCCTTAGCTGATTCAGAGAACCGTCTACCTTATGAGTGGCCCCAAGTTCGCAGTTCAACAGGAGCTGATTCAAGTAGAGAAGAACCTACCATCCACGGAAAAGGGAATGAAACTAATTCAATAAGGCAGACTTGTCATTATAAAACAAGAGGAAACAAACTTGGGAATCCATTCAAATGTTAAACAATCATTCCGAAGGTACAAAGGTCCAGGTGGAGTCCCACCATTGGGGAAGAATTTCTTGGAATTTGGGCCAAAATAACATTCAACCAATGGGTCCTAGACATGAAAGTATAAAGATATATAATTAAGTTTATCAAATGCACCAGCATCTTGTTCATTCTATTAATGAGCAAAATTCATGAGCAAAGTTGCGTGCACACAAATGGAGGGCACATTTTGAAATTTTGTCCATTACAGTGCGTTGTTCAATTTTTCTTTGTTAATGGAGTCACTATTTCAATCAACTTGGGAAAAGTTTTCTATTTGTATTATTTACTATTGGAGGCATGGTCTTATAAGCAATTCTCAAATCATTTGTGTTTTTTGTACATCAGCATGATTTGTCTGGGTTTTTGTAAGTGCTGTATCTTTTGGACTTTTGTTATTGTAGGTTCATCTTCATCACCTTTTAAGTAAAATATTCAAGTATTAGATTTTACAAGTATATAGAAATAAATGTTGAAATTACTTCATGTACCTCTTTCCATTGGTTATAAGTTGAATTTAAGCTCCTGCTTTTTACACAAATGATGGTCATTTGCATACCTCATATATTGATTTGCATAGGTTTGTGATTTTGAGGAGCTTACTTGTTTAAAAGCTAGTACCACATTCTGAAGTTCTACTACATGGTTATGTGGTTTAAACAATCATACTTAAGGATTAAAAACTTATATTATACTATATTACACACCATGACTACCAACCTTGTACCCAACAGGAAGATCCTGACAATCTTGAGAACAGCCACTGACTTTCTTACTCAAGCATTCATTGATATGGCAGTTTCTCTCATCAGATCCGTCACCACAGTCCTCTTTATTGTCACAGACCTCTATTTGAGGAATGCATTTGCCATTTTTGCAAATGAAAAAAGAACTGTTGCACGACTGTTCTGGAAAAAATAAAATAAAATAAAATAAAACAAATGAAGAACATGTCCACGGTTCTCATACTTTTCCCATAGTGTGACCCAGCTCTGATAGACTTTTTCATAGACCAACTCCAAACTGTGGGGACCAGATTTTCTCGTGTTTGTGACTGATCTCATAAGAGTGCTTGCATGACGACAGTAGTTGCTTATATGAAAAAGTTACATGTGTAAATTTTATTTTAGTTTTAGATATCTATATTAAGATAAGTGTTTACTCCTTTCTGAAAAAAGTGAATCATATTGTCTATTCTTCATTTCATCTTCCCCTTTCATCAGTTTGGTTTTGCTTAACTGGAAATAATAAGAACAAGCATCATGTGATCAGCATCACCTCTCTGCAGACCACCAGTGAAAAATCCATAAACTATATATTGGAAACTATGCACAAGGGGGAAAAAAGCTATAGTACAGCAAATTAACTGCCCTGTGTATATTAAAAAATAATATCACACACCTGATATAGTCTTCTTGGAAAAACACTGGAAAAAATCATAATACATTTGTAGAGCTATCTAACATTGAAGATTATTTTTGGTAGCAATGGAGAACTATGTCATAGTAAAATCCTCTAATAGGATCCTCCCCCCCTCGCCCCCCCCCCAAAAAAAAACCTGGCTGTCTAAAGCCTAATTTTGAAAATTTAAGAGGAAACCTAGATGGTTCAGGAGCATACAGACGTGATAACTTAACTGTGTACCATAAAAGCTATGAAAATATGAAAAATAACTATGATGCAAGCTACACAAAACTGAGGAGGCACTGACAGACATATAGGGAGCACTAAGAAGATTTTTCACGAGCATCCAAGTCATATGCCTCTAAAAAGTAATACATGTTCAACTAAAAAACATAAAAATGGCAATATTGGGTCAGATCAATAGTCCATCTAGCTTGGCACCCTGTCTTCCAACAGTGGCCAGTGCCAGATGCATCAGAGGGAATGAGCAGAACAGGGCAATTACTGAGTGATCCATCCCTTGTCATCCAGTTCCAGATTCTGGCAGTCAGAGGTTTAGGGATACCCAAAGCATCAGGTTGCATCCCTGACCATCATGGCTATACTCCATGAATTTATCTAACTTTTTTTAACCCAATTATACTTTTAGCCTCTCACAATGCGTTGACTGTGCATTGTGTGAAGAAGTACCTCCTTATGTTTGTTTTAAACCTGCAGCCTATTAATTTCACTGGGTGACCCCCAGTTCTTGTGTTATGTGACAGGGCGAATTACACTGCCTTATTCACTTTCTCCATACCGTTCATGATTTTATACACCTCTATATTATCCCCCTTAGTCATCTCTCTCCTAAGCTGAGCAGTCTCAGTCCTTTTAATCTCTCCTCACATAGAAGCTGTTCCTTACACCTGTTCATTTTTGTTTGCCCTTCTCTGTACTTTTTCCAATTCTAATATATCTTTTTGAGATGGGATGACCAAAACTGCATGCAGTATTCAAGGTGTGGGCGTACCAGAGCTTTATATAGTGGCATTAGGAAAGAGAGAAAATATCAGAACAGTTCCTAACATTTTGAACTGTTGCTGCACACTGAGCAGATGTTTTCAGAGAACTATCCATGATTACTGCAAGATCTTTCTTTGGTATAACAACTAATTTAGACCTCATCATTTTATATGTATAATTGGGATTATTTTTTTCTAATGTGCACTACTTTGCACTTATCAACATAGAATGTATCTGTATTTTATCATCCAGTCACCTAGTTTAGTGAGATCTCTTTGTTACTCTTTGCAGTCAGCTTTGGACTTAACAAACTTGAGTAATTTTTTTATCGTCTGCAAATTTTGCATCCTCACTGTTCACCCCCTTTCCAGATCATTTATGAATATGTTGAACAGCACAGGTCCCAGTACAGATCTGTGTGGGACCCTGATATTTACCTCTTTCCATTGTGAAAACTTACCATTTATTCCTACCCTTTGTTTCCTATCTTTTAACCAATTACTGATCCATGAGAGGATCTTCCCTCTTATCCCATGAGTCCTTACTTTGCTTAAGAGCCCTTGTTGAGGAACCTTGTCAAAGGCTTTCTGAAAGTCCAAGTACACTGTATCGACTGGATCACCCTTATCCACATGCTTGTTGACCCCCTCACAGAATTCTAATAGGTTGGTGAGGCATGACTTCCCTTTACAAAAGCCGTGCTGACTCTTCCTCAAGACATTTTGTCTGATCATTTTGTCCTTTACTATAGTTAAGTTTATCAGCTTGTACTGAAGTTAAGCTTACCTTCCTGTAATTGCCAGGATCACCACTGGAGCTCTTTTAAAAAATGTGTGTTACATTAGCTATCCTTCAGTCACCTAATACAGAGGCTGCTTTAAGCGATAGGTTACATACCACAGTTAAGTGGTTTATAGATTATCTGGAACTTTCTCAGGGCCTCCATGATGCATGCTGCATGACACCCATGTTTCCTATGGGTATGTCTACACAGCAAAAAAACAAAAACAAAAAACACAGCAGTGAGTATCAGATCCTGGGTCAACTGACTTTAGGCATATGGAGTTTGTGCTGCTGGGACAAAAATAGCAGTGTAGGCATTTTCTGTGACCTTCCCCCCTGAACTGGGTTTCAGAACGCAGGCTCCAGTGCGAGCCCAAACGTCTACACTGCTATTTTTAGCCCTGCAATACTCAAATCAGTTGACCTGAGCTCTGTGATCTGGGACCACAGGGGGGTTTCTGCTGTGCAGACGTACCCTTTATCTTGTATTAAGTACTTAGGCTGAGCCAGCATGGTGACCAGTAACAGCAGCTAGTATAACTTGAGAAACGCCTTAGGATTTGAAATCTCTGCAGCAATATGTGATTAAATATTAAAATTAGTATTGTACATGATAGTGAAAACAAATGGTAATTAATATTTATTGCTTAAATATCAATATTCAATATGGTTCAACATTCAGGGCCCAATCTTGATCCTGATAAAGAAAATGGGAATTTTACCATTGACTTTAACAGAAACAGGATTACACCCTTATGATCAGCTCCTAGTTTTAAATAAATGTGCACATTCACACCCTCACAGAACAAATTTCTGCACTTGTGCTTAGGTATCCTAATTTAGCAACAGAATCTTAAATAGTGAACCTTTGGATCCACATACTATAGTATTGTCTTGCAGACAATGCATGATCCTTATGAAAGCTTGTATGATGGGCTACATTAATGCCTTAATGGAGTGATAAGGTGTGAGTGGAAGAACTGTTCACATATAGCTCTCCCCTTGCAAAACGACATGGAATAGTCCACTACCTCCAGAAGAGGATAAATTTGCATAATAGAAACAATTAAGCTTCAGTGGCATTGATAAAAGGAGTGGAACACATTTACATTTTGTGACTTATAAAAGTGGAGAGAACTTTAAAATGGCGTGAAGCTGAGAAATCCAACATATCTCCATTCTGGTTTGGTCAGAGCTAATCCTGTGTTATTGGAATGTACTGTTATGTCTGCTCTCCCTGCTTGCAAAATTATGGAGCGAGCAGGTCAGGTCCTATAAACTTGAATAGTAACTACTGTAATGTTGTCTAGTCTATACTAGCTGGAAACACATGTGTAAACAAACTACAAGCTCCCCTGAACCATCTGGTGTGGCTAGCTTAATTTTAATCAGCTGAGACTGATAAACTACAGGAATGACAAATTACAACTGCATCCTCCTCACAGGATGAATGAAGCATTAAAAAGACAGGACTGTACAGTTATTAGTATTATAGTCTTTCTATCTACAATTCTAAATTAAGTTTGTTGGGAAAAAATGCATATATGTGATTTAAAAAAATGAACCTGAACTTTTGCACTTTATGTTTATAGGAGCTTCATCAGAATGATCTGAGCAGTCAAAGTCCCCATCACATTGCCACTGTGAATTTGAGAGACACCTTCCATCAGCACAACTGAATTCTCCAGGATTACAGTGACGATACCCTAGAAACAGAGTAATCAAAGCTTTACTGATTCATACTTTGCATATGCGTATATTGTCACATAATTTCATAACAGTCTATACAAGTAAACAAATGTATCTCTATAAAGAGAGAGATACAGAAAGATAAATATGCATATACATGTGCATCTCAAAAGACAGACTCCTTAAAAAGACAAAATCCTCAATGCAGTTCTGGAAACTGCAGAAGATTATTTTCTGAGAGGTTCAAATAGATTTTTGCCAGAGAAAATCAAAAAGGACAACATCTAGAATTTGCTCCTTAGAAGGGAGTCTCTGCCAGAGTTTAATAAGAAAAATCCAGAAATGGCAAAAACTGAAAAGTCAAATAAAAATTTTCTTCCCTTGCAATTTTAAAACATAATGGTCAGGTTTTTTCAGTGGAAAAATCACCATTTTGCTGCAAGAAACCAAATCAAATGGATAAAATTCATGTTCTTTTCCGAAACAGTAGAATTTTGCCATTTTTGTACAAAGCATGTTTCATTGCGGGGGGGGGGGGATTATCTTGGAGTATGCATACTCATGAAAATATTACGCTATGCATGTGAGTAAGAATGAAGTCAAAATTGCCCTGCAGCTGTTTTTCCTGCCTTTTTGAATGTTCACATTCCAACAGATTTTTCCAGCAAAAAATGAAATTTTTGAAGTTTTAAAAATATGACTTGCTCTTTCTGAGGAGCAAATCCAAGATGATGGTTGTTTCTGAAGCTTTGTTTCATGTACATTAGCATTAGCAGAGCTACCTTACCAGACGGAGAAATAAAATACCAGCTAATTTTCCTTTAGTTATTCTACACAATTTGGGTCTAGCTCTTCCCTGCCAGCAGATGGAATCAGAGCACTTGACCTTCTGAGATGAGACACCCCTCTATCCCCTTATTCTCTCAGTATCCTCCATTGACACTTTGAATGGAGTTAATGTACCACTGGAATCATAAAACATAATTATCTTTTATCTAACTTGTAATATTCACCAGAGAAGCCAGAGTAACTCAACAGGGAACCTTCATAAAGATGTAACTTTTTAAAAATAGACTTTCCTTAATTCTATCTTCCAATCAAATGCAACCTCCCTTCACATATTAATTACTCATGTTGGGCCAGGCCTCAGCTACATCTGAGGCCTCAGCTACATCGTGTTTGATGTTTTGCAGAGGCTGTCTCAGCAAAAGCCTCCAATTCCCATCTGTAGTGTCTGGCAAAGACATGCATTTAAAACCAGGTCAATCTAGATCTGACACATAGGTGCTTCTGCTCTCTCTATGATGCTCCTATGATCTGGTTGAATGGGCTTTGAAGAAATGTGGAACTAAAATTGGATCTTCTTTCGTATTTCTAAATAAACTTCACCAATCAGTTACTCTAGTTAAGTAGAAATGGTTAACTCTCATGTTCCTTTTCTTTTGGGGAAGATCTCATGGAGAACAAAGCATTTCTCCGCATACTCTCCTGGGGACATCTCGTATAAGATTTGCTCAACAGAGAGTCTGAAATTCCCATATTCTTATGGACAAATAAATAATCACTAAGAATAAGCCTTGAAGGAATAAATTAGGATTATAAAATGGAACAGAATCCATATTGAAACAGTTATCAAAGACTAATAGAATAGTAAAAATATTAAGAGAATTCAGACCCAAATTCAGATGCAAAAGAGGACTAGATCATCTGAGCATTGGCCTCATTTTGGTAATTGCCTTGAGGACTTCCACCATATCTGAATATGAGCTAACCAGAAATGATAGACTCTAACTATATATGCAGCAAATTGTACAAATTGCAGCTTCAGTGAAATATAGACTCTTATCTAAACAAACTCAGGAAATAATCAGGATATCTACTATCTTGGCCTTGAGGTACACCAAGAAGAAAAGTCCCCCCCACCCCGATTCTAAAGTGGGTGAAGTGCCTTGACTGCAACATTACCTTTTCTGAATAAGTTTCATCTTAGATTTTTAATGCCAACAGGCAGGATATAAGCAATACATTGAGATGGGTTTTCATGGTAAATTGGGTTCTAGATCAAGAAGTTCTCTGTTGCTGGGCACCTTAGTTGGCCTGGCAGGCAGAGGTGACCTGCTCTGGCTATACTGTCTGCCATGGCTAGTTGAGACTGTTACAGTATATCATAGAAAGGCAGGCATGCAATGCACCTTGATAGGTCATCTAGTCCAGTTCCTTGCAGGGAAGCAGGGCTATGTATTATCTAGATCATCCTTGACAGATATTTGTCTAACCTGTTTTTATAGACCTCCAAATGCTAGAGATTCCACAACATCACTAGATAATTTGTTCCAGTGCTTAACTTCCCTTACAGTTAGGAAGTTTTTCCCAATGTCTAACCTAAATCTCCCTTGCTACAATTTAAGTCCATTCTTGTTCTGCTGTCAGTGGTTAGGAGAACAATTTATATAACCATTTATGTACTTAAAGCCTGTTATCCTGTCCCCCATCAGTCGTCTCTTCTCCAGTCTAAACCTTTATTCATTTTTGTTGCTCTCCTCTAGACTTTCTCCAATTTGTCCATATCTTTCCCAAGGTGTGATGCCCAGAACTGGTCACAATACTCCAGCTGAGAGCTAATCAGCTTGGCGTAGAGCCAAAAAGATTACTTCTTGTGTCTTGCTTACAGCACTCCTGCTAATACATCCCATTTGGAGTGGTTTGAGCATTAGTTGCCAGTGAGTCCTGACATGTGTTATGAGGCTGTGCCTGTCAGCACTGAACCTTATTATACAGTATGAGTTCCTAAATACAGTCTCATTGTTCCCAGCACGTCAATTTAATGTGCCCTAATGTGTAGTACTAGTACTGGAGCAATGTAGATGGGAGCTGTAGGGAAAAAATGGGAACTTGCCATGGTTCCTACACTTGAAATCAATGACACTGGACATGCAAACTTGGAATCTTCTTAAAAACAGTATCCATTCTGGCCATTTATTCTCCCTTTTCTTGAACAAGGTTATAAGGGCACAAAAGGAGGAGTAGCCATAATTATCCTGCCTCATGGCTCTTGATTGGCTCCCCACCCTATGTAAACCAAAGGGACATTCCAGGAAGTGTCCAGGCAACAGTGTGGATTTCCTATATCTGCCATGACCATTCTTAAACTCCTGGCTTCAAACTTGGCTTGATTTGGACCTTGCCTTCTTGATCCAGACTCTGAAACCTGCCTCAGACTCTGATCCTTGGTATTGATCCTGGCATATGGAACTTGACTGTCAACGCCTCTGCAACTGTCAGACTCAGGTTTGACCCTGCTCTGACCTTTGGTCCTGACTGGCCTTGTCAGGATCCTGACACTTGCTCAGGAGGTCATTAATGGCTGTCAGTGACAAATTGTTCTGGATCTGGACTCTGCTGGCATGGTGCCTTCTCAGTGCAATAGTGCTGAGAATATCTATAACACTAGCACCATTCCCTGTCATGTGAACGTCCTCCTGACTTCAGTACCAGAGACAATTAATGTTGAGCCTATTTGATATATTGATTCCTCTGATCATTGGCACTGGACCAGTGCTGTTGCACCTGTGGTGCTAAGCCTCTACAATGAATCAGCACAACTTATTGTCAAAACCCAGTCTGTCTGGCACACTGGGGCTAGTAATCGTCATTGCCATGGTTGTGGCACCCACACATACTGGTGCATGAGCACCAATATTTGTAGAGTATTGCACCTAGATTTTCATCTCCATTAGATTTATAGGGCACGGAGTGCATTATGAGTTGCTAAAGTGGCCATTGCCATTATTTCAAAACATCTGTAGGCACAGCTTTAAAACATGTGTTCACTGGTAATCCTGAATATATTTTTGTCCAACTTATGTAGCTCCTCAGAGCATCCAATTTGAAATAAACTTAGAGTATTAGCATCTCTTTGAACTTCCAAGTGGTGACAATAAGGAATTCTGAAGTGCTGCATGGAATGACTTCTCAAGTTATCCCTCAATATACAGCCTTGAAGTGCCATGGAACATCTTCAAGGTGCCAAAGCTTCATAAAAATAATATCAGGACTGGTTTACTATGCCAATCTGGATGGCAGATAGAATTGGAATATATATATATATATATATATATATATATATATATATATATATATATATATATATATATATATACACACACGTCAAGTGCACCAACAGCTTTTAAAGTTCTCCTGGATTGGAATAATGCCTTCAAGCAAGATTCTCCTTCAGTAATAAGAAAAAGAAAAGCCTGGGAAACAAGCAGGGAGAACTGGAGGTCCTGGCAAAGTCAGGGAATTATGATGTGATTGGAATAACGGAGACTTGGTGGGATAACTCGCATGACTGGAGTACTTTCATGGATGGGTATAAACTGTTCAGGAAGGACAGGGAGGCCAGAAAAGGTGGGGGAGTTGCACTGTATGTAAGAGAGCAGTATGACTGCTCAGAGCTCAAGTATGAAACTGCAGAAAAACCTGAGAGTCTCTGGATTAAGATAAGAAGCCTGAGCAACAAGGGTGATGTCGTGGTGGGAGTCTGCTATAGACCACCGGACCAGAGGGATGAGGTGGACGAGGCTTTCTTCCGGCAAGTCACAGAAGCTACTAGATTGCACGCCCTGGTTCTCATGGGCGACTTCAATCATCCTGATATCTGCTGGGAGAGCAATACAGCGGTGCACAGACAATCCAGGAAGTTTTTGGAAACTGTAGGGGATAATTTCCTGGTGCAAGTGCTGGAGGAACCAACTAGGGGCGGAGCTCTTCTTGACCTGCTGCTCACAAACTGGGAAGAATTAGTAGGGGAAGCAAAAGTGGATGGGAACCTGGGTGTCAGTGACCATGAGATGGTCGAGTTCAGGATCCTGACACAAGGAAGAAAGGAAAGCAGCAGAATACGGACCCTGGACTTCAGAAAAGCAGACTTTGTTCCTCAGGGAACTGATGGGCAAGATCCCCTGGGAGAATAACATGAGGGGAAAAGGAGTCCAGGAGAGCTGGCTGTATTTTAAAGAATCCTTATGGAGGTTACAGGGACAAACCATCCCAATGTGTAGAAGGCATAGTAAATACGGCAGGCGACCAGCTTGGCTTAACAGTGAAATCCTTGCTGATCTTAAACACAAAAAAGAGGCTTACAAGAAGTGGAAGATTGGACAAATGACCAGGGATGAGTATATAAATATTGCTCGGGCATGTAGGAATGGAATCAGGAAGGCTAAATCACACCTGGAGTTGCAGCTAGCGAGGGATGTTAAGAGTAACAAGAAGGGTTTCTTCAGGTATCTTGGCAATAAGAAGAAAGCCAAGGAAAGTGTGGGCCCCTTACTAAATGAGGGAGGCAACCTAGTGACAGAGGATGTGGAAAAAGCTAATGCTTTTTTTGCCTCTGTCTTCACGAACAAGGTCAGCTCCCAGACTACTGCACTAGGCAGCACAGCATGGGGAGCAGGTGGCCAGCCCTCTGTGAAGGAAGAAGTGGTTCGGGACTATTTAGAAAAACTGGACGTGCACAAGTCCATGGGGCCGGATGCATTGCATCCGAGAGTGCTAAAGGAATTGGCGGATGTGATTGCAGAGCCATTGGCCAATATCTTTGAAAACTCCCGGAAGACTGGAAAAAGGTTAATGTAGTGCCCATCTTTAAAAAAAGTGAAGAAGGATGATCCTGGGAACTACAGGCCGGTCAGCCTCACCTAAGTCCCCAGAAAAATCATGGAGCATGTCCTCAAGGAATCAATTCTGAAGCACTTAGACGAGAGAAAAGTGATCAGGAACAGTCAGCATGGATTCACCAAGGGAAAGTCATGCCTGACTAATCTAATTGCCTTCTATGATGAGATAACTGGCTCTGTGGATGAAGGGAAAGCAGTGGACGTGTTATTCCTCGACTTTAGCAAAGCTTTTGACACGGTCTCCCACAGTATTCTTGTCAGTAAGTTAAAGAAGTACGGGCAGGATGGATGCACTACAAGGTGGGTAGAAAGTTGGCTAGATTGTCGAGCTCAACGGGTAGTGATCAATGGCTCCATGTCTAGCTGGCAGCCGGTATCTAGCGGAGTGCCCCAAGGGTCGGTCCTGGGGCTGGTTTTGTTCAATATCTTCATTAATGATCTGGAGGATGGTGTGGATTGCACCCTCAGCAAGTTTGTGGATGACACTAAACTGGGAGGAGTGTTAGATACGCTGGAGGGTAGGGATAGGATACAGAGGGACCTAGACAAATTGGAGGATTGGGCCAAAAGAAATCTGATGAGGTTCAACAAGGACAAGTGTAGAGTCCTGCACTTAGGACAGAAGAATCCAATGCACCGCTACAGACTAGGGACCGAATGGCTAGGCAGCAGTTCTGCAGAGAAGGACCTAGGGGTGACAGTGGACGAGAAGCTGGATATGAGTCAACAGTGTGCCCTTGTTGCCAAGAAGGCCAATGGCATTTTGGGATGTATAAGTAGGGGCATTGCCAGAAGATCGAGGGACGTGATCGTTCCCCTCTATTCGACATTGGTGAGGCCTCATCTGGAGTACTGTGTCCAGTTTTGGGCCCCACACTACAAGAAGGATGTGGATAAATTGGAGAGAGTCCAGAGAAGGGCAACAAAAATGATTAGGGGACTGGAACACATGAGTTATGAGGAGAGGCTGAGGGAACTGGGATTGTTTAGTCTACGGAAGAGAAGAATGAGGGGAGATTTGATAGCTGCTTTTAACTAACTGAAAGGTGGATCCAAAGAGGATGGATCTAGACTATTCTCAGTGATAGCAGATGACAGGACAAGGAGTAATCATCTCAAGTTGCAGTGGGGGAGGTTTAGGTTGGATATTAGGAAAAACTTTTTCACTAGGAGGGTGGTGAAACACTGGAATGCGTTACCTAGGGAGGTGGTGGAATCCCCTTCCTTAGAAGTTTTTAAGGTCAGGCTTGACAAAGCCCTGGCTGGGATGATTTAGTTGGGATTGGTCCTGCTCTGGGCAGGGGGTTGGACTAGGTGTCCTCCACAGGTCCCTTCCAACTCTGTTATTCTATGATTCTATGAAAAGAAAAGAAATGAAATGCTGAAAAGATTGACATTTTGGGCACTGGCTTCTGGGAGCTATCCTCTAACTGTGATCAGACAGGATCTAGAATTTTCAAGGACACGGCAGTGCATATAGTTGGAGCATGCTCAACTGGCGGAACACCTTAGGACAACTTACAGGTCTCTCAGAGAGCTAAAAAACTTTAGACCCCCTGAGGCCCCGAGAGTAAGAGTCCTACAATGATGTTATCTTTAAAGAAATAAATATTTACTAAATATATACACAACAGTATTCTAATCACTTTGCTGCCCTATAAGACTGATAGGCAGAGTCAAGGAATTTGAAGATTTCCAGTTCAGATGCTGCTCTTCTATAGTTTGCAGGGCATGGATAAAGAACAATCGTGTCTAGGAAGGGAGAACCATGTGATGGGAATAGGATTTCCAAAGGAAGGGAAATGACCCCTGTGATGGTAAAAATACTGACCCACAAAAGTTAATGGCATATGAACACTGTTGACAGTAAAGGAAGTCCACACAGTGATCCCTCCGAGATGTCATGGGACCCACCACGGAGAAGGAGCTGGAGTCAAGGGGTGATAAAGTAGGCGCGCTGGTTGTCATTCTGTTATGGCTACTGTCTCTGTGGTATTGAGGTGCTTGAGCTGACTGTGGCAGGAGCAGGGCTGATTTGGTTGCCCCCTTCCTTCCCGTTTCACCAAGGGAGCAGCTCTCATGCTGCCTCTTACAATGAGTGGTAAGGTGCATTTGGGAGTGGGCAACTTTAGTCTTGGTGAAGTGGATTAAATCTTCCCGTTCCTAGGAAAAATTAACCATCTTGGTAGCTGTATCACCTGCAGGATACAGAAACACCTGAAGATTCTGAAAGGGCAAGACCCTTAGGTACAGAGGGATATCAGAAGTTCATATGCTCTATTTCCATCTAATGGCAGGGAGGAAGTACTTCCAAATGACTGGACTGGACTGGACTGGAGGAACAAAGAGAAAAATAAGCGTTTATCTGGAACACTATGGTCACATTACCTTCCCACAAAGCTTTATCGTATAATAGATTTAATACTACGACATAAGGAAATTATGATAAGCATACATAAGGTTTATGTTACCATAAAAAAATCACATATGCTTCACTCTTAAAATCGCTTGATGTTCATATATATTTCAGTTACCCATGTATAAGCCATAGATGATAGAAATTTTAGCAATGCCTAATATAGATAGAAACCTCATGTTTTAGAAGCCATAGATCATCTCTAACTGTTTATGTGTGTGTGCACACGCGCAACCATGCTCACATTCACATAAAGTGAGAAAGCATGCACACAGAAGGCATTTTAGATTTTGTCTACATACTGGGCCAGATTACCAACAGATTGGGCTTGGACATTTTGTGCACACATATCTACTTGTATTTTGCATGCATATTAACTGCGCATTCACAAATTCCTGAGTTCCTCATACATATGTGGTGAATGCACATATGTGTGTACACAACCTACTGAAAATTAAGCCTAAGACTATTGCAGATAAACACACTGGCATAGTTTTGAACAGGGGCTATATGCCCCAAGAACTCCTTGATGCAAAATGGTGAGGTCAGGCAGTCAGATACAGTATGTATATAATATAAAACAGCAACAAAGAAGTTTTACTGCTTACTATGGCACAGTCTGTACTTTATTATTAGCCTGCAGTATGAACATATATAGATTACTGATAATGTATTTACTTTATATATTAACTCTATTAACTCATATTTTTTAAAAAGAATCAACTATAAATTCATATAGCTTTTGCCTCAAATAAGTATGTACAAAATTGTGCTCAACAGGAACAGCATTAGATTACAAACAAATATTAAAACAAATTTAGAAAGTGAACAATTGTCTCATTCAACAGTAAATTAGAATATTAAATTTTCTAAAAATTCTTGTCTTCATTCCCTATAGGTTTTTAAAAATGTCTGTCCTATTATTCAGACTGAGATTTTTCTCATTGTTAACTGTTTAAATTATACTTGCCACATTCCAACGACTCATCTGATCCATCTCCACAGTCATCATCGTGATCACATACAAACTGTTTGGGAATGCAGACTTTATTACGGCATGTGAAAGAGTTCTCATCACAAGTGTTATTAGGAGCTAAGGAAAACACAGCACATAAGAAAAATAAGGAACACGCAGAACAACAGGACCTACAGATACTTTACTTATTAGAAAAACAAGTGAAGTAAATTAACTAGTGCTCACTGATTCGCAACAAATAATCACGCACTTTGTCAGGTGCATACAATACCAGAAGGCACTACTTGCCCTCAAAACAAGGAATACAAAAGTAGATTCAAAGATTCAAATGTACTTAAGAAAATAATCAAAACAAGAAAAAACACCAATGGGGCAGGGGTACTTGGTAATACCCAGCACTGCCTCATTGTGGGAAGAATGTTCTGCAAAGAACTCCTCCTGGTTACACTACTTCTGAATGACAGCTCTCTGTAACTCTCTGTAGAATAACCCACCCCAGACCTCATGCAGATAACCTACCCCAGACCTCATGCAATAATGGATACATAGTCAACTGAGAGAAAGTTATCTGAACATTTTCAAATTTATAAAATAATTTAGTTAAGCAAATACAGATAAAATACAAATCCACCTAAATTACTGACCAAACCCCAGACATCCTTAATTGGATTATAACCCATATACCTACAGACAAGAAAGTGGAGTGGTACCAAGAACAAAAGATGGGGAAGCAGCAGATTATAAAGTACCAGAAGTAGAGATGAGAATAATTAACATGACTAAATTATAGATACAATTGTATCTTACTCCTCTATGAAAACAGCTAATTTCTGTGATTTCAAAAATATACTTTTTTCTTGCTAAAAGCATGTAAAATGCATAATCAATAATAAAGCTTCCACTGTTGTCTAATATGGTGAAAAAAGGAACAAATATATATATTTGAAACATATACAATGTGTTACATATAGTGGACTAGATCCTCAGTTAGTGTCAATCAGTATATCTTCACTGAAGTCAATGGAGCAATGATGATTTAATTAATCTGAGGATCTGGCCCAGTGTATGACTGACAATCTCTACCCAATGATGGTTTACGGTATTTCATATGTTGCACCATACAGCCAAATACCCCATTTGGTAGTGGGTAGAAGGCCCACAGCGGGAAATAAAAGACACCAACAAGTACCATGAAAAGAGAAAACGTCAGAATATATTTTTAAATGTACAAGTTTAACATAAAAAGCACATACCGCAGCCGGCTGGAGAGAGTTCATCACTTCCATTAGGACAGTCCCTTTCACCATCACAAAGCCAGCGTTGGGGGACACAGGCATGGGAACCTAGGCAGCTGAACATATCTGCAGCACAGGTTACCGATCCTGGGAAAAAAAGCTACAGATTAGGGTTACTAAATCCAAATTGAATAATTTGTGTGAGGTTTATAAATAATAGTTCTAGAAGAGCGCTTTTTTTGTTTCCCTTTAAAAGAAAGATGAAAACAACAGATTATCCTCTGTACGGTACTCTAAAAATTCAGATGAGGATTGTATTCTAAATTAAAGGTTTGAATATCTACCCTTCCTTCTATATACGTTCACCCTATTCACACGGTCATTCACCTCTTTCGTAAATGAAAGAGGCAAGCTATCTTACTATACTTTATGTAATGTATTCAGTAGAACAATTTTAGAAAGCGTAGACAGATGTTTTTGGCAACTACTGTGTATCTGGATTTATTGGAGAAGGAGCCTGATCCTGAAGGGGGTTCTAACAACCCTCAGCTCTGCTCATCACTGTCAACCCCCATGGCAGTTCAGGATCAGGCCCCAAATCAGGGCCCAAATGCCCAGTATTGAACAATGAATGAGAGGTAAGAAGAATCCCAACAGTTTCAATGAATGTACTTCTTTTTCCTGGAAAGTTCTTTATATTTAGCACTTTATAAGACTTTTACCAGCATAAAGAAAATAATTTTTCATTGCTTAAGGTCTGTTTTAAAACAAACATGAAAAAGCCAACTTTCCTCTAGAACAGATTTTTATTTATCCTTTAGTACTTATTAAAGACTTTTTAAAGGGATTGCTTTTATGTAATCCATCATTATTATGTCTCTTCTCAGGTATAGCAAATTGGCATATATTAAGGAGAGAAAGTAGATTTCCATTCACGCCTTTGAATGTTTAATACAAAAGTTAAATGAACTCAAGGAATTTATTTTATGATTCATTTTAATTATTTTAACCAAGAGGAAAAACAACTCGTGTTGCTTTTATTAGACTGGCATTTCAAACACTTCTGAAGTTAAATTATGTTATGTTGGAGATAGGTACACTTCAAATGTTTCAGAGAACTGGGAAACCCATACGCTTTCTGACAGCCCTGTTCTACCTGGAAACTATTTGTCTCCTGCTCCTAAGATGAAATAGGGCCTTGTCTCCCACTCCACAGCATTTTGTCTTTAAGTAATCCTCAGAGATACCAGATAATTCTGTGACAGAGCTTTCATCCATAAAGGGATCTATGACCAATGCTAAGTCATAGATAAGGAAGAGAGGTAACATCTGAACAACTTAAAAAAGGAGTGGTGGCTTTTATTGATTTGTTTGGTCCTCCTTTTTTCCACTTTTCCTATTTTTTACTTGAAGTTGTGTATTTAGTGGGCATGCAGCCTATTGAGCCTCAGGCCATGAAGTCTCCTAGGTTTTGACAATGTACCATAGCAGATATGTCTGAAGTACCTGCCTTCTCTCTTTACACTGCCTTCACTAAACCTGTTGCGGCCTGGGGGGGCAGGCGGCACAAGGGAGGGGGGCAGTGAAGCGGGAGAGAGTAAGAGAGTGGGAAATCTTGCTTGTTAAACAGATATCACACCAGATCCCTCTCTTTCTAGTAATTGTGATGGTAACAGATGAAATTGAGTCCCATACATGAGGGATTCTCTACTTAATTGCACTCTAGAATACAAGGGACATATCTGATTCCCCAAAACAGGTAAGATATGAAGAGCTATGGATTTTCGGAAAGACACCAAGATTCAGAAAGATGCTGGGGTTTGACTAAATATGGAAAATAGTGAAATTAAAAGAACAGCAGCAGGAAACAGCACAGAGACTTTTGATAGGCATTAGGCACCGATCACCAAAATATAAAGGTATTTAGAACAGGGGGCCTGTTTACGGTGGTTGGCTCAGATTTGGAGAACAGGCAAAAGTTTGGTTCTTATTTTGCCCAAACTGGTTCACCATATCTACATCAGTGTGGCGCCTCCTGCTGGTCGTCCTAGGAATTAGCTCGATTCCATCCTGGAGCACCCTCTGCAGGCCAGTGGCTCACCTGTCAGGCCCCCATGTCTCTCCCGGACCCCGGTGCCCCTTACCCTGGGACTCTGCCCCAGCAGTACCCCTGCTCTGTGTCTCCCCTCCCAGGGGAATCCCCAACCCTCTCACCCACCTTGCCTCAGTGGCTACTGCCAGTCGTCATCTAGCCTCTACTCACTGGGGCAAACTGCAGTCTGTCATGGCCACTCATCATTGGCAAGGAGGTTGGACCAGCTGCCTCTGCCTATCTCTGGGCTGCACCTCCCTTCCCCAGTACCTGCACAGGCCTTTACCAAGGCCTCAGCCTGGGGAGTTGCCAGGCTGGAGCTCCCCAGCTCCTCTAGCCTTTCCCCAGCCCTGCTCCGCTCCAGGTACCCTTTTCTCCTAGGCAGCCAGGCCCTTCTCTCTCCACAGCTAGAGACAGACTGACCCACCTCTTCCCTGAGCCCTTATAACAGGGCCAGGTGTGGCCTGATTGGGGTGTGGCCCCAGCTGTGGCTGCTTCCCCAGTCAGCCTAGCCTTTTCTCTCAGGAGCAGGGTAACTGCCCCGGTACACTACTTTATGAAGCCAGACCCACAAACTACACACTCCACTCACAAAAATGTATCTGCCTGAGGCAGAAAAATCATCTGTGCTCGAGAAATAAAGACAATTAATAGCTTATGGTTAAAGAGCATGACCTAAAGGTACTGTACATTCTCCACTCCCATTAATTTCCGTGCAATTGCTCTGCACGTCCCAAAAATATGATGTGATAAAATAAGTAAAAATTATAGTACTCACCACAAATAGCATCACTCTCATCTAAGCCATCTCCACAGTCATCTTCACCATCACAAGTCCACTGCTTAGAGATACATTTGTGTGCCGAGCAAGCAAACTGATTCCATGAACAGGACGAATCTGGGGAAGATATCAGCCACTATGCTTGTTATGTTCACAGTAACAGTAAGTTTCCTGCATGCACTAGCATAATGTAAAAGCTCTTCCTTGCTTTTTAGAGCTGTAACTATAGATGTAACTATGCTATAATTATGTCCCTTTGGAAACAGAACTCAGGATTTGTGTTGGTTTCCAACTGATATATGTTCACTAATACTTGTAAAAAGGGCACACAAAACTTTTAAATTAAAATAATTTAAAATTATTTTATGAGTAGACTGAAGGTAAGAACTTTTAAAATAAGAGAATAGTTCATGCATTTCACATACATGTTTTTGCTATAGCAAACCACTTTGCAATTATGGTAATAAGTGCAGAGACAAGTAGTCCAATTCTTCAATCATTTCCATCATCTTTGTATTTCACTATTTAATTACGTCTTGAGAAGACTTCCATGTTCTTTTTCTCATCTGGAAAATTGGCCTATATTTGCATTCTGTTGTTCTGTTTACTTTTTTGAATACATTGGGAAATAACAATGCTCTGCTTCAATTCAAAATCAATCTGCAGTAGAGTATCAAATAAATCCAGTTTCATATTAAGAATTTCATTTAGAAAACTTCAAGTCTCCTTTTTTCCGTCCTTCCCACAAGAATAAATGTAGTATGATTTAACTGATAGAAAAATAATTTCAAGATGAATAATAGAAAAAAGTCATTTATTACCGTCTGAATTATATTAAACATTGTCCACACTATTTTCTAATGGATAAGAGCTGTAAACTGGAAAAAGGTAGCCAAAACCAAAAAAAGGCAAATGGGTTTCTTAATATTTTTTAAAGTAATGAAAAAACAGAAAGCCTAAAATGCTTGCTGACAGGCTCAGCCTGGTAAATGGTGTCTAGGTCTGACCCTTCTGCCTTTCATGGGGTAGAGTTTAACTCCTGACCACATGATGAGTGGAGAAAAAGCACACCGTGTACACAGATTTCAGGTTTCAGTCTGGAGCAAAAAGCAACTAGGAAACAAATGACTGTGCCATTGTGCTAGAATTTAGTTCTGTAATGATGAGACTAGATTGGTGAAATTGCAGAACATGAGGGGAAAAGACCAAATCTCATTATGATCATAAATCAAATTTTCCTGGGTCTGCAATAAAGCAATACTATAGAATCATGGAAATTAGAGAGAGAAATTACTTAGTCCTGGTCTACATGCAGAGTTTGTACCAGTATAACTTTTTTGGTTGGGGTATGATTTTTTTTCTTTTTAAAAATAAGTTATACTGACACAGGCTCAAGAATGAACACAGTCGTATCAGTATAAAGGTGTCTAAATAATGTATAGCTTAGTCCCCTCTCCATTCCAGAATAAGCTTTACTAGTATAAACACCTTTATAATGGTATCACTGTGTCCAGAATGGGGGATTATACCAAGTAAAGTAAATTGTTATCGCTGAAGCATTACAACTTTGGTGTCTAGACAAATCCTGAATAGGTAATTTTCTCTATCCTTGTTTCCACTACAGGATTTTCATTTTCAATTGGAATTTGCTTTAAAAAAGTCCAAAAGGAAGTTGTTGCACACAGAAAATAAACAATATTTTGCTCTGAAAATGGAAAAAAATATATTAAGTTCAATGTATGTAAATCCAAGTACTTATTTCACAAAGCTCTATAGCCAACCTGTCTTGAGGTATATATTCCACAAACAAAGATAGGCTAGGAAAACATTAACTGTCCATGAAGTGAGCCAGGCAGAGGGTTTGCCCTAGCTCAGAAGACCTGCTGAGAATGGAGGAATAGCAGTAGTAAAAGCCTTCTCCTTCTACCTTGATTTGGGCAGAAAATTGCACCATTTACCAAGTTACGACTATTTATTTCCCCTTTTCATTACCATGGCAGCAGCAAGCAAGTTTGTGTTTGGATTTACCACTATCTTTAGGCCAAGCTGAGGGGAGTCTGGGTATTGCCATCGTCTCTCTCTACAAAGGTTGGACCTGAGAAGTTTCATGACAGACATATTCCCTAAAAGTTTCCCAGTACTATCTATAGAATAAAGATTACTGATTTGCAGTAGAAAATTTTAAAGTATTGAATGCATTACATTTTTCTCTACATTTCTGTCTGGATTTCAAAGAGTTCATTAATAAAAAATCATTGAAATAAAATGTTAGATAAAGAATGAATACTTTTATATAAAAATATGAATTATAAATCTTCTTTTGCACATGCATATCAATGGTTTTAGTAGCTAGAACAAGATAAAATGCTCTTACCACAATGCAATTCATCAACTCCATCCTCACAATCTTTTTGTCCATCACACAGCCATGTGTTCAGAATACATCTTCCACTAGGACATCCAAAATAATTTTCTTCACATTTGGGTTTGTTTCGAACTGTGATAAAATAAAGAATGTAATGTAAAATGGTATCTACTGGGTATGATTAGGAAACTAATACAATTCCACTGAATTTCTCAAAACTAATGGAAAAGGTTACTTTTTTTCCCAATTACCCCCGAGAGTGGCCTCTTTTTCAATGAATTTTTGATATTTTTAAAATTTATTTTTGTGAAAATATAGTTCTCTGAAAGGAGACAGATTGCTAGCTCAGGAAACTGAACTATTCTATACAGAGAACTAGTAGCAGTGCATGTTTCCCCACACTTCCCCAGCAATGTACCTCAACTTGACCGACAAGGATATAGGGATATGGGGGTAGTTCAATCTACAGGTCAGATGCTGAGCTGACATAAATCAGCATAAGTCCATTGATGTCAATGGTGACATGCTCAACAGAAATATGTTTATGTATACAATCTGGCCCTCCAGTTCTATCCTCAACTATCTGCGGTGATCAATAGGATTGCCAAATTATGGTAGCATTATCTGTGAAATTCACTGGAATCTGAACTGACACCATGAAATCATTTCAGATAGGCCACTACACAGCTTTCAGATGGTTACTTTTGAAATCAATGTGAAGTTTGCCATTCACTCATCAGTGGAGCCTTGGTCGCTGTTGACCTTGGTTCGATCTGGTTTTCTTTATTTATTTTTGGGTGGGGATGGGATATATACATTCATATTTTACTTCAGTAAAGTGGGATGTTCTACAGAAGGAAAGATGAAAGTATGCATATTTAATGAGTGAATTCCTGACACAGATGCAAATACAAATATATTGACTGACACAGTCAATTCCAAAATCTCAAGCAAGTTTTCTCCCACTGAAAATAAAATTGGATTACACTCAATTTCAGATTAACTGCAGAGGTTCAAGATCACTCAGGTTCAATGCTACCTTGGTTTTCTACTTCCTCCTTTAGAAACTCCTGTTTTCACATGCCAGGATTATCTTTGTTGGTATCTTCTGTATTGATAAAAAATGGTGAAATCCTGACCCTACTGAAGTCATTGGGATTTCTGATACAGTCTTCAATGGGTCCACAATTTCACCCAGTGAGTCCAATCCTTAAAACATTGACTACCAAATGAAGGACCCAATTCAGTAAAGCATCCCTATTCAGAATAGCACTTAAGCACATACTTAAAGTGGTAGTAAAGATTTATAACATGGAACTCATTATTAAGCTTGTGTTTAACATTTATTGCACTTGTGAACAGGGATGGATTAAGCACGAGCTAAAGTGTTGGGCCGCAGTGTTTACTTCTGTGAATAGTTCCATTAATAAACGTTACGCTTCGCAGTAAATTTTTGTGGGACTGGGTCTAATGTTTGTTAAGAAGGAACATGAACTATTTAACCATAAAAACAAAACAAAAAAACCAACCAAACACACAAACACAAAGCCTAGTGATCTCAGCACAACATTAATTAAAAAGGAGAGAGAAAAAAATGTCAGCTAGACCATGAAGAAAGCCATGTTAACTTTTCCAACTGTATCAAAGAGATAGAGGGAGACAAACAAAATATCAGCAAAACAAAAGCTTCTTTCAGAATGATCTATCTAGATATTTATATTCCACTAATCACTGTAGCATCTGAGTGACAAATAGAATTTGACTTTGTACAGCACTTTTAAAATGAAGGTAACCCAAATGACTTCCTAATTAGTAGTGAGAAATGGTAGTACTAGGATCATGAGGAAAATGAGGCAATTAGCATGAGTTCAGAAGAAATTCTCACATTAACATTGCCCTCTTACACATGAGGTTTGCCCATCACTACTACCACTACCAATTAAAAAAGAGCGGTTCAGACAGTAACTTCATATAAACATTTAAAATGTTGAATACTTATCTAAAGTTTATCCACATTTGGACATTTTGGATTTTTTTTAAATACTCTGTTAAGTTTTCATAAATCCAAGATGGGGCCCCATCATCCCTTCTTTTCTGAAATAAGAACGTATTTAGAATAGAACACCTTCCCTTGGTATTGAGGTGGAACTGTTCCTAGTGCTCTGAGAGATATAAATAAGAGGACTTCTTGGTGTAATAATTCCTCATGAGATGGGTCCCTGAAGAGGAGCAAAGCAGAAGAGGCTGGGAGTAGGCTCAGTATACAATTGGATAGACTATCTCATCAAAATCATGTTAGCACTCACTGGTCTTAGGTACGGAGTTCCATACATATGTGAAAAAAAAAACATTAATCCATTTCCAAAAAGAAGGGAGGTTGCTTCTAGACTCTTGGGAGTGGGTTTGCATCTCTTATCTGTCCTGCCAAAATGAGTGTTTTGACCTAGGAGCGAACTGTGATGTATGGGAAGTTGATGAAGATGGTGTTTTCTTATGAAAGTTTTGCCTCTTTCTGAAAGGTTAGGATAGTCTCTGGTGCCAAGAGCGTGTAGGAGAAAAAGGTCTCTGCAGTGTATGAACTCGTTATCTGATATGTTTCCTTTTAGGGGCTGTAGGGTCTGAAGTGTGGCCTAAGAAATCTTCAGTGTATGAAGGGCATCATCTGTTTTGAGCTAAAAAAGCCCAGCCCTTTAAAAGTCAAGTCCTCCACCATGAACTGAATCTTCAATGGGAAGACAGAACCCTGAACCCATAAGGATCTTCTCATCACCACTGCCATAACCATTCATCATGGTGCAGTGTTTGCCACATCTAGGGCAGCTTGTAGGCTGGTCCTGGCCAGCATTTGGCCCTTGGTCACCAAAGAGGAAGATTCTTCCCTCAACACAGGAGGGAGTTTGTCTATGAATGTCAAGAACTTCTTATAATTTAAAAAATGCTATTTGGCCAGCAGAGCTTGATAAGTCACAATTCTATATTGCAAACTACCTGACAAGTATGATTTTCTGCCAGATAAATTCCATCTTTTAGGCTCATATTACTTTGGTGTACTCTTATTTGGTTGTCTTGACTTTTTAATAACAGCTGTCACCACAAAGGAAATGGCATCAGATATGAGTAAAATAATAATCGCCCCCTGCCAGGAGCACAGGGGCTTTTTTTTTTTTTTTTGCGCCTGCCTTCCAGGACATATGAGTTGCTGTGACTAGAGTCTGCCAAAGCACTCTTGCAGGGTCCATAACAGCCTTGTTGATTGGAAGGTTATTTTATCTGCAGAAGAAGACTGAAAGGCGTCAATCAGTTTTTGAATAGATTCCTGAATCTCCTCAAGGGCAAGTTGCAAAGAGTCTGATACCCTCTTAAGATGGTCTTGAAACTCTTTAAAGGCATCAAACTGTGGCCTACTAGGAGTGATCACAGCCTCATCTGGTGCTGATGAGGATTTCTCGTGGGGGCCAAGGAATCAGCAGAGTGAGATGGGATCTCTTTGTCTAGGTCCTCAGACTGAGGAGACGCCTGAGTAGATTGTTACTCAAGAGCAGCACTGTAAGTCTGTTGGTGCAGCTGAAGAAACTGGCATTGAAGGCCCATGAACCGGTGTGGACATAAAAATGCTCAGTACCATGGGTAAAGATGGAGCCAGAACTACAGCAATCAAACTAGTGGAAAGTATTGGAGATTCTGATTCTTGTACACTTGGAGATTCCCTGTTGCTTTTTATGCTATCGGCACAGTATTGTGCAGCACAGCAAACAGCAGAGTGTGGGTGCAGAATGATGGCATTGACAATACCAGAGTCATCAGTACTGGTGATGCCAGAGCACAAGATTGGAGCCTAATGGTACTGAGGAAGTAATTCAGGAAGTTGACAGTACCAAACTCCATGATGTGGAGGGAACTTGAGATGATGCATTACACGTTGGGACTTTTGTGTGCTGCTTCATTGCTGCAAATTCAATACCAAGATGGAATCAAGCTTCAGCAGTAGCCTTACGGGGCCACAAGGACTCTCTTGAGGTAGACTGGTGTGGGGAAGCTCTTCTTTTCTTAGAGGAGACCTTAGCTGAGGATCTGCCTCTCCGCGTCATGTACCTTCTTTGCATAACATCATTTTCAGTCTGCCTCAACTTCAGGGCTGAAGACGAAGCTGACAGAGCCTGAGATGATGTAGACCCCATTCTGCCTGGAGTACTTTTAGATACCAACAGGTCATATACAGACGAGTCAAAGGACCCATGGTCTAAAGCCAGTCTCATCAACCCATCCATTAAAAATATTTGGAGGCGAGCCTGCCTGGATTTTCAAGTCCTTTGTGTAAAGGACTTACATAACTTACATTTACCGGGGATGTGCAACTCCCCCATACAAAATAAACTTTCCTTATGCCTGTCATTAACGGCCATAGTGTCCTGACATTAGTGACAATATTCATAACCAGGGGACTGAGATGTAGTACCTGGAAGAAAATAATAAGGATTCTCCTGGTAAAATGGAAACCTACCCTGAAAACACTATATGTCTGGTGCCAAGTAGCAAACTAACTACAACTGGGGATTAGGATAATATCTACAAGGAATGAAAAGAGACAGCTAGCTGTACGTTCTAATGGACAGAGAGCAGCTCCATGTCAAAGCCAGAGGCAGTGAGAAGAACTAAGTGGCAAGTGGCCTGCTCCACCCTTTTATGCCCTAGATGAAGGGCATGAGTATACTCAAGGTATGTGCATGGCCCCAACAGACAATGCTAGCCAAAAGTCTCTGGTCTCTGACATGTGCACCAAAAGTAGAATATGTATACAGAAAAGCAATCAAAGGAGAACAAGATTAATATAATCGCCAAAACAATAAACAGATAACTCTTAAAGTGGAACAACTCTCCTCAAAGCTTTGTACTAAGTACTTCAATCAAACACCCATGAAAGCAGAGGGAAAAAAAATCAAGCAACACATGCAATTGACTATTAAAAGTTACTCATAGGCTTTGGGCAATTTTGCTGAAGCTTGACACTTTAGACATTTTGATGATTAAAGTTCCAATTAAATAAAAATAATTAATGACAGACATACAATGGGGAAAAATACAGCCAAAGACAATTCGGTTTTCTTCAGAGGAACCTCAGCATTAATTAGTGATAATTTGCATACCCCCTTAACACAGATAACATGGGTGAAGGAGGCAACTTCTTCTGAATATCTTTACTTGTACATTAAACACATAGTACTGAATGGATACATATTTTTCATAGTTTCTCTATATCTCTAGTACAGATATAAATTATTATTATTTTTCTTTTCACAATTACCTGGGCATTTTAATTCATCTGTATAATCTCCACAGTCGTTAGATCCATCACATATCCATTCTGGTAGTATACAAAGTGAAGTAGAATTACAACTAATAAACTCTGTAGATTTTACTCCAAGCTTATAGAAATAAGTGCAGTCTGTGTTATCTGGAAAGAGAAAATAAAATACTACACAATCAAACCTATATATTTATCGACCGATCAATCGATCAATGTCTTGATACGCTTTGCAACATGGGTTCCCAGACTTGGCTATATTTTTTACGGGCTATTCAGCTTTCCTGAACATATTAGTATCCAAGATAACAGTTAACACATATAAGAGTTAATTGCAGATCAAATGTGGATAACATTTTAGCACTTTAAAGAGAGACAGAGACAAATGTGACAGAAAACTGAATTTCTTACTGCAATTCTTTTCATCTGAAGCATCTGCACAATCAATGACCTGGTTGCATTGTGCTGATTTTGCAATGCAAATCCCTTCTGCACAGAGAAATTCTGTTGAAGCGCATGTTGAATCTACAAAGTATATAGTAACAAAGATAAACAGTTACATACAGTTTGCATTGCTTTGAAAGTTTATAAATAAACCACTCTTTTAAATTAACCATGCTTTTAAAGAAAGGTTAAAACATGTATCACAAGTAATACCTTTATGTGAAAAGGCCTTAGAAAGAGATTTTTTTATTTCTTACACATATATTATCACAAGAGTTGAGAGTTCATAACATTTGCTGGAAAAGAAAGAACAGGTGCATCAAGCTGTTTTGTGCATTTAATGTACCAAAGTAAGATTTTCATTCAAAATGCACATTGTGATTACAAATGCTCCACTATGAGATGGCCTTCAACATGACAGTTTCTTCAGTACTATAGCTTTTGACATTTTAATATTATAATTAATTACAAAGATAAGCTAAAGCTGCATAAACCCTAAAATAGTCACAATACTTAATATAAAAATCATAATACTTTGCATTTCTTATAAGCACCTTTCATGTGAAGATCTTGAGCACTTCATAAACATTTACTTATTACAATATTTTAGTGAGGTATGTAAATACAACTATTATTATTTCCATGTTTCAGAAGGGTAAACCCATCAGTTAAGTGACCTGTCCAAGTCACAGATGGGGCAGGGGAGAAAAGAAAGAGAGGCACTGTACCAACATTTCAAGTACGTCTAAGAAGGAATAACGACACTTCAAGAAAACACCCATGGCTGGCCTGTGTCAGCTGACTGGGGCTTGTGGGGTTCGGCTTTTGGGACTATAAAATTGCAGTGCAGATGTTTGGGCTTAGGCTGGAGCCTGTGCTCTGGAACCCTCAGACCCAAGCCCGAATGTCTACAATTGTATAGCCCCACAGACCAGACCCCATAAGCCCAAGTCAGCTGATACAGACCAGGCGTGGGTGTTTTATTACAGTGCACATATTCCTATAGTGTAAGAGTGCAGGAGGAGGTGGGCACTCCACCTACAACCCACCAGGGTAGGTAGATTTCATCAACAAAAGGTTAGGAACCATACGTTAATTTCTACAAAAATTCATTATAACACATAACTCCAAAGTAGGAGTAACATCTGTTTCCAGCACATCTAGGACTCAGGCAAGTGTTGAGTAATGACAGTAAGATGTTATTTGCCTGTTCACTTCACCTTCTACTTGCTGAGGCTACAGAGCGGAGTTTAAATCTGATTGACTGTGGCAAGACAATCTTTCCTTTTAAATATCCTGATCCTTTCTCCCTGGCAACTAAAATCTGTGTGGTCCAGGAAACCACAAAAATCTTTTCAACAACGCCTAAAACTATTTTTTAAAAGTAAAAGGATATAAACATATCAATGAAAGATCAGTTACTTCTTTTTATTTGAAGTGTATTTATCAATAGGGTGGACAACGTAGTTTGGATAATTCAAATAATAACTTCCTGAACCTTCAACAACCAAATTGTGTCTGAATTTCAAGGAAGGATGGTTAACTCTTTACTTTCTCCTCCTGCTCCCCATAATTGTTGCTGGTGGTCTTCTGTGTAGCTGGGGACTTCCTCAGTACTGACACAAGACAGGACTAAGAATCCCAGAAAACACCAAATTTTGCAGAACTGGGGCTTCATAGCTGTGCTATACAGTATTTACCTGGGAGGCTTTATGGCTCATTTACACAAAATAGTTGCACTAGTTTAACTTAAATTGGTTTATAAACCAGAGCAATTAAATCAGTGCAACTGTCTGTGGACATTATAAACTCAGTTTTTATATCATCTTAAAATCACAACTTGAGTTAAACCAATGCAACTTTGTGTGTAGACCACGCCTCAGAGACATGAAGTTCACTGTGCACAGTAGTCCAGTATCTGCATGTGTTTCTAGAGACAGGGTACAAAGCCTTCATCCTCCTAAAGTATCAATCCTTCTATAAAGAGTGTTGCTGCTACCACTGGATGGGACAGAGAAGTCTCCCCATAACAATGGTAGTGGGGTGAGAAACAGAAAGTCTGGGATAGGTAGCTCTTTAAAAGCTTAGCAATTTCAATACACTTCAGATACACATCTGAACTTTGCACCAAACCAGAATTGTGAAACTCTAGAGGTTCATTCAACATTAATAAGGAGTCTTGTCAAGAACCACAGGAAGCAGTTTTTGCATTAGATTTAATCTCTGGTGAATAAACCTCTTAGATTCATTTGGAAATATTCACTACCTTGCTGCCATTCATCCATTAAGCTTGGGATGAAGTGCAAGCCTAGAAACCAGTATTTATTATTCGAAGGAACTTCGAAGTAGATTTATTTGTGAATGAATCTTGATAGGAAAAAAAAAAGAAATGAAAAAAGAAACAGCATATTTATTTGTTACCTTTGGAAATGTCTTTAATTATTTTATTTCAGCTTGCTGTAGGTTTACTAAAATGTTTTAAAAGACTGCTCACTAAGAGATAAATCCTGCATGTACACCAAGGGCTCTTCTGCAGTAGAACAGTGTATTTCTGCATTGAGTTGGAGAGAATTTGGGAAGACCATACGAGATGCTCACTCCCCTGACACTAGAGACCAGCTCTGTCAGGGTGTCAGCATTATTCCCACTACCACAACTTCAGAGAGGGTACAAGAGGCCCATAGAAAATAATCTATTAAAAACAAACAAAAAACACCACTCCTTCAGCCTATGGGTTCCACAATCCTACTCAATTGTTACCAATGAAAGCAACACTAAACCCTGCATGTCTCACCTATATAAACAGAAGCTTTTTTTTTATTTGAACTTGATTAAGTGGTGCCTGCTACAACAAGAAGCTTTTTTGGGAGGTGGGGGGGGAATGGCCTATCTATGTCTATATATATCAGCTTAAAATCACAACTTGAGTTAAACCAATGCAACTTTGTGTGTAGGCCAAGCCTCAGAGACATGAAGTTCAATGTGCTCAGACGTTAGTCCAATATCTGCATCTGTTTCTCCTTCAGAGATCTCCTTCAAAGATCATGGATGGATGGAAGCCCTTTGATAGATGGGCTAATTCCTTCTACCCTCCTATACACCACGCACTAACAGCAATCCAGACAATGGTAGAGAGAAAAGGGTTAACGGGACAAATCTAGGGGAAGACATGAAACACTGATTTTGCTTTGTTTGGAATATTGTGTTCCTTGGTCTCAGACCCACCAACCCTATGGCTTTTTCCACAGACTATGAGATTTAAAACTTTCTAGGGCTATGAGGGGAAACCTCTTGGCCCAAGTAGAAATCCCTATGTGATTGGCTTCCTTTTCCCATTCTCTGAGCCAGAGCAGCTAATCAGAGCTGTTGCCTCGGACAGATACAGCTCTCCCTTTCAGGAGCAGACAGGAGAGTTAAAGCAGGGTAGGAGTGAGGAGAGAAGCTGTTGGGCCCATACCATTTTCACAAGATGGAGGGGTAGGCCTGCAGAGAAAGATCCCTGCAGCCTAGGTCCAGTTCTGCTCTCTCCTCCATCAAGTGAAAACTATATCAATCTGCCCTTGCATTCTCCCCTCCAAACCAGCACATTATTCATAGGAGGAGAAGGGCAAGGATAAAGCAGTGTCCACCATGAGCTACTGTTTTTTTTTCTATTCCCTCTTCCCTACCTCCTTCCAGCAGAAAAGTGTGTTAGCTCTCCTACCCTCTCCACCCTCTGCTCCTGCAAGTCCAGGCATGGGGCTCAACACACCTCATTACAGCTGCTCCTTCCCTTGACCCAAGCCTGGGAGGGACAGTTAGAAGAGACCCCTTCCATAGCTGTAACTTCCCTTAGCCTACAGGCAGGGTGCAGGGCACAGAGTGAAACACTGGCGATGGGGGCGGGGGGCGACACGGTGGAGTAGGCTCAGAGGCACCCTGCTGGAGGCCTCATGGTCTTGCCACACACTGTCCCAGGAAATGACAAGAAGAGAATCTTCCAAGCAGCCCAGAGTGATTGTGGGGAAGCAGCCAATGAGAGAGGCTGCAGGGAGCAGGCATTGAGGGTCCAGTAGGGCCATATAAAATGAGCTGCAGGAGAGAGGTCTGTGTTTCTGGCTGGCTGAAAGAGCAGCAGGACCATGGACAGCTCAATGTGGGCAGGGACTGGAGGAGCTAAGGAGTTCCTGGTTTGCTGCTGGGACTGAGCCCAGAACAGTCTGCTGGCAGGGACCAAAGAAGGAGCTTCTGGCTGACTGCTAGGACTGAGTCCAACACAGCTGCGAGCAGGAACCGGGGAGTAAAGGAGCTCCTGACTAGCTGCTGGGACTGAGTGAGGGCTGCAAGAAGACAGTGTCTCCAGGGAGGAAGCCTTGGTGGTACAGCCCCATACCTGGGCAGGGACAAGTTAAAGACCGTATACCCCAGAAGGGGTGTGTTCTGATTCACATATGGTATGTGAGACTCAGCTGGAGGGCTGAGTCACTGAAAAACTACCTGAGAAACCACCCACAGGGGTCACTAGAATTGAAAGATTGCAAACACACCCGACCAGAGGGGGGCACTCGCAAGAGATGGGTGCTGTCCTGTTACAGGGAGTTAGAAAGCAGGGAAAGAGGAGAAGCAAGAAGTCAGCATGGGAGCCACAGGAGGATGGAGGGGAGATACACAGAAAAGTATGAGGGCCCTTCCTCCATTGCTGTAGGTGAGAAGCACTGCCCCCAGTTAATCAAACCTCTGAACCCCTTACCTCCTTCCACAGAATGAACTGAGTTCTGGCCTCTCTCTCCTACAATTAATAATTTCTCCCTCTTCACTTCATTGTTTCCCCCATCCTTTTCTGAGGCACCACACTTTAGCACTCCCTTCCCCCTTCTCTGTGCCTTTCTCCTCTGCCCCATACATACACCATCCCTTCCTTCCTTCTTTCTGACTTGGCATTCATGTAAGTGATTACAAAAATATGCAAATTAATGCAAAACTAATATCTAAAAGGTTTTGCTCTGATGGTTCTGGCTTGAGATTTTGTCATAATTATACCTCTTTTGAAACATAACTCAGGATTTGTGTTGGTTATCAACTACTTTATATTCACTAACATTTGTAAAAGGACATTAAAATATTTATAGGATATGTATTTTAAAAATATTTTTTTCCAATAAGCTTTGGACAGAGCCAAACTGCAATATGGCTGGGAAGAACTGACACTGAACATGGCTAGTGCAACCAGCAACATTACCTTTTCTCTTCATCCAGCAAAGCCGCCCAGATCCAGAATAGAGAACATGACATACCCACGCCCAGTATAACAAAGATGCCACAACACACATTGCTGCACAGAAAATCACAGCCACAATTTTTCCTGGAGGTTCCCACTGCCACAAAGCCCCATCTCACAAGTATGTGGGGCTTTTAGCCACTATCTATCGAACCCTAATAATAGTCACTTAGAATATGACCAGATTAGAGGTTTTGGACATAATGTAATGAAAGTTAAGTGATTCCCAATTAGTTCAAGTAAACACAATTGTACATGCAAACCTAGACACTCTAGGATACAACCTTGGTTAAACCTAGGACTCTGCCATATGTCAATTTTTTTGGCTGGGTTTCACTCTTTTCACATCACTTCTTTTCATCTAATATAATTTATACAGGAGCCATCACTGTGGAACACCATCTGGGTCTCTTGTGAGCAGGTGGGGGAGAGAAGGAAGGAATGGATCTTCACCTACACTTACCCAGGAATATTTCACAGGTGTCAGCAAGCATTGTAATGTTTCTTCTGATCTCTCTCTCTCAGTCTAGTGCATGCACACACATTTGGTTTAGAGCCAAACCACACAAATAAAAGCAAATAAAAAGTATAATTCCAACCAAAATTACACATACATTCTAGACATAGATAGAAGCAGCTGGCATTTACCTTTACAGTCCAGTTCATCAGAGTTGTCACCACAGTCATTTGTGCCATCACACATTTTGTTGTTTGAAATACAACGGCGATTGTAACAAGGTCTAAAACCTCTCCGACAGCTTCTGTTTTCTGGTAAAGTAAATGTAATAGACATTGTATATAGAAATTTGACACAAATAATAAATAAGCACTTAATTTAAACAAACAAGCAAACATCCCAGAGACATTTCCTTCAGAAATGTTCATGGTAAGTTATAAAAAAATATGTGAAACTAATAATTTACTGTCCAACTGAAAGAAGTTGATGGACAAACACATAAACCAGTCAATTATTCTAACACCTCTACCTACAGAAAAAAAGAATTGTAAAGAAAACCTTAACTTTCAATGTTCAACATCTTGTGATGGTAAGAGTTTATTTTTTTTATTAATTTGTTTAAAACATCATTCTGTTATAAATATAACTATGTTTATGTGGAATACACAAACACTGCTGCTCACCTAGAAACTGAAAAGATGCTGAATTTGTTCAGAAGCCAATGTCCTATACACATCTTGTCAATCATAATGAAGGTAAATTAAAGTAATAGAAAACATATTACTATTTTAACGGGGCAAGGCCAGATGGCTATAGAAAAGTAGTGGGAGATAGATATATTAGCTCCAGGTAAACAAATCCCTGGTACCAGGATAAGTTAAATGGCAGCTGCTCCAGGTCAATTAAGATACCTGGGGCCAATTAAGAACTTTCCAGAAGGCAGTGAGAACGATAGGTTGATTGGGACCTCTGAAGCCAATCAGGACTGGCTGAAACTAGTTAAAAGCCTCCCAGTTAGTCAGGTGGGGGTGGATGTCAGGAGCTGTGGGGGGGAAGTTGCGCTTTTGGAGAGACTGAGCAGTACACACCATATCAGGCACAAGGAAGGAGGCCCTGAGGTAAGGGTGAAGTGGAGCTTGAGGAAGTGGGGGCTGCTGTAGGGAAGTAGCCCAGGGAATGGTACATGTCATGTTTCTAAAAGGTCAGCTACCATAGCTGATACAATTAGGGTCCCTGGGCTGGAGCCTGGAGTAGAGGGTGGGCCTGGGCTCACCCCTTCTCCCCCCAGATTAATCACTGGGGCTGGGAGACGACAGAGACTGTGCAAGGGAGGATAGCTTCTCCTCACCTCCCTTGCTGGCTTATGATGAAAATGGCTCAGTAGACTGTCACCCTTGTCTCTAGAGAGAGAAGGGTTATGTGGAGGGTCACAGTGAGCCTCTGAAGTGAGTGAAATCCGCCAGGAAATGCGGGAAACCATGGAGACAAGGACAGCTTTGTCACACTATCAAATGCTAGAACTGAAAGGGTAGCTAAACCCACCAAGTATGTTCATGCATGGAGTAAATCTATATGGATTGCAAAGAAAAACCTATGGCATCAAGACTCAGAGCTCTGTTCAACTGACTTGGGTTTGGGTTGCGGGGCTAAAAATTGCAGTGTAGACATTTCCATTGGGCCGGAGCCTGGAATATGAGACCCTCCCCCCTTGCTGGGTTTCAGAACCCAGGCTCAGCCTGAGCAGGAATGTCTACACTGCTATTTTTAGCCTCACAGCCCGAGCCCAAGTCAATTGACCCAGGCTTTGAGACTTGGCAATGTGGATTTTTCTTTGCAGAGTAGACATACTGTACCATGTTTAATTTTACACATGTGAATAGTAGAGCTTGTGAAATTTTTCAGGTGAGTAGTTTATTTGCTGAAAAAATGCAGTTTCAGATCAACCAAATCTGTTCATGAATTTGCGAAATAGTTACTACTATTTTTTTCTGGCGCAATTTACAATATGGAGGAGGAAGTCATGATGGTGACCTTAGAAATTTTAATTCAGTGGTTAGGGCACTTACCTGGTATGTAGGAGACCTAGGTCCAATTCCCCCTTCTGCCTGATCTGGAGAAGGGATTTGAACTTGGGTCTCCATGAATGCCCTAGCCATTGGGCTATGGGATATTCTGGGTTGGATTTTCCTCAATCTCTTTCCCTCAATCTCCTATTGAAGTTTTCCCACCAAGTCTAAATAATTAAAGTAATTGGAGAAGGGATGTGAGCTTGGGTCTCCCACCTCCCAGGTGAGAGCCTGAATCACCAGACTATAGTCGTTTTCACTCACTCTTCAGGCTCAATGACTATTCAAGTATTTTAGACAAAGTAGAACAATTTCAACCGAAGTGAGCAAGAGGGGAAACAGGGGAGGAATTATGATTTTCAGAGAGACAATTCATTTCCTGGTCTGCTTATGGAGTGGTACAGCTCTGCGCTGCTCCATGCTCCAGGCAGATAGAAAAGTTATCTTGTCTTAACTGTTTCCCCTTAACTATCACCAACATTTTTTTTGTATTCTGTCCGCTCACTTTCTTGTTTGCTATGTTTTTTCCAACAATCTTCCACTAAAAACAATTCTTTTAGAATTACCTCCATATCAACGTGGTGCTATAATTAATTTTGATCATGTAAAATATGCTAGGGACCTGTCAAAAAGAAGTTAAAAACACAGTGCTTATTTTCTGAGTAGCCCACAATCAAAGTTTGACAGAACACAAGTAAAGATCATAGATGGAGAAAGGGAAGAAGAATGAGAGGGAAAATATAGTATCACAAGATAACTAAACCTTGATGGCTGTTATTTTTTATCTTTTATTTTATTGTTACCTTTCTTCAACCTCATTTCTTGTAAGCAAGATGGTGAAGTGAGCTTGAGGCAAGACAGGTGACTTGATACAAAGGTTTAGGGAGGGTGTAACAAATTTAAGGGGCAGTATAGATGAAGGCATGAAGAAGTTTGCAAGATGAATCTAAAGGGATATTAAGGATGGCATTACTGATGGAGTGAAGAGGGTGAGGAGTGACACATAATGAGACCAGTACGTAGGCAGAGGCTTCATGATGTTCAGCTTTGAATGTCAAGGAGTTTTAACTTAATGTACAGAATAATGGGATGATGCAGTGGCTCAGCAAGGACTGTGACATGAGTGGGAAAGAGTATTTTGCTAACAACATTCTGGACAGACTGGAGTTGGCAAAGTGACTATCAGATATGTAGAAGGAACAGATTGTGGTAGATAAAGCTGGATATTGCAATGGTGTGGATGAGCAATTTGGCTGTTGGGACAGACAGGAAGCAACAGATTAGAAATGTGGTGGAAGAATAACAATACTTTCCTAACGTGTGGATGGAGAAGAAATGATAACCCCTTTACCCATCCAGGATGTAGATCTGCTTAACAGAAGATAACGGAGTTATCAGCTGTTACAAAGAACTGTAGTGGGGGGATTTTTGTTATACTCTACACTTATCTTCCATACTAGTGTTTTCCTATTTTCAATCACTGACAATTTTAATGCAATTGTATTTAAAAGTGAAAGATAAATCTACATTGCCAGATTAAGGCTGAGAATAAGTAGGAGAAGATTTTCAGATTTAGGTAAGTAGCTAGGTGGATTTCATTTTTGTTTTTGTTTTAAGACCAGAAATGGATGACATAACATATGTTGGGATTCAATGTACTTAATGTAAGCCAATGAATATAAAAACAATTTGAAAGAATTGAATTTAATATGAATAATGATGAAGCCAAATTAAGAAACTGAAGTGACAATGTTTGAGAACACTTACCACAATAAAATAGTTTTTCATCCGATTTGTCCTTACAATGAGCCATGCCATCACAGGTCAGTTGGTAGTCAATGCATTCACCATTTCCACATTCAAACTCAGAGTAAATGTTGCATGTGGAGTTTTTAGCTAAACACACACACAAAATACAAGTGTTAAAAAGCATTTTTAATAGTTTGCATTGCACAAGGAAATTAAGCAATATACAGTCCAAAACCAAATGACTTTGTGTTTTTGGAGACTGTGAATAGAAAGGTGTACAACTAGAATAATTGAACTTTCAGACTGGACTTGCTACCTAAACATCCCACAGCTGCTCAACTGATCTGCAGTTTCTGTGGATTTGATGAAATTGGGGATGGACTAAAGAGACAAGGCACCCAAATTCAATGGCATAGCCCAGAAAGCCAATAATGTCACACAATCATACATGGTAACCAGTGTTTGCTAAATTGAGTCTGCTGAGAAGTAAGAAGACAAAAGAAGGGCCATATTGTATATCCAAATGAAGTTCTGACCCGTGTGGTAGTAGAGGCCTAAAATAAGGGGACTAAGAGTGAAAGTTGGATACAAGGGACCCATTTCACCCATTTCCAAAGAACACTCTGCCCCAAAGTCCTGAATGCTATTCACCCACCACCCTTTTTCTCTTTTGTGGGCTGAGCAGGTTGTAGACTGTGGATATTTGGCACTAAGCTATGTGTGCAGAGGAGCTGAGTAAGAGGAAGACAAACCCAACCTCATCAAAGTCCTGGTACCAGAGTCATAACAGAATTAAATCATATGCCTGACCTGAATAATGGGAACTTACTGGGGCTAATAACCAACAGTATGAAGGGCATCATTGCCAAGAATGTTAGCAACAACTAGTGTCTGACTGAAAGTTCCCAATACCACAGTGAAGGCTTTTTTCTTTCTCTTCTCTCATAAGAAATGAAAACCTCTGCAATCTTTTCAGCAGATGGAGCCTCCATGTCTGTCTTGTGAGGCAGAAGACTGGAACTTTTGTGGACTGGCTGCTCCAAGAGGGGCCAAAAACCATATTTATTCAGTAGATAGATCCACCTGACTCTGCTGAGAGGGAATAGAGGAGGAAAAGGAACATCGGACAAAACATGCACTCATTACAATAACTCCAACTATGGATTTTCCAGTGCATCATGTCTTCTTTAGTTATGTCTACACTGGAATTTTTAATAATAGTTAAACCAGTGCTAACTAACACAATTGTAAATTCTAGAGTAGACACTACACAAACACTTGTCCCAGGACAGGCACTTTGTTGTTAGCCATTTTTAATCCTAGGTTGCATGCTTCATTTTAAAAACACAACTAACAACAAATGTTTGTGTCATGCCAGCCCTTGTATTCACCACTATATTAATTAACATTTGTTAAAACCTAACCTACAAAATTAAATGTAGACATACCCATTGAGTCTATCTTTTAGATTGTAAGCTCATTGGACATTGTAATGGGGTGAATCTGGCCCTTTGAGGCCCCCTGCTGGAAATCAGGCAGTCCTACTACACCCAACCCTAGGAAAGAGCAGGAGTGGTGGGTCCTCCAGGCTGCCTAGAGAGGCTGTGGGGAAACAGCCAATCAGAACCCAGCAAGCTCATATAAAAGGAGCTGCTGGATAGTCACTGGCTGGACCCTGGGCAGCAAGGACAGGTGCAGGAGTTGCAATACCTGGACAGAGCAGTTGTTTGCTGGAGCCAAAGGAGCAAGGAAGGTGCCCTGGTTGATAACTGGGACTCAAGCAAGACTTCAGCCCTGAGATAAGTGTGCAGCTGAAAGTGCTGGGGCTAAGAAGGGAAGTGGCCCATGGAAACACAGCAGCAAATAGCTACAGGGAAGCAGCTGGTGGCTGCTACTTATAGGGTCCCAGAGTTGGAACCCAGAGTACTGGGTGGGCTCAGGTTACCCCTCCTGCCCCCCACAGGCAGAGTGGCCTAACCCCAGAGAAGGGAGCTTAATGAAGCTCAGAGAAGGGGGCAGAAGACCCCAAAGAAGGTCAGCATTTAATTGAACTGTGTTAACACCCAAAGGGGATTAAACTGAATTGGAGAGCTGGGGTCAAGAAGGCACACTACAGAGTGAAGAATCACTAGGGAGTGACCCTGGGGCACTGCTCCTTAACAAAGCAGTACCATTGGAAGCTAGCCCAGGAGGGGCTGAGGGACAGTTTGGAAGATAGCCCATGAGGGGCTGAGGCTAATGGATCGGGACATTACAGAAGGCACCATGAGAGGCCCTGTTGGATGTGTGCCTCGGAAGGGGTCTGTTTTGGCTCAGACTGTATGTGACTCAGTTGGAGGTCCGAATCACTGAAAACCTGCTCGAGAATTTTAACTATCAACAAGGGTCATGGCAAGCAAGCACAGCGGAGAGAGTGCAGGTGCAGAGACACCTGGCAGGGGCACTCATGTGAGGTGAGTGGCCCCATCACAGACAGAGGTTGTCTTTCTTTTAGGGTATGGTACAGTAATGAGGACAGTGCTGGTGCTAACCAAATAAAAACAAATAATTTTAATTAGTTCCAGATGAGGTGAAACTAACCAAAGACTGTGATAGTTTTCCCAACGTATGGGTATGCATCTAGGCAAATTAGAGGCACTGATTTTGCTGAGGTTTCTAATTATTTTTATAACTTCTGGGTTTGGCTCAGTTTTCCTCTCTCCTTTCCCTCACAAGCCCGTCATGAAATATTCCATGATGCACATTTTAATTTCTTAATGGAAGTGTTGAAATGCTTTGTGCCTCCTGGGTATTATTAATAACTCAAGATCTCTTCAATTGAGCACAGCCAAAAACTAAAGGAAAAACACCTTTATCACTATCCACCAGATGCTGCAACTAAAATCCCCAATAATATTTTATGGCTCTACGCAAATGTTCCATCTGTAAACAAACATACTCTGCAGTGGTCAGGCAGATAATGTTCTACTTCTGCAGCTGAAGTGAAGTGATGGCCTGCAAAATCATCGCAGAAAATCAATTGTTTACACCATACAGAGTACATCTGTATCTGCCACAAATCAACTACAGAAATGTGAAGTGTGAGTTTGTTTTTAATCTGTTTACCAGAGGCAATAATGTAGTTATCATTTCAAAGGAAAACGTGTATGTATGTGTAACCTCTTGATTTCTGCTTTCTCCCACATATATTGACTTATCATTAGATTAATTAGCAACAGCAGTTAGGAGAGTATTGCAGCATTTAAAACAATAATTGCTTTTGAACTTCATTATAGCACACCTATTTTATAGGTATTGGTCTAAATGACTGAATTGTTGCTGAATGATTTTTTTTAAATCCTGGGAGGTAAAGTACAAAAAGCTTATTTTGAGGAGGGGAAGGAGTTGGGTGAAGTGGTGATAACAATATGAAGATATTACCCTAATTCATGTTTTCCTACTGCAATAGTTCTGGTTGTTTTCAATATCAGTCCCATTGTTTCATTCTAGAAGGAACAGAACTCTGTACTATAGAAGATGAACCAGTCTGATTTGAAAGAATATTTCTGTTTAGCTCCAATGTGAAGATAATTATGAAGGAAGAAGTGATGCACTGAAAACATGGATTCTGGATCAGGATAAAATCTGGACTATTCAGGATGGCAGTTTCAGTCAGAAATAACAATAAAAAAACCTTACAGGTCTATCGGACATTGAAGTTGAGAAACTCATGAGTCCTCCAAAGATTAGTTATGTGCATCTTAAAACATTTCATATACCTTCCTTCCCCCATTTCTTATTATGTAGAAATATTATTATTATTATTATTATTATTACTATTATTCTTTAGGATCCTGGGAATTACCATGCTGAATCACTCAGGGTCCACCTGGTTCTGTTCAATATCTTCATCAATGATTTAGATAATGGCATACAGGGTACACTTATAAAGTTTGTGGACAATACCAAGCGGGGAGGGGGTTGCAAGTGCTTCAGGGGGATTAAAATTCAAAATGATCTGGAGAAACTAGAGAAATGGTCTGAAGTAAACAGGATGAAATTCAATAGGGACAAATGCAAAGTACTTCCATTTAGGAAGGAACAATCAGTTGCACACATACAAATTGGGAAATGACTGCCTTGGAAGAAGTACTGTGGAAAGATCTGGGGGTCATAGTTGATCACAAGCTAAGTATGAGTCAACAGTGTAACACTGTTGCAAAAAAAGCAAACTTCATTTTGGGATGTATTAGCAGGAGTATTGTAAGCAAGACACGAAGTAATTTTTCCACTCTACTCCACTCTGATTAGGCCTCCACTGGAGTATTGTGTTCAATTCTGGGCACCACATTTCAGGAAAGATGCGGACAAACTGGAAAGTCCAGAGAAGAGCAACAAAAATGATTAAAGGTCTAGAAAGCATGACCTATGAGGGAAGATTTAAAAAAAAAAAACTGGGTTTGTTTAGTCTGGAAAAGAGGAAACTGAGAAAGGACATGATAACAGTTTCCAAGTACTGTATGTAAAAGGTTGTTACAAGGAGGAGGAAGAAAAATTGTTTTTCTTAACCTCTTAGGATAGGACAAGAAGCAATCGGCTTAATTTGCAGCAAGGGAGGTTTAGGTTGGACATTAGGAAAAACTTCCTATCAGGGTGGTTAAACACTGGAATGAATTGCCTGGGAATTAGAGATTTGGAGATTTTTAAGAGCAGGTTAGACAAACACCTGTCAGGAATGATCTAGATATTTAGTCCTGCCATGGGACTGGATTAGATGACCTCTTGAGGTCCCTTCCAGTTCTAGCATTCTAATCTAGTATCCTGTTTCTGACAGTGTTCAACACCCGATGCTTCAGTGGAAGGTGCAGGAAACACACAGTAAGCAGATGCTGTATAATCTTTCCACTTTAAAATCTCATCCTAATCCCTAATAGCTAGTGATTGGGTTAAACCCTGAAGCATCAGGATTTTATCCATTCCAAAAAAATTTTTTTTGCATAGTCTATAACTCTGGATATTCTTGTTATCCATATAAACATCCAATTTTTCTTTGAATCTAACCAAATTCTTGACTTCAGTATCTTGTGAAATAAGTTCCACAGTCTAATTATGCACCAAGTGAAAAAGTATTTCCTTTTATCAGTTTTGAATTACCTACATTTCAATGTAAATGACTGTCCCTTTGTTCTTGTGTTTTGTGTGTGGGTGGGTATGTGAGAAGGAGTAGAAGCTCCTGATCTCCCTTCTTTATATACATATATATGTCCCCTCTTATCTGTCTCGTTTCTAACGTAAACAATCCCAATATTTTCAGTCTGTCTTCACATGAGAGATTTTCCAGTGATCATTCTCATCACCGTTCTCTGAACCCCCTCTAATTCTGCAATATATTTTCTCATATGGGGTGACCAGCAGTTAACAATTTTCTAGATTGAAACATAGCGACTCATATAATGACACTACAGTATTTTTGTAAACCTAAAGTTAAGATTGCTTATTTTTCACATAACATGAGGACCTTGCATGAGGAGGCACAAGGCATACATTGAAGCTGTGCCAATTAAGGATTGTAATGCTTTTGGGACATATAAATGCCATGCCATGCTCCAGACTTAATTATATTGGGGAATTTATTGCAAACCAGCTGTATGACCCATTCTCTCTCTCTCTCTCTCTCTCTCTCTCTCTCAATTCTGAACCATAGGTCATTACCAGTACTTTTAGGGCTACACAGGACACGTGCTTCTTTACGTAGTTACTGATGTCTTAATTAACATTTTCAGGAAATACTGCAAATACAATCTCAATTGATCACTACTGGCATTGATTTCACAGCTAGACTAAAGTCTGCTGCTCAGTAAGTGTTACAGGTTTAATTAACATCTTTGTTACCACTACAAATCATCTGTACAACTCATTATATCTCAATTATATAGCCAGTTAAAAGTGATTTTGCAGAAAGGACTCCAAATCTAATGCACATTAACGGTGCATTACTTGACTTTGGATCAACTGTATCTACCCTGTTATGAAAGAAAAGTTTTAATTTCCATCCTACTACATAATTAAATACAAGCAAAAAGGACTTATGTTATTTTAAGGACCTTTTCATAATAAAATATAAAGGACCAGCTTTAAACCACAGTGTACCATGTGCATGTGCTGGGTGTGGGGGGAAAGGATGCAGAGGATGTAGGGCTGATCTGCAATAATTTATTAATACTGTATGTGACTGGTTATTGAGATAGCTACTGTATGGCTACATTGGATTACTGGAATGTTTACTGTATGCATATATTGCCTTATTTTAATAACAGGCTGTTAACAAAAAGACAACATAGTTGATCCAGATAAAATACCTCCTGTTAAACAGATCAAGCGGTTAAGGGACAACACCTGAGCTATTAGATGTAAAGCTAATTCCAGATTCTGGCTCAGAGAGACTTGAGAGGGGCTGCTAACCTGGTAACCATGACAAAGGAATCGAATTACAGTGGGGCGAGTTGGAGGATTTCTGGCTAATTCAGACATAAGGAGTGGCATGTACTCCACTCCAAATCAGGCCAGCCTTGCTTGCTGATGGGGTTGGGAGGAAGAGGGGGCAGAGGATCTCAGTACTCCATATTCTGAATGAGACTGGTCCCCGAAGCAGGGACCCAAGATGGCCCCTCTCCCAGCCTGCGCAAGACCAAGAACATTAGGGATGTGGGAGGGGTAAGGGCAAGACTATTATACTATCCACCCTCAAAATCAAATATCAGAACCAGATTAATGCAAAGGGTGCACATGCTGCATCCTTTCAGATCACTAGTCGCTACTTCTCCTCACATTCACACCAGTTCAGCACCAGGTACAATATGGCCAATAATAGCCACAACGGCTCTCCAGTGAATCTTCAACTATTTTATAAAAGATTTAGCTCTCTATCCTCTTCCTCACACAATTTTGTGTCACGGGGTGTCCAGTAGAGAACTAGAAAGATGTCTGTGGACAATGGCTTTGAAATAACTGATTTATATCACCTTTCATCCTAAAGGGTCCCAAACACAGTACAAACTTATATACAAATTTATATACAACTATATAAAAGGAATAATTTAAGCAACATCTCTGTATGTTGGAATCTGACAGCTGTTTAACAAATTATAACAACGCTACACATTTTAGGACAGGAAGTGAAGAATAGTGTACCCAACTGACAAAAAAAAAAAATCAGGGAATTGAAATAGACTATAATTAGTCAAGTTGGAATTTGGCAAGGACACTAAGGTTAACATTGTTACTCTTACAAAAGGTTGCATGGGATCTTTATTGGATAGAAATGTCAAAACTTTAGTTGTACATTCAAAAGATGTCATCTCCATTAGCACAGTTCCCTCTAAAATCATTCTGGGGCATTGCTTAAGACTGGGAGAAGAAAGACACTTACTGAAGGACTAATGTTACTTCCTACAATAAACTGTAGAGGTCTCAAATCCATGTAACGGGTTGGCCCAAACCAATTTTGTTTGTGAGATCTGATGGGACCACACCACGGGGGGGATCACTACATCGACTAATATTACTTACTCACACATCTGTTGTCATCTATCAGCATTCGATCCCCCCTACATGAACAGTTCACTCGACCATCAGGAGTCAGAAGGCATAAGTCATGACAGCCTCCATTCATTTGTGCACAGGGAGACAGTTCACCTGAAAATAAAGAACTTTTGTATTATCAAGTTAATAAAAACAGGCCATCTTCTATTAACTTTGTGATATCTGCTTCAATGCTTAGTATTATTTGAAAGATCAGACTTCAATGCAGTTCAGTCTCCTGGGTAAATGTGTTATGGGTCACTGATACATTGACAGATTTCTAATAAAAGTCTCTGTATATACCAGTTAGGTAGGAATGCCATGATGCCAGAGAAGTTACTGTATTAAATAAGATGGAGCTACTTTTAGCACAGATGTAAAACAATTAAATGAAATATCTGGAAATGACAAATATTTGCAAAGAATCTACTAAGTACTTTTCCATTCTGAATGCTAAATCCAGAAAATATACATAGTATTCCAAGAAAAATTAATTTCTTTGGAAAAGGTGTGTTCTCTATTTTTTAGTTAATATTCCACATAGTGAAAAGAAGAGGTTATGAAATGCCATAACACATAATTTGACGAAAGCTAATCTAAATTTCTGAAAGCAACTATATATAATTAAGAGCCCATTATATTTTATTTTGTAACTTACAACTGTTAGTATCATTGGCAACAGCAATGATACCCATTGGCTGATGTGGTATATCAGATCGAAGAACTTTTGTATCTCCTCCTGTATATTTATTGGAGCGAAGAATAGCTCGTCTCACCCAGTCTGACCAAAAGATATAGTCATTATATACAGCCAGGCTGAGAAAAGTGCCTGGTCCAGACTTGACAATTACCTGAAGTACAGAAATACATAAGAAAAACATTTAGATGGCAATCTAATGTAGATTTATTTACTTACTCAACCAACCTGTATTTTAATAATAACTGAGGGAAAGGAGACCAAGGCAGAGAATATTAGTAGACATTAAGGAAAGTAAAGCTAATTGGGAGACCTCAGTTAGAAGTTAGAACATATTATTTGAATAAAGGATGAGAGAGGGAGTGTTGTCTGGTGCTCTGAGTAGGGGATTAACACAAGCTCTGCACTGACTCACTGTGTGTCTTTGGACAAATCACTTATCACCCTGTACCTCAGTTTACCAGTATCATAAAGCAGGAATAATACTACTTATCTACAGTAATTTGTAAGTGTGTTGTGAGGTTTCACATATCATTTATTTATTACTTCAAACATCTTAAAATGCAATTACAGCTTTGCTTTGCATGGTGCTTTGCATGCCTATTGCATACAATAAAAACCACAGCATAAAAACATCCACCACAGCTCACATCCTCCTCAACTGCCTTATCAAAAAGGGGAAAAAATAGATTCTGCAGCATACCTGGAAGGCTAACAAATCTGAATTCTGGCTAACCAAGGTGGGGAATAAGTTTCAAAATTGAAGACTGCTCCCTGAGACCATCCTGTCAGGTGCTCCATCTCATTTATATTCAGGGAGATGCAGGCCAAGTTAATAAATGTTTGTAAAGTGTTTTGAGATTCCCAGATGAAATAGGTCATATAAATGCAACAGAATATTACTAAATTACATTCCACTGTTCAAAACTTAGAGTTATTTAAAATATGGATTGTGGTTGACTTTACAGTATATTGTCAAAGATTTTGAACAAGTGGAAATATTATTCCCACAGATATAGTTTCTATTTGTTTTCATCTCATTCCAGATGATGACTTTCCTAAAAAAATAACAGAAGGACATGGGGCACTGCTTATTTGACAACACAGACACCAGTGGAGAATATAAACAATGCAGTAAATATGAATTAAGATAATTTTATTTTCCTTATCGCTCAGAAACTCTACTAGATTAAATTCTAGCTGAAGAAGTAACCCCAAATTACATTATTTTCTTTGAGTGAACAATTATGGATTTTAAACTTTTAATGCTGCTATATGGATAAAATGGAAAAACAAATATATTATTTCAGAAAAAAAGAAAAGTAGTACTAGTGGCACCTTAGAGACTAACCAATTTATTTGAGCATAAGCTTTCGTGAGCTACAGCTCACTTCATCGGATGCATTCAGTGGGAAATACAGTGAGGAGATTTATATACACACAGAACATGAAAAAATGAGTGTTATCATACACACTGTAAGAACACTCTTCCTCTGTTAACTAACACCTCCTCTTGTCCCCTATGGTCTTAAATCCCGTACACTCTGTCTTCTCCTGTCTCCCTCCCACTTCCATTCTTGAATCTTTCTTTTCTAGCTTCCTCCTCAACCCACTCATTGTTATCTCTCTTTGCCTCTCCATTTCCAAAGTACCCTCTCTTCCCCAATCATTCCTGTTCCCCCCACCTTTTTCTTGTTTCTCCACTCATCTTCAACAGCGGTTCTCCTCAAGGCTCAGGCTAATCTTGTGTCTGAAAATGGAGATCCCTCTCCCTTGCCAGCCAACTGCAAGCATTTTGATAGAAAAATTAGTTTGGACCTGGATATATCACCTTATACAAGGGTTGAAGTTCATTTAGTCTGTTAATTTGCTTCTGTACTTCTGCTGAGCAAAGTTAAAGGCCAATCAAACTTTGTAAATGAACTCAGCTGTAGACTGATAAAACTAGAAATTGAACTGAAACTAAAACTTTTATTGAGTGGTTGATACGCCAACATGAAATCCACTAAATTACCTTTTCCCCCTCTATATTAGACACATGTTAATAGTTAACAAATTCTGCACCTAAAAAGCATAATTAGCATTTTTAACAGTTATGGGTTTTCTGTCATCAAAAATTCAACTGTTCCACATGGTCATTTAACAATACAGCACAACTTTAAAGCACTTTTTTCACATGCATATGTTTAGGAAAAAGCTTTAGAGAGAAAATTGAACTGGGAAACACGCACTTCAAAATATAAATAAATAAACAAATAAATATTGAATTTAAAAGAAGATCCCTAAAGGAACAACTATCAGAAATTTGCCAACATATAATTTCTTTAATCTAAGTAAATAATACCACCAGTATGCTAAAAGTTTTCAATAATCGTCAGACTTTCTGAGGTGGGATAGGAGAAAGCACAGACTCCAGAAGGAAGACAATGCTTTTCAGATCTTGAAAATATTTTGGAGTTCTTGACTGAACTTTTTCCAATTTTTCCACATCTTTTTTCAAGCATGGACACAAGGATGAGACACAGTGCTCCAGTAATGGTATCACTAATGCCATACCTAGAGGTAATATGATCTCCCTACTACTACACAATATTTCCATTTATACGGCTCGTTCAACCTCTAAGTTACAGCATCATACTGTTAGCTCCTGCTCAGTTGGTTGTCTATCCTGACTCATGAGTTTTCTTTGTTGTCACTGCATTCCAGGAGACAACCCCCCATCCTATTAGTATGACCTACATTCTTTGTTCTTAGATATCTGACCTTAGACTTGAATGATTAAAAACACATGTTGAAATAAGCCCTCCTTACCAAGTGATCCAGGTCAGCCCGTAAAACTAACCTCTCTCCATTGTTATTTACCACTTCAAAAAAATTTGTTTCATCTGCAAATTTTACCAGCAATGATTTTATATTTTCTTTCAGTTGCTGTTTGTTTTCCTGTGTGATCTATCAATTAACAGTTTTTAATTCACTTAATATGCGCTATCTTGATTTTGTATAGTACTATTTTTTTTATATCAGAATGCCGTTCAGGACTAAGTTAAATGCCTTAAAGAAGTCTAAGTATTATGTCAGCAAGGTTACTTTTATCAATCAAACTTGTAATTTCATCCAAAGATTACATCAATTTTGGTTGATAAGACCTATTTTCCATAAAACCATGTTGATTGCCATTTATTATGCCACCATCCTTTAATTCTTTACTGATTGCACCTGTCATAAATATAAAGGGAAGGGTAAACCCCTTTGAAATCCCTCCTGGCCAGGGGAAAGCTCCTCTCACCTGTAAAGGGTTAAGAAGCTAAAGGTAACCTCGCTGGCACCTGACCAAAATGACCAATGAGGAGACAAGATACTTTCAAAAGCTGGGAGGAGGGAGAGAAACAAAGGGTCTGTGTGTCTGTCTATATGCTGTCTTTGCCGGGGATAGACCAGGAATGGAGTCTTAGAACTTTTAGTAAGTAATCTAGCTAGGTACGTGTTAGATTATGATTTCTTTAAATGGCTGAGAAAAGAATTGTGCTGAATAGAATAACTATTTCTGTCTGTGTATCTTTTTTGTAACTTAAGGTTTTGCCTAGAGGGGTTCTCTATGTTTTGAATCTAATTACCCTGTAAGGTATCTACCATCCTGATTTTACAGGGGGGGATTTCTTTATTTCTATTTACTTCTATTTTTATTAAAAGTCTTTTTGTAAGAAAACTGAATGCTTTTTCATTGTTCTCAGATCCAAGGGTTTGGGTCTGTGGTCACCTATGCAAATTGGTGAGGCTTTTTATCCAACATTTCCCTGGAAAGGGGGGGTGCAAGTGTTGGGAGGATTGTTCATTGTTCTTAAGATCCAAGGGTCTGGGTCTGTAGTCACCTAGGCAAATTGGTGAGGCTTTTTACCAAACCTTGTCCAGGAAGTGGGGTGCAAGGTTTTGGGAAGTATTTTGGGGGGAAAGATGTGTCCAAACAGTTCTTCCCCAGTAACCAGTATTAGTTTGGTGGTGGTAGCGGCCAATCCAAGGACAAAGGGTGGAATATTTTGTACCTTGGGGAAGTTTTGACCTAAGCTGCTAAAGATAAGCTTAGGAGGTTTTTCATGCAGGTCCCCACACCTGTACCCTAGAGTTCAGAGTGTGGGAGGAACCTTGACAGCACCCCATAATCAGTCTTTCTGATTATCCCAGGATCGATGTCAGGCTTACCAGCCAATAGTTACCCAGGTCATCCTGTTTACCCTTTTAAAATATTGGGGCAAAATTAGGTGCCCCCCCCCTCCAGTTCAGTGGAACTTCCACATTGTTCCAAGAATTGTTAAAAATCAACATCAGAGAGCTTGCTGGCCAATTCTTTTAATATTTTTGTACAAATTATTCATTACTTCTGATTTAAAAGTATTTATCTTTAATAGCTGCTGTTTAATATCCTCCCTAGTTATTGCTAGAACAGAGATTATCACTGTAAGATATTAATGCATCATCTTGCTTCTTCTCCAATACAGAACAAATATTTATTGAACATTTCTGCCTTTTCTACATCATGATTAACAGTTTTACCATCCTTACCTAGTATCAGATCTACACCATTGCAAGGCTTATTAGTTTCAGATATATTTAAGAATTCTTTCTTATTGTCTTTAACCTTATTGGCAACAGATTTTTAATTGACAACTTAAGCTTCCTGTATCAATTGCTTTTCCTAACTGCTGATTTATACTCATTTCTATCGGCTTCCTCATTTTCCCATTTGTTATGGATCTATATAGAGACTGTTACTTTCACCTCCCCCCCTTAACAGGTGGTGTTTTGGGTTTGTTTTTTGTTTTGTTTTTTGTAACCAAAGAAGCTTAGAGGTTATTTATTTAATTTACTGAGATTCATAGATTCATAGATATTTAGGTCAGAAGGGACCATTATAATCATCTAGTCTGACCTCCTGCACATCGCAGGCCACAGAATTTCACCCACCACTCCTGCAAAAAACCTCACACCTATATCTGTGCTATTGAAGTCCTCAAATCGTAGTTTAAAGACTTCAAGGAGCAGAGAATCCTCCAGCAAGTGACCCGTGCCCCATGCTACAGAGGAAGGCGAAAAACCTCCAGGGCCTCTTCCAATCTGCCCTGGAGGAAAATTCCTTCCCGACCCCATATATGGCGATCAGCTAAACCCTGAGCATATGGGCAAGATTCATCAGCCAGACACCCAGGAAAGAATTTTCTGTAATAACTCGGATCCCATCCCATCTAATATCCCATTACAGGCCATTGGGCCTACTTACCATGAATATTTAATTACCAAAACTATGCTATCCCATCATACCATCTCCTCCATAAACTTATCGAGTTTAATCTTAAAGCCAGATAGATCTTTTGCCCCCACTGCTTCCCTTGGAAGGCTATTCCAAAATTTCACTCCTCTGATGCTTAGAAACCTTTGTCTAATTTCTAGTCTAAATTTCCTGGTGGCCCGTTTATATCCATTTGTTCTTGTGTCCACATTGGTACTGCGCTTAAATAATTCCTCTCTCTCTCCGGTATTTATCCCTCTGATATATTTATAGAGAGCAATCATATCTCCCCTCAACCTTCTTTTAGTTAGGCTAAACAAGCCAAGTTCCTTGAGTCTCCTTTCATAAGACAGGTTTTCCATTCCTCGGATCATCCTAGTAGCCCTTCTCTGTATCTGTTCCAGTTTGAATTCATCCTTCTTAAACATGGGAGACAAGAACTGCACACAGTATTCCAGGTGAGGTCTCACCAGTGCCTTGTATAACAGTACTAAAACCTCCTTATCCCTACTGGAAATACCTCTCCTGATGGATCCCAAGACCACGTTAGCTTTTTTCACGGCCATATCACATTGGCAGCTCATAGTCATCCTATGATCAACCAATACTCCAAGGTCCTTTTCCTCCTCTGTTACTTCTAATTGATGTGTCCCTAGCTTATAACTAAAATTCTTGTTATTAATCCCTAAATGCATGATCTTACACTTCTCACTATTAAATTTCATCCTATTACTATTACTCCAGTTTACAAGGTCATCCAGATCCTCCTGTAGAATATCCCTGTCCTTCTCTAAATTGGGAATACCTCCCAGCTTTGTATATCTGCAAACTTTATTAGCACACTCCCACTTTTTGTGCCAAGGTCAGTAATAAAAAGATTAAATAAGATTGGTCCCAAAACCGATCCTTGAGGAACTCCACTGGTAACCTCCCTCCAGCCTGACAGTTCACCTTTCAGTACGACCCGTTGTAGTCTCCCCTTTAACCAATTCCTTATCCACCTTTCAATTTTCCTCTTGATCCCCATCATCCAATTTAACTAATAATTCCCCATGTGGCACGGTATCTAATGCCTTACTAAAATCTAGGTAAATTAGATCCACTGCGTTTCTTTTGTCTAAAAAATCTGTTACTTTCTCAAAGGAGATCAGGTTGGTTTGGCACGATCTACCTTTTGTAAAACCATGTTGTATTTTGTCCCATTTACATTGACTTCAATGGCCTTAACTACCTTCTCCTTCAAATTTTTTTCCAAGACCTTGCATACTACTACAGATGTCAAACTAACAGGCCTATAATTACCCGGATCACTTTTTTTCCCCTTTCTTAAAAATAGGAACTATGTTAGCAATTCTAGTCTATAGGGATGTGTCAAAAGCCCTCCATAGCTCATGCTGTACAAGCACCTACATTGGGCAAATATTTCTAATAGTAGAAGGCTCCGTAATCTAGCAGAAAAAAAGGATAATAAAATCCAATGGTTAGAAGCAGGAACTAGATAAATTCAGACCAGAAATAAGGCACAGACGTTTAACAGTAAGGGTAATTAACCATTGGAGCAGCTTATTGGGGATGCGGTGGATTCTCCTTCACCTGAGATCTTTAAATCAAGACTTGATATCTTTCCAAAGGATATGTTACAACTCAAACTGAAGTAATGGTCTTATATGGAGATTGCTGGGTAATGTTCTTTGTCCTGTGTTAGGCACAAAAATAAAGATGCTTATAATGGTTCTTTCTGGCCTTGAAACCTCTCATTTCTATTATGTATTATTGGGTTTCATTTGTTTATAAAAACTCTTATAATTCATGCATACCGACTTAGTATAAAATATAAGTGAGCATGTTTTATCCATCACTGGAGTCTATCTGTAGTTTCTACACCATACGAGCTTTCATTAAAAAATAAAGTTCCCCATTAACTGAAGCTTAGGATCAGGATACCACATAACGTCTTGCCTCTCTTTTCTCTGTTTATTATCTAAAACCTCATTCCTGCAGGCTCTCCGCTGCACCTCATAGAGCCCTTTTTTTTCCAGTGGGGTTCTGTGTGAGCTCATCAGTCCACCTAAACAAAGTCACATGCAGGATTTTAGGCTTAATACAGATCTTTATCTGTGGGCTATATTCTGTAATGGAATGGGGATAGACTAGGTGATCAAATGAATATAAAGACATCAGGACATTGTCCTGGCCAGCATAAACCATTATCTGATTACAGATCAGATCACTGATCACAGAATCATAGACTTTAAGGTCAGAAGGGACCATTATGATCGTCTAGCCTGACCTCCTGTACAACGCAGGCCACAGAATCTTACCCACCCACTCCTGTAACAAACCCCTAACTTATGTCTGAGCTATTGAAGTCCTCAAATCATGGTTTAAAGACTTTGAGGTGCAGAGAATCCTCCAGCAAGTGACCCGTGCCCCACGCTGCAGAGGAAGGCAAAAAACCCCCAGGGCCTCTGCCAATCTGCCCTGGAGGAAAATTCCTTCCCGACCCCAAATATGGTGATCAGCTAAATCCTGAGCATGTGGGCAAGACTCACCAGCCAGATACCCAGGAAAGAATTCTCTGTAGTAATTCAGATCCCACCCTATCTAGCGTCCCATCACAGGCCATTAGGCATATTTACCACTAATAGACAAAGATCAATTAATTGCCAAAATTAGGCTATCCCATCATACCATCCCCTCCATAAACTTATCAAGCTTAGTCTTGAAGCCAGATATGTCTTTTGCCTCCACTGCTCCCCTTGGAAGGCTGTTCCAGAAACCTTCATCTTATTTCAAGTCTAAACTTCCTGGTGGCCAGTTTATATCCATTTGCTCTTGTGTCCACATTGGTACTGAGCTTAAATAATTCCTCTCCCTCCCTGGTATTTATTCCTTTTATATATTTTTAGAGAGCAATCATATCTCCCCTCAGCCTTCTTTTGGTTAGGCTAAACAAGCCAACCTCTTGGAGTCTCCTTTCATAAGACAGGTTTTCCATTCCTCGGATCATCCTAGTAGCCCTTCTTTGTACCTGTTCCAGTTTGACTTCATCCTTCTTAAACATGGGAGACCAGAATTGCACACAGTATTCCAGATGAGGTCTCACCAGTGCCTTATATAATGGTACTAACACCTCCTGATAGGTGTTACAGCTGATAGGGTAATGCCATTTTAATAATGATTCTTTCTATGATATGCTTCCCAGCCCATCAGAGTTGCATCTCTTGTAACATGGATCTATCCCAAATCTTCATAAGATCCATAATGTCTCTAACAGTTCTTATTTGAGTCTATAAAATTCCTTGAATAGAATTTTAAACCCAAAACCAAACAGAACAGGAGGGGGAGCCAGAGTCTTTTCTGCTATTGACTCGGGTTCTTCAATGAGAACTATATTTTGATTGACTATAAAATATTTAAATTCAAAAGAATTCTGTAATTTGGATATTGCTGCTAATGCTTCATAGAGAAATAGAGCATTTTTAAAGCAGTACAGAAATGACAGGTCTTGTTAAGATGTTAGTTAATCACAATCTCAGTTTTGTGAAGTCTTTACATTTTGAATTGTATTCACAAAATTGTTTCAATTGTTGCTTTTCATATACTTTTGGCAAGTATGTTTGATTTCTTTTTCAAAAATGTATACTATATGCCAGATATATTTTAGATGTCGTAAGGTACTCAGCACAAGATAACTGGATGCTTTTCCATAGTAAGGAAAGAATTCATAACAGGTCATAACAGGTAATAACAGTCTGACAAATGTTTTAAAATTCTATTTAAAATTGTTCAAATGGAAACCAGAGATGAGTTCAACAATTCTATAAAATAATCAGAGACACAACTGATATTATGTATTAGCTAAGGTCTGATAAGAATTTTCCCCAAAAAGATTTTAAAGATGGGAAAAGCTGGTAACAAAATAAATGTCTATAGGTCTATAGCATCTATCTCTCACTCAGTCTTTAAAGAAGGCTTTCTGAGAAGGATCAAAAGCAACATGAATAGAACATTTATCTTCCTGAATAAACTGAAAGGAAGAATTCTAGTCATATATGTGAGGAAAGAACGGGGTCTTTATTTTCACTAGACAACCTTTGACCTTTATAAGGAAGGACTGTAAGAACACATTTTGAAATTAAAAAAAGTTGTTTTAATCCATATGAGACAGAAAAGGTCATAGTGGGATAAATTTCCATGACATTGTTTATTGCATTTCTATAGTTCATCTCCTAGCTCAGTACAGCAGTCCATAAGAGATCTTGTAAGAAACAACAGTAGCTAATGTTTTACTCACTCCAGCTCCTTGTGAGTCTGGTTCAGAGCTCAGATATGAAGGGCTGTTTAGAGTGTCTTGTTTTCTGTGACAAAGACTAGATGTTGTAATCAGAAAGTTCAAGGAACTTTGGAAATGACAAGTGAATGAGTATATGTTTCTAACAAAGCTCTCTTAGAGCCACTCACTCTTCTAAAGAGATTGAAGCCTATTAGAATAGGTGATCTACTGGTCCATATTAAAGTCTGAACCCCACTATGAAAAAAAATAGCACTATAGTAAATCCATGCATTTCGTATGCCTCCTCAAAGACAGACAGTCTGAAATTATACAAGTAGTTTTTACTGACTGCATGTCATTACATATTTACATTAGTGAAATGTTTAGGTTGAGTAACCAAGGGCTCAAAAGTCAACAAATGCAAAGATAACATTGAACTTATAGCATTTACTGTTTACACCAGCTGAATATAAGCAGTTTGATTTTTACTTCATCTGAGCTAAGGATGATCCCAGGGTTCAAACCCTGCTGTCAGCACATTCAATTGATTGTTACAGTTATACAATAGATTTTGTAATAAAAGAAAAACAAAACAAAAAACTAACAGGAAATTGCTTACAAAAACAATGTTAAAAGATGTTCTGTGGAAAAAGACACGTGATAATTCAACTGAAGACTGTATCAAAATGCATATGTATAAGGGGCAGAATTCAAGTTGCACAAACAACCTTAATACTGCCATTTCCTTTCATTTGATTGCTTCACTTTCCAAAATTATTAAAGTTATTTTAACACACTTTGTAATGTAAAACATAAGACCAATAATATTTTTTAAATACCACTCGTAAGATAATGGATTCTACAATGGATTCTAAAGTAACAGCAAGGAAGGAAAGGGATGAATTTTGGGAGCTGCAAGACACGGCAACCATGTTATCAAGGCTAAAGCACACAGAGTAAAAACACAAAATTGTAGTAAAATGTGAAACTGAATCCCGGCAACATGATTCCTAATAGGAAAACAATAATGACAAACTTGGGGAAGTGGTCAGGAAAATCCCATTCTCACTAAAACTAATCTCAATATTGCAGTCTGAATGCCTGCCTAAACTCTAATACCACACACTGCCATGCAATATACTGTAATTTCCACCTCATTGTGGCTACAGTTGCACATGAGCATGCCCCCTTTTTGTACTGCTGCAAGAAAACACACTGTTGAGACTTGTATCTGCTGTTCACTGCATTTCTGCAATTGAAGAGAGAGTGCAAAGAACCTTCAGTTCTCACCCTCTCATATAAATAAATAAATAAATAAATAAGAAAATTCAAAAATGAAAACTATATTAAACTGGAGTCAAGGCTTAAGTGTGTATCAGTAACATAACACAAAAATGTTACAGGGTGTTGTAATATTTCCAAAACCAAGCATTACATACCAAGGTATTTCAAAGTCAAAGTTACATTTAAAAGAAAACTAAAAATATTAAAGGCGTGAAAACGTGCAGTTACAGCAGCCACACAATGTTAACTCTGCCCTGTAGTGATATGAGAGAGAAAAAAATCAAATGTCTTTGCAAAATTGGTTTGCTCTAATCTGGGTCTACAAAGCAATATGCACTAATCATCACTCTATTTTTATAGTATGGCATCATTTCTGTACCTTAATAGAGTTGAAATTCTTTACAGTGTACACTTAACTGAATTTCTTGGACTTTTAATGTTTGGATTCTTGATAATCACAACACTTCCCTAGTGTGCTTTACTGTGGAAGTTACTGACGCATACACTATACATTAACTCCATCCTGATGTTGTCTTTTGTCTAAAAATAAACTGCTGATCAAACACTTCAGTTATTAGCAAACTAAAGTCAAACCTTCATCAGCGCTATTTCAGTAATGACCAGTTCTACTACTCTCACCTCAAAATCAAAATGCCAAATGCAGAAACAATTGTGTGTATTTTAATCACTAATATCAACCTATACAATACAGGTACCCATGTCATTGACCAGTAAAGCTTCTATTAACTTCATGTTGTTTAAAATTTGCATTTGATATTTTTATCTAAAACAATCTCAAAAAGGTGACGTACTAAACAAAACTCTGAACATTTTGTTTTTATTTCAAGAAACTACATTGATAGCATGTATACTACAAACTAATGGATTCATCAGTACCGGTGGTATCTATTATACGTCTCCCCACATTCTTCATATCATTCCACTTATATGTTGTTCTTTCCATACCAATACAAATTTATGTATGTTTTTAAATTACTTACACACATATAAACTACCTTCAGAGAATGTTAAAAAGCCCAATCACTCAAACTAGGAAAAACTAGAATTAAGGTTGCTAATGCTTAATGCACCCCCCTTGTTTGAATGTATTATAACATAGTCTTTAAAAACATTATCACATACTATTTTCCCACAGGATTAGGTAACTATGGAACCAATCCTGTAAATGTACACACAGAGTAAACGACTTCAGTGGAACTGTTCAGAATGCTTAAATTTAAGCATGTGTTTAAATCAACCAGATTCTCCTAAAAAAAAAACCACAAAAGTGAGAGCCACAGAATTGATGTCAGTGGAACTATGACAATTTACATCAGCTGAAGATATGCCACATAAATTATATACACATAAATTAGGATATGCCTACTGAACTGACAACACCCTTAAGGATAAAGAATGCAAAGTGGCTAAAAGGCGAAAAGACATCTTACAAAAAGGATAGCCAGGAATACACATGGGATTAGGTTTGATATTTCTGATGTACTGTGTGACCCGGACTAGCATTTTTAAATAAGAAAAACAAAAATGTTGGACAACAGGCAATTATAGTAAGAAAATACTAAGTAGCTATGGCTTTCTTTAACCATCATTTCATAATAATAAAATAATTAAATATTTAATCTATATCTATATCTCTCAGTCATCTGTCTCCGAAATGAATCAAGAATCTTTTGGATCAACATTAGAACCATTATCCAGAGTGAGAAAATTAACTTTATTCTTGAACTGGGAAACAAGAAGGATTTTTGCACTTTCATAGTCAAAAACTATACAATGCTTGTTAGGATATAGATATTCAGGCCTGTCTGTAAAGGCCTGTACTTTAAGAATTTAGGTGTATTCTTATCACTTGGCTAGTTAGAGGTATAAAAGAAAGAATCAAAATCACAGTCTGCCAGTGTAAGGTCCTTCTCTTACTGTGACAGTCTGAGGCCCTGTTCTTAGGCTAAGGCCTTTGGCTAAGCAGCAGAGGCAGCCATAAGCTAGGAAGCGAACAGTCACATCCTCACATTCCAAACTAGTCACATTGAAAGAAGGTGCTATTGGGCTGTCAGGCACTATCAGGACAGGATTGTATTCCTATCACCTCCAGAGAAAGGGAAGTGCCTAGAAAATGTAAAAGGAAACTTAGTTTGATAGCATCCTGTCTGGCAAGAACTCACTTATCAATAGCTGGGATGTGAAATCCTCAATTCTGTATTGTTTTGTCATTATAGTTCCCACTTTGCTATTGTTTGTCTGTATAATCTCTGTCTGGTTCTGTGATTGTTTCTGTCTGCCGTATAATTAATTTTGCTGGGTGTAATCTAATTATTGTGGTGGGATATAATTGGTTAGCTAATCATGTTACAATATGTTAGGATTGGTTAGTTAAATTTCAGTAGAATGATTGGTTAAGGTATAGCTAAGAATATTACTATATAAATTAGGGGCAAACAAGAAGTAAGTTGGGATTCGAAAATAAGGAAAAAGGAACTTGTATTTAAGCTTGCTGGAAGTTCACCCCAATAAACATCGAATTGTTTGCACCTTCGGACTTCGGGTATTGTTGCTCTCTGTTCATGCGAGAAGGACCAGGGAAGTGGGAGAGTGAAGGAATAAGCTCTCTAACAATGCTTTTTGGTGGTCTTTACTTAACCCAAGATTAAGCTAATATACTTCATTGCTTGTAAAGAGAATAAGATAAAATAAGATAATGAAGAAGACCAAGACTGAAACTGTATACAATCCCAAGGTGATAATTCTCATTTTATGAACTAAGCAGCTTACATGTAGAGCTGACTACATATGGAGTAGTACAGTACTACTGTACAGAAGTACAGTGCTTCTGATTCTCATCACCCTTACAGAAACCTATACAATGTTGTAACTCCATGAAATTAACTGATATTACTCCTTATGTATACTGGTGTAAGTGAAATCCCCATTGTTCTATGTGGGGCCCCAGACCTTATTTACTGCACAATATTCAAACCCTGCCCTGAAGAAAGAGCAATTAAATTTCTCATGGGCTTTTCTATGGCACTCATCACAACAGTATCTAAATGCTTCACAAAGATTAATATACCTATTTTTACGATAACCCTGTTATGTTAGGGAATATTATCCCCACTTTACAGGTGAGGAACTGAGGAACAGAGAGATTAAGTCAGAAGTATCCACTAATTTTGAGTGGTCAATCTGAGATGCCAAGGAGTTGATATTTTTCAGATGGTTAGCATTGTATAGCACTTTATATGCTGAAAGCACAACTGCCATTGACTTCAGTTGCAGCTATGAGTGCTCAGTACTCTTGTAAATCAGACCACAAAGTATCAAGTTAGGAAACCAGAAAATAAGGAACACAAGTTTAGTGAACACCTGTGAAAAATCCAGTTTAAGTAATTTTCCTAGCATCACATACAAACACTGGGGAAGAGGCAGAAATAGAATCCAGTTCTCTAGGGCAGCATTTAATTGCCTTAACCATGAGACCATCCTTTCTCTTCCTGCAATCCCCTGCCTCATTCAGTACACACCTTCCAACTTTTTCATCAGCTGAAGCAGAGGTCCTCCAGACAACGGCCCCCTTTACTGCACAACCCAGATTCATCTTCAGAGTAAGTCCATCCTGTGCACTGAATGAGGCAAGGGTTCGTGGAAAAAAATAGCATGTGATCATGTAATTAAAGACTGGATCATAATGCATATGCACAAGGAGGCTGGATTAAGGTTGCACGAGAACTGTAATTTGTATGTGTGTAATCTCCTAGGTTTTTGAAAAGCAAACAGAAATAATAGACATTCCATTACATGGCACCATATTGACCCCCTCTCATGGTTCATGAGCAGGATGGAACCTTAAGATCCACCGCACAGACCTCTGCTGCTTGAGCTAAGCTCGGAAGTGATAGCAGTAGTAGATTGTCATCCTCTATGTGGACCAGTGCAAGAGGGTATGGGACACTTTCCCATTGGGTTTCACAGATATTTGCTGACAGCAAAGTGACACTCAGGAATCTTGGGCTGCAGGCTCTGCTGCACTATGTGCTTTAATGGGCACAGGCTCTTCTACGTATTCCCCTTAACAACAACTCCTCCTGCCCTGTCCCTTCCAACCTCTCTCTCCCCCAGTCCAGCATCACATAAGTAGAGAGTAGCAGAGACAAAACTGAGTTTTCCTGTGAGACATTCACCTGTATTAAACACAAGATCACACTTTGTTTTGCTTCAGTCCCCTGCCTCATTCACTACCCACCTTCCAACATCTGCTATAAATGAAGCAGGGATTTGACAAACAGCCCTGATTCATACACAACCCTGATTCACTCCCAGAGTGCTAATGAAACAAGGGTACTGTGGAAAAATATAGTAAATGAAGACTTTATCATAACAAATACACAGAAGGGGCTGAATTAAGGTTGAATGGGCAACCTAAATTCTGGTATTTCCTAAATGAAGATTACTTACTTGTAATTGGAGTTACTTGAGATAACTCTGCATATACACACTCATGGGTAACACATCAAGTGTCGCTGCATAACAGTAGAACCTTTTCCAAGCAGTGCTTGTAGGCACACACGTGCCTCGTCCTGCACCTCCCCTCAGCATCAGCAAATGCTCTGACATCAGGTATAAGTAAGGGGGCACAGCTCCTTCTATGCTTCTGTTCCATACACTGCTGACCCAGAGAAAACTAAGGTAGGCTCCCAGAAAGAGGGGAAGGGGGACAGAAAGTGTGAATATGTAGAGTCATCTCGAAGAACTCGGGTTACAAGCAAGTGACCCTCATTTCTTCTTTGAGTGGTTCTGCATATCCCCTGTTATAGATAGTTTGGCTAGCAGTGTTGAAACTCTGGGAGGTTGGAACAGAGTCCTAATTAAACAACAGTTGAAGCACAACTCTGCTAAACTTAGCATCTACTGTAGAAACCAAATTCAAAGCATAACATTTCGTAAACATATGAGCTGACTTCCAAGTAGCAGCTTTACAGATTTCCTCAATGGGAACATGTTTAAGACAAGCAAAATATGCTATGTGCTAGTGCAAGAAGATCTGATTCCAGTAGGCAGAGGAACTGCTGCTAACTTGTAATAGTCAATAATATATTGCTTTACCCCTCTGAAAATAGTTTGAGAAAATACATGATAACCAATATCATTCCTAGCAGGAGAAATAAATAACCTAACAGACTTCCTAAAATCTGTAGCTCTAATGAAATAATATGCTAGAATCCTTATACTACCTAAAGTATGTATGATTTCTCTTTAACAACATATATAACTTTAGAAAGAACACTGGTAAATTCATTGACTGATCAATGTAAAATTCAGATAGTATTTTTGGTAAAAATCTGGGATCACGTCTAAGAATCATGTCATCTTTATGAAAAATAGTAAAAAGACAAGTCTGCCATCATGAATGAAATTCACTCACCCTCCTCACTGATGAAATAGCAAAAAAATCTGTCTTAATAAATAAATAAAATCAAGAACTCTCTGACAACAGTTCAAAAAGAAGCTTCATAAGCATAGATAAAACCAAATTAAGATCCTATGCTTGAACCTGGTCTCTTAAGGGGTGGGGGAGAATACTTGTTAGATAACTCTTCAGAAACCTTTAAACTCTATCATGCACAAAAAATGATCTATCATCAATCAAGACATGATAAGCTGAGAGAACCACCAAGTAAACTTTTAGAGAGGAATTAGATAACCTCTCAGAATTTACACACCAAGTATTCCAAAACACAAGGAATAGAAGCAGAAACTGATGACTCAGATTTTCCCTGCATCCAAGAGACAAATCTAGTCCATTTCAAATTATAATATTTCCTCAAACTGTTCACAGAGTTAAGCAATACATTGTGAACCAACAAAGAACATGATTGTTCAATAGGCCATCAGATGAAGAGACTGGGGATACGGACGAAGCCGTGGTGCTGAGAGAACCAGTCTAGTGACAAGGAAAACAGTTTATTCAGCCCCTCTGACAGCTGAATCAGGTTCATATACCATTGCTTTCTGTACCAGGCTGGTGTAACCAGGATCAACCTCATCTCATCTGTCTTATCTTCCTCACCACCTTATGAATGAATGGAAAGAGGGGGGAGCATACAGAAGGCCCTCTTCCCAATGCACTGGGAAAATGTCTGACATGGACCGTCTGTTGTTTCCTGCTCCAACAGTTTTTGTTGATCCTGGTTGCAAACAAGTCCGTGACAGCTGATCTCAACTGGAGAAGATCTCTTGAATCACCTAGTCCTTCAATGGCCATTCATGGATCTCACAGTTGTCCCTGCTGTGTTGATCTGCGAACACACTGCTTTCCCCTGCTAAAGGCAGAGCCACTGGATAGATGTTGTATAGCACCAACCCCATAAACTGGTTACCTCAGCACACAGCAGAGCACGTCCCTGCTTGTTGACATAACACATAGCCACTGTGTTGTTCATCACTACTAACACAACTTTCCCATTTATAAGAAGAAGAAATATTTGAGACCCAGGCTAATCATCCTCTATTCCAATAATGTGCAGATTATTTTCCTGCAATGTCCAGTGACACTGAACTGACAGAGACCCCAGGTGAGCTCCCCATCCATTGTTCAATGCACTGGAGATTATTGTGACCAATGATGAGGGAAAAAAACTCTTTTCAGAACGCTGGCTCTGTTTGTCCACCAAATCAAAGATTCTACAGTGTTCTGTAGCATGCTGATTGTGATGGGGCGGTGCCCCACCCCCATGCCAGATTGGGCTACAACAGGCCAGAGCGGCTGTGCAAGGCGGCAGCCAATCAGGGAGGGCCTACTAGAGAGTCAATCAGGGCCAGTATTACAGCTAGCCAATCAGGGCTAGGCTAGGCCCTATATAAAGGCTGCCCAGGAAGCGAGCAGGCAGCCTCTCCCAGGCTTTCAGAGGGTGAAGGTCTGTCTCCGCCTGTGTGAGGAGACTAGCACCAGGGACAGCGCAGCGCAGCGCAGCGCAGCGCAGCACAGCACAGCACAGCGCTGGGCAGGCAGCGGAGCAGAAGGGAACTCCCGCCCGGTATCTGCCGGGCTGCAGGCCCTGAGAAAAAGGGCCTAGCCGGTGCAAAGGGGCCAAAGGGGAAATGGCCCAGGGAGAGAGACAGACAAAGGGAGAGAAGGAGGGCAGGCAGGAAGACTGCCGCCAAAGAGTCCCTGGGTCGGGACCCAGAGAAGAGGGCGGGCCTGGGTCCCCCCAGTCCCCCTTGCACTTCCACTTGGCCTTTAGGACTGGTCATGATGGATTGCACCAGACCCCTGCCAAAAGGGGTTAGACTTTGGGGTGTGGTTAGCCATTGTGGCTGGGGCGAAGAGAAGGACAGCTGATAACCCCAAAACCCCCAGAAGGGGATGAGACTGGAGCAGTGGGCACTGCCGGAGGGCAGTGTCCTGAAGAGGATGCTGCAAGCTGGGAGCAATGTGGGTCGAGATGCTAATCTAGGGCAAGAGACAGATGGGACACCACTGGCAGAGGGCGCTCCACGTGAACTGAGCTAATTCCCAGAGTGAACAGCAGGAGGCACTGCGGTGGTGAGTCCCAACCCCGTCTCACTGATTAGCATGGGAAGATTATCCAGGTTAGGTTTAAGCCAACCAATGTTAAACCAAACAAAGTTGCATTGGCCTCCTTCTGAGATGAGCAAAGGGAGTGATAAATTCACTCCAATGAGACCCATTAGATCTAAAAAGAATATTAATGTCTGTGTTTAATAAGGATTAATCTCCAAAATAGATCACATGATGTTCAGAAATCTTTCCTCTGGAAGGAAATCCCTTCCTGCTTCTAAGCAGTACCAATCCTATAAAGAGGATTCTCTAAGTTGGGCAGAGATTTGATTTCTTGACATTTAGAAGAAGTCCTACATCTATAACAAGGGAAGTTATAAACTGAATGTGAGTCAACATATCCTCATGTGAGGTTGACTTCAGCAGCCAGTTGTCTAAGTATGGGTAAACAACAATACCGTGTTTTCTGAGATGTGCCACTACCACAGAAAGGCACTTTGTAAATACACTTTTGTGCTGTAGAAAGCCCGAATATTAGGAACTTGTATTGAAAATGTCCCTATCTCACCATGAAAACAGGTACTTCTGATGATTTGGCCAAGTAGAAATATGCACCCTTTAAATCAACAGTTGAGAACTATTCCATGCTTGTGAGGAGGGAATGATGGAGGCTAGAGTTAATATTCAAAACGGAAACTTCTAGATGGACATGTTCAACTTTCTTAATTCTAAAATTGGATGGAACCCCCACCTTCCCATATATTCTGAAGAAAAAATATCTTTAATAAAACCTTGACCCCGTAAATTTTCAGGAACTTCCTCTACAGCTCCTATTAGAAGCAATTTGTGAACTTACGACAGAAGAACAACTTCATGAGATTGTTCCCTGAAATGGGAAGGATAGGAAGCAGTGTTTGGAACTGTATTGTATCACACTTTCCATTATTTCTAGGATCCATTTCTCTGATGTTACAAGACTGCTGACAAAATAGGGAAGCCTGTCTCCAAACAAAAGATAGGAAGGAATTTTGCAAGCTGGTCCACAACTCTGGACCCACATATCAAATTTGAAGCCATGTATTCAAAGAAGATGATGAGAACACAGATTGTTTTGAATTCAGTCTACTACAAATATTGAGACTGAGAATAAGTTGGCTGTTGGAGTTGTAGCTGCTGCCAACTATGAGTCAAGAAATATGAAGATAGTGGGTAAAATTGCCTCGGATAGAAAAAAGAAGAAATAGATGGTCTTATTTTAGAAGAAAAACATAAATCGAGTGATCAAGCGGTAGATCTGGTCTCCTTTAATTTCTCAAAAAAAATCATCTGGTTTGTTACTAAAAAAAACCATTGCCCTGAAAACAGAGTTCCTCAACTTTAAATCTAGCATTCACAGCCAACAAAGAAGATCTTAATCATGCATGTCTTCTAAGGATGACAATAGATGCCCTAGCCATTGAGTCAGAAGCATCAAAAGAAGCCCCAAGGTCATGTTTTGCCATGTTCTGACCTTCTGTGATGATTGAATTGGCAAGTCTCCTCTGACCATCCTATAAGTCTTGAACAAACATAGCTATTTTTTCCCCACAGATGAAACTGGTATCAGGACTATACAACTAGTAACTGGCTTTAATACCCAATGACAAAAAAGAGAGAGCTTTCCTCCAATGGGAATCCAGCTTCTTCCATTCTCTATCAGCCCGGCTTGAATGGGCTTGAGCAGATCTAGATCTGTTACTTCCTGCTGCAACCACCAAAGAATGAGGTGGGGCAGTATGAAAATATAACCACCCTTCATGTGGGAGCTGATACAGTTTTTCTATTTTCTTACAGATGAAGGCAGGAAGCAGGAGAAGTGCAAACTGCTTTAGCATGTTGCAAAAGTCCATCCAAAATAGGTAAAGATAAAGACTCCTACCTGAACAGTCTCCTAAGTTGTCAAATACTGGATGTGATGTTTCTTCTAAAGCAACAGAAGGTAAGTTCAAAGGAGATGCCATTTGATCCACCAACTGACAGAATTGTAATGCATCCCTTGAAGGAGATAAAGCAGAAATAATGCCCACGTTTTCATCAGAAGGCATTTCTGGCTCCAGTTCTGAATCTGTTGTTATTTCAAGAGAGGAAGCAATTCTTCTTCTTCCTCAGAGAATGTATCAGGTAATATGGGGTGCGCTGCTGACAGAACCAGGGGCAATCCGACTTGAAGAGACCATTGCAACCAGATCCTTCATAGCTTGAGCTTCACCATCCAGTCAATTGGCTGTGGACTACTGAAAAATTCTTGAGACAGGGTCCAGTAAGTCTCCCCAATAGTTAGGATCTGGAACAAACTGTCCATAAGGCTGCATTGCCGTAATTTACGTCGACTTAACTTTGCAGTGTAGCTGTAGCCTCAGTGAATATCCCAGCCAAACCTGAACGGAATTTCACAGGGGAAAGAAAGTCACCTCTCTTGCCTCAGGGCTTTCTCTCTGCAAAGGCATACTGAAAACAGAGGTGGAAGATCTTCTAAAACAAATAATAAAGATTGCAGAATCTTTTAAAATGGAAAGTGTAAGGAAATCTAAATACAGACATCACTTACCTGCTCTCCCTAAAATAACTTATCTAATTAAACTATTTCACACATAATTGACTGTGATTGCTAAATGTCATGCCTACCCTTCATTTTCATATCATTATAATTTTCTTATTATCTATATTACTTTTTTTCTATTTTGGGAGGGCTTTTGATACTCATGTAAAATAATTTCTCATTTAAAAATTATATATCTTAGAAACTATTTGCAAAATCACAGAAGTTAGATATGGAAAAGACATTTAGCTCATCCAATCTATCAAACATTATTTCCCATAAAGTAAAATAATTATGGACAAGATAAAACATTTGCTATCTTAATTATGCCTGTGGGGCTGTACTTTGAGTGAGTTACCAAGTGATAGGGCCCTCACCCATCACATCTGTGTTTTTAAAAATTATGGTAATGATAGGTATACAACAATGTAAGAGCTCATAACAATAAAGTGTAAGTATGATACGTTTGGTTAACTTCTGAAAAATATCTAACTCAAAGTGTTGAGAGTGTCAATAAGTTATTAAATTATTATCTGTGAATGAATGAAACACCATCACTTTCCATCTATTAGGTATTATGGTTTATCTGGTGAAGATTCATTTCAGTTAATTAAAGCTGAATCATTAACCTTTACAATTTTGGCAGCTGTAAGAAAGGATAACAAAGAAATAATGACAGTTGTTCAAGAACATGCTCAGAGCGACATTTATTGCAAGCAGCACAGTATAAAAATAGCTTGTATTTTATTAATGTGTTTAAAAAAAGCAAGTGAAATAATTTGAACAGCAGCAGTTTCCAGTATAACCTAGACATACCCAAGTCATGTTAGGAAGCTCTATATTTAAGGCTAGGTTAAGTTTTGCAGTTAAAGCAGGGATTCAACCTGTTATCTATGAAAAATACATTGTATTTTCCAGAAAATTACACTATTGATTCTGAGTATGGAATGAATTTTTGATCATTTACAAGTAACTCTGTTAAGTTTAAGAATTCACTTTAAATAAATAACTTTAAAATGAGTCCTTTAAAAAAAATCACAGGACATTTATTTGTCCCTAATGATCTCAGTAACTGAATAATACATCTCTTCAAACTTCTTATATAGTTAAAACTCACTGAAATCGTCTGCAGAGGCTCCATTTGAAGTTTTTTTTTTAATTTTCCCTGTTCTTTCATAACTGAAAGTTGAGCCTTCAGAATAGACTAAAGACTAATGCTCTACTACAGAGAATTCCACAAAGCACTTTCAAACTGACTGCCACCTCTTATTTTTCTCAACAGGACTGAAGCTCCAGGTTACCCTTAGCAAAGATGGCACTGTCCTCATTCCTCTCACTGAGCTTCTCTGCTTCCTAATGGCATCAAAGGTTATCATCTTACTTGAGGACGGCCTGGCTTCACTCTCATTTGGAACAATGGAAAAGAGTGGGTCTTCTGAAGGAGGCTACTTAATGGAAGTAGGCCCTTAGATTAAGTCCCGCTGAGAACAATGGGACATGGTGACTATTTTGAATAAGTTACATGAGTTTCTCACAGATGAAGGTTTTATGCAGCAGCTTCTCCTGGCAGAAAGACTTTCAGTTATGAAAAATAATGGCAAAAAATTACCATTTGTCCTAAATATTTCTTTTTAAAACTACTGGTACTTGTTGCACTGTATCTATTCAATAGAGGGGACATGACAGAAAGAGAAACTGGAATGTGTGCATGCAGGGGAATGCTGAGGGGGTGTAAGAGGCAAGAAAAATCTGGAGAACAGAAAGGAAGGGGAAACTGGTTTGTATATTCAGGCTGCACTTCATTCTGCTCTTGTGAAATGAAGCCATAACCCAGCTGAACTGGCCAGTATACTCTAGCTGCTTTATGCTGTTCCAAAGAGCACTTCATGCATTATGTGCATACCTACACAAGAGTTATTGTTGCTTCTCACTCAATTTCTGCATTCCATCCAATGGAATGAGTTTGTATAGATTAAGGACAGAGGAGTCCATAGAGGCTTGGTTCCAGAGCAGTGTAAGCAGTTATAGGAGACAACTGTAACAGCAGAGCAGCCAACCCACTGCACCTTCATTTAATGGCAGACACTTTATAGGAGAATTCAAAGAAAACTCTGCAAAGTTCACTTCACAGAGTTCCTTGGTTCCTTTTGTTCCCTTCTCCTTCAGGGTTTTACTGTGAAAACATACAGTACATCCCTTTGGTATACCAATTCAATACCAAAAATACTACTGTAGAGAAGTTACCAAGTGATTTTCAAATTTAAATAATAATCTTTGTAGCCCACATATTAGTAAACTCTATCTATTCCATTTAGGCCTTGAACATTCCTAGATTTCAACCTTTAACCTTTGGTGGATTTAATGTAATTTTAGGGAGTTAGACCCCCAATCCTGTATTGGGATACATGTAAGTGCAGGAGTCCAGATAACAGATCACAATTCAGGATCACTTTTCATTTTCTGGACATACTTTTATTTTTTTCTTTTGAAGTAAGTTAGGTGGGCTAGTCAATACTAAGTCAATAGAACACAACAATATACTGTGTACTGCTTATCTCATTCAGTGTGCTGATGTGTGTAGAGGAAGGCAGAGTTTTGTATCACAAATATTCATTTGTAACTACACTGACACAGGCAATGTTGGGGTAGTGAAATGCGGGGTCATGCCCCACTGCATATTTCTGCCTTCCATTTAGCAAAGCTAAATGTTCCAAGGGGAACCATCCAGAGGGGCTGCTGTAGACTCTGCCTCACAGGACAGTGTGGGTGGGCAAGGCCTCGGGCTACTTCTCACAGGGTCGCCCAGCAGTGAGGAGGCAGCAGGGCCCCCTGGCTGCGGCACTCACTGCTACATGGGGCTGCTTCTCCTTCCCTGCTGCTCGAGTCCCAACACTTCCCACCAGGGCCCTCCCTAGCTATTCTGGGGCCCTACGCAGCCCCCCCGTGGGGGGTGGGCTGGACTGGGGTACGGGGGGAACCGCCTCCCCAACACTCACCGGCGGCATGGGTGGGATCAGGCTGCTGCAATTCCTGCCACTGGTGAGTGCAGGCCCAGCCCCGTTGCAGTCCTCAGAGGCGGGGCTAGGGCGCAGCAGGGGTGGGAAGAGGTGGGGTGGGGGCAGGAAAAGGCGGGGCTTTGGGGAAGGGGTGGAGCGGCGGCGGGGCGAGGGTGAAGCAGGAGCGCGGCCATGGAGAAGAGACAGGGCAGGGGCTGGAGCAGCACGCAGCTGCACAGGACACCAGGAAATTTGGTGCCCCAAATTTCCTGGTGCCCTATGCAGCTGTGTACTTTGGGTATGGGTAAGGACGGCCCTGCTTCCCACTGCCTTGCTTTGCAGGCCGTCCTGAGGTGAAAACCCCATGCCTGTTCCCAGGGGCTGCGCACTCACTTCTACAGCAGGGGCTGTACCCAGGAGAAACTGCTTCCCTTGCACTGCAGTGGGACTGCCCTGCCTTTCATTTAGCAACAGCTTCTATCAGAGGTTTCCAAACTGTGGGGCATACTCCCCTAGGCATGTTCAGAGGGGATGAGTGACAATGCCAGGCACCTCAGGCCAGCCCCACCCGGTGGGGTTTGAGGATGGAGCGTCACCAGGGTTGCCAACTTTCTCATGGCACAAAACCGTACACCCTATCCCTGTCCCTTCCCCAAGACCCCACATCCCCCTCCCTCGGTGGCTCTCTCTCCCCCACCCTCACTCACTTTCACTGGGCTGGGGCAGGGGTTTGGGGTGTGGGAGCGGATGAGGGCACTAACTGGGGGTGCAGGCTCCAGGCTGGGGCCATAAATGCAGGATTCAGAGTGTGGGAGGGGGCTAGGGTGTGGGAGGGGCTGAGGGCTCTGGGATGGGGGTGCTGGCTCTGACCAGAGCCATCAGGGTCCCTTTTCAAAAGGGTGTTCTGGTCGAAAGCCAGACACCTGGTCACCCTAAGCATCATCCTCCACCCCCTGAGTCACCTCTGCAGGCCACCCTGCCTGTCTGGGTTAGGGGGTGGCACAACCAAAAATTGTAACTCAAGGGGGCCACCACATGGGGCTGGCCTGAGTCACCCGATGTCACCACTCACCCCCACCCTGAATGTTCCTCTGTTCCCCCCTAGAGGGGCGTTTCCTAGAGTTTTAAAACATCTGTTCTAAATCCAGAGGTGATGTGTGGGGTTGTAATGTGCCCCTCCAGAACCTTTAAACTGTGCTCCCCTCACGATCAACAGTTTCATGTCACCTCTGTACACTGTGTTTAAAAAGAGGACCCTCTAAAATTAAGGCCAAACTGAATATCCAAGACGGGAATATCAAAGATAAGGAATGCTTGGGAAATAAGAAAAAAGTATGAGAACACAGACAGAATAAAAGCAGGGGAATGAAAGAACACACACAAAAAAGTTAGGAGAGAAATTTCAATATGAAATGGGGGGGGGGAAACAGCAGAAATAAAATGAACTGTAAAAAGGCAGATAATCATCAGGGGTCACTGATATTTACTTTTTAAAAAATTACTTTAAAACATGCTAATTCTGCATGTAGTTAATGCATGCAACCACAAGTTATTATATTACTTTTATCCAACCCTCAACTTCTGTTTGTTTCACTAGGTTTTTTTCACCCCTTAAACTTTAAGCTCTTTGAAACTTTTACTTGCTCTTGTTTGTACAATCCTAGCACAATAGGACTTTTATTCTGATTTAGGCCCCTGGATACTACTCCAGTGCAAATAATAAACATTAATAAGGAAATGTATACAAAGTGTGAACTGTGGCTTCCCACCCATACATATAAATCAAATAGCTAGGTAAGCAAATGAAGTACAAATAAGCAATTAAAAAAAATTACCTTTAGAAAAAGATTTCGAAATTCCGAGACCCTGAGCAAGGTACGATTCAACACTGGGAACAGTGGCAGAATCTGGCCCAAAGGGATCATTTTAGAACATGAATTAAAAATATTCTTTTTCCAAATAACACAGCTATCATTTGTGATTTGCAATTTTTATCTTGTGAGAGCGGAAAATGTCCAATATTATTTCTGTACTGATTATTTCGGTCTTTACATTTAAGTGAAGCAGCATATTGTGACACCTAAGCTCTATTTTATCATTTTTATTGCAATAAACAAAGAATTAATAACTTTTTCAAAATATATTTTAACAATTAATTCAAAACATCTTGAAATATTTTGTATAATAACAGGCATATTGTGTTCTTTTGCTCCGAGCTCTTATCTTTTTCTGCAGATTATTTTAGCTTAACTGTCAGTGGAGAACAATAGTGTTGTCATGTCTATCCAGAGATGAAATCTTTTAAGAAATAGCTAAGATTAGCCCTTTTAAAAATGCATATGATATTTTTGCAAAGAAATCCACATGTACAAAAAAAAGGTCTAAAATATACATGGCCTGAGAGCCAGGAGCTGCTGTGTTCTAATCCCAGATCTGACACTGATAGGCAGTGTCAAAATATAAAGGGAAGGGTAAACACCTTTAAATCCCTCCTGGCCAGAGGAAAAACCCTTTCACCTGTAAAGGGGTAAGAAGCTAGGATAACCTCGCTGGCACCTGACCAAAATGACCAATGAGGAGACAAGATACTTTCAAAGCTGGAGGGGGTGGGGGAGAGAAACAAAGGGTTCTCTCTATCTGTGTGATGCTTTTGCCGGGAACAGAAAAGGAATGGAGTCTTAGAACTTAGTAAGTAATCTAGCTAGATATGTGTTAGATTCTGTTTTGTTTAAATGGCTGATAAAATAGCTGTGCTGAATGGAATGTATATTCCTGTTTATGTGTCTTTTTGTAACTTAAGGTTTTGCCTTGAGGGATTCTCTATGTTTTGAATCTGATTACCCTGTAAGGTATTTACCATCCTGATTTTACAGAGGTAATTCTTTTATTTTTTCTTCTATTAAAATTCTTCTTCTAAGAACCTGATTGCTTTTTTCATTGTTCTTAAGATCCAAGGGTTGGGTCTGTGTTAACCTATGCAAATTGGTGAGGATTTTTATCAAGCCTTCCCCAGGAAAGGGGGTGTAGGGTTTGGGGAGAAAGACGTTTCCAAGCGGGCTCTTTCCCGATTATATACTTGTTAGACGCTTGGTGGTGGCAGCAAAAAAAGTCCAAGGGCAAAAGGTAAAATAATTTGTACCTTGGGGAAATTTTAACCTAAGCTGGTAAAAATAAGCTTAGGGGGTTTTCGTGCTGGTCCCCACATCTGTACCCTAGAGTTCAGAGTGGGGAAGGAACCTTGACAGGCAGTCTGAAAAATGTGGATAATAATGACCTTCCTGCCTAGGTATAGCTCCTCTTTACCCGGTTTTACTAAACATTTTCTTCTGTTTTAAAAGATATTATTGGTAGAATCTTTCAAAACAGAAGAAACTTCTGAACAATCACAGTAAACTATCTATTTGTGCAATTATACTAAGGTCTGTATCACATCCATTATGGAGGAACATAAAACTGAACATTTTTTTAATCTAGGAATTCCTAGACCCGTGACTGATTCTTATTACAGTAATCTCAATCATTTTGCACTTGCACTTCCCTGTCTGTTTGTTGAAACCACTTGACCATTGTCATATGCTTAAGACCAAATACAGCAAATAAATCAGTTCAGAAAACCCCCCATGCTTGCACAGAGCCATATGGAAATCAGTAAGGGTCCACCCAAGAGGTGTCAATGAGATAGTCCCTATCCCAAGGAGTGTACAAACTTCAGCAAATCAAGTCCTCAGTCCCTGACTGGGGCCTTTAGGGACTAAAGCAGTACAAATAAACAAACATATCATTCAAATGCTCCAGTCAGCAACATATTGCTGTGTCATTAAAGGCCCCCAAACAGTGATTAGTGTCCCGTTGTACTTGGCACTGTATAAGAAAACAACACAAAGACCTTCCTGTGCCACAGAAAACCCATAATCTAATATTTTACACTGTACAAAATATGGGAATAAATAGATGACTGAAGGGTGAGGATATGATTGAGGCAGCAGTAAAGCTCAGAACATTTCTTACTCATTTAATTTCCTTGCTTCTTTCACTCTGTCCCACCCTTCTGTGATACATGGGATGTGCCTCCTCTCTGCAGATACTGGAGGTGGTTCAGTGCTGTTCCTAGGCACTTAGCCAGGCCTCCTTGTGTACCCCGCCAGAAGACTCATTCAATTATATATAATAATAATTCTCAACAGGACATTATTAGAGCAGCAACTAACTAAATAATTATGCAACTGCATGTAAAACTGCTCCTACCACCTCTATTACTGACTGAGGAATAAAAACAAAATAAATTTCCCATGCTTAATAACATCATCCTGGGGTAGCAGACTTGTCGGAGACACTGTTAGCAGAAGGGAAATTACCTAATAAATATTTCACTCTGCAGCCCTGCATCTCCCACAGTTCTTAGGCACATTGGAAGTAGTGAGCAATGTAATCAGATAGGGAGGGAAGAAGAAAAAAAATAAAACACAAAATGTATCCTTTCAGAAATTTATTTTGGGACTACCTCATCCAGTACCTTCTTACCTAAGGATGCCTCTGCAGTGGAATGGAAACATACTCTGTAGAGTTTGATAAATGTACTGTATGAGGATCACGATGCTGCTCTGCAAATTTTCTCAAATGAGGCTCAAGCACAACCCACAAAGCCACTAGGGACCTTGTAGAGGGAGCCCAGATTCCCTCTGGGAACATTTTCTTGATATTTTGTGTGCCATCTGTAGCAAGATTTTAACATCTTGTTTGCAGCAACTTTGAGGCTCTGTGGCCCTGGCATTTTGGATGGAATGAGACTAACAGAATACGATAGGCAAGTGTCCACTACATGCTGGAGATTTCGCTCTAGAGAGCTACAAACATCTATTTATGCCACAACCTTTCCAATGACTGCTGATGACCGAGACAAGGACAAGAGAGCTATCTCCTCAAAAGCATGAAACAGAACAAAAAACAAAACAAAACAAAACACACACACACACATACACACCTTGGGCAGAAATGTTTCTGGAGTTCTAAGGACAACATTTTCCTCAAGAGAAGTGCAGCAGATTCTCATATAGACAGAAGTGCTAATTCTGAATCCCTGCATTTCGAAGGAAATGACAACTAGAAAAGCAGTCTGTGGGCTTGTCTAATTTAGCCATTATGATTGACCTTGACATCTAAAGATCCTCAGTTGAGGAATACAATGTATGGACACAAAGAATACTGCTAGGGCTGGTACCTATCTTTCTATGGTGGTTGGTTGTAAGACTCCATCCAAATCATCCTGGATAAACTTTAGTGTAACTGGGATTGCCAGATGTGCTCCGCGTAAATATAATTTTCTGGTTGAGTTCTGTCTGGGTATCAAAAGTGAATCAATGAGGCTAACAGAAAACCCTTCATGATTTCCATTTCTCTTTGAATACTCAGGCTAACTGCATGTGGTCCAGGTCCAGATGAATAAAGAGTTCCTCTTTCAGGAGATCTAGTCTATTCTGCAAGTGCAGTGGAGGTTCCTTAGCTGTTTCTATCAAGTCCAAAAAATCTCTCTGCTGGGGAGTGAAGGACTAGCAGGATGATCCTCAGTGCTCTTTGCTTCTTCTATTTCACAAATCTTTTTACATGTGCACAAGATTCTCTCTGCCTGGGACATTAATTCCATTACTTGTAAGAGATGTTTCAACCTCTGGTTACTTCCTGATTGTGGGAAGGATATGAATTCATGCTTCAGATCATAATTCAACCTCTAACCAATAAGGTTTAGGAGGAAAATTTTTCTGTGGGCAGATTATTGCCTAATTGCCTGCTACAGGGTTCCAGGAACCTCCTCCAGAGTGGCTAGTACTAGTCACTGTCAGAGACAGCAAACTGGCCACTGGTGTTAATTTTCATGTTCTTGTTCAGACTCACCCAATAGTATTGCTTAATGAACCAAAAGTATATGTTGTCTGAGCTTGTGGGAAATCATATGGCACAAACTGTGAATTTGAGAAAGTCGATGCTTTCCTTTTTCTGGGTGAGGGCCCATGATCCCTAAGTTATCTCTTCTTCTTGGTATGCAACCCAACTAGAAATGCTTGTTTCCACAGTGAGTATGCAAGGGTGAAGAATGAACACTAGATTGGCATTCAGCACTTTCCTTATACTTATCTACCCCACAAAAGAATATTCAGACTTGATTTGGGAATTACATCTGATTTTGCATTGCAATCTGGTGATAGGAATGAGATATAAAATAAAAGCAAAAATTAAAATACTATTATCTGTTACCCTAATAAATACAAAGCATATTTAGATTTTTTAAGCAATTAAGATATTCCTTACCAATATAAATACCAAGTTAGATCCATAACCCAGTTTTACATTATGCTATAAAATAAAAATATCCCAGCCACTTATTATATTTTAATCTATATAAGTAAAATAATAACTGTGTGGACTTGTATTATACTGTGACTACACTCTCTTAAAATAGTGTAATAAAATAGATTATGACTTTGAGTTTGATGAAAACATTAAACACATGAATAGGCTTGTTAATTTTCAGTATTAGCAAGTAAGATATATGGAATGGAAAGCTATGTTTCACTTTTCAAAACTAAAACTATGTCTAAGCATGTTCACAGAACCTCGTTAGGAAGAAATTGTGCTGTGCGTAGCTTCAACAGTATCACTCCTATTTCCCAGAGATTTCCTTCATCAGTGGATATAGCAGATTCATCTCTTCACATTTTCATATGACTCTGTCATTGTCATCTACTAAGGTTTCCATACAGAAAGTCCCACTCCCATTATAGAACCCTGCCATTCAGATGGCTATAAGCACCTAGTCTAAGCACTGAGTCTTTACCACAATGCTGGTGGTAGTCATAGCCAAGTCCTGGCTGCAGAGGAGGCACCTGGACCTGTTCATGCATGAATTTTAGTAAGATCCCAAACCACAGGAGCAGAACAATGTCATGAAGATTAAAATCCTAGAGATGAAGCAGGACCACAATTTTGAGGTGCTGAACCTACAGTGAGTCTAATGAAGAGTTCCCTTCTTCCCACAAGGCAGATAGCTCACTTGGGAGTGGGCTTAGACATTTTAATAGGTGAGATTCCACATGAGGCATCTCCAGAGGTTTCTGATAAAGTTACAGAACAATCCCAAACTGAACTCAGGATTAGGGTCCTAGTGTCAAGCCAGGAGTTGAGGTTGCTGAAAGAACAAATGAGTCTGAGGAGCATATTCATCCTCCAGATCCTGAGGTGCGCATGATGGATGCCAGTCTTCAGGGATGGGGATCACACTGGGGAAAAGAACAGCATCGGAGATTGTGGGACCATATCATGCAACCACAAAAAAAGGGAAAACAAGAAAAGAAAAGAAACAAAGCACCAACTTTCTATAGCTCAAACAGTCAAGTCTGCCTTCAAAATGTCCAAAGTTACATCAAAAGTGACCACATATTAGTCCAGTCCAATGTCCCCATCACTGAGAAATTTATCTCAATAATCAGGGGTGGGAAACTCAAGTCACAGTACTCTATTCACAGATGATGGAGATAATTTCCTGGGCAAATATAAACTTAGCTTCCATCAGAGTGGTTCATATAAAGGGAACGCTAAAACAAATGGTGGCCTAGTTCAGCAGGCAATCCATAGAGACATCAGAATGGAACCTGAACCAGCAGGTATTCAGCCTAATAACAAACAGATTCAGCCACCTGAAAGTGGACCTGTTTGGCTATTACAGGCACAGAAAAGCTAGACCAGTATTTTCTCTAATGGTAGTAAATATTCTTCTGGCTTCTTTCAGCTATAAAGAGGTATTCCTCTATTTGGTTACAATTCAGCACATAGTTCAAGAATCCCAGACACCCAAGCATTCCAATTATCCTAATCTTGCTCCACAAAGGTTTGGACACGGAATTTTGACGCAGCACTTTAGCATATCAGGTTTCTGCCCTCAGGAGTGTCCTATATGGAAAATCCTCTGGCTCCTTAGTTTCAAGATTTCTAAGGGCTGTTAGGCTAACACTCTTCCCCCAAAGTGAGATTGGCTCTTAGTCCTTCAAGTGCTTACAGTTCCCCTTTGAACCTTTGACATCTGTCACTCCCTTTAACTTGTCCTTCAAAACTTGTTGCCATCACCTTAGCTAGGGGAGTTTCAGAGATTGCAGCATTATCCATGCAACTCCATACTGAATTTTCTATAAGGATAAAGTAGTTTTCATAGAGTCCTTTGAACCAAAAGTCAACAAATTTCATGTTTCAAAGAAAATAATCAGTTCTTCAGGGAAATAAAAGTACACTCTACAAGATCCCTAGGAGGTCGAGGCGGGGCTGCCTCATATAGCCAGGGGTGGAGCTATTGGTACAAAGCAAAAGTGCAGCCTCCTACGAGTACTGCTAGGCAAAATTCTCCAACTCTGGTGCACTGGGCATGCACATACCTACGTGGAATACATGGCTGCATCTGTTTGAAGAAATACAAAATAAGGCTGTGCAAGAACCACTAGCAAAATTAAAGTTCTGACACAACTATTGTCACCAAGAACCTATAGTGGTTTGAGGTTTATTTGCTGTTCTCATTTCAAGCAAAAGTTAGTCGCACTTCCTTAATTTAAATTAAATTCAAAAGAGGAAATTTTGACTGAATTAAGACTGCAGATTGTCCCTAGTTAAACATTTAGAAAGAAAATGTATTTCTGTAGAGATTTAACAGTAAAATAAAAAAAGTGTTCTGTAGCACTTTCATGAACGCTAAAAATTCTACAATAAATGCTGTCATATGAACCATATGACATTAATGTTGGGCAGTGCTGGAAATGAGGAGGAGGGTATAGGTGATGATACCAAACCTCTACACCTCACTACTTCTGCCAGCTGTAAACTGGAAAAAGCTGGAGCATACCATAACTTCTGAGGGGTACACAAACACTTACTTTCCAATTCAAGCACTTCTGGTGGGGCTAGGCTCACCTTTAATATCCCAGAAAAAAATGTATATAATATATAAGATACAGAACTAACTAAAAAATAAACTATGGACAGGTCACCCACTCTTATTCATGCTGAGTAGTTCCTGATTCAACTAATAGTTCCACTGAAACTAATGCCAGTGCTCATGGAGGAAAAGAGTAATAAAGAGTAATAAAATTGAGCCCTATGTTAATACAACATTAGGGTGAGATATTTAAACACAAAAGATTTTAGAAAATGCAAAAAATAAGGTTTTCACAGTAACATTATGTACATGGGAGCCCCAATCTTGGTCTGTGTCCTAGCTGTGCTGAGCACAACTTGGGATGGGAAATGCAAGTTCCTGAGGTAAAGTAGAGTACATCTCTCAATGCTCTGCTCAATGCTGGTTATCCACTGTCTACCCACAACCAGGGATTACTGGGTGCAGTGATGCCACAGACACAAGTATGCTAGGTTCTGTGAGTCTTCTCCATCTCTCTCCACCCGCAGACTTTCTGGATACTTTGCACCTCCAGAGAAGCATAAGGAAAACTGAAAGGGGGCCAAGTTCTGGTATAGGATAGATATACTGTATATCTAAATAGTCTAATTAATAAACAAAAATATGTGTGCATTGTAGCTGAGTTAATGTTACCAGGAGAAATTTAGAGCTTTTGCATTTCCATGAACATTTAGTTTTGAAATATGTAAAGTTACGTGTTACAATAACAAAAGCGGATTTTTATGGGGGGCAGAGGGTGTTTGTTTTGCAGGGAGATTGCATTCAAATCTTTTCTTATTTTCTAAGGAAATGGAAAGATGCAGCTGTCCATTTATGCTAGTCTGCAAGTGGTCCAAACTAGGACTGGAGCACATGGCTCATTGAAACAAATTGGGTGGCAGGGAGGAGAGAGTTCCCACTCTTATTGTTATTGTTTAGCTGCTGCTTTTGTCTTCAAAACTGGATTCACGAGGCAGCGTGTCTGAAAAAGCAACACATGAAGGCAACATAAAAAGATAGAAATATAATTTGCATTTTTGGAAGACTGCTGTGTGTTTTAATGACACATTTACATTTCTCATTTGCACTGTGATGTAACAACAAACATCAGGCTCTGTTAAAATATTAGCAGATACCTAGACCCATGTGATATTTCAATACTTATAATATTTTAATTTAAAATTTTCTGCAAACCTAGCAGTCTATTACACAGTAAGGACTATTTCCAGACAGTTAGTTTGAGGTATGCTTTCTTTTATCTCTCCCTCCACCTCCACCCCCACTCCCACCCCACTCATTTCTGAAGTCTCTCTGGGTCAGAAATACCATAAAAGATGAAAAGGGATTTTTTTTTCAATCTCCAATAAATGTAAAACAGCTAAATGGACTTTTCCTCAATATTTCTAAAAAAAAAACAAAACAACTTCATGCAGCAGCCAAATGAGTCAAGTTACAGTCAACTTTCTACATAACCTAACTGTAACTTATAATAGACATATCAGAATGAGAAGTGATATATAGCACTGTATTTTAGGAAATCAGCCATTGTGCTTTAGCAGAGGTATGTTTTGCTTGTTTCATTGTATTTACATATAAAAATAATGCCTTTTAAACATAGAATCTGAAACATGAAAACCTAAATTTAAAATAATCCATGCATACATGATTTGGATAATGACACAGAGAGTACACCTATAAAGTCTGTGGATGGTACCAAGTTGGGAGGGGTTTCAAGCACTTTGGAGGACAGGATTAGAATTAGGGTTAGGGTTAGGGAGGGAATAATCAACAGCACATATACAAAATGAGAAAGGACTACCTCAGAAGGAGTACTGCAGAAAAGGATCTGGGGCTACAATGGATCACAAACTAAATATGAGTCAACAATGTAATACTGTTGCAAACAAAGCAGACATCATTCTGGGATGTATTAGCAGAGAGTTGTAAGCAAGACATGAGAAAATTCGTCCTCTCTATTCAGCACTGATGAGTCTAGAGGAGAGCAATCAAAATGACTAAATGTCTAGACAACATGATCTATGAGGAAAGATTGGAAAAATTGCGTTTGTTTAGTTTGGAGAAGAGAAGACTAAGTGGGGGCATGATAACAGTCTTCAAGTATGTAAAAGGTTGTTAGAAAGAGGAGAGTGATAAATTGTTCTCCTTAACCACTGAGGACATGATGAGAAGTAATGGGCTTAAATTGCAGCAAAGAAGATTTAGGTTACACATTACGAAAATCTTCCGAACGGGAAGGGTAGTTAAGCATGGGAACAAATTATCTAGGGAACTGTGGAATCTCTGTCATCAGAGGTTTTTAAAAACATATTAGAAAAACACCTGTCACAGATGGTCTAGATGATACTTAGTCCTGCCTAAAAGTACAGGGGACTGGACTAGATTTATCGAGGTCCCTTCCAGTCCTATATTTCTATGATTCAATTTAGCCATTTTGTTCACGAATAAAAACTAATGGAGAATTACTGATTCATCAATCTACAGGCAGATACATAAGATCCTGATTTGGTAAATCTAAACTTTGGCTGTTTTAGAGAGACTACCCCAAAAGTACATATTCCATATATCAATATTTTTGTTTGTTTACTTACATATCTCTGTGACCCATCATATTCACACCTCTCTATTTTTCCCAGGCTGCCATCTGAAAAGTAGAGTTTCTCTGCACTGTGATCAATGGTAAGTCCATTTGGTGTGAGGATATCAGTACTGATAATAACCTGTGCATTTTTCCCAGAAAGGGTAGCTCTCATGATGCTTGGATGCTGCTCATTCCAGTTAGTCCAAAACATTAAACTGTATTAACATCAAAATAATAATAAAAAGCTGTAAGCTAACCTTGTCTTTATTTTACTTCCTATGTTAATTCCACTTATAAGTTAAGAATATGAAAAACATGTACCTTCAAATATAGTTATAGTTTATATAGTATTTCCAATTAAATTATAATAAAAATCAATTATTGCAGTTTATTCTGTTTTAATGAGTGCTCTGGCATTCTTTTGGTCTAATATTTTAAGTAGTGCACCTTTCTCCAAGTTATGAGAATCAATTATTTCTAACAAAGGATAACAAGTATGACAGTCAATAATTTTCAAATTATAGTAGATCCTTGACTCAAATGCAAGCATGGACTTTGTCTTCCCACAAATCTTTTGAGTTTTTATCCTCAAATCTGTCACCTGTTTTTTTCTAAACCAGGGAAAATCCATCTATACAAGGCCCTCCCCAGGTCACTTATGCCCTGTAGTGAAGCTGTGAGAGACATGCTACATGGAGAGTAGATGCAGAAATACTGCAAATGGGGTCTGCTTACACAGACTTTAGTGGATGATGTATATTTCACAACAAGAACATACCTCCCAATTTACATAAAGTTACTTCAGAATCTATGCTACGTTACTGACTGAAATGACATGTTTGGCTGTTTAGGTTCTAATGTGCCATAAGAGAAATTCAATGAGAGAGAGAGAGAGAGAGAGAGAGAGAGAGAGAGAGAGAGAGAGAGAGAGACTTGACTCTCAATGGTACATGTCCTCCTAAGACACAGCAATTTTTTAAAATTCTACCTTTACAAGTGTAAATTTAGGCACCCATTTGCCCTTTGACTAGGTCATTTGCATGGACACATACACTAGTAAGACAAGAAATTGAAGTTTTATTTTAAGACTGTAAAATATTTGTATTTCCAGCTTTTACTTAAGAAATTTGAACTGTATATTACAGAAGCGAACAGCTCAATGGAGAATACTTATCCTTTCTGTTCTACTGTAACTATTTCAGGCAGGTTTTCTTATTTTTTCAAACATCAGCTTGAAGGGTTTTTGGTGACGCATAGTACAAAAATATTTGAGCATGATCTAAAAGATTATTTGGATTAAATGAGACATTTTAGGATTTCTGGAAATGCTTTCAAAAATAAAAGCATGAAATTAGGCATTTGCCTGATCTTCAAAAGTGCTGAGTACCACAGTTTTCACTTACACGAATGGGAGACGGTCGATGCTCAGCACTTTTGAACATTCAAAAACCAGTAATATAGATGTGGTACATACTTTTGGCATTCATCAAGAGCTAATACATGTGGATGATCATCTTCAGACATTGTTATTACTGCCTCCCTGTTGAAAGCCCCTTGTCGTTTCTGGTCAACTGTATGTCTTGTGATAGATGATGTAGTAGAGCTGGTCCAATAGAGAGTATCCCAAGCTCTATGATAGGCAAGTCCTTCCACAGAACCTACATCTGATAAAGACAATTAGAAAGAAAATAAATTACTTCTTGCTATCAAAGAAAGGGATTTTTTTTCTAAATAGTACTTGTTGAGTAACACAGTGGTTCAGATATTTTAACTCTTCCCATTTCCCACTTTTTTTATTCCAGCGTCACACATTGAGATCCAGAGAGATTAAATGATGTATCTTAGGTCACACACAAAGTTTGTTGTGGAGCTGGGCTTGAAATCCAGATCTCTTGTGTCCCACTATAGTGTGTTAAACAGAAGATAATTTCCCCCCTGTACACAGTCATTCCTCTCTTATCTTACTAACTTTCAAACTAAAATTGTTGGCAGTATCTTTAAGCTTATATATATATAAGATATATATTTTCCAAGAAACACATTCTCCGTCCCAGATTTTAAAGTTTCCTATCACTCCGATGCAAACAAATGGTACAATGGGCGTTGGAGGTGATGGAACTGCAACAACACACCAGGGAAGGAAAATAAAGAATGGATTTATCTAACTTTCCATCTAACTCATAACATCCACAACAACAGGAAACTTCAGTTAAGTCCCTTCCTCTTCCCATTGTTTACTTATAACCTGATTTTAAGATTCACTGTGCACTCACAATTTCCATTGAAATCTATGGAGGACTTATAAAAATCAATCCATTAAACATTTCATTATCAGTTTAAAGAAAATAAAGTAAAACCATGGAAGAATAAGCAAATATCATCTGCAAATATTAAACTTATATGATACAGAACACCCGTGAACTGTTCAATCCATTATTATATTTTCAGTACAATACTGTCAGCCAATATTTTAAAAATTGGGACCTTTTATGCAACCAGTAGTCAAGTGAAAGTCTACAACTGACACTAAAGGCAGAGTAAGCTCACCTTTTTTGCTAATTATACTTATTATTAAACGGTATCTGAGTTCATATGTTATAAATGTAGATATCCATTTGCATTAATGAATGAATTCTTTTTTTTCAATGTTAACTGATTGTTTGTTTTCATATCTGAAAATGTTTAGAAAAACCTTCTGCATCAAAATACATTTTTTTAAACAAGCTACTGTACCGTGCTCTTTCATCCTACATGAAAAATATGAGGAAGAAACAAAAGCAAATTAAATTAATAGCCAGCTAAGGAATACCTTTAATGCTGTCAAGAAAAGATAAATTGTACACTACCGATTCCAATAAATAAAAGTGACACTGGCAGAAACTGGAGTAATTATTTCTTACTATTGTGTTCCCAATCACTAAGACAACATAACTGATACTCTGATTCTTTATCTATTTAGTGTTTAACACAAAAAACAGTTTTAGGCAGAAAGTTAGATGCAACATATTACATTTCTAGATTTTCCTTCAATGGCTCATTTTATAAAATGCAGTATTTATTAACTTGATTATTATTTTTTATATTTGGCATTGTAGAGGGTATTATTTTCATCCTGCAAGTAATATATAGAAAACAGACACTCACCAAAGTAAGTTCATTTACTTTATCTACAGTAGTTCATACACACAAGGCAACAAAAAAGTATTAGCTATGAATGTGTCACTTTCACTGATTCATTCAATATTTTTTCAAAAGTCTCCAGAGGTGATCCTGGCAATTACAGGCCAGAAAGCCTATCTCCAGTACCAGGCAAACTGGCTGAAACTCTAGTCAAGAACAGAATTATCAGACACAAAGATGAACACGATATATTGGGGGAAGAGTCATTGTGGCTTTTCTAAAGGGAAATCATGCCTCGCCAATCTATTAGAATTCTCTGAGGGTGTCAACAAGCATGTGGACAAGGAGGTCCAGTTGAGATAGTATACTTGGACTTTCAGAAAGCCTTTGACAAGGACCCATGTGAAAAAGCTCTTAAGCAAAGTAAGCAGTTATGAGATACTGGGGAAGGTCCTTTCATGGATCAGTAACTGGTTAAAAGACAGGAAACAAAGGATAAGTGAGAATAAATGGTCAGTTTTCGCAGTGGGGAGAGGTAAATAGCAGGGTCCTCCAAGGATCAATATTGTTCAACATATTCATAAATGATCCTGAAAAGGGAGTAAACAGTGAGGAAGCAAAGTCTGCTGATGATACAAAATTACTGAAGATAGTTAAGTGCAAAGTGGACTGTGAATAGTTACAAAGGGATCTCACAAAATTGAGTGACTGGGCAAGAATTTGACAAATGAAATTCAACGTTGATCAGTGCAAAGTAATGCACATTGGAAAACATAATCCCAACTATACATACAAAATGAGAAGGTCTAAGTCAGCTTTACCACTCAAGAAAGAGATGTTGCATCATTGTGGGTAGTTCTCCGAAAACATCTGCTCAACATATGCCACATCAGTCAAAAAAACTAACATAATGTTAGGAATCGTTAAGAAAGGGATAAATAATAAGAAACAACAATGTCATAATGTCACTATGTAAATCTATGGTTCACCCACACCCTGAATACTGCATGCAGTTTGCATCACTCCATGTCAAAAAAGACACATTAGAATTGGAAAAAGTACAGGGAATGGCAACAAAATTATCTAGGGTAGAGAATAGCTTCCATATGAGGAACGATTGAAAAGACTGGGACTGTTCAGCTTAGAAAGAGACAACTAAGGAGGGATATATGATAGAGGTCTATAATATCACAAATGGTGTGGAGCATGTGAATAAAGAAATGTTATTTACCGCTTTGCATAATATGAGAACCAGACGTTACCCATGGAAATTAATAGGCAGCAGGGTTAAAACAAGCATAAGGAAGTCCTTCTGCAAACAACACACCATCAACCTATGGAACTTGTTGCCTTCCCAGGGGATGTTGTGAAGGCCAAAATTATAATTGGGTTAAAAATAAAATAAGATCACTTCGTGGAGGATAGGTCCAGCAATGGCTATTTAGACAAGATGGCCATGAATGCAAGCTTAGAGCCATGTTCTGTCCCTAAACCTCCAAGTGCCAGAAGCTGGGACTGGATGACAGAGGATAGATCAGTTGATAATTGCCCTGTTATGTTAATTCCCTCTGAAGCATCTGACACTGGCCACTGCTGGAAACAGAATATTGGGCTAGATGAACCATTGGTCTAAGCAGTGTGGCCATTCTTATGTTCTTATTGATCTACTTTTCTAAAATTTCTCCCTCTGACTAGCTTTCTCAGAGCTTCTCCTAGCTAAACTTTCATGCCATGTCAGCAAGGAACCACTTATATCTCTATTGAGATAAGCATATGATATTCACTTATGGTCAATATATTTCCTTGGTTACTGCAGTACATAAAGAAGATATATGTTCAAGAGGCCTTTCATTTTCTTTTTATAAGGGATAGTGACCTCACAGAATACTTTATTACAATATGGTTCCAGCTTATGTATATGGATCTATTGAAGCAAATATTACAAAAAAGGATAATTAAAAGCCCATAATTTTGCTCCTCTGAAGATATATATATATAATTAAGATGGATTTTTACTCTTGGGTCTTAGCTGCCTAAAACAAGATAAGAAAAAAATCAATTCTAGCATATCTTGTTATTTGGCTTTCTAATAATGTCTCTACTACTCCTTCCAGATGGCTTGGACAGTCTTGTTTTATAGACTGGAGGAAGTGCAAGGGCTTTTAAGGAAACACTGGGATGTTGGTCCTGCCTACCTGACCTGACAGCCTGAAAAAAGATTTATTCCAAAGCTGTAGCAATTTAAAAAACAACAATATAATTGAAAATTCAACCCTCATGAGAGACAGGACTCAAACATTAGTGAAGACATTACTAGAAAAGAAAATTAGGAAGAAAGAAATTTTTTCATTCTTCTGAATAACTTCTCCACTAATCTTCACTGATTGAGACAGAATAATGCAGTAATAAAAAAGATGGAACAATGCAGGGGTGGATTTTAGGAGAAAAAGCCCTAAGAACAATCACAGGAACCCACAGGAAAGAGACTACTGATTGAAGCACCTTCCATCTAAAGGAGATGTCAGAATATACATGAAGGTTGGGCTTGCTTTTGGTGATTGGGTTTCTTGAGGTTGTATATGCTTTTCCTATAAAACAACAAATATGTCTGACAAATGAAGTGATAGAAGAATTTTTGTGTTTGTATTTTGAGTAAAAGAAAAAATGATATTTATTTCTGTACTGCTTATTTCAATTTAGTAGGATCCTCTCAAAAGCTATGCTCTCAGGTGTAAGTTGAGAGATTCTGGATACCAAAACAGGCCTTCAGACAAAAGGTTCTTCTTGGAGGTAGAGGCAGTTTAGGAAGTTGAATATCTAATGTCTCCCCAATCAGTTAAAAAAATTACTCTTTCTAAAATTTTGTTCTTTTCAATATATTGAAATTTCTCTGAATTTCAGACACAATTTCTGACCACTGGTTTGTGAGCATAGATTTTACCTCAAGAAAGGAAGGGACTTAACTATTGTTTTCTGTAAATCATTGATTTTGTGAATTAGACAGAAAGTAACATTTTGCACAGGTAATCCACAGCTAATTAAATTGCCCATTAAAGCTATAGGTAGCCAGTACCAAAGACAAAAGCCCGAGGGTTTCTCTACTTCATGACAGGGACCAGCCCTGAAGCCACCTTTGTTCCCTGCCCTACCCCCACAAAATCTAAGCAGACATGACAGTTCTGCGGCAACTCAGAATAGGGTCCTATGAATTTTGACATACAAAGATAAAATGCAGTACAAATATTTATCAAATAAATGTTATTCAAGTGTTAGAACAAAGACTCCTGGAAAGCTATGCCATGGTGCCATCTATGGAAATATGCAATCTATTTTAACATAAGACAAAGACTACAGTTGGTGAAAAAAATCTTACCATATTTGTAAAAGATATGATTTAAATGGCAAAGAACTTATGAGAGAGTGATGAGAATGTTTCATCTAAAGGAGGGCAGATTTCATACAGTTTTAACAGAAAAAAATGAAGGAAACATCAATATAAAGATGATACCAAGAGACCATTACTAGGGGGATTTTGAACAAAAAGATGATCAGAGGTGGAGGAAAAAAAAAACTCCTGAAGAAATTTCAGCAACAGAATCTCCTAGTAATATAGCCTGCAATAAAAGAACCTCCAGTGAAGTTTTTTTTTCAGCTAACCAATTTTAGGGAATTACCCACTAAAGACAACTCTCTTGAAGGAAGAAGCTCTCTTGAAATAACATCACAACATTAGGCAGTCAAAAGTTAAGCGGACAAAAAGCTCAGCTGACAAGTTTGTAGGTGAGAATTATATTTACATAAGTATCACAAAGGGAATTAGCGAAATCATTATATTTTGCTTCCCTCAATAATAATCAAGCACTAGCACCTGGAGGAATCTGATACGTTTGACTTAAAGACAAGAAACAGAAACTATTTATACTACAAAAATTGTCTCAGCTACAGATCAATATCAAACACATCAGGTGAACCTTATAAGTAGCACAGACTGTAGTCTACTGATACTTGAGTAATTTCCGTATTTGTCACCATGCACCTTTTGTTTCATCAGGTTTTTACCCATGAAATGGAATGCCCTCTCATGACAAGCATAAGGCACTCACACCTTTAAAAAGTTCAGTCCATTAAGTGCAAAATTACAGAGGAGGCTTTTTTAAGATAGTTACATGAGATCTGTGTTAATCAAGTATTGATAAAAATATTATTGATGTAAAATGCAGAGTATTTTTATTTGATAAGTGGTCAGTATTAAGTGAATGAATAAATATTAATTATTAAATTAGAATAAATGGAGTAAATTGTATATTTGTTGGTACTTTTTTTTTTAAGTACCAGCGAGTTAAATAAGTATGGATTGGATGAATGGTGGATAGAAAGCTGGCTAGATCATCAGGCTTAACTGGTAGTGACAACGGCTTGATATCTGGTTGGCAGCCAGTATCAACCAGACTGCCCCAGGGGTCGGTCCTGGGGCTGGTTTTGTTCAACATCTTCATTAATGATCTGGATGATGGGATGGATTGCACCCTCAGCAAGTTCACGGATGACTCTAAACTGGGGGGAAGAGGTAGATATGCTGGCGAGTAGGAATAGGATCCAGAGTGACTTAGAGAAATTGGAGGATTGGGCTAAAAGAAATCTGATCATGTTCAAGAAGGATAAGTGCAGAGTCCTGTACATAGGATGGAAGAATCCCATGCACTGCTTCAGGCGGGGACCAACTGGCTTAGCAGCAGTTCTGCAGAAAAGGGGATTACAGTGGACAAGAAGCTGGATATGAATCAACAATGTGCCCTGGTTGCCAAGAAGTCGAACGGCATATTGGGCAGCATTAGTAGAAGCGTTGCCAGCAGATCGAGGGAAGTGATTGTTCCCCTCTATTCAGCACTGGTGAGGCACATCTGGAGTACTGTGTCCAGTTTTGGGCCCCTACTACAGAAAGGATGGTGGACAAATTGGAGAGAGTCCAGTGGAGGGCAACAAAAATTATTAGGGGGCTAGGGCACATGACTTATGAGGAGAAGCTGAGGGAACTGGGCTTATTTAGTCTGCAGAAGAGAAGAGTGAGGGGGGATTTGATCGCAGCCTTCAACTACCAGAAGGGGCGGGGTTGCAAAGAGAATGGAGCTAGGCTGTTCTCAGTGATTGCAGATGACAGAACAAGGAGCAACGGTCTCAAGTTGTAGTGGGGGATGTCTAGGTTGGATATTAGGGAAAAGTATTTCATTGGAGGGTGGTGAAACATTGGAATGGGTTGTCGAGAGGTGGTGGAATCTCCATCATTAGAGGTTTTTAAGGCCTGGCTTCACAAGCCCTGGCTGGGATGATTTAGTTGGGGTTGGTCCTGCTTTGAGCAGGGGGTTGGATTAGATGACCTCCTGAGGTCTCTTTCAATCCTAGTCTTCTATAATTCTATGCTTATTCTTTCATCTTTAGGATACAGATAGCAGCCCAAAATTCAAGTAAGTCAATATTATAGTGACCCGGAGGTACTGCCAGTATCACATGGGGAGTCAGATTGTCTATGGATCAGCCAGGTCCCAAACCATTTAATGTTTTGCATATAAAAAGTAAAACCTTCAACTCCACTTTGAAATTATCAGGAACACTGGTGTTCTAATAATTAGCCACTACAAGACTGTAATGAATTTGTGCTATATTAATTTACCATACACATGTTAAGGATTATTCCATAGCACAACCATATTTTCTGTTGAAAGTAATTGATCAGTTATTCACTCATTTTGAAATATGCGAGAAAATATGTTGTTAGTTCAATGAACACTGCAATTTGGGGAGTCAAACCCAAAATCTTTCATATGATGAAAATCAGGGGATTTGTTGTTTACTATCAGTTTCATATATTCACACTACCTTATACTGTTTTGAGTTAGTAAAGCACACAGAAACTGGAAATGAAAAGAAATGCATTTGTTGCACTGACACATTAAATTAAAACATTGATGGCATTAGATGCCTGCAGCACTGGTTAAATTTATTCTACCCATGAAGCAACAGTTTATGATTTTCAAATGAATAGCACACTTAAACGAAGGGAACATTAATACAATATGATATTAATATACAAATCCTCACATTATTCACCTGCCACTGACATTCTGAATTAAATCAGTAATGGGGTGTATAACTGATTAAATATCTACACAACAGAAAGCAACAGCTTATGATTTACAAAGGCAATGGTAGAGTGATCACATCATTACGTTGCCAAACACCATCTATCACTTTTACTGAATTTAACGAAGATGGATTACATTCCCCAGATGAGATGCAACCTATAAATATTGTCATTCTGATCTTCATCTGACTTTCCTAGAGAACGGACAAGCAACAAATCAATTATTGAAGAACACCTATTAGGATCCCTTGTTATTCAGCATATGTGTGTGCGTGTGGGAGGGGAGAATATTGCTGAAACTATCTAATGACTAACTTCTGAGATTTGGTAATGCTTCTCACTATTTCTGAGCAAAGTAAGTTTCTAGCTCATTTCTTTTAATTTTAAAATTCTGCAGGAAGATTAAATTAAAAACATTACCAGTTTTTGTACTTTGACTAGGGCTGGGTTGGATCCACAAACCTTTTTGCATTAATTCCACCTTCTAAGCCACCTCAATTTGTTCAAACACACCTCAATTTGTTCAAACACACAGCAAATTGTAAGGCAGGAAACAATAATGTTCCACTATATAATGTAAAATATGGTTTTGTAAATACTGAAAGAGAGTAAATGTCATAACAACAACGAGCACAAATAGCACACTTACACCAAAACTTCTGGAGATGTTTTAAAAGTACCTACCATTAAGCACCTGCTTGAGTCCTTATTTACTGTACTCTCTCATTTGGCTTTCACAATTTACTTTTTTCGAAACAGTCTGTCAATTGCTTGAATGGCCCAATCACAGGAGATCAGACTGTTTTCTGATTATGCAAGCAGATTATTTTATTGTAATAGATAACAGGCAGTCACTATTTGATGTCTGAGGTGAAGATTATGCCTCAAAGGCAATACAACATCTGAGAGATGGCTTAAAATTTCACACATATTACCTATTTCACAATCAGAACTTTAATTCATTCTTTACCCTTCCATTATGCTCCTCAGGTAGCCATAAGGCAAGAAGTCATTCTTGGCAGAAAGTAAAATAATTAAGAGAGAACAATAAACTGTAATAAAAGAATGAATAGATAGCATTTTGTTTTTGAAACTAGAGGCTGATTTGATTGTTTAATTGCTTTTCTCACCAATGAGCTGCAAAATGAGCCCATCTTATTCAGAATATTTTTAAAACCCAGATTATCTCAAATTTGGCACAACCAAATTTAATTAGCATGTACTAACTACACCACTTTTGTTTTGCCTATGAAAAATTCAGGCAGACATGATGTCATACGGACTAAGTTTGTGTATGTGATTTCTAGAGCTATGTAATATGACACCATTTGATATGCCATGTTACATTAAAACTCCTTCAAATGCTGCTGTAGTAAACTTTCTGATCATACATAATAAACATAGCCTTCAGGGTTCTGCATAGCAACAACCGGCTTATTTTCAGTAGCTACACTTCATGTTACTTCAAGGAGTGAATAATTCTAAGACCCAGGAGAGCAACTTGTTCACAAATTCTGTATCTTTTATTCAGTGCAATCGTATTTAAGATAAATATATAAACACTGATGTGACAATGTCTCTTTTGGCACATGGCAAAAAAGAAAGTTAAAGGCTAAAGGCCAGTTTACCTATTTTTATTCATATAAAGGTGATGTTTTAACATAACCATAAAATATTTTATTGGCCAAATTATGCCTCTTCAGAGGCACTGATGTAAAAAATGGGGGAATGTACTGTACCATAGTGACAGTGCCTGGAGGGAATTGTACCTTTATAAGGTATGATACCTATACAGCCACTGGAGGAGCATGGTAAGAGGTTACTCTTGCTATATTTTTATTCCCCACAATTCTGATTCCTGGTATGTAAGAGAGGGTTAGGTCAACTAGTAGTACCAGCAGTGCTGACCAGATTCTACCCAAACATGGTTTCTCCTTGTACAGTGTGTTGAAGGGGAAGGGCAAACATTTCATTTACACTGTATTTGAACCATCAGGCTACTGATGATTTTGATGCTTTCTTCTCCTTTACTTTGGCATTATACAGTATAAGGAAGGCATTTTAATATGGATGGTTATCTTTTAGTTAGATTTTTAATTGCCCTGCATGTATATATCCTTTGCTACTCCTCTTTTAGACTGACTGAGTTAGGGCAGAAGGAAAGAACAACAATTTCTTGTGAGCAAAGCAAAGCAGAATTGATTTTAGGGATATATCAGGATTCAGGCAAAACAACCCCTTGTCTTCACAGCATGTATCATACTGACATTTCATATAAAGTGCTTAATGGTCAGATCAGAAGTAATGACCACTCTAAAATCAATCTAAATGGAAATTAAACAGATGCCATAGGCGAAGGGCCCAAAGAGTGGTCTTCTGAGAACTTCTCGGAGTAGACTCAACTTCATGGAACTACTCTGTATATCTTCTGAGAGTTGATTAGGGTTATTGTTTTGCAGGATTCTTTTAATATGGAGAATCAGGGAAATATTTTTAGGATTGTCTATTTTTATAAATGGTTGCAATGATAATGCTTAACACTGCAAAAAGATGTCGAAGGCCTAGAAGTATGACATCTTGGATAAATGCTAATAGGTGACAAATTTCAGCTGATCTGGATTTAATTTCATTTTCTCAGCTCTAGTGACTAAATCTGGCCCAGATTCTAGTTCTCATATGCAGTAGAGCTTTTCCTCAGTGCTATCATGCTAAGTACTATTGTTTCCTTTTACCAGCAGTATGCTAAATCAACACAGTCTTGGCTCTAGATGGATAAGGAATCCTTGTACTAATGGGTGATTCAAGTTGCGGAAGTGAAGCCAGAATTTGCAAGGCCAGAATGGAATCACTAGGATTACTTGTGCCTTATCCTGGTTAATTTTCCCCAGAGTCTGTGACAGCAGAGGAAAAGGATTCAGGATTCCTGAAGATCAGGCTTGGGACAGTACAATTTCCTTCAATCTGATGACTTTTACTCTCTCTTTGACTGTCTCTTAGATGAAAGACACTTTTTGACCTTCCTTATAAGCATGGCTTTATTCAGCAACACTTCACAAAGTTTTCTTCTTGAAGACACCATCAGGTACTTTGCCGAATCAGGTACTTTCTTCTGCTTGATCAAAGGTGTCCACCTACAACACTGTTGGATGCCACAGATCTGGCTGCAAGGGTTAGTGCAGGGAAAGAACCATATGATATAAAATCTGCAGCAATGGAGAGTTTTATAATTTTGGTTTTCTTGGGAAGGCTGTCAAACAGGGGGTCTGTGTGGACTAGTGCGGCCCAGGCAAAACATGCAGATGTGGACAAAGCCTGCAGCCAAAGGGCAGCAGATGTAGCTTAATAATTCTTCTAGAAGGCTGATTCCACTCTTCAGTCCATTGCTTTTATTTAAGAAGGAACACTTCAAAAATGATTACGGGACTGGAACACATGAGTTATGAGGAGCGGCTGAGGGAACTAGGATTGTTTAGTCTACAGAAGAGAAGAATGAGGGGGGATTTGATAGCTGCTTTCAACTACCTGAAAGGGGGCTCAAAGAGGATGGATCTAGACTGTTCTCAGTGGTAGCAGATGACAGAACGAGGAGTAATGGTCTCAAGTTGCAGTGGGGGAGGTTTAGGTTGGATATAAGGAAAATCTTTTTCACTAGGAGGGTGGTGAAACACTGGAATGCGTTACCTAGGGAGGTGGTGGAATCCCCTTCCCTAGAAGTTTTTAAGGTCAGGCTTGACAAAGCCCTGGCGGGGATGATTTAGTTGGGATTGGTCCTGCTCTGGGCAGGGGGTTGGACTAGATGGCCTCCAGAGGTCCCTTCCAACTCTGTTATTCTATGATTCTATGCTGGTATGGTTGTGTCCTTGACCTGGGGAGCTACAAAAGATTCCACATTAGAGAAACTGATGTAATCCATGATGAATTTGAGGACTGAATAAAAGTTTTGTGCCAGCCTGGATAATGTCTGAAGTTTGTTGTGGTGACCCTATTAGGGTTTAATAATTTTGTTTAAAGCAAAGAGAATGGAAAGGCAGAGTTCTTTTTTGGGGGGAAGGAAGTACATCAGGAGCATCAGGAACAACACAGGCCAACAGCTAAGGACACTTTCAAGAGCGTATACACTTTCCACTGCCAAGGAACATATTGAGAACTTTTCAGGATCCCAAGAAGTGACTCTCAAAGTTGTATTTAGCCCTCAATGGCACTCCAAATAAAGGGGAGGCAAACAAGCATAAGCACAGAGCCCCTCCCTGCCACACTGAAGTGAACATTTCATATTGCAACCTATTAACATTGAAATGTTCCAAGGATTCTACTTACAAAAAATAAATCTAAACTAGTGTAACACTCCCCTCAACAAAAATACATATTTTACTCTTATGTCTCAGTATATTTAATTGTATAGCTTTTGCATGATTTGATATAGTCATTAGTCATGTTTTAAAAGTGTGGAGTGCCTAGGCTAAAACTAAGGATTCTGTCTTACCTTTTTTTTTTTAAATGTTTTTAAAGAGGAAAGCTGTTTAGAAGCATTTTTTTAAAGCATATGTTTAGCAGATTATATACATACTGGGCTGCTCTGCAACTTTTCATTTTCTTTAGCGAGTTTTGAAAGTTCATTTAGAAGCTTTGTTCTTTCCTCCTACTTTCCAACTTTCTTCTTCCACTGAGCATATTTTAAAGGCAGATGAGCTCAAAAGACAGCATATGAGAGCAACAGCAACACAACTAAATACTTGGTCTCTGATACCCACAAGCACATGAAGAAACAGTCCACACTTTAAAATTTGGGAAACATCAATTTTGAAAAATATTAATATTAAGGCATATTCTAACTCTTTTCTTCTGCTACCTCACTGTACAGAATAGATTCCATATAACAAAGAAACATGAATATTGCAAAGTAAAGCCCTCAAAAGTCAGAAAGTACACATCCAATCTTTATTCTTCCCTATTGTGCATAGGGATTAAAATGGTCTTATTTTACATCGTCACATCCTATCACAGTAAACTTTTGGACATGTTTTCTATTTGTGTATTTAGTGACCATGTTTAACTTTATGGGGCAATAGTCCCCCTGTAACAACAGTTATGGCACTGATGCAAGAATGTATTGCAGTATTCAAACACACCTATTTTAAATTTTATCTGACATCCAATTGGGATAAATACTCTGGATTGAAAATCAAAATATTTCTATCATGTTCCTTGACACATCTGTAAAATGACAAAAACACCCATCATGAAATGAATGAAGCACTTATAGTATAAATGTGTTATATGGATTAAATGTATTCAGGCACTTTTTCAAAATTATTGCTGTCAGACTTGTCCATGTCTAAATGGTCCAGATTGTTTTTTTCTAAATATACTTCAATAACTTACAGATTTTAAAAAGGCATATTTTAATGAACATGGAGATTTACTACATATACCTACTTCATTTGAACAAGATATTTGTTAAACCATTAACTATGTGGTACACATTTTTCAATTACATGTATGTCTAGAGTAATAGTTTCCTCCTTCTTCCCCAAAATTTCCTTTGCTTGAGACTGACATTGGGCAAGATACAGTCTGCAGTCAGAAACAGTTTTATCCCTGCATAAAAATGCCACCATTAGCAAGTCTAATATCTCATGTCTCTGCAAAGCTAGAAAGAGATTTATAGTATTATAGATCAGAAATTCCAGATTTCCACTAGGATTTGGTCCTAGTCCTGAAGGGGTTAGGAATGTCTGACATTAGATTCTGCATAGACCCATACTGTGAAGGAAGTATACAACAGAGAAATTGGGGCTTTCTGGAAAACAGTCTGTTGAGGTTGTGCACGCGCCTTATGTCCTTGTGTCCCACCTCCACCCAAGGATATGTATTTTGATACTATCTTTAATTACATGACTACTATTTTTGCCACAGGACCCCTGCCTCATTCCGTGAAGGAGCAGTGTGATGGGGCATTTGCCCCACACTGGCAGGGAAGGGGTTAATAGAGCTCTAGGAAGGCTGTGCAGGAAGCAGCCAAAAGGAGAGGCTGCAAGGAGCAGCCAATCAGGGCCCAGTGGGCTCATATAAAAGGAACTGCAGGGCCAGAGTCAGCCAGTTGCTGCTGGGAGCTCAGGGAAAGAAGATTGTGTCCTGTGTAGGCTGCAACACTATAGCACCTTAGACAGAGCAGTTCAGGCAGAAACCCAGGGAGTGAAAAAGGAGCTCTGGAAAGGCTGCTAGGGTGGAGTAGAGTGCTGTGGCCATGGAGAAGTAGCCCAGGGAAATGCAGCAGTAGTCGAGGCAAAGGAATGCAGTAGGCAACTGCAGTTCAGAGGGTCCCTGGCTGGGACCTGAAGCAGTGTGTGAACCCAGGTCCCCCACACTCACCACTGCGGAAGTGACTGGACAGTTGACTGCAGATCCCCCAGAAGGGGGGGAAGCACAGATGGTGACACAGTTGGAGGGCTGTCCCATGAAAGGAAACTACAGTCCTTGGAGAGACGTGGGTCCGAGAGCAGACGTGACGCACCATTGGGAGAGGGCATACCGACCTGTGGAGCTAATCCTCCACCATGGTGCCACCATGGTAAGTGGAGCCCATCATGAGCAGTTATTCTATATTTCTTTTTATCCCCTTCATTCAATGTATGGCCCCAGGTCTTATTTACCCCCACACAATCAAACTCTTCACTCAATAGGAATTATAATTTTCCTCCTGGGAATTTCTATGATGCTCTCACTATCATATCTGTGTGCTTCACAAACATTAATGAACTGATCTTCATCACAGATGATCTTCATCACCAATTTATAGATGAGGACTGAGACACAGAGATTAAGGGGAAAATTGTCAAAAGTCTCCAAAAATTTTGGGAGACCAATTTGACAAACATTGATTCTGATTTGCTAGAATATCTAGCATTTTATAACACTTTAAATGATCAAATCACAACACCAATTGACTTCAATTGCAGTCATGAAGGCTCAGCACTTCTGCAAATCTGGCCCCAGCCCCATGTCATGGATGGGTACTCAGAAAATAAGGGATGCATGATTAGGGAACCACTGTGAAGACTTTGGTTTGAATGACTTTCACAGTATCATACAGGCACTCTGTAGAAGAGAAAGGGATATAATCCAATTCTCCAGAATGACATTCAATATCCTTAACCATCCTTTCCCTTTCTGCAATCACCCTACCTCTTTCACTGGACACCTTCTAACTTCTGCAAGAATCCTATACACAACAACCTCCTTCACTACACAACCCTTATTCATTCCCACAGCACTGTCAATCCTGTGACTAGAACGAGGGAGAGATCTTGTGGAAAAAATACTCTGTGACCATATAATTAAAGACCATATCATAATGCAGACATACCAGGAAGCCAATTTAAGGTTGCATGTGCAGTTCCTAATTTTGAATGCTTGACTTTGCAACCTTAATCTTTTAACTTTTTGTCTGTAAATGTAGGTTAGCATCTAAATCAGATGCTCATAATTTAGGACAGCCTAAAATGTTTACTCAAGTAGATTTTTAGATGCAATTTCCTATTAAAATAATCCTAATAAAAGAAAACAGAAATCCCATCACATGCAACCCTATTGCCTCAACCCACAACTTGGGTCGTCAGCAGGGTTGGGACCTTTAGATTCACTGCACAGACCTTCACTACTTAAGCGAACAAAGTAACTGGTAGCAGCTGAATATGTTGATCAGGCAAGAGGGGGATGAGACACACTTTAGCAATGAGTTTCACAGTTGTTTGTTGAGAGCAGAGGAATGCAGACTCAGGAATCCTAGGTTCAATTCCATGTTCCACAAGGAAATGTGCATTAGTGGTTCTATCCCCATCCCACCCCAGCCCGCTTTTAATATAGGGATGCATGCATGTACAGATGCATGCATGTACAGATGCAACTCCAGGCAGCAACTTTCCATCTCTTAAAGATGGAGCAGTTCTCAACTATGTAGTGGAGGCTGCCTTAGATTTGATTGAATATGCTCTGAAAAACATTGGTGCTGAAATATCTGGTAGTTCATAACAGTAAGGAGAAAGTAATCCACATGAATAATTTCTGCATGGAGACTAATACCTAGTATTATCCATACGATGCTTATTATCTATCTATATGTGCTACAAACATGGAATCTTGTTCAGATACAGCCCTCTTAAAATCAAGACAGTATTGCCTTCTCTCCTCTGATAATAAATGGCCTTGAGGGAAAATATAGGTAAGTTGATGGACTGGTTTAAGTACAAGTCAAAAACCACCTTTGATACAGATTTGGTGTGTGGGTAAAGGATCACCTTATCTCTAGGAACACTGTGTGACATCTTAAGTCAGCCATTTATGCCTGGCTCATGCACACTTTCCAAGCTAAAGTGATTACCACCAGAATGCTATCTTCAATGAGATTTGGTGGAGGAAACATTTTAAAAATGTCCCAAACAATTAATTCATTAAATTGATGAACACTACATTTAAATCCCAAGACAGAGTGAAAAGGAAGAAATATGTGAAGTAGGCCATTTTAAAAACTCTCATCAGTATAGAACTGGAGAACACAGTAGTCATAACTTGACAGTTGTCTTACAATTTAACTGGAGCCTGAAAAGTTCGTCATATATCCATGAGGACTATAACTATGCAGGTAATGTCCTCCTCTGCTTCTCAAGCTTTAGAGCTCATTCCTTTCGAGGCTTGGACTCTACAGGCTGAATGAGAGTCTTCATCTCTTAAGTGAGATTTAACAGGCTCTCGCTAGAAGTCTGTGCATACTGTGGCAGAGCTCCGACCTTGTCCCTGTGGGTCCCGCGCTTCCAGGCAGTTTATGCTAGCTTCAGAGGCTCACTGCAACCCTCCACATAGCCCTTCTCTCTCTAGGGCCAGGGATACAGTCTACTGAGCCCTTTTCATCGTAAGCCAGCAAGGAGGTTGGTGAGAGAGCTCCCAGTCTCTGTTGCTCCTATGGCCTCATACCAAAACCGTTTAGCCTCCTGTCCTGACAGGGGCCTGTTTTCTTCTCCCAGGAGGTGTTTCTGTAGTGGTGGGTTGCGGGAACCCGGGCCCGCCCTCTACTCCAGGTTCCAGCCCAGGGGCCCTCATGGTAGCAGCTGTCGGCAGCCAACCTTTCACTGCCAGAGTTGCTACATTTCCCTGGGCCACTTTCCCACAGCTCTCCTGCTTCTCCCTTCTTTTCCCTTACCAATGACTTGAGGGTGTCTTCATTAACCAGCCCTTCAGCCACACTTCCTCTCCCCTGGCTCTCCTCTGCCTGACTGGAGTGAGCCCTTTTATATTATCCGAAGGGCCTTAATTAGAGTCAGGTGGTCACATTAGCTTAATGGCCTCACCTGACTCTTTGCAGGTTAATTGGAGTCAGGTGTTCTCATTAGCCTGGAGTAGCCCCTGCTCTGGTCAGTCAGGGAACAGAAATACTGGCCACTAGATTAACAGTTTTCTCCCTTCTGCTACTCTGCTGTACCTCTGGGTGGCATCCACTGACTCCCTTGATGCCTTTGAGGAGCAGTGGGCTCTGTCCGGGGTCCTCTGCTCGGTGTCCCCGTCCGGTTCCCTTCGTTTGACCCTTTGACCGCACTCCCGTCCCTGTTGTTCATCAGTTGTCCCCCGTAATTACTTGGTTTTCCAGGGCTGTGGACCCCCCCTTAGGCTGGGGGGGATCCTTTAGCAGTGGGGGGGCTTTGCCCGCCCACTTCCTGGATCCCAATAAGGCTACTCTGCTGTACCTCTGGGCGGCATCCACTGACTCCCTTGACGCCTTTGAGGAGCAGTGGGCGCTGTCCGGGGTTCTCTGCTCGGTGTCCCCATCCAGTTCCCTTCGTTTGACCCTTTGACCGCACTCCTGTCCCTGTTGTTCATTAGTTGTCCCCCGTAATTAATTGGTTTTCCAGGTCCTGTGGACCCCCCCTTAGGCTGGGGGGGGGATTCCTTAGTAGTGGGGGGGCTTTGCCCGCCCACTTCCTGGATCCCAATAAGGCTACTCTGCTGTACCCAACTGGCCTAGGTCTATCACAATACCTTTACCCAGTGCTGTAGGAAAGACCATGAGAGTTTTTAGTGTTTAATTCATCTGCAGAATACTTAGTTGCAGTTAACCAGGATCCACACTTTATAACCTTTCAACATATATTGCCATGAAGTCTAGGTTTCAGGATTTTAGATATAGATTTTAGATATAGATATAGTCTGTATTTCAAGGGGGAAACTCTTGCAGGAGGGGAAGAAAAGAGGAAAAGAACAGATGTCTGCAGAGAACCCACGAACCTGAAAGCACACCTGTAATCTGTCACAGTTCAAAGAGTCAATTTAGTAATTTAGCTTTACCTGGTAATTCATTGGTTAGCAAATGGCCATGTGCAAGTACGACTCTGGACAGGAAAGTCCCGGTCCATGACATATTACTGATAAACAATAATACAGAAAATTCAATAAGGTACAGAACTGAAAACCTATGTGACAAACTAATTCAAATATCCAAACATCTATTGAAGAAAATCACTCCAGGTACATACAACTATAGCAAACATTTTACATTTGTTTTCAGAGTTCAGACAATAGCAATATGATTAAATAGCACAGAGAGTATTAGCACACATATCAGGATATCAAGAGATATTCCCTTCAAAATTCCATGACTCAGCTCTGAAACAAGTGACTTTTTAAAATGGAGTGAGGGTTAGTCAAGTAAATAGATCTGAATTTTAAGTTGAAATATCTACTTATATCAAATGATTCAGCAAACAGATGTTATGGTCCAGAATGTGGCTCTTCAAATAGCATAATAGTTTTGGAAAACAAACGAAAGCATGAAAACATAAAAGATACAATTTAAAACAAGTCTAAAGTGTCTATCTACACAGAGAAATGACTTTTTAAGAGGAAACTACTGCTTCTGCCCAAACGTTGTATAATGATAACTGTTAATCTTTTTAGGCCAACTGAAGATCTATTCAAGAAAAAAATCAATACAATTTTATAATCAAAAAGTTTTGACTTCTATTATAAATGTTTTTCTTCAATAAGCAGTGCCAGACATTTAGAGGCAAGGGGGGAATAATCTAATAAAAGAATATTGTATATCCGTAGAAGTCTGTTAACATGGAACCTAAACACACATTAGGAAACTACAGCCTTTACCAAAAAATAAGTTTGTCCATCCCTATTTTTAAGACCAGTTTTGAATATTGTAACTTGCTGGCAAGTTATAGAATACTTTAAATATATAACAATTTACATAGCTGTAAATATGCTGCATCCTGAAGACTGTTCTGCTGGTAAAGTCATCACAGCAGCAGATTAAATATTATGTCAGACAATGATAATTACCAAACAAGTAAATAAAATACTCAGCTCATATCCCTGAAAGAAAATTGATTTGGTTGGAAAAGTCCACAATATCTTAAGTGCATTAAGGGTGAGATTTTCAAAAAATGTTCAGTGTTTACCCAACTTTGCCCCTACTGAAATTGATAGAAGTCCTGCTATTGATTGCTAAGGAAACAGGCCAACATGGAACAGTTTTGAAAGTCCTTTCATAAAATGTTCCTCTCAACTTTATATTTAGTCTTTGTGCTATCACATTTAGCTTTTTAAATTTTCTGTACACTTTTATTTTCTTAAAAAACCCCTATGATTTCCAAAACAGTCACTTATTTTCATGTAATTTTTAAAGTAGCACCATACGTATGGAATAGAAAAAATACAAACACATCTTTGGAAAACATGGATTGTCCAAAGGATATTGGCCGGATAACCCACCTTTGTAGAAAAACCTGCAGGAGGCAGCCTGGGCAAGAAATCTCCATCACCTTGTACAGTTTTCCCTAGATTTTCACCAGTGACGATGTTACGTTTTTTGTGGAATGAGCTGAGGCTTGCAGCCATCAAAATAAATAGATTTTGGCCTGCCACCTCCCACATGTGTAGATTCTGGACACAGCAGATTGAGGCATCTAATACCCCTTCTATACAGGAACAGGAAGATCTGTATTTTCAGGGCCATCCGTTCATGATGGATCTGGGAGTTACAATCCAGCCAAATAACAGCTATAAACAAGGTAACGTATAGTCTATTCCCATGTTAACAGTTTTTGACTATTAAGTTGCACACTAATCATTCTCAATAGTGGCATCAAGAAACAAAATAGGTGATAGCTATAATATTATATGTGATAGTGATTTTGCTTTTTGGATAACACCATTGAGATTGCAATTACATATTGTATTTTTCACTACTTACCTGTGTTTACTGGATCCAAAATATATGTTTGCAACTACCAGTTAAATTACCAAACAAAAGAGACAAAAAACTTTTAAAGTGTTTATTTAAGAGAGAGCTCAAAAACCTGAGGAGAACCTATAAAATAGATCAAATGTAATGGTCCATAAGAGAAACAGTAACTTAAATACTTTGTGGACAGTTAAATTGGGTGGATTTAGTTAGAAAGAATAGTAGCACACATTGGAAAACCCTTAACGCATGCTGACAGTGGAGAGTTTTGCAGTACATCACAGGGTCTGCCACTTTATATTAGGAGTAAATGGATTTTTTTCTCTTATAAATGCTAGCACTTACAGTTCAAAACAGAGGCAGTGTTTCTACACAAAACACTTCATTTTATACTGGAAAAGATGTGGCATTGGCAAAATGCATCAATTTCATTGTCCATCTAGGGAAAAGAAACTGCTCAGTCAAGGCACTATTCTACTTTCCAGAATTATTATTATTTATTATTATTATGACTTCTTTTTCCCCCAACTATTTTTTGCCTTCCCGATCACTTATTCCTTTTTCTCTCTAGCTTTATGACATTAATTTTATAGTCTGTGAAACTCCTGAAAAGCTGATTTATCAATCATTTGAGTAGTACTTCCTAACAAGGAAAAAGGTGCACCCTATCTCAACGGAGCTTTAGTTAACAAACTATATAAAGGCAAAACATCTCAGATTTGTAATCTTAAGATAACTCTTTCTTACTATGGTGTGATAATCAAGATTCCCTCTCTGCTAGTCATGGGAGCTGTATATAAAATGATCTCTGTATAAACAGGACAAGTATGAGCAATACAATGGGTACATTTAAGCAAGTTCTTCCTGATTTTGTTTCAGGAGTTGAGGGGGTTCTTAGCAGGGAGATGTGAGATGGTAAGAGAAGTTGAGGGAAATGGGAATACTATAGGGCTGGTGTGTGGAAAGAAATGAGTGAGAGGGTGGCCAAAACTTTGGGACAAAACTGCAAAGGACGTACAAGAAACAGAAGGGTAGAGAAAAGGCAGTTAGGAAGAAACAGGATGCACATCAGGGACTGGCTAGAAGAAATAGGTGGCAAATGGGTTAAAAAGGAGGACTGAACTGGAGAAACACCAGTCAGCCAGGACATGCTACACTGGCTGCCAGATAGCAATGGAGCAAATAATAAAATGTATCTGAGCTTACCTGAAAATCTCCTTTCTTCTATGATGGAAAATTCACCCTGATTTCAGCTTGGGGGCAGTCACTGGCAGCAAGCGAATGCTTGGATGGAAGAAAGAAAGCCCAGCCCTTGAAGTTCTCACCTTGAAACAGCCATCAAAAGCCATGATAATTCTATTCTACATTTTTAAATTACAGGTTGTATTAATCTATAGATTGAAAACACAAAACAATTTATGCTGCTGCAGAATACTGGGATAATTTTGGCTAGCAAAGTAAGACTGAAGCTTTGGATGTCATATTTTATTTCTACCTGACCGTGGATGATCCCTTTGTTTCCAGGATGGGCTAGATCTGTGGACATTCTTACTCAAAGAAAAGAATTTTTCAGGTAAGTTTGGATAACTTTTCCTATTGTTCATTATGTTAAGGTTCTCAGAACTGTTATGATGGGATTTGCACAGCAATGTGCCACCAGGATGGAAAGAAGAATGATCCCAAAAATCTGGAAATCCAAGAAAGAAATATAAATTATATACATTCTGTCATCCTCCTAATAGGGCACTATAACATGGAGAAGAATGCTGCCAAAAATGGCATCCACTGAAGACCCGAGAACCGTCTTACAGAATTTGGTGAATGTAAATATTGACAACCATGTGGCCACCTTGAAGATTTCATTAAAAGAGATATGCAATTTCTCTGGCCACAAGAAAAGGAATGAAGGATCTCAGAAATGCTCCATCTTATTCCTGTAGAAATAGATGATTTACATGTCTTCCTACTTTTGCACCTGGACTAGGTAACACAGATATTAACTTTGGATGTACAGAATTTGTTGTATGCTTATTGTATAACATGAGGAGGTTTCAAACCTTGAATGTGCAAATGCTTGGGATGAAGGAAGAACATTTTGTGCATTCGGTGACCAAAAAAATGAATTTTCCTTGGAAACAAAAGCTATTTAAGGGCAACATTGCATAAATGAATAACACAATATAGGGTCTCATCAGAGAGAGCTCCCAACTTTGAAAACTCATCTGATGGAGGTAGAAACTATTTGGAAATCACTATAATGAACAGGAAAATTATAATGATACCTCCTATAGAGGTTAAAAACTGATAGCATAAGGATCAAATGAGGTTATAAAGTTCTGTTTTATTACTTTGTGGGGAAGGAATCAGGGTAGTTGCCCTAAGAAAGGGCTTAATGATGGCATGCGAAGAAAAGCTTCTCTTGAACATACTGAGAACTTATGATAATGGGCAGACCTGACCTTTGAGTTTGTACTCTTGTACTCATATTAAGGCATTCCTGGAGGAATTCAGGGCTATGTTTCATTCACTAAAATGGGAGATCAATCTATAGAACTTGCATAGGCAAGTGAAAAATCTCTGTTTGCTGACTTTTTTTTTCCCTTGGTCCAGCAGACTATTAATCACTTTTTAATTAGATGACTTCTTTCAAATACAAGACAGATAGGTTTCTTCACCAAACTGAGAAGAGGTGATACCTTTTTAGATTTAGTATTGGTAAGTAGCAACGACCTCACCAAAGAACTGGTGGTAGAGGGTTTGAGTGATCATGAGTTAATTCAGTTTAAACAAATGGAAGGATAAATAAAACTGTTCTGCAGCTTGGGTCCTTGATTTTAAAAGGGCAAACTTTTAAAAAATAAGGGAAGTAGACGAGTCTAAAGAACTGAATCATCTGAATGTGGAGGAAGCTTGGAATTACTTTAAGTCAAAGTTGTATAAAATATCTGAAGCCTTCATCCCAAGCAAGGAGAAAAAAATGTAGGGAAGGTTTGCAGACCAAACTGGATGAACAAACATCTCAAATAGGTTAAGAAAAAGCAGAAAGCCTACAAGGAATGAAAGAAGGGATGACTCAGCAAGGAAAGCTATCTCTTGGAGGCAGGGCTGGCTCCAGCATTTTTGCCGCCGCGAGCGACAACAAAACAAAACAAAAAACCTTGCCGCTGAACACGGAGATGGAGTGATGGTGCGGCCGCCAGCAAACTGAAGAAGAGTCGCGTCCCTGCTGCTGAGTGCGAAACGTGCTGTGAGAGAGCGGACGCCGAATTCCTGCCGCCGCCACTGCCGAGGGCAGATTGCCCCAGAGCCCGACCTCCTGCTGCCCCTTTATATTTACTGCCCCAGACACCTGCTTGGTTCGCTGGTGCCTGGAGCCAGCCCTGCTTGGAGGTCAGAAAGTGTAAGAAAAAGGTGAGACCTGTCAAAAGCCAACCAGAGCTGGTCCTTGCAAAGGATATTAAAACCAATAGTAAAAGGTTCTTTATCCATATAACTAAAAAGAAAACAAAGAAAGATGTGGGACTATTATACTGCTAACCACTAACAGAGCCGGCTCTAGGCACCAGCAAAGCAAGCAGGTGCTTGTGGCGGCATTCGGGCCCTTTTTTTTTTTTTGCTTGGGGGCCAGCCCTGCAGACGCTCACCCAGGTAGATGCTGTCCCAGCCCCCAAGCTGATGCCGAAGTCCAGATGGAAGAGCCGCAGCGGGTGGCTAAAGCTGGCCCCAGGACTGGGGTCCAGCAGCAGCAGTACAGGGGGCACCCTGGGACCACTGTGGTTTGCGCCACCGGCCGCAGCCGAGCCATCCAGTGGGCTCTGACAGGTGTTGCGGCAGGGTGGCCAGGAGCAGCAGTGAGTCCATAGAGGGGACTGGTGCCTGGGGCGCTGCTGTGTGGGCTCCGCTCCCTGTCAGCTGCTCCCTCTGGGGCCACCCTGCCCTGGCTCCTCAGCCCCCTGCCAGGGCGTTTCCCCTGGCTCTGGCCTCCCAATTCCCGGCTGGTACTGGAGGCAGGAGCCCCAGCTGGAGGGACCCTGGGCTGAGGCACGCCCTGGGAGCCCCGCTGCTTACCCCAACCCTGCCAGCGCCGGACTGGCTGGAGGCAAGGGGGGAACGGGTGGAGTCGGGGGGGACCCAGAGCTGGGAATGCACGGGGTGTAGGTGGGGTGGGGGAGAGCCCAGGGCTGGGGTGGGGGGCAGCCTACATTTTTTTTGCTTGGGGTGGCAAAAAACCTAGAGCTGGCCCTGACCACTAAGAATGGGGAGGAAAGTAAAGATAATCTAGGCCTGGCTCAATAACTAAGTGAATACTTTGCCTTAGCGTTTAATAAGAATAACAAAGAATTTAAGGACAGTGGCAGGGTGGCTAACGGGAATGAGGATATGACAGTAGAAATTACCACATCCAAGGTGGAAGTCAAACTCAAACAAGTTAAAAGGACCAAATCAGGGGGCCTGGGATAATCTCCATCCATGAACCTCAAAGGAACCGGCACATGCAATTGCAAGCCCAATAGCAAGCATTTTTAATGAATTCATAAACTCAGGGGTGATACATTATGACTGAAGAATTGCAAATATAGTACTTATATTTAAGGGGGGCAGGGAGAGTGATTCAAGAAACTCCTGGCCTGCCATTTTGACCTCAATTGTATTCAAGGTCTTAGAACAAATTTTGAAAGAGAAGTAGTTAATGATATAGAGGTAAACAGTAATTGGGATAAAATACACGTTTTAGAAAAGATATACTATGGCAGATCACCAGATCTCTTTGAGAAAATAACTGCTTTTCCAGACAAAGGAAATGCAGTTATTTTAATTCTACTGGAATTCAAGGCATTTGATACAGTTCCACATCAGAAATTATTAGTTTAAATTGGAGAAGATAGGGATTAATACAAGAATAGAAAGGTGGGTAAGGAAATAGTTCACCATCTGGTAGGACCCATTGTAATTTCCTCTTTAACTATCAGGCTGGAGGGAGATTACTAGTGGAGTTCCTCAGGGATTGGTCTTGGGACCAATTTTATTTAACATTTTCATTAATGACCTTCGCACAAAAAATGACACAAAGTTGGGAGGTATTGCCAATATGGAGGATGAGAATACCACTCAAGAAGATTTGGATGACCTTGAAAACTGGAGTAATAGAAATAGGGTGAAATTTAATAGTGCAAAGTGCAAGGTCATGCACTTAAGGACTAACAGCCACATTTTTTGGCTATAAACTAGGAACGTAGCAGATGGAAACCTGAATATACTGATCAATCATAGGATGATTATGAACCACCAATGTGATGTGGCCATGAAAAGAGACTAATGCAATCCTAGGATGCATCAGGCAAGATATTTCCAGGAGAGATAGGAAAGTGAGACCTCATCTGAAATACCATGTGCAATTCTGGTCTCCCACATTTAAGAAAGATGCATTCAAATGAGAACAGGTGAAGTGGAGGGCTACTAGGATAATCAGAAGAATGGAGAACCTACCTTACTAGAAGAGACTCATGGAGCTTGGCTTGTTTACCCTAACCAAACAAAGCCTCAGAGGATATATGACTGCTCTCTATAAATACATAAGAGGAATAACCACCAGTGAGGAAGAGTTATTTAAGTTAAGGGTCAATGTTGGCATAAGAATAAACTATCAGAGCAATGAAGTTCTGAAAAAAGCATTCCAGTAGTGGGGACAAAAAAGCTAACTGGTTTTAAGACTGAACCTTGATAAGTTTATGGAGGGGATAGTTTGATGAGAGTGCCTACAATGGCATATGGCCCATCTGCAACTGCTAGGAGAAAATATTTCCAACAGCTGGAGTTGAGACACCAGATGGTGAGGGCTCTGAGTTACTATAGAGAATTCTTTCCCAGGTGTCTGGCTGATGGGTCTCACCCACATTCTCAGGGTCTAACTGATCACCATATATGAGGTTGGGAAGGAATTTTCCCCCAAGTCAGATTGGCAGAGACTCCCTGGTGGTTTTTCGCCTTCCTTTGCATGTGGGGCACAGGTCACTTGCCAGTTTCAACTAGCGTAAATGGTGGATTCCCTTTAACTTGAAGTCTTTAAATCAAGATTTTTGAGGACTTCAGTGACACAGACAGAGGTTATGGGTCTATTATGGGAGTGAACAGATGAGGTTCTGTGGCTTATGTTGTGCAGGAGGTCAAACTAGGTGATCATGATGGTCTTTTTTGGCCTGAAAGTCTATGAGATAAGTTGAAACTCTCTGATACTGGATGACAGATTAGACCTTGCAATAGCAGATTTCTGTGAGGTAAAGGCATTGAGAAGTCTGATGCTAAGGAAATGAATCAGGCCTGAGAACTGGCATGATCGGTTTCACTCCTTCCTATCTTCTGTATGCTTGTGGGAACAGAGGAAAGGGTGTAAAGGCTTACAGCAGAGACCTTGGCCTGCTTTGCAAGAGGTTCTCTATCACCTTGGATCACAGATCCTAAGCGGCTCTTTACTGTTCTTTCCAAATGCAAAGAAGTCAATATTCAGCATAACAAATGAACTAGAAAAAAATGAGGATGTTTTAATATGCAGGCTCTACTTTGTATACTCTAACTTCTGCCTATTCACCATGCAGGCATTCTGCTCTGCCGAGGAGAGACTGTGGGGATACAGACAGTAGGAACAGAAGCAGCAAAAGCAGGGGCTGCTACACTGGAGGGTAGGAGGTAAACTGGGCCCTCACAGGAGCCACCCTTCCCCCAGTACTCCATTGGACTCAGAACTGTGCAGAGGAGACCCGCTCACACACTGAAGGCACTAGGAGACAGGTGGTTCACCTCAGAAAGGACTCTAGCCAGTAGGAACAAAAGTAGCTGAAGCTGGAACGTCTTGGACATTGAGAACTTTCTACATTCTCTCTTCCCTGTGCTGTCAGGCTGTTTGCTCCACACTTCTCTCTACCCCTTCCTCACAGGTTTTTCACCTCAATTTCACTCACAGCTGCCCCTCTTACCTTTTCCCTTGCCATTTCTCCCCATCCCTTCCTTTTCTTCCATTGAGCTTATCCCCTCCTAAGTAAACCTACCCCTAAAAAACACAGTGGAGCTAACATAACATTTACTGCCACTACACTGTTCACTCTGCTTGTGTGTTATTCCCCCATCCTGTATCTGTCTGGTCTGTTTAGATTGTTAGCTCTTCAAGGCAGGGACTATCTACCACTCTGTGTTTGTCCAGTGCCTAGCACAATGGGGCCCCATTCTTGGTTGCCCCTTAGGCACTATCATAATCAACATGATGATGATGATAATAATAATAGCAGCTGATCACATTTTTCCTAGTTTGTTGATTACAACCCTATCAGTCGTGTTGTTTACCACAACCAGCACAAATATGTGGTCCCTGGAAGGAACAGTACTTTGAAACCTTGATAATCACTGTCAATTGTGGCCAGTTGATAATGTACTCTCTTGTTTTGGGATCATTTCCTGGATTGAATTAAAACCCTGATTATTTCCACCAGGTCTCCTCTGCTTTCTTCACTAATCCCTAAGAAATAAATAAAAAATGATTATTTGCGTCCACTAGTTGAGGGAGTAAAGACTATGGAACCTTGACCTCTGCCTATGGATGTGACAGAGCAAGGTGCAGAAGGGATACTGGAATTATTGGGTAGGTCTCATAGGAGCTCTCATCTGTTTATTAGACCAGTATTCCAATCAGTTCCAATAAGGACTGGATTTTGGTTTCTATGAAATCACTTGTTTTAATAAAAGTTCTGTAAGATGAAGACTTTCAACCTCATAATATCCATCTCTATCCCCAAGTCTAAAGATGACTTTCCTACTTCTGTATGTCTTGATTCTGTATTTGTCATGAATCCAAAATACTCAAGAAATTGTCAGTTCTATGATTGGTTTTGCTTTCTTTGTGCTGCCTACTGATCAGCTAAATTTTCCTTTGAGTGAATTCCTTCCTTCCTTTTCAAAGGCATTATTAATAAGAACAAGATCCTGGAAGAGACCCTGGGAACACTGGCCAGACTGAAAGGTAATGACTGGAGTTGAAAAAACTATCATCCACACGTAAAGCAGAGGAATAGGTTTTGAGCTGTAATATGGTAATACGAAGAGACAAGCTTGTTCAGGTCTACAGAAGATAGAAAGTCTCTCTGTATATTTGTCAGAGTACTTTTTATATTAGTACTCATTAGTTATTTTCCTAAAGAAAGGTTGATTCTTATTGATTGAGAACCATCAACACATGTTGATTTGCAACTGAATATAGCCTTCACACTAAATTTGGTGGTACTTTTTGTTAACTAGGAGGCTATAACGATAATCATTTTTTTAAGCAATCTATTAGCTTAGTATATTGATTCAGATTCTTAATTTGTATTATTGTAGGGAAAGGTGAATGACATTTCTTATTTATTTATTTTTTTATTTAGCAATTGTGTCAAGCTTTCATCAACTGGAATTCAGTTAAAAATGGGGGGGAAAACAGAAATTTAAAATTGTTTTTATTACTTAAGTAAAGCTATTTTACATTAGATACATAAGGGGGAAAAGATTAGTTTATCAAAACAATTTTTGGATTTAAAACTAATTGACTTATTAAACAAAGGAAGTATTATCTGTGGTTAGTGAATTGAACTGATTGTTTGTCACTATGTCCTTCAGATTATAGAACTACAAAATCTCATCCTCTTCAACCTCATTTTCTTCAATAGATTAGAAGAGAGAAAACAAGCTTTCCTTCTTTTTCAACTCCCAATCATTTTTTCAGCTTTGAACTAACTATCATAGAACGGAAATTGTTAAACTGAAATGAAGACAATATTCTCCCTGCACCTGCAAGAGACTACTGCTGTCAAAAACTGGCTTAGCATTTCAACAAACTCTGCTGCTAAGTGCTTAGTTAGTGACTTCCACCAGTTTAGAATTTGACATTTTTAAAAAAAAGTTGGCAACAAACTTGCTGAATTGAATATTATATTTTATTTAAGATTATCTTAACCTTAGTAAATTTAGGGGTTAACGCAGGCTGCCTTAATTTCAAATATGTTTATTTTTAAAAGAAAATGTATTTTATTTAAATAAAAAATCTAATTTAAAAAAATAAGATTTTTATTCATCCCGCCTATGAGTGCTGACATTTCCAAGAACTGCTTGAAATTAGGAATGAGACAGGCTTGTACCTCTGACTCTTGCAGAGTTCCAAACAATACAATGTAACCCCATTTTGACCAGTACCTATTTTGAGTAGCTATATGCTCCCAAACTGAAAGGGTGTGGCACCAATCTGGAAGTCTATTCAACTAGGGTTGGGTAGAAATCATGATGATAGCTCCAAGGCAGCTGAGGTCATTATGGAGTTCATCTGAATGGCTGCCTCTCCTGCATTTGTTCTAGCTAACAAGTGGTAGTCTCATGTTTGTACTTCCTGGACTTCTTCAACTGGCCACATGTCCTGTTTTCTTTTAAATCATGTATGACTGGGGCCAGAATTAAAAAATCAACTTATTAGATGACTCCATTATCTTGTCTCTCAGTTTTCTCAACAGTTTCCCTTTGGAGTACTAAGAGAACTGGGAGATTTGTCTGGGCATCAACTTTCCCCAAACCCATGAAAACATGCATGGATCAGAGATATATTCCTCTAATTGCAGTAAGAACTGCAGAATATCCCTAGAAGCAACCAAAAAGAAACCTGCTATCAAATAAATAAATGCATCCACATAATAACATCCACCCATGTTAGCACTGTGGGGCTGTGAAGGCATTTATGGTTTCAGATGACACTTCATAATTCTTCTTGAGAAAGTAGTCCACTTTTTCAGATAAACAGTCCTACCAACCACCAGGGAACATACCCACATTTATCTTCAGAAGTGACACAGTTCTGGATTTGAATCACACAGGCTTAGGAAACTTATTGCTTTACACAATAGGTGCGGGGAGTCTGGAAAGTAGCGAGTGGTAGGCCAGGGAGGCTCCTTACCGCCTGCTAGGTCTTCTACATCTGGGCTGCTCTCCCTTTCATCCCTTCATGACCAGCATCCTAGGGAAGAGGAGAGGAAGGTGGACAGGCATGGCATCCTGCAGTAGCAGATGAAGCTGTTAGCCTTGTTGAAAGAGCACAACAACCTTCAGCAGTATATAGCGTTGATAGCCTGGACAAAGGAACATGGCAACCTATAGCGGCACTTGGGGACAATACCCTGGTATATTCTTAGAATTTTTATGTGTGACCGAAAATTTCCATTCCTCCCCTGAAGCATGACAGGAGATGGATAGCTACTGTTTATCTGGGGCATCAATTTGATCCTCTTGAATCAGACAACTACTAGACCTTCTCCCCAAAGGAAGAAAAATCCCTTTTCCTCCCACCCCTTTTGGATGTCTGGATTTATACGCCTGCTCTGCGCACTGACATTTACAGCCAATTCTCCACAAACCACTATAAGTACTTTATGGATCACAGTTTGAGAACGTCTGCTCTATACCAATATAAGTTCCCTTGAGTAATATTTGAGTGCTTATTCCCTGCTCAGCAAAATTCTTCACCAATTCCACCACCTCTCCATGCTTCAGCTTCCCATCTACAAACCAGGGACAATACACTATAGCCTCACAGAGTTGTCATGAGGCCAAATCAATCAATATCTGCACAGCATCCAGACAGGCCCAGAGAGCAGGTACTATATACATTCAAAATAGGATTCCACTATTATATTTACTGGGCTGCAATATACTATGGAGTTATGATGGCTTTAGCAGCAGGATGAATATAAGATAAAAGCTGCTGACTCCCCAAAACACAAATCAAGAAGCCTGAGTTCTACAAATATAGAATTTGAGAGCCGATAGCCCTCTAACAGACAGAGTCAGAACAATAATTATAAAAGTTGCAATTGAAATCTCAAAATCCTATTTTAGGAATCACTCCAGTCTTTCCAGTGATTTCAGTGGGAGTAGCATAAGGCCCTCAGGTTACAGAGGTCCTAAATAGAAAACCTGTTCAGATGTAAGTTTCCTCTTGAGGAAATTATTTCTGTGTTCCGTATGCAGTAATGACCTTGCAGGATCAGATCCTCCCTGACATGCTGGAAAAGGAACATGGGGAGAAGCAATTAAGGACAGGTAAGGAGTACTGAAAGAATTTAGGCAGGCAGCTAGGACCCATGACTGTCAGCTAGGAGGAAGGAACAAGCGGTTTCACAAGAGGAGGTGCTGTCTGTGTAGGTATCCACAATGTATGACTGGATAATCTGGTCTTTCCATGGGCAAGGCAGAGGACAAGTCAGCAAGCAATGAAAAGGAACCAGGGACAGAGGGAAACAATAAAAACACTTACCGTTTGGCAATCTGGGGTGTAAATCCACAGCGCTTTGGCATGGCCCATACTAACTATCCATGTGGACCACACTGCTGTGCATTGAAAGTTACCTAATATGCAGTGACATACTAATGTACAGTAGGGAACTTCCAATGCACAGCAGCGGGCCCATACAGACAATGAGTGGCATGCTGGAGATGTACTCCCCGGCTAGCCACTCAGTGAGTGTTTGAATAGACAGGCCCAGAGAGAAAGGGCAATGTGAGGTCTATATGGTGCAGTCTTCTTTTAGATGAAGGTACACACCCACAAACGGTCAATTCAGTCCATAGTTAAGGAATTCTTTTGGATTCATTCACTGACACTAAGCTCTCACATAGCAACATCCACGAATAACACGTTTTACCATCTCCAGTTGGCTTGGAGAGTCCTTCCTCAACCTGATGGATAATGACCTCGTCTTCATCATCTCTCAGCTGAACTACAGCCATGCAATATCCATGGGATGAATTCTATACCATTTAGGAAACTAAATAAATGAGTAAAACAAACCACTATATAATGTTTCCTCAGCAACACAGGCTACCATCAGCACATCCAACCTGTTCTCTGCACTGTACATTGGCTTCACATATATCAAATCAAGTTCAAGGCCTCAGCCTTTATCTTCACTGTGCTCAGTGGTCTGGATCCAGGACATTTAAAGATCCCCTTAAGTTCCAGGATGAAGACGGTGGTTGACAATTTCGCCTCTCTGGCACAACTGAACTTTCTACAACATGGATAAGGAGGAGACAGAGCTTTCTTGGGGGCTGTTCTGCGAACTGTGGAATGAACTGCTAAAGGAACTAAGGACTATCACAAACCTTACCACCATTTGCTCCAAACAGAAGGCTCATTTCTTTGACTTACCTTCTCTAACATAAATACACAGCAACCAAAAAACCCATGCTAGAACAAAACACTACACTGCACATTCAACCCACTCCTGGGGAGAGGATGAGAAGGAAAAAACCACACAAACGTGCATATGAGATATTAGTCACATTACTTAATTCACTAAAGGAAAGCACTCAGAGACTCAGAGGCTAAGCCTCCCCAAACCTCCGCTAATGGTCCTGGGGCTCAGAGCTCCTCTGGGTGGCCGGGGCTTGGGCTGACCAGGGTGGCTTGGACAGGCCAGCTGGGGCAGCTTGGATGGGCAGACGGGTGCACGGAGAGGCTCGGGTGGGTTGGCCAGGGCTTCTCCAGCCATGGTGTGGGCTTGGGGCTCCTCTGGCCCTGGTGGGCAAGAGTGGGGTGTGGGGACTTGGGCAAAAGGGGAAGAGCGGGGGTGGGGTGCGCCGCCCGTGAGCTTGGTACAAGAACTGATATAGAACAGCACAACAATACGTGATGTCACAGTAATGGGAAAAGTGATGTCGAAAAGAGGGAAGAATTGCACTGACAGGCAGTTCATAGCCCAGACTACCCTTTGTCATGCATGGGGCATTACAATAGAGAAAGGGAGAAAAGAAACAAAGAAAAGGAATATTTGCCACTGAGGAGTGGGGAGAAAGAAAATTAACCCCATCTAGTTGCTGTTAAAAACAATGTTCCTATTGAACCAACAGTGTCACTGAGCCCAGGCCAAAAGTGAAAACTTTAGCACCATACTGCTCAACCTGCCTGATCTCATTCCATAAACAACTTCCAAGACCATACAATTCATGTGCAAAAAAATGTACAAATGTAAGTTTTACAAATGTACACATAACATACCTGATATAACCAAAAAAGCAAATAAATGGGGCTGGGCATGGGAAGTAATTGTTTTTTGGCTGTTCTTATCTGATGGAGATGGAACCCTGTCTGGTACTGGGATCTTAAGTGATTCTAAATCTGTTTTTAGTGAACTGGAAACGTTAGATAATGGGTTGTTTTTACACTGTAAATCTACTTTCAGTGAGCTGGAAATGTGTTAGATAATGGGTTGTTTTTACACTGTAAATCTACTTTCAGTGAGCTGGAAATGTATTAGATAATGAGTTGTTTATGAGTTGCAAATCTGTTCAGTGAGCTGAATATGTGTCAGATAATGGGTTGTTTATGAATTCTAAATTATTATTCAGTGAGTTGGAACTGGGTTAGGTAATGGCTTGTGTAGGGGTTGTAAATCTGTTTTCAGTGAACTGGAAATGTTGGATAATGGGTTGTTTCTGAGTAGTAAATCTGTTTTCAGTGAGCTGAAAAAAATGTTAGATAATGGGTTGCTTGTGAGTTGTAAATCTGTTTTTAGTGAACTGGAAACCTGTTCATTAAAGGGCTCTTTATATGTCGTAACTGTTTTCAGTGAGCAAAAAATATTTGAAAATGCATTGGTTTTGAGTGGCAGATCTGATGTCAGTGAAGTAGAAACAACAGCTCATGGATTCTTTATGAGTAGTACGTATGAATTCAGTGAACTAGAAATGTGAGTTAATAGTATCTTGCTTATCATCCATTCTATTCTCACCTTTCTGGTTAAATATTGAGTTATGGTTTGTATGAACTGTAGATATGTGCTTAATAAGCTGAAAAGGGTTGTAGACCTGTTTTGAGTGAACTAGAACCACACTAGATGACGTTTTTAGTGCAGTTTCAGAGCTCTTGCAGCCCAAACAAAACATGTTACAAAATATTTGCTGATTAATTGGTTTTCAATTTTCAGGAGGACCAAAGGGTTTAATTATTGTCACAGGTACATCAAATTTTATCTCATTATGCTATTTTTTGCTTCCCTATCACCAGTAGTGAAATCTGTATGCTTGCTTTCACCTAACCACCTCTTCCCCATAGCACATAATCAGCAGGTCAGAAATTAGAAGAATTCATTACCTTATATGCAATTTTAATACATTATAGTGAAAAAAATTCATATCACTCCTGACTTTGGAGCCAGCTTTGCTCCTTCCATTTCCCTCACCCCTTCAATTTTCTTTATAGATGCTCTCTTATAGATGCCAAATTGCTGCATTTTACCACCCACTTCAGAAGATACCACCACTGGTTTAAATTGAGTAATACCACATTTACACTGGTGTGAGAGGAGAATTAAGTGCAAGGATTCTGAATGAAGAGAAGAATATTTCAAACTGGAGCATAAAATCCCAACAAAATATTAAAGACATTGGACAAAGACAAAATATTTCAGAACAGCTGAAAAATACACAGTAACATACATAGTCTTACAAAATTATTTGTCATTCAGTATGAAACTACAACTCAAGCATTTATAGAAAACAGAAGTTGTGGGCATGAGAACAATATGGTTTTCAAATATGTCCAGTATTAACACAGTTTAGTTTTCTGCATTGAGAAAGAAATTAATCTGATACAATGGTTCAGAAGAAGAATATTGTTAGTGATAGATGAATTCAGGAGTATTAAGATTCCAGGTAGAATCTCTTATTACTAATTCATTAAATGCTATGAACTGTGCTTTGTAGAGTGTCTTTAGGTACATTAATACACAGTATTATAGTGTAACTGGGGACACCTTATAAAGCACTGATTTAACTATAATTACGATTGGAAGGATGAAATTTTTATCAATAAATGTTGATTTCATGTACACACATAAAATGACAAACAAATATTTCCATAGATGATGATCAAAATTGACAGATAGGCAAAGTAAGAAAAATGGTATTTGAAAACCTATTAGCATTTGATTTAAGGATATTGACTTGTATATTTTGACATGTGATGTTGACAGTTTGTTTTTAATTATTATAAAGCTTTAATCTGTTGAATTTCAATGTATACTGTCATTTAATAATCATTGTCTGCCCCCTCATAACTTCCCATAACTGGGAAAATTTGAAATCAATAACACTTGGGGGGAGAGTTAAACTTCATAATTTTGTTCAACTGTGAAAATTTAAATAGATAAAAATATACAACACTATTATCTGTTGAAATTATAAAATAAGAAAATATTGAATTCTGCCAAACCTACCTATAATATTGTCCCAGAGAGAGAGAGAGAGAGAGAGAGAGAGAGAGAGAATTGAAAGGTCTGCAATTCTATCTCATACAATGCTTATCATATTTTGGTGCTAGTGGAAACAAAATAATGATGGAAGCTCCAGCCATGGGTTCATAGTGAAGATTAAGTTGAAATTTTAATTTAAAGAGAGGAATGAAGGTAGTTTGGGTGCTGTGACAGAGTTGAGACAGTGCAGGAATGCCCCCTTATGGCTGAGCATAGCATAGTAGTCTGTCCTCTCTAACATCTCCACCAATGGCTGCTCTGGCCTCATGATTGTCTGCCTCTTCTCATTATTCAGGTCTCCAGCCAGGCCACATTTAGTTCCACCCTTTCCAGTGTAAAAGAAAGACCAACAAAAACAAATGTTGGATCCCTCCTTCCAGTCTGATGCCCTGGATTCTGGGCCCAGTGGACCCCCTTTCCTCAGGGCTTCCAGTAGCCCATATCTTCTTCTCAGGGCTTCATGCCACCTTGACATTGGCTGTTAGCAAAACCCGGCCCACCATCTACAGCAGATTTCAGTGCAGGGACCCTAGAAGAAGCAGTCACTCTGCCAGACTCCTTACTGCCACCTCCCTGGGCTTCTTCTTATAAAGCCATTTTGTGGGCTCTCTCCTCACCTACAAAAACCTTCTGGTTCTCTAGAGGTCTCTTGTATTCTAGATGGGTGTTCCAAATACATTTTTGTTACTCTAAGGCTCTGAGTTTTCCACATAAATATCTGCCTTATGTTTTGCATAGTCCATCCTCATGTTTGTTTATTAGAAATAGGTTACTATTTAATCCACAATGACCTTTTAAAATTCTGAATAGATTCACTTTATTCTTTCTCTCAGGGCCTTGGATTAATATCACCATTTTCAAGTATTGGGTACATTTCATGGATTTTTTTCCCCCTTTGTTTCATGTGCCCACAGTTCTTGTCATTCCTTCCTCAGTTCATTTTGATTAAGCGTTTAATTCCAGTTTGTTTAAGGGGATATCCAGGCCAATTTTTGTGTGCTTAATGGCATTTTTTGTCTGCCAGTTTGATGCCAGCTACCCCTACATGTGTAGGGATCCATATTATTACTATTGGCAATATCCAATTGCACCAATTCATTTTCTAGCAGTAATATTTGATTGGGTATATCATTTCTTCTGTCAGACTTGCCATTGTAAAGTGCCTGCAGCCCTGATAAAGAATCACACGGGATGGCCATGGTGGCTGCACATTTAAGGCCCAAGCTAGTGCCAGCAATATGGCTGTTAGCTCAGCCATTAAGATGGAGGTAATGATCAGTGGAAAGGGACATTGGTTCTGAACCATCACTTGACTTAGTGCCCGGTAGCCTACACAGAGACACAGGGACTCATCTTTTCTCTTTACAATGAGGACCAGAGCCCCACCAGGAGACACTGAGTGACAGATTAGCTCCTTAGGTAGGTTGTCCTGGGTGTACTCAGAGAAGGAAAAATGTTCTGGTGACATCACACAGACCTGGGCGTGGCATTTCCTGCTTGCCTGTCTTGCTTGTCTACCTGGTCATGAAAGATTTGATTTTTTGCCAACAGTTGTGCCACTCGGTCCCACAAAACCATGTTCTCTGCTTGTATTTGATTGACCACTCCTACACAGCCAAAGCCCCTCAGGGATTCCTGGGCACCTAAATACCATTTTTCTCCATTCCATTGATGGGGCAGTGGATGTGGAGAGGTAAAGTGATCTGTTCATAATGTCAGGGCTGGGTCATGGGTGGCTTGTCTAGTGGCTAGAACCACAGCCAGATGTCAGGAGTCAGAGTTGTGGATCAATGCAGGCTCAGGAACCAGAAGTCAGAAGCAGAAGACAAGGCCAAATCAGAAACTGGGTATCGCAGCCAAGATGTAAAGTCAAGGTCAAGAACTGTGGAGGTGGCTGCTGCCTGGGAAATCTGCAGACTCAGGCTCTAGATCAGCTGCTCCTTACATGTGAACGATATTGCTGTCTTCTGATGGGATTAATGAAAGATAGTTGGATACTTTATGTGTGTGCTTATTTTGCTCTAACCCTCTTCTTTGCTCTTCATCTTTAACAATGTGACTTCAAGAAATATCTATGGTACACCAAATACAGTAATATGGGCTGCAACATAATGCTCTACCTGAGAAATCAGGTAAGAATAGTAGTACTTATTGAAGAGGAATGTCATTTAAGTAACCCTTGGACCACATGGAGACTAGATACTAAGTGGAATTGCAGCCTCAGAAAAAGCTGAGGTCCTTTTAAATAAATAAATACACACACACACACACACACACACACACACACACACAACTAATGTGTGGCTCTGGGCTGTGATATTTGTCTGAATGGGGGCCCTGGACTAGCAGGCTGTAGGCACCAAGAAGCCAAATGAATTTGTAGCCTCAAGTGTCCCTCCCTTCTTGTTCTGGGAGGGAAAGTGTGGCAAAATGTGCACTGGGTTACCAAATGTATTGTGCACAGACATAGATACAGGCATTGGTCTTTGGTATGATCACTGGGCAGGAGGCACACATCTTGGAGCACTTACAGAGCTCTGGGCCTGATATGGCACTAGTGAGAAGCTGAATGAGCCTTATGCAAAAGCAGGCTACATACACTAAAGTTATCCTCTACTCCTTCACACTGACTAACTACATGAAAATAAACATACACTAGACTAAGAGAAGAACTTAAATTGTAAGCTGTTTGGGACAGGGACTGTCTTTTTGTTCTGTATTTGTACAGTGCCTAGCACAATGGGGTCTTGGTCCATGACTAGGAATCCTTGTGTAGTAATACAAATAAATAAATACATAAATAGATCATTTAACCTGACGCAAAGGCGAATCCCATTTGCTCTCTGTGACAACAGCAAAGCAAATGAGGTGTTTGGGGGGTGTACACCCTTATACAGAATAGGGTAATGATGTCACCCTTACAGACGATGCATATCCCGCCCACTCTCCCAACAAACAGCTTTTCAAGGCAATTACACAGCTCAGCCCAAGGAGCACCACATCCACAAATGGAAATGCACAGAAACCTAGAAGACTAGTCTTTACAATATGTCCTATTTTAATTTGTTATATTGCATCATCCTGTTTTCACAAACTATGAAATCTGCATGTTCACTCACAATTTCTTTGAAAAGTTGAGTCCTTTCTTTTGCCTCATCTTTGGCTAATATTAAAAGTTCATAGGCACATTATTAAGTGCAACTTTGAAACATAATAGATTTGTTGACAAGTGTATACAGGTTCTTATTCAGTGCACTAGGAATATTAAATGGCAGAGATAAACTCTATTGCAATGTAAATTGTGAATGACAATCAACAATGTCATAACTCTCCAACTGCACTATAAATACTAACTGCTCTTTAGGATTGTACACCCTGTACATCACATAAATAACACAGAGTAGGTGACTTTGAAGCTGTAAGATAATTGAGTCTGCAATATGTAGATAGATGATCTTATTACTTATCATAGTTGTGTTATATATCTTACAGTATAGTATGCTTTCATTAGTTGTACCCAACCAAGTGTAATCAAGTAAAACCAAGTGTCATCAAATCCTTATTTAATAAGGGCTACCAATACAAATAAAAAAAATGTTTACTTACTTTCAATTATCACTTTTCTGCCGGCCCAGTTGTCTTTAATAAGTTGTATATTTCCAAAATGTGCATCACTAAAGAAGATACGGTTAGTACCCGTTCCTTTCAAGCTGTAGTCAAAAGCCAATGCTATCACATTTTTGAAGTAGTCTGGATTTTCATATGGCCTTACTGGTGAATTTAAATTGGTCTCATCTGAAAGATGTATACTTTTTAATATTGTCCTTCCTGAATACAGCAAGTAACCATCATGTCTCAGACAAGTAACTCCATCCTCTCCAAGATAGCCATGTGCACAAGCACATGTTCTTTGTGCATTTCCTCGATACAGACAAAGTTGCTGACATCCACCGTTGTTCTTGGCACAAACATTAGTACCTGTAAGGAAAAATTAGTCTGGCTTTTGTAACTGTCGCAGTTGGTTGACTTAAATCAGAATAAGCTTTTATTGTGCATCCGAAGGATTCTTTGATGTAACCATTTGTGTTATATTTGTTAATGCAACAGAGCACTATGAAAGTAAAAATGAACCATTATTGTTTAGGTCTCAAAATTCTGACCACCACCTTAAACCAATTTTTAAAAGTGAATTTATGAGCATGGATAATTAATGTTGTTTTCAAATAATAACAGTACATATTTTACAAATATAGAATACATAATTATTCAATCTTAAGGAGTTGAAAATCTGTGAATTTTATTAACTTTTTCAAGAGAAAGATACATTACCAATATTTTATTGTGCAATTTCTCAATGTTTAGATGTACAGCTATTTGCTAACATTTTATTTTCAATTCCTTTGATTGATGACTTAAAAATATTCCCCCCTACCAAATGTACACAATTAAGGAATTATTGTCAAACTAATAACTTCTGTGTGATTTTACAGCTTCAAAGATTACAAAACTTTCAGAAATTGCGGAGAAAGTATTTTTGTCTGTCTTTGCAGTACTTTGTACGTAGTCTGTTTCACTAGTTTCCATAGTTTACTTGACAACAGTGGAGAAAAAACACATTTTTAAAAAGTTGTTTTGTGGTTGTAAAACCACAAAATTTGTCAGGTAACTCAGGGCACATTTATTTTAAACATATTTATTTATTTATTTATTCATTCATTCATTTATTTTATTGCTATATTTTAAGCTGGGTATCCGGCGCAATGAAAACAATAGTTCGTTTATGAGTATAAACACTGTCACCATTTCTTTTTGTTAAGATAAAGTTAGAAAAAACTTGAAAGTTATTACACATATCCTTGCCCCTAAGGAGATAACTATAGTAAAATAAAATGAAAACATTGTGAAGAGTTATTTGTACACCATTTTTCTCAGATTTTTTTGATGGTTCTTTAAAGTTTTATTAGGCTAGATAAGTCATGGCAGATGTTTTTCTTAAACTTCTATATATTCCTCTCTCTATATATACATTGTAATGGTATTTAAAATCAATGAAATATAGAAGAAATAAAATGTCCTATATATTTTCCTATATATATAGGAAACTTTATTTCTTCTATATTTCATTGATTTTAAATACCATTCAGTAAGGCCATGATCCTGAAACCATGCAGAATTTCACTGATGCAGGGACAGAAGTTTGCTTGCAGATCATAGTGCAGGACTGGTACTTTGGAAAGTGTAAAACAGATGCTTGGGGGGGAGAAAATGAGAATTAATCACTTGTCACTTAACATGTTTTTTTATTAGTGCTAGACAGGTCATGAAGCAAGCTAATTACATTTTAAAACTTCATTTAACTATTTTTAGATTAATAATAAATAATAATAAAATTCCAAAAACTTTTTCCCCTTTTTTTCCTTTGCCTTCATGCCTCACTGACAGCCCCTCCAAAAGACATTTAACATATGTAGCCTAATAAAAATTTGAAAAGCATTAAAAATTGAACTATAATAAAACATGTTTTTCAAACTAACATCAAAAGATTTTTTATCATTTTATTTCTTTTTCAATAACTGTCTCACTTATTTCTAGTACAATCAAGTCTTTAAATATCTAGTTAAAAATTATTTAAAAAAAAAAGACTATTTTTCAACCTATTTTTCTATTTTCCACGCTCTATAATACACAAAGCCTTTCCAAGGAAGCAGACATTAACTCTTTCTAAGCCCACTTTAAAAACAGTTAAAGATGAGTGAAGGAAATTTTTTTTTAGTCCACAAAATATTATCTTTAATCTTCTGAAATCACAGGCACAGAGCCCTAACAATGGCAATACCCAGCACATTGTCCAAAAGAGAGCTTTCTAGTCAACATCACTAAAACATCTTTTTAAAAATAATGAAAATATACTATGTTAGAAAACATTTTTCCTTAAAAATAGGCAGTTTTATTTATTGTAAGCATTATGTCTACCATATGTATGTAAAAACAAACCCACAAAAAACAAAAACAAAGTACCACATCCTCTAAAAGGCATAACAGATTCCATGACGTGTAATATTTTAATTACAGCACTTTGTGGGTGCCAGGAACACCAGAGACATGGTCTTGTCAGAGTACATGTCAAACCTTATTAATTTAAACTTTATATGTACTTGGGTGTGCATGCACAATTTAGACTGGATTCACTAGTTTTTTTTTGGTGGCAACTGTGTGTTTGGAGGAAACAAATCTAATCTCTGCTAGAGTTCAGCTTGATCCAAAGTTCACTGAAATCAATGTCAGCTTATCCACCACCTTAAGTTGTTACGGTTGATCAGGAAGCTTTGAGATTTGTCTGTCTAATAAAATCAGTTAGCAGGTATTGATCCATTACTGATTGATCCTTAATGCCTCCTGGTAATGGGAAGGCAGGCTGCCAGGTTTCCCCAAACAAGCGGATGGTGATCTCACAATTTTGGTACTAACTCCAACCTTCTCTTTTTTGGGGAAAGTGATTGAGAAGTTGCGGCAAAGCAACTATGGTCTAGAGTAAAACATGACATTTGGAGTTCTCAGTTTCCTTTGATCCCTTTCAGTACTACCTTAGGCCTGCGCAGGGTACTGGATAATTTTTAATCACTGACTTGTGATGGACAAGTGCCAGGTATCCATGTTGATTATTTTACATCAGTTTAAGGCCCATGTCCTACTCAGACACATGGTTTTGGGTTTTTGTTTTGTTTTACTATTGAAAGGGTGATGGGGGGATTTTGTTTCATCTATTTTCTTTAGTAACAGTTTTATTTAGAAAATCATAATTTAAAAAAAGGAAAATTGGGGAGAATTTTAAAAAAAGTTTCATAAAACAAGGATGATTTTGCTTTTCATATTATCCAAAATTAATACACAAGAAGAGTAATATAGGGTATTAAAGTCATTATTAATATAATTAGCAAGAGAAAACCTCTCTCTCGTTGTCTGTTGAAGACTTTCACTTCCTTGAGGTTTATTCCCAGGCCAGTCCTCATGGTCACAGCATCTGTGGCATCATTCTTATGACCTCTTCTGATCGAGCCATTAGCATGTGCTCTGCCAAAAAAAGTTGAAGATGGCTGATCAAGAACCTTCATATAATTAAATTCAAACAAGTAATTAAAATGGGACGGACAGCTGGCCTATCAGAAGCAGAAGAAATCAACTCTTTTCTGTGACATTGATATGCTTTGAATATCGAAAGCACCTTTTCTGTGGAAATTGCATAGCTTTGTGAGATTCTTTCTGTGACCTTGCTACAGAATGGCTAATCCTACAAGGGTGAAGTATCTGGCACTGAAATAACATTTTGAGACTCAAATACTTATGGAAAAATAAATTACCTGTCAGACCAGTAGATGTAAGCTCCAAAGACTGCGACTGAAAACATATCCACATTGCTCCCTGACAGCACAATCTCCCGGTTCCCTCCACTCTCAAGGTCGATTCTTTCTATCTTGTCTGTACGAGCATCACACCAGTATAATTTATTTTCCTAAAGATCAATTTCAAAGTAAACTTCAACAACCTCTTTTTGTCTGAGAATTGTATTATGAAAATAATAGAATGCTGAAGTGGAAGACCAACTTGTAATGGAATATATTTAATGCACATATAATACGTAGTGGAAGATACAGGAACACACCTCATAGTCAATGGATATTCCATTAGGCCAGGCAATCCCCAAGCTCACAAGCACAACCTTCTCAGACCCATCTAACTGTGCCTTGCCTATGCAGGGAGTCTGTCCCCATTCCGTCCAGAACAAATACCTAAAATATTGCAGAAATTAACAATAAACAGATGAACATGTGCAGACCTGCATATATTTGGCAACAAAATATAAGTGCAGTTGATATAAAATCAATGTTTACAAATATAAAACTCCAAAGATCTGATATTGAACTGGCATAAATAACACACTGCTGCCCTTTTAAAGATGAGTATGAAACATGCTTTACAGAGCCTAATCATCTTATTCAACTTGCTTGATCAACTCCTTGATATCTGAGCTTTTGTTTTAATACCTCTGCTATTTAGCAAATGCCTAGGTAGGCAAAAATGTACAATGTAGCAATCAATATGAAAGCTCAAGCAGTTTCATGGGTGGCTACTAGGTTTCTGACCAATCAAAACATTTGGGACACTGGTTTATAGTGACTGCTAGGCCCTATTAACAACTCTAAAAGCTAAACTCAGAAAGGCAAACCTTTTCTCACCTCTATGAGAAGAATGAATCTGGGTCAACTTTGATATCCCCCATGTGCTAAGGTAATTAAGGGCCTGATCAAAAGGACCCTGAAGTCAAGAGGAGTCTTTACACTGATCTCAATATGCTTTGGATCAGACCCTAATACCACTACTTTAGTTTGTATGACGTATGTAAGTGATATTTGCCTATTATATATTGCATTTCTGTAGCTTATTTGTAAAACTGCATTGCTCTTCCCTTTATGTTTTGATTTGAGATACAAAGATGTGTGTGTGTGTGTGGGTTTTAGACAAGGTAGGTGATATATCTTTTATTGGACCAATTTCTGCTTTTTTAAACTTATTGTAAAAATATTTTGATGTAGTTCCATATGTTGACAAAACATAAGCATATCAGAGACACATTAGAATATATCTTAACAGATCCAGTATTCTATTAACAAATTTAGCAGAAAATTGCATTAATGTAGAGTTAAGGTCATTTTTGTCAATTCCCGAACAGCCCAAAAACCAAAATAAAAAAGTCTGAAGCTAAGGTTCTTTCACAAACAGAATATACTTTCTGTTTCATATATATTAGTAAATGCACTTACATATGAGTACAAAAAAAGGAATAAAAAGCCACACAATAACATAGCTCTGGCCATAATAAACACAAATTCAGCTTTTTAGAACATTATGTTTGCATATACTTACAACATATTTAAGTAATTTTGAAGAGTTTTATATTTTTAACAATTATATTCTTACAACATCTCATTATGTTCTGTAAACACACACACACACGCACACACAATATTGAAATGTAATGGATACATCTGAGTAGCAAGACCAGTTTCTTAATTGATGTACATAGCATAGCTCTATTGACTATGGAGCTATGTCAATTGACATTTAATGAGGTGCCTCATTAAATCACAGCCCTATAATTATTATCCAACAGTATAGTGAAACTGCAAGAAAAAAAAATAGAATTCCCTTAAAATACAAATATAGAATATTTATTTAGTTATTACGGGGAGCACCTTTAATAAATTAGACACTTTCCAGTCTAAAAATATGGAATATTTCCTGAAAATAGGAGACTCATATTCAAAAGACAGGCAGATGGTTGGTGGAAGGGGATCAACATATAAGCAGAGTGACCAAGATACTAATTCACCGTTTCCTGGCAAAATGAGATTACATTCAATAATTAACTACTCATAACTACACCACTGGGCATTCTGGGAAGGAGGGATGCCTACAGCAAAGCTCTGCCTACAGTCTGTTCTGAGCAGAATGAGGGAATGTAGCAAGTCTGCTTCCTTCTGTGACATGAATGCTGTGGTACAGCACACCAGCTCAAAGGAAGAGAGGGAACATATGACACCCCTTCTACTCCACTACACCTTTGTGGGGAATGGGCCACAAGCTGGTCCTAACTAAAGAATTACTAACACAGTTAACACATGGGCACAGCTTAAATGAAGTTGAGGAAAGATTTTTAGCGAGGATTTCAAACTTTTCCTGGCTTCCTCTAGCAAGAAATGAGCAGGATCTTTCTTTTAATAAGAGATTTCTTACGTCTAGTCCACTACTACTTTCTACAGAGACAGCATCCTCAAAACAAATAGCTATCAATAACTCAGAACATGCCAAAATGGAGTTTAATAATAGATTGATTCCTCTTTTCTATATATAAAATAGACAATGTTGTTGAAAATGTAGCTCCACACTAATTGCAACATTATATACTTATTAAATGCACTCCTGAACTCATGAAGAGTGCACGGACACTCTTTAACCAAATGAAAGTTTGTAAAGGCAATCTACTCCCCAGTTGACCCAGGTTCGTCTTGGTCAGATTGTGCCTCCAAGTGAGAAAGACCTGAGTGTTCTATCTGGCTATCACTTTGGCAACACTTGTATAGCTTGGTATGCTAATGAGGCATGAATTTATTTAATATAAATTAGTTAAATGCAGCTACATGAGTGTGAGAATATGGATGCTGGATTGACTTTGGAGGAGCATTAAAATAGGGTTGCAGGTAATGATGCCAGAAGCAACAACTCTAACGAAGGAGGAGTGTAGGTGCTGTAAGGGGCTAGACAAAGAGGAGGTCCATTTTAACTAGCACTCTGGTTAAAAGCATCGTATACTAGTTTCTTTGTAGTAATATATCTTTCCTGTCCCTTGTAAAAGGCATTCATCTTTCAACTTCATGTCATATATGAAAGTAATGAAAAATATGAAAAATAATATTTTATTACTCAAATATTAAATATAATACATATCTTATTCTATAGAATGTAACAACTACATCAGGTAACTTCTAAAATTCTAAAATATTAAGTGACATAAGAAACAGAATCTGTCACAAACTCCAAAAATGAGTCATTAAAAGCTCACCTTAACTACATTTTCAATGCACCCTTAACTATTGAATTGCAACCAGCATCTCCAAGATTAACTATACTTGTATTCACATGTTTAATCAGCATTATTTTCTTGACATAGAAGTTAGATTGAATGCTGACTTCAGAAAAACAGTTCTTCAATCTTTAGTTCAACTAACCACTTGTTAGTCTTCCTCTTGGAGCTGTAACTGTTTGTCTGAGACAACTCCAGTTACAACGAAAACCATATCTAGTAAGGTAAATATTCATTTGGGACTCTTAACCAGAAGTTTGTATGGGAAGAGCACTAGCAGAATAACAGAGCACAGATGTTGCTAACTGATATGGAAAAATGTATAGGACCTTCCCGGAAGGGTGTCAATGTACTTATCTTGTGGATCTCTGAAGATGGCACTTCCCTATAGAGAGGAAAGATGTGCCAGAGCAACTACTTTTGAAACAACTTTGGGACTTGTCCCAATAAAACCTACCTTGTTGGTTTTCCTGGGATTAATTAACTTTAAAACAACAGGGTGAAAAGAGATGATGTTAGGCTTAATCTACTTGAAGTTAATATGAAATATCTGAGATTAATTTGAATGGGACAGAGGGATGTTTTTCAGTGTGAATTAGCTAAGTTAATAAAGTCAAAATACTAAACTAATCAGGAACCTTCTTGGCTTCATCCAAGAAAATCAAAATTAGTCAAATCCATATCATCTTGCAGGACTAGGCATAAGTGAGGTGTGGCAGACAAATTGTTGTATAGGTGTAAGGTGCCTTTCTGAATTTACTCAGTAACATAAACCATACTATCTAGAAACATTATCAGAAGGGGCTGAACAATGCATGGTTTATATTTTGCTGTGACTGGCAGAAGTAATAAACAGAGCTGGTTGGGAATTTTATGACAATTTGTTTTTTGACAGAAAACACCCAATTCATCAAATTTGAAAGGGGCTGTTTTGATTAAAATTTTCAGGAATGTTTCCCAGATCCATGATGGTATTTCTGCTCAAAACCAAAGAAAGAGAGAGAGCCCCCCAAGGATATCTGCCTATATTTACATAGGATGCAGAAAAACTGGGGAGATGCCTGACTGACAGCAGGGATTTGAACACAGTTCTCTTATATCACAGGTAAGTGCCCTAACAAATGAGTTATAGTCTGTGATCTCTCCTGTTGGAGCTGTTGCACTTTGTATAACTAATTAAACATTCATTGGGCCACAGAGAGAGAGAGTGGCTTGATAGCCCAATGGTTAAGAGACTCAACTCAGATGCAGGAGATACAAGTCCCTGTACTCACTCAGGGAAAACAGGGGCTCAAACCTGGTTCTCCCCTCCCTCCTACATCCCATGAGTGCCATAACCACTGAACTACTGGCTAGTCTGTGATTTTGCTCACACTCTGTTTTTTTGTGAAAAAAATATTGAAAGGTCTTTGGTTCTTCCCAATGCAGAATGAAAAATTTTTCAACATCTCTAAAATTTTCAAGGGATAAGAAAACAATTTCTCTCCCAGCTTTATTTATAAGGGTTTAACAATCGTTTTCACTTCTCTTTTGCAGTTGTCAACTGCGGTTTCATTGACGTAGAGCTAGGGTATAAGCAGCTATTAAAGGTTTATCTAGTAAGAAGGCAAGAGGGGGAGGAGTGAGGAAAGGAGGCCTACATCTCCCATAATAAAGAATTTATTACCACCGCCCACCTATCCAAAGATGCTTTTGCCACAGAGACTTCATTCTTTCCTGAAAAAACCACAGATGTGCAGGGGCTGGGTAGAGTTTACAATTTAAGAATCTATCTCGAGTGGCATTTTTGAGGCTTAGAATAAAAGACAGAGGTCCAGCCAAATTGGGATATACTGTCTTGCCACAAGAGGAACACTTACTAATTAATATACCTTTGTCTTCTCAGCTTCCTCAATCATTTTGAACACACTCTGAAACCTAGAAAGCTTAACAAGACTGCAAAAACTAAAGAATCTCTCCACTACTGAATTTGTTCATAAATTATTTCATACACAGTACACTGTTCCCTTTTTTTTCTACTGTCTTGTACTTCAAGAATTGCTGAACAAAATCCTCCAGACAGTAATTCACCTGTCATTTGTTGTACTAGCTACTTTTGCATTGCCCCAAATCACAGTATTTTAAGATTTGAAAAGTGACAGAGAAGACACAGTAATCTAGTAAAAAAAAAGGTTCCCTCTAGCATAGCAAACAAGGAAATTCTCATTTTTAGCACTGCCATTTCTCTTTTACCTCCTTGTATGGCTATTTAGAGTTTATTCCTTTTGTAAGTTAAAACAGGATACAGAGTCAGGAACCAGCCTGTGAAAAATGTTTGCATTGAAATGCAAAACACACACGCCTGGTTCCAGGTTTAAGTGAAAGAACAAGCTCCTGAGACTATTCAGGATAACATTCATTCCCACTCAAGGCCTCTGGATCCACCCTCCCGCATAAGCAGGTTTCAGATTTTAGATGTCTCTGCAGAATGAAGACTGGGGCTACAATCCCTCTCTCCTCCCCAAATACTTGGGAGTAGCTGACTGTTTCTTTTCCTACACTTCCAAACTCTTTTAGGGTGGGGGATTTATTTATAGAGCTCACCACTGCAACCTGCAGGAACTCCCCAGGTAAAATAAATCTGCACAATAAGATCCCTATTAGACTTCACAGAAACTTCTTGTGAGTTTTCCCTAGTCGGGCATAAGTAATTCTACTTGAGGAATATATAAATAATGGTGGTCACATCTTCATTAAAACGTTTGCCTTGAAGCTTGTTTCAACATGCAAGTCCCTTTGGGCAAGAGTACTTTATCTGACTCTACTGTGCTTTGTTCGGAGCTTTTTGAGGTGCTCTGTCCCAGAGCAGCTGTCCTGGCAATTCATAGATAGAGATGTGTCACTCACATAGCTGGGTTCTGATCCATTAGTTGTTCTGAAGACAAGAAACAAGGCCTTGAACTGTCAGCAGAAGTAGACAGGTGTCAAGGTTCCTTCCCCACTCTGAACTCTAGGGTACAGATGCGGGGACCTGCATGAAAGACCCCCTAAGCTTATTCTTACCAGCTTAGGTTAAAAGCTGCCATCACCAAAGTGTTATACAAAGAATAACAGGGGAAGTGCCCACTTGGAAACGTCTCCCCGCAAAAATATCCCCCCAAGCCCTACACCCCCTTTCCTGGGGAAGGCTTCATAAAAATCCTCACCAATTTGCATAGGTGAACACAGACCCAAACCCTTGGATCTTAAGAACAATGAAAAAGCAATCAGGTTCTTAAAAGAAGAATTTTAATTGAAGAAAAAGTAAAAGAATCGTCTCTGTAAAATCAGGATGGTAAATACCTTACAGGGTAATCAGATTCAAAACACAGAGAATCCCTCTAGGCAAAACCTTAAGTTACAAAAAGATACAGAAACAGGAATATACATTCCATTCAGCACAACTTATTTTACCAGCCATTTAAACAAAACAGAATCTAACGCATATCTAACTAGATTGCTTCCTAACTCTTTACAGGAGTTCTGACCTGCATTCCTGCTCTGCTCCTGGCAAAAGCATCACACAGACAGACAGACAGGACCCTTTGTTTCTCCCCCCCCCCAGCTTTGAAAGTATCTTGTCTCCTCATTGGTCGTTTTGGTCAGGTGCCAGCGAGGTTATCTTAGCTTCTTAACCCTTTACAGGTGAAAGGGTTTTTCCTCTGGCCAGGAGGGATTTAAAGGTGTTTACCCGTCCTTTTATATCTATGACAACAGGCCATCAGTGGAGTTATCTGAACACAGGAGTTGTATCATTTTGAGGAGGCAGACTTTGAGATTCTGCACTAACTGAAATCTCTGGCTGTTTCCACCTTTAACCCAAGATACAATGAATTATAATTATCCAAGCTGAATAATACATATATCACTGTTACTAGAATCTTATCCAGGAGAAAAAGGAAAAAGTTTCAGAAGTCGTTTTCTATCACTGATGCTAACTGAATGTTGAGGCTTATAGTGAGTTGGAAGAACCACTCTAGGCATCACACCACTTTGAAGAACTCCCCTGACTGAATGTAAAAGCTGATTTCCTATATTTATTGTGATCTCCTTATGATGGAGTTGGTTGAATCTGTGGAAAATGAGATATATAGACGTATATATGACTTTCTACAGGACTTTTGTGTTTTCCGGGAGGTTGGCAAGTTCAATTTTCTGAAAGTCATTGATAATGCATAAGCAGTAGACACCGTTGTTCTCCACAGTTGTGCCCATTTGCAATAGACACAGTTGTTCTCAGGAAGGGCACAGGCTCTGTTTATATATGGTCACTCAGCTATGTCTCTGGGCTTCACCATGTGTAATGAAGCCAAATTCTATCATGTAGTTAATGCAATCTCTTGTTATTTAGAATATTTTGTCTTGGGAAGTGCTTTTCATAGTTGATATTTTCTTCAAAGTAGGATGAGAATTCTTTGTAGTGGTCAGTGCTTCTGTCTGATGTTTCAGTTACACAATCCAGAACACCTCTGCTGGCAACAGCTGTGCAGCTGTGATGGTAAGGGGATCTGTTATTGCATCAGCATAGTCCACAGCACTTTGTAATTGGTGGATGGATCTGAAGAATATTTTGTGCCACCACCATTCTATTCTTGTACCTAAGCACTTTATCAGACATAGTTTGTCCATGAACACTTGTGATCTTCTTGGTTGGTGCAGAGAGGATGTTATATTGGGGCCGAAACATTGATATTTATGGCCATCGAAGGATTACATCATTCTAAGAGTTCATCACCACATTGGGCTTATTATAGTTGGAGGTTTGTCTTCTGACAATGTGCTGAAAACTTAAGAGGATTCAAAAAAATTAAGCACACTTCTGATCTCTTGCTAGGTACCTCTTCAAGTGAAAAGACGGTCTAACAGTAGGGAAACTGTTCTGAAAATAGGTAAGTAGACTGTAATATTTAGTTTAAACAGAGATGTCATAGTAAGTATCTCAGTATATGAGAATATCCAACTTGTACAAAAACTGTTTTTTTACAGTACAATCTTTGTCTGGTTTTATTGAAGACTCTAGCAGTAAACAGATGTCAGAATGAATGCCCTGATTTACTAATTGTAGATTTTTAATATTAGCATGCATTTTTTTAAAAAGATATAGAAATATTTAAGTTACCCTTTTTCTGGGTGCACTGCTATAGATCTTGGCTGGTCCAGACCCTGGGATATAATTACGTATCGGAATGAGCCATTGAGTCTAGCAACTTCAATTAAGTTGAAGCCATGATCTGTCCAATATATGTTACCTAGGAGAAATACCAAGAAATTACTAAGAAAATAAACAACTTCTTTAAAAGACCAGTTGCTGTTCGATATCAGCTGCATAAAACATAGTAGCAGAAAATAATGTTCTCTGTTTGTTTTAATACATCTGTAGGTTTTATTACTCTCTCATTAAGCCTAGTTATTAGGAACATACACTGAAGTGAAATTTGTAATTTTTAATCCTACTTTCAAATATTTCTATCTTAAGGTCTAAACCAAATCTGTATGTATCAAAACAAAGTTGAAACTCCACACCTAAGAAACAGGGGGCATTTTAATTTTCCAACTGTCTTCAAGCATAAGAGAACGTCTAAAACCATTTTTTCTGCCTTCTGGAATTCTTGGGATATTTTTGCTAAGTTCACAGTGGGTGATCGTCCATAGGAAAAAAACATATCCAGAGGCTTTGAATATTAGAGAGAGTGAAGCTGAAAGAACAAAAAATATGCACCTCTGTGGCTAGAAGTGCAGAAGTCTACTATTATCAAGTAGAGTCTTTTTCAGCATGAAAAGGCCTATCTAAAAGGTATTTAAGAAATAATAAAGGCAGGTGGTGTTACCTGCTATCCAATCCACTGCTATGCCTTCAACCCTTCCCAAGCCATTTGAAATGATGTCTTCTTTCCAGGTCTGGTCTCGTCTAGCTCTGCTAATTTTGTTGAAACCCATGTCAGTCCAGTAAATTGTGTCATTTCCTGGAAAAAAAATACAGACAGAAAAAAATATAATTAGTAAAAGCTATCACCTTGACTGGGGAATAATTCAATGAAAAACGTTCTGCTCAAAATGAACATCACATTTTTGCTCAATCATCCACATGAGGACCTACAGACATTACTTCTTCACAATTTTAATACTATTATATTAATACCCACTCCAGGATTAAGATAATAGTATTTAAACACATCCCCATCTCCAACTACATATTTTCCCCATCTTCTCCATTTAAAAAAAATAAATGTATAATGGGCTAGATCCTCAAGTAATGAAAATCAGAGTAGATACAATTATCTTGAAAACAGGGACTGTCTTATACTACTGTATATTTACAACTAATATCACAACAGGTTCATGACCCTGATTTGGGCCACTGCTTTTACTGCCACAATACTTGTGTCATAAATATAAAGGGAAGGGTAAACACCTTTAAATCCCTCCTGGCCAGAGGAAAAACCCTTTCACCTGTAAAGGGTTAAGAAGCTAGGATAACCTCGCTGGCACCTGACCAAAATGACCAATGAGGAGACAAGATACTTTCAAAGCTGGAGGGTGGGGGAGAAACAAAGGGTTCTCTCTGTCTGTGTGTTGCTTTTGCCGGGACCAGAGCAGGAATGCAGGTCAGAACTCCTGTAAAGGGCTAATAAGCAATCTAGTTAGATATGCGTGAGATTCTGTTTTGTTTAAATGGCTGATAAAATAAGTTGTGCTGAATGGAACATATATTCCTGTTTTTGTGTCTTTTTGTAACTTAAGGTTTTGCCTAGAGGGATTCTCTATGTTTTGAATCTGATTACCCTGTGAGGTATTTACCATCCTGATTTTACAGAAACGATTCTTTTACTTTTTTTCTTCAATTAAAATTCTTCTTTTAAGAACCTGATTGCTTTTTCATTGTTCTTAAGATCCAAGGGTTTGGGTCTGTGTTCACCTATACAAATTGGTGAGGATTTTTATCAAGCCTTCCCCAGGAAAGGGGGTGTAGGGTTTCAGAGGATTTTTGTGAGGGAAAGACATTTCCAAGTGGGCTCTTTCCCTGTTATATATTTGTTAGACACTTTGTGGTGGCAGCAATAAAGTCCAGGGGCAAAAGGTAAAATATTTTGTACCTTGGGGAAGTTTTAACTTAAGCTGGTAAAAATAAGCTTAGCAGGTTTTTCATGCAGGTCCCCATATCTGTACCCTAGAGTTCAGAGTGGGGAAGGAACCTTGACAACTTGTAATAAAATAATATACTAACAGTATGCTTTCCAATGGGATACCTTCATATTTGTACTAATGTTATTTCTTTAATGACAGTACAGCTTTTTAAAAATAATTATTTCAACTACATTTGGGGCTCTTAAATATTATGGGGCAAATCTTGGGAACTACCTACATCTACCCCCTTCTTCTTGGCAATCATGCAGATAAAAGTTTGGAATCATCACACATATCTAATAAAGATATGAAAAAAACTTATGTAATGATACAAAGGAAGTTTAGAAATTTGATAACTTTTGACTCATCTTCTAAGTTAACACTGTAAACATATTGCAATTCCATTTGAATAGATGGCTAAAATCTGTCTTCCAAGTGGTCAGATAGAGTCTTGGACTTATGGAGTGAGCTGTTTCCTCTCAGAAATGATAAAGAGCTAGGATATTCTTTCCTTGTTTATTTTTATTTTCATTGTGCACATATCTCCTATTATTTTCATGAACTAATAGACATAAAACAACAAAAGCAACAGCAAAACTTACATACATGTGGACCAATTTCAGGATGCCAGCAAACTACAACTCTGTTCTCAAAAAATGAATCCAAACTGTTCATCTTTCTGCAGTTTCTCACAGACATTACTGCCAAATTCTCTCTAAACCCACCCCAAACACATAAACGTCCTATGTCAGAGGATATGCATTTGGCCTGTAACTCCAAAAATAAAATATGACCGAAGTTTAAAAAGACAAAAAATCAAATATGGCCTTGAGTAACTGGTTCAAATTGAGAAAGTAGGTAGAACTAGAGTCTCTGAGTTTGAGCAAATTCATTTGGAATTGTACAGTTAACAAAGAGAGCCATTTCAAGCTATTCTGTTTACAAGGAAATCCTGCTTTCGAGAGGCAGTGTATGATTACATGTGAATTACCTACAAAAATGTACTGGGTAGTTGAGACTTCATGAGAATGTTGTATTACAAATAACTCTTAAAATCATAAGAACTCAGACTGATTACAGAGAAAATGTTTGTTTACTTGGTGCAACTAACAGCACTTTCTGAAAAGTCATCATCACTGTTTTGTTGATGGTGCATCCTGTTCCCCAGACCATGAAACAGCAGAGCTGAAACTGTATAAACAGCAAACAGCTGGTACCTGCGTACACAGTCAGAAAGGGAGTTAGGGTGAGAAGTGGGGAAGAACACGTTTGGACTGGCTTTCGGACATCGCAAAAAGCACTCTTCTGAACATAGATGGGGCAGAAAAAATAGTAACTTTTTTAAAAGAAAAAACGAGAGGCATACGATTTAAAGTGATCTTTTAAAAAAATCCAATTAATAAACAAATGTTGACAGTGTTCTTTAAAACACCCAGATTAACCAAGGATATTATGCTTGTTTTCCAAAACAGAAAATGTGTAAGTAGTTTAGTGATCTAAATCTATGAGGTATTTTTTAAAAAAAATATTAATATTTGTAATACAATACCTGGAAAGAATATTCCTAGTATTAAAAGCATGACTTTTTTTCAAGCTATAGTAATTAATAAATATTTGCATTTACAATGGAAGTATATAGTACTCTACATAAGAAAATATATACATTATGCTGGCACACTAACTGGGTCAGAAGAGCAGTGTATGAAAGCCCATAAGACTCAGTTTCAGAAACAAGCTTCCAATTTAAAACAAAATGAAATAAATAAATAAAAATAAAATAAAATAAAATAAAATATAAACCCTCACTGCTCTGAGCTAATGGGGGCTGAGAACATAAAAATATATAAAAGAAGGGCAGGGAACAATGATACTCTTTCACACATCAAAGTTGCTAGTTATAGAAAGGGATGTCAGAAATGTAGGTTAAGATTTGTTTGTCCTGTCATTTGGAGAAACTGGCATAACATATGTGGCTGTTTTAATGGTTGGTCATAGGTAGCTGGAAAGCGGCGGCTGCTGGCCGGGATCTCAGCTTTGAAGGCAGAGCCACAGCAAGCAGCGGAGAAGTAAGGATGGCATGGTATGGTATTGCCAACCTTACTTCTGCACTGCTGCCTGAAGAGCTGGGCTCTCAGTCAGCAGCTGCCACACTTGGGCCACCCAGCTCTGAAGGCAGCAGCACAGAAGTAAAGGTGGCATACTATGGTACTGCCACTCTTCCTTCTGCACTGCTGCTGGCAGGGTGCTGTTTTCAGAGCTGGGCAGCCAACAGCTGCCACTCTCCAGCCGCCCAAATCTAAGGGTGGCAATACTACACCCCCCTAAAATAATCTTGTGACCTCTCTGCAACTCCCTTTTGGGTCAGGACACCCAATTTGAGAAACACTGGTCTCCGCCATGGAATCTGTGCAGTATAGGGTAAAAGCACACAAAAGACCAGATTTAATGCGGGGGAGGGGGGAGACCAGATTTCATGGTCCGTGATGCATTTTTCATGGCCGTGAATTTGGTAGGGTCATAGTCATAGGTATGAGGGTTATATTACAAAGTGTAATATATTTCTGCTTACTTTGGAGAGATGCCAATCTCTTTCATAATTACTACTGAGGCAAGGCCCTCCAATTTTTACCCTACACCTTTGCCAAAGAAAACCAAATCTGTCTGAAATTCAGATTATAGGTCAGGTAGAATTTTATTTTGTGCTAGAAAGCTGGAAGCAATTCAGACAAGACAGAGTGTGAGGTGGGGGGACACTCAGAATGAGGTACTCACTTTTCGAAAATGTTCATAACCTCTTTCAGAAAAACACTATTGAAATCATTCAAACTGAACTGGAAATACATAGGACTATAGGAATTCCTGTAATGGATCAACCCAGTGGTCTATCTAGTACAGCATGCTCTCTCTAGTAGTGGCCTGTACCAGATGCTTCAGCAAGAATACTGTCATGACTTGGTCCAGCCACGCTCCACAGACAGAACCCAGTCTGTTGTGATTGGAGCTAACTGCTGAATCCCACATGCCTCTAACTCTCCTGAATAAGGGTAGGCACTCCAAAGCTCACACGTCGATAAACACATTTTATTGAAAGGATTTATGGCATTAAGGAAAGGGAATTTTGAAACTTATCTTTCCTTTTCTATTGTAATGGTAAATCTAAGGTTTCATCTGTCTGTTTTCATCAGTGTCCTTGCAGGATACCTGCTCCACATCCACAGAATGCCTGACGCTGATGAGGAGGAGAAAGAAGAGGGACTAGGGAAGACATGTTCAGCAAGACCCTGCAAGCCAGTGCTGCATCACACTGAGAACAAAGGGCCAACATGACAGCCTGGAAAAGGAAAGAGCAAACAGGAAAAAGTGCCAGGAGTCCCAGCAGGAAAAGGAGACAGAAATGCCCCAGGACATAATAAATCTTCTCAGGAAAGAAACCCAAATGCTGCAGATCCTGGATGACCTATAGTTGTAAAAATCTCAGAGTCCTCTCAGTATTCCATGGTAGCAGCTCTCTGCACCCTCCACCATGACACATATGCCCCGCACCATTCCACACCAGAGGACAACAAGAAAACCAGTTTCACATACCCTATCTGGTGAGAACCATGGTTGACATGTGTATAAGCCACAAGACACTACATTTGTAGACTCAAATGGACAGAAGCATTTGTTCGCTGCCTTTCCAGTGGTAACATTTTATTCCATTAATTTATTAAAAGTTTCTACTGCATTGGCTATGGCTTTTTGCATGCTGCTTTTGCCACTCAATAAGTTTCTGGTTTTGGAGAATAAAATTTTCTTTATTAGTTCACAACTCATACTGCAGAATACACAGCAATACTCAAATCTGACAGTATTTATAAATGTACAGCGAGCACTAAATAACTCATTGGTTCAGGAAAACACACATATAAAAATACAGGCAGCACTACACAATTCTAGCAGCACCCAAACCTCCAAGCACAAAGAACAGTCCAGACCAGAACACCACTATGGATTTCCATTATAGAGCTCTTTTAAATGCTCCCTTAACCACATAGCATCACACTGAGTTCTTGTCTTGAACTGTTCAAAGTCAGCAAATAGTTGCTAAACCTCCACCCTCCACCCTGGCAGGAGTTCTTCTCTCTCTCTGCGTCACAGATATTATGCAGGACGCAGCAGGCAGCTATAATCAGTGGGATATTTTTCTGACTGAGCTCTAATCTAGTGCGTAAACACTGCTAGCGTCCCTTCAATTTGCCAAAAGCGCATTCAACAGTTATTCTGCACCTGCTGAATGGTAACTGAATCTTTCCTTTGTGCTGTCAAGGTGGCTGGTAAATGGCTTCATGATCCAGGGAAACAAGGGGTAGGCTGGGTGGCCCAGAATCACTACTGGCATTTCAGTATCACAGTGAATGACAATCTATGGGTCAAGAGAGAATGTCCCTGCTTGTAGCTTTCTGAACAGTCCTGTGTTCTTAAAGATGTGAACATCATAAACCTGCCCTGATCAGCCCACAGTGATACCAGAGAACCAACATTTGCATAAACATTGAAAAATAGCCCTTTCTGTTGGCAAGATGGGCTCATACCAAAATAGAGATGTGTGCCATTTATCATCCCACTACACTTTGGGAACCCCATTGCTGCAATCCATTCACTATGTCCTGCACGTTACCAAAAGTCACAGTCCTGAATAGCAGGAGACGATTAACAGCCCTACATGCATGCATGACAACAGCCCCAACTGCACATTTTCCAGCTCCACATCTAGACCTGCTCACAATAGGGAAGATCCTCCCTGGCCTGTGGAACCTCAGGAGACTACAAAGGGATGCCTTCTCCTATATATAAGCCTAAATTTGTCAATGATTGAAAATTTACTGCATCTTACATATTTTCTTTACATTGTTTAGTTATTTCGGGTTGGCTGCATTAACCATAAATTCATATTATCTGCTGTCAACTTTATTAAAAGCAATGATAATTCATGGAGAAATTTTACTTGCCAATGAATTTGTCAAGAAAAAATAACCCACTTCTTTTCCCACTAAAATACCATATTCGCTTGATTTTCACTCTCGGATCTCAGCTGCCTATGAGAAATGCTATACATCTCCCTAGCTTTCAAAGATTTTTGTCCCATTGGGGCACTTGCAAACAAGTTTTATTCTGAGAGAAACTACCAGTGCCTCAGTGCCATGTAGTACATTCTATTTAATCTCCTTTATGGGCTACAAGAGATTAGACTGGAAAATAAAAAATGTGGTGGTAGCTTTGCCAAGCACAGAGCATCTCAGTGTTTCAGGACTGCCCTTGGCTCAGACGTGCTGGGTCTCTTGCTTGGTCTCTTCTTTTCCTGGGCAGCTTTGAAACTGCTCCTCCTAACACCTGAAGAGAGGTTACTTACTTTAGAATAATTGGAGCTCTTTGAGAAACCTATGTCCAGACAGATCCCTCTGTACATATTTATGTTTCATTCATGGGAGCCTAGAATCTTTCATACAGCAGAGTCCGTTGGGCCTGTGCATCCCTGCATACTCTTGCATCACCAACAGTGAGGGTATAAAATGTAGAAAGGCCTCACTGCCATTCAGCTCCTTCACCAATACAGAAATTTGGGTGAGGATTCCATATCAGTGGGGAAGGAGAGTGGGTCTGGGGATCTAAATTTTCAGTAGGAATTTCAGATGTCTGAAAGTTCCTCTCTCCCAATGAAATATTGAATAAGGCAGTGCAGCCATAAAAGTTTCAATTTCACCCATCCTATAAACTGAGGTAATGGCAACTAAAAACACTAGTTTTAATAGAAAGGTGATATTGAAAACATGACGACATGGGCTCAAGGGGAGGGTCCATCAAACATGTAAGTACCATGTTTAAGTTTCAGGTAGGGAAAGGCTCCTTAATTATCAGAAACACACAAATTAGGCCCTTTAAAAGCCAAGAAATAGTAGGGTAAGAAAAGAAATTCAATGACCATCAGCAGGTAGGTGATACACCAGCATAGCTGCCAGATGTACTCTAATAGTGCTAACTGAAAGCCTCACATGTTTGAATGATAATAAGCAGTGGTGTGCACAGGAAGGTGGCAAGCAGGGGCAAAGGCCCCCTAAATATTCATCTAAAAATATGTATTTCTGCTCCAGACCTGGACCAAGGCCTGGCCACTGCTCCAGCCCAGGCCACTGACCACCGTTTGCTGCAGAAATCAGGAGCTCTTTGTTGGTATTAATTAGAAGAAGAAGGGGGACTCTGTAAAGGAAACAAATGAAATCTGTTTTGCTTTCTCTTCTGTACTGTTGTATAGAGACCCAGAGGTTGAAATGTCACTATACAGTCTTTCCGAGAGTAAAGGGTTCTTTTTCTCTCATGATACACTTAGGTGTTCCAGGCAACTTATACTTCTTGTGTGCTGCTGTTATAAACAATGTCAGAGGTACATGGTATGAAAAAAGCACCCCAACCTCTTAGGGGGAACTTGATACCTGTGATCTGCCCTCCTAGATGTGGCTAATAAAGATGCAGGAATCTACCACAGGACCCTACAAGGTTCAAGAATAGCTTTATTAATTGGCATGGCTAAACAACTTTGGGAAGTCAGGTGTAAAATGTAAAACAATTTGTGTGATCTCTCCTGAACTATCTCCAGAGGGATACTGCCATCCTTTGGAAAAGATCCCAGAAGGTCCTGAAGTTATCTATAGTAGACATATTTGATGGACTCCTCATCAGGTGAGGATGAGGCTATGTAGAAGAATAAATTGATTCTCATATTCCTCTACCAGGTCTTCCTGGCACTCCTATAATACATCCCTCACACCAGCACCAGCAACCTTCTACAGCACCCAGGAGCCTGCTATACTGGCTCTCTGAATGCTAAAGACTCCCCAAAGTATGTAGAATACCCAGATAAGAGAATTTGACCAGTCTCTACAGTCTCCACTCAGTGGCACAAAGAAGCAGAGTGGGGAAGAAAATCTGTCCCTATGCATTGTGTGTGCATCATAACTGTCTGTAAAACAAATATCTGATCAGATCACATGTGAAATATCAGATCACATGTGTAAACCACAGTAATACTTGAATTCACCCCTAAATTCAGTCTGATACCCTTCTAAGAAATGTTGTTGGTTTCCCCCCTTCCACACTAAACGTGTATTAATTACTTGTATTTATTAATTATATATAAAGTCACATGTTCATAGAATCATAGAATACTGGGACTGGAATGCACCTTGAGAGGTCATCTAGTCCAGTCCCGTGGACTCAAGGCAGGACTAAGTATTATCTAGACCACCCCTGACAAGTGTTTGTCCAACCTGCTCTTAAAAATCCCCAATGATGGAGATTCCACAACCTCCCTAGGCAATTTATTCCAGTGCTTAACTACCCTGGCAGTTAGGAAGTGTTTCCTAATGTTCAACCTAAAATGCTCTTGCTGCAATTAAAGCTCATTGCTTCTTGTCCTAGCCTCAGAAGTTAAGGAGAACAATTTTTCTCCCTCCTCCTTGTAAAATGTTCAAAAATAAGAGTGGGATACAGTTTATTACTTACTTCCACTATCAATTACAGTTTAAAAATGACATTTTAATATTTTTCACTGAGTACTCTGGTCAGTTATGTATTTAAGGATCGGTTTTTAGGGGGGGTCAAGCATTGGTAGCTCCCATTGGCTTAAAATGCAGTTGTAGTTACTTAGCAGTTTTGAAAAAAAATAGTATTTTAATTTAAATATAAAATACATCTACATAATATTTTATTTACCTCCATAGAAATCTATACCCACAGCAAACGAAGTTCCAGATATGGGCATTAAAGCATCCGTTTTGTCATTTGGATCAAGAGGAATTCCTCTAATTCCTTCATGAACAGAATACATGAGAAATGACTCAATACCTAAGGGAAAATTAAATAGTTAATAAGAGCAAAATACAGTAACCATAGGTTAACATTCAAAATGAACAAATTTTAATGAATTAATATTTTGTAGTGCAACATACTGGGCAGCTATTTAAAGAAATCATTAAAGAAAATCTGGAAATATTAATTCAGGTTGTTGTTCTTTAACCACTAGAAATATTGGACTGTGCTGTTTTTGATATTTCTGAATAAAATAGTTTAAAAAGAACTCTTCTCCAATTCAAGCTTCATCTTGTACTTTCAAAAAATTTGATATTTTGCATGCAACCCCTCCCCCCGCAGCATTAACACACAATTAAGGTTAAAAAGTCATGGCTAATTCAAGAGTGTTGTCACTTCATATTAAAACTTGTAGGTTATGCTTCCCACCACCAAGCTTCAAGAACCTTCTGGAAAGAGATACTCTTGAGACACTATACATTTGGAGCCAGTTATAAAAAGGGCCTTCTGACCCCAACCAGCTCATTTTTTTTCCCGCTAAGCCCAAGAGTCCTAGAACAAAAAGTTCTAAGAAAGGAAGAAAGTGCAGTCAGTGTGAATATACACAGACAACACTCCTGAAGAACCACAGATATCACGTCTGCATAGTCCCACTTGTAGGGGATTTGCTAGCAGTCTGACCCTGGGAACATCAGTTGAGGAGTTCCAATTAAATAGGAATTATAGAACCACCATCCCAAAGTGAAGAACTGATCTAGATGCCAAGTGGAAAGGGTACTGATGAGTAAATGTGTGTACAGAATTTAAGTGCGAGTTTTCTATGCAGATTTCTAAGAGGGAAACATTGACAAATTTGCTATCAATGCAACCTTACCCTTGTATATTGAGCTCTAAAGCTCTGAGGAACTAACACCTAGCTATGGTATACCATGCCTCAGTCCACAAGCCAATCCACTAAGGCACAATGTGTAAATAGATTTCCCAATTCCCATAGGCTACAAAAAGTTTCTTACTTCCTAAAAGTCTTAGTCCTATACAAATACAAATGTCAAACTCTCTCAACATCCATGACATAGTGTTTCCAACTCTCATTTTATTGTGAATCTCATCCAACCCTGCAGAGCACACTCTGTAGCTGGATTTTATTTTCCAATTTTTCTTTGGAACATAATTATTTTTAATACAGAGAAGTTACCTACCAGTAACTGTTGTCCTTCAAGAGTGTCACCTCTGCATAATCCCTCTTGTGGGCATAGCCCCCCCCCCCCCCCCCGCTTCAAGCTGCAGAAATGTTCTATCTAGCAGCGTCCACATTGGGACCAACTGTCCCCTCCCCCATGGAGGATTCTGATGGTATACAAAGGGAGAGGCCCCAACCACCCTTCAGTTCCTTCCCTAACATTGGAAATCTTTCACTGAGACTCCAAAAAATGGGGGAGATGAGTGGGGAAGTGTAAATATGAAGGGGCAACATTCACCCATAACTGTTGTTCTTCTTCTTTGAGTGGTATTTGCATATTCTCACTTCTGGGAGATTGCCAAGCAAACAATGCTTTAGGAAGGTGGGCTGAGGAATTCTACGTGAACAAACACTGGATTAGCTCTGGATGACAGTCCAAAAGAGTACTGGAAATTACCATAATTTCAGTCTCCATATTAGACCTCAATGAAAGACTTCTGGTTTTGATTTTTGGGGTCCCTTTGCATATATGTACCTACAGAGCTTCAAGCAACAGCTCTGTAAATTCTACACAAAAAGACAGAAGGCCTACAATGTCTTCAGATTAGTTGAATATTTTTGATATATCCAAGTGAATGAATACCTGGTATTTAAGCCCTACTTACTTAAATTATCCCTTCTAACTACTGATCAATCTTATACTTCTACAATCCTACAACTTAACTCTATTTAACATTCAATGATTATATATGACATAACATGTTAGTTAATCATAACCACACAATAAATGAACAATAAAGTAAACTCATTAGCTACAAAAGCAACTCGTTACAGCATTATGGTACCAAACTCTTTATGCATCTAATGCAGAGAATAAAGCCGGGGGTGGGGGGGCAGACTGTTAAACAGCACACTTGTCTGTGGAAAAGGGAATTAAGAATGTTTGGGAGGAAAATTTGTACATTGCAAGGCTAGGACATTGGGTACCACATAAAATTAATAATTCAACTGTGCAAATTATAACTGTTATTCCTAGATGGACAGGGAGTCCTAGAGAATTAGTGTATGGTAACAGTATGGGTATTATTGAGAATGGAACATATAGACAACATTATCCTAGTGTTAAGTTGGCAAAAAATGATAGTGTTGAGATAAACACTGCATTTTGTCAAAGAACATGGCATAGATGATTCTGTGAATGCATGGGACCAACTAATCACAAAGGAGAAGTGAAAGAGATGGAAAGGCTTGGTGATATCTTGTGTGCATTGGGATACCATCACTTTTCAGTTGGGACAATGACATGCCAGAGCAACCTAGATGGGTTTTGTTTAAACTTCACCTTTTTGACTCAGATTGGGACTCATGCTTTATGGCTAAGTGAATGGATTGAGAAGAATGTAATAGAGGAAGTGATGGACAACACTGAATGGGACTCAGTGACTAATCTCTTTGTACCTATACTGCCCATGTCCATTAACATAACCGATTTAGTAAAGAGAAACATGAAGCAATTGGTGCCCATTACCCACCAGATAGCTGAGCAACAACAAATTGGGGACAACACTGTACAGGCTGTGGAAACACTCCGGTGGGCCATACCAAAGGAGGTGATCTTGCACCTCCTGGTACATACTTTAAGTTTAGTCTTAATGGGAGTTCAAATAATAATGCTTGGTGTGGTCATAGGAATGTGTTGCTGGATAATAAAATTGAAAAAGCAAGCACAAAAGGAGAGAAATATGATGCAAATGGAACAAATGTTAACATAAGAGAAATTGAAAAGGAGTGCAATACAGGGCTGGCTTAGCTGATACGAGCAGGCCCGAGTTAAGACAAGACATGCCTGAACAGGTAATTGCTGAACAAACCCAAACAAGTAGTTATTGAAACAACTAACTATTGTGGGTATGTTTATAGTAAACAAAGTAGGCAAAACACCTGAACTAATAAGATTGCCTTATGCAATCTGCAAAGCGATTGGTCTTTACATACAAAAAGTATAGATGTTTGTAGTTAGTAAACATGTCTATAAACTGTGCAGCGTGTGACATGAACTGGAATTCTGGTATCTTGTATCTTAACTTCCTGCATCTAGGTCTGGCCAGCATAGACGAAGAGCTGTTACATGCAGTGACCAAGTGCAATAAAGTAACCTGAATGATGAGCTGAAGTTTAACAGAGTTTTTTGTATTCCAGAGAACTGGCTTAAGTGTTCTCCCAGAACTGGACAAGGTGTTCTAGATAATTCAAGTGGAAAAGATCTCGGAGGGAATCTGAACACCAGGTAAGATCAGGGAGATGGATGTTGCTGAAGCCAAGCACAGAGCCACTTGAGACTAAGAGATGTCCAAAGTCAATGCTGAACTTACACATTGCCAGACTTAGTTGAAGACCTTCCACCATCAGCAACAGTGAATGGGGTTACCCTCCCTTTCCTACAGGTTGTTCAGGTGTTGTATGTGCCCGTTGGGTACTATATAGTCTTCAAACTGAAGAAACCTGTACCAACTAACTGTTTACCTAACTAGCTATAAAGAAAATACCCCACAAAGGCAGAATCCAAGAAAGAAGCTGATGAGAAAAGCACTGAGGACATTGCGTAATATTTGAACTTGCTGCACCTTCAGCAGTTAAAACGAAACAGAAGTACAGTTTGGGCCCCTCCCCCTTTTATACACTCGGAATGCTTCACAGACAGGAGGGCAGAAAGAGTATAAGAGCCCCATGGATGCTGCTTCCTAGAAAAAATGAATAATTTTAAATGATATAGCTGGATATCAGTGACATGGTATCCCACAAGTGGAAATATGCATCAGACACTTGAAAAAGAACACACATTACCCATTTAATCCTTTCATCAACCAACTCTTTGGGTCTCCATGCTTTCTGTGACTGTCTCATCACACTGAGAATTACTAGATTTAAGATGATAATATTGATCATAATTAATTCTATTTCTATTGTAGTGGCATTCACGGGTCCCAGACAGGATTTGGATCCCGTTGTACTAAGTACTATACAAACTCATAGCAGGAAAACATCCATCAGTTTCATATATGTTGTGAATTACATATTTTCATTCTTATTACATTGGAAAGCAGAAAGTAGGTAAAGCTTTGACCATTGCCAAAAAAGCATGGGAGTAATCATGTAATACTGAAAAGACATTGTTACAGTTTAAAAATAAATATGGTGCTTGCAAGACTCTAAAAGAAAAGACTGCTGTACAGATTTCCTTGTGTAATGCTCAGATGTTAAATTCAAGATGTGGATAGGAAATTCACATACCACAGCATCACCTGACATCTCTATTGTGTTTTGGGTTAGTATAAGCAAATTGTAGCAAATGAATCCATTGAGACATGGAGATTTTTCATACGGACATTTCTTTTTTGGTATGCGAACTCTGTAAAGTACTACTACCCTCCTAAAGAGTCGTAAGATAATATTTATTTTTCTAGTTCTGTGTTCTTTGAACATCTGGAGACTGAAGTTATTCTGAATACACATCTTTTCATAGATATGAATTGCTTGAAATTAAAGGCAGATTTAGTCTTGCAAAATAACTGTTGAGATGATTTAGGAAATATTTAATTTGGTTACAAATGAAGAAAATACGTTTTTTAATAGATCAATCCTCTCGTTCATTCATTCTTATAGCTCAAGTCATAACTAGCAGAAAGGGAACATCTAGTGACAACTATTTCAGGAAACCACTGCCATGGATTCAAAAGTTACAATTGCCTGTAAAAGCAAATTAAAATTACATTTAAAAAGAAAACAAAAAAAACCCCCACCATATTAAAATAATTTTATTTAGGTTGAAAAGCCAAGCATTCAAAAGTTAGGAAATGCCAGATTTAAGGTTGCTTAAGTCTGCCATCTTGTGTGTCTATCCTGTGCATTGAATGAAACAGGGATCTTCTAGAAAAAATAGTATGTAATCATGTTGTTAAAGACTATCATAATGTATAGACACAGTAGCAGCAATGTGAGTCTGTCCTTAGAATGTCCATGTTCAGTCATTTTGGTCTGCTGACAAAATCTTCCTGGGGAACACAAGCAAATAAGGGATTTTCAACAGTGTATATCTCAGCAAAACATGAATGGAATTTCCAGGGTCAAAGGAAAGGTAATTCTCTGGTCAGATGTCTTATCCTGTGCTGAATTCCAAAGGTCTATTCCAAACAATGGAAATCTTAAAGTTTCTCAAAAAGGGTCATAAGAATCTTTTATAATGGAAAGTGTTAGGCAGTGTAAATATAGGGGTCATTACCAACTTCCAAAAAATTATATTTTTTCCACTGGATGTAGAATTAGAAGTCCTGAGCCTGGAGGCCTCTTGAGGAACCAAAGTTCCACACTAAATGTTATACCTATTGAGAACCATAATGCTTTTCTTGCGTAAAACAAAAGTCCAAAAATTTCAGGGAACCTTCCCAAATATTCAATTTAAAAACTTTTCAACAAATTGGAAAAGGTCCTTTAACTTCTATAATCCATTCTGGAGGCAAAATCTTTACTGGAATTTAGGATAAAAGTAACTGCAGTAGCTCCTATCAGCAGCCATTTCTTATAAGTTTTCCCTTCAGGTTCCAAGATGTTAAAGTTAGCCTCTTCATATCCTGTTGTAGTAGAGACCCCTAGTGAAAAGTTTGTACACCCGCATGGTTTGTAAAAACAGATCTAGCAGATGTGAACCAATAAAGAGCTACAGAATGATGGTCCTGTCCTTCAAAATGTTCCTGCTCATCTGTGTATCTAAAAGAAGGGGACATATACAAGTTTCATAGCATTACTTTTTTTCCCCAAAATAAATCTGAAAAAGTTCTGAGGAACAGAAATATGGAAATTAGAATCAAAGGTGCAATTAATCCTTAGCTAAAGTGGAACCTCCTTTCTTCTGCCATAATCTAGCCATGTTTTTCTTAGTAAAATTGTTCATTTAGGTTTAAAAAAAAAACAAATAAGGACTCTTTCTCTGTCTCAATGTTGTCACAACATTTGTTTAGCAAAAGAAAGAACTGAAAAGCTCAATACCTTGACATGACATACGATTTTTTCGGAGGTTATAACCCACTGTACACATGCATGTTCTGGTAGTTTCTGATGTTGGTAAGCAAAGCTGGGAACACCCGCCGTTGTTTAGTTGACATGAATTGCTACCTGCACCATGGAAAAAAAGGGGGGAAATGGATGGTTACAACTCTGTGGAGCCTACTGAAGTTTAAGCTGTTCTGTTGCTTAGTATTAGTATTTTAATACCAATTGATTAACAATTCATAGCATATTATTCACCTGATTTATTTGAAATTGAAAACACACACATGCTGAAAACCATGAAAACCTCAGCATAACATTATGTTTTATGTTTAGAATATTTTACAAATCTCTTTAAACTAAAATAGACCTGACTGAGCTTGTCTATTTTAAACTAAGAGAACATGATGAAACTGGAAACATGTCAAGTTCAAGCTTAGCACTCCATGACTGAGTGCTAAAACCTCAGTACCATGTCACTAAATGAAAGGCATTTTTAAAATAAATTTACTGTTAAAAAAGCACTTATACATTTTCCTGTTTGTAGAACTGTGCACATAATTCCCCAAACACAACATTAAACTTATACCTTTAAGATTTATCTATTTATCTAGCATATTAATTCTCATTATCTATGTGTAGCAACAGTGACAAGTATTACCTAGATAATCATAGACATATATTCCACAAAGATATCCCACAGATTATTCCAGGCTCACTTTACTAATTAAAACTGATTATTTGAATTTCAATAATTTATGAACTCTCCCAGTTCATTAAATATCTAATTATTATAGCACTTTTATTATGTTGGGCCATGTGATGCTATTCACAGCATGTTAGGCAATGATACAAAGTGTAAAAGATCCCTCTGAGGATTGTAAAGTACCACAAAAAAGTATACATCAAATATCTCCAAAGAAAATTTAATATAACAACATAGTTAATTTCTTCATCTCAACTCATATTATGGGGTTTGATTGAATAGTCTTCATCTCAACTCATATTATGGTGTTTGATTGAATATTCCGACTTCTTTTAACTTGTCACCTTCATTTTGAACCCACTTAAACTCTGAGATAGATTTACCTAGTTGAGATGATGGATATGTTCTGATGGTCTGCCTGAGGAGGCTGAGTGATTAAATTTCAGCAGGCTGGATAATAATCAACATTTTTTAATTAAAAATATTTTTTATTTACAACAGAATTAAAAAAAATATTAAATGCAGGGTTGCATTTTAAAAAAATATTTAAAATTAAAATTGACAACCTAAGTTAAGGCCCAAGCTTATCGTAGTAAATTAAAAGAATTAAAATTAAATAATAATAATAATTAAGGCTAAGATTTTCTCATTGTTATTTTTAGTAAAAGTCATGGACAGGTCACGGGCAATAAATAAAAATTCACCGAAGCAGGTGACTTTTGCTGCTGCAGAAGTGGTGGCTGGGAGCTGTGGGGTTCCTGCTCTGCCTATGGCAGCTGGAAGGTGACCTCATTTCCCAAAGAGAAAATTTCCTAAAGTCAGGGCCCCACTGGCTGCCAGCTCCAGCGTCCCACAGCCCCAGGGGCTGAAGCAGAGATTCAGTGACTTCCATGACCTCCGTGTCATAAACAATAATAATAAAACTCCAAACAACATTAAGAATTATGTTTGTTGTCCAGTTTTAAAGAAACTCAAACCACCAATGATGGGTGGAAGTCACTTGCTAAGGATCTGAAACCAACCAGCTTTTGACAGCAGTAGCCTCTTTTGCAGGTACAGAGAGAATATTATCTTCATTCCAATTTATTCAACTAGTTCAGTTCAATGATTAGTTCACTCAAAGTTTATAAACCAATTGGACGTTGAAAAAGAAGAAACACTTGTTTTTCTCTTCCAATCTATGAAACTAGGTATGAGAGGATGAGATATACTAGTTCTAAAGTCTTGAAGAACATAGTGAGCAGTCACTATTCATTCAATTCACTAACCAGAGATAATATTTCCTTTTTTGAATAAATCAGTTAGATTTAAATACAAAACATGTTTGGCTAAACTTTTTTTTTCTTTTCTATCCGGTACAGTTAAACTAAATAATTACTGAAATAAATGTATATAGATATTGTGTATCCTTCTGGTTGGCAAAAAATACCACCAATTTACTATAATGACTATATTTAGTTGCAGATCTACATGTTTCAGTAGTTACCAACCAAAGAAAATCAACCTGTCTTTAGGAACATAAAGACATGTTTAAAAGCTGAATGCAGTGTGTTTGTAGCTGTGTCATTCCTAGAATATTAGAGAGGCAGGTAGGTGAGGTAATACGTTTGATTGGACCAACTTCTGCTGGTGAGAGAGACAAGTTTTTGAGGTTACACAGAGCTCTCTGCCATGTACATTGGCCAAACCAGACAGTCTCTACACAAAAGAATAAGTGGACACAAATCAGACATCAAGAATAGTAACATTCAAAAACCAGTAGGAGAGCACTTCAATCTCCCTGGACACTCAATAACAGAAATAAAAGCCTCTGCAGTGGCTCTTTCACATTCCCCAGAATCCTACTGGAAGCAATAGCCTCCTGATTTGCAGTTTACCTCTTCAGGTGTATGTAATAGAGAAAGGAAACTGAAACACAGACTCTCTCTCTCTCTCTCATACACACTCACACAGAGTTTATTTTACAAATAGTTTACTTTGTGGGATAGTATATATGTCTAAAAACAAGCTCACAGTTTGCAATGTCCTTGATTATAGTTTTTTTCATGATAATAATAGGGAAACATACAAATTCATTCTCCTACCAAACAAAAATAAAATTGCCTGATTTTTCTTGTCACTTACTCCCAATTTACATCAGTGCAATTTCAGTGAAGTAAAATAAATTACATTGGCTTAAAACCATTGAGATGAATGAAAAACATCAACGATTTTTCAAATACTATTTCTTGTATTTATTTTTTTCATAATTTATTGAGAGACACACAGCATTAACAAGTGAATGAAAAAGAAAACATTCACATTTATGTCTTAGTTCTGATTACCAAATTTAAGCTTCACAGTACCATAGGAATTTCTATTTGCATTATGCATCATATTCAAATATTTTGAATACACATTAAAGAAAGATTTCTAAACTATTACCTAATATTTTGAAAGTTATTAACTACATTGCAATACACTATGGATAGAAGCTCTACTTTTAGTCAGTGTCTCAGACAACGAATGGGAACAAATATAAATCTCTATGCATTTTGGGAATAACATGGAAGATGAATACATTATGTACTCTAATGGTAGTTTAAAGATATTTAAAACACAATTTACCTTGCTGTGCTGCTTTATCATACACTTTCATATGTACAACCCCTGAAGTCTTGTTTCGCAGGACAATGGGGGTTCTTCCATCTCTTTTGTTGCATGTACCCAGCTGAGCTAAGTTGTGGTCTGCCCACCAGAGTTTTTTATCTGTAAAAATGTCAAGGTTTGTTTTTTTTTTAAATAAAGATAATCATCTTATCAAACAATATACATTTGACACAAATAAATCCTTAGTTTCCAAATCATTCAGTTTTAATTAACTGTTGGTTCCTTAAAGTCTGAGGAAGTCCGTCATAATTTAAAAGTATAGAAATCACACTTTCACTCCTTTCCCTCCCTCCACAAATTAGGGTTCTAAGCATTCTGTAGTTAACATAATGCTTGGGAAGGATGCCTGAGTAAGAGCCATGGAAATTGAAGTCTTATATCTACAGAAAAAAGCACAGCAATATGAGAGCATAAATGTTATCAGAATATCCTCAAATCCTTTTTGACTTGACCATATTTAGAGATGAGCAGGCAGTCTCCATACTTTCAGTTCTTGGCCTTAGTGTTCAAATTAATAAACAGCACATTGATATGTAAACACTATTATTATTTTTTTATATAACCGCTATCTGCAAGGAATGATTATAGAATCACAGAAATGTAGGGCTAAACGGGACGGCAAGAAGTCATCTAGTCCATTCCCCGCACTCTGAGGCACAGTTAAGTATACCTAGGTCATCCCTGACAGGTGGTTTGGCTAACCTGTTCTTAAAAATCTCCAATTATGCAGAGACCATCAACCAATTTCACACAGATTACAAAAGGAGCAAACTAACAACTGTTGTCGAAACCTATTAACAGATCCATTATTTTATAACAAAAATCTATAAAACTTGGTTTACAACTTAAATGAGATAAGTGTAGTATTTTACATAAATACACAGTTATAAATTAGCCTGTGGAAGTCTGTAAAGCTATACTGACAAAACCTGCTACCAGTCACTTTCTTCATCTTTATGATATTGATCACATATTGTAGTTGATGCTTTTCTACTCTTTGTCTTCCTGATCTGTCTTTTAAAGTCTTTGATCTCATGGTTAGGTTGAAAGTTCTGTTTTTCTTACATTTAGATGTGTAAACTGTTTCTTAGTTCTCCTATCAAAACTCTACTAAATATTAAGGTTTATTCCTTCTTCCTCTTCTTCTATTTTCCTTATTTTGATATCTCATTTTTTTAGTTTAACTTTGACTACTGCTGAAGGGGTTTCTCCCTCATTAATAAAAAAAAGTTCTCAAATTATTAGGATGGTGACAGCCAACAAACCTCTGCCAATGAACTCCAAAAAGTTCTACCAGATTGCTAAGTAGTTATTTTTTCCTCTCTCTCTCATAAAACTCTGACTTAGCCCTGGTCTACACTAGGACTTTAGGTCGAATTTAGCAGCGTTAAATCGATGTAAACCTGCACCCGTCCACACGATGAAGCCCTTTATTTCGACTTAAAGGGCTCTTAAAATCGATTTCCTTACTCCACCCCGACAGGTGGATTAGCGCTTAAATCGGCCTTGCCAGGTCGAATTTGGGGTACTGTGGACACAATTTGACGGTATTGGCCTCCGGGAGCTATCCCACAGTGCTCCATTGTGACTGCTCTGGACAGCACTCTCAACTCAGATGCACGATTGTTTGCCATTGCTCTGATGCAGGGAGGGGCGACTGACGACACGGCTTACAGGGTTGGCTTCAGGGAGCTAAAATCAACAAAGGGGGTGGCTTTACATCAAGGAGTATTTCAGGCAGGACTTCATGAAGGGTTCCAATAAGAAATGGTGCACCTAAGTTATTGTTCTTATTGGAACAAGGAGGTTAGTCTGGCCTCTGATTGATACATGGCTAGATTTACCTCGCTGCACCTTCTCTGTGAGTGACTGCAGTGTGACCTAGAGGAATGAGTCCCCTAGACGGGTGTCATAAATATAAAGGGAAGGGTAAACCCCTTTAAAATCCCTCCTGGCCAGAGGAAAAACTCCTCTCACCTGTAAAGGGTTAAGCAGCTAAAGGTAACCTCACTGGCACCTGACCAAAATGACCAATGAGGAGACAAGATACTTTAAAAAGCTGGGAGGAGAGAGAGAAACAAAGGGTCTGTGTGTCTGTCTATATTCTGTCTTTGCCGGGGATAGACCAGGAATGGAGTCTTAGAACTTTTAGTAAGTAATCTAGCTAGGTACGTGTTAGATTATGATTTCTTTAAATGGCTGAGAAAAGAATTGTGCTGAATAGAATAACTACTTCTGTCTGTGTATCTTTTTTGTAACTTAAGGTTTTGCCTAGAGGGATTCTCTATGTTTTGAATCTAATTACCCTGTAAGGTATCTACTATCCTGATTTTACAGAGGGGATTTCTTTACTTCTATTTACTCCTATTTCTATTAAAAGTCTTCTTGTAAGAAAACTGAATGCTTTTTCATTGTTCTCAGATCCAAGGGTTTGGGTCTGTGGTCACCTATGCAAATTGGTGAGGCTTTTTTATCCAACATTTCCCAGGAAAGGGGGGGTGCAAGTGTTGGGAGGATTGTTCACTGTTCTTAAGATCCAAGGGTCTGGGTCTGTAGTCACCTAGGCAAATTGGTGAGGCTTTTTACCAAACCTTGTCCAGGAAGTGGGGTGCAAGGTTTTGGGAAGTATTTGGGGGGAAAGACATTTCCAAACAGCTCTTCCCCAGTAACCAGTATTTGTTTGGTGGTGGTAGCAGCCAATCCAAGGACAAAGGGTGGAATATTTTGTACCTTGGGGAACTTTTTGACCTAAGCTGGTAAAGATAAGCTTAGGAGGTTTTCATGCAGGTCCCCACATCTGTACCCTAGCGTTCAGAGTGGGGGAGGAACCTTGACAACGGGGGGGGGAGGAAGCAAATGAGTACAAAACAAATCTGGTCTATTTCTTGTTTTGATACACTCCATCTATCTTTTACATCTTTGGCTGGCAGCAGACGGTGCAGAAGGACTGCATGCCATCCACATCTCAGGCAGAAGATGGTACAATACGACTGCTAGCAATCCATACCGCCTGCCTGCTCACCATAAGATGGTTCAATAGGACTGACTGCAGGACTAAAGAGAATGACTTGATCAAGTCACTCCAAATTTAGTCCCTGTGCCCATGTCTGCCCAGGCGCTCCTGGCCGACGTGGCCAGGAGCACCTCAGACATGATGATGACGGCTACAAGTCCTATTGCACCGTCTGCTGCCACAAGGCAATGGGTTGCTGCTACTGTGTAGCAATGCAGTACCGCGTCTGCCAGCACCCAGGAGACAGAAGGTGACGGTTACCTGAGCGGGCTCCATGCTTGCTGTGGTATGGCATCTGCACAGGTAACTCATGAAAAAAGGAGAAAAACGATTGTCTGCCCTTGCTTTCACGGAGGGAGGGAACGGGGGCCTGACGATATGTACCCAGAACCACCCGCAACAATGTTTTAGCCCCATCAGGCATTGGGATCTCAACCCAGAATTCCAATGAGCAGCGGAGACTGCAGGAACTGTGGGATAGCTACCCACAGTGCAACACTCCGGAAGTCGACGCTTGCCTCGGTACTGTGGAAGCACTCCGCCCAGTTAATTCACTTAATGCACTTAGAGCATTTTCTGTGGGGAGACACACACTCGAATATATAAAAACGATTTCTAAAAAACTGACTTCTACAAATTCGACCTAATTTCGTAGTGTAGACATACCCTTAATGAGTTAATTTTTCTATACCAGTATTTCCGCTCATTTTTGGATAGCAGGTAGTAGATTTAGGAGAGTTGCTCCTCTTAACCCACCTTACTACAGTAATTTTAGGAGCAACTAGGAGATAAGTGATCAACTCTTTATGGCATTTATAAGAAACAAAGTTTTTAGGACAACTTAATGAAAATACTCAGGGCTTATCCAACAGCCAACACCATTATCTCTCTATGATGTCTCCAGACGTCTTCCCAAATGTCTTATTTTGGGGGGCTTGTCTATTAAATATGCAGAAATCCTTCCATTTGATTACATTCTCTGCAGCATTTTCCCATCCCAATACCATACATTTGTTTAATTTTAAAAAGAGGATAAAGATGTTTAACATAGTTTTCTTAAATTGTGATTACTGAGGTTTAGGGACCATGGTTCCATATGTTCAGTTCTCAGTTTTTGTGACTATGCCTATATCAACTTTACACCTTTTCATTAATGTACTTATTTCCTCTAAAAGTTAGAGATTACATTTTACAGAACGGAACGTAAGTCTGTGTGTTTTACGGATGTAGTGAGTAGTTTTTTTCCAAATTTTTCTTCTTGGTTTTGTTTAATTGTGGGACAGTGAATTGCATTAGATCACACTTTGTCACTCCTTTAGGGAGACCTTGTTCATTAGATTATTTCTCTTCTCATTGCTCTCTATGTCATAGGTGCTGACTCCGTGGGTGTTCCAGGGCTGGAGCATCCATGAAAAAAATTAGCATGTGGTTAACACCCACTGTTAGCCATCTCCTCCCCTTGCCCTGCCACAGTGCCTCCCAGGGTGCTTTTCTTAAGGGGACACTCAGAGGTGCCCGTTCCTGCTGGGCTGTTTGCCTGTGGCTGAACAGAAATGTTCCCCGCTGTTAGCCATGGGGAGGGGGGTGGGGGGAGGGGCTAACTACGTGCTGGGGGGGAGGCAAAACGCGACCTTGTAACGAAAGCAGATGTGCTATGTATGTAATGTTAACAGAAAGGTTTACCGTGAAAGAGTGTACCCATTGTTCTATAAAATGTCTTTTTAAATACCACTGTCCCTTTTTTTCTCCACCAGTTGCATGTGTTTCAAGGATCACAGGATCTTCTCCTTCCCAGAGGCTAGCGAAGATTAGAAGGCGAAAAAAATGCTCTCGTGATGAAATGTTCTCTGAGCTCATGCTGTCCTCCCACACTGACAGAGCACAGACGAATGCATGGAGGCAGACAATGTCAGAGTGCAGGAAAGCACAAAATGACCGGAGGAGAGGTGGCGGGCTGAAGAGAGTAACTGGAGGGCTGAAGAGAGGGCTGAAGCTGAAAGGTGGTGGCAGCATGATGAGAGGAGGCAGGATTCAATGCTGAGGCTGCTGGAGGATCAAACTAATATGCTCCAGCGTATGGTTGAGCTGCAGGAAAGGCAGCAGAAGCACAGACCGCCGCTACAGCCCCTGTGTTACCAACCACCCTCCTCCCCAAGTTCCATAGCCTCCTCACCCAGACGCCCAAGAACATGGTGGGGGGGGCCTCCGGCCACCCAGCCACTCCACCCCAGAGGATTGCCCAAGCAACAGAAGGCTGGCATTCAACAAGTTTTAAAGTTTGAAACTTTTAAAGTGCCTTGTGGCCTTGTCCTTCCCTCCTCCACTACCCCTCCTGGTGCTTCTCTCCTCCACCACCCCTCCTGGGCTACCTTGGTAGTTATCCCCCTATTTGTGTGATGAATTAATAAAGAATGCATGAATGTGAAGCAACAATGACTTTATTGCCTCTGCAAGCGGTGATCGAAGGGAGGAGGAGAGGGTGGTTAGCTTACAGGGAAGTAGAGTGAACCAAGGGGCAGAGGGTTTCGTCAAGGAGAAACAAACAGAACTTTCACACCGTAGCCTGGCCAGTCATAAAACTGGTTTTCAAAGCTTCTCTGATGCGCACCGCGCCCTCCTGTGCTCTTCTAAACACCCTGGTGTCTGGCTGTGCGTAACAAGCAGCAGGCAATTTGCCTCCACCTCCTACCCCGCCATAAATGCCTCCCCCTTACTCTCACAGATATTGTGGAGCGCACAGCAAGCAGTAATAACAGTGGGAATATTGGTTTTGCTGAGGTCTAACCGAGTCAGTAAAGTGCGCCAGCGCGCTTTTAAATGTCCAAATGCACATTCTACCACCATTCTGCACTTGCTCAGCCTGTAGTTGAACAGCTCCTGACTACTGTCCAGGCTGCCTGTGTACGGCTTCATGAGCCATGGCATTAAGGGGTAGGTTGGGTCCCCAAAAATAACTATAGGCATTTCAACATCCTCAAAGGTTATTTTCTGGTCTGGGAATAAAGTCCGTTCCTGCAGCTTTTGAAACAGACCAGAGTTCCTGAAGATGCGATCATCATGTACCTTTCCCAGCCATCCCACGTTGATGTTGGTGAAACATCCCTTGTGATCCACCAGTGCTTGCAGCTCTATTGAAAAGTACCCCTTGCAGTTTATGTACTCGCCGACTTGGTGCTCAGGTGCCAAGATAGGGATATGGGTTCCGTCTATGGCCCCACCACAGTTAGGGAATCCCATTGCAGCAAAGCCATCCACTATGACCTGCACATTTCCCAGGGTCACTAGCCTTGATATCAGCAGATCTTTGATTGCATTGGCTACTTGCATCACAGCCGCCCCCACAGTAGATTTGCCCACTCCAAATTGATTCCCAACTCACCGGTAGCTGTCTGGCATTGCAAGCTTCCACAGGGCTATTGCCACTTGCTTCTCAACTGTGAGGGCTGCTCTCATCTTGGTATTCTTGTGCCTCAGGGCAGGGGAAAGCAAGTCACAAAGTTCCATGAAAGTGCCCTTACGCATGTGAAAGTTTCGCAGCCACTGGGAATCATCCCAAACCTGCAACACTATGTGGTCCCACCAGTCTTTGCTTGTTTCCCGAGCCCAGAATCGGCGTTCCACTGCATGAACCTGCCCCATTAGCACCATGATGCCCACATTGCCAGGGCCCGTGCTTTGAGAGAAGTCTGTGTCCATGTCCTCATCACTCACGTCACCGCGCTGACGTCGCCTACTTGCCCGGTATCGCTTTGCCAGGTTCTGGTGCTGCATATACTGCTGGATAATGCATGTGGTGTTTAATGTGATCCTAACTGCCAAAGTGATCTGAGCGGGCTCCATGCTTGCCGTGGTATCGCATCTGCACAGAAAAAAGGCGCAGAACGATTGTCTGCCATTGCCCTGACAGAGGGAGGAGCGACTGATGACATGGCTTACAGGGTTGGCTTACAGGGAATTAAAATCAACAAAGGGGGTGGCTTTGCGAGAAACTGAATGGCCCACTCAAGGATAGAACTCAAAACCTCAAGGATAGAACTCAAAACTGGGTTTAGCAGGCCGTTGATTTCACAGAGGGAGGGAGGGACAGAGGAGAAAATGAATACAACACAAATCTGGTCTATTTCTTGTTTTGAGCCACTTCATCTATCTTTATACATCTTGCTGGCAGCAGACTGTGCAGTATGTCTGCTAGCCATCGTCAACACCTGGGTGTTTGGCAGAAGACGGTGCAGTATGACTACTGGCCATCATCTTCTGCTAGCTGCAGATTAAAAGACAGTGCAGGACTGAATCGCCACGAGACAAAACAAGGGAAATGACCTGGCTGAGTCACTCCCATGTTTGCCCAGGCGCCCGGCTAAAAGAGCACCCAGGACTACGTCGATGACGGCTACCCGCCATACTGCACTGTCTGCTGCCAAAAGGCAATAAACTGCTACTGTGTAGCAATGCAGTACCACGTCTGCCAGCACCCAGGAGACATACGGTGACGGTTACCTGAGTGGGCTCCATGCTTGCCGTGGTATGGCATCTGCACAGGTAACTCACGAAAAAGGAGCAAAACGATTGTCTGCCCTTGCTTTCATAGAAGGAGGGAGGGAACGGGGGCCTGACGATATGTACCCAGAACCACCCGCGACAATGTTTTAGCCCCATCAGGCACTGGGATTTCTACCCAGAATTCAAATGGGCGGTGGAGACTGCGGGAACTGTGGGATAGCCACCCACAGTGCAATGCTCCGGAAGTCGATGGTTGCCTCGGTAATGTGGACACACTCCGCCGACTACATGCACTAGAGTATTTGTGTGGGGACACACACAATCGACTGTATAAAAACGCTTTCTACAAAACCGACTTCTATAAATTCGACCTATTTTCGTGATGTAGACATACCCCTAGAGTGTAATATGGTAGGTATTTTGCACACTTAAAAGGCAGACTGTAAACCTGTAGCAAACGGACTACTCATGAAAACTTGAACTTTGTCTCAATACACTCATAATAACGGCTAATCTGATGTGATTTCCTTGGACATAACACTAGTTCCAAAAAATCAGTCCCCTCGTTTAGTCTGGGCTTTCAAAATTAACTACTTCAGAAACCTGGTGATATTCTGCTGGACTCTCTTATCAAAGGCCAGAAGGACGTGAGATCAAAGTCCAAATATTTTGTTAGGAGTCTGTTAGGCTTGCTGATGGTTCTTCAACCTGTGGAATACACGCGTCTCTTCTTGGTTTTATTCTGAATACATCACTTTCCTCTGGTCTTCTGGGACTGGCCCTTTCATTTGCAGACTTGATTATGTGGAATTGACTTTTAATTCTCCTGGACCTATCTGCATTCTATTCAACACATATCCACATGAGGGTGTGATCTTTGTACACTTCATTGCTTTTTGGGCTTCCTTGTTGATTTAGGTGATGTCACCTTTATAGTGTTATAGTGTTGATATCATCCCTTGCTTCTAGGGAACTGAGAGCTGCCCTCAAACATAGGTCACAAGTGTGATGATCCAGAAACTTTTTTTCTTAAAAAAGCCCATTGAGGAGGTCCTTAAAAGCTGCCTCAACCTTTTGATGGGGATGTTTGTTCACCTTACTATCTCAAAAAAATGCATCATCTACACTGAGATTGTGAAAAATCTGTATATCCTAAACCAGGGATTGGCAACCTTTGGCACACAGCCCGCCAGGGTAAGCCCCCTGGCTGGCTGGGCCCGTTTGTTTACCTTCCTCATCCGCAGGTTCGGCCGATCGCAGCTCCCACTGGCCACAGTTCGCCGTTCCAGGCCAATGGGGGTTGCGGGAAGCGGCGTGGTCTGAGGGATGTGCTGGCCACCACTTCCTGCAGCCCCCATTGGCCCACAATTCAAGAAGGATATTGATAAATTGGAGAGGTTTCAGAGTAGAGACATAAGAATGATTAGAGGATTAGAAAAACATGCTTTGTAACGACAGACTCAAGAAGCTCAGTCTGTGTAGCTTAACAAATAGAAAGTAATGGGGTGATTAGATAGTTTATAAGTGCCTATATGGGGAACCAAAATGTGATTATGGGCTCTTCAATCTAGCAGAAAAAAGGTTTGATCCAATGGCTGGAAGTTGAAGCTAGACAAATTCAGACTGGATATAATGCATAATTTTTTTTAACGGTTAGAGTAATTAACCATTGGAACAATTTACCAACATTGTGCTGGATTTTCCATCATGGACAATTTTTAAATAGGATGAGGGTTTTTTCTAAAAAAATATCCTCTAGGAATTATTTTGGGGCAGAATTATGGCCTGTGCTTTACAAGAGTTCAGACAAGATTATCACAATGGTCCCTTCTGCACTTAGAATCTATGAAAAGATGGGCTTCTTTGAACTTTTGATAATCAGCACAGTGCCACCCTTAGGGAGGAATTTCCTATCTCCACCAACAAAAGGCCAGTACTTCCCAACTGGTCCTTCATCAGCCAGGAAGGACAGGATCCAAGACAGAGGCTGTGACACAAACTTCTCCTAAATACATCTAGAATCTCTGTAAATAGTACTGCCCAAAATTCAAGCACAAAATATCTAGCAATTAGCCCCTCCAGAAAATGAATTTTCTTCATGGTCCTAGCCAGATCTGCCCAAAGCTATGAGTGTTTATCTGCAAAGTAAAGAAAAAATGTCTTCACAACAGGAGGCATTTGCAACAGCAACAGAAAGAGTCTGGGTTATATAGGCTAGATAACACTCAGAACACATCTGCTGAATAAGAGTCTTAGCATATTCGCATCTCAGAGACATAGCATAAGAATTAAAAAAAAAAGATCTTCATGACACAAGCTATCAGCTTCAGAGCAAGTGACTTCTGACACTCCCTCTTCCATTTGTTGTTACAGGGAACCCACAAATCATGGTGATATGTTCGGGTGAAGCCAGGGAAGAGGCTGCCAAGAGACCTTTCTGCCTGTTATTGAGTACAAAAAAAGATCATTATGGAGTCGTCACAAAATACTGCTGAGCATTCATCTGGCAGTAACTTATTTTTGCTTGAGAACCCTCTGGAAGCACTCAGATTCTGTTAGCTTCAAAGGGTGAAAACAAGACCTCTGCTGTGAGAGAAAATATGGGTCCCAACTAGAGCTGGTTGAATATTTTTTGTAAAAAAAAAAAATAGCTTTGTGGGAGGAGGGGAGGTTGTTTTGCCAGCAGAAATTTTCACCAGAAAATATCTATTTTCTCTACCTTTTTGGTTTTCAAAGAAAACATTCTAAATAAAAATTTGTGAATTTTGCTTTGTTTCATTTTGATGTGAGAAATGCCACAGTCTTTTTCTTTTTAGGAGAAAATAAAAGGTGAGATAAAATGGGTTTTTCCTCATTCACTGAAATAATTTTGCTCCAGTCTTAACCTCATACTGTAGGAGGTAATGATCAGTCCATGACATCAGAATAATATCCATCCCTACAATATCTTATCCTGACCCTAACACTAACTTCAGAGAGTGCACAGATATATGGGTTAAGACTACGGCCATCTAACACAGCCCCACAAAACCATGTGCTGCACCACATGTCCTGCAGAAGAGACCCCCCATCCTCCCTCCAAGCAAATGTTAAAAGGATCATCAGCCTCCTTTGTATGCCTCAGGTTACTTGTTGAGTCAATCGCTCCAGGCAAATCTTAGGAGGGTTGCTACTGTCCTTGTAAGCATTCCATTACCAAACCCACCCTACAGATTACACCTCAGCAAAGAAAGGGCCTATGGAAACTAAATTCCAGCAGTCCTTTGAAATACTATGCTAACCTTGCTATAGCTGTTGTTCCCTGTGTGCAATATTAAACAAAATATTAATATCTTCAGTTATGATATGTTAATCAACTAAAATTTGGCCCTGACATTACATCTTTTCTAGGCAAGTCCAGTAAAGAAAGAAAGTTTAAGCAGTCTTCTTTCCAATCTTTCATTATAAGGGGGTTGAGAGGGTCGGGACACCATCACTACTGCCACCACTAGCCCTTTAGAAATCGTGTTTAATAGCTCTATTTTTAGGGTGTTTTATGAACCTTTTGTCAAATTGACTTAATATTTTCTTCCAATAGACTACCTCAATCCCAGAAGTAACATAATTTTGATTTTGTCTGTACATGAGGGATGAAAAAGGGGACCAAATTGGGTGTATGGGGGGAAACAATTTCAACCATAACTTTCTTTCGTCGGTGCTGCTTATTTATGTATTTTTGAAATGAAAATAATATAAACTTCAATAATGTAAGCACTGCTGCATGGGAAATCAATGTCAGAGAAGCAGTTACTATAAACACATATTACTGTAATCTAACATTTTCTAATTGTTCAGAATCTAAATGCTAAATAGATTCTAATTATTCATTTGTATAAAATATGATCCTGGAGCGGTTTCTGTATGAAGAATGTGTGTTTCCAATTTTCCTGCACTCTCGTACTTTTTTTTAGATTTTTTTTTAATTTAAAGGGGATCAAACCGAGCACATCTGAATAATCTTAAATAAAAATATAATCACTTTCAATTCAGAAATAATTAATTAATAATTTGATTAGAATTCAAAATGACCTCGGCAAATAGGAGATTTGGTCTGAAATCAACAAGATGAAATTTAATAAAAACAAGTAAAAAATACTACACTTAGGGAGGAAAAATCAAATGCACAAATACAAAATGAGGACAAACTGGCTAGGTAGTGTACTACTGAAAATGATCCGGGGGTTAACATGGATCATACATTGAACATGAACCAACAAGTGATGCAGCTGCTTACTGTACTCTAGCTCCACCCCTCACACATGCAACCTGCCCAAGAAGAATTCATAACTGGGTTTCAGGAAGGACACAGGTGACATAGAGCTACACACGCTAACTTTATATTACCTGGGGACATCCCTTATGTCGGTGAAATCCCCAGCATAACCTTTGTGTTGCTCTGGGAGCACAGAGAGTTGGGAGCCAAGATCTGGCCCTCTGTATACTGGCACTTGGGGTGCTCTAGCAAAGCAGCAATCTGACATCTTGTTCCTATATAATTAATACAGAAAACTTCACATTTTTTCACCACTGGATGTAAGCAGAAAGACTGGTTGTACCAAAAGCTCCATTCCAGATAGCTCGCCGTACTGAAAATACAGTTTCCTCTCTCCTTTTCTTTCTGAATAATATGTCCAATCCATTTCTGCATCCCTCAGTGGAACATTTAGTCAGACTATTTTGCTTACTGTGCTGCTAAATGAGACTATTACTGCTCTCATAAACAGTAAACTGTATCTAGACCACCTACCTCTCCTGCTAATTCCCATCATGTAATTAGACAATCCTAGTATCTTTGTTCTTAGATCACAGAATCATTTTTTTCACAATAGACATTAGAATTACAAAACTATTCACCATAAGATGATCTCATCACTAGCCCTTGGAGCATTGGCCTTCTTTGGATATAGAAGATAAATGGTCTCCTGCATCTACACATTTTAAAAAATCTAATAGATCAAAATACATCACACACTGATTCTTCCATCTTCCTCTCCATTATTTTCAACATGAGTCCTAGGTGTTTACAAAAACTTTTTAATAATTAAAAATATTTCAATAGAAATATAAAAAATATGGATCTATTTTTGATTATATTTCCTTAAGAAGGCCTTGGGGGAGAAATAAGGGGAATAGGGTGTAAAAGGTGTTAAGAAGACTGTAAGGTATAGAAGAGCTGAGAGTTACAGGTCTCAATCACATAAGAAAGTTGGACTGGGAGTTTAAGTATCTTGAAGTCAATGCACATCCTGACATTTCAATTGTATGAAAGAAATATGAAGTTCTAAAGTCTAGATATCCTGGGGAAAATCCTCCCATGACCTACCTGCCAAAAATCTGAGCCAGTCTGAGTTGGCCAGCTATAACTAAGAGCTAAAGAGCAAAGTGTTTTGATTCAATTTGAATGGGCAATATCAGATAACTGCATGATTCCAAACAATCCGCAACATTTCTACATTTGACTGTAAATGTTCCTTATAAGCAGAATTTTGGAATGAATCTTTCAACTTCATTCATTCATTCCTGAATTCTAATTAAATGTTAGATTGAATTCATTTACTCTAAATGTACCACAATCCAAAATACAACTTTCCCCTCAGCCTAAACAGTTCATTAACAATTGTATTTCAAACTCAAAATAATACTCTCATAATGGAATGATAGTCAAATATCAAAGTATAAAGACAGAATAAGAAAAAAAGATTATAAAATTATCTTTACACAAACCTATGTTTTATCTTTAAATATAGTTCGTGATTTAACATAAAAAACACTTTGAATGTTTTTAAAGAATTTCACCTTTACCACATAGGAGAGGATGCATCAACACTATTTTAAGCCTTTAAGTGATATTCCTAAATTTAAATGATTTAATTGTTGCATTTATGCTAATGAGAGTGTTCTCCAAACACTAATTACAATCTTGTTGCTGAAACCAGGCTATAATATACATTACAATAGTTATATTTATCCACTTTGTAGGGTAATTAGCATTAAGAGGAACAACATATTGGGAAACAGCAATTTACAGTGACAAAAATTGCTACACTAGAATTGCATACTGTCCTTTGGAGATTTCAAGCAGTACCCTGAATGCAAATTTTGATGGGTCATTAGTTTTCATTAATGGTAGTTTGAGTACTTAGGAAGACAACTATGCATTGCACTTAGCACTGGGCAAATTGCCTAGATATATTTCATATATTACTGTTAATGTAATGAAGTGTTATGGCAATTAGAAGACTGATGGCTTGGAAAATTTAGGTACATGTAACTGAGTATTTTTGAACTAAGTAGCACCTCTCACTACAGAAGTAAACGGGACTATTTGTATAGTTAACCACTACTGATGCCATTTTGTTAAATTAATTCAAGACCATATCAAAATCCAGTAGTTGATCGATCAGTTATATCAAATTAGTAATCCAATATAACTGAAATTACAAAACAAATATATCTTATAGTTCAGGCATTTTCTATATGAAATATTAAAAGTATAGTAATTTTACTAGATTTTGGAATGTACTGTAATATGACTAGTAAAATAAATATAAATATTGATTCATTTTCAAAAGGTCATCCTGTTAATGTATTAATTCCTATTAAAAGGCATATGTTGATGCTTTTGAAATGCTCCTGCTTGAAGTTCCTCAAAGGCTTCTTCAAAACTTCAAAAACGGACTCCAACGAGACACCGCTGAATTGGAATTAATTTGCAAACTGGATACAATTAACTTAGGCTTGAATAAAGATTGGGAGTGGATGTGTCATTACACAAAGTAAAACTATTTCCCCATGTTTATCCCCCCCACACACCCCCCGCTGTTCCTTAGACGTTCTTGTCAACTGCTGGAAATGGCCCACCTTGATTATCACTACAAAAGGTTTTTTCCCCCCCACTCTCCTGCTGGTAATAGCTCACCTTACCTGATCACTCTCGTTACAGTAAGAAGAAAATAGTCTCTAAGGTGCCACAAGTACTCCTTTTCTTTTTGCGAATATAGACTAACACGGCTGCTACTCTGAAACCTCTCGTTACAGTGTGGCACCTACTCGGTCTCACCAGCCTTAGCTGTTTTTTTGCCTTGGTGAGATGGCCTTGGGTAAAACAGTCCCTCTTGGCTGCACAGGGGCAGTCCGTATTTCTCTCAGCCAGTGTTCTGGCTTTTTTTCTCCCTTATGGGAGGGAATGCAGCCTCCCCTCCGGGAGAAGCTTGCTCGCTTGCTGCTACTCGCCTACTGGTAGCTTGACTCCTTCCCTCTCTCTCTTTCCCCCCCTTCTCCCAACAGGGGAGGGTTTAAAAGAATCCAAATGGGTCCTGATTCTGTGCCTAAAGAGGCCATACTCTCCTAAATCAGATGTTGCAACACTGAACGCAGTAGTGCCTAAATATCTTTAAAAATCTGGGCCAAAATCCATAATATGGGCTTTAAAAAAAATCTAGATATCCCGACAAAAGAGATAACTAACTGAGAAAAGGAAGAAGTATTAATATAAAAAGATATTATTTTATTTTGGAAAGATGCAAATATATATATTAAATTTATTTTAAAAATATGTAGCAGCAAGTATCACATGGTAACATGAACTAACTGCACTCTATTAATTCTTAATGTAAGAAGAACATGAAACGTTTCTATTCTGATAGTACCAACAAACTGTTTAATCTGAAAGCATTGACTCTCTTGATCTCAATATTGGTAACAATTACTGAGAGTCTCAACTGCAGACTTCAGGCAGATATATAATCTAGGAGGACATCACAGTGAAAGTATGAACAAATATCCTTATTCCCGTCATAAAATACCTCCTATAGTTCTCTAAAGGAAAGACAATGTTTTTATTCTATTAGCATTGATTTATACAAAAGACCTCAGTTATAATCAAGTCAGTGAAATTATAAATTAAACATCTTTGAATCTTTTTAAGACAAGAGTTAAAATACACAAAGATCTTTTTTCCTCAGTTGATTTCCACAGCACACAAAATTTAATATGAAAATATTATTCTGATATTGAACCTATTTTAGCAAATTGCCAGTGGAAACATATTAATGTTGGTTTGTATTTATGCTGTGACAAAAACTCTGAAGTTCAGCTGATGCTCCATGTATTATTATTCAATGTTAGTAATTAAATGCCAGCTATGAAACCACCTATTTTATCTGTATGTATAAACATAAGCAAAAATATGGGCAGATATCTATACATACCAACATAAATCAAGTTTATTAAACACACCTGATTTCACATAGCTAAAACCAACATCACTGATTTATATGAACTCAGCTGGAGACAGAGGGGTGCACATAGGGAGAATTTTGTAAATCTTTCAAAAACTGCCCAGTGGGCTATTAGCTATTCTGAGGTGGGTTGTGTTCTCTCTCTCTCTCTCTCTTTTTTCATGTGAAAAAATTCAAAATGTCTGTTTTGTTCTGATGCAGAACAGAAAACAAACAAAAAAACCCTTAAGTCTTTATTTTTTTCGCCAGGGCAGGAAAATCATTCTCGTCATCAGGAGAGTCTTAGTCATCAGTATCCTAGTGTCACCTCCCAGCTCCCTTAATTTTTTCAGTGTTCAGCTTTTCTAGTTAGATGTCCTGCCTCTGTTAAATATCTTTATGTTTTTAAATGCCTAAGCATATATAAGACTTCAATAAGTGGACCTTAAGTTCAACTTGGGGGGCTCATGAAGAAGGGTGATGGGGCCATGACCATAAAAGGGATTCAGTTTGCCTCTGGGGGAGGACAGGAGAAGTCTCTGTCTTCCCTAGAGCAAAGGGATAATGCCTGCCTCTAGCCTTCACACAGGGAGGATTGAAGTCTCCTTGCACACCTCCTCACTGCTATACAAAAATCAGTGACAATATGGCTCACAGGTTTTATTGTCACCATTTCGCATTGAGAACTCATTTCTAATTTGCTGTCCACTATCAATCCAAGCTCTTGTGCAGTTGTCACAGTATTGCGTCACGAACTTCTCTCCCATTTAAAAATGTCCATATTTTGAATAGATATCTCCCACAGGTATTCCGTGTTTTAGTTTGAACTGAATCATACGTAGTTATTTCCTGACCACATTTCTAACCTTCCTAGACATTTTCTTTTAGACTATACAATTTTTTGCAGTACTTCCCTCCCCAGGTAAAAGAGACATTGCTTATATCTGATGGAGGAGGAAAATGTGTTAGAGCAAGAGAGACAACTCTTAAATCCTTATTTCCCCAATTCAGAGTCCACCATGCAGTCAGAGCCAACCGGGGGGGGACGGGGGACGGGACGGGACAGGACGGGGACGGGGGGGACTAATGTAATACATATTTGTTTGTTTTGCTGGATTTCTTTAAGAATAACAAATGTTAACACTAAGATAAGTAGTTTAATTATTTATAAGCTTGTAGGAAAGTATTGTGCAGAAGAGAAAGGTATGGAGACAAGCTCCTAAGCAGCTTTATCTGTTAGAAAGAGAGGAAAGAATTGTTATTCGGGGCAAGGCTATTTAGACACCCTCTGCCCCTTCCCCACAGTACTTTTTGATACCGCTCAAAAGGATTCTGTTAGTGCCTACCAAGGCACGTGACTCCCTGGAGACATATTTATTAAGGTAAACATAGCAGTTTAGGCTTAAGTATAGAAAAAAATTAAGTGGTAGTTTAAAACTTTTTTTTTAATTTTTATCTTCGCATTAGGTGTTGGGGGTTTTTTTAGGAAAAAAAGGATAGCAGTATAAATTTGGAATGTAGATGTGAAATAATACTATTGGAATAAAATAAAAATCTATACGAAACTTTAAAATGTATATAGAATGTCAAATCATTTAGAAATATGTATCTTTATAGTAAGAGGCTTTAAGTTCAGACTTCTATGACCTCTGAAACCATTTAGCTAAAATTTAAATATATATATATATATATATATATATATACGTGCGTGTGTAAAATCACTGGTGAAGTTCATTTCAAGTGTACTACTTGCACTAGTACAGCAGTAAATTTTCCAAGCATTTTTCATGTCCTAATTAATTAGTAGCCAATCAATATAAAGAATAAGTAATATAGTACCCCAGCACTTACCCATGATGGTTAAAGCTGTAGCTTTTGTTAATTCTTCTTTCATTGACTCTATTATTTCTAAATTACTACCATCCTGGTTGCATCTATTTATGGTTCCGTTTCCTGAACTGATCCAATAAAGCTTGTCCTCCAGATAATCTATAGATAGACCTGTAATTAATTTATACAATTAAAACATAATTGTGGCCTCTTAACATGTAATTTTAATTCATATTTAGGCTATTTTTATCAAAGAAAAGCACATTCAAAGATTTTGAGCCAGTAACAAAGAAATCTAAATGTAAAATGTTCTCTTGTTTTAATGTATGTTACAAAAGCAAAGATGAAAGCACAGTAAAATAGACAATTTACAGTGAAAAATAGCTTGTGTTTTGAGATAGATTTAATTCTATTCATATTTCCTCCTCACAAATGTAAATTTATCTGTAACTGACTAATGGAAGTACATTTTGTGGCAGTGAACAACTAGCTGGATGAGCTGAGGTCCTAGGAGAGGTCATTAACTAACAATAAATGCCCCACAGAGGCCATTATTGCTATTACAAACTGTAAAAGTACAAAATAGAGAAAACATTGTAATCACCTGTGTATTCAAAACTGGAAGAGAAATGACTTTTTTTTTAAGGCTGCTGATTAATTGCAGTTAACTCATGCGATTAACTAAAAAAAATTAATCATGATTAATCACAGTTTTAATAGCCCTGTTAAACAATAGAATACCAATTAAAATATATTAAATATTTTGGATGTTTTTCTACATTTTTGTATATATTGCATTCTGTGTTGTAACTGAAATCAAAGTGTATATTATTTTTTATTACAAACATTTGCGCTGTAAAAATTACAAACAAAAGAAATAGTATTTTTCAATTCACCTCATACAAGGACTGTAGTGCAATTTCTTGGTCGTGAAAGTGCAACTTACAAATGTAGATTTTCTTTTTTATTACATAACTGCACTCCATAACAAAACAATGTAAAACTTCAGAACTACTTCTCGTTCAATCAATCGCTAAGACAAATAGGTTTGTTTACATTTACCAGAGATAATCCTGCCCTCTTCTTATTTACGATATCACCAGAAAGTGAGAACAGACATGTGCATGCCATTTTTGTTGCCGGCATTGCAAGATATTTACTTGCCAGATATGCTAAATATTCATATGCCCCTTCATGCTTCGGCCACCATTCCAGAGGACATGCTTCCATGCTGATGATGCTTGTTAAAAAAAATAATGTGTTAATTAAATTTGTGACAGAACTCCTTGGAGGAGAATCGTATGTCCCTGCTCTGTTTTACCCGCATTCTGCATATATTTCATGTTATAGCAGTCTTGAATGATGACCAGCACATGTTGTTCATTTTAAGAACACTTTCACTGCAGATTTCACAAAATGCAAAGAAGGCACAATGTGAGATTTTTAAGCATAGACATCCTTATTCTAAGGATAAGATTTAAGAATCTGAAGTGACTTGCCAAATCTGAGAGAGACGAAGTGTGGAGCATGCTTTCAGAAGTCTTAAAAGAGCAAGACTCTGATGCAGAAACCACAGAACCCAAAGCATCAAAAAAGAAAATCAACCTTCTGCTGGTGCCATCTGACTCAGATAATGAAAATGAACATGCGTTGGTCGACACTGCTTTGGATTGTTATCAAGCAGAACCCGACATCAGCATGGACGCATGTCCCCTGGAATGATGATTGAAGCATGAAGGGACATATGAATCTTTAGCGCATCTGGCATGTAAATATCTTGCGACGATGGTTACAACAGTGCCATGAGAACACCTATTCTCACTTTCAGGTGATATTGTAAACAAGAAGCAGGCAGCATTATCTCCTGCAAATATCAATAAACTTGTTTGTTTGAGTGATTGGCTGCACAAGAAGTAGGACTGACTGGACTTGCAGGCTCTAAAATTTTACATTGTTTTATTTTTGAATGCAGGGTTTTTTTTTGTAAATAATTATACATTTATAAGTTCAACTTTCATGATAAAGAGATTGCACTACAGTACTTGTATTAGATGAATTGCAAAATACTATTTATTTTATTTTTACAGTGCAAATACTTGTAATCAAAAATAAATATAAAGTGAGCACTGTACCTTTGTATTGTGTTGTAACTGAAATCAATATATTTGAAAATGTAGAAAATATCCAAACATTTTAAAATAAATGGTATTCTATTATTAACAGTGCAATACTTATGCAATTAATTGCAATTTTTTTAAATTGTGCAATTAATCATGATTAATTTTTCTAATTGTGCGATTAATGGCAGTTATTTTTTTTAAATCATTTGACAGCCCTATTTTTTCCCTCCATGTACATTCAAGATTATGTTTGCAATACTGGAGGCCCTTAAAAGATTAGAAATTTAACCAAGAAGAAAGCAAAACTTCTTACTAGATTAATAATACTAATTAAAATTCTACTTCAAATTATGTTAACCAGAATTAGACACTCAAGACAAGATATACAGAAATACTTTCAAAATGTTATACTGACCAGATGAAGAAAATAAAATGCTTGCCAGATCTAATCAAATCATTGCAATAGAGGGAAAAAATATGGCAAAGTGAAAAATATGAGATGATGGTCTTGCAGAATTCTCCTCCTGAAAGGAGAAGACTATTTCCAATCTTATAGTAATTGCAGCACATCTCCATGATGGATAGTTGACTTTAAAAAAAGAGCAGAACAACTGTGAAAATCATTCCCTGTGTCTTTGATAAAATTTGATGTGAAAATATATGCTAAAATGTTGGTGGACAGAACAGGAATTGGAGGGTATGGTTTGATAAAGAGACCAATAATATAAGGGTGGGAGTGAGGGGGTAGCACACCTCACAGGTAGCAGAAATAAGATGGTCCTGCAGCAGCAGTTTCTATTGACTCTCAGAAAGTTAATTTTCAGTATAATCAAATGGAAATATGAGTTGGTTCTGGTGATGTTTGTCTCCCATGACACAGAAGAAAGATGATGCCAAACCAAGCCTAGATCTTGGACAAAGCCACTGTCAGCCAGAAATTTGCTGAGTTTCTGCAGATGACAGCTCCTGAAGAATCTTCAGGAACACAGACTCAGGTCTATAGGGAAGTCCCTGAACATTCAAATATCCCTTTGGTAAATCCTCTAATGTTCTGCCTAAGGGACTTGGAGTGTTACCCCAATAGCCAGGGGGGATGGTAGTTCTCCTACTCACCTCCATTATTAGTTTCCCCATGAAAGTCTCTTGTCAAAAATGCATAGCTAGAGACTTTAGCTGTCTGTCAGAGGCTATTTTCTACCAGGGAGATGCTACTCCAAAACCAATAAACAATTCATGTGGGGTGCTCAAAAAGAACTTTGAAGGGCAGGAACAGAACCCAGATCACAAGTCCCAGTCTAGGGTCTTTACCACAAGACCAACTATCCTCTCATAGCCTTCTTTCTCCCACACTCCTGCTTCTCTAAGAAAGCATTCAGTCACAGCTTCTCTCACAGTTCAGCCAGAACCTGCAACATTTGGCTGTAAGAGAGTGTGACATGACATTGTGAGTACCTCCTGATACCAGACGTGTCAGTGAAGCATCTCTGACCATATTTCCTTGGCTCATCTGGTTTTAGTCTTGTTTAGTATATTATCTCTTGTGTTCAGAAATTGTGTCTTCCTGTGCCTGTGGAAGGAGTTTAGTGTATTGTAGGAACATATCAGGTCCCTGGTGATTCTCTTACACCTGTCAGTAGCCTTTCATACCACACACAATGAGGTGCTGATGACAGGGCTGCATACTATATCAACAGTAAACAGTTATGTTGAATTCGATCCATCTTTCTTTCCTTCAGAAGACTCAGAGAGAAGGTTAAGATGATTTTTTAATTATGAGAAGTGCCACATGATTCCTATTCTATCATCTCTCCTGTTCAATGCCTATATGAAACTACTGGGGGAATATAAGGAGATGATTTAGTGTATAGTGTTATAAGTATGCTAATAGAAAAGGAGGACTTGTGGCACCTCAGAGACTAACAAATTTATTTGAGCATAAGCTTTCATGAGCTACAGCTCACTTAGTATGCTAATGGCTCTCAGTTGTGTCTCCATTTCTTTAGATCTAGACAGAACAGTGGTTCGACTTGCACAATCTACCAGAGATCACATATTGGATGATCCCCCCAGTGTTTTGATTCAACTGATATAAAGACAGAGGTAATTGTGATGAGTTGGAGAAACAAGAGTTGCAGGAGATAAGAGTTAATTTTGGCTTCTTTGATAGAGGCATTTGCTTTATTTTTACTACCAATATTCATAATCTGAGGACCTAATGGTTCCTTCCTAATGGTTCTGAGTGTTCATAGTGGCCAATATCCCCCCGCTTTTACTTTTGCTTTCTCTTTCTCCATTTTTCTTCTTCAGTAGAATTGGAAGGTATCTGTATTATTTGTAATATTTTCTACACCTGCCACTCCCAATCCTCAGCAGAATAACCCAAGGAGGAGGGCAGCATTGGTAATGCTACCTGTTCCTCTTGGGGATTGAATTTCCCCCTCTGGTATAGCTGTACCCACAAATAAATACAAAACTTGAATTTCTACAATGACGCTCCACACCACACACACACTATTTAATGTGTGGTGTACCACAAAACCCTTTCAATGGAAAATGCTTCAATTTGGAAACGAGAATATTTTGGATTTCTGCATGTGTGCATTATCCCGATTAAGGAGGACACTCTTTGGCAATCTTTACAGCAACTTTCTTAGGTAAGATGATTCTGGAGATCTAGTAAACAGGAAAGAAAAGGGAACATTTGTAATCTAATTTAAAACCAATTTTATGTATGAAAACCAACCATATGGATCAATTTAATTATGCCTCCATCCTGGTGAAATATTGTTTGGAAGAATGTTTGCCACTCCTCCACCAATCTGCACTTCTATGCAACTTGAACCCACCATCTTTTAGGCCAGTGTTTCCCAGACTTGGAATGCCGCTTGTTCAGAGAAAGCCCCTGACGGGCCCAACCAGTTTGTTTACCTGCCGCGTCCGCAGGTTTGGTCGATTGCGGCTCCCACTGGCTGCGGTTCGTCCTTCGACCTGCGCCACTTCCCACAGCCCCCATTGGCCGGGCACAGCGAACCGTGGCCAGTGGGAGCCGTGATCGGCCAAACCTGCGGACGCAGCAGGTAAACAAACTGGCCGGGCCCACCAGGGGCTTTCCCTGAACAAGCGGTGTCCCAAGTTTGGGAAACACTGCTTTAGGCAATAAATTCAAGAAGTTTTTTGTAAACTAAATACCCCTATGGTAATCCATTCACACATGAGTTTATCATTTTCTGGACATTCTGTCCTCTTAACATTCTAATGATGGTCTTAATGGTTGTACACATAAACAACTGATTGAAATTGAAATTAGAATAAATTAATAATTACAGCAGGTGGCAAAATTGGAGAGGGGATTTCTATATTGGATATATTGGACTGACAAATGCAAGTTTGATTTTAATATATTTGGACATATATTTGCCTGGTGTGAATTTTGATTTAAATATGAAAATAGCTCCAATTAGTAAATTTAAATCCAAGTGTAAACAGCTCTGAGTACTTAGTACAACTGAAACCAAGCAATAAATAGTAATTGGGAATGTTTAGTTTAACAACGGATTGCTTGGAATGCTGCTTTCTTCTTAAAAGAAACAAAGTTATTCAGCCAAAACTGCCTGAAGGCTTCAGTTACTCACTCTGTAGCAGTACAAACTCATAAAATGCAAGTTTACCGTTTTGATAAGATTATGATAAACTTCTCTTTCAAGAATGTTGCACACACAGTTTCGAAGACAAGCCAGCAACATAAGCCAGTCTATTACTGGGTCTTCTTTTCACCAAATAAAAACAACTCCAGTGAATCTGCACATAAAATATGTTCAAATAGTAACAGAAAGAACCAGACAAAACAAAAGAATATTTCTGAGCATTGCTGCAATTCAGAGTTCCATTCAGGATGTTACAAAGGCTTTTCTCTGACTTAACCAAAAGTTTCAGAACTCTTGTAAGGAAGCCAGGTTTTGTGAAATTACAGCCCAGTTTTAAAATTAATTCTCATTATAATTGCTCAATGGCTACTAGCTAGGAGGGGAAGGGACGGTGTCCCTAGCCTCTGTTTGCCAGAAGCTGGGAATGGGCAACAAGGAATGGGTCACCTGATGATTACCTGTTTGTTCATTCCCTCTAGGGCACCTGACATTGGCCGCTGTTGGAAGACAGGATATTGGGCTAGATGTGACCCAGTATGGCCATTCTTATGTTCCGTATGCTAATTCTTTACTTCTTGGAACAAATCATTCTAGAGCACTGTAATGGGGGCCCTCACCCTTGGTGCACCCTGCAGTGGTCCCATGCAGTGCTAAAATTAAGTTTCTGCCTGAGTTTCCCCTACTGGGCACCCAGTAAATCCAATAAGGCTTATGTATACTGAACTGAGTACCTTCAGCGATCCAGTTTATATAATCTAAAGGCAGAGAATTACATAAATAGGCCTCCGCCCCAGTACCCTCGCTGGAGGGGGGGAGAGACTCAGTTAACTGTAGTCTATTAACCCCACTTATGTCCATGTCTCATACAAGTGAGGCCTTGTTGACCCAGAACCCTCTTCCGGAGTCCAGGCCTCTGTCATTAGCTGGGAAAGGGTCTCTCCTCTTGAGTCTTGGTCCCCACAGGGGTCAAACAGTGATAACCCTTCCTCAGAACAGCACACAATTCCTTTGATTTGGGGCTCACATGCTACCTAGTAAAGTCCTTTGATGGTTTTGCTGAGCCTTGGCATTCATAGTTCTTCCCTTTCAGAGCCTCCCCCACCTAGGAGCATTCTTCCATGGCTTCCTTTCCTGGTGAACTCCCTGAGAAGTCCTCCCTTTGGAATCTTTGTCTTTCTGTATTCTGGGGACTGTTCCTCTGCCCAGGAAGCTCTTTTCTCTAGAAGACCCCACTGGAAGTAGCTTCCTAGCTAGCTCCCCTGGGGAATTCTTTCCCCAGGTACTTCCTCCCTGTGTTCTCTCCTGCCTGAGGCCACATCCTGTTATAAGACCCAGCTGTTCCTGAACTATTTAACTACTGCCCAGGTACACAGGCAATCAGTTATCCCCAGGTGGATCTGGGTTGGCTCTTTTTGTAGCAGAGCTTGTCACCGGCAAGCTGACAACATGACCACCCTCAAGGGCCAGCTAACCTGTAACAAGCACACAAGAGAATACTAGCTAGTACTAAGTAATGCGCAGGAGTTGGTTCAAGAAGTAACTATAGTTGAGCCAGTGAGTAATAATGAACCTAAATAATTACGCTCAACATCCTAGAGAGAAATATACAAAATAACTAGTGTAGTGAAATGAACTTTTGAAAGAGGGATTTTTTTAAAAAAAACTGAGGATGCTAGACAAAGATTCTAAAGTCAAAAATAAAGAAATTGAAATTTTCTGCTTGGTTCCACCCTCATTTCCAGAAAGGCATTACTCTAATGTGTGGCAAGCCTCATCCCCAACTCAGCTCTACTGTTCTGCTCAGCCACTCTTCCTGTTACTGTCAATTTACAGTTGCTCTGTTGAGGCCCTTCTTCTCTCTAGTCATACAAGCTTGGCTTCCTTTGCTCCACTCCCATTCAGCTAGCACCACTGATTCTCTCTTGCAATTTAAAATACTAATGCACCTGACACCATTCAGCTCATACCCAACATTCCATGTTGTCTTTGTCCAGTGAACATGGAAATTGCATTTTATGTTGTTTTTTTGTATATTTTTTTTCTCATTTACCAAGACCTATGCTGTCCTTGTCTTCTCTCTTCACAACCATATCCTGATTTCCAAGAAACATGCTACTATTGTAAAAAGTACATTATAGGGAGTATGACAGCAAACCCCATATTAAAGGTGCCTAACACTTTGTACCTTAAAAAGGTTCTTGAGACCACTTTTTACTCTGAAATGTTGTAGGGGGAAAACTCCTAGGATTGGAGGGGTGCCTTTTTCTGGCATTGTGAAAATCCACACAGATTTGGCAGTTATAAGATGCTTAAAATCACCATTTTCCTCCTGTGACTTTAGTAGTACAGCTTGTTTCTGGTAGCATGCTACAGACCCTTCACATTCTATAACACTGCACACATGCTTCACCATTTTGCTTCAGCATTTGATACAGAAATGCATGGGCAACATTCATTCTCACATTCACCAACTTTCAGGTGCATGTCTCCACAACCTTAATAACATTCTTCCAATGTTATATGTGCATATAATTTTTATTCTAAGTTATGTTTCCCTCTTTTGCTATATGTTGTTTTCCTGCTGTAATGGTCTTGCACTAACACATCCAATTATAGTTTAATCACTAGCATGATCCTACATGCCCATTGATAACACAAAGAGTTAATTTATTCATTCTAGATTAGTCTGTTATATATCTGTTATTGTTAGGTTACTAATAAAATATTTGGAGGGTTATTACTAAGAAAATGTTTCCCACAGTAGCTCACCCAGGACCTTATTATTTAACTAAGCACTGTCAACAGCAGTGGTTCTCAACCAGAAGTATGCATACCAGAGGTCTTGCTTAGATATTTCTAAGCTTTTCTAGATATTTGCTTAGTTTTACAACAGGCTACATAAAAATCACTAGCGAAGTCCTTACAAACTAAAATTTCATACAGACAATGACTTGTTTACACTGTTCTATATACTATACACTGAAATGTAAGTACAATATTTATATTCCAATTGATTTATTTTACAGTTACATGGTGAAAATGAGAAAGTAAGTAATTTTTCAGTAACAGCGTGCTGTGACACTTTTGTAGTTTTTTGTCTGATTTTGTAAGCAAGTAGTTTTTAAGTGAGGTGAAACTTAGGGGTAATGCAAGACAAATGAGACTCCTGATTTGTTGTGTGGAAAAGTTGAGAGCCACTGGTCTGCAGGACATCTATCAGAAACTATTCCGATAACACTATGCCATTAAATGTTCTAAAATGTTCCTCAACTAAGGTTATTTCACTACTGAATGCACATGTGAAAATTCTCAAAAAACAAACAAAAAAATCAAACCAGTTACAAAAGATAATTAACCTAAATTAAGCCAAAGTTGTCAGACTGATGGTTGAGGTGGAGACTGATTTTGACCAACGTAGAGTAAATCTTTGTAACATTGGGGCTGCAGATGTGGCAATACTGCTATACATCCAGCAGGGGGAGTATACCACTTTGCTTTCACCCACACATGCAGTTTAGCTTGCTTTGCGCCTTCGTTGAATACAAATTGCCTTTTTGCATGTCTTCTCAAGAAGGCCATATGACCCTATGATCATTTTCACAGTCAATGTAAAGTGTTCTGCACAATTCAGATAAACACTGAAGAAACTGCTGTAGTCCACATTTAGTCCACCTTTATAAGGTTGCAATCAAATAGTATCCTAATCTTGCATATTTATTCCCTTTCTATTTTTTATTATCTTGTATACCATAGCAGATTTAGCTCTTGAACTTACCTTTTTCTCTCCAAGTGCATAATTTATCTCTGTGTCTCATGACACAGGTGAAACTATACAAGTGTGAGGGTAAAGGCTTGTTGAATATTTTCCATAGGAGGTTTATTCTCTGGATTGTGCAGTAAGATTTATTCCAGGATTTGGCAATAAAGTGCCTGAACTGAATCATCTCTAATTTATATTCTTAAAACGTAAAAGGTATCAAAAGAGAAATACCAAAGATTGGTTTCAGAATGAAAAGCACTTTGCATTTGCTTTAATGCCAATTTAATTATTTCAGTAATTTGTTCTCTTGCTTACTTTGCATATTCATGCTTACTAAATATGATACCATAAAACAATATGTGATAAAAACACTCTAATTATAAGACTTATGTTCAAAAAGACAAAATGAATAATGGGATGTTTAAACACCCAGAAGAAATGAAATCACCAGAAAGAAAACAGAATGACCACCATCACACAAGATAGGAATAAAACATGATAGCAGATAATTTTGTCAAAAAGAGTCATAATGTTAATAGTTTCTCAGATACTATATCCTAGCTAATATATCAACAGTATTAAAAATAAATGTTAACATATTACATCAATGGCACACATTAAGCAACATTAACATTTAGTAAAAAGCAGTTATATGTAGTACATTTACTTCTATTTCTATCCTTTTCTATGAACTAAAATTTAAGGGGCAAATTCTCTTTCATCAAAAAGATGCGATTCTGAGCAGAGCTGTGGGCCACTTCCCTACCATTTCACACAGCACCAGAAAAGCGGCTCTACTATTGAACACCACCTCTTCAGGGGGAACAAATGGGAGGGATTCATGAATTCACATATCCAACACCTTTACTTCTGAAATCGGTGCAGGCAACCCTCTAGAGATATGTTCCAGACTGAGCATCGAGGGGTTGTGAGCCTCATGCTTGGGTTCCCCATATCTTTCCTTCCTATACCCATGACAGAAACACACCCATTAAACTATATTCAAAGACTTCCAAGGGTCTTTGTTGGATCCAAGAATATGCCTCTTGGATATTAATTTCAACGTCAGCCTATATACTATTAATTACAGTCCTTTATGCAGTTCATACAGTTATAACAAATCTACTCTAACTCCCATTGACTCCAATGGACAGTGAACTCTGTCCAAATGCCTTAAAAGGATTAAATACAATAATGACACATACATGTATATTGCATATTCTATATTACTATATTTCTATATTACTGATACATACTACATGAAACACAGCACTTTAAATATCACATAAAATAATTTCATTATTAAAACAATTTTAAATAAAAAGGAATAGCATAAAGCAATATTTACCAACTGGGTCTTTTTGATTCTGAAAGAGTATTTTGCTGTTACTGCCATCCATGTTTGCCATATTAATTGTGTTCCCATCAGTCCAGTAAAGCTTCCTTAACAAGAAACAAGACTGATTGAAAATTTGGTTTCATATACGCCATGTTCTAAATGTGTCTGTTTTGAAAAGATGATCAAATGAATAATACATACAATGTTGTGACAGTATGAATGGCTGTACTACCTAGTTCATAAGGTTTGTTATAAAAGTCTTCTGTATTCAGTGCAAGAAATTCTGTACAAAAGTTCTGAAGCACATGCATTTAGTACAAATAAAATAGACATCAGCAAGTTTAGCACCTGTACTTATGCTTTTTCCCTAAGTTTAGACAAATGGTTGTTTGTGTGCACGCACGTACACACACAGACTTTTCTTTTCTCTTGCTTGCCTGCAATTATATAAGGCATGTTAATAAAATGTCAGAAATAATTGTAATAACATCTATCTGTATTATTAAGACTGAGAAAATGAGTTGTCAAATCCAAGTTGTTCAATTTTTTTCTTAGTAGTCCTAAAAATAAAAGCAAGTACTGAAAAGCCACCATACATAGTGACAAATACAAGGAATCTTTCCATATATTTTATGAAATCCCACCCGTTAAGAATAATCATACTTTACCCCCTGACAGGGTGCACTGCAAGACACTGGGGTTTATCGATTCCATGGATGATTGAGGTTTTCAAAGAACCATCTAAATGTGCCACATTAATTTGAGTTTCATCAAACTCCGAGCTAATCCAGTACAAATTTCGTGACACCCAATCCACTGCAAGGCCTCTAATACTCTGAATATCTGCAAAATGTGAAAGAGCAAATTAAAAGTGAATATAGGTTGTTCATTTGGTTTCCTTTCCAAATAAATTATTTTCTGTTTTAGGGGAAATAATTTATATTTTAATTTGTTAGCAAAATTGTTCAAGATTGCAATCTCATTCACTTATCAACCATTGTTAAAGCATGAATAATTGTTAATGTTCTGATGAGCCAGATGAAAGCCTACAGCAACAATTAACACTGAAATTGCACTACACAGTCAATAATTCTCAGCAAACACTGAGGAGTAAAAAATAGACATCAATCGTATTATCCAAGGATAATAACCAACTATAAACTGTATAACTGTTAGTGCATTTTCCAGTTTAGGGGGAAAACATTATTTGTTTGGTTTTAATACCTCTGCAACAGGTGTGCTGTTTAAAAAGCGTCAGTTTGACAAACATGATTTGGAAAAAAATCACCCTCCCTTAATAGGTTCAGAAATTAATTTCTATTTTTAAAGTTAATGTATACAAAATCAATCATGATGTGTGATGAAACCTCATGCTCACTCTGAGGGGGATGATGGTTCATAGGCAGGCTGTTAAAAGGCCTCCTCAAACAATGAGCCCAACTGCACTGATTGATTCCATGGGAGTCCAGCACGGTTCCAGAAGTGGTGTTTCTCCCTACTTTCTCAGCATCAAGGAGCTCCCTGGCACCAACAATACAGATTCAGTCTCACTGGTCAGCACCAGAGCCAAAGAAAGCACTAAGGATGACTCCAAACCTGAGGGCTCCATGGCACCAGTAATGTAGGAAGATAGATACAGCATTGCCAGTGTTGTAGTACCTAATTCCAGAACAGGACTCCAACTAGGATCTTGAAAAAGGTGCTGGTCCCTGTAATGAAGGCTTCACCTTGCTCCCTCTGTGGGACTTAAAAGCCAAGGATGGCATACTATGTGGCCCTGTACAGAACAAAGGCCTTGAACCTGGACCACATCCAAAGTTCTTACAGCGTCCTTCCTGAGACAAGCCAGCACCAAAGTCTACTATTTTTTTTTACAGGTTCAGACACAAAAGCCTAGTAAACCAAGCACCAAACTGGGAATGACTACGCTCAAGTTAGATGAGACACTGGATATGAACATCAAAGTCAGGAAAATTATAGAGGCAAGAGACACACTTCTAGAATCCATATGTTTCAAGGTCTTACTTGGCCATGATGCCAGAGCTATCATTATCAATCTAAAAACTACTATTGAAAAAAAAAAACCCTAAATCAATGCATACCCATAAAAAGGTATATTAGAGAAATCTGATGAAAGACCAGAGGTCCAGGGGCAGCACAGTTCTTCTGTCCACAACTGACTGAGAAAGAGAAGGGACTAAGGCAAGTGGAGCCACAAGGCACTCTTATCACCTTGTTCCAAATGTTTGAAGCTACTCATATGGCCCAATATCACAGCTTTCCGGTAGGCGCTGAAACTCTGCAGTATGAGTCCTCTTTGCCCACAAGCAGGAATATGCAGAAAATACTTTAAAGTAAAACTGATTCTTGGTGTCCCTCCAAGATTTTGACAAGATGAGATTGCTAAACTGGCTATATGCTTGGAATCCTTGTGCATTCAACCTTTTTGCTTTATTTCTGACATCAAAGAGCATATGCAGCTGATTTAAAGCCATGTTCTGGCATTATAGATTTTGCAAGCTTTTTTATTCAGGTCAAATTGCATCTGGTCTACAAAGGAAAGGTAATCTGCAATATGAACTGTAGCCACTGCCGAAGACAGAGAGATATAAAGAGAAAGACAATACATTACTCATCAAATTCATTGACAAGTTTTGCATTTTTGTATTAAATAGTTTATACAACAACTCAATTTTTTCTGGCATTCAGCCACTTTTGCTGATAAACTCTTTTTTTCTAGAAGAGTTCCAGCACCTCAGTTCAGGTCCAACATACAGAACTGAGAGTCTGTGTGGTTTTTGATCTGGCCACTGTTGACTCCATCACCGGATTCATGAAGACAGTGGGAAACAGAGCAACATTCTCCCTACAACATATACATGAGCGAACTTAGCAACATCCAAAATTAAATGAAAATGCTGCAATTTCTTCACCAGTTGATCCAGAAAATAATACAAGTACACAGCAGGCATATTGCAAAGGAGAGCATGGTCTTTCTACTTGTCAGAATTTGTCTTTGGGATTGTCTGGAGACAGGGCCGGCTCCGGGCACCAGTGAAGGAAGCAGGTGCCTGGGGCGGCCAATAGAGAGGGGCGGCACTTCCTGAGTTATTGGGATGGCACGTCCAGGTCTTCGGCGACAATTCGGCGGCGGGTCCTTCATTCCCTCTTTTCCTCTTCGGCGGCAATTCGGCGGCAGCTCAATCGGGTTTTTCTTTTTTCTTTTTTCTTCGCCGCTTGGGGTGGCAAAAAACCTGAAGCTGGCTCTGTCTGGAGAGGAGCTAAAGAAAAGCCTTCAATATTACTTATTTGATCATAAAAATTAGAAAAGGTAGAACCCTCAACGAAGTGCTATTATCCTTGTACTGTTCTTGTTTGGATTTTGCCTCTGAGGAGTCAACCATCACTTGAGTTTCCAAATAGATACATATTCCTACAGAAAGTCCTCATTAGACTGGCCCTCCTGATTTCAAGCAGGTGGTTTGGAATGATGTGTTCATACAGAGGAGAGGAGACCTGCTGCTGAACAGGAGACCTGCTATTCCCAGTACAGGAATTGACACTGGTTGCACCAAAACTGCCAATGAAGCCAACAAATGGAGTAACATCAGTACTGGTGAATATTGGTGCTGAGTAGGTGGAGACAGCAGAGTTCAGAACCCAGAGCCAATGCAGTCTCTGCATCCACAGTGCTGATGATTCACAACAGCACGGTGCAATCTACTTATGTGCTATCAAATCTGAAAATATTTCTGTTGTTGCCTCCTGGAATGTACGAGCTTTGTGTAACACAAACAGGAATCAAATGCTGAGAATTTAGTGACTGGAACTTCTCAAGGCGAGCAGAGTGCTCTTCAGGGCCAATACCTCACTTAGGTGGGGGGGCGGGGAGAAACATGTCACCCTTCAGTACTAGAAGGATGGCACACAAGAATGGAGGGCACTGATACCTCAACTCAGCTCAGGACAGCCCTACATCTTTGTGAGGAGAATTATTTGCAGGATGGCAGGGGAACCATCAGTCTAGGCTTTCCCTGGACCTGCACCAGAGTGGTTGATGTCAAAATGCTTGATGCTCCCCACTGGAGATCAACTTTTGTGAAGCACAGCGAGCCCAGTAAGCATTAGGAATATCAGTATTTCTAAAGAAGGATATTGGTGTTTCTACAGAAAGATGAGGAGTACAACTGAGGATGCATTATGCACCTAGCCAATCATGATTCTTTTCTGGACAAATGACTTAGTAGTTGTTCATGTACACACTTACGTGATCTAAGAAAAATAGTGTCTTTTTATCAGTTTCCTTTGTCTACTGTCATAAGAAGAGCTGGCCAATAATGAAAACAGAGAAAAACCAATACAGCATTGAAGCATCAATCAGCCAGAAAACTGACACAGGCCAAGTGTAATGGAAGGAAACAGGATCAAAAGGTTGCACTCCTCAACAATGAATGTTCATTGTTGAGGAGTGCAAACTTTTGATCCAATCAGTTGAAGCCTGGACACACTGGAAGAAAGTATCAGGTATATTAATCATGATGATATCACAAACATTCTAAAGCCCATATATAGTACAGTGCTTGAAGATGTAAACTATGCAGGCATCACCCCAAGGTTACTGCCACTTTGTATTTTTTGTATTTGAAATTCGGGTTGTGGTTCACAAAATATATCTGAGTGGGGACAATTAGGCAAGAACAATGGTCCAGGGGGAGCTCATCTTTTCTGCCCAAAGTCAGTGTAACTGACCATGAAATGGAGCATAAAAATGCATGAAATGTAAAGCTATTTTCAGTACACTATTTTTTTCCTGCTTTTTGTTTTTAATTTTCTCCTTTCTAACTTTTCTAGGAAGGCAGCATTTGTTCTGTTAGATAAAACAAATTTAAATTTTTAATAAATATTATATATCCCAGCTAAATCTTAATTATATTTGAAAGCATATATGTTTTATGGTCTTACTAAACTAGTATTGGCCTATTAATAAACATTATTATTCTGCTCCAATTTTCTGTAATCCATTTAAAATACAAATCACAAAAAATGTGGACAAATTTAAATATTCCATAGTTAGTACACATGCATATTTATTATAATGAATGACTACTACTTTTAAATAAACATCATGTTGTTCACCTCTTGAGATAACTGTTTCCAAACCAGTGCCATTAATAAAAGCACGCTTGATGGTTTGTGTTTTTACATCAGTCCAGTACAAGCGTTCCTCTGCTGAATCAAAATCTATGACAGTGACATCATCAATGTCAGGGACTGTGAAGGCAGTGATGAAGTTGAAGTATGGATTCTCTATATCCACACCTCTTATTTCTGAACGTCTTGCATAAAGAAGAAATTTCTTCATTTCTGTACAAAAAAAGGAAAATATTTTGTTCCTTAATTACAAATGACTGGATTCAGAGTTATCGCCTAAATATTATTTTACAAATTTTAAGCAAAGTTTGTATCAATGATGTAAGAACAATATCTTGTATGCAATCTGTGGATAAAATGTGTAGCAAGCTACTATAGAGAAGTAATACGTATTAATTTACACATATTTAAAATCTTTTCTTAATCGATTATATCAATGTAGTCTTGCAGGATTCCAAAGAAAGAACAGACTGGAAGTAGTATTTTAAAACGATTAGCTCCCTGAGGCCAGGTCTATAGTACAAACTTACATCAGTATTACTATGTCACTCGGGGGTATGAAAACCCCTAAGTGATGCAGTTATACTGACCTAATCCTGGTGTAGACAGCACTATGTCGATGAGAGGACTTCTCCCGTCAACATAGTTAGCGCCTCTTGCAGAGGAGAATTAATTATGCCAATGGGAGCTTTTTAAGTGTAGACCTGCCCTAAGTGTTATAGTAATCTAGTTCTTTATTTGCATATCTTTGTAATACCAAATGGCATTTGAAATCTCAGGAAAATCACTGAAGTACATCAGGAAAGAATTACAAATAGAAGTAGTTACAAGAAGCTCTCCAATGTCTGCACTGATTACAAATAGATGAGACAGAAGCATGGGGAGAACAAAGAAGGGGCCCATTGTTCAGCTGAATCCACTTACAAAATACATAATAATAATGTTAATATATGATACATGAATAGAATATATCAAGGACAAAACAGAACCTGTTTTCCTTGTCTCTAAACTACTTAAAATGTTTTAGAGAAATGCGTCAGTGTACGAATTGCAGAGGTAAATTTTGTTTTCTTTAACACATTTTGGTATAGCAAAATATTATTCTAGAGATTTCCTATTTAGGTACTGCAAAGAAGAGTGCATTAAAAGCTTTTACAAATAATGAACACAATTATTTGACATTTCTGGGGCTATTATAAAGCTTTGCTTATAATCTTTATACACACACACACACGCCCCCTGCAAAGCTAGCTGTTTTATGCGTGTTCTTCATTTTAGTTCTTAATCCCCCAAAATTATGCTAAGACGACTTCAGAAGAAGAGCAGGTAGAGATTAAAGCTATTAAGTATTTTTTATGTCATCATTTTCTGATGCTGCACTTTACACTTATAAATCTTCCTGTACTACAGAGATAAGTTCTACTAACACACGACATACATAAGCAACAGAAAAAATGAACGTTTATAAATATCAAAGTTCCACACACTGCATATATTAGAATAATTTATCCGCTCTCAAAAAAGTAGGTGTACCTTCAAAATTATCACTAAAAAGCACTGTACAGACCATTTTTAAGATTATTAAGCCCTATTCTGTCCAGTTTAAAATTTTAATGCTAATAAAATCAGAGAAAATTTGGTTCCCAAGAAAAAATAAGAAACTTACCATAACAGGTTTTCTTGTCTAGGGACAATTTCATCAGATGAGGGCATGTACATGCAGCACTTCTATTGTGATTGATCAGACACATATGAGAACACGGACCTCTGCCATTGTTAGCAGCACAAGGATTAGGAGCTGGAATTATATAATGAGATATTAATACTGGATAGAATAAAGAGTTTAAATAAAAACAACTTCCTGGGGCCAGGAATCAATCTTCCATCAATGCGCAGAGAATGTAACCATACAACTCCTTTTAATGTCATTTATGTCATGGTGTTTATCGACGTCTATCATAAATGATTACAAAGCACTTTACATACATAAATAGAGATCAATTCATCCATTGCTGAAAACAACACAAAAAATATTGGGGAAAGAAACAGCCAACCAAGGTACATAAGCAACACCACCACACAGACATAGACACACACACACACACACAGACACACACACACACACACACAGAGGAAGGGAAGGGAACAACAACCTCTTCAACTGAAATTGCAAAGAAAATGGTAAACAGCAGGAGGAGGAATTTGGTCTGAATACAGGGTTTAAAACCAGGTATATTTGTAATATATACATAAGGTTTTAATGACTGAATATCTTCAAGGTTTTTATAAAATCCTACTGTACAATGCAGGAAAATGCTCTTTTATTTCTTAAAACAATCAGCATCAAGAAATATTTTCCAAGAAAAAAAGATGTCTTCAATATATTTAAAGTAATGAGATCCATAACACTCTGAAAATATCATTTTTTTCAAAAATCTATATACTCCTTTTTGAAAAATAAAAAGGTAGACCTATTAAATAAATAAATACACTATAAGAAATATGGAAAGTATGAAACATCACTAAAGAAAACCTAAAGGCGCCCAAGTTCTGTCATAAAATGGTGAAAGTTCTCAGGTGCTCAGCCAATTACTTTTTCCCCCCTCAGTAGCTGCCATCTTGTGCTCCAGAATCTTAAGCTTTTGTTTAAAGGGACAATAAAAAGGTCTCTAGCTCTTATCATTGTAGAAAACATTCATAATGTACCACCGATGTAAATTAATACTGTCATGTATGCCTACGTCAGCAGAAAGGATCAGGAATAGTCAGCATGGATTCACCAAGGGAAACTCATGCCTGACTAATCTAATTGCCTTCTATGATGAGATAACTGGCTCTGTGGATGAGGGAAAAGCAGTGGACGTGTTGTTCCTTGACTTTAGCAAAGCTTTTGACAGAGTCTCCCACAGTATTCTTGCCAGCAAGTTAAAGAAGTATGGGCTGGATGAATGGACTATAAGGTGGATAGAAAGCTGGCTAGATTGTCGGGCTCAACAGGTAGTGATCAATGGCTCCATGTCTAGTTGGCAACCGGTATCAAGTGGAGTGCCTCAAGGGTCGGTCCTCAGGCCGGTTTTGTTCAATATCTTCATTAATGATCTGGAGAATGGCGTGGATTGCACCCTCAGCAAGTTTGATGATGACACTAAACTGGGAGGAGAGGTAGATACGCTGGAGGGTAGGGATAGGATACAGAGGGACCTAGACAAATTAGAGGATTGGGCCAAAAGAAATCTGATGAGGTTCAACAAGGACAAGTGCAGAGTTCGCACTTAGGATGGAAGAATCCCACGCACTGCTACAGACTAGGGACCGAACGGCTAGGCAGCAGTTCTGCAGAAAAGGACCTAAGGGTTACAGTGGACGAGAAGCTGGATATGAGTCAACAGTGTGCCCTTGTTGCCAAGAAGGCCAATGGCATTTTGGGATGTATAAGTAGGGGCATTGCCAGCAGATCGAGGGACGTGATCGTTCCCCTCTATTCAACATTGGTGAGGCCTCATCTGGAGTACTGTGTCCAGTTTTGGGCCCCACACTACAAGAAGGATGTGGAAAAATTGGAAAGTGTCCAGCGGAGGGCAACAAAAATGATTAGGGGGCTGGAACACATGACTTATGAGGAGAGGCTGAAGGAACTGAGATTGTTTAGTCTGCGGAAGTGAAGAATGAGCGGGGATTTGATAGCTGCTTTCAACTACCTGAAAGGGGGCTCAAAGAGGATGGATCTAGACTGTTCTCAGTGGTAGCAGATGACAGAACGAGGAGTAATGGTCTCAAGTTGCAGTGGAGGAGGTTTAGGTTGGATATTAGGAAAAACTTTTTCACAAGGAGGATGGTGAAACACTGGAATGCATTACCTAGGGAGGTTGTGAAATCTCCTTCCTTAGATGTTTTTAAGGTCAGGCTTGACAAAGGCCTGGCTGGGATGATTTAGTTGGGGATTGCTCCTGCTTTGAACAGGGGACTGGACTAGATGACCTCCTGAGGTCCCTTCCAACCCTGATATTCTATGAAAGCCTGACATAACAGTGAAAAGATGTGAACTGCGTCTATTGAACTGTGTCAGTGAAAGGGTGTGAACTATGTCTTACTACGGTACTAAATCTGTAGTCCAATTATGATGATTTAAAAGTGAACAATTGACTATTTCACTGGTGATCGAAGCACATAAAAGAAGGATGATCATATTATGAAGATCTGTATAGTCACTTGTGATTGTAAACCACAACTTAGGCTGCAAGCTGTGTTTAGGAAACTACTGATAGTTTCCCCCCCACTCAATTTGACCTCTCTGCATACCAGCACTGTAGCTGCTGAAAAGCTTTGTCACATATTTGCAAAAATGCCAAATGTTTTATATTATTTTCAGGGGTCTCCTAAGCCAATCCTAGTTTAAAGAGAAAGTACCTCAAATAATATCAATTCTGAATTCAAATAACATAATTCACTGTAGATTACATTATTGCTAAGTAGACTTTTCACAGGTAACACAATTCAAGAAATCATCACTCTTTTCAAAATAAACTTAAACAGCCCTTTGGTTCAAATAATGTTGCGTGGATGTAAACAGCTGCCAAAAGAAATTGCTTGCAGTGAGCAAGTTTTGTTGGTCCTAACCCCCCCAGAAATTATGCTACATATTATAGACCATCTATTGGCACCTTAACTATTTACATGTATATAGATATAGAGATTTCCAAAACAGCATATCCTAGGACAATGCAGGGTTTTTGTGACAGAACACACCCCTGTATTCACACCCTACATAGTATTGTAATAATCTTTGTACAAAGCATGACCTTTAAGGTATTATTTGAAAACTCATGCTTTGCTGGTCAGTATTTGATGGTAAAATGTGTGTGGCAACATTGTATGCGAGCTATAAGATTCCCTTGTATGGTGTTATTAACACGTTTCAAACCCACAGCCCTGCCCAAACAGAAGTTGGCAAAAAGGTCTGTCCTAAACAAAGGAATGTGTGCTCTGGTAAATTTGCATTTAAGCAGTCAACTGAGTCATCAAGCATAAAGGGAAGACAAAGGAAGTTTAAACAGGTGAAAAAAACAGCAGGGAATGTCCTTTCATATAGACTCTTTGGCTCCTGGTTCTTAGCTGGGAATGTTTTTCAGTGAATAAAAAGGAGGGACAAACATCCCAAGGAATCCCCTCTCATTCTTTCTGCCCATTCACTGCACCTGAAGAGGCAAAGGAAGTACTCCCCATCCAGGTCCCAGTTCTCCTGCCCAAGGGATGGGATTTAATTGCTGGAGATCCCAGATTTGAGCTGGGAAGAAGGGCAGCTGAGTCTTCTTTCTCCAAGGAATTTAGGATCTATTTTAGGACTTGAGTGGGAACATGGAGCCCCTTAAGGGTTTTTCTTTCTGGTCTTATTCTGTCCCAGCACTTACCACTGGCATGACTTGCTGAACATCCTTCTCATCATTGGCATCTCTCCCCTCTCTGCTCTTCATCTCTAGATCAGGCTTTTGTGTGTTGGAGTTGCAGCTTCTTGGGGTGGGAGGCACCCAACATTCCTGTCCAGCTCAGAGTCCCATGCCCTAGCAGTGCAAGTGTTGGCTGGCTGAGAATAGGCAGGGAACAGTTCACAAATAGACCACTGCTTGGATTTAGTTTGGTGTTTATGTGACAGTTTTGCCATGTCTGTAGGGCGCAGTGGCAGAGGGTGGGGAAAGACATTGGCAGGGAGGTGCTGTACTGCTGACTCTGGGAGGCTGAGACCATGCCACTGCTAAATAATGGATCCAAGAGAAGAGGAAGAAAGAAGACTGCTCACTGCTGCCTGGAAAAACAGGTGAAATAGCAAGCCGGTAAAAAAAGTCAGGAGCAAAGTGAACCACCTCTTGATTGCTGCAGTGGAGACAGCAGATCTGGCTGCAGGCCAGACAAGGGCTTGTGGCTAGCAGGGGCTGCGCTACAGCTTTTAACTGACTCTGGAAACTGCAGAGAGGAGGGAAATAGCTCACACAGAACTGAGGGAGATACTGGGTTGAAGACTGGAACTTCCCCTTCATAAAGTAAGGAATTATGTGGGAACCAACCCAGTATCATATTACTACCAAAGGATGCCTTTGTGGAGGTATAGAAACTTACTTTGCAAATCTTCCTCAGGTTAGGCTCATCACTTTGAGGCCCAGGTATTTTTTAGCCGGGAGGATTTGAGAAGGGTGCAATTGGCATGGGTACACCAAATGCTTTATATACAATCTTTAGAGCCCAGAAAGGACCATTATACGTCACAGCCTTTTAAAGGATTGCTAAGAGTTAGAGCAAAATGAAGGGATAATTATTTCCCAGGAACTATGGAAAGATGAACTTACCTTGAACAGAAACGTTTCTGGAGCTATAAGAATAACATTTTCTTTACACTGACAGCTGTGTGGTTTTTGTATGAGTAGAACTACTAATTCCAAAACCTGCCTTTCAGAGATACTGGCAGTTAGAAAGGCCAGCCAGGGGCTTGTATAAATCTGTCATGCTGGTCAACCCTGACAATATTCAGATGGAGAATTGGATATGCCTACCAAAGGAACACTATTAGAGCTTGTACCCATGTTTCTTTGGTGTTTGGTTGTAGGACTCCAATCAACCATTCTGGAGAAACTCTAGTGTAGTTGAGATCATCAGAACTTTGTGATTATTATAAGAATTATATTTATATTACGGTAGCATCTACAAGCCTACTGTGCTGAGTATTGTACAAACAAAGAGGTAGTCCCTGCTTCTAAAAGCTTTTTGTTTCCCCTCACACCAGAATTTAAAATTTGACAAGATCAATGACTGAAATTTCCTGCTTGACTTCTGTCTAGATAAGAAAAAGCATCAGAGAATCCTCCTGAACTATGCTTCTCTTCTGAGAAGTTGGATTGGTTTGCCTGGGTTGTTATCAGTGTTTCTGCTCCAGATGAAGGAGTCCCTGCTTCAAGAGATCTGACATTTTCAGGGGTGCAATGTGAGTTTCTTGGCTATTGTGCAAGCCCAAAGTGCCTTACAGGGACGGTGTAAGGGTTACTGGCAAAAGATACGTGACTATGCCTATTAGCGCTTGTTACATGAAACTTATTTTTAAAAAGACATTAGGTTTGTGTATTATTTTCCTCTCATAGTATCACTAAAGAACCAAATTAAAGGGTTTGGAGGCCTTAAACAATGCATTTTCATACTTTAATATATGTTAAAATTTCTATTAAATTTAACCTTAACTCTAAATCTCCTAGGTTTTCAATGCTTTTTGGGGGGAAGGGGGAGTAGATAATTACACCATCCCTGTCATTGTTTGGTCTTAAGCTATCGATGCATATTCTCAAGTTTTACTCCAGTTTAATATTTATTTAAGTCAGGGAATGATTACAACAAATACATCAACCTTAAAGTACATTGATTGTTTACAGTGCCTAAACATGTGTGTATTTGTCTATCTTTAAGAGCCCACATTTTTAATGTTGGTTTAAATCTTTATTTGAATACATCATACACCACAATAGCTTGAGAAATAACTAGGTATTTCCACACAAAGTGCACATTTAAGTAGCAATGGCCACTTACAAAGGACTTTTGTATGCAACATACCAACATCTCAATAGTAAATTTTGCTTGTGTTATAACATTTCCATGAAATATTGTTACCATCTTTGCTACTCTAGTAGTCACTGGTCTACACTAAAATGTGTAAGTTTTCATTAACCTTTAGTCCTTTTTTAAAAAAAATTATCCCATAAGATTTCTGGCTCTTATAAATAGACTCATTCAGGCTAGAAGAGATTCTCAGTCCAGAAAACTACATGATGGAGTAATGATTTCATGATTGCTAAACTTCCTAACATGTGAGTGTCAAACATAACTTTCATTATATTTCTTGCTGATGTTAGTGAGTGTGGATATTATTATAGATAAAGCCATGATTCTGCAAACACTTATCTAAAAGCTTAATTTTAAGCATGTGAGTAGTCCCATTGAAGTTAAAGTTAAGCACATGCGTAACTTGCAGGATTGGGGACTAAGTGTCTGTGACACTGTCTCCCTCTAGTAACTGGCTGAGAGAGGTTAAGAATTTGATACCATATTAACCTACAGCTAACTTGAGTTACTTCTTTAACTCAGATGCCACTGGTTTATGTTTTAGTGCTGTGGGTCCTGAGTTCTATACTCATTGACTACTGGACATGGATTCATTACAAAAATGCCAAAATGTGGATAATCTGGGGCTACGTCATGTTCTTGAAAATTATATTTATGTGCTGATTTTTCCTCCTTGATTCTGTTTGAACATTTTACATTTTTGTTTATACTCTTTCTCTGAAAATATCTGATAAATATAATCACACTAATAATGAAATAATTTTAAAATGAGTCTATTTAATCTCCATTATATATATAATTCAAAGTCATACGGTTCCTAATTTTAAAATAATTAGAAGCGGAGAGCCATTTATATATTTGCATAGTTTTAAAGGCCGACCACAATGAGAAACAGTTTCAAACCTGCTCCCTATTTAGTTTAAACGAATATAAACAAGTACTTCTTCACACAATGCACAGCCAACCAGTGGAACTCATTGCCAGGGGATATTGTGAAGGCCAAAAGTACAGTTGGGTTCAAAAAAGAATCAGATAAGTTCATGGAGGATAGGTCCATCAGTGGCTATTAGCCAAGATGGTCAGGATGCAACCTCATGCTCCAGGTGTCCCTAAACTGTTGATTGCAAGAAGCTGGAACTGTAAGACAGGAGATGGATCACTCAGTAACTGTCCTATTCTCTCAATTCCTTCTGAAGCACTGACCACTGTTGGAAGACAGGATACTGGGCTAGATGGAACACTGGTCTGACCCAGCACAGCCATTTTTATGCCATATTCTAAACTATACTACTAATAATAGGTTTATGTTTCTGACTTGTGCTCTTCCCAGTTACCTATGCGAGTTTTTCAAATGATGAAATACAGTCCGTCACCACCCACCTCTTCCTTTCACTTTATCGTGTAATAAAGTGCATGGAATTTCAACATCAGTCACTCTCATGGCAACGGTTTGATGTAACAATTAGAGAATTATTTCACTGTAGAATCAAGCAGGAACAGCAGAGCTGTGATGAAGACAATTCTAATTCAAATATGTATCTTATAAAACAGAAAAGGGAACAATGAAAGTTACTGACAAAATAGATTACTTTTATATAAATGATATTGTTTTCATGGTTGCTCAAGTATGAAAGTGCCTTTTAAAAGTGTGATTTTAAAGTATAACCTTGAATAGGGAAAGAATGGATAACTCAGCATGTTTTCAGTTTTCCAAGGATTCAGAGCTTTAAGAGTTTAGAAAACTTGACAGTACTGGCCCCATTTTTCAGGGGAAAAAATACACTCCCCACAAAAAAAAAAAACAGAACGTTACATAAAAAGTAATATTTGGGGGAAAAATCACTCTGAATATATCTTAGCAAAACTAAGTTTGAAAATATTCAGACTTTGTTGTCTAAAGTTAGATACCTGGTCCCAATCTAGCTATTTTAACATCAATGGAATCCTTTCTATTTATTTACTTTTATTTATGGCAAGCCACATAGCAAACCTGTTCCCAGTCCATACCAGAACAAACTTTCTATTTTAATGTCTCCTCTTCTCCAGTATTCCAAAAAGACAATACAGATAAAGATATAACAAGACTGAAGCCAAACATTCTGTTGTCTTTGTGGTGTCAAAGGTTCTTGACACTGAAATTTTCAGCTTTTAGAAAGTGATACAATAAACTAAAAATATTGCAAGACATCTTGAAAAGCAATGGCATAATACATAGATTAATAGAGTTTAAGACCAGAAGGGATCATTAGATCATGAAGTCTGACCTCCTCTATTTCACAGGACATTACATTTTGCCCAGTTATTTATGTACTGAGACCAATAACTTGTGTCTGATTGAAGCATAACTTGTGTTTGGCTAATGCGTGTCTTCCAGAAAGGCATCCAGTCTTGACATGAAGACATAAAGCGCTAGAGAATCTACCACTTCCCCGGTTGTTTGTACAAATGGTTAATAACCTTCACTGTTAAAAATGTGTGCCTAATTTCTAATTTGTCTGGCTTCAGCTTCCAAGCACTGGTTCTTGTTATGCCTTTCTCCCTGAGATGAAAGAGTCTGTTAGTAACCAATATTTTCTCCATAGGAAGGTACTTACTTATCAATCATTGCTCAATCTTTCTTTCATAAACTAAACAGATTAAGCACTCTCTTTAAATCTGTCACCGTAAGACATTTTTTCCAATGCTCAAATAATTTTAAACAGCTTTTTTTACATCCTCTCCAATTTTTCAACATCCTTTAAAAATGTGCACACCAGGACTAAGTGCAGCATTTCAGTATCAATCCAGAGTACAGAGATAAAATCATCTTCCTACTCTTTCCCACTACCCTGTTTATAGATCCAAGGATCACATTTGCTCTTTTTTTGGCATAGCATCAGGGCCTATGTTCAATTACTTGTCCACCATTACCCCTATTTTTCCAGAGTTGCTGTTTTCTAGTATACAGTGCTCCATCCTGCATTTCAAGTTCCTAGATGTATTCACTGATCAAAAGCAAAACTCAAACCTTTGAAAACCAGGAAATGTAGAATTAAGGTGCACACCAACGCAACCTTAACTCTGTCCCTCTGGAGATATTAACAACCACAGAGAATTATCTCATGCACTCCAGTTGCATTCATTGTGTTAGATGTACTATTGAATGGGTCGGGCACTAGCTGAAACTGTTTGGCAGAGCTGTGACTGTGATATAAGGTGATATGAGGGGTCCCAGCTCCTAGGGAAGGAGATAGACTCTCTCTGCCCTCACCACATATGTGACCAAAGTAAAGAGGTGGATGTGCACCTTGAGATACCCAATATACCTCATATTACATTGTAGGTAATATCATAGTGATGTCCATGGTCATCTTCTCATGGGGATTGTCAGCAGTGAGGTGGGACATGAGTGGCCTGCGGGTTTAATGATCAGTAAGTAAAAATACAATGTTACATGGCAAACTCTGCTTTAGGATGAAGGTGTTGTAAAATTTAGGGTGTGAGGTTGTTTCTGTAGAAAAAAATGTGATTATGAATTAAAGACGCTCATAATGCAGATACACAAGAAAAACAATTTAAGGTTCCACAGGCAACCTTAATTCTGGCATTTCCTAAACTTGTGAGTACTTGACTTAGAAACTGTAATGTTCTTTTAATGCAGCTTTTTGTGTGTATGTAATACATACCACTAAAGTTTCAGGCATAGTGCCATATACCCTAATGTGGTGCAGTCACTTTGTACTGCACTAGCACCGTAAATTGACCCTAAAACCAACATAATTAGCCCAGGGGATCTCTCAAGTGCAAGAGTGATTCACTAGTAGCATACAGCCCGCACAGGTACTCTTATGATCTTCCTTTTCTCTGATGCTGTCATAAAAGAAAAGAGGGCAAAGCCAAAGGAAAAGGACGTGGCCAAGATCTCCCTACTCCATTCTGATCCCCCTGTGGTTTTTGGCCCATTTGGTTTTCAGCAGAAGTAATTAACATGATACTCAATAAGGGGAAATAAAAAGGTGAGGAGAATATTTGTGGAAGAAACTTCCAGCACCAGTTAAAAATATTTTAAAGTATCAGTACTATTTAGAAGACACATAACTGATGGACTAAAATAGTGCAAAATTAACAGTTTTGAACCTAAAGAAGTTCAGAAGCTTGGTTTCAGTTCAAATAAGCCAAAATAATTTCAGATGTTCAACCAAAACACATTTTAGGTCTTTTGACAGCTCAGGGTTTCAAACTTCTGTTTTTCTTTTGACAATAAGATCCTTCCAACTACTGCTGCAACAATTGCCTTAAAGTGATTGACTCCCTTTCTTCCCCACTGAATACAACGACTACACTCAACTTTCAGACTTATGTCCCCTCAGCCCTGCACAGTATCTAGTCACTATTCTTCCTCCACCTAATATATTAAATTTCTCTTGCATCTTTTCGTATCAACAGTTGTGATGCCGAAATCTATGGCATTCAGTGTATTCTGGATCAGCTCTGACTTCAAGGAACACATTGAGTATATACAATAAGAAAACAGTTAGCATAGGTGTGAATGCAAAACCTGATGAAATGTTGCAATGGTTTTTTTAACAGCATATGGGCAAAAGCAGATGGACTTGTTGAAGAGAGGAAGGAATAATTTGTTTTATTTATATATTCTCTATTACCTAATTCTTAGAAAAAATATAATAACAACTGGAGTGGTAGGAAAGAGTTTTAAATAAAGGGTAGTCAGGTGTCAAGATGAAATTGTAACAAAATACCCTCAACAGAGGACGCCACACTTCAAGTTCTTCAGTTATTCCTGGGTCCTGTATAGATTTTAGCAATTACAAGCAACATTCTTAGGACCATCTTTTCTATATTGCATATAGCAAGAATGCAAGTTAGAAAATTTAGAACTGAAAAAAATGGAGCTCTGTCAGGCGTATCATATTATCCCATATTGTTCAGGCAAACATTAGCTTACTAAATGTTGTTCATTCTATTAAAAAAAATCCTAATAGTTTCTCACAAGCAGGTTAAGACAGCTATAAGATGAATTTTAAACATTTATTCCTATAATTTAAATATATTTTTCTAGATAATAATAATGCATATATTTTCATAATGGCAGATTGTGAACCCATTATGTGTATTGGTGAGCACTTACTCCCACTAATATCAGTGGTTCTATTTACAGGAGCAAGTGCCCACCACTGTGAATAAGAAGTTCAAGGTCTGGTGGTAATTTCTTCCAGAACTACAAACAATTATACTGATGATTCGCTTTTACTGAATTAATGCAAACTGAATTACATTCATTGTAATTCTGTCCTCAGGAACACAGTTTTTAACATGTGCTTTCATTTTTCATAAGTAGGTGTAATACTTCACCGAGGCAGATAAACAGGGCAGATAGTTCGATGATTATTATGTATCTAGTGATCCTGATAATGTATTTGTTTAAAATGGATCATTGTCAAAACTTAAAACAACCGATATTTAATTTAACCAATGACAAGGCCTGTCCACAAGCTGACTTTTATGAAAGTACATGAAGGTTTTCGTACTAGCAGACAACACTTCAATTGTTTTTAGAAAACCAAAATGGAAAGTATTAGACATACATTGTGAGCTAAATTTCATATTGACAAAGCAAAAGAAAATTCAAACCAGAAAGTGATACTCAAATTAAGGAATTTTCATTTAATTCTTCCCCTCCACCAAACAAACAAAAAAGTGACATTCGAACATTGTGACCTCCACCAAGTTTTTTCTTGTTATCCATTCCACAACTCAATTCAGATGTTTCTTGGGACATCAGAAAAGTAGAAAAAACAGTACATACCCCCAAAATTGGATTATACAGACGTAAACATATATGTGATCAGACAAATAATACATATTTATGTTTAGGTTACCTTGTGGTTGACGACTGGGATGGTATATTTGAAGGTCAAAAGGCTGTGCACTGGTTTTCTGTATCACACTAACATTTTGCCCAGTCCATTTATTGGCTTTTGACAATGTATTGGTCCTCCAGTCAGTCCAATACACTTCACTTCCATACAAAGAGACAGCAAAGGGGTGAGAAAGATATTCATGACCTCGTATGATCTCTATCATGTCAGTTCCATCATATAATGCAGAATAAATTGCATCAGACCTACAAGATAAACCCAAATAAAAAAATAATTTATAAAAATTAGGACATCTGTAGGGATAACTTGATAGTACTGTAGGCCTGAAAATGCTTCAGTGAATATTCTCAGAATTTATTCATGGCCTTGTCACTACAGACAGCAAAGCCAGAAGTTTACTGACAAAGCACATAAGAACAATCATCACCTTAGAGTGCCTCTAGCACAATTTATCTAGAATTTCTTGATTAAAATATATATGGGTCACTCTTCTGCTTGTATTCTCTCAAATTTAAAAGTTAGACTTTTATCCATTCAGTTGAAATAAAAACAAAATAATTTCCATTCACCTGAATTAAAAGGAAAAATCTTTACCAACAACTGGGCCTTTGACATGTACATAGTTCTCAAGTGCTAATGACACTATTTGAATGAGAAAGGTAAGTAGGATTTGGGTCATTACATACATTCGAAAAAGTTCAATATTTGTTTATAGAAACATAAAATGTATATTAAGGATCTCAACTCTGATTGACTTTGATGAATCGAAACATAAAACAGAAAATACATAATGTGTTTAATTAAATGGGGAGAAAGTAGCATATTTGCTTCCAATCCAGATTAGCCATTACATAAAACATGAAATAGTAGTAAACTGATAATAAATATTTTATTTTTGTTTTTACCTAGCATCTGTCCATACTATTCTTTTTTCAAAGTGATCAACAGTAAGACCATTCGGCCAGGCTCCGGTATCCATGTCTTTATAGATGATTTTTCTTCCTGCCCCACTCATGGAAGCAGACTCAATGCGAGGAAAATTAGCATCCCAGTCTGTCCAAAACAGAATTCTGTAGGGTTATGGGGGAGGAGAGGGAAAGTTATAATTTCAGTGTCCAAATGAATGAAGTATGAAGTATGCATACAATGAAGTATGAAATATGCATACAATGAAGTATGCACCAAAAAAATTTACAGACTACTTAAAGAAAGGGCAAGAAAGTCTCCAATATTTAAATATTTCAGAAGAAACTAAGGCACATAAGCAGTCTTGGGAATTATAACTCATGCAGAGGTAGGTTGGAATGGCAACAGTCCTTCTTTATCAAAAAGTTTTGCTATTTTCAAAACAGCTATGAAATCAAAAGCACAAGCAATTCAATTCCACATTTCATAGAATCATAGAAGTGTAGAGCTGGAAGGACCTTGCGAAGTCATCAAGTCCGCCCCCTGCACCGAGGCAGTACCAAATAAACCCAGACCATCTCTGACACGTGTTTGTCCAACTTGTTTTTAAAAGCTTCCAATGATAGGGATTCCACAACCTCCCCTGGAAGCCTATTCCAGAGCTTAAATATCCTTATAACTGATATTTTTTTCCTAATATCTAAACTAAATCTCCCTTGAGGAATACTAAGCCGATTACGTTTTGTCCTACCTTCAGTGGACATGGAGAATCACCATCCTCTTTATAAGAGCCCTTAACACATTAGAAGACTATCAGGTCACCCCTCAGTCTTCTTTTCTCAAGACTAAATACACCCAGTTTCTTCATCCTTTCTGCCTAGGTCAGGTTTTTGTTGCCCTGTACCCGCTCCTGCACCCCAACACTCTGCCCGAGCCTGGAGCCCCCTCCTGCACGCCAGCTCCCTCCCAGAGCTTGCACACCCTCACCTCCTCCTGTACCCCAACCCCCGGCCCAGGCTCAGCCTGGAGCCCCCTCCCACACTGTGAACCCCTTGGTCCCAGCCCAGAGCCCCCACCCCCTTCCAAACCCTCAGTTCTCTGAGTTTGTTAAAGTCTGCTTTCTTGAAGTCCTCTACCCTTATTCCGCTGCTCTCACTACTTCCTTTCCTTAGACTCATGAAATCAATCATTTCATGATCACTGTCACCCAAATTGCCTTTCACCTTCAGATTTACTACCAAATCCTTCATGTGGGTCAGAATCAAGTCTAAAATGGCTGTGTCCCTGGATACTTCTTCCAGTTTCTGGAACAAAAATTTATCTCTGATACAGACCAAGGACTTATTGAAGATTTTGTGTTTTGCAGTATTACTTTTCCAACAGATATCTGGGTAGTTAAAGTCCCCCATTACCACCAGGGCCTGTTTGGATATTTCTGTTATGTGTTTTAGAAGTGCCTCATCCACGTCTTCTTCCTGATGCGTTGGTGTACAGTAGACCCTTATTCTGACACCACCCCTGTTTGTTAACCCTTTTATCTTTACCCAGAGACTCTCAGCTGGTCTGCCTCCCACCTCCTACTGGATCTCAGAACATGCAACCCCTGCTACCTTTTTTCCCTCCCTGTCCTTTCTGAACAAGTTATATCCCTCTATGTCAATATTCCAGTCATGAAACTTCTCTCACTAACTCCCTGTGATGCTGTGATAAATAAAGGGGGCATAGATCCTTCTGATGGACACCCAGCCAGCCAGTTAGCTGTAAAATCCCTCTTAGTAGCTGTTTTTTACTTGCTTTACCTGTAAAGGGTTAAAATGTCCCCCAGGTAAAGAAAAAAAAAGTGGGCACCTGACCAAAAGAGCCAGTGGGAAAGCTAGATTTTTTTTAAAACGGGGAAAGAAACCTTCCCTTTGTCTGTTGGTCTCTCTGGGCTGCAGAGACACGGAGCAAGAATGCTATGTGAGGCTTGAACCAGGTATGAAAATTCATCTTCCATACCTAGAAGAAATTATTTGGATAGGGAATGTTTAGTTAGACAGAATCAGGTTTATTTTTTTTATTTTGGCTTGCGAATCTCCTCTGTGCTAACCCAGATGCTTTTGTTTCATGTAATCTTTAAGCTAAACCCCCAAGAAAGCTATTTTGTGTGCTTAATTTTTGGAATTGCTCTTTTAAAATCTAGCAAGAGCCTAAGTTCCAAATGTATTTTCTTTCTTTTTGTTGTTAACACAATTTACCTTTTTAAAGAACAGGATTGTTTTTTTCGTGTCTTAAGAGGTTTGTGCATATGCTGTTTGATTAGCTGGGGGCAACAGCTAATTTCCTTTGTTTTCTTTCTCAGCTCTTCCCAGGAAGGGTGTGTGAAAGGGCTTGAGGGTACCCCACAGGGAGTAATTCCCAAGTGCTCCTTCCTGGGTCCAAGGTGGAGTTGGTTCTTTTTTGCATTTGGGTGGTGGCAGGTTTACCAAGCCAAGGTCACAGAAAAGCTGTAACCTTGGGAGTGTAATACAAGCCTGGAGCGGCAAGTATTAATTTTGAGAATCCTTGCAAGCCCCCACTTTCTGCACTCGGAGTGACAGAGTGGGGATTCAGCCTTGACAGATGCCAATTAAATCATAATTCAGCTTATGTACTAATACAGTTAGTTCTTCCTGTTTATTCCCCAAACTCCCTGCATTTGTGTACAGACATCTAAGATGTGGAACAGATTCCTCCACTGATTTCCTTCTTGTTGCTCCTTTGACTCAAAAGTAATTTCCCCCCAAAATCTTACCTTCTGTTAAGGTCACCTTGTTTTATACTAACCTGTGGGCTTTTGCCACCTGGCATTAACAGTTCCCTTTCTCTACAGTGTATTAATGTTAGTAACAAGTCATGTTGTCCCCTTATAATTAAAAATGCAGCAAAAACTGTTGCTTCATCAGAGACCGAATCAGTTTTGAGGAGAAAGAGTGGCCTTTGAAAGAATTAAAATCTGAGGGGATAGAGGGGACAGGGGAGAAACACAGTATTGAGAGATAGATATAAAATCATGGACTGAACAGAGACACCGGAGTTATGGCCCATTACACAATCTGTAACCCACTATGCCTCTCTTTTTGTCCAAACATGATACAGTTCTGTAGTGACCTGGAATCCTATTTTCAACGTCTCCGACTCAAGGAATATTTCCAACACACCTCTGAACAACATACTAACCCACAGAGACCTTCCTACCAAGACTACAAAAAGAAGGATTCTGGGTGGACTCCTCCTGAAGGTTGAAACAAAAGACTGGATTTCTACATAGAGTGCTTCCACCGACATGCACGGGCTGAAATTGTGGAAAAGCAGCATCACTTGCCCCATAACCTCAGCCGTGCAGAACACAATGTCATCCACAGCCTCAGAAACAACTCTGATATCATAATCAAAAAGGCTGACAAAGGAGGTGCTGTCATCATCATGAATAGGTCGGAATATGAACAAGAGGCTGCTAGGCAGCTCTCCAACACCACTTTCTACAAGCCATTACCCTCTGATCCCACTGGGGGTTACCAAAAGAAACTACACCATTTGCTCAAGAAACTCCCTGAAAAAGCACAAGAACAAATCCGCACAGACGCACCCCTGGAACCGCGACCTGGGGTATTCTATCTGCTACCCAAGATCCATAAACCTGGAAATCCTGGATGCCCCATCATCTCAGTCATTGGCACCCTGACAGCAGGATTGTCTGGCTAAGTAGACTCCCTTCTCAAACCCTATGCTACCAGCACTCCCAGCTATCTTCAAGACACCACTGACTTCCTGAGGAAACTACAATCCATCGGTGATCTTCCTCAAAACCCCATCCTAGCCACTATGGATGTAGAAGCCCTCTACACCAACATTCCACACAAAGATGGACTACAGGCCATCCGGAACAGTATCCCTGATAATGTCACAGCAAACCTGGTGGCTGAACTTCGTGACTTTGTCCTCACTCATAACTATTTCACATTTGGGGACAATGTATACCTTCAAATCAGCGGCACTGCTATGGGTACCCGCATGGCCCCACAGTATGCCAACATTTTTATGGCTGACTTAGAAGAACGCTTCCTCAGCTCTTGTCCCCTAATGCCCCTACTCTACTTGCGCTACATTGATGACATCTTCATCATCTGGACCCATGGAAAAGAAGCCCTTGAGGAATTCCACCAGGATTTCAACAATTTCCATCCCACCATCAACCTCAGCCTGGACCAGTCCACACAAGAGATCCACTTCCTGGACACTAGGGTGCTAATAAGCGATGGTCACATAAACACCACCCTGTACCGGAAACCTACTGACCACTGTACTTACCTACATGCCTCCAGCTTTCATCCAGACCACACCACACGATCCATTGTCTACAGCCACATTTGCTCCAACCCCTCAGACAGAGACAAACACCTACAAGATCTCTATCAAGCGTTCTTACAACTACAATACCTACCTGCTGAAGTGAAGAAAGAGATTGACAGAGCCAGAAGAGTACCCAGAAGTCACCTACTACAGGACAGACCCAACAAAGAAAGTAACAGAACGCCACTAGCCATCACCTTCAGCCCCCCCAACTAAAACCTCTCCAACACATCATCAAGGATCTACAACCTATCCTGAAGGATGACACATCACTCTCACAGATCTTGGGAGACAAGCCAGTCCTTGCTTACAGACAGCCCCCCCCAACCTGAAGCAGATATTCACCAGCAACCACACACCACACAACAAAAACACTAACCCAGGAACCTATCCTTGCAACTAAGCCCGTTGCCAACTGTGTTCACATATCTATTCAGGGGACACCATCATAGAGCCTTATCACATCAGCCACACTATCAGAGGCTCGTTCACTGCGCATCTACCAGTGTGATATATGCCATCATGTGCCAGCAATGCCCTTCTGTCATGTACATTGGCCAAACTGGACAGTCTCTACGTAAAAGAATAAATGGACACAAATCAGATGTCAAGAATTATAACATTCAAAAACCAGTCGGAGAACACTTCAGTCTCTCTGGTCACTCTATTACAGACCTAAAAGTGGCAATTCTTCAACACAAAAACTTCAAAAACAGACTCCCAATGAGAGACTGCCGAATTGGAATTAATTTGCAAACTGGACAACATTACATTAGGCTTCAATAAAGACTGGGAGTGGATGGGTCATTACACAAAGTAAAACTATTTCCCCATGTTTATTTTCCCCCCTACAGTTCCTCACACGTTCTTGTCAACTGCTGGAAATGGCCCACCTTGATTATCACTACAAAAGGTTCCCCCCGCTCTCTTTCTGGTAATAGCTCACTTTACCTGATCACTCTTATTACAGTCTGTATGGTAACACCCATTGTTTCATGTTCTCTGTGTATATAAAATCTCCCCACTGAATTTTCCACTGCATGCATCCGATGAAGTGAGCTGTAGCTCTCGAAAGCTTATGCTCAAATAAATTTGTTAGTCTCTAAGGTGCCACAAGTACTCGTTTTCTCTTTTTGTCCTGTGACTGCAGAGGTGTTAATGGGCCACTCAGCCTTGAATGGTCCCTTACAATATGTGCTAACTTCTTATGCTAAATAATCTGTTCCATCTTGCATTTTGTTGTGAGGCTCAGAGTACCTTTCCCACAGCTGAAGAAGAGCTTTGTAGGGTTCAAAAGTTTGTTCTCTCATCAACAGAAGTTGATTCAATAAAAGGTATTACCTTACCCACTTTGTCTCTCCAATATCCTGGGACTGACACAGCTACAACTACACTGTGTTCCCCTAAATACAGCTGTTTATCCCGTGAAGTTAGTTACGGCAGCCTCAGGGCAGTTTTGACCCCCAGTGTCTGTTATGTCACCCAGGAATTGCTCTAGCCTCTCTTTGTCCAGTATGTATCCTATTCTGGGAGAACTGAGAAGGAATGGTGTAGAGCTGGCTACATCAGCTCTGCAGGAGCAAGGAATTTCATTCACTCATTCCAAATTAGGGGAGTTTTAAGCAGTCTCACTGGAGGTCAGGATCTCACCCTTAGATTGAAAAATCATTCAGATGATAAAGTTCTCCAGGGCAGATAACAGCTCATATATGTAAAGTGCTTTACAGACACTTGATTTTATACATAAATAATTATAAAGGAAGTAGTAGTAGAGAGGACTGAACAGGAGAAAGTTTAGGCTATAGTCAGTGGAGCCTGAGAGGCCGGCCAGGCCAAATATGAGTGCTGCTACAACCCTGTGTACGAGGTTGCAACGCTTAGCCAGGCCAAATTTGAGTGAGTGGTATTGCGAGCTGGTTAGGGTTGCAGCACCACTGAAGTTTGTGCCAGGCCACATCACCTCTCACTCAAATTTGGAAGCTTTCAGAGTAGCAGCCGTGTTAGTCTGTATCTGCAAAAAGAAAAAGAGTACTTGTGGCACCTTAGGGCCTTTTGTAGTAAATAAACATTTGTTGTAGGCTGACTCCCTACGCCACGCAAAATCTTATAATCTTTAAAGCAATTACTGTGTGTTATAAATATGTCTTCCGAGGAATTCATTACACTTTTCCCCTTAATATTTTATAGCAAGACAACATTCACCTCATGTGAAACACCCACTTTGAGCTCAGATAGGTCAATCATCAACAAACTGAGAAGCCATTGTATAGGCATGGAAATGATATACCAAAACTGCTTGTAAGAAGCCATTACCGCATATTGAGTCAAGGGTATCTACATTCATTAGACTCTAGTGGATCTATAATCAAGCAAATGAGCTGCAGACCATTAAAGTATAGATATTATTATTCTAAAAAAGCCACTATTATCTATTCTGTGTGCATAATCAGATGCAAATTACTTCCACTGTCTCAAAAATAAGGTAATTGATTTATAGCCTAAAAATATCCAAATAGGTTCTAAAATGAAAGAACATATTTTAATAATATTTCGTACCAATGTGTATCACCAGCAACTTTATATATATATATATAAATGTCTAATATGCACAATTGTATACATGATGATTTCACATGGCATAAAGGTTTTATTACCATGAGTTTGGGATGGGTATATTACCAATGAACAGCAAAGCGACAAGTGAGCTGTGCAGGTCATTTCAAACGAGAGCCAATACACTCTTTATAGTGCACCACTCCATCGAGTACTCTTCATAAACCATATGTTTAACAGAAAACCTATTCCAGAAGTGTTATGTCTGTATTTTTTGGATTCTGGAGTTATGAGCAATTATTGGCTCTCTATGATGTTACTGACTGTGTAGGAGCTGAGCCTATCTGTAGCCCATTTGTAGCAAGAGGGGTTTGAAACTGTGGTGGTTTATCCATGTTTCCATATGTAGTTATGTTATTTTTTTTTATTGTGCACATTTCTCCGCTTTTTGGTTTGCCTGGGCTCCCATGTCTAAATGCTTCCTTCTGGATATTCCTTTCTTCTCTTCCTATATGAAGAGTGAAGCCATAATAGAATATCTGTGGCTGTACCAAACTGAAGAAATATTTTGGGGTTCCCTGGATTCTGTGCTCAGGAGTTGTGCAGTCCAATGGGTGATTTTTAAGATAACCTCCTTAAATCACTCACTGTAAACACTGATTGGCTATAAGAGGGGTATGCCATTTCACAGATATTAAAAGCTTCTGCTGTCAACTACAGCCTTCTTGCTCCTGACCTGAAAGACATTTTGGATGTAATTTAAAGGAGCCTAGGGATGCTTTAAATTAAACAGGCTAGAAATGGGCCTGTAACATTTTTTAAAAGTTCAGAATAATTCCACATGCCAATTCCCCCAAGCTACGTCCATTTCAAAAAGAATATGCACTCCCTCGGAGAACTCATACACCTGCTTCTCTGATTGGCTTTGGTAAGAGCTATTTCTCTGATCTGGAGCCAGTTCAGAGTGCTTCTTTACACTGCTTTCTCGGTAAGTCTATTTAGTCACTTTAATACGAGCAATCTGAACACATACACTGCTGTGTAAAGCTATTCAAGAAAATGCCTTAACAGAGATTGTTAAATGTTTTAAATATGTATTTTCTAAACTAATGCACTTATTCAAAGTTGGATTTGGAACAAGCTGTGTTATTTGATACGTGATCATGCTTAAGTAAAATTAACCAATTCCAGTTTTTTGGTGGAGTACATTTCACCAGAGGTAAAAATTAAAGATTTCAGCCATCTTTTACAAGTTTACCATCTCAACAAAATCTAATGCAAGATTTAAATATATATAAGTGGATAAAAACACGAATATTTTGATGTACAGTGTCAGTGGAGTTGAAGTTGAAATCTTCCACATTGTGTGCACTTATTAAGGATTGAATCAAATCTAGACATTATGATCTAGTTTTTAGGCCTGCATAATTGCTTGCATACATCTGTGAATGCACAATTGAAACTTGCATAAATACTCAATGTGCACAACTAACTACCTGTCAGAAAGCTCATATACTTGGGATTCAAACATGTGAGGCAGGGACACAGTAACTCTGTTTTGTCTGTTTTCCCTCCCACGCTGCTCCCTTGACGCCTTTATGCCCTTGTTAGCCAGTTTCACTCTTGATTTGCATGTACATATGGTAAGTTAAGTGTAAAGCCCACATGTGCACTCTTTTTCGAAAAACATCCCTTATTTTTTTTTTGAAACAGCTTTCTAATATCTTTTTCAAAATGTTTAAAGTTAAAGTTAGAAATTAACCATAAAATAGATAAGGAGGGAGGACTCAAAATCAAATTATCAGAAGACCTAAGATTGCTTTTCTTCTGGTTGGATTCTCATTTTAAGGAATGTAAAGCTGTTTTCTGTATAACCAACTTTTTCGGATGATGCTTACTTGGCTATATTTGCAGCTCACCATATATGCGGATAGTTACAGTCTTCCTTGAGCATATTCTGTGACTGAAAACATCTAGAGATTTGGTTCAATAATTTTTATAAGGATTGTCACAGTCATATGCTTACAAAGAAAAATTGGAACTAAGTATTTAGCAGCAATACAAACAAATCTTTGATTTGAATCACACACAATTTTGTTATTCAAAAGTTCTTTAGAATACATGTGGCAGGTAATGCTTTGTGTGTTCAAAGGTTTTATTTTTTTCCGTTACTACCAGAAGGAAAGGTGTACACAGTTGCTTTTCTAGAAAAATGTTATTGTCTACAAATTCTTTCTAACTTACCCTATCTTTTACACCCATTTTTGAATTTATCATCGATGGGAAAGGGCTGTTATGTATAAAGACAGTGGCTTTGTCTTTGTGGCCAGTTGGCCTTTAGACATTACATCTTGGCTTCCAAAAATATTTTAATAAATCAAACTCTGTCCAGTATTGATTTAACAGTGTTCTGTCTCTTGATCATTATTTTTCATTTATCTCAATAAAATGGTCTAACTCAAATAATTTTTAAAATCCTTTATGTAGTAAACAAACTTATTTCCAGACGTGAGTCTTGTGTCATTCAACAGCTGGCTGAAAACTGACTTACAGATTCCAGGAATGGAACTTCATTTTCCTTTCACTTTCACCAGTTTTACACTGATTTAACTTCACTTATGCCAACTAAATTATTCCCTGTTTGCAGCTACATTCAAGGACAATCAGGACGAGAGACTCCACTAAGCTAACTTTTTAGTCAATGTATTTATGAATTTCATTTAAACTTTAAATAGAGCAACCAACAAAAATTTTGAGAAATATAAAGATATTTGTTTAATTTTACCCTTACTTGACTTGGCTGTAGTGTACTGAAACATTAGACCATTTTTTCCATAGTATCAGGACAAATACACTAATGTTAAAAAAATATGACCTACAAATCACATATAGTATTATGTGGAATAGAAGAATATACTGTTTCTTTGACACATGATTTTAGGACTACCTTTAATTGAACAGTTTGCTTTATTAAATATGCATCCTAACAGCCATAGAAATGCAATTCATTCTGTCTGTTATTGGGTAAAATAAATGAATTAACCAGTTTAGCTAGTACATATTTTGCTTTTGCTTATTACTAAATAATAATGCTTGGAACTCATATAGTACTCTTCATCTGCAGATCTACAAGCTATTTACAAAGGCTGGTAAACATTATTATTCCTATTTTAGAGATGGAGAAACAAACAGGGAGGTTAAGTTACTTGCGCACAGTCACATAGTGCGTCAGTAAAAAAGCCAAGACTAGACTGACTCCTACATCTCCTGATGCCCTGGTTCACTGCACCAAAAAAATTAGTTCTTCAAGTATTGTTAAAGGTAAGTTAAATGTAAGAGCTCACTCCAAATAAACCAAGAAACATTAATACATTTCAAGCTTCTTCCTCAAAGTGTTTTTATAAGCAATCATGAAAAAAAGAACTATTGTATATTTACCCATATCTAGGGTCCAAGGCAATAGCCCTGGGATGCTCCATAGCGCCTGCTATTAATGTTGTTCTCAAAGTGCCATCTAATTTTGCTACTTCGATTTGATCCAAATTGCTGTCTATCCAGTATATGTTTCCTGCAATCCAATCTACTGTAAGACCCTCAGGAGTGGCCAGGCCATGTTGCACTACCACTTCAATGGCACTCACACCTAAGAAAGATCAAAAGGTTGCAAACATATAAAAGGGTTAGAACAGAGGTACAACACTTAAAATGTGATAAATGCATGATCACACTGCGTGCTAAACAAAAATAATTAAAATATGCAAAACTGTATATAAAACTTTTCTGATGCTATAGTTAAGACAGTCTCCATTTAATGAGGAGTCCTTGTTGCACCTTAGAGATTAACAAATTTACTAGGGCATAAACTGTCATGGGCTAAAACCCACTTCATCAGATGTATGGAGTGGAAAATATAGTAGAGAGGTATAAATACACAAGATATAAAAAGATGGGAATTGCCTTACCAAGTGTGGGGTCAGTGATAACGAGCCAATTCAATTAACGTGGAAGTGGGCTATTCTCAACAGTTGACAAGAAGGGAGGAAAAATCACTTTTGTAGTGCTAATGAGTTCAATGTACTCAAGGTGGCCCATTTCAACCAGCTGACAAGACAGTGTGAGTATCAGCAGGGGGGAAGATTCGTTTTTGTAGTGACCTATCCACTCCCAGTCTTTATTCAGGCCTAATTTGATGTTGTCCAGTTTGCAAATTAATTCCAGTTCTGCAGTTTCTCGTTGGAGTCCGTTTTTGAAGGTTTTTTGTTGAAGAATTGCCACTTTTAAGTCTGTTATTGAGTTCCAGGGAGATTGAAGTGTTCTCCTACTGGTTTTTGAATGTTATAATTCTTGATGTCAGATTTGTGTCCATTTATTCTTTTGTTTAGAGACTGTCTGGTTTGGCCAATGTACATGGCAGAGGGGCATTGCTGGCACATGATGGCATATATCACATTGGTAGATGTGCAGGTGAACGAGCCCCTGATGGTGTGGCTGATGTGGTTAGGTCTTATAATAGTGTCCCTTCACAGAGTTGGCACTAAGTTTGTTGCAGGATTTGGTCCCTGATCCCCCACTTGGTAAGGCAACTCCCATCTTTTCACATGCTGTGTATTTATACCTCTTTACTGTATTTTTCACTCCATGCATCTGATGAAGTGGGTTTTAGCCCACGAAAGCTTATGTCCTAATAAATTTGTTAGCCCTGGGCTACACGAGGAGTTGAGGTTGAATTTAGCAGCGTTAAATGGATTTAACCCTGCACCCGTCCACACAACTAAGCCCTTTTTTCGACTTAAAGAGCTCTTAAAATCGATTTCCTTACTCCACCCCCGACAAGGGGATTAGCGCTGAAATTGGCCTTGCCGGGTCGAATTTGGGGTACTGTGGACGCAATTAGACGGTATTGGCCTCCGGGAGCTATCCCAGAGTGCTCCATTGTGACCACTCTGGACAGCACTCTCAACTAAGATGCACTGGCCAGGTAGACAGGAAAAGGCCCGCAAACTTTTGAATTTCAATTTCCTGTTTGGCCACCGTGGCAAGCTGCAGGTGACCATGCAGAGCTCATCAGCAGAGGTGACCATGATGGAGCCCCAGAATTGCAAAAGTGGTCCAGCATGGACCAAACGGGAGGTAGGGGATCTGATCACTGTATGAGGAGAGGAATCCGTGCTATCAGAACTACGTTCCAGTTTTCGAAGTGCCAAAACATTTGTCAAAATCTCCCAAGGCATGAAGGACAGAGACCATAACAGGGACCCGAAGCAGTTCCACGTGAAACTTAAGGAGCTGAGGCAAGCCTACCAGAGAGGCAAACGGCCGCTCTGGGTCAGAGCCCAAAACATGCCACTTCTATGATGAGCTGCATGCCATTTTAGGGGGTTCAGCCACCACTACCCCAGTCGTGTTGTTTGACTCCTTCAATGGAGATGGAGGCAACACGGAAGCAGGTTTTGGGGACGAGGAAGATGATGATGATGAGGTTGTAGATAGCTCACAGCAAGCAAGCAGAGAAACCAGTTTTCCCAACATCCAGGAACTGTTTCTCACCCTGGACCTGGAGCCGCTACCCCTGAACCCACCCAAGGCTGCCTCCCGGACCCGTCAGGTGGAGAAGGGACCTCTGGTGAGTGTACCTTTTAAAATACTGTACATGGTTTAAAAGCAAGCATGTTTAATGATTAATTTGCCCTGGCATTCGTGGCTCTCCTGGATATACTCCCAAAGCCTTTGCAAAAGGTTTCTGGGGAGGGCAACCTTATTCCATCCACCATGGTAGGACACTTTACCACTTCAGGCCAGTAGCACGTACTCGGGAATCATTGTAGAACAAAGCATTGCAGTGTATGTTTGCTGGCGTTTAAACAACATCCGTTCTTTATCTCTCTGTGTTATCCTCCAGAGAGTGATTCATGGTCACCTAGTTGAAATAGGGTGCTTTTCTTAAGGGGACATTCCGAGGTGCCCATTCCTGCTGGGCTGTTTGCCTGTGGCTGAACAGAAATGATCCCCGCTGTTAGCCACGGGGGGGAGGGGGGGGAGGGGAGGGACTAGCCACGAGCTGGGGGGAGGCAAAATGCGAACTTGGAACGAAAGCACATGTGCTATGTATGTAATGGTAACAGCAAGGTTTACCGTGAAAGAGTGTACACATTATTCTATAAAATGTGTCTTTTTAAATAGCACTGTCCCCTTTTTTTTCTCCACCAGCTGCATGTGTTTCAAGGATCACAGGATCTTCTCCTTCCCAGAGGCTAGCGAAGATTAGAAGGCAAAAAAAAAATGCACTCGTGATGAAATGTTCTCTGAGCTTATGCTGTCCTCCCACACTGACAGAGCACAGATGAATGCATGGAGGCAGACAATGTCAGAGTGCAGGAAAGCACAAAATGACCGGGCTGAAGAGAGTAAGTGACCGCCGCTACAGCCCCTGTGTAACCAACCGCACTCCTCCCCAAGTTCCACAGCCTCCTCACCCAGACGCCCAAGAACGCGGTCGGGGGGCCTCTGGCCACCCAGCCACTCCACCCCAGAGGATTGCCCAAACAACAGAAGGCTGGCATTCAACAAGTTTTAAAGTTTGAAACTTTTAAAGTGCTGTGGGGCCTTGTCCTTCTCTCCTCCACCACCCCTCCTGGGCTACCTTGGTAGTTATCTCCCTATTTGTGTGATGAATGAATAAAGAATGCATGAATGTGAAGCAACAATAACTTTATTGCCTCTGCAAGTGGTGATCGAAGGGAGGAGGGGAGGGTGGTTAGCTTACAGGGAAGTAGAGTGAACCAAGGGGCGGGGGGTTTCATCAAGGAGAAACAAACAGAACTTTCACACCATAGCCTGGCCAGTCATGAAACTGGTTTTCAAAGCTTCTCTGATGCGCACCGCGCCCTCCTGTGCTCTTCTAACCGCCCTGGTGTCAGGCTGTGCATAACCAGCAGCCAGGCGATTTACCTCAACCTCCCACCCAGCCATAAACGTCTCCCCCTTACTCTCACAGATATTGTGGAGCGCATAGCAAGCAGTAATAACAGTGGGAATATTTCAGGGTTTCAGAGTAACAGCCATGTTAGTCTGTATTCGCAAAAAGAAAAGGAGTACTTGTGGCACCTTAGAAACTAACCAATTTATTTGAGCATAAGCTTTTGTGAGCTACAGCTCACTTCATCAGATGCATACTGTGGAAAATACAGAAGATGTTTTTATACACACAGACCATGAAAAAATGGGTTTTTATCACTACAAAAGGTTTTCTCTCCCCCTACCCCACTCTCCTGCTGGTAATAGCTTATCTAAAGTGATCACTCTCCTTACAATGTGTATGATAATCAAGGTGGGCCATTTCCAGCACAAATCCAGGTTTTCTCCCCCCGCTCCCCAAAACCACTCTCCTGTTGGTAATAGCTTCTCTAAAGTGATCACTCTCCTTACAGTGTGTATGATAACAAAGGTGGACCATTTCCAGCACAAATCCAGGGTTTAACAAGAACGTCTGAGGAACAGTGGGGTGGGGGAAGGAATAAATAAGGGGAAATAGGTTACTTTTTATAATAAATCAACCATTCCCAGTCTCTATTCAAGCCTAAGTTAATTGTATCCAATTTGCAAATTAATTCCAATTCAGCAGTCTCTCGTTGGAGTCTGTTTTTGAAGTTTTTTTTGTTGAAGGATAGTCACTTTGAGATCAGAAATCGAGTGACCAGAGAGGGAATATTGGTTTTGCTGAGGTCTAACCGAGTCAGTAAACTGCGCCAGCGCGCTTTTAAACGTCCAAATGCACATTCTACCACCATTCTGCACTTGCTCAGCCTGTAGTTGAACAGCTCCTGATGACTGTCCAGGCTGCCTGTGGATGGCTTCATGAGCCATGGCATTAAGGGGTAGGCTGGGTCCCCAAGGATAGGCATTTCAACATCCCCAAAGATTATTTTCTGGTCTGGGAATAAAGTCCCTTCCTGCAGCTTTTGAAACAGATCTGAAGATGTGAGCGTCATGTACCTTTCCTGGCCGTCCCACGCTGATGTTGGTGAAACGTCCCTTGTGATCCACCAGTGCTTGCAGCACTATTGAAAAGTACCCCTTGCGGTTTATGTACTCACTGGCTTGGTGCTCCGGTGCCAAGATAGGGATATGGGTTCCGTCTATGGCCCCACCACAGTTAGGAAATCCCTTTGCAGCAAAGCCATCCACTATGACCTGCACATTTCTCAGGGTCACTACCCTTGATATCAGCAGATCTTTGATTGCATTAGCTACTTGCATCACAGCCGCCCCCACAGTAGATTTGCCCACTCCAAATTGATTCTCAACTGACCGGTAGCTGTCTGGCATTGCAAGCTTCCACAGGGCTATTGCCACTCGCTTCTCAACTGTGAGGGCTGCTCTCATCTTGGTATTCTTGCACCTCAGGGCAGGGGAAAGCAAGTCACAAAGTTCCATGAAAGTGCCCTTACGCATGTGAAAGTTTCACAGCCACTGGGAATCGTCCTAAACCTGCAATACTATGCAGTCTGTGCTTGTTTCCCAGGCACAGAATCAGCGTTCCACTGCATGAACCTGCCCCATTTGCACCATGATGCCCACATTGCCAGGGCCCGTGCTTTGAGAGAAGTCTGTGTCCATGTCCTCATCACTCACGTCACCGTGCTGACGTCGCCTCCTCGCCCGGTATCGCTTTGCCAGGTTCTGGTGCTGCATATACTGCTGGATAATGCATGTGGTGTTTAATGTGATCCTAATTGCCAAAGTGATCTGAGCGGGCTTCATGGTTGCTGTGGTATCGCGTCTTCACAGAAAAAAGGCGCGGAACGATTGTCTGCCGTTGCCCTGATGGAGGGAGGGGCAACTGACGACATGGCTTACAGGGTTGGTTTACGGGGAATTAAAATCAACAAAGGGGGTGGCTTTGCGAGAAACTGAATGGCCCACTCAAGGATAGAACTCAAAACCTCAAGGATAGAACTCAAAACTAGGTTTAGCAGGCCGTTGATTTCACAGAGGGAGGGAGGGAGGGAGGGAGGAGAAAATGAATACAAAACAAATCTGGTCTATTTCTTGTTTTGAGCCACTTCATCTATCTTTATACATCTTGCTGGCAGCAGACTGTGCAGTACGACCACTAGCCATCGTCATCTCCTGAGTGCTCGGCAGAAGACGGTGCAGTCTGACTACTGGCCATCATCTTCTGCTAGCTGCAGATTAAAAGACAGTGCACTGCCGGTAGGACTCAATTGCCATGAGACGAATCAAGGGAAATGACCTGGCTGAGTCACTCCCATGTTTGCCCAGGAGCCTGGTTAAAAGAGCACCCAGGACTACGTCGATGACGGCTACCAGTCATACTGAACTGTCTGCTGCCAACAGGCAATAAACTGCTGCTGTGGAGCAATGCAGTACCACGTCTGCCAGCACCCAGGAGACATATGGTGACGGTTACCTGAGCGGGCTCCATGCTTGCCGTGGTATGGCGTCTGCACATGTAACTCAAGAAAAAAAGGCACAAAACGATTGTCTGCCCTTGCTTTCAAGGAGGGAGGGAGGAAACAGGGGCCTGACGATATGTACCCAGAACCACCCGCGACAATGTTTTAGCCCCATCAGGCACTGGGATTTCTACCCAGAATTCAAATGGGCGGTGGAGACTGCGGGAACTGTGGGATAGCCACCCACAGTGCAACGCTCTGGAAGTCGACGGTTGCCTCGGTACTGTGGACACACTCCGCCGACTACATGCACTTAGAGCATTTGTGTGGGGACACACACAATCGACTGTATAAAAACGCTTTCTACAAAACCGACTTCTATAAATTTGACCTAATTTCGTAGTGTAGACATACCCTTATTAGTCTCTAAGGTGCCACAAGGACTCCTCATTGATTTTGCTGATACAGACTAACACGGCTACTACTCTAAAACCTCTCCATTTAATGAGTCTTTATGCATATTTTTCAGCGAGAGACCACATAATAACTAATCTGACATGATATTTATCTTCATTAGTTATTTTTCTTTTCTCACAAGTAATGAGAGAGTATGTGCTTATGTACAAAATACATTTTGGGTCAATATCTTGAAAAAATGAACTGTTTTAGTTTACAGGAATAGGAAACCAAGGGAAATTTAGAAATCAAATTTCTGAACATATTGAAACTTTAAATAATGTGTGATTTTGTTTGCTAGGTTTTCAGTGAAAGAACACTTAGATGCATATCAACCTAGAAAACATTTTTATGAAAGTATTTCTACATACACTGTGAGAGTATGTTGTGCTATAGGCCGGGACCACATATATTGTGGTTGGGTCACCATGTTAAAGGCCTCGTATTTCTGCATTTGTAAAAAAAAAAAAAAAAAAAAAGCTATAATATTGTGTACCAGACTCTAAAGTATCACATTAAAAATTAAGTCTCTAGACTTTACAGTTCCAAAGATAATATTCAAGTTGTAAACCAAGCATAACGAAACCAGTGACATCTGCCTGATTTTGGAGATAACCTAAAACAATCGCTCTCAGAGGAGTAAGAATAATAGCTTGGCCAGGATCTGAAGAGTTTGATGTACTATGGTTGCATTACTTTGGCTGGTACTCTCTTTTTAAGGACCTACTAAAATAAGTCAAAAGTTAAATTCATACCTCCAGTTTCAGAAAGCTTGCCTCGGTAAATTTTATCTTCCACCACATCTGTCCAGTACAGTAAGCTCTGATTGAAATGAAAATCAAGTGCTATTGTGTTTCTTAAACCAGGAACTAAGAGACTGTAGTCTCGCTTCTGAAGATCAATCTTTCTGATCTCGTGACGAATGGAAAAAATGATGAAAGCTTCAAATGGATCTGGAAGTACAATGGATTATACATTAAAATGTATAATAAAGAGTAGAATTTTAGTAGACTTACTGATGTGAGGCACACATAGCTGAACGAGAATGGCAGAGTACTTTATTGGAGGAACAATTTGATTAAAATAATAGATCTTGTAAGTCTTACTAGCTCAATCATTTTCCAACAAAGAGTAAATTTTGCAAATATATATATTTCAGACCAATTTAGACTTCGGCTCACCTGCCTCAACTAAAGGTGTTGAATGGATATTAACAACAAGGATATCTGACTCAGTCAGTCAGCGGTCCACAGGCAAAGCACAAAAAATGTCTTCTGGATGAGAGCTAAGTGGTGGAGTTCTTTCCTCCCCTCTCCTCTCCCTCCCTGGACTTCAAGGATTAAGGCCAGAAAAAAGTTTAAGCTATCAAAATTAAAATAAGAACTTGGGCGAAGTTTTTACTTTCTTAAATGCTTCAGAGAAAATAAGTCTGTTAAAAGTTATCTAGTATTGCTCTAATTAACAATTAGTTGAAAACTATGTACTGCAACTAATATAATACAAAAAAGATTACTTTGTGTGAGTTAAACTGCATAAACAACTTATCTAACACAAAACCACAAAAACAAGGAATTGTAAAATTAAGGCATCTAACAGCACACAACTTCTTCAAATTCACCACCACTACCACAAACAGACCAGACTTTCCCTCCACTAACCATTCTGAACTGTTCTTGAAAAATCATACTCACTTGTGTTTTGGGAAAGGGTGCTAGAACCCTGGCTTCTCTACTGAGACAGAATTGAGGATATTTTGCATTGTCTGGTGCATGGCATTTGTTCTACTGGTGAAATGTATGTCTCTGGGTGGATGAGTAAAAGGAATGTAATGTTAGATGCCTTAACTTTTTATTTCCTTGTAGCTGTGGATTTGTGTTAAGTATGTTATGTACGTACCCTTAACTCACACATAACGCAGTGCTAATTTAAGTTAAGAAAAGCTGTCAAACACAGCAATGACTACTTTCACAAAGAACAAGATCTCTGTCAAAGTGACCAGCCAGGTCTGGAGCAAAAAAAGAAAATCTTAATGAAATTATCCAGCCAGTTCAAGAGCTCTGCTTTAAAGAACAGAGACCTTTGCAAATATTATTTTATTTTGGAAAACAGACATTGCTTTCTTGAAGATCTTCCTCTACAATGCAACAATAATACCACTGAACTAGTAAAATCTCTTTTCCTCTACCATACTAGGCTTCAGTTTTGGATGGTATGCGTATTATTGGGGGAACACGACAACAGGCAGGATTTCAGTGCCTTCTAAGGTGTTGAAAAACAGAGTCAGTCAAAATGTTTCAAAAAAGAAACTTTTCACTTTCCTTTTAAAAAACTAAACTTTTTCATGGTCTCCATTAACTAATAATTGCACATAAAGATTCAGTTGTGACTTGTAGCACATTAAATAATGATCTCCAACAGAATAAGGGTTCCTTACATGAAGAGCAGTATCTGCCTCTGAACCAACAGGCACTTTCACAAAGCTCCTCATATTTGTCAAAGCAGTGTCTGATTTTGCAGATCCTGAAATGGCTAAACTATATGATGATCAATAAGTTCTTCAACATTAGCAGCTGTTGCATCACAAAGGTCAAAAGCTCATAAACTTGATGAACAATTTAATTAAGCTCCTGATCTTTGACAAATCAGCAGGTATGTTGTAGAGTACCCTGTTCATCATAAATCTTGTCCTTCATTGGCTAACTGTGGCACAGAAAGACTGTGTTATGTCAGCGAGAAAAATCATGCAAACTCCGAAGATGAAATTTTTGGCCCTTTTTTAAATCAACTAGAATTTGGGAACTAAAATTAACCAATTCTCTTCAACACTCCCCCTCCGTCATCCCCTCCCCCACATCTCCTGGGGCAGAAAATTCAGGTTTTACTCAACAGATTATCTTTTGAAACTTTGGGCCAGGTATTTTGTGCTTTATGGGTTTAACTACTGTTTTAAGTGCAAAACAGAATGCAGCCTTAACCATGGCAACAACAGTTCTGCTATAGTAATACAAAGAATGTTTAAGAAATAGAGCTGGACAAAATAGCTTCTTTGCTCTATAAATAGTCATATATTTGACAAAAAAAAACATGCTTATAGGCAACATGGTTTATGATGTTTACACAATTACTCTTCAACAAATACAAATTATAAATAAAGAAATGCAGGTGATGCACAAAAGAGAAATGTCATGCTGTGCACAGAACAGTTTATACGCAGGAGGATCCTAGATTGAAAAAAATATTTTTTTTCTAATATCATCTGGTATGAGAAGTTGGGCTACACAAACCACCCATGGCAGAAAATAAAATGTGGGACAAATAGTAAAGCGTAATTTTCCTGCAATGTTTTTATTCTGGTATTCTGTTTTAGATGGGTCGTTAACTGAAATGTCACTGTCACTGGAGCTTAGGCTGAGGTGCATTACCAGACTTATTTGTTACCTTATACTGTGCCTTCTCTAACCATACCTCCAAAGCAAATCAATGGAGAGGTCTGTGCAAAGGGAACTCCTGCACAAATGTGGTGTGGTTGAGTCCACCAGTGTGGAGAATTTTTTATTTTGCTTGGCATTGTAAGGTGCTTGTTTATACTATGTCTGTGTGGGATGTGTAGTATCCTGAGCCAGCCCTTCAGACATCACATGTGTAGTCTGGTGTGCTTGACAACAAATGCCATTGCTGACATATGGCCTAACAGTTGGAGGCAGATCCTGGCTGATGTCTGTGGGCTGCTTACATTGACTACAGTGGTAAATCTGTGAGTGGGCAGAAAGGCTGTAGCCAGAGAGTAGAGGTAGGCCCAGATGAATTCCAGTATCAGCACAGGTGTGAAGGTTGATTTTTGTTGGTTTATTTGTAGACCCAGCTGTGTGAAGAGAGCTAATGTCTTTGGAGTAGCTTCTAGTGCCTCTTCTCAAGTCTACTCTGAAATCTTCTCAAGTCGAGGCTTTGAGTAACCAATCATCCAGATTGGGGAATATTATGATCCCTTGTCTGCTGAGGTGAGCCGCTATCACTGTGAAGACTTTTGAGAATACCTGTAGAGCCATGGACAAGCTGAAAGGGAATACTTTGTATTGGAAATTATCCATTCCCACAACAAATCTGAGAAACTTCCTGTGTGAGGGATGAATCATTATGTGGAAATATTCATCCTGGAGTTCAAGGGCTGAGAAGCAGTCCTCTCATTCTAGTGCTGGAATTATCGTTGCTAGCATCCTGAATCATTCAGTCTTCATGAATTTGTTGAGTCTTCTTAGGTTGAGAATGGGTCTCCATCCTCCATTTTTTTTCTGGGTTAAAAAATAATGGGAGTAGAAACCCTTCCGTCTGTGTTGTGTAGATACTGGTTCTATTGTGCCCAGGCGTATGAGATGGTTTACCTCCTGTCATAATAGGTGTTCGTGAGAAAGGTCTCTGAAGATGGATAGGGACGTAGGGTGTGTAGGGGGGGATGGAGGTAAATTGCATGGAACAGCCAATCTTGATAAATTCTATTGTCTAGATTGTCTGATGTGACATTTCACCATGCTGCATGGAATGGGGTCAGATGGTCTACGATTGGATGGATGGTGTTGGATGGGTCCAGCAATAGAAAGTGTGGGAGGTGTCTCTGGTCCTTGACCAAATCCTCAAAACTTCTGTTTAGAGGGAGGTTGTTGGGATATCGAGGCTGAGAAGGGAGTGGTCTCCAACTTGTGGGTCTCTGCCTCCACCTTTGTGGGTAGTATTGCCTCTAAGGCTGGGTGTAGGGTGCAGATCTTGTTCTTTGTACTCCCCATTTTTTCTTTTGTGTAGGTGTATATATGCCAGAGCATCTCAGTGTCATCCTGGAGTCCTTCAACATGTGAAGGGACTCATCTGTTTTGGTTGAGAACAGTTTGGGGCCTTCAAATGGTATGTGCTCAACAGTAGATTGTACCTCTTCAGGAAAACCTGATAGAGGGAGCCAGGAAACTTGCCACATGACTACAGCCATGAGAGCCTCATTTATTGGGAAAGCTATCTTGGAAGAGGTTGAAGTATGGAGGATGTCCAGCAACTTATGTTGGGACTCCACAACTTCTTCCAGTGGTATCTCCAATGAGCCTGTGATCCTCTTAAACAGCTCTTGGAACTGTATAAAGTCATCCCCTGTCATTGGTGGTGGGGGTATGAATTGGCAGCTGATGTGACTTATTGATCTGATGTATCCTTCAGTTCCCCGATTGCCTCTTCTGGAGATTCAGAGGATCCAAGTACTAAGGATGATGGAGACTGCCTCAACCACTCCCTGTGTGGATTCTGAGGCTTAGGGTAGTGTTGGTGGTACACTGCCCACGGGTCCCAGTAGGACCAATGTGGTAGGAATGGCACTGATGATGGCATCCGTGGGTGTCTCTACCATCCTTGAGTTTCAGGTCTGGAGTGGTATTGATGTTGTTCTAGCAGACCCAGCCTGGTGGCTGTCTGCATAGGCAAGGAGTTGTGGGATCATCCTCCTCCCCCTCCTCATTGTTGGATAAAGGAGGAGCTGACCTGGTTGGTGTTGTAAGCTGGCATGACACCAAGTGTACTGGAGTAATGTCGGTACTGAGGAGTGGGGATTCTGGTGCTAACAAGACCAAAAGGTCTTTATGCTGGAGAAACTGCTGCGGTACAGAAAGCATTGGTACTGAGGAGGGTGTTATTGGCAGTACCGATGCCTTTACCACAGCAGTCAGTGCAGAGGTTATGCACTGTGCATTGTGGAGGCAAGAGGTGGTTCTATAATTTGTAGCACTGCTTAGCTGCTTGTTGCCACATGTCTGAGCAGCTGCTGCGGTACTGAGGCAGGGCTTGTAGGTTTCCCTTTTGTGCCTTTGTCTGAGCTCACCCGCCTAGAGTCTTTGGCTTGCATGGTATCTATGGAAACGGATGGTCCTGCTGCCTCAGAGATGGATGGTCTTGGTGTAGTTGGCACCGAGGTAGTCTGACGGGTTGGGGAACGTTTCTTTTTGGTGAGTTCCTGAGAAGGGGAGGTTGGAGACTGTTTTTTGTTTCCTTCTTGGAGGAATGCTCCTTTCTCTCACAGAGAGATGATTAATCTTTGTCAGATACTACCATTGGAGACCAGTGGCCAGGAGGGGTTCATGATCCCATACTGGACACTGCGTGCAGACTTCTCCATCGTGAGGAGTTTTAGCTGTAAATTCCTTGCTGTTCTGGTGCAAGCCTTCATATCATGGAAGTGGGAGCACCAGCAGACATACTGTGAATGTCCATCAGAAACCGGGATTGAAGACTGGCAAGTGAGGGAATGTTGAAAACCAGGAAGCCAGGCATGCCCCTTCGAATAGGGTTTCTCCCATGAGGGATGGTAACTATACTATATTAAGGGGTATACAAATAACTGAAACTTAAATTCCTAAGAGGGGAAAAAATAAATAAAGTAAGAAAAAGGTAGGGTAGTTAACTATTTAACTAAATAACTGGGTTCTAAAAACTAATACTCTAAAGATAACAGCTAAGCTAAAGATAATCCTGAGAGGCTCTGACGATTGCTCAATCTCATGCCGATGGTGGTAGAGAAGGAACTGAGAGGGGGGTCAGTCGCACTGCACTATGTAACTGACAGAAGTGGCACAAGATGGGAACACCGCCTGTGCGACCCAACCAGGCACTGTTACTGAAATTCTCCAATTACAAGCACAAGAACTCAGATTCTCCTAAAGTGGAGCACTCACAGGGACATTCCTTGAAAAAAAAAATATTCCTGATCCCACACTGCAGTAGTAAACATCTTTAAATTGATTGGTCAGTGGAATGGTGGGAAAAAAGGTTAAAATGAACACCTCAAAATGTTTTTCCCATTGTGGATGGAGCTCAGGGTGGTTTCTGTGTGATTTGAAAGGTCAGACAAATGAACTGTATCTAATAGAAAAGGTAGCAAAAAATTAGAAGATGACCCAGAAAAGTTGACTAAGAGATAACAATGGGAATAATCTGGAATAAATCAAAGAGCTCAAATCAAATTCTACTTTGGAATAAGCAAACAAACTCCTACTGAATTTGAAGAAAACTCAATGAGAATTATCTAATCCAATGGGAGTTGCAAGGAACTCTTTGATTTCAGTTATACTGAATATATTTTAATCTTAATTCATTATTTTAGAAGAACAAACTAAAAAGTAATTATTTTGATAAGGTGTAATTTGTACTTTGGCATGCTGTTAATTGGAACTAAATTGTGACTACACCATAACTGTAAAGGATATGTAATGAAATGTTTGAATTAGCTCAGCTACTGTCAAATTAGATGGTTTCTAATAGGCCATTTACAAAATATCTGAATTGGGTATTAATGAAATTATCTCAGGTGACTGATAATGTGATACACAAGCTTTTATTTCTAGCTCATTTGTTCAAAAATGGCCCATGGCATGAATGTGAGAAAAAGGTGAGCAACTGGAATAATTTCTTAGTGGTGAAATCTAATGACCTGTGAAACAGTCACCGAAAAGACTTGGTGAAGCATCATAGTTTAGAGATATTTAAAATCAGAGTTGTCAAAAATATGAGAAAAATAACTGTAAGGAACAATCCTCAAATGGCAGGTGGAAGCTCTAAGTCAGCGGTTCTTAACAATAGGTATGAATACCCTCGAGGGTACGCAGAGGTCTTCCAGGGGGTACATCAACTCATCTAGATATGTGCCTACTTTTACAACAGGCTACATAAAAAACACTAGCAAAGTCAGTGCAAACTAAAATGTTATACAAAGACTTGTTTACACTGCTCTATATACTATACAATGAAAGGTAAGTACAAAATTTATATTCCAATCAATTTATTTTATAATTATATGGTAAAAATGAGAAAGTAAGCAACTTTTCAGTAAGTGTTCTGTGACACTTCTGTAGTTTTATGTCTGATTTTGAAGGCAAGTGGGTTTTAAGTGAGGTGAAAGTTGGGGTATGCAAGATAAATCAGATTCCTGAAAGGGGTACAGTAGTCTGGAGAGGTTGAGAACCACTGCTGTTGGTAACCCAGTAGCTTTCATTTAATATCCAAGCTCCTCTAGGCAGGGGCAGGGACTGTCTTTCTATATTTATATTGCAACTAGCAAACTGGAGCCCTTATTCTCCTGATTTGGGCCTCTGGGCACTACTTCAGCGCACAAAATAAATAATGCAATTATAATATTATGATGATTCTATTCCCATTCTATACCTTCCATTAAAAGTTATGGTCCAGACTCTCTACTGAGGTCCAAAGTAGAAGGACCCTGGATCTCAGATCCCTGGAGATTAATCCTATTTTACTGGTTTTTACACTTCCTATTAGAAGGAATAAGGGACCTTACAATAGTGAAGAAGCCCTAAATCTCAGCTTACCAATACTAGTGCAACTTTCACCATCATTACTGATCTTCCAGCCTTCATAACAGGAGCACTTGACACTATGTTTGTGCTGTTCACACACTTGACTACATTTAAGATGTTTGGTACAGTAATCCACAATTTCACAGGTTTTGTTGTCTGGATTTAGATAAAGTCCTGTAGGGCAGGAACACACAATTCTTCTTCCAGGAACTACAGAACACTGGTGGCTACATCCACCATTGTTAAGCGAACATTCATCTGAAATAACAGGAAAAGAAGATTAAGAATTGCAAACAATATCAGCTGTATTATATTATACGTTTTAAGACCTTCTCGGTAATAAAAGAAATTAAAAACCTCAAGTAATCACAAACTGAATTTAAATCTGGCTGAACAACTATTTGTTTGGAATACTTATGCAGAAAAGTAGTGCATTCAATTTGCATACATCTGAGGTTGCATTACTGTTACAGGATAGCAAGTTTTTAGCATTGTAGAACTACAATATATATTATAAATTTTGACAGATTATCAAAGGTATTTTACCATTCACGTATTCAGTACACTTTGTATTTACTGGATGGTACACTTCTTTTCTCATTCACTTAATGCTACCATTCTTTGAGCTTCTTGTTTACTAATCATGTAAGGGTTTTTAAAAACAGTTGCAAAAAAGAACAACAGAATTTTCAGACAAAAGCTACATTAAGATGGGAGTTAAGGTTGACAATATATTTCAGAGTTTCAGGGATGTTGTAATTCTCTCCAAAATAAGCATTTAGTGTCCAAATCTGCCCTGCAGTGACACCATGAGGAAAGGAGGTGGGGGGGAACACAATGTGTCTAACCTAATCTGGAACTACAAACACTAAAATGTGTTCATCGTAATTGCATAGCTATTGCATGGTGTTATTACAGGACAGAGTTACGGTGCCCTAACTTTACATTTCATATCTTCACATGGTTGGATTTTGTTTAAATTGGCTAAAGGCTATTTAGCTCAGTGATATCCTTTTCTGTTCCTAACCAGTGTACACTAACCCCAAATATGTCTTGGAATGCATTTAGTGTCTCAGCACACTTGGCTCCGTGTCAAAGTGCCTTATTCCTTCAGCAATCTGAGGCTTCAATGCCTTGTTCCTTATGTTCCCTGAGTTTTCTGTGTCTTGTATTTCCTAAACCTATGCATGGATGGTCTCTGGGATTAGGAGGCAAAGGGTATGCTTTTCTCCAACAGATTCTGAGTCTGCTCTCAGTTACATTTGTGCATCCCTGTGGTGACTACAGTGGTGTCAAAGAAGCCAGTGTGAAAGGAAATTCAGGACCTAGTTCTCCATTTTATTTTATTTTATTTTATTTTATTTTATTTAAAGAATGCTGTGAAAACAAACTCTAAAGAACATTAAGGAGCTTGTCCTGCATTTCCTATTAAGTACGAATGTCAATGTGAATTTTGGGAGTACAGGACAGGTGCACTAATGTATTTATTTACTGGAAGTTAGATTTTCTTCTGAATCTTCTAATTTATTCATGCCTCTTAGCTAGTCTGATTCACATGTATCTCTAAAACTGAATTTTACATCTGCACAAGAAAATATATACAATTCAGTGGTCCTTCTATAGAACAGTTTCCCTAGTGATTTTTTAAAGCAGTTCCCTTTCTTCTTAGGGTCTTTATTTTTCCAGACTCCAGGGTTCTCAATGATGGGGAAAAAAGGGAGCAAATTCATTAAAATAACACTGATAAGCAAATGTGCTGCCAATATCCTGCAATGCATATTAACACTTTAAGGCAACAGTCATAAATATCCCCATGCTAATTAGTAAATGAGTAGTAAACCACTGTTGAATAATAACTTATTATCATTATCTTAATCCCAGAAGATCTCAAAGGGACATGGCCTCTTTGCAGTCCAAATGCCATCTGGATCAATCTCTGCCTTGGTGCCTAAGGTGGTCTGGCTATGTTTATGTCAGTTATGTCTATCACTGGCAATCTTATCGCACCACCAAAGCTTGATCTCTGTAGTGGCATTCCTTGGTACACATGATCCAGAATTTGCTGATCATCCATTCTAATAATATGTCCATACCAAGGAAGCTGCTGAAACTAGTGCTGATAGAGGTGGTTGCTGGGTTTGGCTTCAAATATCCTCATTTGTGTTCCTGTTGTGACACTTGATCTGGAACAGCAGATGAAGATGATGAGAATCGAAAATGTAAATACAGTGTTCTTTGGCCTTCCTCAGGACCCATGTTTTACTGCCATACAACAGAGTAGGTATAATTGTGGTTCTATAGATCCCCAGCTCTTTGGCAAGCTTGATGTCATGACATCCCCACCAAGGCCGCTGAAGCATGCCTGAAACCTGGCAGCAGCTGCTGCTATATGAGCGTCCAAATCTTTCAGGCAACTTCTAGCATGGTCTATGATGATGCCCAAATATTCGAGTTGCCACCTGCTCAATGTCCTGTCCAGACAAGTAAATACTGAGTTAGCTGTAATCTAGCGCTGGAGGCTGTTTGATGGTAATGGTCAGGGATTTAGTTTTATCCAGATTCATAAGGTCCAAAGTGTGTTGCTTCTTGCTCAACTAGATCAGCCATCAGCTTCAGCAATTCACCAGACTGAGTCAACAACAGTGTCATCAGCATATTAGAGATCTCAAAGCAGAATGGCATTCTGCTCAAAGCCACCTACAGCTGCCTCCTCAAGCTTACCAATCAACTAATTAATGCTAATATTGACCAATGATGGTGCAGAGCGCTGCCTTGCATCTCCCATGTAGATAGGAAACCATGCTGTGAAACTGCCATTCATTCAAACACAGATTTCTATTCCTTTATAGAGCTCTTTTATCAATGACACTACCTTCCCAGATCCCACAAACTTCCTGGTTGCCTCATCAGATCCCCCAAACCTGCTCAATGCACTGAATCGAAGGCCTAATTGAGGTCTATAAAAAGTGCTATGAATGGTTTATTAAATTCAGCAATACAGTACAATACAATAAATATATGGGGGCCGATCCTGACTCTTATGTGGTGCTCGGCAGCATATATGGGTCCTAAAGGGGTTACTATCACTGGGAGTTAATGAGATCATTATGTGCCTTGTCTCTCAAGCCAAAGAAACTTTACTAGAGCATTAACAAGGAGTTGTCCACCTGAGGATATAAAAACCTCTACTCCTGTAATCACCTCTCCTTTCCTACCTTTCAGCCATTCCATTATTTATTATATATATTACAGTATTGTCTAGGAGCCCTAATCACAGAGCAGGACATCATTATGCTGGGCACTGTACAAACACTGAACAAAAAGGCAGTCCCTGCCCCAAAAAAGGAAAACTAAGTATAAAATAAGAAAGAACAGATGGATTCAGAAAGACTAATGGTGGAGTACAAGGAAACAGTGAGATAATATTGGACAGCATGATAGAGTATGCTCGCCAGAACAGTCCTCTTTTTACATTTCATCTAAAGGATGAGCACAGTGCATCTTAATAACATGCAATGTCAAATCTTCAGTACTGACTTAGAAGAAAGAATGACACCTGTGGAATAATTTAAAAAAACCACACCCCACAATTTTTTTACAGCATACTAATATGTTTCAGGGGGTGGGGGGAACAAACCCTCCAATCTAAGTAGTGATCTAATTCAACAGTGGTTAAGTTTGTGTTGTGTGACAGTATTATAGGCACACTTAAGTACAGGTGTTCTTATATGTGTAAGAGAGCTTTCCAGCTGCTTATGGCTACAACCATGTACCTTGTAAGGGATGTTTTAAGAGATTAAAAGATAGGTTCTTAGATTAGAGAACCTATGTTGTTCACCATGCTTCATTTTGGAGAGGCTTGATACAATTTCAAGCACAACATGGACATTAAAATAAAATGCACAAATTACTCGTGAGAAAATTTAAATACGCTGCTAACATAAGATTCTTTAGAAAGGGAAGATGGAAACAGAAAACATCAAGTGGTATTAGGGAAACAAAATAATTTTGAATGCTTTATAGATGTGAGTGCGCCTAAAAAGAAAATACCACAGAGGTCGCCTTCATCAGATCCATCAGGACAATCTCTTCTCCCATTACAGAGCTTCTCAGGCTGTAGGCAGATGGAGGTATCATTAGCACAAGGATATTTTGGTGGTCCACACATATAGCTCTCGCAATTATCCTCATCAGACTGATCGTCACAATCAATATCTCCATCACATAGCCACGCTTTGCTAATGCATCTCCCTTGGAGAAAAGAGACAAACACAAGAAATCAGACTGAAAATAAACATAGGAAAACCTATGGTAACATTACAGAGAAATCTACTGTTGTATTACATTTTAGCATTAATGGTCTCTCTTTCTAAATTAACAGAAAGGCTCTAAACAAGCTCAGCTTTGTATTTTAAGTCATCTACATCTAAATAGGCAGTCTTAATTTCTTGACCAATGTCAAACCTAATAGGTTCTATCTTCAATGAAACTGCATGCAGGCAGCTATGCAACCTAAGTAAAATATACTGAATTACAGTTTTATAGGTTGCCCAAAATTGTTACAATATTTCTTCTCCTGCTTTCCTCCCCATTTTCTTTTCTCTCCACCCCCACTCACCCCTAGTAAGAGCAAGATCCCAATCTGACACTGACTTAAACTAGTAGTTACCATGAACAAAAATACTCTAATTATATACAATATGTTTCCATCTAATGTCAAAGCAGTAATCATACTTCAAATTTTAGCCAATGATTTTAGTTTATTATCCATGTATTGTGTGATGTTACGATTAATGAACATGATATATATAATTATTGTATGTTAAATACAGTTAAACTGTTGGATTATAGAAGTATAAAATTGATCAGTACTTAGATTGATAATTTATTAGATATCTACGTCAGAAAGGCTCAAACACAAGACCTGTAGGGTGAGGCCTTCCAGATTCTAGCTTACCTAATTTAGGCTTTGGAGATAAAAAATGCTGACATAAGTTAGTGACCAAATAATAATCCGATGCCCTAAGATTATGAGGAAAGTGGTACCAAATGGTAATATTGCAAAAATTAGCTGGAAGATTAATTTTAAATAATAAAAATGCCATAGAGGCACATCTGTTTCCAACATGTGCCTTAGCACAGGATACAAGTTGTGCGTCAATGCTAATGAGAATAAAGAGAACCTATACAACCCATAGCATTTGGGATCCCTTATGTTTCTAGGGGACACAGACCAATAAGGGAAAAAAGAGGGCTGACACTTCCATGCACATGTGCAGAACGTAGGTATAGACAGAATTACATTATAAAAAAGGGGGTGCCCAAAGTGGGAAAATTGAGCTTCCTATGGGAGAACTCCAGCAGGAACCATCCCTGTATGGATGGTCAATCCATGAGAGAGCCATCAGTCTCTAACACTGTCTAGGAGGATGAGAATATGCTTGTAGCTGTAACTGGATGGATATATCTAGGAGTTGTATGTGCTGTGACATTCATAACTTTGTTGGTAACTTTAATAAAAATGATAAAAGATAGTGGACCTTGTTCTTGTGATTGTTCTTGTGTTACTGGCCTATGGTTTCATGTGTTCCTATGAGTTCTAGATCTAATGCAAGCAGAGAGAACTCTGTTGAACTTGAGACAGAGCTGCCAGAGCCGAACCCTCCATGGGGTGACATCACTGAAATTACTTTAAATGAAACATTTCTAGCAAATGAAACACTTTCACAAAGTTTTAACTAGGCAATACCCAACTCATTTCCTTCACTGGAAATGACTACACAAGGGAAAAATGTACTCCAGTTTATGCTACACGTGTATGTTAGAAATGTTACAGTTGCAGCATTGTCTGCTGATAGAGATAGGGTTTGTAACCTCTCAGAAGTATATGGCTGTGGAAGTGGAGTCACTTGGGGTAAAAACCCGCATCTATACAAATCCATGCCAAAAAACAGATCCCCCACAATTGTTCACACATGCTGACAGTTGCCATCAAGCTCTGATGCCACTGTCTCCAACTATTCAGCACATTTCAATCTCCTTTTAATGGTGTTTATGCTAGTCAGACAAGCATTAAAGCTGGTAATGTGCTTAGGAATTGTAGTTCTTTATTGAGACAATGCCACCATCCCAGGTTCCTCCTTCTTTCTGCCAGGAAACTCCTCTCTCTGTCTATCCCCACCACAGTACATGGACTAGTCATGCAGAGGGACTTGCAGAGGTGATGGGAGAGGGGAACAGGCGCCTCCCACCTCTGGCCCCAAATATTTTAAATACTTCTCATCATCAGTTTGTATTTTCAGATAAAATATTTTTAACAGTCAAAAGTTTTAATAACACACATGTAACAGAGCACTGGTCTGCAAGGGCAGGCAGCACATCTGTTACAGGGACATAGCTCCTTTAAGGCTGCTCATTGTTGGGAGTTGTAGTCTTCAGAAAGGGCACATAATGGGAATGGGTCAGCTGACTACGTATCATGGGACTACCTGTTGAAAGCTATATAAAGAAATACTCCTGGCTCAGTCTCAAGAAGATAAGACTTGAGACAATCTCTCTGGGGACGTGGCAAGAGGCCCACACAATAATTAGGAAAGGTTACCCAGAGAGAAGGTTATGTCCTCTCCTCCCAGTTTGCTAAAAACTAGAATGGCCTTTGATGGCTGGGATCAAGTGATTTGCTCATTTTAAATCCTTTCGTGATAATAAAGCTGGCCTTGGGTAAAGGACTTTGGATTGAACTGCAGTTTGGGCATTATTTTACCTTCCTTAGCTGGTGTTTTCTGCTCATCAACTTATAGCACAGTACTCTGTATGAATGTATACCATAATGTATATTAGGCAGCGGCAAACTAATTCAGATGATATAAGAACAAATTCATACTTTCACTTAAAAATTGGATTATACTAAATCTGATCTTTCTTGAGGTTTGAAAAGAATTGAGTTCATGTTTATTTTCCTCTGATCTTCCGGGTTTTTGCCAAGACCACAACCATAAATAGCAAAATACAATGAGAGTCAGTCTTATGATTAAGGCACCAGACTGGGATTCAGGAGTTCTGGCTTCAATTTCCAGCTCTGCTACAGACTTCCTGTGAGACCTTGTGCAAATGGTGAAAGACCCACCATTTAAATGTTTAAACTACACATAAATTTAAACTACACATAAAGAACTCATGAACATCCTGTTCTAAACAGGAATAACACCAAAATATTAAAATACCCATATATTTAAAAGCAATTTAATATTTATTTATGCTTACCAATCCTGAATTACACATAAAAGAGCATGGCAAAAGGTACATTACCAAGGGGATATTTCACTGTGGGGTAACAGTATAGAGTACAAAGAATTAGGAGCTGGATCTGGAGGACGCTGAGCACTTTTGAAAGTTGCTGAGCACCTCCAATTCCTATTGATTTTAATGGAAGTTCAGAGTGCGGTGCACCTCATAAAAACGCTCAGCATCTTCCAAGTTGGAGCCCAAAGCACATCCATCATTCCACTGACAACAAAGGGAACTGTAATCCTTATTCCTCCCAAACTGAAAAAATGAACAACTTTGTTTCTACCTACTCACTTACAGTTACACAAGTAAAGAATAAATAAGTTAGAGCAACCAGGAAACAAAGTTGTATGCATAAACTTAAATACGTACATTCAATCAAAAGTGCTTCTAGAGAACTTCCATCTTCATCTTTACCTTGAAAAGAACACTGGAATTTAAATACCATCACAAAGACAGAAGCAGCAAAGAAAATAATGGAAAATGTTTGTGCCATGCAAATTGGCCATATCCCAAAGTAAATTGATGTTGATTCCAGTACAGCCTCTAACCTCTATTTCAATCTGTTTTATAGATACAGCCGCTTAAAGAACAAACCTGTTTACTTTACTTTTTTCATGTTAATGAAAAGAAGATATATTCTATAACACAGGATTCCTCTTCAACTATGATAGGTTTGACATATCTTATTAAATAAAAGAATATACTTATGTGAACAAATTAATTTTGTCCAGATTTAAATGAGGCACATATATTTATGCCTATATTGATGTCATTATTTCAAATTATTGCCCTAGCATGAGACATACATTTTTTATTTTCCAGACACCTTTTCTAGTACAAGAGCTGCATCAATTCATATGCATATATCTACTGTTTTCCAATCTCTTATACACATGAAGATAGATGTATTGTCTGCAATGTACGCAATAAAAAGGCCTCAATAATAGGCATAGGTATGTTGGAAAGCTTGATCAAAATGCATTTTCTAGTGGTTTTGATTGTCCATGAAAATTAGCAATCCTAAACAGAGACTTAACATTTACATACTGTTCGGTATGTGGAGCATAGGAAGCCTTTGGTTGTATTGTCTACTGAACTGCAAGATGACAGTTTTCTACTAGTATCTAAAATACTGGTGTCCTCCCATTCTACACTAGAGGTTCCCATTGAAATTAGGGAGTGTTTTCTCCCCCCAACTCATCAGGAGCACGCTTTATTAATGACTGCAATGGGTCATCTTATTTGTTTCAATATAGTCATTTTAACTTACTTCATTTCAAGGAGAGTGGGAGGAGAGAGCGGGAGGAGAGAGCAATATTGTTATTTAAAGGCTTTCCCAAAAGCAATCATTTGTTCACCCACATCAAGTGTGCCTCTTGGCTATTACGCCAGGAGAGGCCATTTCAATTCCCAAACGGGATAACTATTATTGCAGATCACAGAAAGAACAATGTGTTCTATATCACCATCTAAAAGATTGTGCCCCAGTCTGACTGCGGCGTTTGGATGCTTATACTACTGTAGTATAAATAATAATTACACACAAAAATATATATTACAAAATGTTATGGTTGAAAAGTTAGGAAATGCCAGCAGTAAGGTTGCCTGTTCAACTTTACTTCAGCATCATTTAATTATATCATCACATACTATTTTTTCCCCAGTGTTTCAAGCTGGGTACTCAGAGGAAATCACCATTAAGAGCCAGCAGCACTTGACTTTGCAATGTTGACATTTTTTTAACTTAAAAAAAAAAGCCAACTGAAAAAAATAATTGTGTGAAACCATATTGAAACTCACAGGGGTCATTAGCAGGGTGGATATCTATAGGCCATCTGCACAGACCTCTGCCACTTAAGCTAACAGAGTAACTGGTAGCAGTAGTAGGCTGTTATTCTCTAGGTGGATCAGCCACTAGAGCAGGATGAGACACACTCTTTGGAAGTGAATTTCCTAGATACGTACTAACTCTCCATAGAACATCAAAATTCAGCAAATTAGGGCTCAATTCCAGGTTCTGGAAAGGATTGCTCTAGTGGTCACAGACCTTCTTCCCCCATCCCCTCCAACCTGTCCTTGTCCCAGTAGTAGCCTTTTCCCAACTCTCATCCCTGATTCCTCAGCCCAATAGTCTCCCCAGCTCAGCCTAGCACTGTCCTAGGCCCAGTCTCCTTGCCAGTATCTTCCTTCAGTCTCCAACCTCAGTTCCCACATTACCAGACTCCTCTCTGCCTCTGAAACTCCTTACCAGCCAGTCCAGTCTCCCAGCTGTCTCCATTTCTACATCCCAGTGCCAGTATCTTTGCCCAGGCAGTTCCTGTCTCACCCACTGAGGTACCTGTCCCAAACTATTCTCTCTGCTGCCCCTTCCTCCCCACATCCAGCTCTTGTCTCCTCTGCATTCTGATCAGGCTGCTTCCGCTCTCTCGCTCTCTCTCCCCATACGTCATAAAAATAAAGGGAAGGGTAACCACCTTTCTGTATACAGTGCTATAAAATCCCTCCTGGACAGAGGCAAAACCCTTTCACCTGTAAAGGATTAAGAAGCTAAAATAACCTTGCTGGCACCTGACCAAAATGACCAATGAGGAGACAAGACACTTTCAAATCTGGAGGGGGGGGAACAAAGGGTCTGTCTCTCTGTGTGAAGCTTTTGCCAGGAACAGATCAGGAATGCAGTCTCAGAAACTCTGTTAAATTAGTAAGTAATCTAGCTAGAAATGCGTTAGATTTCCTTTTGTTTAATGGCTGGTAAAATACGCTGTGCTGAATGGAATGTATGTTCCCGTTTTTGTGTCTTTTTTGTAACTTAAGGTTTTGCCTAGAGAGATTCTCTATGTTTTGAATCTGATTACCCTGTAAGATATTTACCATCCTGATTTTACAGAGGTGATTCTTTTACCTTTTCTTTAATTAAAATTCTCCTTTTAAGAACCTGATTGATTTTTCATTGTTCTTAAGATCCAAGAGTTTGGGTCTGTGTTCACCTGTACAAATTGGTGAGGATTTTTATCAAGCCTTCCCCAGGAAAGGGAGTGTAGGACTTGGGGGGATATTTTGGGGAAGACATCTCCAAGTGGGCTCTTTCCCTGTTCTTTGTTTAACACGCTTGGTTGTGGCAGCATAGGGTTCAAGGACAAGGCAAAGTTTGTACCTTGGGGAAGTTTTTAACCTAAGCTGGTAAGAACAAGCTTAGGGGGTCTTTCATGCAGGTCCCCACATCTGTACCCTACAGTTCAGAGTGGAGAAGGAACCTTGACACCGTATTATACATAATGGCATCAAGAGCTCAAGAGAGACAGTGTCCCTGCTGTCAGTTCATGTGTCAGACACTACAGCATTTGGGAGAAGCTATTGAAGGGAAAATCCTGCTCAGCCCCTGAGGTACAACATGCCTGGTACAAACAATAGATAATTTGGTTGAATTTCCACAAGAAAAGCAAAAGGCATGTCCCTGACACTATATATATATCAACCCAAGCGGTTAAAGTTTAGCAAAGTTATAAACAACTTAAAACAGTCTTATTATGTAAAAAGTATTGGGCAGCTTTAACTACAGGTGACACAACCAGCACCAACTATAATAATGTAATTATGGAGTTCAATCAGTATTCCCTCAATAACATGGTATATTTTAAGGAGGCAAAGAGGTGATTCACTATTAAAGGATGTTCATCAAAATAGCACTGACAATAAAATGTAGTTGAAGATGGATGAAGAAGGAAAGGATAGTGTAAAAAAATGTTAAACTAAATGATACAGGATACTATGTTCAATAATACCTCAACCTTATGAGAGGGGTACCCTTGTAATATGACCAAGATTAGTTAGATTTTTTTTTCTACTTGCAGCATAAGGTATGGACGTGAAAGGTAAAAATCCATTGGGATAAACTGTCACTGGTATATCCAACTCCAAATATTTAATATTTATTAATGAATGCAAATAAATTATTTCTTTATAATTTTTTCTTCCTCAATTTCATTGTCTTTTTTACCTGGGTTACTATGAAAAGAATTCCAGCTTTCCAGAAAAATTAGCATTGCTCCACCCTCACAAATCAAATTATTGGCCTTAAAGAAGGACTTTCAAATTTGAATCTATTCACCTAGCATGTGTTTTCCTTACCATTTGGTTAATTATATAAGAAATACTGGGCTATATATCACTCAAAGCTGCCAAGTGACATGCATCTCATCTGACACATTCCTGCAGCCTTGTCATACCTGACCACAGTCCAACTTAAGTGTCAGGCATTCAGCTGAGTTGTGGACAGGTAGCAGGGAACTCCCTGCAGTTGTTCCTCCAGGCCACCAGACAGTAAAGCAGGGCTTTAGCAGCCCGAGAAAAGATGGGAAGAGAAGATTCTGGCTATTAATACACATCCTCTGATCCCACAACCCATCAGCTTCACCCCCCCATCAATAGACCAGCTGCCCCAGTTTCCCCCATTCAGTGGCCCCAGTGCAGAAGTGACAAGTTTTTGTGCAGCAATATTTGTCAAATTTCTTGATGGTGAAAAAAAGATGCTGATTTTCCTCTAAGTCAGCAGCAGTGGATGTGGGGAACACAAGGGGCTACCCAACACCTTCTAACAAAACTCATTCTTGCACTAAACATCATTCAAGAAGCTCTACAAAATTTTGCAGCTGTGTATCACCCCCTTCCAGAGAATAAGCCATGAAACAAGAACATTTATTCTGGAATCTCTGCGTCGATGTGGGAACTCTCGTTCCTGATACATCTTCCATTTTGGTTAAGGGATTTGTCGGCATGCAAAGAGAGCAGGCTGCACATCAACCTCTCTCACCATCAACATCATTCAGTTGCACCACCATTGGTCAGAAAATCCAATGCATTTTAAGATATTTGCACAAAGGGCTGGCCTCTCCATTTTTCCGTACATGGCTCTCCAATACTCTGGAAACATGGCTCCCTCCAGAATGATAGTGCCACTGATTCCATAGTTGTCTCTCCAAGGAAAAGTATAGAGCAAAAATTAAGGCTTAAAGTGTCAGAATCAACTCCTGCAGGGATTTCCAAGGGCAATACCATGGGTTTACCACAGAATGACGACTTCCAGACAGATGCTTTTGCCACCCCCTCCAAAAAGTATAAAACCTGGAGTCCCAGCAGTATGGTGTTTTTATACAGGTTCAAGATTTTATCTTATAAGTATTTTCATTTAACATTTGCTTTTCCTTATAAGGGCTGAGGAGAAGCTGAGTGCTCACAATCCTCGTTAAAGTCAATGAGAGTTTTCAGTGCTCATCGTCTAAGTGCACCAGCTTTTGTTTTCTCATATTTCCGTGTTCATGCAATTTAATCAGGAAGATAATAGTATCTATTTACATTGTTTCTTATTACACAATTAAAGAAAGGTTTAAAGTCCAGTGAGAATAAAGAGAAATTATGGTTTGAGTTCTGCGTTTGGTTACACCAGTGCACCCCCACTAAAGTAACTTGCTGAAGGTTATGCCCTCTATCACCAAGTTCTCTTCTCTAGCACCACACTGCAAGGATTGTGTGTGTATGTGTATACACATAAATGAAGATAAATGAAAGACTAGTAAAGCTTACATTTGAAATAAGTGGCTGACCTCTAAAAGTTTGGGAAATATATGCCCCCAAAGTGATTTTTTTAATTTTAAAAGTCTACAAGCTAATTAACTAAGGAGCAAACTGAAGGGGAAAAATCCAGAGAAAACAATAGCACTTCTAGATGGGATATTTGTGTTTTAAGACAAAAGTTCTACTGGAAGTTTGGGTTTTTTTAAGTGTATATAACTGCATGACCAGTAACAACAGGTCTGATCCTGTTCCCAAGGTCAATGCCAAAAATTCCTTAGGATCATTGGCAGCAGGATTGAAACCAAACAGTTACATATGTAAAGTGAGAGCATTCAAATGTCATGATTCATAATGTAAACTGCTCCGATCCCATCCCAGGTTCAGCACTATACAAATGGCTAAATGCATAAGGTGGGATGACTGACATTGCACTGAGGAAATTATACACTACCAGAGACAGGAACTGGATTTGATGGACCAGTGATTGGATCTGCCATGGCATGACTTATGCTTCCTCTATTAGTATCTCCCTTTTTATCTAATTTTGAGATTAACTAAAGTTTCTAATAACAGATACCAGTTTTTTTATTTATTTCACATAGTTGTATTCCTTATTAAGGTATAGTCACTAAGAGCAATGTTTTAATTATTTTGTTGAGATGATGTAATTAACTTTTTTAAAAAATACATTTAGGACCTGATTTCTGTACATAGTTCAAAAAGCCAAATGGCAGTAAATTTAAAAGAAAACCTAAAAGGGATTACATATCAGTCTGAATCTCTGCCCAACATTATGCTGCAGCTCCAGATTAAATATAATCCACTATCTATACAACATTAAAATACTTTTGAATGGGGCTGGATGTGAACAGACTATTACACTACTCCTATTCAGATGTTACAAAGGTCTTAAAGACTGGATACTAAAATGCTCATTAAAATATCTATTTTCTAACTATCTCTGGGTTTATCATTTGTTTTAAAGATATATTGTATTCCCAAATTAAGAAAACTTGCAATAGCAGCTTTGAAATGGATTCCATAAAGATAGATACAATGGTGACTTACTTCTTTAATTGGACTATTCCTGAGAAAAATGCTCTAGATCAGGTTTTGTTTTGTTTCAAAGTATCTTTAAACATTAGATAAATGACAAACATACTTTAACAATTAAGCTATACTATTGCTTAAATAAATGTATATGATCATAAAGTACCCTCCTTGGTAGCAAAAAACTGTGCCAAATTCATTGTAAGGGCTCTATTAGTTGTAAATCAACATGTTTTAATAACATGTTTTAATGGTTATATCAACCAATGAGACTGCATCTTTCTTTAGAAAATAACTGAAGTTCAAATAGAAATGCTTATTTAAACCATGATTTAAAATTGCCTTGATTTAAATCAATCCACCCTGATTTTAATATGTTTTACTTACATGCTATAGTTTCAATTCTGTGTCACTGTCAATCTATTTTCCTTATTCTATTTTAATAAATTTGCATGCAGTTAGTTCGATGGGAAATGCAAGCAAAAGCATGGACTGTGAACTAGAAATACATTTAACTTTTTACTCTGATGCACACACACACACACACACACCACATTTTACACTTACTGCTTATGTAATCTTGAAAACCATTATTTTTATACCATGACTAAAAATAAGCCAAAGAAAGTGTATCACTGCTTTCTCCGAGCAAGCATCAGCTGTGCACTACTAGACAAAAAGTATGTATTATTATGTGTAGTATTTTAGAGCTAGTGGAAGAGTCATACCTCAAACTAAATTCCCTAGTGAATTTCCATGTATTGGAATCAAGCTACTTAGGAAAGCTCTCACTTCCCTGAGGCAAATCTTTGGATGTTCCCCCAGCACTATGAATAATCCACTTAAATTGGCTGAACTGCCTCTTTATTGTTTGCTTGTTTAAAGACTTCACTGACACATTAGTATGATCAAGCTTTAGTCAGGAATTTAGTCAGATCATAGTAAAACACCTATTTATGGAATTTATAATTCAGTAAGAAGTAGTAGTTCCAGGATAAAAAATGACAGAAAAGGAGCTACATTTCTTCACATTTTTTCAATGTGACATAACATCCCATACAGTAATTTAAATTTCTCATATATGTAGTTTTATATATACAAAAAATGAGGAAATTAACAGTCCAGACTCATGAAACAAACACCACGTGAGTGCTATAAAACATTGAAAGTAGAGATTGCATGGAATCAACCCCTAGAAATAGAGAACAATACCAAGTTAAAATTGAATCCTTTAAAATCCTAAAATAGAAGACAGAAAAATCATATTAAAAGGCTCCCTTAATACCTCAAAAATAGTGGTCAAGATTTTAAAAAAAAGCTAAACAATTAAATTTAGTTCTAGTCTTTTGGGATTTCTTTTTTAAAAGACCAAAGCTGAGGGAACTAAAAAGTTCTATAACATCTTGTCTATACTAGAGATCTAAGCCATTTGTAATTGAATTGGTTGTATTGAACAGGTCTAGGCACACAGTTTAGTTCAGTCACATTAGCAAGACTAAATCAGTTTTAAGTTTTACCTCTGTGCACATCAGAGCTATCCCTAACTCTTTAGTCACAATACTCTCGCTCCCACAATTCCCACTTCAGCTCTCAGAAGCAGTTCATCCTGAGAGATTCAGCAAGGTCATCAGTGCACTGTAGGACAGTAGTGAGAAGACTATTTGAACTATTTCACCTTTTCTACATCCACAATGTCATTAAACTAGGTAAGCTTTAACAGGAAAGCCTGCTGGAAAAATAGTCTATTGTAACTGGTTATTAGAACATCTGTGAACTGTTTTGCAGACTGTATGGGATGTTTCTGTATGTGGATGCAATGTCTTCTACAAATATCCTAGGGTATTTAATCAGTTTAATTTATTTACTAGAGACTAGGCCTACAAAATTAAATGACATAAATATAAAAGTGGTGGTATTATGTTCATGCGTTTAAAGCATACGAACCATGGATACTGCTTGGAATTCAAAACAAGCAATTTACAAATACTGGACTTTATTTAAGTTTATTATCATAACTACCACAGCTCCTCACCCCCATACAAACCATGCCTGTATTGTCCCCTCTCCTGCCTAAAGCTTCCTGCCCCCGCAAATCCTTCCCCCTCAGATCTTTTTAAACCCCTGCTTTATCATCTCTGTCTCACTGTCCTGTTTGGAAATTTTCCACTCTCCACTTCAGCACCCCCATGCAGGGACATTTGGTCACACTGGTTTTCTAACTCTGGAACCATCTTTAGCATACCTATTGTACAGTCAGAGCACAGCTGTTAAATTTAATGACTCTTCATTGTCCCTAGGACTCTTCATTGTCCCTAGGCTGATGGTTACCATGCTAAAGGCAATGTTAGCAAATGGTGAATTTCAAATGCACAGAGACATTCCAACATATACTGTATTTTATAATAACTTCATACACATGATCTAGAACTCATAAGTTGTACAGACTCCCAAATCAGAGTTACATCATACCCACAAATTAAAAGATGTAAAGTCACTGTGAATTACTGTATAATTGTATATTTGTTATTGTTTAAAATGCCTGCTCGTAAAACGGAAGTGCCTGCCAGCAATGGGCTCAAATACCACTTATAGCCTTGTCTGCTTTCAGTGTTTTATTTAACATGCTTAATTGTGGCCAGCAGGCATGTTTAAGACATGTTGCATCCCTCAACACCCCATGGCCATGTAGTTTCCACAGTGTTTGCTTGCTCACAGCATTTTTATCTTCTATTTAGAGCATTTAATTGGCAGCAATCGAAATAATAAAATACCTCAATTAAGCTATTTCAATAGAATGTTAATATTTCAAAACAGACACAATGCTGTGGGAAAAGATACTGAAACCTGTAACCAGTTTCTTGGAGTGGAATGGCGGACTGTGTTATACTGAGTCTCCCATTCCCAACATTACCAAACAGCTCTGTGTCTAGTAATAAGCATATACTCCACTTAATCACAGTCCATTCTTCTCTGCCAATTCAATCAATATCTCTGAGATCAGTCCCCAGAAGACCATAGTTAAAACAGACTAGCAGATTTAGTAACCCCCACAAAAAATCATCCTCTGGAACAATAACACAGATAGTTCAGGATTAAGGACCTGCTCAAAAAGAACTAAAATCCTAGGCGCAATGCTGAGGAATGCAAATTATGCAGACATGTCAGCCCCCACAGGAGCACATCCTACCTCTGAGATACCCCTTAAGACACAGTTCCTCTGTTGCTCCTGGTTGGGCTGAGGGCAGTAGGTTCTAACAGGATGAAGTAACAGCTCCTAACAGCTCCTAACAGGATGAAGTAATAATCCTCCCTGAGTGTCCAGCCAGCAATGCTGGATGGAACATGGAGAGCGATGGACGGGTAAGCCACTGTTCTGATCCTCCGTACCGAGTTACTTAGAAGAAAGACCATCTTAGGCACAGCTCCATCTCTCTCCACAGTGCCCAAAGTCATTATCTAGACAACACTAATGGAGCCATGCAAGGAAGTGTGTTGAGGCCTTTAATAGAACTACTCACATACTTAAGCACCTGAATGTCTCTGGAGGATTGACGCTTTTCTGTGTAAGTTGTATCCCTTTCACCAGCCCTTCACCATTTAGTTTTGTTTGTTGATTTTAGTTTTGTTGGTTTGAACTTTTTAAATTGTAACTTCTTCAGAATAGGGATGGTGTATTCCTACTATATATGTCTGTATAGCATGTAGCATATTGTGGACACTACTGTCGTACAAATAATAAAAAAGTTTTATTTTAAATGGCCTTGAGAAAGAAACAACTGAATTGGAGCAAACAATAATGTACCTGTATTCTTGCAGGAAAACTTGGTTCTCTCATCGCACAAGCGTATAGTTCCATTACAGCCCTTTTCATCACTGCCATCTTCACAATCCTTTTCTCCATCGCAGCGCCACAACACAGGAACACAATTCCCATCAGGGTTACACTGAAATTCTTTCTCATTGCATCCTCCAGGAGAGGGAGTTTCTTAGATAAAATAATCAAGAGACAAGATTAACTATAGTGAACAGCTTGTTCACAATGTTTGTTTTTTCTATCTCCAGGTATATATGAAGAAACTAGTTTATATAAACACAGCAGTACAGCTGTCTCGTTTGCTCAGTTAAATTTGGCAATTTGTGCAGAATAACAGGAACAGCCAGTGTTGTTGTTTTTTTAACTGAAATAAGTATCTCCTCTATCACACCGTATACCTAAAGAAAAAGTTACACATATCGTCAGAGAAAGAGAAACACAGAGTGCATGTATAACCAGCAATTTAATTAAAACAAATGGAATTACTGAGTCTACAAAATATGTTATGAGCATGGACCACAAGTTTATAAAATGAGTCTTTAGGGATCATGAGCTTTAGGGCTTTGGTTGATCCTTTCATTTCCAAATTGTTTCATCCCACAGTAAATGGTTAGGGAAATCAGCTCTACAGTAATCAGGGGAATGAAGGCCAAGATATCTAAATGCATCTAGTGATTCTGGGTGACTTAATTTTTGAACACCCAGTACCAGTGGCTCCCAAAATATCACTACTCACTTTTGAAAATCTTGGCTGAAATGTTGAAAAGAAATATGTAAATTGTTCAATTAGAGAATGTTTACAATATGGAACCCTGAATTCAGAGCCCAAGAAGACATCACATTTAAGTACATCTAAATTTAATAAGAAAGTTTGCAGGCATTTATTTTCAAGTGGTTTTCAGGAGAACGGGCCAGATCCCTGGTCATAGATAAGCCCCCTTTGCACAGCTAGATCCGCCCAAAAGGGATTTAAAGCTGCTTTAATGAGAAAGATGAGGATTCTTCTGCAGCACAGTGAAATGCTCACAAGCTGACATATCTAGTTTTAATCTTGCATTGGCCTAGTACAGGGATCGGCAACTTTTGGCATGCCGCCCGCCAGGGTAAACCCCCTGGCAGGCTGGGCCGGTTTGTTTACCTGCTCCATCCGCAGGTTTGGCTGATCGCAGCTTCCACTGGCTGCGGTTCGCTGCTCCATGCCAATGGGGGCTGCAGGAAATGGCACGGGCCGAGGGTGCTGGCCGCCACTTCCCACAGCCCACATTGGCCTGGAACGGCAAACCACGGCCAGTGGGAGCTGCGATTGGCCGAACCTGTGGACACAGCAGGTAAACAAACCAGCCCCGCCCGCCAGGGGGCTTACCCTGGTGGGCTGGGTGCCAAAGGTTGCTGATCCCTGGCCTAGTAGATGTTCTGCTAGGGATGGCATTGGAAAACAATGTGATCTAACGTAGCTGGACAAGCAGAATGGTCCCTAGGTGATGCTTCCAGTTGGCATAAGTTAGACCAGCCATGCAACTGCTCTTACATGCACCATGGGCCAGTTCACCCCTCAGCTACCTCCAAGGATCTTGAAGGTAGAAAAGGCGACAGTTATCTTGGCCTTCCCCCACTCAGCTATACTGAACATGAGCTCTGTATAGTTGAGGATTCAGACCCACATGTATTGAAGCACAGTAATTATGCGATAAGACTTCATTTGGATTAGCCACATGCTTAACATTAAGCATATGTGTGTTTCCAAGATTAGAGCCTTATTTTGCATTTTTTGGATTCCTCAGCTGTACTCTGCTAACCTAATCATCACCACAAAGATTATTTATAGTATTCCAAACTTCTGAATTGTATTAAGGTATATTTTAAAGTCATGTCTTGAAAAGTCCTGCATTCTGAAAAGTATAATTTGAACAATTTTTACCAGCATTTGTCCACAACCACAGTCATGAGCTGAGAGGCAGCTTAGTTCTTTATGTCTGCTCGTGGTGTGTGGGCAACAGAAGGTGCTTGTGCCTTCCCCAGAGGGTACCACCAAGGGAAAAACTCTCTAACAACTGTGCACTGGAGCACACAAACACATACAGCCAAACAGACTTGGGCCATACCCGGATCAGCGGGTAGTGATCGATCTATCGGGGATCGATTTATCGCATCTAGTGTAGACGTGATAAATCGATCCCTGATTGCTCTGCCGTCGACTCTGGAACTCCACCACGGCGAGATGAAGTTGACGTATCTTAGATCAACTTAGAATCATTTACTTTGCGTCCTCGCGATCCCACGCCGCAAGGACGCAAAGTAAATGATTCTAAGTCGATCTAAGATACATCGACTTCAGCTACGCGGTTCTCGTAGCTGAAATTGTGTACCTTAGATTGATCCACCCCCCACCAGTGTAAACCAGGCCTTGGGCAATCATTTGAAAAATAACTGCCTAAAATCATCCATATATAAGGGGTAGGAAGTGTCAGCACTTCATCTTGTGAAGAGGAGGAGATGTTAGTCTATGGTGTAGCTTCCTCATCAGCTCTTCTCTCCTGTTGCTTGAAAGATTCATCCTGAGATGGAGACTGACTTGGAGGGACAGGAGGAGCAAGGGATTGATGCCTCTGGCACTCCCCATGAGTCTAGCTGAGTGCTTTGGAGCATTATTGCTGATAAGTAACCCAGAGGTCCCTTTATGGCCATTCAGGATGGGCCAAAAAGAAAAACAGAGGGGCACCCAAGACTGGGTATCTGGGCCTGGGTCTGAGGAAGGTTGAAGGGAGCACTCCATCATGAGAAGCCTAAGCTTTATCTCCTTGTTCTTTCTAGACATACTTTAAAACCTGAATAAGTTTTATACTTAAATGAGACATGGACCCCTAAGTAGTGGATACAGTGGAAGTGGCTGTCACTAACTAGGATAGGATCCCAGCAAATGAGGCAGCATCTAAATCTAGAGGTGTCAAGGTTCTTTCCCCGCTCTGAACTCTAGGGTACAGATATGGGGACCTGCATGAAAACCTCCTAAGCTTACTTTTAACAGCTTAGGTTAAAACTTCCCCAACGTACAAACTATTTTACCTTTTGCTCTTGGACTTTCGCTGCCACCACCAAATGTCTAACCGGGTTTTTTATTAGGAAAGAGCCATTTGGAAACGTCTTTCCCCCCAAAATCCTCCCAAATCTTACCCCCTTTTTTCTGGGGAAGATTTGATAAAAATCCTCACCAATTTGTACAGGTGAACACAGACCCTAACCCTTGGATCTTAAGAACAATAAAAAAAAACCAGTTTCTTAAAAGAAGAATTTTAATAGAAGAAAAAGTAAAAAAGAATCACCTCTGTAAAATCAGGATGGTAAATACCTTACAGGGTAATTAGATTCAAAACATAGAGAATCCCTCTAGGCAAAACCTTAAGTTACAAAAACCACAAAAACAGGAATATCCATTCCATTCAGCACAGCTTATTTTCTCAGCCATTTAAAGAAATCATAATCTAACGCATATCTAGCTAGATTACTTACTAAGTTCTAAGACTCCATTCCTGTTCTGACCCCGGCAAAAGCATCACACAGACTAACCCAGACCCTTTGTTTTCCCCCCCTCCAGCTTTGAAAGTATCTTGTGTCCGCATTGGTCATTGTGGTCAGGTGCCAGCGAGGTTATCCTAGCTTCTTAACCCTTTACAGGTGAAAGGGTTTTTCCTCTGGCCAAGAGGGATTTTAAAGGTGTTTACCCTTCCTTTATATTTATGACAAGAAGATATAGGCATAATCCAAAGATAGACTCCCTGAAAAAGAAGAGACCCCAGAGAGGGGGGATACTGGGTGTGGGGGCGGGGGTGGGGGGAGAGAACAGGAGTCACCCAAAGAAATATTCCTCCCAAAAATAACACTACTAAAACTACTAAAATTAGTAAGAGCTAAAAGGCTAATTAAAAACCTAAAAATAACAACTGTGGAACTAATAAAGCTATTCCCTAAAGGTAAATAAGGTAAAAAGCAGGCACCACAAGATGCTCCATCTCAGGCTGAAGCAGTTGAGGACCATCTGGGGGCAGTTCATGAGTCTCTGCGCTATATACCCTCAGTACAGGTTGCAACAATAGCTAAGGTCAGGTGAGTACTGAATGGGCACTGACACAGAAAGCCTCCAATCAAAGGTGCCCTGAAGTGGAATACCCATAGGTATATTACTTGAAGAAATACAAGTTCCTTTTTAATAATTCACAGTGTTTTGATAATTAACTGTTGTTTTAATAAAGATGAAGGAATCAGGTTAAAAGCAGCTGAATAATTTTCTGTTTTAATTTTAAGAAGAGGTCATGATGCACAGCATTAAAAATTTCCACAACCATATAAGGGAGTTTTCCAACCCAGAAATATGTTTTACTCTCCATTAAAAAATGATATGCATTATAGCAGTTGGGAATAAATTTGACTACAACTATTTACAGTTTTTGTTTACAAAGTACCAGGAAGCTCAAGCATACTGAGTGCATCCAGAGGCATGCTCAAGCCTTTCTGCTGTTTCCCATTAAACCTAAGGGCAGCTGAATGTGTTCACAGTTCCACAAGGTTCTTACCACTAACTAAAAATTGTAAACATTTTTCATAGCTTTGCTCTGAACTAGATTTAGAAAGATAAAATTTATTACATGAGTACAAACAGGAAAACTAAATTAAAGTTAATGTTATGTCAAAAATAATAAAGCCTCATTGCTGAGGTTTAATTCCATGATTTGAACCCAACTGATGTGCAAATAAAATTATTCAAAATTCATTTAAGCGGATGATACAAAATGACAGGGCTATAACAGCAGAATATATCCAGGTTTTCATTCCTCACTTTAGCTAAGAAAAACATCATAGAATTATAAAATTTGGGGCCTGTTTAGTGCAATGTTTATCATCACTTTCTTTACAAACTTGGTTCAGGGTTTCTAGTGGAACATACATATTCTGTTGATTTTCTCTTTTATTGAGTAATATTGTTTTTATATCTAAAATATTATGTTTGTCTTACCTTATATTCCTCTATATATGGGCAACAGGATAAAAACTTCAAAACATAGTGATAGCTCCCATTTTAACTGTAGGTAGAGTGGGCACCACACAAAAGTCAACTTTACAATACAGCCATATTTTACTTTACGGTAAAATTATTCAGTCTATAGAAAATATTGCAAATAACACAAAGTTTAATTACAATGACACAATAAAGATAGATTTTTGTGATATCCTTTGTATTTGAGATCAAATATGTTTCTACAGTATTTTAACTATATTTCCCTGGTTTTATACATTTGGAGGTTTCAGAGTAGTTTGTGATTGGAGAATTAAATCTTAGTATGTAATCAAATTAATTTGGAAACTTGCTACATCACAAGTCACAGCAGAAAGCCAATATTGTCACTAATGACATAATAATAGAAGCTTTCCTTTAATTTTTATTGAATAATTAAGAAATTCACCACATGTGCTCATTTTGTTAAATTGCCGCACAAGGCAGTAGATGTTGCCTTTTTAGTAAACCAAACAGTAGGAACAAAAGAATGACTACTGTAAATTGGAGATCAGATGTGTTTTCATTGTAAAGCATAGCTACGGTTTTTTGTTTAGTTGCTTGGTTTTGAATAAGAAAGAAATACTGAGTACAAGAAATTGTAGGGATTATTCTTTGGTAAAATGGAAATTATAGGAAATTCTTATTATTTTAATATTATATTGAGTTAAACTGTTGTGTAAAAATACTTGCAGATATTAAAGTGCTAACTTAAGCAATGTTGCCTTGCCTAGTGTATCTTGATCCAGGAAACATCTGTCTCTATTAAAAGGACAAGAATCATGTACAGTGTAATTCAGTGAAGTAAAACTATCAACATTGTGCTGGATTTGTTTCAGCAGAGGCTGCTCTAGCCATAGGCAAACAAGGCAGCTGCCTAGGAAAGCAAATTTGGTCGTGCCATTCCCCAGTGAGAAGGTAGGTTTTTGTTTGTTTAATTGATTGGCACTATTTTTCTCTCTCCTGTTACCTGTAAAGGATAATTGAGAGAGAGAGAGAGAGAGAGAGAGAGAGAGAGAGAGAGAGCGTGTATCTCTCCTTCCTAGAGTTCAGTTTTACTAGTAACTCAAAAACAAAAACACTACAAAATCTTCAGCCTGCCTGTTTGGCTGTCCCTAAGATTTGTCCTTTGAGCTTTCCAGGGCTTAACTCCCTATCCCCTTTATATCCTGTTTGAATCACCACTTTAAGAAGGGTATCAGATCTTAAATATCTGTTTTCTGCCACCAACAATTTAAACCACTTTCACTTTTCCAATGGATGAGAAAGTTCACTATTCATTTAGACCAAATCTTTATCACAGTATTAAAACAGCCAACCTTCTTTGGTGCAGTTTGTTTTGGTTTCATCACTGAAGTCTCCACAGTCATTGTCACCATCACAAGCCCAATGACTTGGTATGCATCTGCCGCTGGAGCATCTGTACTGATTACTGGAGCATGAGTGAACACAACCCAACTCATCACTCCCATCGCCACAGTCGTCATCTGTGAACATTCAGAGTCAACATGAGAAAAAGAGCACCAGACCAGCTTTAAACGGTGCAAAATCTGAATAGAAGCCTGACCCTCATGAGAAACGTTAATAAATGGATGCAACAGTGCTTGCATTTACTGTTTTCGTATCTACAGTGTCCTTGAGAAGAAAACAGAGAAGTGATAGCCAGTATGTTAAAGTTCTATATATTGCTTTCTCTGCTAGATCATACCAAAACCAGTTATGTCACTACGAGCAATTCCCTGTCCTGTCTTAGCTATATAAGGTGGCCCTTTTATGCAATTGGGTGTAAAGACTTGTGTTTTGGTAAAGACAAGACCTTAGGTTTATTCACAACAAAGTCATGCATTAGACTGATGAATGGGCTGCAGATAACCGTTTCAGATAACTTAAGGCCAAAATGAAAATCTCAGATCAGAATTAGCCTTTTAAAATAACACAGGGGAAAGGCTCTCATTACACATTTAGAAACAGATAGCTGGAGAAAAAGACACTAATTAATTCATCAAAAGGGGGTTGAAATGGGCTTCCTTATTTCTATACTGTCTGATGATTCCTGTAATCTGTGATTGTGATTCCCAAGAAAGGGAAAGATATCGCATTAAACACTAAAGCTCACTTTGCACACTTGTCCAGCCAAATATACATTCCACTGATCATTTTATTTTAAGGAAATGCTCTGATTCTTGGTCATTCTTATTACCAAATATTGTCTCATATTGCATTCTATTCTAATATAATACAGTATATTTGCAGTGATGTTCCAGGTTTAACTCCAAGAGCAAATTCTTATTTCTACTGCATTCTCCCAGGTGTGTGGCCTCAGTTTCACAACCTTTAATCTTAAATCAGTAAAATAAAGCCATTACGTATATTTTATGCAGGGCTACAAGCTGGATTTACTCTAGTCCCAGTAGGAAATGAGTATTTTTATCAAAAGTACCCCCAACCCCTTAATTAAATCAGTTTAGAATACTGAACATTTGGTACTTGCCTGAGTCACAGTGCCATTTGCTGCTAACACATCTTCCATTTTTGCATATAAATTGAGTTAGTGGTTCACAGGTTGGGAATTCTGCAAAGGATATGAAGGCATCCAACATGAAATGTGTTAATGACTATACCAGATTTAATTTGTATCCCAGTTATTTGTGTCCCCTCCCTCATACATACACAAAGGCAAAGGAAAATCATTAAATCACTTATTGAAGTGGCCATTGCTTCAGGAAGATAATTTCAACATCTTTTAAATGAGTGTCTCCTAGTTACTAGAAGGGAAGGTTAGCCATGTGCTGCTGAAGGACAATCAGTAAATGCTGTAGTGCTAGCAGAACAAACAGACACTACGGAGTTTTACCAGCTAAACCAGTTTTCTTTAAATGAACAACAGCTGGAAGCAGCACCAAGCTCTGCTTCTCTAAAGTGTATGCAGATGTTACAAAAGTGCTGTTCTCTCCATGAATACAGAGAAAAGTAGGGTTAAAAACATCCTCTTAGTACTTTTTTTAAAAAAAGAAAGGACAATGAAATCTGATATGATTTACACAGTAGAAAAAAATCTGAAAATACATCTTTCTGCAAAGAAATGAGTTTTCTTGAATAAAGTTATAAAAATGCTATGCAGTACCTGAAAACTAAATAGAAAAATTACTCACTCTAATTCACTGATTTGGGTCTGTTTGAGGAGTAAGGTGCTACTCAGCATGAGTAAAGGCACCACAACACAGCTATAAATTAAGTTACTAATTCAAAACCTCTATGAGGCAGAAGCAATATTGCACTGCGCTGTCACATACAAGATTATATTCTGGCTATTTACGCAAAAGGTTAAAAGAAAAGGGGAGCAAAAAGGTGCAAAGGGCTTTTGCATTGAGGGTCAGTTAGAATCATGATGCTTGTGCTTCTTGAGTGCTTGAGAGTCCTAGGGGCTGCAAAGTGGGAGCAAATGATGCATTGGCAATTAGGAGGGACAGGAGCTACTCCTAGGCAAAACTCATTCCCTCCCCTCCCTTACCCAGCACACAGAGAGCTTTCTGTCTGATTTAGCACTCTGCAGGCAGGATGATTCTAGCTATATCTGAAGTAAATTTAATTGTAAAGTTACACCCTATCCTGTCAAATGTATGCATCATAATACTAATGATGAAATATAGCCTGAAATGTGAGAAATTACACTTTCAAAAGTTCACTTTTATCATAAAATGTCTGATTGCAATGTAGCTGCTAGTAAAAAGCAGGAAATGAAACAATTGGAAAATATAAAAGTGATACAAAGGGACATGGAGACTTTAGAAATACAAGTAGGAAATAAACTGCTCTGACAGTTACACACCGCAGGTCACCATTAAAGAGAGAATACTTACAAACAGTTCTCACATATATTCCAGTCAAGCTATCAGAAAGCTAAAACACTGGAATATGTACAGAGCTACAAAGTAAAGGCTCAGCCACACTACAACTCCAAGTCTACCCATGTTTTTCTAATACTCTCATCCAATTCTGGTTAGAACAAACAGTTGAGTTGTGTCCAGAGTTTTATTTTCATAACAATACCAAGTGTAAACCAAGTTTGTGCATCCAGCGTTACCATAATGCTTAGCTGTGTTTGTATCAGTGCAGTTTGAAAAAATCTGGGTAACCACCCCCATAGTAGGGAACAGACCGCCTGAAGGATATGCATATCAAGCATCACCATTACCTAAAGGAACAATGGAATCTACATCCCTTTCTACACTGGAATATTTTGGTGCTGGAACCTCTGCCACAATTGTTGAATGCCCTATGTTCACATACACAAAAGAATATTTACAAAGGTGCACAAGTGCTGCCAGCAACACTGAAACTGAACTTTCTTGGAGCAAGTCTCTGCACTTTTGTATCCTGCATTGGCTTACTTCACTTCTGCACCTCTACTGCATAGAGCAAATGTTGGTGTTGCAGTTGCAACATTGCATTTGGTCCTCCCAGCACCAACCCACAATGTTCCTGCAACTCCTTCAGGGACTACTCTATGCAGAAATTCCTGTAATTCCAATTACTTTCTTGTTTTAAATTAGTGCAACTTCTGTAGTTTTTTTGCATACAAAATTTCCATTTCATATAGTACAATGCATGCAGTCGTCTTGGTTTAAAAGAAGTAATACTGATACTGATACATTTTCAATAAATGTATTTCAGACATTAACAAATGCTAATTTATATATTTCACATTTTATTTTATTTTTAAGTCTCTCCAAGTGTGGCTTGTTATTCTCCAAAAAACCCTGCTTCAGGTATTGGTATTAGTATTCATGATATATTGGTACCACAGTAAGAGGGGGTGCCTTATGTGGACACAATGAACACAACAGGCTTCCAGTAGTCCAGACTGCTAGTGTTTATACAATGAACTGTTACAGGAGTAGAGAAGAACTGTTGTAATTTATAATATTGCACTTGTTATGCAGTGTGGACAAAGCATAGATTATCATATTGCTAACAGAGTTTAAACTAGGAGAAAAGAAGCCTAGCCAAACTGGTTATACAGGTTTAAAAGGGAAGGGAGGTGCCCATCGACATACTGTTCCGGGCCTCTTGCAAGGACAACCCATGAGCAGTTGTCACAATTACTAATTCAGTATTAACTACGTAGACTGTAGAAACAGACCATGTTGAAAGTCAGTCTTGCAACCAACAAGCTCAGCTATATCAAGGGTGACCAGATAGCAAGTGTGAAAAATCGGGACAGGGGGTGGCGGGTAATAGGCGCCTATATAAGAAAAACCCCAAATAGTGGGAGTGTCCCTATAAAATCGGAACGTCTGGTCACCCTAGCTATATCATAGATAGGACCTAGAAAAAACTATTTATTGGCTAACTGACAATGAAGGGCAATAATGAGTCTAGGATATTAACACCCAAGGATGGAAAGGAATTGTTTGAGACTACCCAAAGAGTATAAAAAAAATGGGATGAAACTGTGCATAGAACCTTTGGCAAAACAAGAAAGCCGTTTTCTGGTTTTCTAAATAGTGTGATCTATCAGACAATGAAATAGTCTTCCAATAGATATTGGGACTTCTGCATTCCTTTAACACTCAACTATACAGATAAATTGAGACTGTATTATAGGAAATAATCCTGCAATGACAAAGGAGTTCTTTGTTTTTCTAAATACACACAAGTTTAATAATATGAACTATCTCCTTATGACTATGACTTGTTTTAATCACTGCATTTCTGGATTTAGATTTACATGTGCTACTGTCTTTTGTGTAGTAGCTATGCCTATTATTTGAATTTTGATTATCTTTTAAGGAAGCAAAGTGAAAGCAGTGGGCTTAAGCAGAATCAAAGATAAGGTAACAAAAGATCAGAAGAGGCGAGAGAGTTGCATCAAGTAATCAATACAACTGGAGATCAGAGAAAGTATCAACAGACTGAAAAGAAGCAGCTGTTAGGTAGGGCGATAAGAAAAGTAAAAATGCAGATGAGGTCACTTTTGTCAATTATTCCTGGAGATTTTGTTTCTTATTACCTAAAGACGTCTGTTTTTTGTTGTTGTTGTTGTTTTTTCAAGGACTAGCACGTCTCTCCTATCTTCCTATCTCAACATCAAACTCAGAGTCCTCTATGGCAAAAATTTCCTTGATGACCTTATTTATGAAGGAAAGCATAGCTCCTCCTTCAGGAAGACCCAATAACCTTATATTAAATCTTTTTTTTCCTCTATTTGCCAGATTTTTCAATTTATTTTGCATTCTGGCAATTTCAGCATCATTTTTTATTGATTTGAGCATGGGTTTTAGAGTGTCTGTCTCTAATGCCCCTGAATCAGTGTGCCTCCTCTTGAACTTTTTCTTTGATGTCCTGTATGTCATCTTTATTATCACACAATGTGTTGTGCAAAGAGCCACTTGCTCAGTAAGCCTCTTGGCATTTGTTTTAGAATTTTGTGGGGTTTGTATGTTGCAGATTTAGATTTCCCATGAAGAACTTCCTCCACTCTGCCAGGGACCTGGACAGGGTGTGAGGAACTAAGTCCACATCGGAGCAATAGGCTAGTGAATCCTAATAAAAATCAGTAACTTCACCTTTGTTTTTTCCTGTAAAACTACTTCTCAGGATTCTTGAAAGTTGCTGTATTTGTACTTTGGAGGTGACGGTGTGGATTAAATTGATCCTGGTACCAGTTTCTGATCCTAACCACCAGACACACTCTAATTTTCAGCCCTCCACCGTCTTGGGAGAAATAACCGTCCTCTGAAGTGGCAAAACTATGATTTTGTGTAAGTATCAGAGTTGCCAATTTTGGCTGGGCATATTCCTGGAGGTTTCATCACATGACATACTCTTTAATTAAAGATTAATCTTTAATTCCTGGAGACTCCAGGGCAATCCTGGAAGCTTGGCGACCCTAGTAAGTACATGGAAATTGCTGAATCAACAGGGGGAGCCAGAGTTATTCAAATGCATGAGGAAAAATGCAGTTTAAAAACAAGGATCAGTCATAGCAACACACACAAAAATAGGAAATAAAGTACGATTTTGTCTCTCTTGAAAAATAATATTGCATACAGAGACTATTGTAAATTATTTAATAGAAGTATGATTGGTAACAATGTTTTTCACAGTCAGAATCCTACAGTATACTCATGCTTGGCATCCAATTGTGATATAAAATGACAAGTGAAGCATTAAGCACATTAACTACTGTTTATAGTGCTTGAGTATGAAACTACAAGAGGATTAAAATGTATAAGTGAAGTGGAATGTCTGACCACACTGAAATATTAAGAGTGAACCAAGTGGATACTGAAAAAGTGACACAAGAAAAATTCAAGATGACCTGACATGATGACACAACCAATACCCTTTGCAAGACATTATAAAGAATGTCATAAACATGAAAATAAATAAATAAACTGAAAAATCAAAAAGCATAAAACAGCTAGCTGAACTGGTCAGATGAACTACTGTATTAACTGTCACATAATAGTATGATGTCAAATTCTCTTTGTTACTTAGACCCATATGTTCCTTTCCCTCTCTCAAGCAAAGCAGAAGGGACCCGTTTGATGAAAGTCAGCAGAACAGTTATTTGAAAGCCTGCACAGAGAGGAAGTGCGGCTACGTGAAACTGTCCCTTACCACTGTGCAACTACCCCAAGACTCTCACACCATTTACATAGAAGAGTCACATTAAATATACAGAGAGGTTATTGACTAAATGTAGAGAGAGTGGGGAAATAAACTATAAAGATATATTCTTTAACTTAAGTAAATGCTACACTGATCAACTTTCAACACTTTTATATGCCCTGTGAAACTTGTCACAGTGGTCACAGGATTGCAACTCCCTGGGGAGTTACCCGTGCTGCCAGTGCTGGTAAAGGAGTCTAAGGATATGTAGAACCACATCAGCTATAAGTCAGGGATTGGGCAGTCTGTATCCACAGATCCATATTTTGCAGCCACTCCCTTTCCTCCTCCCCTTCCACAACTGTCCACTGTAATCAGTGCAAGTCCATGGTATAAATGCAGCCATTCTGAATCAGCAGATTTTACAGGAAAAGTTTCTTGCTCTACATTTGTATGAAGGAATAGTGTTTACAAGCTAAGATGAAAGTAAAGAACAGTTTAGTCCACAATTTTCTCCTCTAAACAAATCCTTCATTCTGTACTATTGTATTTTATCTTAGTTTGTCTGAGAGACACTAAACAAATTAAAGTTGGATTTTGCTCCATAAATGCACCTTTTCAAACGAAGGATACTCCCATGAATTTGTATTGAAATGACAAATAACTATAGAAAGCTTTAAAATACATCAGCTTGCTGAAATTTAAAGTGCATGAAGCTTCAAAATTTTTATATTTGCCACACAAACTTCAAGGGTTCTCTTTTTGAGACACCAATCCTGCAAATACTTATGCATATACTTAATTTTAGACATGTGAGTAGTCCCACTGAAGTCAGTGAGAGTACTCGTGTGCTGAAAGTTAAACACGTGCTGGTATTTTCAGGATTGAGACCTGAATTTTTATACCTCAGCATTTTTTTTAAATACAGCTACCCTGTTTACAAGTGTGGCATACAGAAAATAGAAAAATTAGGAATAGCTTCTGCTATTCCTTATTTTAATTTCTGCTAACAATTATGCACAGGAACACAAAGAAAGAGAGTCTCCTTAATTAAGCATCTGTTACCTCATTCTAGGCACAAATAAAGATATGCTCGTAGAATCGAACCCTCAGATAGACCAATATCAAGGGTGCAATATATGTGTTTTTCTTACCGTATGTTCACTTGCATGAAGAATGCTGAGTGAACAAGCGTTCAGCATCATAACTTTTTAAGTGCTATGAAGACAGAGATGAAAACAAATGGCATCTCCTAATTAACACATTACCTTTCCTCTCATATCTGCAGATTTTCAAGTAAGGTGTTAAAATAATTTGTCAAACGTTCAGCATCTTGTACCTGGATGCTAGAGATATGCAAAAATGCTAATATATCTAATACCTAGATTTGGCAGAGGCTCAAGGGACTTCTGAAAATGCTCTCTACCAGCAAATGCAACTTTAAAAGCACCACAGGTTTTACCTTAAAAGGTATTCTGACTTGGCTCTGCATTCAAATAGTTTTATTTTGCTTTTTCAAAGCATGTGATTGATTCTGAAGTAAATAATCTGAATGATCTGTATTCTACTGTGATGCTCTGTATCCTGGGGAAACACTCTACACCCCCCAAGTTCATCTCTATAAAATGACTGTGTGGTATCCAATGCAAAATTTGTCATGTTGGGTGTTTTCGGCTCATGATGCACTGAGCATGGTTGTTATAGTGATGTTATAGTAATTGTTATAGTAATGTTATAGGTTATAATTTCATGTATGGAGTTATGAGGCTGAAAATGTATCCTCATAGTTTAAAATAAGCCCAGGCAAAAACTCTCCAAGAGCTGAGAGGCAGTTCACACCTCAACAGGGCATGTATGGGACAAACCCAGCCCAGCCTCACAGGAACAAAGGATGCTGGCCTAGACAGCAACAAAAGAATCTGTTGGACTGTCGAGGGAATCACCCCCATTCCTTTGGTCAGTATGGAACTGTGATGAGGTAATGCTCAACTGACTCTGAAGGTGGGGGCGGGCAAAGCCAAGAGGGAAGAAAGAACATGATACAAGGGAGAGACGTTTGCCATTCTCTTTCTCTCTTCCACCTACATCTACAGTCGCCACACCAAGTGACTGAAGCGCTGATCAAAGGTGAGAGCCTGACTGAAGAGCAACCAGCCAGTCTGTGGGGAAAATCATCTAAGTTTGTTAGGGCATTGAAAGTGCTAAGATCAGTTTAGAATGCATTTTGCTTTTATTTCATTTGATTGAATCTGACTTGTTTTGCTTTGACTTATAATCACTTAAAATCTATCTTTATAGTGAATAAATCCATTTGTTTATTCTACTTGAAGTAGTAAGTTTGGTTCGAAGCATGTCAGAGATTACCCTCGGGATAACAACCCTGGTACATATCAATTTCTTTGTTAAATTGATGAACTCATATAAGCTTGCAGTGTCCAGCAGGCATAACTGGACACTGCAAGACAGAGGTTCCTAGGGTTGTGTCTGGGACCGGGGGATATTGGCTAGTGTCATTCAGTTGCACAATCCAAGGGGCAGCTTACATGCCAGAGGCTGTACGTGAACAGGCCAGGAGTGGGGGTTCTCACAGCAAAGCAGGGTAAGGCTGGCTCCCAGAGTCAAGGATTGGAGTGACCTAGCAGATCACCAGTCTGGATAACATGAGAGGGGAACGTCACATATACTATACTGGCTTTCAATTTACCTTCACTACACTCAGTGAGGAGGGTGAGAAGATGAGAGAAAAGAAAGGATGAGTTAGAGAGAAGTTAAAAAAGGAAAAAAGACAAGATTAATGCATTTGATTTTACAATTCCACCATCCTGTAAGTTTTTCCACGATACCAAGTAGGGCCCTGACTCTGCAAAAACTTACACTTCAAGCATATGAGTAATCCCACTGAAGTCAATGGGTACTATGACTGTATCATAGTGGGGGACTAGATGCATAAAAATATCCTTTGCTTGACTGAATCAGCATGCTCAAGTCTTTGATGTTATTGCCCTGTAGAGACTGGTTGTAATCAGTACTGTGTCAAAGTAGGAATTATATGGTTAATTTCTAAAATTTTTATTTGAGGGCTCATGTGACAAGAAGACACACACTCTGGCAAGATACTGGGGAGACATGCTGCTTTTGCAGACAAGGGAATCAGACACAAGCTTTGATCTCTGAAAGCATGTGAATGAGTAACTTTTTTTGTTTTATGTTAAGAAAAAATGAAAATAACCTGCCTAGATAGACTTTAGGCAATGCAAACTTTAGGTAAATTAAGGGATCAGTTTATTTTCGCTTAATACATTTTTCTCTATGCTTTTAATTTTCTTTTCTTTTTTTTTAAAAAAAGAGAACTGCTCTCTGTTCAAAGAATTCACACTGTTTCCCTTCCCCAAGGACAATAACTGCAGAGACACATAAGGAACTATCAATTACAAAACTCTGAAGTTTTAAAGACATTTAACTCTTGTTCTGGTCTAAAGGGCAAAGATTGGAGAATCGTATCACAAGGAGATGTGTTTCAGACAGCCAAGGAAGTCAGTACAAGTGAGATTCTGAGAGTCCAAGGAGGAGTGAGAGGAGCAGGTGGCCCTAAAAAGGTAACAAGGATGTAAGCCTTAATACTACTGAAAGCTAACAAAGATTCTCTAGAAGCTAAAGGAATGGAGACCCACATTTTGGGAGTATAAGGTTCTGAATGCATTTGCAGTTTGTAAAAGGACCATGTTGTCTTCATGTATTTTGTATCTGTATATGCTGAATGAGATGAAAGAGTAGTAAAATCAAAGGTAGGCAGAGATCTATCTACCATTGACTAGCTGCTGAGCTGGCACAGGTGTGTTTTTTGTTCCAGCTAGTATCTGAAATATCTCACACTCATAAAATGTGCTCCAGATAGTCCTATTCCTCTCTAAAAGAGATATAACTGTTATTATATATGGATCCAGCAGAGAAAGGAGATAGACACACACAGGCGGAGCTGATTTAAAGCACAGCTGTCTGTGGTGGAGATTTTATTGTTATGACAGCAAAACTTAAATGAAAACCAATGTGAGGCTATGCCTCCATGAACACAGACTACTGTTAAGGAAAAGTTAGCACATGTGACTCCGTTTTGGTTTGGGGCCCACCATTGTTTAAATGCCAGCACATCATACACCAGGAGGAGTGATCCTTAGATACTGAATCCCTGTGAAAATCCTCCTCCTTGTCTGCAGCCTGCCTTGACTCCCAGTATCTGGTTTTTGTTAGTCTCTAACTCCCTGTCTCTTGGCCTTGGTGTGAGGCCTCCCATCCTGATAATAAAAGTTACTGATGCATGGCTTTAGGACCATGCTGTGTAATTAACATACTGGTATAGCACGAGGAATGCACCAAGCAGAGATAGGTGGTAGATAAGACAAGGGTTTGTTTATTGGCTAAGGTTTCCGATGCACGAGGGCAACACGCTTTGCTAAAAAGTATATAACCTTTGTATAATCTGTATTCAGGGTCTCCTCCTGGCTAGCAGGGGGGCACCACGCTCGAGCGTAATAAACTTAGTGTCTTTTGGGAACTCTGCAGTTGTGGACTTTGTTTCTGTGCCTCAGCCTAGATTCGAACTGTGCGTGTCCTATCAGGTATAATTCGCAGCACTGGTGTGCGTGTCCTATCAGGTATAATTCGCAGCACTGGTGTGCGTGTCCTACCAGGTATAATTCGCAGCATTGGTGTGCGTGTCCTACCAGGTGTAATTCGTAACAGTTTTGGTGACCACGAAGGGACTCTAGGCTCGCCCCAACAAGCGAGACTACACTCCTCCTCTCGGACACCTCCAGCCGGCATAGGGAGAGTTCACCTTTGAGAACTCCGAGGGGGGGGAGGGTGAGCCGTCGCTTAGGCGATAAGGTGGCACATTTGGTGTCCTTTTGGTAGCCCATTATGGGTTCTGGGCAGAGTGTAAGTAAGGGGACCCCTTTGGCTGAAATTCTCGAGAATTGGGGGACTATTTCTGGTACCCATGGGTTAGGTAAAAAAAAAAAAAAAGCTGTAATCTTGTGCAAGGTTGAGTGGCCAGCACTAACAACTCAAACACCTTTTGACTGGCCACCGGATGGTTCCTTTGCTGGGGAAAATTAACAGCGCTTAGGAAAAGGAAAACAAAGCTCCAGCCCAGATGGCTTATTGGTATGTATGGAACAACTGGGCTTATTCGCATGCGAAAGGACGTCCTCTTTCCTCCTTCTTTTCTTATTCATCTCAGGGGTCTCCAGCCCCGCTCTGTGCTATGCCTGCTTCTGCCCCTCCTCCGACTTACCCTCGGCTTTCTGACTTATGCCCGTCACCTCCTTGCTTGCCAATTAGCCGTGCTTTCTGTCCAGGTGACAAGCCTCATGGGGGGAGGACTCGGGTAGCCCTTGTAAGTAAAAATATTTAAGAAAAGAGACCAGGAGGGCTGGGGGCTGGTTAAGAAGCCCACCCTCCTTGTTAATTTGGTAGTGAAACAAAGCTGGTGCTCATGGAAGGGACAGTTCAGAGAAAAAAAAAACAGGATCGGGCCCAAGCGGGCAGGCAACAGACAGAGAGATTGGAAAACAGGTTGGAAACTTGAAGGTCATAGTGAAAAAAGAGGCGTAAATAATTACAGGAATGGAAAACGTAAATCCCAGAATAATACTTGGAATGGTAAAATCTAAGTTAATTGGGTGTCACTTTGGGAAATAAGCAAGTGATTTAAGAAAGGAAAGTAAGAAGTTAACTCTTTAGTTGCTGGAAAGAATTAAGCAGTTGAACTTTGTGAAATACTGGAAAGAAAAAAATTCTTGGTTTCTTTGCAGCCATTTTGGAAAAAAATGGGCCCTTTTCCAAAGAAATGGCAATTATACAGTGCTACTTAATTAATATCTTATTAGGCTCCAAGGGGCTACAATAGGTGGTGTCTTCCTTTAGGTGGTGTCTTCCTTTTCAGGTTGCTGTGTGTTTGACAGCAGGAGTTAAAAGTAAAAGGCAATCAAAAGTCTGGTAAAGTTTATTGTGCCCTTTTTAAAGTAAAAATCTTTAACCTGTGGATCCAAAAGCAAGCCGGAAAGCATTTGTTTTAATGTAAATTACCTAACTGATAAGGTAGAGGCCACTGAAACCTGGGCTGCCTATAAAACAAATACAAGAAAATATGGGTAATTCCTCTGTTTTGCCTGCAATTAACAAGGGTATTTGTATAAAAAGGAAATATTTTAAGCAATGACTGACTGCCCAAAAGGGGTATATCTGTGTTTTATTTTTGTCTTTCAGAAAATCAGAGAAAACTGATGCCAGCTGAAAAGCAATTCAACATCTCATGAATTTACTGGCACAATAGGAATTCTGTTCTGTGTTCTATGTCCTGTCTTGTGGTGTTTGTCTTGTGGCCAGAATTGCTGTGTTTAATTTTTCATAGGACAGTTTAGTTTAAAACTAAATAGAAGGGTTAAATCAAAATGCAGATACTTGTTTTATTCAACTTGGAATACAAAGTGTTTGGATAATATCAAAAAATGTGATATACTAAAGTTTAATACATTTGCTTAAGTAAAAAAAAAAAAATTTCATTGGCCAGATCTTTTAATTAAAAAAAAATTGTTGTTAACATTTGCACACCAACAGTCTTTGGAAGCAAGGACATGAAAGGTTAACCCACTCCCCATATTATACATGAGATCCTTCTGGCTACCTCACATTTCTAGCAAGAGGGCTGGGGAGGGAGGAAAGCTATTGGACACCAGAGGTTGTACCAAGTGGACTCCTCAAAAGTGGGTGTGCTTGTCCTGGCTTGTTGCTCCAAAGCTCTGTAATAAAGTCATTTTCCTAGAAGGGTGTATGTGGCATACATTAAACAATAAGAACTAAAGTGCTGTATAATGGGCAATGTACATGTGTTCCTTTTTAAACAAAGGTGTATAAGTAAAAAGTGAAAGTTTCCTTTGCAGGTTAATAAAAGCCAAGAAGGGAAAAAGAAATAAAACGGAGGACAAGCTAATTCAACGCTGCAGCTGGCAGGCTCGGTCCAAAGATAAGACACTGGCCTGCCCAAGGACACTACTCACAGCTAGGATTTGGCTAATAGCCAAGAAAGAGGGGGGCTTGAATGTGCCCAAGCAGCTGTGAGATCTGCAACACACTGCCAGACATTAATGAAATGTGTTAGGTCTCTGTATTTACAGGTAAAAGAAGTCCTGCTTCAAGAATCCTGAGCAAACCTGCCATTTGTTAAAAACAGGTGACTGGGTCTAAATAAAGGTCCATCAACAAAAGACTACTCTGGCCCCATGCTGGAAAGGCCCTTATTAAGTCCTGCTAACTACCAACACCGCTGTGAAGTGCCAAGGACTGACTGCCTGGACCCATGCTTCTTACTGCAAAAAGACCCCTCCACCTCGAGATGACTTCACTTCGACTACAGATCAGCCTGTCCCTCCTTCTGGGTTTTTTTTTCTTTCCTCCTTTTAAACAGCAGAAAAAAAAAACACAAAAAAAACAAGGTGAAGTGCTAGTAACCTCTCCCTTGTCCACTGACAAAGCTAACCTGCATTCAGTATTTGCTAAAGAAACCAAAGCACTACAGGGTGACGTGCTAGTAACCTCTCCCCTGTATAATGCAAAACCATGACTGTTCCAAGAAAAAAGAAAAAACGCCTGCTCTGCTAAAACCACCAAAGCCCAAGGATTCCTGACTGCAAAAGACACTGAGAATTGGCCTTAATGGCAAAAACGGAGCATTGTACATTGGCAGGGAGGAAGTTGCGGGATGTATTCTTGGGAATGTGAAGTGAAGTGGTGGGGTGGGTTTATTCCAGAGGCTGGAACCTGTGCTTGTAGGCAAGTATAAATACCAAAAACGCCTTACAGCCACGAACATTACTCCCACCATCTGCCACCACTCCTTTGCAGGTAAAGGTTCCTGGATCCATTATAGCTACGTTAAGTTGGCGCTGGGACCCCCACCTGACCCTGACAAGCCATTGGACGAGCCACTTCACGAATGAACACTACAACCAACCCATGGACTGAGCTTTCCAAATACTGGGACCTTCACAGCCCACCAGGACTTTTTGTGTTCCTGTTTATTGGACTTACATTGGGGGTAGTGGTTTTTGTATGGTACAGGGGAGGATGTCGACATTGGTATGGTTTGCCTGGGGGGTCCTCTCCCTATTCCCAAGTCCAGTACAAGGATGGGAGGGCAATAGCTTCTTGCATTTAACCCGCGCTATCAAACAGGGTGTAAATCGAACGCAGCGTTGGATTTGTATTCATACCCCCACATATTTAGGTCAGGGGGTCCCGTTGGTAGGGGTATCTATCCCCCTTAATCGAACACTCCAAGCTAAGCTATGGGCAAACACTACATTTAACTGGAATGTTACAATCCAAATATGGTCTGTTGATATGGTGGCTCAGGGTAATTATGCTTTATGTGTGTCACGACGTAAGGGCATAGAAAATACAGTTTTTGTAGGGAATTTTGTGGGGTGCAAGGACACCACCCAAATCAGCTCTGGTGCAGGAGGTCCCTCTACCTACTCCAGGACCCCGTGGCCAGTCCCCGAGGGGTCTGGCTGGTATTGGTTATGCAATCACACAGCCTATAAGGTTCTCCCAGCAGGATGGTGTGGTACATGTGCCTTAGGGGCTGTAGTACTCGCCGTAACAGTACACCAGAACCTGACCCGGGGAGAGATCTGCAATCTAGTATGGAGGGACCGACAAAGTATTCCTTTAAACCCCCTTTCTCAATGGCCTAAAGGCTTTCACTCCTTTGTGCGTTGGTTTCTGCCATGGTTGGGAGTAAGCGAGCTGGAAAAAGCTATAGTTAATATTTCAGCTGCTTTGGAACTAATGGCAAATGCTACTGCAGATGCTCTATCTATCTTCAAATTGAAGTCACCCAGCTATCCCAAACTACATTGCAAAACCGCCTAGTCCTGGATTATCTCCTTGCAAATCAGGGCGGGGTTTGTGCTCTGGTCAACTCAAGCTGTTGTGTATTTGTAAATCAGCACCATAGGGTGGAAACTGACATCCACATCCTCAAGCAACAGGCAGCCCTATTCCACCACATCAGCCTCGACACTACCAGTGCCGGATTCCAGGAGGTCTGGGACTGGCTCACCTCATGGCTACCGGATGTGGGGACTTGGGGACGGCGTATTTTGTATTTACTTTTTTTGACTGTTATTGTTTTTGCATTATTTTTTGTATGCCTACAATGCTGCAGTATGTGCTGTCGGCAGTTGCTAACCCTGCAGCGCGGTTACTCAGCCCCAATATAACTTACTGACGTACAAAAAGAAAGGGAGGACTGTTAAGGAAAAGTTAGCACATGTGACTCCATTTTGGTTTGGGGCCCACCATTGTTTAAATGCCAGCACATCATACACCAGGAGGAGTGATCCTTAGATACTGAATCCCTGTGAAAATCCTCCTCCTTGTCTGCAGCCTGCCTTGACTCCCAGTATCTGGTTTTTGTTAGTCTCTAACTCCCTGTCTCTTGGCCTTGGTGTGAGGCCTCCCATCCTGATAATAAAAGTTACTGATGCATGGCTTTAGGACCATGCTGTGTAATTAACATACTGGTATAGCACGAGGAATGCACCAAGCAGAGATAGGTGGTAGATAAGACAAGGGTTTGTTTATTGGCTAAGGTTTCCGATGCACGAGGGCAACGTGTTTTGCTAAAAAGTAAATAACCTTTGTATAATCTGTATTCAGGGTCCTCTCCTGGCTAGCAGGGGGGCACCACGCTCGAGCGTAATAAACTTAGTGTCTTTTGGGAACTCTGCAGTTGTGGACTTTGTTTCTGTGCCTCAGCCTAGATTCGAACTGTGCGTGTCCTATCAGGTATAATTCGCAGCACTGGTGTGCGTGTCCTATCAGGTATAATTCGCAGCACTGGTGTGCGTGTCCTACCAGGTGTAATTCGTAGCATTTGTGTGCGTGTCCTACAAGGTATAATTCGCAGCAGTTGTGTGCGTGTCCTACCAGGTGTAATTCGTAACACTACCTAACAATTTAAAGGGACAGGAAACTACATTACTCTACCCTATTTTAAACCACTTTCCTAATATTTTACATGACTAACATAAAACACTATATAATGTAAGTAACATTTGCAGGTGGACTACTGCAGTCTCTTAAATTGCAAGGGATTATTCTATTCCAGGATAGAAACTCACTAACTAAACAACTTATAAATTACTGGTTTTCACACGTTCTTGGGATAACATGGTGATGGTCGTTTGCATTGTGCTGAAAAACAGGAATTGCCTGTGGTAAGGAAGCAATTAGATCTGGTAAGGAATTAACTTGATCTAAGTTTCTTCCACCAAGTCTTCAAAATTATGGGTTGTAACGGAAGGAGGTTCAATTGGAGGAACAGAAATTCTACTGGGACATCCCGGGACTCCGGTACTTAGAAGCAACAACTGATCCATATGCCATTCCCATAAAATACCATTAGATGGTTTTACCATGAGTGAAACAGGTTCCATGCATTTTACATTTTTTCCCAGTACCACATTCCACAGCTGCAAGTCCACACTAAGTCTCTTACTTGAATAAAAATGATGATGAGTCTTAAGTCAATCAATTTGCATAGCTTGGGATTTGGCTACATGTGAGGCAACATCAGGACACAACAGGTACACAAAGACTGCTTCAAGAAAAGCATTCCAGGTGATTCTTGGGTAGTAGCATATGGTATGTTCCTGTAGGTAAGCAAGAAATTATCTAATTTCTGCTGATGACTCAAAATGTACTTGTTAGCTCTTAAGGTATGCTTAAGTATCTGTTCAAAGCACTCCACTAGTCCATTTGTATCAGGATGGTATAGAGCACAACATTATGTGCTGATGTACATTTGAAGCTAGGAACTTCTGAAACTCTTCAGAACAGAATTGAGGTTCATTGTCACTCACCAACTGTAACGGCAAACCAAACTGACTGACTGAGGTACAACTATGTCCAATGGTCTTAGTAGCAATAGTAGATGTCATTTTGGTCATTTTGAATGGGTGTCAACTACAACCAAAAACATATAGCAATCTAATAGTCTCACAAAGTATATGTGAATACGCGTCCAAAGAGTCTGAGGTCAAGACCAGATGAGCTGGGCCAGGATCATGACGAATTTGCTGACATGTAGTACAGCATGTCACCTTTCTCTTAATGTCTTTGTCAATCCCCACCCACCAGTCATGGATCTGGAATATGGCCTTCATCCGTACAATGTCAAAATGACCTTTGTGAAGAACTTTCAAAACCTGAGATTGAAGTGATTTTGCAATGATTACTCACAGTCCCCATAAAATGCAATCTTGAGTAGCAGATAATTCATATTGCTGTCACGCAAATGGAATAAACTGAGGATTCTTAGAATCCAGCATTGTACCTTGTAGTACCATTCCCTTTCACAAGAGAAAGCACATCATCCTTAGCAGTTTCTCTGTTGACATGTTTACTAGTGCCTGTCCGTCAAATTGAGATAAAACACTTTGTCAGACATTTCTTTGGACTGATGGGAGCTTGGGATGACAGATGCATCAGACCATCAGAATTGCCATTTCGAGTCTTTTTATGGAATTGAATAGGATAGGAATGAGCTGAAAGAAAGAATGCATATTGTTGCATGAGAGCTGCAGCTAATGACAGAATTCTATGTTTCAATCCAAAAATTGAAAGTAACAGGCGATGATCCATCAGCAAGATAAAATGTCTACCATACAGATAAGTATGGAAGTTCTGAAATCCAAAGATAATGCTGAGAGCTTCTTGCTTCATTTGTACTTGTTCTTCTCAAAGGTAGTAAGTGTTTGTGAAACAATGGCAATTGGTTTCTCCCTTCCATTAGGGAAAACGTGGGAAAGAACTATACCCACTGCATATGGTGAAGCAGCACAAGCTAATTGCAATAGTAATGAGACACCAAAATGCCTAAGAACTTTGGCTGATGTCAAGAGTTTCTTTGCTTCCTTAAATGTACACTCACTCTTTAGTCCATTTCTTCTTTGCTTGTAACAGTTCATGTAAAAGTACCAATATTGTCGCCAGATGAGGCAGAAATTTACCGTACTAATTAAGCAGTCCTAAGAATGAACATAACTGTGACACGTTCTCTGGTGGTGGCACTTGAAAAAACTGCCTTCGCTTTCTCTGGCAATTTCCTTTAGACTCTGACATCAATTACATGTCCCAGGAATTGACCTGAAGGTTTGAAAAACTCATATTTTTCTCAACATATTCTCAATCCTTAGTCTTTCAAGCATTGCAAGACAGCATCCAAATGTTGAAGATGACCCTCTTGATCCTTCCCTGCAACAAGGATGGCATCCAATAGAATTGAACTCCATCCAGTCCCTTCAGAATCTCATTCATGGCTTCCTGGAACAGGGCAGCTGCCCTTGTGACACTGAAAGGCAACCTGTTGCAACAAAATAAGCCTTTTAGCATGTCAGTTTTGAGGTGTTTGTGAGATGCCAGATCAATCTCTATTTGTAAGTATGCATTGAGAAAATCCAATTTACTGAAACATTGTCCTCCACTAACAGTAGCAAACAAATATTCAATATGAGGTAGTGGATACTGGTTAGCATAAAACTGGATTCAGGGTCACTTTGAAACCTCTATAAATTTGACATAGGCATCTTCCTTGATCAGTGGTACAATGGTTACAGTCCACTCAGTGTGTGAAACTGGTGACATGAATCCAGTGTTCTCTAAAGGGTCCAAATCAGCCCCCAGAGGCTTCAGAGCATACGGCACAAGTCTGGGCTAATATGATTTTGGCTGGCTGGCTGACTTAACAGTGAGCTTGACTGACACACTGCTCATCTTCTCCAAGGTGATCGCCTTGATCTTCGTACAATTCACCTTGAACTTCTCAAGCCAAGTTCTGCTAAATAATGGTGGATACTTCCCTTCTATCACATACAAGGGGAAAACAATGGATTGTCCATCTATTGTCATTTGGAATATCCCTTTTCAGACTAACTTTTCTCCAGAATGAGTCATCAAAACCATGGCGGTTTCTTCCAGAGGAACTTGTGATAAAGTCTGATGTGACAAAATCAGTGAAACCGCAGCTCCAGTATCAATCTCCATTCTTGCAGGAACTCCTTTTCTTACTCCAGCTTCTGATAACACATACAGTGTGAGGTCTTGGTCAATGTCAGTAGCGCTCTTGTCTTTTTCCACATTATGAATTCCTGATTTCCATCTTTTCTTAGGTTCAATCTTCATAGTGTCTTGGATGTTTGGTTATGCTGTGTTGCTGATTGTTGAACTGTGAGACAGATTACTGTAATATATCCTTTCTTCTGGCACCTTCTGCAAATGACCTGGCATGCCCAGCAGTCCTCCTCAGTGTGGGTAGTTTATGCACAATGGCCACATGGAAATTCCTTAAGTTCCTATGGTTCTCTGTCTCACCGATTCAGGAGGTGAACTTCTCAGTACACACTACATTCCAGAGAATCCTTCTCTGTGGTTTCCATGGCAATAGCTACCTCAACAGCTTTCTTGAATGTAAGCATTGATACAGACAGTTACTTTTTCTGTATCTGGTCATTGTGTAACCCAGAGACAAACTGATCATGAAGGATATCACTTAATATTTGTCCAAACTGACAATGCTCTGACAACTTTAACCTTGAAATAGCACGAAATTTTGCTACCAATTCTCCACTTCCCTGATGTCGCGGATGGAGCCAATAATATTCTGCTATCTTTGGTAGAGTAGGAGAAAAATGTTCCTGCATTGCTATAGTAATTGTGGCATACATGGCAATTCCAGGCACAGCTGGAGACAAGAAGTCATGCAGCAGTCCATATGCCTTAGGACCCATCACTGTGAGCGAGGCTGAAACTTCTTGTCTGTCTGGAATGCAATTGCAGGCTGCAAATTAGTCTAAACATTTGAGGTACAACACCCATAAACCTGCAGTTTTCGCTGAACTCATCAACCTTTCCCACACTAGTTGCCATTTTTCTGCTGGGCTTCTCACCCTCCCAGATGCCTTCACTTCCACAGAGAACTCCCCCTCCCCGCCTTTTTTTTTTTTTAACTGTGCAGCACTACCGGCACTTGATCTCCCCCTACTGGCTGTGTGCTTATACTACAGCCTTTGATTGTACTTGGGTTCCTTGTGCTGGCTGCAGACCCTCAGTACAAGCTAAAACTGCTTCTCTCTCTAGCTTACTTGAGAACAAAAATGGATGCCCTCCCCTCACTATTCTGTCTTTGCAGCAGCTAGGCAGCAGAAAACTTCTGCTGTGTTCTGTCTTTAATTGCCAACTTCCCCCTCTCTAACTGGCTGATTCCAGCTGTACCTGAAGCAAAATGCAGCAGCTGTCTTCCACCTTCTGTTTCCAGGTGAACATTTTTCTTCCTTTTTTAAAAAAATAGTATGTGCTTACTTTTTCTTCTTCTTTTTCAGGCAGTAGAAACCACTAGACACTCCTAGAAAGAAAGATCCTCATTGCCAATATTTTATATCCGGACCCAGCAAAAAAGGAGATAGACACACACAGGAGGAGGTCTCAGAGTGGTAGCCGTGTTAGTCTGTATAAGCAAAAAGAACGAGGAGTACTTGTGGCACCTTAGAGACTAACAAATTTATTTGAGCATCCTGATTATCACTACAAAAGGTTTTTTTTTGTTTTTGTTTTCCTCCTGCTGATAATAGATCACCTTAACTGATCACTCTCATTATAGTGGGTTTGGCAACACCCATTTTTTTCATGTTCTCTGTGTATACATATATATATCTTCCTACTGTATTTTCCACTCATGCATCTGATGAAGTGGGTTTTAGCCCATGAAAGCTTATGCTCAAATAAATTTGTTAGTCTCTAAGGTGCCACAAGTACTCCTCGTTCTTTTTACACAGGAGGAGCTGATTTAAAGCACAGGTGGTCTTCTGTGGAGACTTTATTGTTCTGGCAGCAAAACTGAAACTAAAACCAAAGTGAGGCTGTTGCCTGAGGCTATGTCTTCACTTACCAGGGATCGATGCTGCTACGATCAATCAGGAGGGGTCGATTTAGCAGGTCTACTGAAGACCCACTAAATCGAACACAGAGCACTCTCTGGTTGACTTCGGTACTTCACCAGAACAAGAGGAGTAAGGTAAGTTGACAGGAGAGTGTTGATGCAGTGCAGTGTAGACACCACAGTAAGTCGACCTAAGCTACGTCAACTCCAGCTACATTATTCACATAGCTGGAGTAGCATAACTTAGATCGACTTACCCCAGTAGTGTAGACAAGGCCTGAGTGAGCACAGAATGCCTAATGATTTAAAGGGATAGGACATCACAATAACAGAGATATAATGTTAAAACTTCTCACTCTTAGTCAAACTATGCCCTTTACCAGGACCTTTAAGCACAGAAATGTTCGTTAAGTCTATCTATCCCAACTTGACTTTGGAAAGATAGCATTCTCCATGCCACTACCATTTTGTTGTTAGATCCTTTATACTCATATGTTCTACTTTTTGGAGCTTGTTGGCAATCTGAGATCAAATTTTAATACTATATTGGTATTTGCTATTGTTTTGGATGATTACTCTCTTTCTTACTTTCTTTCTTTCAGTTATACACTTCTCTCTCTCTATTTTACCTATATACACATAGAATTGAATACAGCTATATGACTGCTATTTATTATACTTACATGTATATTCTGTACTTTTAACAGTATATCTGGCATCACTTATTATTTGTCAGGAAGCTAGTAGAGTTTCTTTGAGTGGTTAACTGATAGCTTATATGTTTCCATTTTGAAAAAAGAAAACCTTTTAGTTTTAATAAAAAGTGAAAGGAAAAAGCCAGCACAGTGATAGGAGAAGTACTAATGAAAGCCATAACCATGCCAATGTGATCAAATAAAAAAGCTATTTTTAAAGAAACTTTTGGCAGTTCTAAGTCAAGACTTGTGACATGTAACCTTTTAAACTTTTTATTGAAAAAAAAAATCTAAAAGCAAGAACAGAATCATTACTAGACTAACGCCTCTAGAGGTTTTGGGACAAAAAGGAAAGGATCATGAAGCTTAAAATAAAAATGTGCTAAAAAAACATGACAATCAAAACAAGAGCCCCTAAAATTGGCAATAAAAAGTTTTATATCTCTTTTAATAAAAAAGTTGTAAATTAAAAGAGGTCCTGGACAAAACACTACAGAAAGCTGACTACACTAATGACTATGAAAAGTCTGGAGCAATGAGAAGTTTCAGAAAACATAAAATAAAACTGCAATAACACTTTCTCAGGTATATTCCTTTTATTTTAGCTTTATTTTAAGTAAGAAACATTTAATATATTTTAATAGTGATTACAGGTGGAATTTTCAGAAGTGCCTAATAAAATCAGATGCCTGATTCTTATGGAAAGTAAATGGTATTTCAGTTTCTAACTTTCCTAGGTGCTTTAGAAACTCTCACTCCAAGTTTACATGGTTAGAATGTCTGAAGCAGTCAATAGCTTACAAGTATTTTCAAATACTCTCTTCAAAGACATTTTCTTCTTTTCATCACTACTAGATTATCAATTCTTATCCTCCCCAAGTACGGTATATAAATTAGCAAGTCAGAAATTATATAATTATTATTTAGTGAATAGGAAGCATCTTGACAGGGCTTCTTGCAGAAAGCACATGACATGGCTGCTTTGAGACCTATACTAGTTACTTGTGAGTAAGGCTACATTTTAGTCACAGGTATTTTTAGTAAAAGTCATGGACAGGTCACAGGCAGTAAACAAAAATTCACAGCCCGTGACCTGTCTGTGACTTGTACTATATACCCCTAACTAAAACTTGGGCCAGGGGCTGCGGGTGCTGGGGAGTGGCCCAGGACTCCATGGGTGCTGGTGTCACAGTAAAACTGCCCCATGGAAATGTCCCAGTCACAGTAAAATTGCCCCCCATGGGGTCCCCTCGGTAAGCACCAGCATTGTATATTGCTAATGCCTATATATGCATATGCATGGGATAGGATTTTGGGAGGGGTTGAAGGTGTGAGCATGGAGCAAAAGATTCCTTTGCAGGTTGCAAGAGGCTGAAGGGGGAGGAAGGGAGAAAGGAATGGGTTACCTCGACAATCCAACTAGGTCTGAAGATAAGAAGCTGACTCCAGGCACCCAAGGCCAATGCACACAAACAGACTCTCTGATGCCAAGAAAGTCGGGACCCTGGATTACAACCCCGACCAGCCATGAGAAAGGAGAATTGAGCTGAACCGAACTGCAGGGTCTGTGACAACTAGTGAGACTGCAAATGTCAGCAAGTGGAAAAACAACAGTCTCGCGTCCCTGAAGCCGGTGTGTTTTGGGAAAGCTGAGGAAGCCATGGAAAGCCGGTTTGGACTGGTACAAAGAGCACGGGGAACAGAGGTCCCTGAACAAACGCCCGCAGAAGAACCCAGGGCTTAAAAAATCCTCTCAAGACCCAAAGCAAGTCGGAGATCAACAGTGGACCCTGGACGGCCTGTGCACAGGACAGAACTCTTGTCCACCCTTCCCCCTCTTCTTCTTACGTTACACCCGGGCTTGGCCAGCCTCGAGTCGTGCGTGTGTGAGTATGAAAGCGGGTCAGGGCTCGGGCACTAACTCTTTCTTCTTTCCTTTGAGTGACGTGGGGAGAAACCAGCACTCACCGCTGTTATTTTTTTAATAAAGCTTTAAAACTTAGTCACTTGGTGTGCTCCTTCATCTCATCCCCTAAATATCCTGCGGCCTCAGCCTGATCACCTGACACCCCACACAGATTGGTAACATAAATCTGTCCCACTGGGGGGTGGTCCAGGACCCCTGCGGGTGCTGGGGAAGGGGTGTTAGAAGGGCTGGCAGGCTCCCTACTGAGCTCTGAGCAGCTCCCCGGAAGCAGCCTCTAGGGCAGGGAAAGCTAGGGGGGGCTCTGCGTGCTGCCTCCACCATGAGCTCCAGCTCTGCAGCTCCCATTGGCCGGGAGCCTCCCTCCTTCTCCCCACCCCGAGGTAAGCCCTGCCCCATAGCCCAACCCCATAACCCAACCCTGAGCCTCTTCCCACACCCAAACTGCTGATGGCCCAGGGGCTGCCCAAGTGTTTGGGCAGCCCTTGAGCCAGCCACATTGGCCATTGCAAAAGTCACAGAGGTCACAGAAAATCATGGAATCCGTGACTTCTGTGACCTCCATGACAGACAGGCAGCCCTACTTGTGAGCTTCCAGTTAAATTTTAAGGTGTTCATTTTGATTAATAAATCCCTGACTGGCTTGGGATCAGCCTACCTGACAGATCACCTCTCTCCCCAGAGCTACAATCAGCAGAAGCTCAGATATTAGATCCCTCTTGATGTATTTGAGAGAGGTAGAGTTCTCTGTAAAGTGCCCCAAACACAATGATACCCCTCCTGTCCCAGTCTCAAATAGTCTGGATTTGTTGACTGTTGTAATAGTTGGTTTTACTAATTTACCCTAATTTGAAGCTCAACTGTAAAAAGTGAATGAAAGGTAAAAAAAAGTCAAAATAACCTATAACAACAAATGTTGATGGGGAAAGGTGCAAAAAAGGGACAGAAAGGCTGAATTAAACTAAACAGAGGCCTACTGGTATAATTCAAAGACTGTGTTAAGATTATGCCTGGTAAACAAGACCAGTATACAACCAGAAATCGATGAACCAAAATTGGTGTATTGAAAATTAGGCCTAATTGGTGAACAAGATAAGGAAAGGATGGGCTATTCCACCCATCTCTCCCCTTTTGGGGTCCTGAAAAAGAGGCTTTGGGGGGAAAGTTGGCAACCATAATGGCTGACTGAAAGATGAGAGAAAGGGAAGGAGTAAGCTCCACCATCATGGCTGCCACCCTCATTGTCTCCCGGGACCCTGGACCTTCTTCTTCATACTCCTGAGATATGTCCTGACCAGACAAGGCCAGAAAGAGGGACCCAGATGACATCACCATCTCTACCAGCTCAATCTCAAACACCACACCCTCAACCCCATGTATCCTTTCCTTTCCAACCTTATTTCTTTTCTTTCCTCTCTCTCTCTCTCTCTTTCTTCCTTCTGTCTATTAAGAGTCTGGCTTAGTTGCCCAAGACTTGCTACGCTGCTGTTAGCCTGTGAACAGAAACAGGCAGCTAAACCGGTGCCCTAAAACAGCCCATACTGTTACAAGTTTATCAGGTCTTGGGGTGGCTGATAAGACTGAATGCGGTGACTGTTCTTCCAGCAGCGAGGTTGCAAATGAGAGTGAATGCCAGAGACAGAAACTGAATTTTCTCTTTGCTATTATTTTCTCTCTCCTTTCGTATGAGTTAGTCTTGTTTTGTCTTTTAGCAAACAGGCTTTAACAACAACAGCAACCAGCCCCTCTCAGCTACTCTTTTCCTCAAACAGATTTTACCATCTTTAACACCTTCTCAGAAACTGCCAGACAATCAGGCAAGTTTTTGTTTTGTTCTGTTTTTCCCCTTCTGGGATGTTGTTAAAATCTACTGCTTAGATTTTGAATGATTTAACTGTTTTTCCTTCTTTTTTGTATCTTTCATAAAGGTCCAAAGCATCTTTAATGGTGTGATTGCCATGGTAGGAAGCAGGCTGAGGTCGCTGTATACCAAACCCTAACCCTCGTTTAAAACTGTTTAAAATTGGACAGCAACTGGATTACGTTAACACCTTTGTTCATATGTTTAATTAATATAACATGACATTCAGGGCATGCTGAAGGGCCTATTTATTTCATTTGGCCTTCAAAGAGAGATATGGGGCTGAGATATAGGCCAAACTGTGGGGGGTGATAGTATTTGATTATGAATTGCTGCTTGGTAGTGGAAATGAGCTTCTAAATCAAAATGAATAAAAGAAAAGTTTTTAGGGCAGAAATGCAGTAATTATTTATTGATTCAATAAAAATTAAAAAATCCTACTATATCTTGTCTATTTGGTTCTTTACTTACATAAAGAGTAAAATATCCTTTAAAATCCTCTTATTTCTCTTTTTATACCAGACTTTAAATCTTCACTTGATGTTTTTAATGGCCAGTTTATGTAGGGTAAATAATTAGTAACTTACCACATGATGCCATTTCATCTGTTTCATCACCACAGTCATCCTCCCTATCACACAACCATGATTTTGGAATACAACGTCCATTCCCACAAGAAAACTGATCAACTTGACATGTTCTTGCTGCAATGACAAAGGCACACAAAATCTTAAAATCTTAAAAGCAAGAGATAGAGTACAATCTGCTAGATCATTCAGTCCATGGCTTTTCTTAGAACTAACTTAGCAGGTGGAGGTCTAAATGGTATTTGCTTTGCCCTTGACTGAGTGCTATCCCCATCTCCTTTGCTCTCAGTGAAAATTGAAGATACCTGCAGGACTGTACCCTTATCATTACATTCAATCATTCATAATGGATTTCACAGTAGGTGGGAAATTTGTGAGGTTTCACAGAATTATGCAATTACAGGAAATTAAATGTTAAAACAATATTAATGTTGTAGTCAAAATCATCAAAAATCTGGAAATGCCAAAGTAGGATTAAGGCTGGCATTCTCAAAGAAGGCAAAAGAAGTTAGGCATCCAAATCCAACTGAATTCCAGAGGAAGTTGGGTACTTAATTTCCCTAGTCTCCTTTGAAAATCCAAACCTAAATATTCAGAGCAGTGATTAGTACTTAAATAAAATTAATTCAGAATTAGATGATCTGGTTCATATTACCAATTAACCCTTCTCCCTATCAAATGTGCAGACAGTTGCTTGCTATATTTCATTAGTTCTGTGTATTATGGTTTTCTTTCCACTTTAAGAATTAAATTGATGGTTTAATCTGGTTTGTAAAGAAATCATGTAATTGCTCACCTGACATCAGTCATCCACCAAGGTTTATAGACACATATTGACAATGAAGACAAAGGGAATAATAGAATTTCATTATAGTAAACCAGTTATTATTTTTACACACCACTTGCCTTTAAAAAAATACACTGAAGTGTCTTTTGGGAACACTGGACCTAATTCATTTCCGGCATAATGCCATTAACCTTAGCGGAGTTATGGCAGGGATGAATTTGGCCTATGGGGTGTGTGTGTGTGTGTGTGTGTGTGTGTGTGTGTGTGTGTGTGTAGATATATATATCTTGTAAATACAGGCTTCTTCCAGATGCACATAATATTACACTACTTCAGATGCTCTTTGTTGCTGTAGATTTAGCTAATGTAAAATGAAAAAAAATCCTTATGATTTTTTTTCTTTTAGATTCAGTTCAAGTGACTATGATGGGCAAAGTGCTAAACACTTGATCTTTATTGCTTCAAGAACATTTGTACGCATTTTGATGTGTGCTTTAGGTTGTTGTCATGTTGAAAAATAAATCCTCTTCCAGGTTTCCTCCCTGATGGGATTATTTTGATGTTATTATTGCTTAACACATTGTCAGCTATGCCATCGATAAAAAAAAATAGCTCACCAAAATCTTCTGGAATAAATACAGTCCTACACTGTGATGATGATGATCATAACACTCATCATCATCATGGCAAATCCCCCAAAAGATGTGGCTTCCTTGTAAATTGAGCACCATCTTGTACAGTCTCTGGCAGGATGCTTAAGGCAGTCTGATTGTATATTCAGTTTATATCCATCACTGGCAATGTTACTGTGCCACCAAAGCTTTTGGCACCCATGTGATTGCCAGCCAGGTATCAGCATTCCTTGGTACACACACTTCAGAATTTGTTGGTCTGCCATCGTTATAATACCAAAAAAGCTGAGAAAACAAACCAATGGTAATGGAGATAATTGCTGGATTTGGTTTTGAATGTCCTGGCTTCTGATCTTGTCTTGCCACTTCACTTGGAGCAGTTGATGGAGACGATTATTCATTATTAGTGAATAATAAATAAAGTAAAATAATGACAAATATTCAGCTGGTGTAAAAGAGCACAGCTCCTGCATTTAATGGAGCTAACCAATTTACACTAGCTGAGATGACTCTAATACTTCACACCTAATAAAGCACTATTCATCCACATATAATGCTTAACAGCAGGAGTCAGACTCTCCTTGTTTAGAGCTTCTCCATACTTTCTGCATAGAGAAATCTTTCTATCAGAGTAGGCATATTCAGCAGTGTTTCATAAAAACATACAACTTTGTTCCAAAACAGTTTACCTTTTCAAAATTATCTTGAGCAAATGCCCAGCTAAATTCATTGGTGTGGGGCTTTGGCAGAAGCAGAAGAGAATAAGACAAGATGGGTCCTCATGCCAGCTCTTGAGAAGAGGAATTTACCAGCTCCTTATTGGATGAGCGTCTATCCTCAGCTTGCTCTCTCTCTCTCTCTCACACACACACACACACACACAAACACAGATCATGCCCCAGTACACCATGGAAGGACTTATGCTGGTACTCCACAGTTCCACTGTGGGATTGTGGGAATGAAGCTCAGAGCAACCCGCTTTTTCTTGAAACTGTTCCCTCTGAAACCCCAGATTTCAGTCAATATCAATTGAACCAGCATTAACCCATGCCATGTCCCTATGGTGGGTCAGTCTCAAAGCCAGCTCGCATAGTGGTCAGGCAATGGCTCCTCAGTTCTTTTTAGTCTCTCTTTTCCAGAGGGGGACCCTGCTGAGTCATATATCGTGAGCCTCAGCCCCTCCTATGTGTTTCCTCTTCTCTCTTCAGGGGTCTGTCACAACAGTGGGGTGGAGGGAGGAAGATAGAGGGAACCAAGCCCTCCTGATCTGCATGGTCCCAACCCTGGATGTTGCAGTCTTCAGATGACCTGTTGGTCTACCCCAAGTTAAACTCCCCTCTGGGTCTTCTCCAACCAGGCTGCAGCTTCTCCCTTTGGGGCATGATCAAAGTCTTACTAGCAGGAGGTTAATTTCCCAGGGGTCAGGGGTATTGTTCAGAGGCTCTTGTGGCTTCCCACCTCCAAAAGGGAGGGGGGATTTGGATCACTTCTCCCAGAGTGGTCTTACCTGCACAGCAGTCACTTTGCCCACAGGCTTCAACTTCACTTCTTCGTGCAGATTGTAGCACCTTCCCCTGGCCTGCCAGTGCCCTTTCAAACTGTCTCTTCACCTAGCGCCCTGCATGTGCTGAAGGGGGTACGCCTCCTTAGCCCAGTATTGCTCCTGGGTTTGCTCTAGGTTATTGGGTGTGTAAACTCCATCACAGTTTCCACAACAGCTGCAGCTGAACAGCTATAGGGGAACTCAGCACACTGCAACAAGTTCTTGCTGGAGCGACACTGCATGTTGGAGGAGGGTAGGAAAAGAGAACTAATTTGAGCTGCACAAAAGGACAGTCATCCTTAGTATACAGGATGAATTCAGCCTCCACAAATTCAGGGTTGCACCTCCCTCTACAATCCCTGGATCTGCAGAATTGGGACACCTTGTCCCTTTTACACTCAACGGCCCCTCAGATCCTTCCTCTACAACTAGGTGAGCTTTGCAACATTTGCATGGCCACTGCAGTGAAGAGGCAATCTAGCCATGAACAGATTATCAAAGTACTGGACATAGTAATTAGAAAGTATATTTTATTTTCATATTACTGTCTATAAACCTTGAACAACAACTGCACTGATACAGCTAATCAATAACGTACAAATATCAGACAAGCAAAGACTGTATAACATTACACGTTGTAACTTTAAAACTTTTTTTTTAAATATACTTTAGTTTTAGGAGGCCTCTTGGTATATTTACTGACATGAAACTTTGTAAAAGGTTTCACAAAGGAATTTATCTATTTCAAATGGAAACAACTCACCACCTATATGACTCTAACTATGTAATCAGCCCTTAAATTTTCATTACCGGTAACATACATAAATTATGTACTAGTTACCAGTCAGGCAGGATCAAGTCCATCATTCCTATATAAACTACAGTTAACCCTCTATTTTTGCTCACAAAATATAGTTGTTTGTGTCATTGCCAATAGGTGAAGTGGACTGCAGAGAGAAGAACAAATAAGAATCTCATCCCACAAAGCCTGTTGAAATAAATAACCCTTACCCAACAGACCCTTGTATTCACATAAACAGAGCAAGACTTTTACAGGATCTGGCCTAAACTGCACTTGGGTATGAACAATAAAAAGCAATTAAAATGCATATTTCTCTGTACTATGGGGTGAAGACTCTAGTTCTCTAATTCCCATCCTTTTTACCTAGATTATTAGAATGCACATTACGATTTGCGTGACAGGCTTCCTTTAGAGTTTCAACTGAAACTGCTCTCTAAAATGTGCCAATTTGCACTCCCCAACTTAAAATCAATTAATGTATTAGAAACCCCACTAGATAAAAGCCATTGATTTCTTACTTTGCTGCTATAAGTGAGCATTTTTTCCTCTTGTTCTTTGAAACAGCCAACATACAAAATCAGAAAATAAATGAAATATAGTGTAGTGAAACAGATTTTTAAACAAAATATGAAAGGAAGGATGTTTTTGTAAAGCATCCACACAGTTTGGTTTTAGGACATTTTAAGTCAGATAATATGGATTCAGGGAACATCACTATGTGTGTATACATGCTGCCAATCTCTTTCTTTCACTCAGTACTTAAATAGAATAATAAGTTTACTGCCTATTTTTCAACATTTATCAGACTACTAATGACCTCTCTAGAATGGTCTACTGATCTGTACTAAAGACTGTATGTTTCTGTGCAAGAATGGACTGGTTTAGGACTCCTAGATTTATTGTAATGAGACAGATTATATGGAAATATAAATAGATGAGGTCAAATGGGAATTCCATATAAAACCCCATACATAAATAATATAACAAATACTAAACTATTTGCAGATGAGTTCAGGGGAAACTGAGTAAAATTATATTTGTCAAGGTAAAAAGCAACAAGAACAAAGCGCTTACTTGTCAGATGACTTACATCACAGTATAATAACAAACTACATTCCAACTGCCAAGAATGATTTAGCAGGGGCAAGTTTGCGTCCTAGTAGTGCATTGACAGTCAACCCATATGGGTAGATTAAGTGCCAAATTACTTTGGAGAGCAGAGTCAAGCACAGGGATTAAGTAAAATATAATTTATATTCTAGCCCTAGTGGCATCAAAATCTGAATTCATTTAAAACTGCAATAATCAGATGATCAGCAGTAGGCTGGTTCAGCTCTGTTCAGAGTACAGGCATGAATTTTTATTGAAGTGGAATTTAGATAAAAGTTATTTACACATCCAAGTAACGTTTTTACCTGCACAGGTTTCATTTGATTCATCTTCATTATTGCCACAATCATTAGCTCCATCGCAAAGCCACCTCTTGGGGATGCAGCGGTTATTCTGGCACTTAAACTGATCATCAGGACAGCTATGATTGACTAGGAAAAAAATATTACTTTCTCCTAAGCATACCATCAGAAAGAAACTGCTGAAAACATGATTATATTAAGTTTCACTCATTGAAGAACTAGAGATACAATTAATATGATTACCCCATAATTTATAATCTTCATAGCTCGGAACTGTATTGCAAACAGGTAAAGTTGAGTCCCAGTTAAACAGTTGCTGAAGTATTTCAGATATAATAATACAAAATCTGGACACTCTATTGAAATAAAAGGAGTTATACAAGTGTAAACAGGTATCAGTGAGAGAAGAATAAGGTCCATAAGATTGTATAGTCTTTATAGGAATGGATGGCTAAAGATTGTAGGTAAATACCCAGCTCCACTGAAGTCAATGATACAATTCCTAGTGACTTCAGCGGGGCCGGATTTCACCTTGCATTTTTCATAAACATTATGAATAAGAGCCTTAACTAGCATAACTCAGTATAACTCCATTGTAGCTATGACAATTTTCATCAGCTGAGGATCTGACTACCCAACTATAATGATATGTTAGCATTTTCATTAAAGGTTAAAGTGCTTTGAGATCCTCAAATGAAAACTACAATCTAAATTCAAAGAATTACTATTATGAACTCATATTTTCAGAATTTTTTACTAAACTAATATGATAAGCCAACATTTAACTTCTCAAATTTTGAGTATTCATTCATATTTTAGTGTTCTAACAAAGTAAAAAAGATAGTTGCAATTCTATGACTCAGAATGTTAATTTGTCTGATATGCCATGACGTAGCCTAATCAATTCTGGCACATTATTAGAAAAAAGAATTAAGCTGTAAAGATAATAAACCTTATACATTGTTTATTGTGCATATTTTCCCAATATTTAATATGGAATTTATTATATAATTATTTGAGACAATGCATTCACACTAATTATCTGAGCATATATATATGCTTATCATAGTGCAATGCTTATCAACCAACAATAAAACATTTTTAAGGACATTCATAACACAAACAACAACAATAAAGAAAACATTAACAATGTCAGACAAACCTACCAAAGCAACAAATTTCACAGTTAAGGATTAATCCTCCAGTAGCTAGACACAGCAGGGTGCCATCTTAAATGTTAACCTAATATGTTCATTGCATGTAAGAACAGGGGGCTAAGTCTTTAACTGAATTTTCATGCTTTTTTTGTATTTATCTCACATCTTTAAAATTCTCTTGAAGTCATGTTTGTGCATATTATTCCCAGTTAAGTGAGAAAATGAATAACACTAATAAAAAAGTATATTTAAGCAAAACAAATATTGCTGCATTTTACTGTTTGGTGCCTGATACTGCACTTGAAGCCAATAAGAGTTTTGTGTCAGTAGGGAGTGCATAAGTATGTCCTTTGACTTTCGTAGGCTCTGGATCAGGCCTAAGGGGGAACTTCCTTTTCTAGTTCTCTCTAAAATACAACTGAAAATTTCTATTCACCAAGCCCTGTTGATGTCAACATTCTGTGTGCAGAGAGGCTGCAGGATCAGGCCGTTTCTCCATATGCACTTCATCAAATAAGGATTCATCTAAAATTTGCAACAACAACAACAAAAAAAATACTACCAAAGGTCTTTATCCAAAGCCTATTGAAACTAATGGGAAAATTCCCATTCACTTCAGTGTGCTCTGAATCGGCCTAAACTAAGATGGGAGGCTTTGGTATATAAATAAGTTTTTAACATTTTTTATAACTCAGCATTAGCAAACATAAAATAATTTTAAAAAGCCATATTCTTAAAGCCATTAAAATCATGGTTTAGTTTTAGACTATCTGAAGGAATGAATAGGGTACAATAATTCACTAAAGTGAAGCCATCCAAGGACCTACACTGTAAAAGGTAATACAAAGTGGCCATCATATGGACCTGTTACTTATAATCAAACAGGCAGTTCAATTTTGTACAAATAACCCTTGAGATAGCAGATCCTGAAAGAACTATAGATAAGGAATGGCAGTAATCTAGTCTACCAGATACTGTAAGCGGTGGGGAAAAGCAGTTTTGCAATGCTTTTGAAATGATAAAAAGTAACCTTTGTTGGATTGCAAATATAGGGAAACGTAAAACTGTGGTTCCTACTAAGTATGAAATTAGTTAAGATCTAAAAGTCATCAGAGCCAATGTCATTGCTTCTACGTGATTCCGAGAACTAACAAATCAACCCTCAGTTTTTCCTGAATCTAACTGCAACTACAGACACTGTAACCAAGCTGTAACATTAGTAAAAGCAAGGAATCAGCTAAAAATTACTTATTTAAACCACTTAAAATACTTTCATGATTTATTATAAATAGACGAATATATTTATAAATAGATGACAGTTATAGTTTTCTTTGGTTAAAAAAAAACGAAACTGACTACTGAAACTGAAAGTTTGGGAAGTTGATATTTTATTTCTGATTTAAATTACATAAAATATTTTATGTAATAGCAGATTTATCATAGAACTGTTCTTAAAAAGCAGAGGTGAGGTACACTGCATTACAGGTGCAACCACCACCGGGGAGAAGTAATAGATCCCATACTACATGAGAGTTATGTGAGGGGATACCTCAGACATCTTTTTCTTTAAAAAGTAAAGGACCAGATCCTCAGCTGGTGTAAATCAATGTAGTTCCATTCAAATAATTGGAGCTATGCCAATTTTCACAGGCTGAAGACTTGGCCCAAAATGTAAGTTCTGGTCTAAAATTCAGTCCCTTGCTCCTCAGACTGGCAAGGACCAAGGAACAGATTTTTGAAGAGTTTTAGGTCCCTCAAAAAAAGCAGCTAAACATCTAGTGGGATTGTCAAAAGCACCTAAGCAGGTTAAGTGTCTAACTCCCATTGAAATCAATGGAACTCAGGAGTCTATCCTGCTTACGCACTTCTGTAAATCCCAAAGGGACCATTTGGACCTTTGACCTCTTCTTCTCAGGGCTCTCTTTGATCAACTGAACAGTAGCAAAAAATACTTCAGTGGAAGCTGTTTCCATCCCTCCTGCCTGGAGACACATTTGCCATAGTTAGAACATTTTATGGAATGGGTAAGTAGAAAGGAGATCCTAGCGAGCGCTTGGGAGAATAATTATGCTAAATAATATTTTACACACTGTCATGTATAGCTTTTAAAACAAAAAATGGTCTTTGTAATCAATACTTATGGTTAAGAATATTATGAATGATTTCAAAATCTGAATTCAACTTCAATGGCATGAGGGCTTTTAGTTTTGTTGTTTATGTTTTTAGAATTTCTTTAAAGTGCTGGTGGAACTTGTTGCATCAAGATTATCGTTAAATCCACTCTTTTTACTCATGTGAGCAGTAAGAAAGCAAACTGTAATGACACTTGGTTCTTATATAGCTCTTATCATCCCTAGATCTTAAGTAGGCAGGATTTGGCTCCTGCTCACGTATGAGCAAATATATTTACTTATTGTGTATCACATAAAAACACAAGACATGGAAACACCCATTAGAGTGAGACAAGGAGGAGGGAAGCTGAATGAAGTCACGTTATGAGAAGTGAATGTGGGATTTCATGTATATTTCCGTTTACAAGCATTGTCCTGCTATGGATAAGAATAGTTTTGTGTTAATTGCTATCTTTCATAACTTAACAATTAGAATAAAAAAAAGATATATTCTAGACTATAGTTCCCCTTGTGGAGTGCCCAGCAGTTTATTCTTTCATGGAGAGGGAGCTTCCTCCCGCTTTTCAAAGTACAGGCAGGGGAGTCTGTGGATCTCAGCGGGTATGGTTATCCATATGGGTGTACACACTCACTACATTACATCTTCCTGGCACCCTATTCCTCTCCCTCTCAATATGGCTCAGGAGCAAAACTGATGATGTGGAATGTGGTATGGAAATGCTTGGGGGATTGTGTTCCATACTTTAAATGGCAATACAATCTCCTATGGGCACCCATCCAACAACCCCAATTCTTCCAGGATTTACCAGGGAGTAAACTAACAAGGAGTAAACCAACAGCTCTCCTAGCCCACAGACACTGCAGTTGCCTGGCCTGCCTGCTAGTGGTAGTTTATGCAAATTATCTTTGTTAATAGTCAAATTTAATAATAGAATGAGGCACAAGTAGAGAGCACAGGTAATCATAAGTAGTTCTTGCCTTCCTCTCCAACATGTAGAAAGCATAAAAGCAGAACAAGAACTTGTCAAACTGCCAGACAATGGAATGCGGGAAATCAGAACCGAAGGGAACATCTCTCCTCCCAAAACTACTGATGACCATCCAAGCAAACACTGAGTGACTGGAACACCATAGGTGACTGGAGGGAATACCAGGCAGAGCTAGATGACCCAGTGAGCAGCTGCTCTACAAGTTACCGATCCCCTAACAAGGCTACAGAATATCCTGTTGAAATTCCAGCAAGTACTGATGGTGCTAGGTTCAGCATTAATGGCTCTTCTGTAGTTTTCACATTCCCAGCAAATTATTTATCACTATGGGGGAAGGAGCCAATGGTAGCATGGTCATGTTAAGGCCATACTGCTAAAGGGCAGTAAGGTACCTGTAAGCTAAATAAAGTGACAAATCTGAATTGTCCAAGATTCAGTGTATAGGGAACTGGCTCCCCATCGATCATTGGGATCTCCATGGTAGCAGTGGTCTGCAAATCCATGTCAAGCCCCAGAAGGAGTGAATTCTAACATTTTCTAGTTTCCAAATCATAGAAATATCCCCCCCCCCCGTTTTATAAAGTTTTGTACAGGTGAGAACCCAAAATGTCAAGTGCGCTATTTAGAAGCCAACATTTCTAAGTATAAAACTCCCATTAAATCTGATTGTTTATTAATATAGAGTTTGTTTTTCATTTAATTTCTGCAATTACATGAAACATGTTTAAAAGAGGAGCAACTAAGGGCCTGATCCTGCAGTCCCTGATTAGGTTACGTTGCCCTGGATTTGAGGAGCATGTATACCCCAGAATTTGATCAGACTAATTGCAAACATATGATGTGCATTCAGCCATCCTGAAGTAATGAAACAGAACACCACATAGCTAAGGGTTAATTTGGAGACAGGCTTTCAGAAGCAAGGTTAAAACTAGCTACAGTTTCTGCTAATCAGAATGGGAGGAGGGGACAAACAAGTAAACAACTGAGACTGAAATACCTTGGTGGTTGGAAAACCTTGACTCTAGATGCCCCTGATGTTAAAAGTTTATTGAAAGTTAGAAAAGTGATGATACAGTAGGGTCATTATGACCTATGTTTTTTGTAGAAGTTAGCTATAAAAGATTAGCTAATAGAGTGTACTTTGGAGCAGACCTCTAAAGCCACCTTGAGAGATGTTTTCCTGACCTCTTTATCCCCAGTGGGTAAGCAACTGGCCACTGTGAATCTGCTGTTAATTACTCAAAGCCATTCCAGATGTTAGGTAAATATCTGGGATGTTCTAAACCTATTTGCTTATGTTTGTGTGTGCTTAAATCTAATAAAAACTGCAGTTTTAGACAAGAGCATGCTAACTTGCATTACTCCTTGATCAGATGGAAGTGCTGAGTTCCTGTTTATTTATTCCTTATACCACCTGGAGTGAAATAGTTAAGTTGCCCCTGTTGGGGGTTCTGAAAACCCCGGGAAACAATTAGACTCCCACTGAGTTGGAATTTTGGCTGTACAATACATACAGGAGTGTGTCTTCACTTTTTTATTAGCAAAACTATTATAGCAGAAGATAAAAAACAAAAATAGTGACGGGGGAAAAATCAAAGAGAACGAAGATATAAAGGTAACTTTGAAACCAGAACTCTCCCGAAGGAGCCAAGTGCACAGCCAAGATACCGTACCACAATGGGCAGGGGTGAATGTGAGCAGAATGATAATGCTTCTGAACCCTTACATGTTGATTCTAACATACACATATGCACTTGTAGTCTTTTTTTACTTGCATTTAGAGATAACGGTGCAAATGAGGACAATTGGTAGGTCTACTTAAAAGTAACCATTTATGGCACTACGGTGTTTCCACTTTATCACCAAATTTACTTTTCTTAAAATATATCTCAGTGAGGTTTTAAATATTACCATAGCAAAGCTGCAGGGCTTTTTAAGTGTTCAAGGCTATATTCCCTGCTTGTGTAAATGAGCAGAGCTCCACTGACTTCATGTTAACAACAAGATCTGAGGTAGCATGACAAAGGCAGAGAGGCATGCTAAGCACCAACTTGAACCCTTCTTTAACAAGTGTCAGTCTCTCTTCCCTGTAGTTTCTCTCTGTCACCCATCCATTCATTATGATGGGAGTTTTATTTTGAAGATAAACATGTCTGAAAACACGCAGCATTTAGAATTACAAAAATCATTGCAGGTATACCTTTAACTGCTTAGCAACCTTTCTAAACAAGCTTTCATTGACATGAATTCAAAGTGCATACATGTGTGCGACCCTACCAGATCATTCTGATGAAATTTTAGAAGCACACTGTAGGGAAGGTTTCATTAGTGACTTTAGCAATAAAGTGTTCAAAATCTGATAATTCTTATTCAGCAATTTAGCGTATAAGTGTGACTAGAGACCAAATTGCTGATCTCCTCCGGCTGATAAAATTAAAATTTGAAAAGCACTAAACAATTTTTTTTAAAATTGTCTGACTCTAATATAACAAACAAAACCCATTTAAAATTATTTTAGAAATGCAAATTCACTTTTATTTATACAAATTAAATCAAGAGTTTCCCTCCATATCACCCAATTTCAGCAAATTCAGACTAAGTCAAAACCATGTTAAATTACCTTAGAAACTGCTTCAAGAGGATTACTTTTAACATATTTTTGCTAATAAACTATATAATATGTACAGAGTTGGAAACAAGTTCTGAATTCATTTATAAATGTGTAAATATGAGTAACTCTACAGAGGTAAAAGAATTTTTTCTAGATTAGCATCAATTTAGGTAAGATAAGAAATTGGCATGCTATACCCAAATATTTTACCTCATGGAATTATGAATAGATGTACACTTTACTGCAATTTAAGAGCTCTTTGTCTTAGAATAAGGAAGTCTAAGAAAATCTCAAATTATAGTGAATATACAGCATTGTGTTATAGGCCTCTTCTACAGTACACAGTACAGCTAAAGTAAAGTAGTCTTTAATGATACTGTATGTCAACTGCAGATTTGTTATTTTGGAGGAAGTACTATTTGCAAAGTGAAAGTAAATTAAGGGAAATTTACTGAAGAGAAAATGAGCAACTAGCTACAGTGCTGATACAAAGGTATGTTATTTGTACAAACACACCTGTGTCAGAAAATCCAAGCTACCTGGCTTTGCCAGTATAAATGATGACTGATTGAGCTGTTCTTGACCATTTTTAATGCCTATATATGTGTTTTCCCATGGTAAGAACAAGGAACTGGGACTCAGGATTCATGTGGTAAGATCCTTACTTATACTCTGGCCACTTTATACAAAATAATGGGACCAGAACAGTGTAAAAGGGCCTTAACAGTCCCGTATCCAGCCACAGAAAGATTCCACTGGTGAAAGAACTGTTGAAAACAGCTATAAGTCTGCCTCCCAACGACCCCCGTATAAGCCCTGGCTTGCAGGAAGTGTTGGGGCACAGCTGCAGCACGCAGCATTACAGAAATTCTGGCCAGCATTGATGCCACTGGGGAGGCTGCTGTAATTTAGACAGACTTCCTGAACTGTCTAAATTGCACCCGTCTCAGGAGCAGCCCAGCATCCGGAAGTTTCAAAGGTGGTTTAAAGCCATCTTAGCACTCCTCCCTGTTGGCTGTAAATTAGAGATGTAGCACAGAATCTCACCCGAGATTCTGTTCCGTGCTCTACCCTGACTTACTATGTGGCAAGGAACAATTCACCTATCTGTGCTACAGTTTACTTATTTATTTACTTAAAATTGAAATAATATTTGCCTAGTTCATAGGGGTGTTGCAAAGCTTAATAAGTGTTTCTGAAGCACTCATTTCCTCACATGAAAGGTGCTAACGTAAGGCTGCTGTAGTAATAATTATTTTCATTAACAAACATCCTTGTTCCAACACTTGTTTTACTGTAAGATGTGGGCCAATGTGAAGAAAACCCCACTCTTCTCGCATGTGTTTCAGTTCTCATATGTCCCTTCTACAATATCCTAAGCTGTGAAGCTGTAAAGCAGTGATAGTCAGACCGAGGCTTTTGAACCACAAGTGGTTCTTTAATGTGTCTCCTGCAGCTCTTTGCAGCACAAAATAAAAACACCATGTGATCTAATTTATTAACTACTCAGGATGTTTTTACTATGTTATTAACCAATTTGAATTGATAAAATAATAATACTTAGTCATTTTGCTGTGAGAATGATTTATATAAATAATAGTCAATGAAAAAATGAATTCACACTATTGTGGCTCTTTAGGGTAATGATGATCACTAATTTGGCTACTGAACCACTGAGGTCTGAGTATCACTGCTGTAGAGTATCTTGTTCCAAACCTACGTCTGTTTTCTTGGACCCTCTTCAAGATACCGTTGCCAAAAAGCAGTGGAGTGTTTAAGGAACCTTCTGCACAGTAATTCTGTCTTTAGAGTATTTGAATTGATTCTCCTCCTTTTTTTTCAAGCAGAGATCCAGTGTGTGTCCCTGGCCCACCATCCGGAAGTTTGGAATGGCACCAACAGCAAAGGATACAAAAATGGACACTTTTAGAGCACCAGAATTAATACCACTACAACCACTGGCATAAGCAGACCGCTGAGGAGGTATCTCGTATTACACTATGAAACAAATATGCTCCTGTTTACCACATGTGTGGAATAACTGATGCCATTAAACAGGAAAAGAAAGTGAATTATTTGCATACATTATTTAATAACTGCTGCTTCAGTCCTACTCCCCTCAGACCTCAGTATTTAGCACAAACTCATGGTATCATGTTGACAATTTTAAAAATGAAAACAAAACATGAAATGCAGTTTTAAAATTATTTAGAGAAATACATACAGCAAATTTCTGAATGCTCATCACTGGCATCCAAACAATCATCATCTCCATCACAGCGCCAGCGGTCCTGGATACAGCGCTTGTTGTTACACTGAAATTCTCCAGGTTTGCACAACTGAGGTAACACTTCTCCAGGATTAACTAGAAAAAAATCCAAGTAGTATGTATATGTTTAAGCTTGATATAAAAAATGCAATATTACCTGCATTTAAGCAGAAATGAATTCTTCTTCATAATGTATCTCTAAAGAACATTCAGTTCTTAATAAGCTTTACATATTCACACTAATTCCATCCTACAATAGGATGTGTATCCACATTTATGGTGGATGTACTTGATATATTTTTAATAAACAAGTGCACACTCAGATTACATTATCACTCAAAAACAACTTTTACAAGTTCAGAAGACAAAACAGACATAGAACTCATCATGAAATCAGTGTTCTCATAATGACTTTTAAAACATGCTTATGCAACCTCAAAAGCTAGTAAAAAAAATCATAGATAACAGGACAAATTTGTTCTCAGCGATACAGGTCAGATCATGATAACCTAAGGCCCAATTTTGCGTCCCAAGGCATAGCCCAAGCACTTGGATTGTGTAATGAAGATTTCCTTTGGACAAATGGGGTGTAAAGATACTTGAGTATATTAGAAGTTATCAGGTTCTTGTTAATAACACGGCTGATCTGGACATAGTTATATAAGGACAGGAGAAGCTGATACATAGAAGGGTATTATAGAGGAGGGTGTATCTTCTCTCCTCCCATCTATAGTTGGAAAGGCCTCAAGTGGTTAAAACCCAGTAGCCTGAGTTGATAAACTGTAGGTTTGAGTTTTGTTTCTGGAAATAAAGCAAGCCCTGAGGAAAGTGATGTGAAGTAACCTGCGACTCAGATTTTTCTTTTTCTTTCTCCATCTAATGAGTTAAACACTGGCTTACAGGAGAAAAAAATCCTTTGCAACATTGTTCTTCTCTTCTCCAACCCCTCAGAAGTCTCTGTATAGGGGCTCCATGGGGTTCAACCTATGCAGCTGATTAGGGAGAATTCAACAGACAGGGGCAAAAGAACTGCAGAGGTGACAAAACGATTCACACTTTAACATTACCAATCATCATTAATTTACCCACATTATCCCTCTGCATTTTGGAGCCCCAACAAAGTGGAAGTCCTATGGACAGTGTTTTGTTTGAGACTTCCCTGCAGCATGACTCCAAGAGGAGTTGCCCCTGGTAGAAGTTAATTTGTAGGCAGTAGGTCTCCATTTCAGTAGGTCTCCCTATGTAACCTCTGAATAAGGGAAAATCTGGATTTCACTTCCTTATACAATTATTATGATTTTCTGTACTCCATAGGCCAACTCTCACTCTCATATTGCTCACACAAAATTCACATTGACTTCATTGTGAGTGTGAGTTTTGAATGAGTAATGTGAGTCAGACTAGCTCTTTGTATGCACTGGTACTCATCTGCCTATGTTTTCAAACTTTGCATAATAGTTATGTCCCGAGAATATACAACTACCCTGGATAGTGTTAATAAAAATTAAGCTGTTAATTGAAAATATGAGTAATGCATGAATTAACGAGACATTCTCATTTTGTACAGCTATAGTTAAAGAAGTTCAGGAATGTTCAATATGATGGACAAAATATTTAATATAAGTAAAATTAATCACATGATGTTCTTAGAAAAAAATGGCATATTCTGTAATCGAATATGTTCCAAAATACTAAAGCTAGAAATTTGCAACAGTACCAATATTACATTGGTGAATTAATATTTTTGGAGTAGCAGGTTTAATTTTGTTACAAGCCGATGTTTTTTTCAGCAGTATTTGAAAAAAGACATCCAGAGGATGGTTAAGCTATTCAGAGATTGGTGCATCTTCTATCCCTGGTCTTGTCTTACATATAAAGTGTCAGCTTCAGTTTTTCACAGTTTCAACTTGAGGATTTGCTATGCTTGATTTCTCTTCAAGATATTTACTTCAGTGAATGCCATGAAGCCAGTTAATATGCTTTTATTATGACTTTTATTTTGATGTCCTGTGAAACGTAACAAAAAGTCTTTGCAAGCATCAGAGTACTCTATTATATTAGACACTATGGAATATTTTCAGATGCATTTAACTTCAAATATTGCACATTTAATAGTTTTGTTTCACTCTTCAAGCTTTAACTATCTGTGCTCAATTAGAAAGTTTATTCAATTAATAGTTATTTGCCCAATGTAAAATTGCTGAACAGCAATAAAGCCTCTAGGAGATTTTTTTTTTACTTTTCAGATTTGATTTTTCTCTCCCATAACAGTAATATATACCCAGATATTCTTCAAGAAAATCTTACTCATGCACATTGTACTGTTTTCCTCTAGGAGCTGATGATCAGCACAGGCACAAACTCTGCCTCCGGGAATGGCTAAACAAAGAGTGCTGCAGCCTCCATTATTAACACGACATGCATTGTCACCTGCAATTAAAAAAGAAAAAGTAATCGTAAGACATAATAGCTCAAAAGCCATGTAAAAGAGCATGTAGAAAATTAACTGAGATATGCTTTTATTTACAAGGAGACATGTTATTGTGGTAGTTCTTCTGCTGTTATTGTATAACCTGCAGGTATAGACAACAAAAATTATATCAGTTCACAAATGTCCTCTCTCACTTTTAATAAATATTAGCATTTTTACAGGACACAGACACGTGAGTTCAAAAATTAAAGTGAACTTCATTATTTTTAAATAGACAATAACATCAAATGAAAAAATCTCAACTACACTGGCAGCTAAGACTCAAGTGCAAAAATGCGACTACAATGACAGACTAGGTTGTTATATCCCAGGCCTGAGAGGCTGGAAGTATTACGTGGAGAATAATGAGGAAAATGCATAGTACAAAATCATTTTATCAGCAATAAATATTTAACTCAAATGCACAAATTTTCACAGTGTAGTCTGGCACTCAGACTGACTGACCCAGAGTAGACTAGGATCCTTTTCATCATTCTCAAATCTAAATTTAATTTGGCACACTTACAAAAGCTTAGAAATGAAAGAAAGTGAAAGCTAGACAGGCCAATGAGGCTGTATAAACTCTTTAACATCACTTAACTTCTGAACTCAGAGGCAATCAAGCTTGGATCATATTGTTCCCTCCAACCAGGACTGCCACCATTAAAAAAGCAGTTTCCAGCGATGGCTATGGTTTTCCTGCTATTACTGCATGATCCTGGTTCCAAATATGTAATACTTTATAGTACTGTTTGGCTTTTTATCTAAGCGACCGGTCACTATTTTCATGTGCCAAAATAAATTACACATTTAGTTATATATCAAGAGCTCTGTTCGAAAACTGAAAAACTAAAGAAATAGAAAAATCAATAAATTCATTATGGAGAATAAATAAGAAAAGGAAATTCTGAAATATATCAGGATATACTTTTCAGTGTTGTGAATGGGAGTTAAGCACTCACGTATTCTAATGTGAGTTATGCTCATAATTTGCTACTGCCTATGAATTTTAAATTCTGAAGAACAAATTACTATTATGCCAGAATTTTATGCCTTTGTCATATGAAAAAGTAGAAACTGACAAGTTACTTTCTGTCCTGTCATGAAGTGACATTAAATAGAAAATCATTATAATAATTTCATAAGCTTAGTTAGAATTAGACTGAAACACTTCTAGGTCTTGGTCCTATATTCCTCATGCACTCAGAATAGACACTGAGATGGATGTGAGTGTTTGAGGAATGAAAAAAAAATCGGGTCCCACTTTATTTATTTATTTTAAGGTATGGAGAGCATTAAGACAAGGGGAAATTTTGCCTGAGGGTTTCTATAATCTGCCAATGCTTGCTACATCCCCTCTAACCACCATCTCAACTCTCCAACATACTCTACTACAAGGGTCTGATTCAAAGCCATTGAAGACAGTCTTAAGTACTTTAGTAGGCTTTGAGTCACATCCTAATTACTTAGTCATACATTGCCATTGTCATTTGACTGCTGCTTCTCAAGCAATGCTAGTTTTCAGATGTTGCTGGCAATGCACATGGTTAGGGAGACAATAACCAATGATCCAGGTTTGTACAAATCTTGTAATGGATTTCCAAATCTTCCACTCCTTTTGTCCACTATTAGCAAAATTCCACTAAATAAGGATACATTCGGTGACTGCTAGGAGACTAAATAGTGTTTAACCAGGTGTGAAGTGTTTAACAGTGGTTTTCCAAAAAAATATTTTATCAGATACAGACAATGAAAAAATAATAAAATGCAGAATGTATTTTATTTGTTTATTCTTATTTAGAACAGTATTTGTTTCAATTCAAGTCATTTTAGATTTGGAAAATCATCTCCTCTTTTAATGAAAGCTGGTTAATTGGGAGCAGCCTGTCCACCAAAATATACCATCACTGGATGGTGTTCCACTTATGTGCAGTGAGGATGGCTGAAGCAGACAGGGAAACAAAACAATGTCCACTCCACTCCTTTTCCACAGTTTAATTTTCTCAAGAACGATTATTAATTATTTATCCAAAGTGCAACAGCTTCAATAGGAGCGACTGAGGGAGCCCCAAATTAGAATACCCCATACCCCATTCCAATGTCCAGGGGCATACACAAGGAGGAGCAAGGAGGGGCAAACCCCTCCCCCCCACAAGCACCATGTGACCCTGCAGCCCGGTGAGGGAAGCAGCAGCAGGTGGCTGACTGCCAGATGAGCTCCTCTTCCCCTCACCCCTACAGTTGTAGACTCCTGCTTTTCCTCCCCTGCCGCTGGAGTCCCATGCATTGCCTCTGCCTCCACCCTCTGCCTCATCTCAGTGGGCAGTCTGCAAAGTCGGCTTCCCAGGCCAAAGGTGCTGAGTTTCTAATCTGCGGCGGGGTTCTCCGACCCCTGCTCTGCCCAGGCCCCGCCCCCACTTCACCCCACCCCTTCCCCCAGTGCCCCACCCCGCCCTGTTTCTTCCCACCCCCCTCCACCTAGCGCGCTGCACCCTTGCTCCTTCCCCCAGCACTTCCTGACACTGCAAAACAGCTGATCTGCGGCAGGCGGTAGGCACTGGGAGGGAGGGGGAAGCACTGATCAGTGGGGCCCACCGGTGGGCAGGAGGTACTGTGAGGAGGGAGATGTGTTGATAGGGAGCCTGCTGGTGGGTGCTAAGCAACCACCATTTTTCCAGTGTGTGCTGTGTGCTCCAGCCCCAGAGCACCCATGGAGTCGATACCTATGACCCAGGCTTCCAGGTCCCTGCTCCCAGTCAGGTTGCTGCCTGCTCCCTAGGCTCCCTGCTCAGAGCTGGGCTATTGCCTGGGCTTCCTGTATACCACTCAGAGCTGAGCTGCCCCCAGGGTTCCTGCTCCCAGACGGGCTGCTCCCTGGGCTCCCCGCTCTCCATCAGAAGCTCCACACTGGGTTCCCAGGTGTCCGCTGTGCTCTCCGTTGGAGCAAAGAACCGACAGTTGGGGCAGCTACACTGCTCCTGGTGGGGAGCAGGGATCCAAGGTGGAGGGGCAGACAGGATCCCAGTGGGGAGCTGCAAGCCAGGGGGCAGGTGGGCTTCAGGCAGGGAGCTGAGAGCCTGGTCTTTCAGCCCCTCTTAAGTCAGTGAAAGCTCTCCTGGTGAGGACGTGTACCACATACAGAAGAAGGGTAGTTTGAATGAGAACTTCTGCAGTAATTACTGCAGTGGCTGTAAGTCAGCCTAACATATGTTAGGTCCACTTAAGTTTTTAGTGTAGACATGACCTAACTCTGCAAGAGGGAAGGGGCACAGGACACACTTCTTTTGTCAGCATCTCCCACTGGCTAATTTAGGAGGCTCCCACCTAGCACAATAGCTTTTGCAAATCTCATTCTAAGGTGCTTATTTCTCCCCATGCATTGTATAGGGATCCTAAGCACCTATCTCAGGCTCCGTGAATCCCATTGTAATTCCGGTGCTTTTCCAGGAGACTGTAATACCAAAGTCCCTTTGTGGATTTCTTAGGAGCCTAAGTACCATTTTCAAAAGTGACTTGGTGCCAGATTTTTAAGGTGTTAAGTCACCTAAAGATGTATGGAATTGTCAAAAGTAACTAGTGGGTGGATTTTCAAAAGCACCTAGCCAACTAACTCCCAACTTTTAGGTGCCTAAATACCTTTAAAATCTGCCTGTTAGGCTTCAAAATTTTACCTCTAGGTTTTTTCCCTGCCTGGACAACCCTAACCCATCTTTCCTGGGAACTGATGGGCACTATACCCATTAAGAGAATTTATTTTATGTCTTAACAAGCTTATTTAAGATAGTTGATATCTCGTATATATTAGAATGTAGTGTAGCAGATGCTCTGATATTTGTGCGTATGTCGGGGTAGAGGGCCAGGGATAAGCACAAATAGTGAAAACAAGTAGCAGAAACACACTCTGAAATCTGCATTCAGGAAACCATGCTACATTTTGTCCAAGTTATTGCTCATTAGAGGTTGCAAATGAGTGCTAATTGCAAAGGTGCAGAACTATAGGGAGCTGTTTATGTTCAGAGATGAAGTCAGCATGTAGGAAGAAGATTCTATTGGGCTAGATTCACAAAGGGGACATAAGTGTTACACCGCCTAACTCCTAGGTGCCCTGGGACATCTTGGGACGAAGAGAGAGATTGACTCTATAGCCCTGTGGCTAGGGCATTCACATTGGATGTGGGAGAGTAAGGTTAGCGTTTCTGCTTCAATTAATATTTAGTTATTTATATAAAGTGCAACAGCTTCAACAGAAGAACCCGCAACCCAGAATACCCTGGTGGTTAGGGTACACAGCTAATTTGTAGGAGATCTGGGCTCAAGTCTCTGCTCTAAGGCATGCAAAACAGGGATTCAAACCTGGCTCCCCTATGTTCCAGGGGCATGCTCTACCCACTGGGCTTCTGCACATTTTTGGACGCACAAATGCCAGGCAGCCCAAAATTCCTGATTGTTTACCCCAGCTGTCTTTTGTTCAAGTTAGGTGTGCCCTGAGCATGCCTTCTGGATCTGGCCCCAGAGACAAGATAGATGAGGAACACCTACCTTGAAGAGCCCAGCAGGGCTTAAGCATGTGTGAGAGCTCCAAGCACCTCATTAGCAACATGGCGGCATCAGGACTTAGGCAACTTTGCACATGCCCACTGATGGAAATTTAGGGACCTCTGGAGATTTAAATGCCTACAGGGTTAGCTGAGTGTGTGTGTGTGTGTGGGGGGGGGTTATGAATGTCACTTTGTTTTGTCGACCTAAAGATTATTGGACTTCAGCACCCAGAGCAAGATTCACTAAAGGATTTAGGTGTCTGACACTTTAGGTGCCTAAATCCCAGAATCAGGCCCCAGTAGGATTCAGAAAACATGAAATTCAGAAAACCATCACTCAGCTGCATCCTATGAGCACCTAAACTCACTCAGTGCCTGAATTTTTGCAATAAAAGCTAAGATCCCTGGAGGCATCTATAGGTACACAAAACAAGTAAGAGGACAATTTTTTCTGTTTAAATGTGCTAATTTTTATGTAGCTAGCAGAGTAGGCATTCCTATCTAGTACTGGCCATCACTGTGGCACCCTTTATTTGCTATCTGGAAAGTTATGAAAGAATGGTTTATCATTTCTGATGGGATTACAGTATAACTCACCCACTGGTATTCAGAACTATTGTACTACCTATATGTGTCATGCTTACTGTGCATTTAAGCAGGAGATACACAACAAGAATAAATAGCCATTTGTCTGTGTCTTAGTCTATTTAAGCAGTGCAAGGGGTGACATAATGAATGGGTAGCACACTATTTCATATATACATTCATCTTAAAGAAATTAATCATATTAGATCAGAAAAAAAGAATGCTATAAAAAGCATGTAAGTATACAGAATAAGACTATAGTCCCACTGAGGTTTATATAGTTGTTAAAGATGTTGGATAAAATATTTTAGTCAATAAATATGTATGTATTGCATGCAAACTTCTGTTTATACTCTGAAAGAACATTACATGAAACAAAAACAAAAACAAACAAAGCTGTTAAACAAGTTCTAAAATGTCAACTGCTGAAATATCTGTATGAAATATTCCACAAGGAGTAATTATTCAAGTCTGATTATACACTGCATCAAATTTATGTCCCTCAACTGTTTCTTTAAGAGCAGGAACATCAAGATTATGATGCTCAACAGATGGCTAAGGCAGTGGTGCTATAAGGAGGGCTTTGGAATGTACGGCCACTGGGAAGCATTCATGGACAGAGGACTGTTCTCTGGGGATGGCCTTCACCTGACTAAGGAGGGAAACAGACTTGTAGGATGGAGAATGGCACAACTGATCAAGAGAGCTTTAAACTAGGAATCTGGGGGAGATGTTTGGGAGATGTCCAGGTAATCTCCGCGCTGGACTGAGAGGGAAGAAAGCGAAGTAAGAAAGGATACAGCCGTGGGTAGGAGAATGGACATAAGGAGGAAGGGTAGTGTACATACCAGGCTAATAGGTGATACTGGCAGTAGAATGTCTGTGCCTAATCAGGTAAAGAATGTGAGTGAGGCCAAACAGCAAAAATTAAGCTGTTTGTTCACTAATGTGAGGAGCCTAGGTAACAAAATGGAGGAACTAGAGCTACTGGTGCAAGAAGTGAAACCAGATATTATAGGGATAACAGAAACATGGTGGAATAGTAATCATGACTGGACTACAGGTATTGAAGGGTATGTGCTGTTTAGAAAAGACAGAAATAAAGGCAAAGGTGGTGGAGTAGCATTGTATAGCAATGATGAGGTAGACTGTAAAGAAATAAGAAGTGATGGAATGGATAAGACAGAGTCTGTCTGGGCAAAAATCACATTGGGGAAGAAAACTACTAGAGCCTCCCCTGGGATAGTGCTTGGGGTGTGCTATAGACTGCTGGGATCTGATCTGGATATGGATAGAGACCTCTTTAATGTTTTTAATGAAGAAAATACTAATGGGAATTGTGTGATCATGGGAGACTAACTTCCCAGATATAGACTGGAGGACAAGTGCCAGTAATAATAATAGAGCTCAGATTTTCCTGGATGCGATAGCTGATGGATTCCTTCACCAAGTAGTTGCTGAACCAACAAGAGGGGATGCCATTTTAGATTTGTTTTTGGTGAGTAGTGAGGACCTCATAGAAGAAATGGTTGTAGGGGACATCCTTGGTTCGAGTGATCATGAGCTAATTCAGTTCAAACTCAATGGGAGGATAAACAAAAAAAATCTGTGACTAGGATGTTTGATTCCAAAAGGGCTAACTAAAAAAAAATTAAGGAAATTAGTTAGGGAAGTGGATTGGACTGAAGAACTTGTGGATCTAAAGGATCTTGTGGAGGAGGCCTGGAATTACTTCAAGTCAAAGTTGAAGAAACTATCAGAAGCCTGCATCCCAAGAAAGGAGAAAAAATTCATAGGCAGATGTTGTAGACCAAGCTGGATGAGCAAACTCCTTAGAGAGGTGATTAAGAAAAAGCAGAAAGCCTACAAGGAATGGAAGACGGGAGGGATTAGCAAGGAAAGCTACTTTATTGAGGTCAGAACACGTAGGGATAAAGTGAGAAAGGCCAAAAGCCATGTAGAGTTGGACCTTGCAAAGGGAATTAAAACCAATAGTTAAAGGTTCTATAGCCATATAAATAAGAAGAAAACAATGAAAGAAGAAATGGGACTGCTAAACACTGAGGATGGAGTGGAGGTTAAGGATAATCTAGGCATGGCCCAATATCTAAACAAATACTTTGCCTCAGTCTTTAATGAGGCTAATGAGGAGCTTAGGGATAATGGTAGGATGACAAATGGGAAAGAGGATATGGAGGTAGATATTACCACATCCGAGGTAGAAGCCAAACTCAAACAGCTTAATGGGACTAAATCGGGGGGCCCAGATAATCTTCATCCAAGAATATTAAAGGAGCTGGCACATGAAATGGCAAGCCCATTAGCAAAAAATTTTAATGAATCTGTAAACTCAGGGGTTGTACCGTATGGCTGGAGAATTGCCAACATGGTTCCTATTTTTAAGAAAGGAAAAAAAAAGTGATCCGGGTAACTACAGGCCTGTTAGTTTGACATCTGGAGTATGCAAGGTCTTGGAAAAAAAATTGAAGGAGAAAGTAGTTAAGGACATTGAGGTCAATGGTAATTGGGACAAAATACAACATGGTTTTACAAAGGGTAGATCGTGCCAAACCACCTTCTTTGAGAACGTAACAGATTTTTTTAGACAAAGGAAACACAGTGGATCTAATTTACCTCAATTTCAGAAAGGCATTTGATATGGTTCCACATGGAGAATTATTAGCTAAATTGGAAAAGATGGGGATCAATATGAAAACTGAAAATATCTCCCCTCCTCCATTCTTTATGATTGCTCTCTATAAATATATCAGAGGGATAAATACCATGAAGGGAGAAGAATTATTTAAGCTCAGTACCAATGTGGACACAAGAACAAATGGATATAAAGTTGCCACCAGGAAGTTTAGACTTGGAATTAGATGAAAGTTTCTAACCATCAGAGGAGTGAAGTTCTGGAACAGCCTTCCAAGGGAAGCAGTGGGGGCAAAAGACATATCTGGCTTCAAAACTAAGTTTGATAAGTTTATGGAAGGGATGATATGATGGGATAGCCTAATTTTGGCAATTAATTGATCTTCGACTATTAGTGGTAGATATGCCCAATGGCCTGTGATGGGATATTAGATGGGGTGGGATCTGAGTTACTACAGAGAATTCTTTCCTGGGTGCCTGGCTGGTGAGTCTTGCCCACATGCTCAGGGTTTAGCTGATCACCATATTTGGGGTCGGGAAGGAATTTTCCTCCAGGGCACATTGGCAGAGGCCCTGGGGGTTTTTCGCCTTCCTCTGCAGCGTGGGGCATGGGTCATTGCTGGAGGATTCTCTGCACCTTGAAGTCTTTAAACCACAATTGGAGGACTTCAATAGCTCAGACATAGGTTAGAGGTTTTTCGCAGGAGTGGGTGGGTGAGATTCTGTGGCCTGCATTGTGCAGGAGGTCAGACTAGACGATCATAATGGTCCCTTCTGACCTTAAAGTCTATGATTCATGATATACGCACTTTAAATCCAGATCAAAACTAAGTTTACTTACCTACCAAACTACCTCTACAAGGCCAGAAGAAGACATTAATATGGGGATTATTGATTAGGAAAACATTGGATAAACTGTTTGACTAGTTGTGATAGGATTTTATCCAATTCCTATTAAAGTTAGTGAAAGACGCCTGTTGATTTCAGCAGAAGATGGATTGGAGCATAGCTAGAGATTGTAATTCTTTATCAGATCATATATAACACCACACAGCTATCAATCAGCAAATAAATTCATACAGTTCACACTGTCCTATCAGAATATGGGATTTCATTGGAACAAAATTTTTCTAAAGGAAAAAAAATATTTTGGATAGAATTTTCTGTTTGGAAAATCTAATTGAAATGTTTCATTTCAGGTTGACATAAATCTCTAAGTCTTCCTGAGCCTATGCCATGCCTCATGGGAGTTGTAGTTCTGAGTCCCTCATGTCTCTCCCCATGGGCTCTGCTCCATGGCCTCACTATGCCACCCATAATCTATCAGAGTCCTGTCCAGTCCCATGATTCACAGAAGCAACTCAGCTATAGGGAAAAGCCACAGTGTGTCCTGGCAGACATAGCCCAGCTTTGGATCTGGGCCCCCATGATGCACCTAGAACTGCAACTCCCATGAGGCACCTCCATCACTCAGGAAAATGCAGAGATTCATGAAATAATCTGACCTGAAATAAAATGTTCCATTTTAGGTATTTAGGGTCATAATTATAGAAATGAATGGCTGGGAGGGACCTCAAAACGTCACCTAGCTCATCCCTTTGTGCTGAGCCAGGACCAAAGTATACCTAGACCATCCCTGACAGATGTTTGTGCAACCTGTTGTTAAAAACCTCCAATTATAGGGATTCCACAATCTTCCTTTGTAACCTATTCCAGCACTTAACTATTCTTATAGTTAGAAAGTTTTTTTTCCTAATATCCAAACTAAATCTCCCTTGCTGCAAATTAAGCAGGTTACTTCTGGTTCTAACTTCAGTGGACAAGGAGAACAATCACCATCTTTCCCTTTGTAACCGCCCTTACCATATTTGATGACTGTTATCAGGTACCCACATGAGTCTCCTTTTCTCAAAAATAATCATGTCTGTTTTTTTTAAATCTTTGCTCACATGTCACATTTTCTAAACCTTTTATCATTTTTGATACTCTCTTCTGGACTCTCTCCAATTTATCCACATATTTCCTGAAGTGTGGCACCCAAAATTGAACACAATACTCTAGCTGAGGTGGAACTGGTGCTGAGTAGAGCATAACAATTACCTCCTGTGCCTTACATATGACACTCCTTTTAATACACCTCTGAAGGATATTAGCCTTTTTCACAACTGCATCACATTTTGGGCTCATGTTCAATTTGTGATCCACTATAACCCCAAATGCTTTTCAGCAGTGCTACTGTGTAGCTCATTATTCTGCATTTTGTATTTGTGCATTTAATTTTTCCTTCTTAAGTGAAATACTTTGTACTTGTCTTTATTGAATTTCATCTTGCTTTCAGGTCATTTGGAATTCTAATCTTGTCCTCCAAAGTTCTTGCAGTTCTTCCCTGCTTGGTGTCATTTGCAAATTTTATAAGCATACGGCTCCAAAATTGTTTCAGTTAGTTTCTCAAGTGCTCTAGGGTGAATTTAATCAGGAATACACCTTGAATACATATAACTTATCTAAATATTCTTTAACCAGTTCTTTCCCTATTTTGGCTTGTGTTCCTTCCTCCTTGTTGTCAATATTAATTGCATTAAGCAGCTGGTCACCATTAACATTTTTAGTGACGACTGAAGTAAAATAGGCATTGAACATTTCAGCCTTCTTGGTGTCATTCGTTGTTAGCTCTCCTTCCCCACTAAGTATTGGGCCTACACTTTCCTTTTGTCTTTCTCTTACACCTAATGTATTTATAAAACCTCTTCTTATTGCCTTTTATATCTCTTGCTAGGTATAACTCATTTCTGATTTTGTCCCCATATGCTTGCACTGTTCTTTTGTAGTCATCTTTAACAATCTGTCCATGTTTCTACTTTCTGTACACTTCCTTTTAGATTTTCACCTCATTAAAAACCTGGTACAGCCATGCTGGTTTCTTGTTATTCTTCCTACCTTTCCTTCACATTAGAATAGTGTGTTGTTATGCCTTTAATACTGTTTTTGAGGGACATCCACCTCTTCAGATCTCCTTTTTCCCTTATATTTTTTCTTCCCAAGGGACTTTACCTCCCAGTTCCTTGAGTTTGTTAAAGACAGCTTTTTTGAAGTCCATCATTCTTCATCTGCTGCTCTTACTCCTTCCTTCATTTAGAATCATGAAATCTATCATTTCATGATCACTTCAACCCAAGTTGCCTTCTATCTTCAGATTTGAAATCAGTTCCTACCTATTAATCCAAATCAAGTTTAAAATGTCACTCTCCCCTACTTCCAGTTACTTCCTCCAACTTCTGAAACAAGAAGATGTCACCAACACATTCTAAGAATGTACTGGAGATTGTGTTTTGTATATTACTTTTCCAACAGATATCCAGGAAATTAAAGTCTCCCATTATTACCTGGTCTTGTGTTTTGGGTATTTCTGTTATTTCTTCTAGAAATGCCTCATCCACCTGCTCCTCTGATTTGATGATCTATAGTAGATCACTGCCATGCCATTCTCCCATTCCCCCCGCCTTTATCTTCATCCAGTGACTTTCAAGTGCTCTGCTACTCATTTCCTTCTGAATCTCAAAACAACTGAATACATTCTTGATGTACAATGCAACAAACTCCTCCTTTTACCTTCTGAACAGGCTACACTCCTGTATACCAGTAATCCAGTTGTGAGATTTATCCCACCAAGTCTCTGTAATGCCAAATATGTCAAAAATGTGCTTGCATACAAAGACTTCTAGTTCTTTCTGTTTATTCCCTATACTCCTTGCATTTTTGTATAGAAATGTAAGCTGTTGAGCAGATTACCCAACTGTATTCCCCCCCTTTCTTTCTCCTATGACTCTATTGTAGTGTTTCACTCCCCTCCCCCAACTTCCAGCCCTCTGTCAAGGGCGCCTTTTAATGCTTACATAAGAACATAAGCATGGCCATACTGGGTCAGACCAATGGTTCATCTAGCCCAGTATCCTGTCTTCTGACAGAAGCCAATGCCAGTTGCTTCAGAGGGAATGAACAGAACAGGTAATCATCAAGTGGCAAACAGAGGCTAGGGTCACTTCAGAACATGGTTTGCATCCCTGCCCATCCTGGCTAAAAGCCATCGATGGAGCTATTCTTCATGAATTTACCTAGTTTTTTTTTAACTCTGTTATAGTCTTGGCCTCCACAACATCCTCTGAAAGAGAGTTCCACAGATTGAATTGTGTAGAGTGAAGAAATACTGCCTTTTATTTTAAACCTGCTGCCTATTAATTTCATTTGGTGACCCCTATTTCCTGTGCTATGAGAAGGAGTAAATGTGGGCTTTTATCACCTGCCCCCTTTGAACCTAGTTTAAAGCCTCTCTCACAAGTCGGTGTCCGAAGATGCTCTTCCCCTTCTTCATCAGGTGGGCTCCATCTCTTCCCAGTATTCCTCCTTCAAGGAATAGCATTCCATTGTTGAGAAAACCAAATCCTTCTTTTTAATCCATATATATGTATGTATGTTATATAATCAACTTTATATTATATAAAATTATATATGTATACACACACACACACACACACACACACACTCGCAATTAAAGCTGAGAAACTGATGGCATCATATCACTCCAACATGATGCAACTTCAACCTACCACATTTTGCATTGTTAACTGAAATGTGTTGTTCTCGGTTGGCTTAACAGTGCTCTGTACTTCCCTTGGGAAACCGGAAAACTGGGGCCAACATGCTCATCATATAACTATTATGGTGGACCAAGCTACGTGTCAGCAGAATCTAAGGAGGCCTGGGATGAGTTTCTTGCCAAAAGCAGAAACTGCCTTTGGTTATGATGGCTTTAAATTGCTTGCAATATTCCTTTGGTAAATGTTCAATAAAACTACTACATTTACTATATTAGTGTGGTCATATTTGACATGAAAGCTTGGTGATCTGCGATGCTGAATTGTAAGATCGTAGAGGAGCAACTCTTGTGACAGAAGAGACTGAGTTGCTTTTGATCCTCCCTATAAGTAGTGAATTTTGCATGGTTGTCTACTATGCTCATTAACTGTCTCTACAATCAAAGAATTCAGTGCAGGGTATGAAAATAACAAGACCGAGTTTTTGGTTAAACAGAACTTTTTTTTCAGCATTACAAGTAGGAGTCTCACAGATGGTCTTAGCGGTTCTAATAGAGTCTCATTCACAGGAAGAGCCACACATGCAGAAGCTGTTGTGTGTAGAACGTCCAGAAGTTTATGATGAGATTCCTAGTCCTCCTCTAACAAAATTTGAAGCATGTCTGCAATACATTTTATTAGATCCTAAAACTGCTTGAAATCTTCACTTATAGAGGCTGGTGGAGGCATTACAGCCTCATCTGGTGACAATGATGAAATATTACCAGTTCTTGCCTCTTGCTCCTCAGAAGTCTCCTCTAGTGAGTTAGGTTAATTTCTCTCTGTATGCTCTCTATGAGAGAAACTCAGAGTCCTCAAGAACTCTTGGTGATAGAGAGCCCAGATATCTCAATAAAGCCATTAAAGGGGCCCATAAGGTATAGAGGGGGCATCCATTGTTCTTCAGACTAATGACATTATACTCAAGATTTTTTTTTCAAAGTTTTTCTCTCAGTGTAGCTGCCAGGTGAATAGTCTCTGGTAGAATCGACAGGGGATCCCTGGACAGAAATCTGAGAATCAGTGTAATCATCCTCAATATAGTCCAGAGAAGATCTACATAATGAAGATGGAGATAAATGTTCTTCCTGAATAGTAGGTGTTTGAGAGGTAAGAGGCCTCTGTGAGAGATGTGGCCTCAGTGACCCAGAAAATCTTGGAACGGGCAAGTGTGCAGTATTGGCAAGTAGTGGAGACTCCGGCTCCTCTGAAACAAAAAGATCTCTGGAATATCTAATTGCCTGTAGTACCGGTGATACATGAGGTGAAGTTGGACGGGACACTGTGCAGCGCCCTCCATCATCTCAGTTCCTTCCACTGCCAACCCAGAGATACAGAACAAAAAGATTCTGAAAAAAAAGGGGAAGGAGGACAGGAAATGTGAATATGCAGACCCATCTCGAAGAACTCTGGTTACAAGTAAGTAACATTCATTTCTTTGAGTGGCTTTATATATTCACACTTGTTAGTAGTGTGATAAACAGGATTGGAAATAAGCTGGAGCAGGGAACAGAGTCCTAATTAAAGAGAAAGCAATGCACTGCTCCACCAAATCTACCATCAGTTCTTCAAGCCAAATCAAGAGAATAATGTTCAGTAAAAGTATGCACAGAACTCCAAGTTAAAGTCCTGAAAATTTCAGTAATTGTGATTTGCTTAAGGCAAGCAAAAGATGCTGCCACAGCTCTGGTGTAATGAGATCGTACTGTTGTAGATACAAGAACTTCTGCTTACATGTAACATTACTAATACATTGTTTTAATCCATCTAGAAATAGTCTGGAAGTACACAATATTACCCATGTGATTCTTAGCATAAAACACAAATAATTTAGATTATTTTCAAAAACTTTTAGTACTATGCAAATGATATGCAAGAGCTCTTCTTGAATCCAAAGTATATAAAACAGATCCCGCCTTATTAGTATGTTGATTTGGGAAAAAAAATACTGGCTGAATAATTGTCTGATTGATGTGAAATTCAGAAACCACTTTTGGCAAAAATGTGGGATCAGGTCTAAGACCCACCTTATCTTTATGAAAAGATGTAAATGGCAGGTCAGACATCAAGGCATTTAATTCATTCATCTTTCTGGCTGATATTATGGCACTAATGAATGCTGTCTTGAAAGATAAATAATAGAAAGAAAATTCAGCCAATGATTCTAAAGGTGGTTTCATGAGTGTAGATAGGATCAAATTAAGATCCCAAGGAGGGACAGGATTTCTCAAAGGATGATACATATTTGATAACCCCTTCATAAACTTCTTAACCATATCATGGGTGAATAGTGATCTACTATGAATGAAAGTATGCTAAGATTAGATATCTGCCAAATGAACTTTCAAAGATGATTTAGATCAGAGTTTCTCAATCTTTCCAGAGTATTGTACCCCTTTCAGAACTCTGATTTTTCTTATGTACCCCAAGTTTCACCTCATTTAAAAGCTACTGCTTACAAAATCAGACATAAAAATACAAAAGTATCACAGCACACTATTACTGAAAATTGCTTACTTTCTCATTTTGTCTGTGTGAAATTTTAGTTTGTACTGACTTTGCTAGTGCTTTTTATGTAGGCTGTTGTAAAGCTAGGCAAATATCTAGATGAGTTGATGTACCCTTTTGAAGACCTTTGTGTACCCCGGGTTGAGAACCATTGATTTAGATAACCACTCAATTTTTAAATGCATTACATATTACAAACCAGAAACTATGGAAGCTTATAGAAGAGAATCATTTTTTCCTGCATCCAAGCCACGAATTTGCACCATTTCAAATACCACTTTCTGGAATTGTCCCCGCTAAGATTATCTGCAATCATATTGTTCTCTTCTACTTAGTGGAGAGCCATTGTATAAATGCTGTGGAGAATGCAACAGTCCTATAGTCTGATTGCCTCTGTGAATAGCAGAGCAGTGAGCAGCCACATTGATTGATATAATACATAATGAATGTATTGGCCATTGCACAATCCTCCCATGCAAGTGAGTGGGGAATAATCTGAGGAACAGACAAATAGCTCTTAACTCCAACATGTTGAAATTTAAACATTGCTCTTGAGAAGCTCAGTAAACTTGAACTGTTAGATGACTCAGATGCACCCTCCAACCATTGCTTGATGCATCCGAAGTTACCCTTACCTATAATGAAGGGGAGTTGAACTGGACACCTGTGAGAACACTATCCCTGACTGACCACCATGTCAATGAGTTCAGAATGTTTCAAAGCATGTTGACTAATATTTGAAGATTGTCCAGATCTGGTCTGTAGACCTGAGACATCCAGTGCTGCACTGGCCTCATTCTGAGATGTATAAATGAGACCCATGAGACTGAGAAATAAAATTACCTTCTGAATTTGACATATTTGAATATTTAAAACATACTGCACTATTTTTTAAAAGAAATCTATCCTCTGGTACAAAGGCTTTCCCTGCTACTGAGTCCAATATGGAGCCTATGAATAAAATTATCTGAGTTGTATGGAGATTCAACTGTATGACATTCAGAAGTAGTCACAGGTCTGAAAAAAAGGGTGAATGTAAAATCAATATGGCTTAATAGATTCCTTGTAGCATTCAACAGCCAATCGTCTAAATATATAAACAAAAATACCCTGCTTTCTCAAATGAGTCACTACTACAGAGAGGTGGTAAGACATATAGAAAGACAGCCTGCTGCCGCTGTTGTTCACATTTTTCATTTGACAAGAAATAATCCAAGGAAGATTACTACCATGATAGAAGAGAATACTACCAAGAGACTACTACCATGATAACAGAAAGAAGGATTAGAAAAAGTCTCCTGCTGAAAGAAATCAAATCCAAAGAGTGGGCCATCAATCTTGTCTCCAGCTTTTCTAGCAACTCATCTTTCTTGTCAGTGAAAACACTATCTCCTTTGATGGGGAGAACTTCCACTTTGATTCTAGTATTCAATGCCAGAGGAGAGGAGCGAGGCCAAGCATGTCTCCTCACAGAAACTACAGAAGCCAAAGCTTTAGAAGAAGAGTCCAAGGCATCAAACAAAGCCCTGATAAAGTGCCATATTTTGATCCTCTATTAGGATCTCATTTGACAATCTCCTTTTGTCATCCATCAAATCCTGCACAAACAGTGCCATCTTTTGCCACAGGTGGAATTGATGGTGGGCTATAACAGCTTTATAATTTGCCATGCTTATACCAAGAAAGGAGGTGGGAGGAATGCTTTAACGGACACTCCTTGGAGACCATTCTACCATTAGGCACCACTACGCAGCACAAAACCCAAAGTATGAATATGAATAGCCACTCAAAGAAGGTTGATTACTTTTAGTCTTTCTTTTATGTCATGATAACGGTTATAGTTTTACACTCTAATGTCAAGAGATATTGTTCTGAAATCTGTCTGATAAAAACCTAAATTTCCAAAATTAAATTAGTTTTGTCCAGATTTATGTACTCAAATTAGGGAATATCTTTCTGCTCTGACTGATTATGACAATCAAGGATTGTCTTAGTGTTACACTGGGAAATAAAATAATTAGAAAATTGGATTATAAATAATAAATCAATCATGAGAAAAAAGAGCAGGTAAGATGAGCTAGTTCATTGACAATAAAAACTATCCCTGAACCAACAGATTTGCTTGTATAATAATTATTAAAGGATATCTGCCTTATTTAGTTCATATGGAAATCTTTTATCACACCTACAATATTAAAGGCATCCAGGTGGCTGACAACATAGGAAAAAGAAAAAAAGCTTCCAAATTCAGATTAGTGTTACAGTAAGATTTTGGGCATTGTAGTTAATGAGAAGTGGATATAATAGAAGCTGACAAAAATCTTGGCACTGATTTAACCTTTATCTACCTTTCGACAAATGACATTCCCTGGCAGATGAACCAAAGTATCTACAGTCATTTTTTTCGTATAGTTATATATGACAAACAGAAACTAAGGTGGAAAGGCAGTTCTTTTGTATCATTAGTTCTCCTTGAGAAGCCCAAAGGTGAACCAGAAAAACTGCCAATTGCATTGGTCACTGTGACGATTAAATCCTGATATGACAGTTGCTCAATAAGATGTATCATTCCTGTGGAAGGATTAGAAAGATGTAAATGCCAAGCGTTTTATACCTAATGATATTTTCCCCTCCATTCTTCTTTCTTCTTACACCAGCAATAATGTTTTCACTTGTGTGTTTAATAGAAAATGCTAAATAAACAATTGCAAAAGTCCTCAGAAATTATCAGAGCTGTCACTCAACAGCAAAATGAACCAAACTAGTTTTGAGGATTGAAAAATGTTTGGTTAATGTAAAAAAAAATTAAATAATGTATACTTAAACCTTCTGGGCCTGATCCACCCTGTTCTCTCCATTTGATAGTCTCTCCAATTTCAAAACAAGTTCTTCACTCAGAAAGCTTAAGGTCTAAACCTCCTAGCTTTATTTAGGACTCAAAGACAAATATCCAAATACTGCGTGAAAGACTATTCCATTTTTACAGCTACGCCAGCCAAAATCAAAAGTACTAAAAAGTGCTGAATACAACCTAATCTCATAATATTTCCAGCTAAAAGAAGAACAGAACACATTTTGGATAAGCATCTGAACCTCAGGAATGTTAACCCAATAGACTCTCAAAATCTTTACAGGGTCACTGATTGTTCAAACCAATGAACCCAACTAACACCGAGATCAAAGAGAATATCAAAAGTCATGAAAACAAATACAAACTGTAATAAAACAGCCATTTTAAGGCTTATAAAAATGCAAGAGAAACAATACATGAAAATTTCTGATATGAGAGTGAGTTTCTCAGATAATCACTTGAACGAGAAGCGTGATCAGCCCAAAGGGTAGTCACAAAACAGTGGGGAAAGGCAAAAGACACAGTCTGGCTCTGAAGTACTTCAGCTTGCAACCCTGCTCTTTTTATTCCAGTGGGGTGTCCTAAAGCAGACATCCAAATTAAAGTAAATGGCTAGATTTGGATTCAAGTTAAAGGTTTCAAGGTTAATGCATATAGAGCATTAAATATAGGGGATTAAATCAGTGGTAGCCTAAATGACAAGACATATCAAATAATTCTAAGCAAGTATTCAAAGAAAGGGTGACAATGGAATTGCTGAAGAGACTCCTGGGCTGGCAATCTCTCATGAAACAGCAGTACAATGCAGAAACTGGTCTGTTCTGTGGCATCAGCTGTGAACTGTTTCCAAGACCCTTATTGTTCAGCTACCAGGCATTTCAAGAATCAGACTTTTTCAAGACAGCTTTTATTTTCTGACATCGCCTCCCCATTTACTGCTTTTAAAATGGTTATCCTGTTTTTAACATTTGCATTAGTTTTTAACTGCTGCACTGAAATTTTAAATAAGATCAAAAGTAGGGCAGGATTCCATTTTAATTCAGTAAAAATGGGGCTATGTTCTAAAGTCATAATGAAACAGTTACCTTGCATCCAATTTGTAGTACACATATAAAAATGTTTTGTTATGTAATATGTATTGGGTTAATCCTCTTATTCAAATGGTACACTGAAGTATTTACAACTAGTGAGCAATTCCTTCAGCTCTATATTTGCATGATTATGTTAGCCTGTGCCTTACCACAAGCCTAATGGTGTCAAATATAGTCAAAGATGTGTAAGCTAAACAGCCTAGCTTTAGTATCATACCATATGGTAGATATAGATAGGTGGATAGATAGAAATAAATTCATCAAATATCCAATTGTATTTTTATCTTGACAATAACCTAATGTAATTATTTGCTTAAATTATTGATATTATTACATACATGCAACATATATGTACCATGAACTATGCAACAACTATGAGCCACATTTTCAAAAGGGCTCAGCAAACAATAGCTCCTATATTGGCATTGCTCTCAGTGTAAGTAGTTGGGTGCTAAATTCTTTTGAAACCCTGTTTCCAACGGTGAGCACTGAGCTCTTTTGAAAATCTGACTCAAAATCCACTCCATCCATATTTTAGGTAACTGTGTTCAATTTTATGGTCTACAATACTAGAAAAAGCCTTGAACCATCTTGATCCATGACTTTGGAAGTACTTGAAAAAGTGCCTGGACTAAGGGATGGACAGTTATTCAAAAGCTGATAACCTTGAACACTGTGTGACGAATGTGATGGCACTTGGTAGTAAATGTACCCCAAAATATGGTCTATGGATTGAATTTCTGAATTGGTGTGGTGGAATGTCTCAGAGGGGAAAAGACTACTTAAGCGCACACACAGACACGCACACACACGACTAGTGATTGAAAGCCATTAAGGCTGAATGGGTCTAAATGCCAAACAATGGAGCTGTTGTCACAGAGGACCTCTTCTAGATAGCCTCACCAGCAGAGTGGGAAACACTAGTCTAGTCTAAGACATAAAGAAGACTTCATACTTTGGTGTCCTGTCACAAAAATAATTCATCAATACAGTAATTGGGCCCTGGCATACACAAGGACAGTGGGGCTTTGAGAAAATGCGGGATCAGAATAAAAGAGATACTTTCTGGAAGACAAAATAGGATCAGGAAGGGTCCCGAGAGCACCCTGACTTCCTAAAAGAATGTAAATTCAGTCTGTTCTTTTCCTGTAACTCAAGAGGAAAGCCCATCTAACTTAGCTTGTAGTGAAGTGTAAGATCAGATGAGACTATATATGTTCTGGTAGGCTGTTTGTTGTTTCTAAATCATTTTCTCTAACACTTTGTTCCATTTCCTAATACACATACTAACTTTAAGAAGGCTGTTGGTCACTATATCACTGGTCAGAAACTCCCAAAGGAAGAAATGCAGGTGTCCAGCCAGATCTGCATGATAAGAAGCAACTGAATTTGATGGGGCATTATAGAGAGATTAAGAAATTCCACTGCAAGGCAGGTAAAGGCATGAGGTTTAACACCTTAGGGGGGTATACTCAGAGAGACCAGTAAAGGGACAGAGGTGCAATCAGCCTGTAACTGGTTTCAGTAACTGTAACAGTCACTAACTTAATATGTTATCTGCGGCTGAACAAGGCTTATTTTAGAGCCATAGTATAATAATCAGTAGGCATAATATACAGACATTTAACACATAGATGAATGTTACAGCATTTCATTTCATTTTAGGTTCAGTTATGCTTGAAAATTATATTGAATGCCTCATATAAAAGATTAAATAGATGAGCCGCCATGTGGGAGACTTTGATCTTCTATGGAAACTGGAAGCATTATTCTACTTTTATTCCAGACAAAGAATGATAGCCCTGTCTGATTCTGTTCTTTTGAAGATCATTACACACATTCCCAATGTATTGATCAAACAGTTCCACAAGTTCATATTTGTATCTAAAAGTATACCAGATACTGTTATTTTGTTATACTGTAGCTATCCTTTGGAGGGGTTCTCAGTTCTGAGTTTCTGCTATTTAAGCTCCAACTAAATCTACGTCTGGGTTGGTATTTCATATTTTGCTCTTACAATAATCCCTGCTTTGTCTTGTAGACAAGTAATGAGAACCCAAGTCATTTCTTCACTGAACATAATTGTAAACTAAACTGTGAGCTAGGAATCACATTATCTGAACCATATCCATGTTCTTTCTCTATGACCTTTTATTTCAGGAGGAAAACTTCTCCTCTGGTTTAAATTGTGCTGTATGCTTCCCCCTACTGGTCAATCAATACAGCACAGCAGAGCATAACTGCAGTCTCAGCTGACTGAGCCACTGAATTGTGCTGTGGTGGAGCTGATAAAGATCAAGGAGAAGGAGAAGAAAATTACAAAAGAAAAAAAGACAGAAAATGTTTCCGGTCTTGCCAGCCATTGAGAAAAGGTAGCTACAACAATATCTTCACTATGACTGAACAAAAAAATATGTATTATGTATTGTATTTCAAGATTCCTTTCACATGTATGGAAAAACTGGCAACCCAAAGACTGTGTGAATACACATCCAATAACTGCAGTTAGGTATAACATTGTGAGTCAATGTAGTTGGCAGGTATGAGCAAGGAGATGATCAATTTTAAGATCCTATAAGGGGCTGAAACCTCATGAAATATCTTTAGATCTTTATGAGTATTTTCATTGGCTTTGAACCCAGCTATTTTCCTCCAAACATTGAGGAAGCGTGAAAAAAATATAGTCAGTATACATAACTATTGTGAAATATTGTTTAGTGTGAAACCTTGTAAAGAAGTTACATATTATCAATACCTTGCTGTTTGTAGCGATCATAGATCTGAAGCCCAAAGAGAGGTGGTCTCTCACTTCTTAGTAGTGTCACATTCCTCATCATCAGATCCAACTGAAAAATAGAGCCATTCATATAATCTGTCCAGAAAATATAATTTCCATGATGTGATAGCCCAAAAGGATGATTCAGCTCCTTCCCATTGTAGACTACCTGCAATTAAATAATGTGAACTGAATATTGGTCAGAATTGAAATGTTTTAGTATATATGTCAGAGTTGGGAAGAGAAGACAGAAAGCTCAGAAATGAGCAACTCTGTCCATACACAAAGATTTTATTCATAACATACAGTACAATCAAAGTTTGATTCTAATTGACTTGATATTCCAATATCCCAAATGTTTTTCAGACATTTTAATACACTCTAAATAAGAGGCCCTACTCTGATAATGCACATGTATCCTTTTTTTTGTTTTGAGGTTCTACCATGTGGCTTTATGGGTGCCATTGGTATATCACTCAGTTATTTATCTTCTTCCAGTGACCCACAGTCATTACTTTCACTATTGTTAAATGGAACTGAGTTATTGAAGTTGGAGGAGAATACACATCATGGTCCCTGAAATAAGGCAACCTTTCAAATTAAATGCATCTTCCATGATTACCTAGTCACTGGAAATATGTGTAAAATCCTATCTCCAGTACAGAGGCTGCAGAGTTGCTGTAAAACTCACTTCACAGCCACTACTCCAGTCTCAGATCTGCCTTGGTGATAAATGCAGCTCCTCACATAAAAGGGACTGCCCCATATAGAGGCAGTTAAAAAACTTGGGTTTTCTTCCTCTGTAAAGTTTTGATGAAAATGAAAAAAAAAAATTAATCTAAACTTTCAACACTAAATTTTGACTTTTGGCAGAAATTCAAATACCAAAATTTATGGCCAAACCCCCAAATATTTCCTTTTGTTAATGCCTCTACAGTGCCTCATGAGAATTGTAGTTTGGGTTCCTCAAGCTCTCATTCTCCTCTATCGGCTGAATGCTCTTGTCAGGCAACATTTCCCATGATGCACCACTGTCTCCCTTCTTGGAGAAGGAAAGCAGTGCATCATGGAAGTCCCTGGCCATCCAGCTTCATAGAAAATGTAGTTCATCTGGGTAGCCTGACCAATAGAGAAGAATGGGAAGATAAGGCATTATCAAAGGACAATTCTCATGTGCAGCATTTCCAAATCAAAATATTTGGATTTTCAAGCATTCATTTTCACAACTACAAAAGCTAAATTTTCCACAAAAACACAGTTTCAACACATAATTTTAAACCATCCCTACTGGTGGATCTGTGTAGTCTTCCTTACCCTCTCTAATTCCCCACTGTACTGGCACACAAGGAAAATGTGTAAGTCTGCTGAATATGCACTTACTTACTCCAATTCTGAATTTGGTCCATAATCTGCCATATTTAATGTTAAAATACTTAATACCAAACACAAAGGTAAGTGTACCTGGTAATTACCAAATGACAATTTAAGAACCAAACATTTCATCCAAATCTTAATTGTATCAACAACACTTTTTAAAAAAATGAGAGAGATCTTTGAGTGCAGCCAAGCTATATTCAGAACAAGGCCTGGAGAGGGAGATGCTCCACTGCAGACTCCCAAACTAGGTGGTGGGCAGAGGCCAATTCAGCCCTCAGTAAAAGTTAGAACAACCTAGTCCAACCTTTACCAGCTGCAATGGCTTCCTAGGAGCTTTTCTGATAACCCAGGATTGGTAGGATGCAAGGCTCTATGACCATGCTTTCCCTACCCCCAACATGTCCTTTGTGATGGGGCAGGCGGTGGAGTTGGGGGAGGGAGAAAAAGCATAAAAGAGCATCCCTAGCTATACTGTTGGAGCAAGTCACCAACCCCTTGACACTGCTGGAGTGGCACAAAGAAGACAGAACTGAAGCAAATGCATCTGCACAAATGTTTTGGCATCACATAAGCAACACAATGAGGTTATGCAGGAGGAAGCAGCAATGGAGCAACCATGTATACAAGGGTAGTTCCCACAACTGCTACGTGCTATGTAGGAGTCTGCATACTGGTCCCAAGTAGGCTAGCACATAGGGTTGAATCAGTAAGGGTCAGAACAGAGATCACAGGATCTGTGATTGTGTAGATCCTGTGGCCCTCATACTCTGCTCAAGGGTGCAGACAGTCTGTGTGTGTTATTCCATCCCATAGTCTGAAGCAGTGGCTAGTGAGGGGAATGCCCTGGTCTCAGTTTTATGTGTTGAATTTCATTTTTCCATCCTTAGCTAGATAAGGTGAATTTCACCACAAACTATTAGGCTTTGGAACAGGTTTCCACAAGTGGGTGTTGTGCCCTTGACCACTGAGTCACTGCCACTTCCTCCAGCAACTTCTAAAATAACAAAGTATTTATTGTGTCTGACAACTTCCAAGTAAATGGAAATGGTAGAATTAACAATAATAATTTAGAAAAGGCAGAAGTGTTCAATATATATTCCTGTTCTGCATTTGGGGAAAACGCAGACGACGGAGTCTCATCAGATGGTGATGATAACACTCTTACCATTCCATTAGTATCTCTTGAGGATGTTAAAGAAAAGCTACTAAAGTTAGACATTTTTAAGTCAGCAGGTCCAGATGACTTCCAACAGTTGTTTAAGGAGCTCGCTGGACCATTACTGTTGATTTTAAATAAGTCTTGGAGAACTGGGGAAGTATCAGAAGACTGGAAGAAAGCTAATGTTCTGCCAGTTTTTAAAAACAGGATGACACAGGTAATCACAGGCTTGTCTGCCTGATATTGAGCCTTGAAAGATAATGGGACTCAATTAATAAAGAACTAAAGGAGGGTAATGTAATTAATGTAAATCAACATTGATTTATAGAAAAGAGATCCTATCACACTAACTTGATATCTTTCTTTTTTATGTGATTACAAGTCTGGTTGACAAAGATAATAATGCCAACATAATACTTAGAAATCTGTAAGGCATTGGATTTGGTACCACACACAACATTTTGATTAAAAACCTAGAATGGTATAAAATGAACATGGCACACATTAAATAGATTAAAAACTGGCTAACTGATAGGTCTCAGAAACTGTAAATAGGGACTCATCATCATGGAGCATTGAAGCTAGAGAAATTCAGATAGGAAATAAGGTGTACATTTTTAATGGTGAGAGTAATTAACCACTGGAACAATTTACCAAGGGTCATAGTGGATTCTCAATCACTGACTATTTTTAAATCAAGACTGGATTATTATTTTTTTAAAGATATGCTTAAGGAAGTATTTTGGGGAAGTTCTATGGCCTGTGCTACACAGGAGATCAGACTAGATGATCATAATGGTTCTTTCAGGCCACAGAATCTATGTGTCTAGCTGGTGAAGCTGGCTAAATCAATAAGCAAGCTCCATAATCCAGTGGCTGGACTTCGTTAGTGTGTGTCCCCTGCACATTGTAACAGCGTCTCAAGCACTGACCTACGCAGTCCATGAAAAGCTGTTTTACCAGGTGAGCCCAATAGAAGGCTCCCGCTGGCAGAGCCAGAAGGAGCTGTGTTAAATCTGTCTCTACTGGAAGTCTCCGTAGCCTGCTGGCTCAATCACACCACAGTTCACAGCTACATGGGAAAACTGGATTGAAAAAACACACCTTTGTATCACTGCTTCTAAAACTAAGAAAAATATGTCAGGCCATGCCATGTTCTCCTACAATAGAGTGCCAACTGCACTGTTTTCAATGGAGCTTATGCCAGGCACCCCACAGGGTCTACTTACAGCAGCCTTGCAGGAGCGGAGGGGGAAAAAACATTGAAAAATATTTTTAACACAACACAGTATGATTCAGTGAAAGCGGAAGCCTGTGGACAAAACAGCAGCATTTTTCTTTTACCTTTCTGTCAGTTCCATTCAAAAATATTCTTTCAATGTGATCATAATAGGCATCACACCAGTACAATACATTTGTATGATAGTCCAGAGTTAAACCATTTGGCCACAGCATCTTTGATGTCACAAAAATCTGCCGGCTGTAGCCATCCATCCATGCCTTCTCGATTCTTCCCACACTGTCATCTATTTCATCTTCCTCCCAGTCCGTCCAATACATCCAGCTATGAAATTATAAATAAAAGCATTCAGATATTATTTGAACTATCTGATTTATATTTTAGAAGGCCTTCAACAAAAAGTTTGTAACTTCATACGATTGCAGTTTGCTTTAGGCTTTTGCATGAATGACACCTGCTGATTTCTTCAAATGAATAGCAGCATTTACAGCAAAGAAAAAAAAACCCTCTGGTTCAGTGACATTAAACTACTATTCTATACACAGAGAATATAATCAATTATGTGATTAAAAAGTGAGATGACTGATATGAGAAGTCAGAGTACCGTTAATGAGCTGCTAGAGACTTTATTTAATCTCAGCAATTATGATTTTTTTAAGACCAGGAATTGGATTGACTTTGTTCCAAAGGGCAGAATTGTATTGGGATCATTTGGCCAAGTCTATTTTGTCTTCTTGATGCAAAGTATCTGCTTTTCTCTATTGCTGCTTAATACTATTGAAAACTCCACACAGGATGAGTTAACTGCATACAAGTTTAATAACTGGAGGTTAAGTGACCTTGAAACTTTGAATACTACTTCTATCACATATTAAAAGCTGATGACTTACTTAAAACAATATTGTGATTGGTTTATACCTTATACAGATTTCTAGAAAGAAAAAGAAACCGTAGGCTGTTTTTGTCTATTTGTATTCAAAGACTCTAAGTTTCCATCATTCATATACTGGCTGCTGAATGTATCTGTTCTTAAGGTTTTGTTGCACTGGTTATATTTCCCATTTTCATTTAGGATATTTGTAGGCCATATTTATTTTTCACTTGAATTTACCACTTTCCTGGAATACAAGGGACTTGTGTACATTTCTTTAGTCAGCTAATATACTTTTCCAATAGCAGCAGCACAAAGTATGTGCCTTAGTGCTCCCTTACTACCACACAACTCCTTTAACCAAACACGTTTGTATTTTTATAAAATAGAAGATTATTTTCAAACAGTATTCTAGGGTTTTCATTTATATATGTTTTGCTGGAATTAAATGATCAGAGCCTTCTTATTGATTGACTCTACAAATTAGCTGCTGTTTGAATGTAAACATCTTCAGCAGTACAATATGGACTTGATCTGGCAAGGTGCTTATCACCCTGGCCCCAATTCAGAAATGCACTTACTCACATGCTTAACTTTAAACACCTGAGTAATTTTGACTTCAGTGGGATTTCAAGTAAAGCATGCGCTTAAGTGCTTTTCTATCCAGGGATCACGGTGCTCATCACCTTGCAGTACTGTGCCTTATAACTGCAATTTACTCCCGGGACACAAGTTTGGCAAAATGAAAGAAAAAAAAAAAGTGAAAAATTTGCAACATCATTTCTCCTGGGGGAAAAAGATGGACTATGTACAGTTCTTGAAAGCTTTGAAGGTCCTTTAACGTGGGACTGGTCAAACAAAAATAGATAAGTATGGAACTATTTATGTTTTATAAAGTGGCTACAATTAAAAAATGAACATTTGCCAAAATATATCACGCAGGTATTATAGGATGAGGCTGACTATTATTAAGGTTGCTTGACACTTCGCATTGTAAGACCCTGTTTTCAGTTGCTTAACACATTGTCAAACAGTTTGGATTGAAATGTTCCATCCTGAATGTCTGCCTCATGCTGAATATTTTGGGAAAATTTCTGCCATGAGTTCAGCCATTTCTCAGAACAAGGTTAGGGGAAAATATATTTTGTCCATGTTAAAAATGTCTGTCAACCTTTTCTTTGAAAAGCCCTACTGCTTTGGAGTAGAATGTTGAAATTTGACATGGTGTAGCCTGTGTGTCAGGGATGTGCCTTTTGTTGTCCCTCTGAAAATCCACCCAAATTTGACCAAATTATAAGCCTTTAAAAATTGAAGTTCACACATGTTCTGGAGAGAACAGCTAAACTGCCCGAAGTTTCTGTCTGCACTGAGTATGCTCTAGCCCAGGGCTGAGCAAGACTTTCCCTAAAACTGCAGCTCTGGGCTGCTATGGGTCATGCAGAGTCTGTATATCTAAAGTGAGAGCAAGGAGGCTGTTTCTCCTATGCTGTCTATGCCACTCACCCACAATTGGGTGCAGGCAGACTGGAGGAGGAGGCTGCCTGAGTTGAAGGCAGAAGAGACAAAAGCTGGACTTGCAGAGAGGATAGAGAGTAAGATCAAATGAAAAATCAGAGGACTCCTGAGACTGAGAACAAGCAGGGTGAAGGAAAAGATGTGAGGGAGATGGATCTGAAGAGGAACTTAGGTGAGGAGAGAGAATTGAGATTGGCTGAGCAAAGAGATTGGGACAAGGAGCTGGGAGGAGACACACTGAGATTGGAGGGAGGTAGTTTATGAGTGTGAGCTTGTGGGGATAAAGAATGTAGGTGAAGCAGTGAGGGTGATTGGAGGCCAGGGTTGGGAGATAGAATGGATGAGGAGTCGGAAGGGGCAGAACTGGGAATGGCTGAGCAAGGAAACTGGAACTGGGAGCAGGACAAGCAACTGGGACTGGAAGAGGGAGACTCCCTGTGGAGAGGTGAGACTAAAACTTGCTGGATGAGAGGTTTGACGAGTGGATAGTGGAACTAGCTAGGTGAAGATAATGGGATTTGGATGAAGGGGGAAAGAGACAGGACTGGGAAAGGGACAGGTTGGAAGGGGCAGAAGGGGATCACACTTGCAGGAAATGTGCAGAAGTGTCTGTGCTCAACCCTCCAATTCCTGGGGTGGACCCAAGATTCCTGAGTCTAAACATTCTTCTGCTGTCAGCAAATGTCTGACACCCACTGGCAAATTTTCCCATCCCTTTGTAGTACTGATCCGCAGAGAGGATGACAGCCTACTAGTGCTATCAGTTACTCCATTAGCTCAAGCGGAAGAAGTCTGAATGGTGACTCTAAAGGTACAACCCCGTTGGTGAACCATGTAGATGGCAAAAAACATGATAGAATTTCTGATTTTTCAATTTGCCTTTTTTAAGAACTTCGGATGTTACACACACACGGACACACACACTCACAAAAGAAAGAAAAAATGTTAAAAGAACGTTATTAAGTCAAGCACTGAAGTTAGGAAATGCTAGACTTAAGGTTGCCTGTCAAACATTAATTTGGCACCTTGTGCATATGCAGTCTCTAATTATATAATCAAATACTACAGTGCACAGGATGGACCTACTCTGGAGATGTTCTCAGATTTCAGTAGCAAAGGAGGTTGTTGACCGCTCCTTCATTTGCTGAAGAAGTTGGAAGGTGTGCAGTGAATGAAGCAAGGTATTGGAGGAAGAGAAAGGTTAAGGCAGTTGAATACTGACCAGAAGAACGGTATTCTATTCCTCTCTCATTAACAGAGTTCCTATGTGAGGGTAGGAGAGTCACTTAAAGAAAACTTTTTGTGTGTGTCCCTAATTTTTTGGGTGTCTGACTTGAGACCCTGGGGTCCTATTTAAAAATGTGCTGAGCAGTCATAGCTGCAACTGAAGTCAATGTGCTTGAACATACAAAACGTTCTATTATGCTAAGTGTTCTGAAAAATCAGGTTCTAGGTGTCTCAAATTGGGCACTCAAAATCAGTGGATGCTTTTGACCTTAATCTCTCTGTGCAACAGTTTCCAATCTGTAAAATGGGGATAATGCTATCCTCTCTTCGCATGGGTTTATAGTGAAAATAAATTGATTAATGTTTGTGAAGCACTCAAATACAATAGTGATGAGTGCCACAGAAAAGTCCATGAGGAAATTAATAACTCTGTTTTCATAGCAGGGCTTGTATAATGTGAAGTAAGGTATGGGGCCACACAATGAACAATGAGAAGAAAACCAATATTGAACCGCTGCTCAATAACTGAGCACTGTCCACTGAATGAGGCAGGGGTCTTATGGAAGAAATAGTATATCATTATGAACTTAAAGACGGTATCATAATGCATATGCACAAGGGGGTTGCACAGATACCCTGAATTCTGGCATTTCCTAACTTTTGGGTGCTTGACTCTGCAACCTTAATTATGTTCTTTTAACATAATTTTATTTGTATATAATTACAGGGAACATTATGGTATCTGCAGTATCGCTGTTTGGTAGCCATTGGCAAATGTTAACTTTTTAATAAGCACTATTGAATATAAGTAAGAGAATTAATATACTGGCCCTGCTTCTCTAGATTTACACAAAGCACATACCAGAAGTACTAAGACAGGAATCTCACAAATAGGGGTATTCCAGGAACTATGCCATGGTATTTGGATCTTAAATTCTGCAGAATTCCATTCTGACTATATTAGTAAAAATATTAATTACATGTTTATGAATATTGTTTTAAGACTCAGTTAGGCTTTGTGCAACTGATACTGATCTCACAGCAGTTTTGTGTCATTTAAATTCCACGAACTACAGTGCAGTTGCTTCTGATTTATGGTGGTGGGAGATCAGAATCAAGTCTACGATTCTTACCTGTATTTTAAAGAGTAAAGCTCAAGAATTTTAGCTCTTAAATCACTACATTTCCAGCAGGGTTATGAAATGTTTCACTAACAATACTTCTGTTATCAAACCTATTTAGCATATTCTTAGATTACATCAAATGTATGAAATGATGCTCTGGTCTGCTGGGCAACCGTTTTATTCAACCCAGCCATATGGAATAAATATCACTGATCTATTTTATTTTACATCACGAATTGGTAAGAAATTAAATGAAAAATGTGCCAGGATAATTTGAATCGCTTTGAAAAATGACAGAAGTAAACATCTGTTTTCTTCAATCTTTTCTATCTCTTCCAGCTCTTAATAGAAAAGGAAGGTTTTTATTGCTTTAATTTAATGCTAAGGACAAAACCAAATTCAATGCCCTGGGCTTATACACTGCATTATAAATCTGACTGGAACCATATTCAGTTTCACTACAGAATCAGTGAAACCTGTGCACCAGCTCTCTAGGACTGAAGCAAACAACTAGGTCAATATACTACTTACTCTACGGAAAGGCCCAATAAATCAATATAGTTTGCAAACATTTCTATGACTTGTTAAAAGGCAATTACTTTTTTTCTTTTAACTTTATGCTTTGGCTTTTTGTAGCTATCTCCCATCAGATGACAAAACATGCCCAAAGTGAATGACAGGTGTATTAATATGTGTTTTAACACCAAAATATAGTTATTGCTTTGCAGTGCTTATCTTCTAGTCTAATATTCTGAAGATAATTAAAATGACATAATAAACCTTCTCCTTCAGGACAACTTTTATAAAGGAGTATAACCATGAAAGTGTGTTTTATTTTATTAGAAAAGAGCACTGTATGTTATCCCTTCTCAGATGATGCATCTTCATGCAATACCTTCCTGTGCTGCATATTTAACTGATAGAAATCAGTGAGCTGGAAAATTTGACAAAATAATTTCAGGTACTGGGATGATTTGGGGTCTAATTTACATCACTACTATATGACTTAAACTAATTATAGCCTTCCTATAATAGTTTGCCTTCTTCCAAAGACAAACTCGGAAATGAAAAACTGATAATGTAAATAAATCCAAGTGTTAGGAATATAGCAATCAGCTCAGCCAAACTAGAATTATCTAGATGACTCACTCCAGTGACACTTTATAGAACAGTCTTGCCAACTGGGTCATGGATACACTGAATTCATGTTGCATCAACATAAGGTCATTTTTGTCATTTTGCCCACTTTCTATAATTTTGCCAGCAATTAAAATGATCTGTCTCGTGGATTTATTAAGCCAGTGTATCCAAGTACTTTTTTATAATGTACAATAAGAGAACAAACTTGAGATTTGTGGGAGGGGAGAGGAAAGGTTGTGTTAAAATACAAATTTGGTTGATATATGGCGATTTCTTTTTCAAATACACTGCATCTGCATGACACATCTAAATATCTACAGATGTTTTTTACTGAAGCCATTATAACAGTTCTTGTTTGTTTTTGTCATTGTTGTTTATCCCTAGTAACCAGTATGTCCCTTAGAATATAGGGTAGCAATAAGATGACATTTATTGCAAGTGTTATCTCTACTTCTTTGGTAAAAAATCTGAAGTTGTATAGGATTACTCCATTCTTAAAAAAATAAATAAAAAAAAAGCTTTAAAATGCATGAAAAAAACCTCTATATGGTCTCCCTCACTGTTAGATTTAAGTAATACTGAAGGGGCAAATTATCTTCTTGAGTAAACTTAAAAGGATCTCTTCCTGCTACAGTAACAGTAGAATAGTGATATATTTGCCCAATTTATATTAATTTTAACATATCCTAATTGTGACTGCTACAATCATGTTCCACATATGAAACTGCTGAGGCCAAGAATTAGTAAGATTCAAAGAGGGAGGGTACATTTACACAAATAAGAACAATCCCTGCATACAGAGAGTTTTAGAAGACAACCTTATGCTTCAGGGATTAAGCCAATCTCTAACTAATAGGAATTATCCCACATCTGCTCATTGTGGGATTCTTGCAACTTCCTTTGAGGCATCTGGTGCTGGCCACTGTTGGAGACAGGATACTAGACTAGCTGGACCATGGTCTGATCCAGTATGGCAATTCTGATATAGTGCCTATGTCCCTATATAGAGCAGTAAATATATAATATACAGTACAAAAACACCTGATTATCATGTATTGCACCATTTCATGGTAAGTGGCATGCCTTTCAGAAGAGGGGAAATTATGTTAAATGCCAATTTTCCCTCTTTTGTTCTTTCACTGTGGGCATTCTATGACAGTTAAGTATTATGAAGACTATTACCAAAAGTTATATCTGTCACAGATGAAAAAAAAAAAATGTCTCTGTGGATCAGTGTAATCCATTCATCAAATTCAGGGCCAAAGATCCTACATAAACTATTACAAACACACATCATATAGTGTTGCATTTGGATAAAGAGTTAGCTGGAAAATGTGTAAACATGTAGGTAGCTAGATATTGCCCTATTAGTTGCATGTCTGAGGAGACTTAAGAGCATGCCATTCCTTTCAAAGTCAATTGTTAAGCTCACTGAATTGGATCTAGATCTGTCCTTTTCAGATAGTGGAATATGAATAATATAAGACTTTGTGGAAAGTGTTTGTTTTTACCCAATCCATGCTCAGTTTTACAAACAAGTGTGGATTAAAATATTTAAAACTGTATTTTGTTCTTGATCCATGTGTTCAATTCCCACAGACAGCAATGGGATTTGTACCTGTAAGATTGAGAGCATGATATGGCCCTGTAGCGGTGGGTCACCCTCTCCTGCCCTGAAGGGCTTGAAATCAGCCCTGAGAGAGGGCTGAGGCTGCGAGACGGCTGCTGATAGGGAAAGCAACAAGCCTTGGCTGATTGAGGAAACAGTCACAGCTGCGGCCACGCCCCATTCAGGGCCCAGCTGGCCTTTATAAAAGGTTAATGGGCCAGGAGGACACAGTCTCTTTCTCTCTCAGTGTTGAGAGAGAAGGGCCTGACTGCTGGGAGCTGAGCAGGGTACATAAATGGAGCAGGGCTGGGGAAAGGCCAGAGGATCTGTGGAGCTCCGGCCTGAAAAACCCCCAGGCTGCAGGCCTTGATGAAGGCCTAGGAAAAGGATACTCGGGTTGCAGAGGGCAGCCCAAGGGTAGGCAGAAGCAGCAGGTCCAGACCCTCCTTGCCGACGATGAGTGGCAATTATACTGCAGTCTGCCCCAGCGAGCAGGGGCTAGATGGTGACTGGCAGTAGCCAAAGACTGAGGCAAGGTGGGGATAGAGGGTGCGCGGTTCCCGGAAGGGAGACACCGATATGTGAGGGTACTGCCAGGGGGCAGCACCCCAGCATGAAAGGGGCACCAGGGTCCGGGAGGGACTTGGGGCCCAGCGGTAAGCGGGACACCGGCCTGCAGGGGGCGCTCTGGAGGCTGGAAACACTAATTCCCTGGACGACCAGCAAGAGGCGCTGCAGGGGTGAGATCTGCCCCATCACAGGCCCCTGTGCTTTTTGGAAAACAGCAGAATACCAGTGAATCAAATGCTTAATGCATAGGTCTGCTAGCTTCTTTAATATGCATAATTTAGCCCAAATTTCTAAGAGTGGCTGTGTTGGTCAGAGAGGGGAATTTGACACTAAATGTATTCATATTGGAGACAAATTTAGTAAAATAAAACTAGTAAAATAAATTAAATTACTTCATACCCATTGACAGGATCAACGACAATTCCTCTCGGATGAGACATATCTCCCTCTAACAAAGTTTTCCGACTTTGAGAGGCTTTCTCCAATCTGGCTACAGTAATTGTTTTCCTGTGGCCATCATTTGTCCAGTACAAATTATTTCCAATCCAGTCCACTGCTATGCCTTCAACATTATCAAGATCTGTTAAAAAAAAAGTTTGAATTACTGTTATATGTTAGTGTTCTGTTTTCTGATGTTTCTTTTCAGCTAATAATCATCGATGGATAAAAGGCAGTATAAATAAAGTCTGAAATTATTTTGCTCATTTTGGGCTAGATTAAGTCTTTGCTCCTCAGTAAGGAGTGAAGAGTAGCTGACTTGCCCCAGGAGGGTCCCTGAAGACGACACACGAAAGCTTATGTTGAAATAAATGTTAGTCTCTAAGGTGCCACAAGTACTCCTTTTCTTTTTGCGAATACAGACTGACACGGCTGCTACTCTGAAACGTGACCCATATATATGTCTTGGAAAATGAACTAATACAGTCATACTGAGACTGAAGCTAGGGAGCGGGAAGTGGCTCTTTGCAGCGCATGATATTAAAACACTGTGATTGAATTATTAACCAACCTGTTATTAAACAATCAGGATGCTAGCCAATTGTAGAATAGTTGTTCAGTCATTTTTCTTTAAGAATAATATATATAAAATAGTAAATGAAATAATGAATTCACATTACTGTGGCTCTTTGGAGCAATATTGGTCACTAATTTGGCTCCTGAACCACTGACATCTGAGTATCAGTGCACTAGTATGTCTCCTCTCACTGTTGAAAGCAATTGTCCCTAAGAGTGCATTATGTACAATGTCCAGGACTTTCAGTTTCTACTGGCTTTCAATGGAATTTATAAGTTCCATAATCGGAAAGTATCTGGACTGTCGCTTCCTCTTGTGGCCTCTTCGCTTCTGAAAGCACAACATCAAAATAACGAAGAACCCTGGAGTCTAAGGAACTACACACCTTCATTTTTACCTTGTAAATTAAAAATCCCAAATCTTGATGTGTTTTTACCTATTTAACACCAGGTTAAATCACCATTTAATTACATGCATTTAACTAAATTCAGCACTGAGTGATATTGTATTAATATTACTTCAATAAAGTTGAATTCATTATTTTTAATTGTCAGTTGTATACATCATATATTAACAGATATTCTAGTAAAACATTTTTTCTAATTTAGCATGACCCAGTTATAAAAATCTTACTTATCCATCATCTTGAGCGAGAAACATATCATACTTTTATTTTCCATTATGATACCCAGTTTTTGTGAAGAGACACTCAGTAGTTCTGTGCCCATTTCTGTGATGATTCTGCCAGGCTGCAGCATACCATAACAACATAACATCCCAAAACAATTCACAAACTATATACTGCCAATACCACTGTATTTCAGCAGCCTCTCTGTGGGAACAGAAGTATTGAGGATAGCAGCCAGTAGGCATGCAGAATGTTGTACAACAGTGTGGCATGGGAAATTTTGTACAGCAACATATTTCTGCAAAATATATCATGTGTTTTAAAGATACTATGATGGCATGAATAAACCCACACTGGAGAGTTAAGAGTGTGGGACAACTCTGGGATCAGGAAGCCCTGACAGGCCTCCTGGGCATGCTTCAGTTGAAGGAGGGACTTAAAAGAGTCTCTCCAGCACAGCAGGGGGCGGGTGGCAAGAGGCAACCCTGCACTCGCTTCTGCAGAGGTATTATGCCAGGAAGGCATTCCCAGGAGCAGATCTGCTGCACAGAGTTGAGACACCCTAACCTGCTGAAACCCATGGACAAGTGCCAGCCATGACATGGGAGGGGAAAAGCAGTAGGAAGAGGCCCTTGGAGAGCATTAGCCAGACCATACATAATTCCTGCATTAAAGTGCTCAGAGGGGCCCCTTGCATTGTAACATGGTGGAGTTGGAAGGCCCAGGTTTTCCCTACTTCATAACTGCGAGGCAGGGCTGCTGCCACAGACTGCAACCACTAGGAGGTGCTGTTGCCATACACTGTAACGGTCAGGCAGTGCTGTCACAACAAACTGTAATTTTTATAAAAAATTTTTTTGGAGAAATATACAGTTTAATTTCTTCCACATAACTTGAGCAAATTACACATTATTAGGCAGGGAGGCTTGCCTCTGCACGGAGATCCACGCAAAGCTTCCATTTTTTAAATTTTGCTTGGAAAATCCACATACTAAACTGCATGGAATTTCAATTTATCTACCTTGAATATAAAGAGCTGTGCAAATTTTGAATATGTTTCAACCTGTTCTTCCAGAAGGAGAAAAGGCCATATCCTTGGCATTGTTTCATCTGTTTTGCACTATTCCACTGGTGCAGAGCAGCTGTAACATGGCACAACCAACCCTTTGAAGATTCTTCCAATGTAGAGCAGCATCAATCCATAGCAGCTCCTATGCCACACTCTCCTGACTCCTGTTTAAGAAATATGGTCTGGGCACTCATAACCAATTTAAATTAGAGCAGCCTTGATGCTGTTCTAATGTATGTCATGGACCACTCAGCAATCAGATGGCCCCAGGGTCCAGAGAATGTAAGATGGCTTAAAGCCACCTTTGCAACCCACCTCCACCTCTTATGCCAAGTACATCAATGGGCTTAAATATTGTTTCAGTACAGGTTTTGGATGCAAGAGGAATGCAGAAGAAGGCCCTAACAGGCCAATTTCATTATTTAATCAATTTTCTTTATTAACTTTTTCATAAGGGAAAAGATGGGCCTTTTACTTCAATTCATTTACTTCAACAGATATGAATTCTGATACATTATGGCTGTATCCATAGTACCATTATCATTTTTCACTGTATGCTATGATAAAAATGTAATTTTGGTATCTACATACAGTGCAATATTTTTATTTTGAAGTTTCTAAAATGAGTTCTTCACACTATCTCAGGGTACAAATTTAATAAACAAAGGGTAAACAAACATTGAATATATTTAATGTGTTGACAAATATCAATTGTGATAGGGTACACAAATCCCACATGGGCTGGAAAGTGTTAAACTGCAGCATGCACAACCAGCCCTGCTTCTAGACTTTTAGTGGGCATCAGGCCTGTAGGAAGGGACTGAAAAAGGGAAGAGCTCACTCAGTTGTAGCTGGCTAGGAAGGGGAGCATTCAAACTGTTTTTGCCCATCTGGAGTCAGAAATGGAGTTGGACTGTGGCTATGCCAAAAGAATGACAAGAGACATTAGATATGGGTTTAATCAGGTCGCAACTTTCATAGAATCATAGAATATCAGGGCTGGAAGGGACCTCGGGAGGACATCTAGTCCAGCCCCTTGCTCAAAGCAGGACCAATCCCCAACTAAATCATCTAAGCCAGGGCTTTGTCAAGCCTGACCTTAAAAACCACGATGTAAGGAGATTCCACCACCTCCCTAGGTAACACATTCCAGTGTTTCATCACCCTTCTATTGAAAAAGCTTTTCCTAACATCCAACCTAAACCTCCCCCACTGCAACTTGAGACCATTACTCCTTGTTCTGTCATCTGCTACCACTGAGAACAGTCTAGATCCATCCTCCTTGGAACCCCCATTCACGTAGTTGAAAGCAGCTATCAAATCCCCCTCATTCTTCTCTTCTGCAGACTAAACGATCCCAGTTCCCTCAGCCTCTCGTCATAAGTCATGTGCTCCAGTCCCCTAATCATTTTTGTTGCCCTCCGCTGGACTCTTTCCAATTTTTCCACATCCTTCTTGTAGTGTGGGGCCCACAACTGGACACACTACTCCAGATGAGGCCTCACCAATGCTGAATAGAGGGGAACGATCACGTCCCTCGATCTGCTTGCAATGCCCCTACTTATACAGCCTAAAATGTCATTGGCCTTCTTGGCAACAAGGGCACACTGTTGACTCATATCCAGCTTCTTCTCCACTGTAACCCCTAGGTCCTTTTCTGCAGAACTGCTGCCTAACCATTGGGTCCCTAGTCTGTAGCAATGCATGGGATTCTTCGGTCCTAAGTGCAGGACTCTGCACTTGTCCTTGTTGAACCTCATCAGATTTCTTTTGGCCCAATCCTCTAATTTGTCTAGGTCCCTCTGTATCCTATCCCTACCCTCCAGCATATCTACCACTCCTCCCAGTTTATTGTCATCTGCAAACTTGCTGAGGGTGCAGTCCACGCCATCCTCCAGATCATTAATGAAGATATTGAACAAAACCAGCCCCAAGACTGACCCTTGGGGCACTCCACTTGATACAGGCTGCCAACTAGACATGGAGCCATTGATCACTACCCATTGAGCCCGACAATCTAGCCAGCTTTCTATCCACTGTGTAGTCCATTCATCCAGCTCATACTTGAACTTGCTGGCAAGAATACTGTGGGATACTGTATCAAAAGCTTTGCTAAAGTCAAGGAATAACACATCCACTGCTTTCCCCTCATCCACAGAGCCAGTTATCTCATTACAGAAGACAATTAGGTTAGTCAGGCATGACTTGCCCTTGGTGAATCCATGCTGACTGTTCTGATCACTTTCCTCTCCTCTAAGTGCTTCAGAACTGATTCCTTGAGGACCTGCTCCATGATTTTTCCAGGGACTGAGGTGAGGCTGACTGGTCTGTAGTTCCCCAGATACTCCTTCTTCCCTTTTTTAAAGATGGGCACTACATTAGCCTTTTTCCAGTCTTCCAGGACCTCCCCCAATCGGCATGAATTTTCAAAGATAAGGGTGAATGGCTCTGCAATCACACCTGCCAACACCTTTAGTACCCTCGGATGCAGTGCATCCGGTCCCATGGTCTTGTGATCATCCAGTAGTCCGAAACCACTTCTTTCTCCACAGAGGGCTGGTCACCTCCTCCCCATGTTGTGCTGTCCAGAGCAGCAGTCTGGGGGATGACCTTGTTCGTGAAGACGGAGGGAAAAAAAAAGCACTGAGTACATCCTGTTTCCACATCCTCTGTCACTAGGTTGCCTCCCTCATTCAGTAAGGGGCCCACACTTTCCTTGGCTTTCTTCTTGTTGCTAACATACCTGAAGAAACCCTTCTTGTTACTCTTAACATCCCTTGCTAGCTGAAACTCCAAGTGTGATTTGGCCTCCCTGATTTCACTCCTGCATGCCTGAGCAATATTTTTATACTCCTCCCTGGTCATTTGTCCAGTCTTCCACTTCTTGTAAGCTTCTTTTTTGTGTTTAAGATCAGCAAGGATTTCACTGTTAAACCAAGCTGGTCACCTGCCATATTTACTATTCTTTCTACACATCAGGATGGTTTGTTCCTGCAACCTCAATAAGGATTCTTTAAAATACAGCCAGCTCTCCTGGACTCCTTTCCCTCTCACGTTATTCTCCCAGGGGATCCTGCCCATCAGTTCCCTGATGGGAATAACTTTATTATTACATAGATGTAATAATATAATAATGTAAAAATAACTTTATTATTAGATAGATGTCTGGGACTAACCCGGCAGATAAAAATGTGCAGTGCAGGTGCAAAATTTATGTTCCTCCAGCAGATTCACTTCCGGGACCCTTCAATTCAGCCAATTTTCTTTTTTTTTTTTTGGGGGGGGGGGGTGGAGTTCCACCAGCTCCCCCCCTTTTCATCCAGGTCCCTCCAGCAATTCCCTTGCTGGGACCTTACTGACCACCCCATCTCATAGGAGGGGTTAAGGTGGACTATAATGATGGGGGGTTGGCTCCCTGCTGTGCCAATCAGAGGAGTCCCCAACTGTCCCTGGCTTGCTCAATTAGCAAGCACCTCTCCTTAATTCCTTTTCCAAGCCATTTATCCGTTCTTTTGCACCTTAATTTATTGAGTATCTGCACTGAACATCCGCTATAAACTTAAATAAAGAGTTGCAACATATGGCCTACTATGCATGAACAGACCCCACCTGAACCTGCTGCAAGGAAGGCGAAAAAAACCCAACTGTACCTGACCAATATGTTGGTAAGGGAAAAATAGGGTGGTTGCTGCCCAGCCTGTCCCAAGTAAATGTGGGGAGGGGCCAGGCCCAGGCTGACCTTTTTAAACCCCTCATTCCTAGACGGTGAGGCATCCACCATGCTGACCGCTCTTCCAGCAGTTTTACATCTTCCTTCCTCCCCCAAGCCAGAAAGCATTGCCCTCTTCTCCCGGCCAGCCAGCCAAACTGCCCCCTGCTTGAAGTGCAGGGCGGTGAGTCAGAGCCTCCCAGAAGGGAAGACAGGCCTGACACCAGGCTATCTGGGTTTATCAGGGACCTGCCAATGGTGTTAAGCTAGGCCACAGAAGGGATGCCTCACTATGAGAAAAATGGTGGAGTCTGAGAGCTGAGCTCAGAGAGCAGGCAGAGGAACAACCTCGGAGGGGCTGAGTACCAAGCCCAGCTGGGATAAAGTCTCTTTTAATATGTGTTTGTTTTGGGACTTTCAATTCTGCTACCCAAAAGTGGGGGATTGAGCTTTCATGGTGATCTGGCCAGAGGGCTGAGCCATATGCCTCCAGCGTGGGCTGGAAACCCTGCTGGGGAAACTAAGGCAGTGACACTACAACCCCATGCTCCACCACGAAGAAGTACCCAGGGTGCGGTGACCCTACAACACAATGCAGATGGAATCATCACAGAGTAACTGTCTGTTCATATCTCCACAATCACTTCAATATGGCAAACCCTGAAATGGACAGATGGACACTAGGACGTTACCATACCACTCAAGCTCTATAAGACTGAAAGAGTAGCAAATTCCAGAGTTGAGGATCCTCCAGTGAGAATATTCATTCTCCGGCTCCCAGATAACTATAAATAAAGCACTCTAGGTGATTTCTTTATCTGCCTGAAACAGTATTATCAGGAGGTCTTTTATGACCAAATCATATATACCAACACACATGCTGATGTTGATTTAATATGCATTAAATGTGTATTGTTAAGCCACACACAACTTCATAGATCAATATTCATACCTAAGCTCATTCAATATACAAAGGCAAGACTCTATCTTGAAAATTAAAGGAATCCCCCAGCTTTAAATGTTTCCCAATGTTACAATTTAATATAAAGCCAATTCAAGAACCAAAGAGAATATCGTATCAAAAGACAGGTAAAATAAACTTAATAGTGGTAAAATAAACTCAATTATGTGTGTGTGTGTGTGTACGTAAATATGCACACGCGCATAAAATGGTGAAAGATGGAAAAAGCTCCTCAACTGAGAAAATCCGGCTAGATAATGCTGTGGCAGCTCAAAAACTCAACTACATGGGTTTCATCTGTTGTTGGGGAAAATATAAACATAGCTAAAAATTAATATTGAAGGATTTAAAATACATAGGGACTAGAAGAGGATTAAACCTTTTAGATCTTTAGAACAAAAGCTGTTTTAATCTCCTAAAATACATCAAGAACTTTAAAAGCAAAGATTGCATTTTTTATTCCACTTTCCTTGCTTCTTCCATAATATAACTTCCAATACCTCTCATGAACAATACCAGGCTTGAAATTTAAAAAAATAATTAAATCTAGTACTACAACACTAAATATATTAAAAAGCTAAATCAACTTCTAAAACTGCATAGATATAATTTGCCTGGTACATCAACAGTTTTGAATTAACTGATCAAAAGATGTGGTTGAGGGTTTCAAAAATGCAAATTTCACCACTTGTTCAATCGGCCAAGCTTAAAATGACTATTATTTTTGTCTGGTTCACCTCCTTGCATACAAAATTTATATTACATAATGCTTCAAGTTGTATTTCTGTCAAGTATTTGCACTGTGACCTTGCTAGGCCAGGGACACTTTTCCGATGTTTTTTTCTACAACACCTAGCGTAATGGACTCGCAATGTTGACTGGGACTTATAGACTCTCCTAGACTGTTGCTGTTATGAGTACTACTACTACTACCATGTAACATCCATTGAGAGTGTTTTGTTTATTTTTACGGATTAATTATGTGCTCTGTTCAGGGCCTAACGTTAACTATATAAAATCGAGCATTAGCGCCCAAACCATCTCATCCTCCCTTTCCTCTCCTTGAAGTGTCTCTTCTGTTTTCTTCCTCTAAAATTCTACCTAGCTAAGGTACTTATATGTCCCCCATACCATAGTATCTGAGTGTCTTACAATTTTTAAAATATTTATCCTCACAACACCCTTGTGAGGTAAGAAGTGGTACTATCCTCAACTGATGCATCAATAAGGTACATGACTTGCCCAAGGTCACACAGGAAGTCTATCAAAGGGGAGGGACTTGAACCCAGGCCTCCTCCGTCCCAGACTAGCGTCCCAATCAATGGACCACCCTTCCTTCATGATCAGATCTCTTCCGTCTTATGTCTTCTGTGGTTCCCGCTTTCTCCAATTTGACCTGATATCACTTGCTCGGTCTCTTCCACCACTCCTTCTCCCTCCAATATCGAAGAAAACTGTTAGTGTACAAAACAGCCTCAGCAGACAATCCTCAGACTTTTTAAAATGTGAAAATTAATCATGAAGTAACACCAGTTCTTGGCTGCTCTGCACCACTCAGGAGGTGGAAAGAGGCCAAAAACTGTCTGCAAGTGGCTGGCAAAGAATGTCACTGTTGGCAGGAAACTCCCTGCTATCTACTTCTAGACTCCCTATTCCTGTGACCTCTAATCCCAGTGTAGGGGCATGTCTGGATGAGGAAGATGATTTGGCAGAGCTTTGGTCTTTCATGGTAATCCTATACTGGTTTAAGGTCTAACTCCTAATTGCCAGATCCTTTAAATTGTGTTGGGAACAGGGCTAGTCCTTGGAATCAAGGAGACTAACCTGGCTCCCTGACAACTGCCCACTTATGTCACACTGAATGCTAGACACAGAAAAGAATCTAGCTCCAAAAGTTCAAACATTACCATTCACTTCTGAAAATTCAAGCTGCAATACATGTTTGTCATAGTCATAATACCGATAAGTTATACATTTCGGTGTCCGAAGTCAACAAGACTTGAGAAAAGGAATGCAAATTATATACATCTAGTATTTTCTGTTCTTTCTCATGTTAGTTATGCTATTTGGACTCTAGTTTGAACCAGATTATTTTTTTTGCACATGATGCGAACTTCCCTTACTAATCTAGAACAATATGCTTAGAAAGACTGTCTTGGAATTGACAACAGGTATATGGTTGACCAACACTGAAACATATGTGTGACTGAGGAATTTTATCACAAACTATATGTAGGAACCCATCCATATACTGTCATAGGTATGAGGTAAATACTAATCATACCTGACAAAAGCACTGATACAGACACCCTGCCTACAACCTGATCTACATATGAAAACCAGCCACTCTAAAAAGAACAGAATATAGCTTGAATTGTGCTGCTATAAACAGCATGTAGAAGTAAAGTTACTTTTTCCTATTAACCACTCCTATAGCTTTTTCTGAAACATCTGATTCTGGACACTGATTCTGGACATCTGATTCAGTCAGATACGATATTAATTATTATTTATTTGTATTGTCCCTGGTCTAAAGAGATGAAAGTGAAGTTTTCCGCATACACAGTAACTAAATTTTATTGTGTTGCATTTATTTCTCCAGCTAACATACTTCACGAGATATGAGAGGGATCCCCACACTCCGATAAGGAAGCAGCATCAAACAACTCCTCAGTAAAGAGTGCCATGTATTAAATGTCATAAATTCAGTCAATCTGGAGATTATTTAAGCGTCTGTTTTGGAGTCTGTGACTCTGAGCCAGAAAAGGTTAAGGAACTTGCAGGCTACGTGCCTCAAATTCTACCTTTAAAGACATATTAGAGAAGTATGTCAATGGTAATTAGGGCTGTTCCTTAAAATATCTGACAAAGCCATGTCAGATAGACTAGAGCTTTGAAATGCAAACCTATGTTGTTAGGGAATTAGAGGTAAATACTAATTGTATTTGTTTACTTATATCTTGTTAGATGTTAACCATGTAACCAGACTGTTCCTGTCTATTACTGCTTTCTGTTGGTTCAGAGATCAAAAGGAAATCGTAAGAATTAGATGGAACTTGGGTGTAATAAAATCATTGTCTTTATTTCTCTTTGAAGTTTGTCATAAACTGTGTATGAATTCCTTAATGGAGAATTACCTTACGATGATGAATGCAACTAATTACCTGATATACATAGGAAATAGGAGGTTTTACTTCAAAACCACTATTCTTCACCCAAGGAATACCTGATGTCAAGTGTTTATCGATACCTGTCAGAGATCTATAAAAGAACTCCAAGGACCTGATCCTGTTATCTGAGATCTACTTGAGCTTTGTCAAGGGAAGCTTGAGTCGCAAGACTGAGGTCTCCAGCTCCAGCCTGGATTACCCTGCTACTTCTCACGGAAGAATTTGAACAAACTCTATATATGGATTGCCTGTTTGGACTATAAGTGGATGAACTGATTCTGGGAAGAACTTTTTGCAACTCAGCAGCTCACCATCTCCACTATAAAACTGACCTAAGAACAGGTTTCAGAGTAGCAGCCGTGTTAGTCTGTATTCGCAAAAAGAAAAGAAGTACTGGTGGCACCTTAGAGACTAACAAATTTATTTGAGCATAAGCTTTCATGAGCTACAGCTCACTTCATCAGATGCATTCAGTGGAAAATACAGTAATCTCCCCACTATATTTTCCACTGCATGCATCCGATGAAGTGAGCTGTAGCTCACGAAAGCTTATGCTCAAATAAATGTGTTAGTCTCTAAGGTGCCACAAGTACTCCTTTTCTTTTGACCTAAGAACCTTACTCATATCTATATGTATAACAATCTTTTAACCACAATACTCTCTCTTTTCTTTTTTAATAAATCTTAGTTTAGTTAATAAGAATTGGCTGTAAGCATGTATTTGGGTAAGATCTGAAATAGTCATTGTCCTGGTGCGTAATGTATCCGATCTCTTGGGATTGGTAGAACTTTATATATGATTAACAAGATTTTCAGTCATCCTCATCATATTTGACTTAGCTGTCTGGGTGGGAGCCCAAGGCTGGAGCTTTGAGGGAACTGTGGTTTTGGTTTCTGGGTAACCAGTAAGGTGTTGTAGAAGCTATTTTGTTGCTGGCTTGATGAATCTAATTATTAGAATAATCACCAATTTCAGGGATTGTCTGTCCCATTCTTTGCAGTTTGCTGATTGAGCATTCTCAGTGTGGCCCCTCCAGGCAACAATGGTCACATAGTCCTTCAGCTTTTTTTTTTCAGAACTCACTCTTTACATAGCACACTTTCTCACACAAAACCCACTTCTGTTGATCATTGCTGTGGTAAACCACATTACATCTCTCATTCCCCAAAAGAGTGGTAAATTCCAGGACCATACATAGACCTTAGGTCTCTTTCTGTGTCACACAAATATGTGCATATCCTTACTCCAGAGCGGGGTAGAAAACCTGTTTGCAGAAATCCAGTACATGATACACTGAGTGACATCAACAATGGCCTAAGGTAAAGTGCTACAGTTTTACCCAGTAGATGAAATATCAATTCCCCTGGGCTGCCAGACACTTCAAATGCAATAATAGCATCTGTAAAAGGAGTCATTACTATCTCAATGAACTTGTAATATGATAAATTGTTTAACAACCTTTCTCTATGATTTTGTAATATCTCTGGATTCATTATCATGTTAATAGAATTATCAAGGTTTCAAATTCCTTGCAATTTAAATATTTTCTTTTCCTGTTTGTTTTTGTCTTCTCATTTTTGTAATGATTTCCTTTAAATAAAAATGTAGCAAATTCAATTTTAAAATATGTTAAAACTTATTAAGAGTATGACACAGATTTATATAAAGCACTGAAATTAAGTAGTACCAAATGTTCATGCCATCCCTAAGTTGCCCTACTGAGAACAGATTTTTCAGCAATCATACTTTCACTTTTCATAATAGAAAACAAAAGACAAAAGCTGGAACTGGTGACTAAAGAAAATCACAGTAAGACATCAGATTGATGATTTTTTTAAACTGTTCTTTCCCTATAAATGTCCTCCACATCATTGTCCAGGCACAGCAGCTGTGAGCAAGGAGCATGGATTAATGAAGGTATGAGAGCACAGTTATTTTAATGTAAAAAGATCAATCAACATAAGGAAGGCTACTGCCAGTACCACTGAAGCTTACGTAAAAGACAATACAAAAGATTTAGAGTAAGTCAGGATTCAGAAATTCATGGGTTTTGCATTGTTTTAATGGCAACCCTCCCCTGTAATTAAAAAAGCAGTATGATCTTTTAGATCTGTATTCTCTAAACTACTGCCATGGTTTATATTAAAATAAATAAATAAAAGTATAACCCTTCTCGTCTTTCAAGATGCTACTCTTGGGTCTGTCTTGTCTCTCCTGTTCGTTTTACTTTCTTTATACAGTCCTGCAAGATGCAGGCCACCACCTGCAATGACCTGAACTTCAACGGGAGTCAACTAAACGTTTTTTTGATCAGAAAAAGCAAATTAGTTGAAACTGAAACTTTTTGCAGAAATGTATCAGTTGCAACAAAAAACTTTTGTATGGAAGGTTTCTGTGGTCAAAACCAGAAAGTGATCCACCCCAGAATAGCAAATAGCTAAGGACCTCCACTTGGGGGTTTTATTATGCTTAAAATTTCCTGCGAATTCATCTGTATTTATTACAAAAATTAAAAATGGGTGAAAATCAGTGGAGAAAATTAACACAGCTTTGTGGGCAGGAAAAAAAAACAACAAAGACGGAAAAGTAAGAGTATTGAAAGTAAATGCAGTTTAACGCTGTGGTTAAATATTTTACTTTTAGCTTTATTTTTTAAAAACTTTACTATGAAGAGGAAATGGATGGAGCCACGCTGAAGGGCTGGGGTCAGAATGGGGCTCTATCCATCAGAGGAGGCAGATGGGTGCTCTCTCTCTCCCCAACTGCACAGCTGCAGCAGCTACCAACTCACAGTTACCTTCCTCTGAACAGGTGCACTGTGCCATCTGGTGGGAACTGTGCAAGGGACAGCCAGGTTTTGGGAGTTCTGACACTTGCAAAATTCATGTTAAAAAAAATCAGTAGACCCCAAACTTCACGTTTTTCAAAACCCAAGAATTTTTCAGCTAAATTCAGTAAATTCCAAAAATGAAAAAATACATGTTTAAATCACAGAAAACTGGATGCAAACAGGTTGCTATGGAGACTGCTAGAAATAGGTCACATTTATAGGGATGGTATGTATTAGATGGATGGGGCGGAAGGTTTTAAAATAAGCAAGTTTTCCGAAATATGTTGAACAAGCTCTGCTTCTATCACTAATAAACTACAGAACTGGTGTATTTTGATCTTTAATCTTGTTCGATATGGATTCAATGTAATGTTCTGTCAAACTCTGAATGCATGATGGCAGGCCACTTTCTCAAATGGCGAAAGAGCCTACAAGCAAGAGTAATTATGTCAGCCTCCTCACACTACTTGGACAGTGTTTTGGGGCCACTGGATCTGTGTAATTCCAGTTTCAGTAGCCCCTCTCCTGCCTTGGTCCAGTGCACCCCCATCACTTTCCACACTAAGCTTCGTCGACAAAGTAACCCAGTGTACTCCTACTCTACCCTCTTTAGGAAAATGCTGCAAAGACCTTCCATAGGCCCACCTATGCCAGAGTAAACTGTGTGCTATATTAATAAGAACTAAAAATCTAAAATAAGCGTGAGATGACAAACTAGGATACAAGAGTTCAAAAATGGTCTAAATTGTCAACAATGGGCTAAGAATTACTTGCTCGCCACACTTGCTGAAATTACTTTAGTCTGCTAAATCAAACTCAACATGTATCCAATTCTAACTATTTCACAGAATGTAATAAATCCTGTGACATCCATGCTATGGTGGCTTGTGCTGCAGTCCCTCAAAGTATGTACAAAATTGCAAATGTATGTTTTGGAATTTCCAAGCACAAATTAACAATATTCAGCATACCCAAAAAGATTAAAAATGGGGGGAAGGGAGGAGGGGAAATGCTACTATAAGATCTAATACATTCACTGTTGTAATTTCTTTCTGCTAGATTATCATTTAAAATTCATATTTAAAAGAAAGACCCAAGAACATTAAAATATATTCCTTATTCTTTCCTTTAGCTTCAAGTCAGATCATGACCAAGGTGAAATCCTGGCCCCAATGAAATCAATAGCAAAATTTCCTTTGACTTCACTGCGGCCAGGATTTCACCCTAGATCTCTAATAGTTTCACAACTTCAATGAAAAAAGCATGAAGTATTGGAGTCAACTCACTACTGCGTGTAATCAGTTGTACTCTGATTTAAAGTTAAACAAAGGAATAAGGAATGCAATTTTGATCACTTACTTACTTCATAAGTAAAAGTTATCCTGAAGCAATTTTATCAGTGTTTAGCATTCTGGACATTCTATGGGATGTTGGTGATTAACAATATCACCAAGGAGGGGGACATCACATCCAAGTACAGTAGTGTACTTCCATTGACTTCAATGAAACTGTGCTGAATTACTGACTGGCTTACTGACAACGTTCTAGCTGAAGAACTGGCCCTACATATAGGAAATGAAGACAATAATCATTTTTATTTTCACATAGTCCCTTTACACAGATACATCCCAAAGTACTTTACAAACTATGTTGGCTGTTCAAACTACATACAGAAGTTCGGACTTCGCCCAGCCTTGCCCAATGCATAAGGAATGGCCAGGGTTGAAGGAGCCTTTTCCCCACTCTCCTGTGACCTTTTGTCCTTGTACTCCCCAGCATGCAAGCATTATGTGGGTGTTCCCTGTTCATGGGAGCTCTAACTGAACAATCCTTAAATTCCTTGAATGTTTCTGATATTTGTTCCAGTGTTCAACCAGCTCTCATTTTGAAAACCTGAAACCGGGTTTATAATGCACATTTGGAACCCTAAATATAGCTACCATTTCTGGTGCTGATGAGGGTATCACCTCTACTGTCTCTTTTAGGAGGAAACTTGCTGGGTGCTGTCAACTAGTTACCCACACTACACAACTGTTTAGTACAAGAAGCTAAAAATGAGGATTCACAACTGAAACCACAAGGGGAGTCAAGATACCACACTGCAATGTACTGAGCACTCAATTCTCACTCAGCAGCTAGTAGGATCAGGTTCCTGTGTGGGCAGACTGAAATTACTTGAATTGGAATATTGCTAGGGCTAACACACCTACTCTTGCAAGAAGTGCCATGCACAAGTAATGGGGACCTGTGATCAGAGAAATGGCAACTAGAGCAGCATACGTATTAATTTTTTAAATGATAAAAATACCATGACAAGTGCTCTTCAAATATGCTTAGTATTATGAAACTATATGGAGCTCTGACTAAGTTAGCGTATGTCTACACTTCAGCCTGGAGCATGCTTTACAGCTCAGATAGGAAGACGTGCTAGCTTTGCTCAAGTTAGCATACTAAAAATAGCATTGTATCACAGGTGGTAGCTCAGGTGGTAGCAGTCTGTATATGTACCCGGGTGTCTGTGAGGGTTTGTACTCAGGAAGCTAGTCACAGCTGCCACTTATACTAACTCCAGCTACACTAGTCTTTTTACTGTGCTAGTTTGAGCGGAGCTACCATGTGTATGTCTACCCAAGCTGGGAAGCATGCATAAAACAAAAGACAAATTCCATGGTGTAGCACATGAGAACTGGGGACAAATCATTCTCAGTGGAAGGGATCCAGCTACAGAATAAACTTACAGAGTATATTAGGCAAATCCCATCAAACTATCTTTAGGAAACACTGCAAAATGTTCCTCTTTGGAAAAATATTTCCATCATAACGAGAATGGCAACAGAAGAAGAGGAGCTCTGTGTGGCTCAAAAGCTTGTCTCTTTCACCAACAGAAGTTAGTCCAATAAAAAAATATTACCTCATTCACATTGTGCAACTTACAACATTGATACATTGATCTACCCAAATACCCACCAAAAATAAACAAACAAATAGGGTTTTGTAACAAACAAATCTACCAACCACCATCAAAATTAAACATATGAAAACAACGTTTATTTTTATCCCCAAAAGCACAGTATAAAACCTAAGATCATATACACACAGACACCATAAAAAGCTTTAATTAATTACTGATATATCAAACCAGCGTATTTTCCTTATATCAGCCCTATAAAGTGAGACCTTTAAAACACTTTTTACATGGAAAATGTCCTTTGTCATGCCTCTTAAGCAGACCAAAGATGCCTTAAAGCTGTTGGAGAAACCCACTGGTGAATTCCCCGTGCAGGGATACTTTGTATAAAGCTGGTGTGGCTGGCTTTGTCACTTCAGGCACTAGCTGCCCTTTCCCCATTGTAAGGGGAAAATGGAGGTATGTTGGGGGCAGGGCATGGAGAAGGAGAGGATGCATACAGAGCAGAGCTACACATGACCCATTATTAGCATAAGATTCCAGTAGCATAAATTAGGTTTACCCTTGCATAGCCCTAAGGTGCTAGAGCCATGTGACCCTGTTAGGGAGCTGCAACTGGCTACCAGCAACCTTCTTGCCTTTCTGTTCAGTCTGTGCAGCTCAAATACAGTGGAGAATCAAGTCCAGAGTGCTTTTTATTACAGCCAGGACTTGAATGAAGCCCCACCAGTGAAGGCTGCTGAATCATCCCACTGGAATTCTGGCCTTATCACCTCATCAGCCAACAGTCCCATTTTGCAGTCTTTGTTCAGGCCTCTGCCAAAAGGGAAATTGTGATGTTCTTCTTAGCAAACCTTTTTCCACTCAGGGGCATCCACCAGTTTGGACACTTTGGGCTTGATCTAGCCCAATTTATTGACCTTCTTCCACTGGCATTACTTTATTTTATTATTAAATAATTAACTGCAAACTATCTGGTATCAGGTAGATCATAATAGATCCTCAACATCTCCAGTCTGATTTTCACAGGTGCTGAGAAAACATGGAAGACAATGAGAGCTGCAGGTGCTCAGCATCTGTGAGTTTTCCCTCAAGAAACAAAAATGTAAATGCAGAGCTGTAAAACAGGAAAGGAAGGGGAAAAAGAAATTATCTAAACTTCTCCAATCTTTAAAAAGGTTTAGTTTGGCTTCAGGTTCAGTTAGAGGTTTGGGTGAGGCTCTTCATCGATGTGCATTCTATATGGATCAGTTCACCCTCTCATTAGTGACATCCTTTTGCTGTTGCTATCATCTCCCATCACTTACCATCTTTCAAGATTGTCTCACGCTCTGTGCCATCAACTTTCTGTCGCCCAATCAGGAAGCTTGTAGTGTCAGCGAAGTAGATGTAATTGGTCTCAGCATGGAAGTCCAGAGCACGAGGGTTGACCAGGTTTTCTATGGGGATCATGTATTCATCAGCGACTTTGGAATTCAGGTCCATTCCTCGTATGATTCCTGGGCGTCCCTTTCCATAAAACAGGAACAACTCATTCTTTGGTCCTGCAGAAAAAAGATTGCAAAATGCAAACAACCTAATCTTCTTTATGCTGCATGATGTCACTTGTTAATTAACCGGCACAATTAGAGGTTTTTTATTCAATACCAAAAATTAAACCCTTAAATATTCTGAATGTATCTAAACTCAAAATGATAGCTAATTACATTACCTTAATTAAAATACAAATACCTCTGAGATTAGGTTATATCTAATTAATCATTCTTTTGTCTGTAACAATCCACTTTGCAAAAACATGACAGATCATAAGATCACACTGGCTACAAAGTTAAACAGCATGTATAATATCGTAGGCATTTAATTTTACAATTCATTAGGCTCTGTCGAGGCTGTTGTAGACAGTGACTGTGGCATTCATTAAATCTGACAATACAGAAAACTTCAGCAAATTCAAAACAGACCACTCAAAATCTTTCATCTGAAGACAGGCAGAAGCAAATAAATCAAAAGATCTTTATCTTATTTCGACAGTGCTAAGAATCCACACAAATGACTCAAAGTTTTGCTGCAAACATAAGAAAAAGATACAGCAAAACTTTTCATCAATGCCTCTAGAGCTCTATGTTGGGTTTTTAAATAAAATCTGTTTGGTTTTAGCTGATGTACATAAAATTCAGTTGTAAGGTGGGAAGAAAGAATAAACTATTTGAAAATTTCATCAGATTTTTTATTGATGATGCCCAAACCCCAAAAGCTTTTGAGAATCAGTTTACCTGTAAGTGTCAAAATACAAGCATCTATCTACTTGTGTGGTCCGCATCACACTATTATCTGAACTAAATCAAATGTCTTTGGCCAAGAGATCAGACTAAAAATCTCAAAAAACCAAGCTCTCACATAAAATTTTTAGGACTCATATTTTGGTTGGGTCAGATAATCCACAGGTTGTGTTTCTCTCAGAATACTCCATCTGCTATTGGTCCCAGCCCAAATCAGGAATTTTCAGAGAAGAAATACTTAATCTTCAAAAAATGTTTGCATTTCTTATGTTACTCAAATCAACTTGTTCTTCCAAACTATCATGGACAAAACCCTGTTTGCCTTATTCACACAGTGTTACTGCTTATGAATCAGAATGGTGAGAAGGATTTGACCCGCTGTGGGTAAAAATTAATGTGAAAATATTTAATTCTGTTACAGTACTGATGTATTATGACACCAAATAAACAGAGTAAAAGTTACTAAATGAAAATTTGGAAGGATTTGTTTTTGTTGTTGTTTTTAATTTTAGTCAATAGTGCCCCAGGTTCAATTTACCCACTTCTATAGAATGAATTTAGTCAGATAGCTTTAAGGGAATAAAAGGAGAATGTGAGCAAAATGGCAGGTGCATACTGCAAGCAAATTTTACCTAACAACTTATGTTATTTCTATTGTTGATGATGATGTTAATTAACACTCAGAATTCTACCCTGAAATATTAGCTGCTAGCAAAGTGTTTGATTTTAACATACTTTTGCATGACCTGCCATCACTTCCCAAGACGAAGCCAGTCCTGCAGCGACAAGTCCGTGTTTTGTAGTTGCTGCTGAGCAGACAGATGTGCGAACATCCCCCTGGCATTCCATATGGGTCTACTTCACATGCATGGCTTCTGACTACAACGAATGAAAAACAGCATGCTTGAAATCCTTTAAAAGCAAGATAATTATATGCATCAGCATGTTGAGAGTTTAGACAGAAAAGCGAATCTGAGCTACAATCCATCTCTTCCCAGGATACAGTCATAAAAGAGGTCAATTTTTAAAAATGATGCCCCAAACAGAAAAGTATATAAATTCGAAGTGTGATAATGTAGCTATTAAACCACATTCCACATTGAAGTAGGTACGCAAGCACTCTTTATGAGCAATAGACCTGAGAAGCATTCGCTGAAGTAGCACATCACAGTGCAGACTGACATTATTTAACAGAGTACAGCGTGTGCTCCTTCCATGCCAACTAAACTCAGTATTGATCCACCTATCAGTATCTATACCCTTGTGGAGGAGTCTACTATCATCTCCCACTCATTATGCTCAGTGAGGACAGGACCGGGATTTTGGCACATCCATGTACAGGGACGAAAAAGCAGTAAGGCTCCCCACACACTCTTTTCCACATTTGCACACTGTGCAGAGCAAGCCACAGTTCACTCAAAATGTTCATTTCTCTTGGTTTTACATTTTAAAGGCATACTTCTGAATTAACAGTAAGAGTACCCCAAATTAGGTATGAAAATATTTGATAATTAAAATAAGGAAAAAGACTTACCTTCTAATTCCACTTGTCTGAAGATATCATCTTGAAGGATTCTTATTCAGGGTTGTTAGCTACTTAGTAATTCTCTTAGTTCTTTAGATTTATTGACACTTGAGGGTACAGACAGTGGGGCAGAGTGTGAACTAGGCCACCTATTGATGGGCACATATCACCCCTGCCAAGTATAAATGCTGGCCTGCAAACATTCTAATCAGATCCTAGGTTTGTAACCTATCATTTAAATCAGCTTCTATACCAAATGACCAGAGGACACCAATTTATAAAAAGAGGTGATCCCAGCAATTACAGGCCAGTAAGCCTGACTTCAGTACCGGGCAAACTGGTTGACACTATAGTAAAGAAAAAAAATTTTAGACACATAGATGAACATCATTTGTTGGGGAAAAGTCAACATGGTTTTTTTAAAGGGAAATCATGCCTCTCCAATCTACTAGAATTCTTTGAGGGGGGTCAACAAGCATGTGGACAAGGGGGATTCAGTGGATATAGTGTACTTAGATTTTCAGAAAGTCTTTGACAAGGTCCCTCACCAAAGGCTCTTAAGCAAAGTAAGCAGTCATGGGATAAGAGGGAATGTCTTCTCATGAATGGGTAAATGGTTAAAAGATAGGAAACAAAGGGTAGAAATAAATGGTCAGTTTTCAGAATGAAGAAATAGTGGTGTCCCCCAGGGGTCTGTACTGGGACGAGTCCTATTCAACATGTTTGTAAATTATCTGAAAAAAGGGGTAAACAGTGGGGTGGCAAAATTTGCAGATGATATTCAAGATAGTTAAGTCTCAAGCAGACAAAAGGATCTCACAAAACTGGGTGACTGGGCAACAAACTGGGCAGATGAAATTCAATGTTGATAAATGCAAAGAAATGCACATTGGAAAACATAATCCCAACTATACACATAAAACGATGGGGTCTAAAGTAGCTTTTACCACTCAAGAAAGATTTTGGCATCATTGTGGATAGTTCTCTGAAAACATTCATTCAACGTGCACGACAGTCAAAAAAGTTAACAGAATGTTGGGAATCATTAAGAAAGGGATAGATAAGACAGAAAATATCATATTTCCTCTATATAAATCCCTGGTACACCCACATCTTGAATACTGCTTGCAGACGTGGTCGCCCTATCTCAAAAAATTGGAATTGGAAAAGGTTCAGAAAAGGGCAAAAAAATTATTAGGGGTATGGAACAGCTGCCATATGAGGAAGGATTAATAAGACTGGGACTTTTCAGCTTGGAAAAGAGACGACAAAGGGGGTATATGATAGAGGTCTATAAAATCATGATTGATGTGGAGAAAGTAAATAAAGAAATGTTATTTACTCCTCATAACACAAGAACTAGGGGTTACCAAATGAAATTAACAGGCAGTAGGTTTGAAAACAAACAAAAGAAGTATTTCTTCACACAGCGCACAGCCAACCTGTGTAACTCCTTGCCAAATTATGTTGTGAAGTCCAAAACTATAACAGTGTTCAAAAAAAGAACTAGATAAGTTCATGAAAAATAGGTCCAACAATGTCTATTAGCCATGATGGGCAGAGATGGTGTCCCTAACCTCTGTTTGCCAGAAGCTGGGAACAGGCGACAGGAGATGGATCACTTGATTACCTGTTCTGTTCATTCCCTCTAGGGCACCTGGCATTGGCCACTGTCGGAAGACAGGATACTGGGCTAGATGGACCTTTGGTCTGACCCAGCATGGATGTTCTTATGTTCTTATCCTATGACTGATTAGAACGCAGAACTGCCAGAAAGAAAATCTCATTCTAGATTAGCAACAGAATATTAAAGATGTGCCTCAGAGAAAAATTAAAAATAAGATGCAAGGGGAAAACAAATAAAAATAAATGTAACTTTCAAAGTGTATTAGGAGGGAGGCAAGTGACTGAAAATCCTTAAAGATGATATCCTCTGATAAGCAAAATTTCTGTGTGTTCTAGCTTCTTAAAAGCTCCTGGTATATATTCTGTGAAAGAAGTGGCCAGATGAAAGCCTTCTTCCTCCACCTAGGTTTTGACCATGAAGACCTGGTAGTCCACATTGCAATGGACTGTGGCCAAGGACTTTTAATCTATTTATCCAAATGTATTCTGGGCAGAGGTGTTACCAGCCTTCCCTCTACCCATGGCAACTCCCACCAACAAAGTTTGTACAGAGGATGAGACAAAAAGTCAGAAACCCTATTGCATGTGTGAGGGGGGGTAGGGGAGATTCTAGTCTAGGAACCTCTCAATAGTGGGTCTTGTAGGTTCTTGTAGTTTTAATTCAAAATATGCTGACTTGGACAGTTTCTATAAAAACTGGTTAAAGCAAAGATCATCCCCTGCTGAGACACTTCCTTTGTTCTTCTCTAAAGCAGAAAAAGTATCTACTATCAAAAGAAAGCCCCAATTCATCTGGGTGCCTCTTGCATGGAGGAACACTCTCATCTGATAAGCTAAGTGCTTCCAACTACAAAACCGAGGCTCAAAAATATCAAGATGTGAATGCTTGATGAAGACTTGGTTTTGTTGGCGATAGCAGAGAACACTTTGCTGGGGAAGCTGGTCTCAAGACGAAGCTATGACTGTGTCGACATATGCAGCATTGACACTGAGTCCTGGTGCTCAACGATCTTGTCCAACTCAGGTTTCAGCATTGAGCACCTTGGACTGGCCTCATGCCAGATTTCTAGGAGTTTCCTTGAGATTCCTCAAGGAGGGCTTGGAGGTGGCACCATGTTATTATTTTGCCACATTGGTAAAGTTGGAAGTTGCAAAGTGGCCTTCCTTCCTCTTTAGATGCCATACTTGAAATAAGGGGGGGGAAGGTCCTTAAAAGCCATTGGCCACAACTCACGACATTGAGGGACTTGCAAGACTGAAAGAATACCAAGTACAAAGACAGACAAACTATAAGATGTTTGGATTCTCAACAAATTTTTGTCTTGGAGCTCCTGGGACTCAGACACTGGGGTGAGGATGACAGTGCTGGCACAAGAGGACCAGGAAACTAGCAAAAATGCCACAACAGGGGCAAAAATAAAGAGGAGGGTGGGAGTTCTGAATAAGATTAGTGACACCTGCACACCACAGGTGCTGAAGCACCAGAGTGCTGAGAAGAAAAGGTACCAAAGCACTGAGAAAAACAAGTGCCAGGGAACATGGTGCTCAAATAGGGTAAGTACTGCTGAAGGATACCAGACGGGCTTATTAGAATCCTGGGTGCTGGAGATCAAAGAAACAGTCTCCTGTGGGTAGATCCTTTGCCAACTTGGTGAAGGAGAAAGTGACGGGAGCATTTGTAAAGCAGTGGGGTTTTTGCACAAAAGTGAAGATCCATGATGGATGCTGGACAGCAGGATGTGCTACACCTAAGTGAAAACATGGCCAGTGCTCTTTCCAGAGCACTTTTTAGGCATTCAGGATCATGATCTTCCCTACCTTTTCCAGATATGCCTCATCTGAATGCTATCCGCTACACTAGTTCCCTAGTTCAGTAAGCCAAATTATGGGTTCCTCCTCTATAGTGAGCTTGGAGATAGGATTCCTATGTTCTAATTTCACCCTCCTAGCACACCTATGCAGGGCTCAAAGCCTACTTTATTTTTTATTTCCAACTTTCTCTTTGTTTTCTTAACAAATAAAATATTATTCAAATTTCATATTCTAAAGATAGAATAGAAACCTAACCAAACTGAGATAGCCCATACAGCAAATCTTAATGAGCAACAAACGTGTCCATTCAGAACATAACTGGTCTAGTGTAACAAAGAGCACAGGAGAATACCACATAGTCACGAAGGATGTAACAAAAGTTCTATCAAAATCATATATCCTGTGTGCTAAACCTCCTTGCTCCCCATGAGGACAAGATGTCAGCCTACAGCAGTATGATTCTTTGCAATGCTCTTCATGGATGACATCTGCAGATCAGTGTTCTCAACTATGGGTTGAAAATCAGTTCAGCCAATCTATATCAAGTGAGAGTTTGATGAAGCTTCAGAATCCTTTCTAACAGTTCAATTATATAATAAAGTTCACATTGTTTGTAAAGCTGGTGTGCCAGTTTCCATGTTAGAGTAGCCAAAGCAATAATATCTGTTCTTGTGAATGATATCAAATAGCTCTTCTTGGGAAACCATCATTTTACAAAAATTATAGCCTTTCCTTTCAATGTCTGCATGCTTAAAATTTCCACAAAAATCAGTGGGTATTTTGAGTGTGCAAGGTATGCAGGATCAGGCCCATAATTAGAACTGCAGGAATGGGATTTTCCAGTCCACAACAAAGTCTGAGATTTTGAATGTTTTCATTCTGAATCAGAAGAAAAACAAGAAAACTCAAAAAAAAAAAAAGTGAGGGAAAGATGAGAAATATTCCATTTTAGGATAACAAACTTTTTTTTTTTTTGGCTTGCTGACTGCCATCCTAACAGGTGTCCAGGCTGCCTGAAGTCCTGGGCTGTCCATCATGTGGTCACCTGGGGAGCCAGGCAGCCTGGAAAGCTTGGAAGCCTGAGGTGCTGACCAACCAGGAGCCTAGAATCCCAGGGAACCCCAGCCTTCAGCACCCCACCAGCCAGGGATTCAGATATCCAACCAGCTGGGAAGTCTGCAAGCCTGGGGATCCTGGCTCCCTGGCTGCTCACCAGGTGGGCAACCTGGGATCCTGCAAGGCAAGAAGGTAGCCACCCACTGAGCCCTGAAGCCCAGGGAACCCAGCTTATGGCAGCCTGTCAGGCAGGCTACTGGGGATCATAGGAAACTTCAGTTCTCAGGAAGCTCACCAGGGCTCACTGCCATGGAATCTGGAGGCTTGTGAGCACAGAGAAGCGAGTGGGCTAGCTTGTAAGTTGGCAGAAAACTGAACAGACAGACAAGATTGCAGGCTGCCTGCTTTCTGTTGAAAGTTTTAACAGAATCAGCTCATTCCAATGGAATCTTTTGAGTCTGTCCAACCAGTATTTTCCAATGGAAAACTGTTCCATAGGACCATTTTTGACCTGCTCTACTGATATCTATTTTCCTAGCAGATGCACAGAAGATTTACATAAGTAACTCCATTACTTGTCATAGGGGTTTTCTACATAGAAATCATACCTATTATTATGCCTGTTAGAACAAAGGGCAGCTTAGCCCCCAGCATTAACTACAAAGATTTCAGTGAAGTTACACCAGAGAAGAGAGAACCACAAAGGGAATTTTGAGCGTACCTGATGGTTGCGTTCTTTTCTGATAGACATGGATCTCTCTTGCATTTTCAAGTATAATCAGTGCCTGAACATCTGTGCGATTGTATCTATTTATTTGTAAGATGCTGAAGTTATCTGAATTAGTTGCATATAGATAGTTTTCAAATACTGTTAAACTATAAAGATGCCTAACCTGAAAAAGAGAAAAAACATGGCTATTTTTATCATGACTTTAGAAAATAATAATAATAAATAATAATAATAATAATGTAACATGTAGAAACTGAACTGTATAACAGAACCAGTTTTTGAAAAAGTAAATAAATATTTTTAAAATCTCAGTGAAGCCCGTCAAGTGATTTCTGCTTTCTTTTTACTAGAGCAACATAATATTTTTATTAAAATTCTTGTTTTACAATTAAATTTATGTAAAGACAGAAAAAAATCAATATTACACACACATACTCTAAATACACTTCTATAAGTCTCTAACTTTTTTTTGTCTTAGCTGTCTTTTAGAGTGTAAACTCTTCAGTGCAAGAAATGTTTTAAGTTGTGCCTTGCACAGCATCATCCACATTGTTAGTGATTAACAAATAAATAAATAAATAAATAATAGCAACAGCATTCAGTAAAGAGTAGTAAAAGGCTATTATCTACATACAAAATGGAAGAATCATGCATGCACAATACGTAAGGTGACTCACTTTCTTATTTCAATAACATTATAATTAGAGTTGAGTGAATGCCGTAAAATGTTTTCAATAAATATTTTCTTAAATTTTTAAATGAGTTCCCTGGGGTGTACCAGGCCTTTGTGGCTCCTACTGGACAGCCCACTACTCTGCTATATCCCGCGCTAGGAAACAGTGAGATGGCAGCAGAGGTGGGTCCTCCAGGCCTACCCAGAGAGGCCTCACTAGAGCAGCTATCTTGGAAGCTAGAGAGATTTGGTTCTCCAAGGGCTAGAAGAGCTAGAGACAACCAATGATGTAGCAGGCTCAGATAAAAGGAACTGCAGGGCCTTTGCAGACCAGTTTCTGGCTGGGACCAGAGGAAGAAGAGTGCTTCCCCCTGACCTGGGAACAGAGAAGAACCCAAGAAGGTAAAGGGGCCTTGTAGGAAGAGGCCCAGGGAAACAGCAGTTGATGGAATGGAGTGAACAGTATGTAGTTGCTGTGCATGGGGTCCCGGGGTTTGAACCACAAGTAGTGGGTGGGCCTGGGTTCCCCTTCCAGCCACAAGTAAAGTGGCATAAACCCCCAGAAAGGGACAAGCCTTATTTGGGAGTCAGAATAAAGGGATGAATTTAAAGGACCCAGAACTGGGGCTGAAGACCCTCGTGGGGGCAAACAGACTGTTTAATTACCAAACTCTTTAATATCCAGAAAGGGATTAATTTGGACTTTGTGACTTGGCCAGAGGGCCAAGCTATTGAAGACTGATCAAGGTAAGATGGCAATCTGTAAAGGGGAGCAAAGGGGGAGAAAGGCAGTGTAGTCCCCCATCCAGTTGCTCAAAGGCACTCCACAGGTGAATGCCCTGTTACACCATCCTAGCGCTACGTTTTGTGTTGACTTTCTGTGAATTTTTGGTGGCTGTGTTTTACTGGCACAAATGCTTGCTAAAAATAAATTCCAACATTGTATTCATAGTATTCAGGCTTGATGTGTGTATCTATGCATGTGAGCAAGTGCATTCATTCAGTCAAGAAACAGGGACACAAAGTTAGTTAACTAACCAATCATTTTTATCAAACAATTTGAATATCAAACATCTGATACTCCAGAGACTGTTTGTGACCAACTGAAAGAGTTTTTTTTAAAAAAGTAAAATAAAAAAAAAATCTGATGGTAGATATTCCAAAAGATTAACAATGATTCAATTAATCAAGGAATTATTCACTGTGATGTATCCACTCAGCTCAATGTTATGCTGGACACCTTTCTAAAAATTCTTATTTTGTACAACTAAAATCCCACCCATTTCTGAAAATTACTCCTACCGGGCCAGAACTTGGCATCCATACTCAGACCTTACTCAGTCAGAACTCTAAATTGAAATTAATAAACGTTTTGCCTGATTAAGACTCAATATGATTTAGTCCAATTATAGTAATAGGGATGTGGAAAAGAAAACACTGAAAATAAAGATGCACCTGCATCACATTGCAGTAAACTATTACAATGCCAATATTTTACCAGGAAAATATATTTGTAAATGTTTTAATATTGAAGGAATAGAGCCCTGTGCTTAAGAGGAAGATTCCCTCCTGCATGATCATCTCCTTTCTCCCCCATTTGCCCATTTCTTAACATTTTATTATTCATTTGCATCCCATTGTGAGGTGTATACTTACTTAACTGGAGTTGTGCGACTATATTTTTATGATGTATTTTAGGATGTTTTAATTATTTATTTTCATCTGTTTTATGCATTACTGTGATGGTTTTAACCATAAGTGCAATTCCCCAAGTATCTTGAAAACATGAAGAGACACATAGCTTACTACCAATGAAGCCAAAGAGACTATACATGATAGTACCAGTAAGCAATAAGCTGATTCTAGTTTTCAGGATCAAGACTTTAATATCTACAAAGAATACCAGTTAAAATACTGGAATTCTATAGATTTAAAGAAATCCATTTTTATCATTTGTATGAGATGAACAGACTTTTATAAGAGCAAAAAATAGAATTCCATTTCCCAGTGTTTAAATATGTCTATATGTTCAATCACCTAAAATTTCTGTGTTTGATTATATAACCTCCCCTCCTGTTAATAATTTCTGGCCCCTAACTTTCTGGTAATGTCCAGCTTCCCAGTAACTGGATCAAATCCAGCCCTGGGATAAACAGACAACTCCATTGAAATCCACTTAAATCACCAGAGTGGACTGAGATGATTGATAGATTGCTCCTTCTGTATGTGATTTAACAGGCTGCCCTAATAGCCAGTTGGAATGCTTAACTTTTTGCTTCTTCTCACTCCCTCAAACAACCAGCATTCAAGGATGCATCTTCTGTTCTCTCCATTCTTATCTAGCTAGGTTGTTAACTAAAGCAGTTCCTCTAATATGTTTTAGGAACTGTTCTTCAGCATCTAAGATCCCTGGAAAAGAGGAAAAATAAAACAGGCCAAATTGTAATCTTTGCTAAGGCACTGAGACCAGATCTGTGATAGTAAGCTTCAAAAATTGTGTCCCAGTTACTGCTAAAGATGGACCCACCTTCTAATCTAACTACATAGTGACATAGTGAATGTGCCAGCAGCATCAGATGCTGAAAGGATTCAGATTTACAGGAATCTCCTTTCCAGTACAATTGGCCAAAGGCCATGGCCAATGCAGTATATTACAGATATTGAAAAGCCTGATATCTTCCTCTCAGCCTGCCCACATGAGCATCTCTCTGCTATTTCCTGTATTCATATTTTAAAAATCAAAAAGTTAAAATATCCTGTTGTCTCTTGGTTGAGCTGGGGTCAATTTCAAGTCCATGCTTCAAGTCAATTTCCCTTTGTTGGAGAGAAACTGATATCACAGATGGATGTGTAATGCGCTCATTCTGAAATTGCATGTTTTTAACTACTCTATGTACATGAGACTTGTCAATCTACAACTGAGATCGATCCAGCCACACATGGGCAACTCCAGAAGCCCCAGCTCTGTCTCTGTGAGTAGCCACTAGGAACAGCTGCCTTTGTCGTTGTCTCTTCAGGTTTCCAACTGTCCTCCCAACTGCCACAGAATCTTTCATTCCCTGGCAACATACTACACTCTAGTCAGAAGCCAGAAGGGCAGCAACAGACACACCACACTGCTGTCTGCTGATGTATTACTGCTCAGCAGATTTATCACAGTCCTACAGCTTAAGGACTTGGATTCAGCTCCTACTGAAATCATTGCAAAGACCCCCACTGGTTTCAATGGCAATTGGATCACTCTATATTCATCCAGACTGGCCTAGACTGGTGAGCACATCTCACTAATCATCTTTTCCTTCTTTGGTGTTATCAGGATGCATCTCCTCACCCCTACATCTCTTCTTCTTACGGTACTAATGCTATCCCCTGCCTAGACTTACTTCTAACTCTGTAATGTCCTTCCATTTCCCCCTGTTGAGATCCTTACATCTGTTTCCTCTCCTCTCCTAGATTATCTCTCATGTGCATCTCCTAAGAGTCACAGCACAGGATCTGGCCCATACACTGTAAGGTGAAATAAACAGCACATAAAATAGAACATGCAGCTGAGAACTTGTTTACCGGACTCATTTGGACCAAACAAGAATAGTGAATCTTATGACAAATATTTGTTAATGCTATGCACGTTCTTTTAATATTATTACTTTTTTATTATATTAGCAGAATCATCAAATAAATACTTACTTGTCGGCCTTGAATTACTGTATGTCTGTTTCTTCCTTGATAGTCAACAACTTCTATGTAGTCCAAATATATGTCTATCCAGTAAACATATTTATTGACCAGATCTACTGCAAGAGCAGTTGGCTGCTCAATTTTAGATTCTACTATCCTTGTTCTATTCATCCCATCCATGTCACATCTCTCAATTTTGGCAACATTCCCATAGTCGGTAAAGAAAAGTTTTCTGTTGAAAGAAAATAAAGTGTTGTGGGTCTGTTTTTGCTTTGTTATTTTTTAAGAGGGTGAGCTTGATGAGTAGGTCCCCAGTGGGGCATTTTGTAAAACAAGTTTTCATTCTAATTCATTTCAGTGGTTACATCTGTTAGTAACCCATAACCATAACCATATAATATCAGCCATAAACAGAGAAATCTGCTAATGAATACTGTAAGGCATGAGGGAGCAGGTTAACTAAAGATGTGAAATATTCCAGCAAATGTGCAATTGCATTGAATTTTGTTCTGTTTTTGTTAGAGAATTTTTTAATGTATTGAAAAAGATGTGCCTTGAGGGAGCCAGTACTGCTGATTAGACATGAAATTCTTATGCAACTAAGTGCATCAACTCAAAAATGTATGTATGTGTCTTATCCTTATGTTGTGTTTATCCTGCTTTTTAAACTGCTTCACTGTATTTTTTCTTTCTATAAAGGCTATTAGAATTTCATTTATGTAGATACTAAGATTGTTACAAATAGTAGAGATCAGCAAAATTGTGAAATAATTAAGCTGCTAGAAGCAAATGTACAATGTATATTGACAGATATAATAAATGCAAAAGTAATCCAGAGTTCTCGATGCTCTCAGATATTCCAAAACACAACATTTCACAAAAGAAGGCAATTTACTCTATATTTCAGTTTTATCCATTTTGGGGGAAGACAGACAAGGAAGGACTACTAGCCCTGAAGAACCTCTAGTACATTTATTTTTCCAAAATGAAACATCCTGTGCAAGATTAACAGAAATCTATCAAAGACTTAAACATACCACAAAAGCTTCTAAGCCTGACAGTTTGATTACCATTCACGATGTTTAGTAAACACAAATCAATTTCAATTAACTTGACAATATTTTAACAAGATTACCTTCTCATGAGACTAAATTGCATTTGTAAATAGAAGACCATCTTGCCATGACTTTAACACTATCTCAAGAATAATTCAATTTCTAGTTACTGAATGTTATTAATATTACCTTGAGAATCAAAGATTTGATTTTCCAGATTTAGTAAATTATCTGTTAGTTATCAGCATTAATGGAACATTATGTAAAGCCCAGGGTATCTTTTTGTTGAATAATTATCTAAAAATTAATTGTTTTAGTAATTGTAGCTTCCACTGAGCATTTAATATTGCAATATGTGATGCCTGGGAAAGAACATGGAGTTGCAAAGAAGACAAATGAAAATTCTGTTACATTATTAATACCTTACAACAAATGAGAGTATATTTTGAGTGTAGGTCAAAAGGGTATCACATCCAAGAAGACTTTTAAAAATAAAAAATACATTACAATAATGTTTTAAATACATGTAGTTTAGAGGAAGCTGCTTCTATTGTGTTAAAATGAACTGATCATATTAAGCTTATTCTTTAAAAAACACAAACTGACCATTAAAAACTGGTGGCATGATATAGCCCAGAATTACTAATTATATTGTGCATGGAGCATGGTACAAATGACATGAGAAGCGTATTAAACTGAGAAAGTTAAAAATAGCAAAGAAATACAATTAATTTAATATTACAGTCACAAAAACAGTATCTTAAAATAATGTTTATTAGCTATCATAAATTTTAAGCCCTCTCACCTATTGCATTTAAAGTAAGACCAGGGGAAAAAACCACTAAATGTGCATTTACCGATATATGGTTTGGATGAGCTAATAGGTCCTTTCCATCTCATACTTGCTGAATAATATCAAAGCTCAACTCAAGATCTCAAAATCAAACTGGATTCTTTCAGGTTTTGGGGTTTTTTTTTGGTTTTTGGGGTTTTTTTACAGTAGCACAAGTAACCGATTACAGAATCGGAATTTAACGGACCACGTTGTTGATAGTAAACTCTTTGGGGCAGGGATCATCTTTTTTGTGTGTGTTTGTGTAGTGCCTAGCACAATGGAAAATGCACAACCAAATTCAGCACAGGGATAAATTAAGACACCTGAGGTCTCTGACACTATCAGGCCCACACAGGAAAGTTTCTCACAACCAATGCTGTGGCCTCCAAAAACACTGCCCTGCCAATCATCATCATTCCTGGACTGCAGCTTTCTTTTAGAGCTTGAAAGACTCCTCCCCACAGTCCAGCCCCCAAAGATTATATTCTTCCATCGCAATTCTCATTTTTCCTTTTCAGGCTTTCCTCCTTCCCCAGCTCCTACCCTTCTGAGTTATCACTCTTTTAGCTTAGGGTTTTAGCTCTTTTCAGGTTTTCAAAAGCAACACTCCACCAGTTTACACTTTGTTTGCATTCCCAGTTCTCTCTTCAATGATCAGAGATGGAAACAAATGATACCTGGGGTTGTGGAGCATAATTGTGTGGCAATACAGTGAATTCCACAGCAGTGGAATCATAGAATACCAAGGAGCCTGCCTGTACCTTCCTATCTGCCATTCCCCACACCTTCTCTCTCCCTCTCTCTCTTCCAGGTCTCCTCACATCATAAGTAGAGCCCTGCAAATCTGCAGATATCCATTTTATATCTGCGGATACGGATATTCACGGACCATGTTCGCAGATCGCATGCGGATACAAATTTTGTTTCCGCACAGGGCTCTAATCATACGATCAGGAAGCACTAGAGAAGGAGAAAATCTCGCAAATGCACTAGTGTTTCAAGTGCAATGTCTTCCCACAAGACAACGTAATGTGAAGAAGAGATATTTCTACAACACAGAGCATATTGGAAACCTGATCTTAACTAGAAAAGGAGTACTTGTGGCACCTTAGAGACTAACCAATTTATTTGAGCATAAGCTTTCGTGAGCTACAGCTCACTTTATCGGATGCATCTGATGAAGTGAGCTGTAGCTCACGAAAGCTTATGCTCAAATAAATTGGTTAGTCTCTAAGGTGCCACAAGTACTCCTTTTCTTTTTGCGAATACAGACTAACACGGCTGCTACTCTGAAACCTGATCTTAACTGTGTTCTCTAGGCACTATAATAGACATATGTATTAATAATAACAATAATAGGCTTTTTGCCTGTTTCCCTATGAAGAGTTGTGGATTTAGTGCCAGTTAGAAGGCAGCAATGAATTGGGCTGCAGTCAGTGCCTCCTGCTCAGGAGAGGGCAATACAGAGACTCCCTTGAAGAACAAGACTAAGATCAAAGGGTGCATGGAACGTAGCTTTGAACCACCATTCATTTCACAACAGACCACCACCACAATATTCAAAACCAACCAATCAAATGCCATTGTAGAACATTCATTGTAGAATAACTTACTTTTAGCTTGGAAATCACTACGGGTACCTCTACAATGCAAAAAAACACCAGTGAGTCTCCAAGCTAGGGTCAACTGACTCAGGCTCACAGGGCTCTGCAGTACAGGGCTCAAAATAGCAGTGGAGACATTCCCACTTGGGCTGGAGCCCGGGCTCTGAGACCCGGTGAGAGGGAAGAATCTCAGACCAGCTCTTGTCACTGGCTTTTTTTTTTGGGGGGGGGGGGGCAGTATAGACTTACCCTTACTGGTTTATATCTGCAATAACACAGATGGCTGTCTCAGCAGTGAATAGGATAGTAGCTATGAATTTGTGTACTGATCAAAACAAATCTCCTTCATTGCTATGCTAATTACAAACTGTCACTCTCTATATTCACCTCTTCTAAAGCGAGTAAAACAATGCAGCCTGGAAGGGAGGTGGGGAACTACTAGTTACTGAATTATTTATATATTTATCTGGCAATTTAAACTTCTCATCCATTTTGAGCTGCTCTAATGCACAGATGACATTGGTTTCATGTCCACAGTAGGAAATGACCCCAATTTTCTTCTGAACCACCATATTGTTCTGAAACCATCTCTTTGTTTGCTCATTCCATCATCTTCATTATGATAAATATGTTGCACCCTATTATTTGTTGTGCTAAACCTGAATAGAAATCAATGATACTGCATCTTAGTTCTGTCTTTCTGAAGAGCAGTAAAAGCAACCTTGTTGATATATGTGATTAAAACTGAAGCATACAGTCTCAGTCTACACTATTTATAAATAAATTGGACAATAAATGATCTTGAACTTGAGCCCAGGGATGTGAGGGAAAAGACAATGATATGATTTGCTTTTGTGGATGAAGGTGAGAGACTAAGAAAACACAAGAAAGTTCTAAAAATGTTTAGATAAGCTTCAGATGAGCACACAGATATTTCAACCTCTTACATATTATAAATAAGTCTTGAAAATAAATTGAAAGTATGGCAGAATCAGTTTCAAGGATTGCAAAATGGCTCGCAGTCCTGTGGTCCTAGACAAAGAGATGAGGCCTTGAAAAAACATGTCTGGGAACACCATCCCCAGAGTTGAAACCAATACACTTCAAAAGAAAGAAAACAGTAACCGTACATACCAGAAAAAACCTGAAAAATCTTAACTAAATAGGTGTGATAACACAGTCAAGCTGCTTAGCAGCAGTGAGAGCTTTACAAATGGATGAGCCACTGTTGCTCAGGGTGGATAAAAATCAATGTTTTTTTTCTAAATAAAAAAAACTGGATTTTTTTTATTTAAATCGGATTTCTTTTTTATAAAATGCTTTTTGAGGGAAAAAAACCTATCTAAAGATAGTTTTAATTAAGATACATTATAGCTCAAAGATACCTCATCATTGAATAAGGATTCAAAATTCTAATTCTATAGTATGAGAGAATATATTTATGTAATGTTTAAGAAAAGTTTTGTAAATGAGTTCCAATAGTTCATGGATTAGGGACCCAATCTTATGTGGTTCCACAGGTTGCTGTATAGATTATTTAGGTTAATCTTTCTATCTACTCAATGGGACTCAGTGCTCAGTCTAGAAGATACCCATCAGAGATCCTTAGTTTTGCAGTTCTCAAACTGTGGATTTGTGTCTTCAGAGGTAACATGCTTGTTAACAAAAATGTTTTAAATAAATAAATAATATATAGAGGTGAGAAACAACAGACCTCAACTCTATTACCCCTCTGCATATTTGTGTACACAGAGTCAATCCCTTACCTCTCTCTAAAAGTGCAAAGTTTCAAAAAGTTCAATGAATAGAAGATTGTTGGGGGCGGAATAGATCTGGACAAGGAGAAGTCTGGAGATATATGTGAGAAGCGTGGGACATATGCTTGTTTTGTTAAAATATTATATGCTTGCTGTCGAAGAAAAAAATCCAGAATACTTAATGTTGTTGTTTTAGTTAACTAAAACAATTTAAATATCTGTCTGGTGATCTTCTCTTCCTAATACAGCATGGCAAGAAAATCCTCCAAATATTAATGATTAACCCATTGAATTGGAGATAGTTCACCTCCCAATGACTTCGTAAATATCTGCTTCATTTACCAAAGGTAAATGAAATAACCAGACAATCATTCATTTTCTGATATAGCTGTAAAACTAATCTGAAAAGTTTTCAAAATAAATCACTGTTTAAAAATGTACAGTGTGTACCTTCTAAAAATGAAATCTACATCTCTGAGTTGTGAAGAATATGTATTAAGGTTATAACAACCAACAAGAATGCACTTTATGTAGAAAAGCATGATTAAATTGAGTCTTCCTGACTAGTGATTTAAATCATGATTTAAATTAAATCAAATCCACCCTGCTATTGCTCAATCTCTCTCTTCATCTGTAGGCAACCTCAGTAATCAGTGCTTCCAAGCTACTTCAACAAACAATGGGCTGGCAGTAGAACTACCAAAAGCTGTAAGCTTGCTTGCTGCTCCTCATGTCAGTGGTTCTGCCAGATCCAATGACACATAATATGCGTGGAAATGAAAAGGGGATTGTGTGTGACTGCTAAGAATAAGTTCAGCAAGACTGCTTAGTATTAGGGGAAAATAGAGTAATTCCACTCACAATGTCCTGTAACTGCTATGTGCATAAATTAGAGGGAATGCCTATTATTGACTATTTGCTTGTTTGGGAAAAGGAGAAAAATATGCAGAATAAGCTTGGCAAAATTGCATTGTCTTCCTATTAATCCACACATATTTTCAGCAGTGTTAAGACATTAGAATCAGTACTTGACATGGGAGAAAAACCATAATAAAATAGAATAAAAACCTGTATTTTAAATCCAAGCTACTGAAAAATAAATTCAAGATGAGGGAATGTTAGGAAAAAGTTATATTCTGAATGTATAAAACCATATAGTGTAGATATATCTACATCAAAGAGACAGACACATTCTGTTATTATATATATATATATATAACTATATATACTATTATACTATAAATATAATATAATATAATGTGTGTATATAAAGAAGGCGGCACCAGGCCAAGTCATAGATACTCAGCACCTCTCAGGATCTGGTTATGCGTTAATGCCTCATTACAGTTTAAAATTTGAACTCAAAAATCAGGAAATGTAAAAATGAAGGTACCAATAGCAGAACTATATTAGTCAGCCAATAATTTTAAAAAATATTAAATATAGATAGTATTTCTTTATTTTCTTGTGGTTAAATCTGCAAGCTCAAAATTCGCAACAACAACTTTTAAAATTTAATTTCACTTTTTTTGTTTGTTTTAAAGATGGGAATGAAAAACAAACAGTAAAACTCTAGCTCTGGAGCTACCAAGTTATACAGTTGGGTTCTAATCAACTCCACTGTACTGCTTTCTAAAAAACAAAATCCTAGGTGTGGAAAATATTCAATCATGCTATAGCTGCATTATAGTGCCACAAGTAATTATAAATCTCACACTCACAAAAACAGCTTATCAATTTTTGTATAACACACACACTTTTATTTTATATAACAGTGATATAATAATGGGCACCGGCCGTGTGTGCTTTATCCACAATATTCATTACATATTGCTGTTGCATTTACTTCTTTTTTTCAAGACATAAAATGTTAGACTGAAATGTGTGGTTTCTGACTGATGGTAAATGTTTTTTGGAAAGTTTGAGCAGAAATCCTTCAGCTCTTTTTTGATTTATGAAAGAGTGAAAACAAAATATGCTTCTCAAATTGTCAAATAAATTCTAATCACACTTTAAAACCAAAACAGAAGTAATTGGAGTCTTGGCTCTGCCCCTGGTCCACCATAACAAGCTTCTGCAATGATATATGCTGCAAACAATCTTGGGTCCACAACATGCCTGAAAACCACTTGCTGGTACAGCAGAATCTTATATGATAGTAGATAATACAATCAACTTTTTATCTTCATGTGAAATCCTTACACTGCTCTCTCAAGGTATTGCATTCTCAAACTCATGGAGGTAAATATGCAGTACACCCACTGATCTCCCATATTCTCTGCCTCTCTCACTCCACATATGGATTTGTGTCTCTGCATCTGTGTAAATACTATACTAAAAATAATTGCATCACTACTGAAATAGAAAGCTAATAACAACAACAAAAAAACAGCTTGTAGTTTTTGCCAGAGGCTAAATACTCAACAGAATTTTGTGCTAAATGAATATAAACAAAGTGCCCATCTCACTCTCTCGCTCATCATAATAGCTAAATCTATTTTTCCTCCATCTGCAGTAAAGAGATTAAAGCTATGAGACATAATCCTGAAAAGCTGCATTCTTTAGCAGTTACCAAATTTATTCTGGCTTAATCTGCTACTCTGTCTAACTATAATTCAATACCCTTTACCTTAAGAAGCGTAATTAGCTTGAGCAATTTGGTGCAGTAATGCTGAATTTTTCATGCATTTCTCTCAGTTCTAAATGAAGGTAAGGGATGTTATGTCTGAAATTGTTATAATTCCAAAGTGGATTCTTAAAACACATTTTTAGAGGATATTCATGGACTCATTCAAATTTTGCTTTCTTGGTGTACTGAATGTATACCTCTCCGCACCAACACACCCACTCCCACACAGAATACAACCTGAACCTAAAGAGTTGGCACCTGACACTTTGTTTTATTCATGTAATTATGCATATAGTAGAAGAGAGAAAATCCCTTCCTCCATCTCCCAACCATTCTTTCTGAGTAGTTCCAATGATTTCAAAGGGAATAATTGCTGCTATTATACCTTGTGACAAAGTTCCTCCTCTACCTTGGTGGGTCCTGCGCTTATTGGCGGATTTGCTTGCCTCAGAGATTCACGGCAGCCCTCAGTTTGGCCACTTTTGTGGCTCAAATTTGCCGTTCACTCAGATAACCTCATCACTGGCCAACATAGGGAAAAAGAGAAGAACGACCCCCACAGTCTCTGCGGATCCACACGTAGGTCGGGGAACAGCCCAGAGACCTCCCCTCTGGTGGAACCCACAGTCCAGGTCAGCTCCTCCTGTGTCTGATCAGGAGTTGGGAGGTTTGGGGGGAACCCAGGCCTGCCCTCTACTCTGGGTTCCAGCCCAGGGCCCTGTGAATTGCAGCTGTCTAGAGTGCCTCCTGTAATAGCTGCGTGACAGCTACAACTCCCTGGGCTACTTCCCTATGGCCTCCTCCCAACACCTTCTTTATCCTCACCACAGGATCTTCCTCCTGGTGTCTGATAATGCTTGTACTCCTCAGTCCTCCAGCAGCACATCCTCTCACTTCCAGCTCCTTACGCACCCCCCTACTAACTGATGGGAGGTCAGGTGTCCTGATTAGCCTGCCTGCCATAATTGATTCTAGAAAGTTCTTAATTGGCTCCAGGTGTCTTGATTAGCTTGCCTTTCTTAATTGGTTCTAGCAGGTTCCTGATTGCTCTAGGGCAGCCCCTGCTCTGTTCACTCAGGGAACAGAAAACTATTCATCCAGTGGCCAGTATATTTGCCTTCTACCAGACTCCTGTACACCACTGGTCTGTGTCTGTCACAACCTGAATACGGGGGTGGGGAGTATAATCTTTCCCCAAATATGCCAAATTACTGACATCTCTGGCACATGCACTCAGTTTAGGCAACTAATATCTTCTTAATTAAAAGGCCAAACGAAAACAAAATGTATCCCCAAAGCAAAATTATAGACTGACATCCATTATTACTCTTCCCCCAGAGGTTGACAAACCCATGTTCCACCAGACCAGGAAGTGGTATGAATTCCCAAGTTGGGGGCTTTCAAACAAATCCCATTATCTCAAGTGCCCTTGTTGCTTTCAAGTTTGGTGACAATACAGGAGGACAGAAGCAGTCTCCCAAATACCTTCCACACAAATGAAACAGGATTTTATAGATTACATTTAACAAACCATTTGAGTTGCATCTAGAAGCAAATAGGAAGTGAATGGAGCTGATGATGAATTGATGTAATAAGTACTCTAATATTACTAGGAACATGGGAAGATGAATGATATACTAGAAGAAGATTCTGAGCATCCTGTAGTGGTATTTATAGCAAACTGCCATGACCCACTATGAAGGTGACAATGGCATGAAGACCTGGGTCATCACTGAGAAATATGGCCTCAGACACTAAATCAAGTCACCTTATAGGGATAATTAAGTAACCTTTCCAGATGCTACTTTTTAAGTGTTAATATTTTGGAAGCACAAACACACTTAGCTTTTAATCTAAATTTAAGGTGTTGTCATATATGTTCTACTGGATTAAGTGAAAGATATACTGCAATCTCCTGATAGAGTTGAAACATCAAAAGTTTGAATTCAAGTCTGAAACACGATTTATCAAAAACAAAGCTGAAAATTAAATAGTTTATTCCTTATGGCTCAGGTTTATTTTTAATCATATTAATTCAGATTTATCTTAAGTGAGTTTAGTAACCCAGCATATTTAAAATTCTTGCTTTCCAAGTAATAATTTCAGAGGAGGAGACAGGGAAGAAGAGTTCGATGGAAGTTAGATGAAGTGTTGTAGCTGAAATCCAAAAACTAACAAACAAATCACATAAGTGTGATGAAAGCCTTTTATGATTAGAAATGAGAGTGGTGTATTTCACAATGGGCAGATATTCCTATTGATCCATTCCATGATATGATCCCTATTTAATAAGTATCATAGTTTAATGATGTCATTCAAAATACACAGTGCTGAGGAGGTTCTTGCAATCCCGGGTCACCAACTTGCATACTACAAGTTGGGTCACAAGAAAGACATGATCTCTGTCTATACAATTAGGGAGTGTTTATCTCATTAGCTTGTTACATTGGATGGCAGAGTAAACAAATCAGCAGTAGTTACAATTGTGCAAAATGGAAATATGTGAAAGTTAAAAAATAAGAAACTGTAAACTCTGAAAAAGGCCTCTTTAAAGTTCAAATACAGGTGAACAAAGCTTGTGGCCATAAGAGGTCTTGTTTGGTAAGAGGTCTGATTCAGAGGCTTTGGAGTTGACTGTATACTTGTTTAAATGACACATAGGACATTCACATTCCATTGTGGCTAAAGATTGTAACCAGGGAAGTTGGATCAAAAAGGTGGGTAGCAAGAGGAATCAAAAAATTGTGTAATAGGAGGGGTTGCAAATGTGGAAATGGAAGTGTCCCAGGATGAAGGCAGAGCACATCGCAAGATTTCAAAGAAGTGCACCAGACTTCAAAATGAAGGAAGAGGATCAAGGAGATGGGAGAGGATGGTAGATAATTAAGGTCCCCATATTTCCTAAATTTAAAAAAATGTGTCAGCATTTTTAGGGTCACAACAAAACTTATGCAAAAGCCAAAATACATATTTTAAAAAAATGTCCAGGTGTTGCTTCTGCCAGATTCAATTAAAAAGAAACACATGCATATTTCTCAGAGTGCAGTACGTTTTTCAGTATTTTTCTGTGTTCTGGAGGAGTGAATCATGAATCGTGAACAAATGTTAACATTCACTTGAGCAAAAGTATAGCTTTGATACTGTCTATGTTCATTTGACTATTCAGTCCAAACACTGCCCTTGGTGCTGAAAACAAATTGCCTCGGACATGCTTATGTGGGGTTGTGTCAAAAGCCTTTCTAAAATCAAAATAAATCACATGTCCCTCGGCCCATGCCACTTCCCGCAGGCCCCACTGGCCTGGAACGGCGAACCGAGGCCAGTGGAAACGGCGATCGGCTGAATCTGCGGACACTGCAGGTAAACAAACCATCCCAGCCCACCAGTGGATTTTCCTGATGGGTCGCATGCCAAAGGTTGCCAATCCCTGCATTAGAACAATAACCCTATCAAAGAACGAAATTTGACAAATCCATGATGGCTATTACTGATCACTCTTCAAATCACGATTAAATATTGACCATTTGATAATTTGTTCCACTGTCTTTCCAAATACAAGTTAGGCTGACTGGTTTACAATTCCCTGGGTCCTTTTTGTTCCCCTTCAGCATGTTAGCCCATCAACAGTCCTCTGGGACTTCACCCATGCTCCATGATAGATCATCACTAACAGTTCCGAAATTGCTTCTGGTAGTTCCTTAAATACTCTAGAGCGAATTTCATCAGGCCCCAACAATGTGAATACATCTACCTTATCTAAACATTCATTCACCGGTTCTTTCCCTGTTTTGCTCGTCTTCCTTCCTTCTTGTTGTTAATGTTAACTATGTTAAACACCTTAATGAAGTGAAGATTGAAGTAAAACAGGTATTGAACACCTTAGCCTTCTTGATATCATCCATTATTAGCTCACCTTCCTCACTAAGTAATGTATCTTCACTTCCCTTTGTCTTGCTCCTAATGTATCTACAGGATCTCTTCCAATTGCCTTTCATATCTCTGGCTAAGTGTAACTCATTTTGTTCTTTAGCCATTCTCATTTTATCTTTACATGCTTGTGCCATTCTTTTGTATTCCTCCTTAAGAATTTGTCCATGTTTCCACTTTTCATAGAATACCTTTTTTATTTTCAAGTCATTAAACAGCTCCTGATGCAGCCATTTGGCCTCTAACGCTTCTTCCTATCTTTCCCTCACACTGGGCTTGTTTGCTTCTGGGCCTTTAGGCTCATAGACTTTAGGTCAGAAGGGACCATCATAATCATCTAGTCTGACCTCCTGCACGTTGCAGACCACAGAACCTTACCCACCCATTCCTGTAATAGACGCCTAATCTCTGGCTGAGTTGTTGAAATCTTTAATACTGCCTTTTTAAGAAACCACCTATTCTCTTGAACTCTTTTCCCTTCGATTTCCTTCCCATGGGAATTAACCTACCAGTTCTGAGTTTGTTAAAGTGTACTTTTTTTTTAAGTCCATCATCCTTATTCTGCAGCTCTCACCCTTTCTCCTTAGAATCATGAAATTTATCATTTCATGGTCAATTTCACCCAAATTGCCTTCTACCTTCACATTTGCATCCAATTCCTCCCTGTTAATCAGAATCAAGCTACTCCTCTCATTACTTTCTCCACCTTCTGAAACAAGAAGTTGTCCCCAGTACATTCCAAGAACTTATTGGTAATTTTGTGTTTTGATGATTCTTTTCAAACAGATAACTGGGTAGTTAAAGGTTTCAGAGTAGCGGCCGTGTTAGTTTGTATTCGCAAAAAGAAAAGGAGTACTTGTGGCACCTTAGGCTCAAATAAATTGGTTAGTCTCTAAGGTGCCACAAGTACTCCTTTTCTTTTTGGGTAGTTAAAGTCCCCCATTATTACCATATCTTGTGTTTTGGGCATTTCAGTTGTCTATTCTAGAAATGACTCATACACCTCTCCTCCTACCATAATATTTCCCATCTCCCGCTTTTCCCTGCCTGTCCTTCCTGAACAAACCTTACCCTTCTTTATCAACACTCCAGTCATGAAATTTATCCCACAAAGTCTAAGTGATGCCAAATAAGTCATGCCAATTAAATGTTGAACTTTGGCACCTGGTACTTTTGTGAATCTAGCTCTAAGTGTAATTCTTTTTCTAAGTATGCTTGATAAAGATTGACCGGCTCAGTTTAATTTAAATTACATATATTTTGTTAATTTGTATATATTTGTTCATTAGAGAACTGCAGTAACAATATTACAGCTCCATTCTTTGGATTTATAAACATTTTTCGCTGCCACTTTTTTCCCTTTTGTCTGATGTGACAAAATCAGTCCAGTTAAAAATATTCTGGCAGAAGCCAAATTATCCCATTTACAAGGAGAAAGCTGTGAGGCTCCACTAGTCAGACTGACAGCTCATTTTAGAAAGGTAAAATTCAATTTCCAATAATGTTTTCCACATGATCCAAATGACAGTTAAATTTAAACAGTTTCATTTGTAAATGAATTTAGTGTACATGAAAGGTGCTGGATTGACAGTCCTGGAAAATAAAGACCTTTATTTATCCATAGAACAAGGACAGCCTGGGTGGTAGCTGCGTAAGCAGCCCCACCCACATTCACCAACTCTCATCCAAAGAAATGTCGTCTATGAAGTGAATGGTAGCTTAGTCTTCTCCAACCCTATTCAATACCTCATCTATCTGCGGAAGGTTCCAACAAAGGTCCCAAATAAAGGTAAATGTGCTGCTGGATCTACTCCCAAAGAACTAGACTGAGACCACTAACTCACTGCACATAAGCAAGGACTCCAGCACATTGTAGAAAGCTGAATCTAATTTCTCAGTCAAGGTATTTGGGGTTTGTGAGGCACTCTGGTGCAGCTGACTGGAAATTGTGTGGCAGCTTCATTTCCATTTTCAAATGGAGGTTTTTAATGAAATATGAATAGTAAATTGGTAGAGGAGACCTTGTGACATTTTTATAGTAAATTCTAGTCAAATTATGCTGTCCACACAACTGCAGTTTTTGATATGCCACATTTTTGTGCTGAATAGCATCACAGAAATAGTCAGAGAAAATTGGAAGTTTAGGCAAATGGGTTTTGGGCAGTTGAAGCTCTTAGTACTTGCTCTGAGTACTTGGGGAGTAATTGTAAACTGAGTAATTGTAAGATTGTAATGTTTGGGTCTTTAGGACTACCACATTATAGCTGGAGGTTACAATTCAAATGACCTAAAATGAAATAATTAACGTGAAATTGAAAATTGTCATCTCTAAGTTTAAGAACAAATAGAGATGAATGGACTGCTAATGTGTTGAAACCACAACCTATCATCCTGACCAATCCTGACTCGTTGTACTCCCTCATCAGTCTGCCTGTATCTGTCTGCTGTCTCTTGTATTATATTTAGGTAATAAGCTCTTTGGGGCAGACACTGTCTTTTTGTTCTGTATTTATACAGCACTTTGCACAATGGTCGTGGTCCATGACCTGGGTATCTAGGCACTATGAGTATAGAAATAAAAATAATAGTTTACTCTCTAGGAGTTACTGTTTCAGGCTGTCTGCAGATTCAGGCAGATGGAACTGGACAGGTATACCCTTTCCTTATGTTTACAAAGCTTTCTCTAAAGCCATGAAGGTTAGAAAAACTTTTTAATGAAAATTTAGATTCTGGAGCACAATTTTGAAGCAAGGGGTGGATTCCATGGCAAATGCTGTGATTGATGAATGTGAAATACACAGAGCCTACACATGAGATACTGACCATCCACTTCTGCAGGCAAGTTTTACGCATAGAGGGATTCCTATTATTACAAAAGTACAAACTGGACTTCTGCTGAGCAGCACAACGCTAAATTCAAGAGCCATCGAGGAGCCAAATCTTGAGGCTCAGAGATACAAGGTTGGGGTGCTCATGGTGCCCAACTTCTGTGTCAGATCTGACCTGAGTAGGAGGCATTAAAGCATCGCCACAGATAGATGAACTAGATCCAACTATCATTCTTCTCTTAACCATGAAGGTGCTATTAAAATGGCCATCACCTGCTCCTCCCTCTTTTGGAGTAAGGTTCTGAGGATTAGTGGTGTCAGAGGGTAGCCATAAGGAAGATGATCAGGTCAGGGGAGTAGTAAGGTGTCTACTAAAGGATTGCAGCTGTATCTTCTCTTGAAGCAGAAGATCTGACATTTCATATTGATCAGGATTGCAAAGAGATTCACTATGGAGAGGCACAGTGCTTGGCAGATGCTGTGAAAACCAAGTTGTTGAGCTCCCACTCATGGTCCAGTTAGATTGTTCCTGCTTAGGAACGCTGGCACAGTGTTTTGGAGGCTGTCACAGGGCGCAGTTCTCTCTACCAGACTGGTGCCTCCTCCTGGTACTCTAGGGATTAGCTCAAGGCCGACACCCCTCCATCTGCGGTTTGCACACTGTCGCTGCTCCCGCCTACGGCTCCTCTCTCAACTCCAGAACGCTGGCGTCTTCTTTGTGGCTCGGCCTTCCGGCTGTGTCACTGTCCATGTTCCTCCCTCTGGGGCAGGTTTCGTTCCTCCATAGTATAGACATTTCCCCAGTAGCGACTGCAGTCAATTGTCTTTCTGCTTCCCTATTGGCATCTGCAGTCAATTGTCCTGCCACTTCTACAGTGGCGATTGCAGTCAGTTGTCCTGCCGCTTCCCAATAGGTGAGTCGGGGGAATCCGGGCCTGCCCGCTACTCCAGGTCCCAGTCCAGGGACCCTGTGGATCTAAGCTTCCTGCTGCGCCTCTAGTATTGCTGCCTTCCCCACCGCCACAGCACCCTCAGTCTCTGCCCAGAGCTCCTTCTCTTCTCCCTGGGGTTCCTACCTGCACTGAGCTGTCCATAGTTCTATAGTGTTGCAGTCTACTCCAGACAGAGCCCTCACCCCTTGAGCTCCAGGCAGCTACTGACCCTCCTCTGCCCTGAGGGCCTGCTGGGCTCTGATTTTTATGTGGGCCTGCTGGGCTCTTATAACAGCCCCTCTTCTATTGGCTGCTTTTTGCATAGCTTCTGTAGGGCTCTATTAACCCCTTGCATTTCAGTGTAGGGCAGACACCGCATCACAGAGGCCTAGTAGGTAAATCATAGAGATTATTATGTGGCAGGACAATTCTCCAGTTCTGCAGGATTAGTGATTCTGCACATAAGCACATGGATCTTGCTCCAGCTTGTCGATTTATATAGCACATTGCTGCCTTGTGGTCTAACATTACTCTGACTGGGTGGCCATGAATGTCATGGAGAAAGTGCCAGGATGCATAATGAACTGCTATTAGTTTTAAGACATTGAGTGAAGCAACATTTCTGATCTCATTTGGAGCAGCACAGAAGTGGTATGGGGTGGCATCTTGGAACAGAGAGAGAGTGCCAAGATTGGGAAGCATGCGTCACATGTTGCCAGGACTAAGTCATCCTTTGGGCCATTTTAGTTCCCAGCTGGCCCAAGATTGGGAGAGTAGAGAAGTGGCTCTACGCTATCCTTCCACTCTCCTCAGATGAGGATATAGTACTTTATATTCATTCATTGCTAGAAGATAGAAACAATCAGTTGTACCATCTCTAATCCAAGTCAAAATCATTATTGACTGGATCCAAGAAGCCTGGGAATTCCAGAAACTACAGCTGCAACCTTCTCAATTACCTTTAACAAATGAGGAATATGATACAGATATGATAGCTGGTGAGATCATTGTCAAACAATGATTTCAGGTAAGCATCACATTATAGCTTCCTTAAGGACAACGGGCAGCCAGCCCACTCCTACAGGGAGGTTTTGACGCTGTAAAGGAGCAGACTCACTCCTGCAGCGCCTCCTGCTGGTTGTCCTTGGGAATTAGCTCTTTTCAAGCATGGAGCGCCCTCTGCAGGCCGGTGATCCACCACAGCTCTGGCCCCCGTATCTCTCACAGACCCCGGTGTCCCTTTCTCTCGGCTTTTGCCCCCTGACAGTTCCCCCACACTCTGCCTCTGGGTCTCCCCTTCCTGGGGAACCCCCAACCCACTATCCCCACCTTGCCTTAGTCTGGGCTACTGCCAGTCATCTCCAAGCCCCCGCTCCCTGGGGCAGACTGCAGTGTAAAGGCCACTCATCATAGGCAAGGATGTTCAGACCTGTTCCCTTCCTCTGCCTGCCAGTACCTCTATGGGCCTTGGACCAGGCCTTACAGTCTGGGGAGTTGCCAGCCTGGAGTGCTCTGGCTCTGGCTCTGGCTCTGGCTCTGGCTCTGGCTCTGGCTCTGGCTCTGGCTCTGGCTCTGGCTCTGGCTCCTCCTGCTCCTGCTCCTGCTCCTGCTCCTGCTCCTGCTCCTGCTCCTGCTCCTGCTCCTGCTCCTGCTCCTGCTCCTGCTCCACCCTCAGTACCCAGTCAGGCCAGCAGCTGGGCCCTGCTCTCTCCCAGCCTGAAGAGAGACTCCTTGGGCCTCTGGCTCACAGCCTTTTTATACAGGCCAGCTGGGGCCTGATTGGGGCGTGGCCCAGCTGTGGCTGCTTCCCCAATCAGCCATCCCCTGCCGCAGCTCTCTCCAGGGCTGTTTTTAACCCTTCTATTTTAGAAGCAGGGTAGCCACCCCGCTACAGACAAGCTCCACAACAGTCAATCCAATACTTCCCTGCTGACCTTCTCCAGCCAGGAAGAGCAAGGCTCTAACTTACAGAGCAGTCATGTTTCCAAACCACAATGAATAAGAGTTCCCAAAATTCAAGAAAGACAAAACTAGCTCTTGTCTACTCAAACCACTGGTCTGTCCAAAAAAGAAGAGAGTATTTTTCTCCATAGAGTAAAATGAAAACCTAACATTAAGCATAAAACTTGAATGTGTAACCAATTGGAGATAGCACAGATTCACTAAGAGCTAAAAGAAAAGGAGAACTTGTGGCACCTTAGAGACTAACCAATTTATTTGAGCATGAGCTTTCGTGAGCTACAGCTCACTTCATCGGATGCATACTGTGGAAATTGCAGAAGACATTATATACACAGACACCATGAAACAATATCTCCTCCCACCCCACTCTCCTGCTGGTAATAGCTTATCTAAAGTGATCATCAAGTTGGGCCATTTCCAGCACAAATCCAGGTTTTCTCACCCTCCTCCCCCCCCACAGACAAACTCACTCTCTTGCTGGTAATAGCCCATCCAAAGTGACCACTCTCTTCACAATGTGTATGATAATCAAGGTGGGCCATTTCCTGCAGAAATCCAGGTTCTCTCACCCCCTCACCCCCCTCCAAAAACCACACACACAAACTCACTCTCCTGCTGGTAATAGCCTATCCTAAGAGCTGTCACCCACCCAGAGCAATTCCACTGCGAAAAACTTTGTGGATGCTAGGACTGAGTGTGAAGGAATATTTCTTTTTTTACTGCACCCCCACAGTATAAAACATTGTACGCTGCAGTTGATCTGGTTCAGGTTGAGACATCTACTGCTAGCACTCCATCTATTTCTACCCCTGCCTTATTGGTCATAGGTCCTCTATACATAATGATGAGGATGGATCCACTTCATCAATTGGGGAGGATTGTTATACAGCCCATGGAGAGAGTGGTCTGTCATCTGAATGGTTTTCTTCTTCAGAGTCAACTGGAATTTGCCCACCCATGAGGGTGGACCACCCAGGTTATGTTTGTTTGTTTTTCATCTGTATCAGTGAAATGTCAGAACTACTCAAGCATTTTATCTTATCTTATCATATTTTAGTTTTACCTCTTTTGGACCGAGGTAGGCTATAAATGCTACTTATAGTGGCGTGTGATGAAGATTAAGTAGTAGGTATCTTCTTTTTGCAGTGGAAGGTTGTCTGCTCTTAGTGATGCTGTTAGCCAACATCTGTGATACTTCTATATGTAAGAGATTGGGTGTGAATGTGTGAAATGCTTCTTTTCACTTTTGTTGTCTCCATTCTTTTCCCTCTCAAGCTTTACATGGTTGTTGTGGGTATGTAAGTATTTTTCTATCATACATAAAACCTTTTGTTACACACTTTTAAGATGTACAGAATTTAGAAACTACTGGATATACATAAATAAATCAGATGCAGAGGTTTTGAACTGGAGTTCTTTCATCTTTTGTATACAGCCCAGTTTGCTACCAATACACCAACCAATACAGTAAGAATGGAGAAATGTTCAGGGCTATTAAACACTGAATTTTCACAGTAGATCCACACAATGTTATTTGGCACAGGTGTATCTGTAGTTGTGATGCTCTGGGAAAATTCATTGTTTAATGGACCTCAGTGTCTCACTTCCACTTGAAATGGAAACAAACCTGGCCTTTTTATCCATTTGTGTAATGGACTTTGAACATTTAGCAGATAAGTAACTCTCTACCCCCCAGAAAACAGTCACTGAGGCTATTTTAAAAAGAGGGTTTGTGTTTTTTGTTTTTGATGGGGTTTTTTTTGCATAAATAGGGTGATGCTAGATAGCATACTTAAATCTATAATTATGAGCATTAATATGCTACCCCCCCTTTTCAAATTGTGCTCTCTTCTGCGGGTCAAGCAACCAATCTCAACTGGAGATATTATTCCATAACAGAGCTGGAGTTAATGGACTGGAAAACAACAATTTTGGGAAATAAACATTAAAATTCTGCTTTCATAGCTAGCAACTCTAAGAACAGTAACAGTAATTTATCTGCTATCACAGGATATTTTTAATAGCCCTTGGAACTACAAATTGTTGCCATATGAGTTAGTACCATAGTTGTCTAAACAAAATTACACATTAGCTTCTTTCAAAAGCACAATTTAGTTTTTTAGAATCTTAACGGACGTTTTATTCAAACTCCTATACAAGAATCAACCTGTAAAGCTGATAAACAGCAGGGTTTTGTGTCATTGCACTTTCATCATACTTGGATTCCAAAATATATGTTGCCTTTTTTATATATTAAGGTTGTTACATAACATTTCTTCTTTGTTGTTGTGGGGAAAAAAACACTTTTGAATTAAAGAAAATTTAATTTTGAGTTAAAGAAATTTGGGATCTTGGGTTAATATTGGATTAAAGAAAATAATTAGTTTAGTTTTACTATTATTTTATTTACAGAATGCCTCTACTGGTAAAACTCTAGGTGCATGTTCAACATTATAAGAAAAAAAGCAAACCCCATAGGGCTTGATTCTGCATTTTGACTGGGTGGTGTTTGAGCAGGGTGGAGAATGGGTTGTGGCTTGTGATTCAGAATAGCGCTACCGTAATAGAAATGTATCAAAACCCTCGAATATTGCCACCATTGGCTCTCCATATCCCTATATGATTGTCGAGTAGCTCAGTCAGCTCAGCAACCAAAGAGTGGCCCTCAAACAGTACAGTTATATGGCATCCATTAAGGATCTCCAGAGCAAGGTATAAAAGTCTCCTCCTTTGCACCTGCCCTTAACAACAAAGCTTATCCAAGGTAAATATTGTGGAAGAAAAGATAAAAAACCAGAGTTGTTACTTATTTGTGCTTTTTTTGGAGAAATCAGAATAATGTTGAAGATACATTATGTTGTTCTGCTGCAGGATTATACAGGCATCTCAGCATTGTATAGAACTGCACCCTTCACATTTATTCCATTTAAGCAAAAAGAAAATCAAAACTAAATATAAAATGTAGGATCGCTAATCGATTCAGGCCAAGAAGTTTAATAATATTGCTCTTGCACTGTGAAATAAAAATTAAATTAGTAAAAATAATCCATAGCAACTAACCAAATTTTTATCTTTCTTTCAACAAACACTGAAAAGGCCCTTTAATGATTGCATTTTATTGATGAGATAGCTTTACAAAGCCAAAAGCAAAACAGTGCTGTCCAAAAAGAAAGTCTTCAGGCAGTCTCCTGTGCAAGGCACAGGAGATCAGTAATGGGATGTGCACCTTTTGGCCCTTAGGTTACTGGTTTGAATCCAGAAAAAGCACTGGTTAGGCATAGGTGAATTTATTTAGTTAAAAATACTGGCCTGAAATTTTTGAGAAGAGTTTTTCTTCTGAGACAATCTTGTCACACTACAAATACTACAAGATGAGCCTTTCTTGTGTGGCTTTTGCTTCCAGTCACAACTGAACTGCAGGCAGTAAAAAGGCCAGGAAAATGAAAAAGATGCTTTGCATTTCTGTAACAACTATCAAAGCACTTTACAAATGCTAACCAACCTATACCTCACAGCTCTCTTCTAAGGTGCATAAGAGATATAATGATCACTTTACTCATCAAGGAAATATAATCTGCTCTGGTGTGCAAGGGAGCAGCCATTAAAGAGCACAGAGAACAAGTTTAGGACAGAAAGCAAAGAAAAATACCTTTTCCAGATGAAATAACAGCACACATTTAATTATGCAGAATGTAATAATTTGATTTGAAATTTGGCTCGGAGACCATGGCTAATATCCCATTTCTTAGAAAAAGTGGTATGGGTTCTATGTCTGACCCAACTGACAGCACCTCTAGAAACACTGCTTCCCCTGATATCATGGAAGTATGTCAGCTGCTTAGCCTGTGAGCCCTGAAAGGGCTACAGTTAGAGCTGGGTGGGAAATGGTTTTCTTTGAGTATATCCCAATGGTGCTCCACCATAGGACGGGAACACATCTGCGCGCTCTCAATTTAAGATTTAAATTAGCAGTGTCTGCAGGTCCACGCCTGCACACTGTACAACCTTGTGCTCCAAAGCAATGGTATATAGGGAGAAGCGTACTCACTGCTACTCCAGTTCCTTCTCAACTGCCTGCGTCTTAACACAGAGCAACTCTGGTGTCTGCTGCATCTTAAAAGCTTCTTCTCTTTGTCTTTATTTTATGAAATATTTAGTTTCTATTTTGTAAATTTATTTTCAGCACAAGTTTGTGCTTCAGGGGGCCCCCCTCTGGTCTCTCGCCAGGACTTAATCCTAACTGCCTAACTTCTGGAGTATGCCAAAGACCCCAGGATTCAAATCCTGGAATGATTCCATTCAGACTGAGTTTGCGTTTTGGCTATACAATGGGAAGATATTTATTTTACCCAAACCAGTTTGCCTAGGTCTCAAGTTCTTATAGTTTGATCTCAAATGTTTCAAGGGAAAAAAATCTCAACTCCAGCATCCATCACAATGTATAAAATCATATCAAAACTGTATCTATTTATATTCTTACCAAGCTGAAGGAGTGTTAATGGGGTCTAGACCCAGAGTAAGCCTCATATGCACAGAAGCAAATCATCAGTTGGCACCTCCTGGTGTCTGGATGCAGGGTTACTGGGCCTTCCCCTTGGTTGCCTCCATCAGGGTCTTTCATGTCCTATCTCTCCAGACAGGTCACTTAAAAGTTCAATCCACTTCCAGGGAACTCAAAGTCCCAAAATAAGTATCACCTTCAAGAGCAGTCACAGGTTAACAAAAACAAAAGATCTTTCACTCCTCCTAGGCTAAAGTCACGTTCTCACTAACTCCCCAAGCTTTTCCTCACTGGGAGCGGCATACACCACAATGGACGTCAGCCGCTCCCGGTCTTCTCTTCAGCTCCTTGTTCCTCTTGTGGAACAATGGCCCGAGGACTGCCTCTCTGGAGCCTGACCTTTTGCTCTAGGGTCCCACCACAGAAGTTAACTCCACACCCACAGCTCAACTCTCCAGCCACAACCAAACTCAACTGCTCTCTTCCAAAGCCAGCCCCAAACTGCTGGGCTTCCTCTCTTTCTAAGACTTACACCCAACAAAGGTGTGGCAGGGCTAATTAAAAAGGGTTTGCCAGCCCCAGGTTTCCTGGCCCCTAAAAAGGCAGGCCACTCGGTTACAATGAGATTTAAACGACAGTATGCTTAATTTAACAAACAGACTTTAGTTTAAAATAAAGCTAACTGATTTTGGTATATGAACACTGAAAAATCCAAATATGTTTTTGAAATTAAAGGTCTGATTTTTTTTTTTTTGACAGGAGGCCTCTTTGTCACAAATACCTGTACAACATTTGCAACATATTTTATGGTGCTTACATCTCTGTAAATATGGCTGTAAATATTCACATTTGCAATTCACTGCAGATGCAAAATCAGAGGCCAAGTTGAGCCTCACTTGAAAATCAGGCCGTGAATATAAGTCTGAAACAGATAATCAGGGCCAAATCCTGAAAAATGGAACAAAACCAAGTAAAAGAGTTTTGGCTATGAGAAAACTGTGTTGAAACAGGGCATAGGGACTGAATTCTCAACTCTAACAAGTGGGCATTCCAATTCATGTAGACAGTTGGTGGCTGGTTAGCTCAGGATGGCTGGTTTAGTCTTTGTGGATTTACACTGTGCTAGAATCTACTGGTCACATTCCCAATACACTCACTTTCTCCAACTCCCTGGTGCAATGTGGGAAATATCACCACTGTGGCCTCCTCCACCATGCACAGGTGATAAGAAGTCTCCCAATGTAGGTTCTCCACAGTTTAGCCCATAAACACAGTGTTGCTGACTCTGGCTGGTGTACAGACCCATTTAGGATTTGGCTCTTGGAGCCAGATTTACAAAGTTATTTAGGTTCCAAGAAGTCAATCTGAGTTAGGAGTCTAACCTGGTTGGGTGTTTCTGCAAACTTCACTGGGCACTATCAGCACCTTTAGGTTCCAAAAAATTCCTTTATAAGTACGGACCTTGTTTTTTATATTTTAAATGTGAGAGAGACATAGTGAGAAGCAGATGCTCAAGAAAGAGAAGAATTAATAGAAATGACTTTTTTCTTCAAGTGCTAGTCCCTATGGGTCTTCCTTATGCAGGCAAGGTCAATATAAAGAAAGGCTGTGTATGCATTTTCCGACTTAGAGTTGCCTACATTCCTCAGCCCTGATGGTCCTTTATTTTCCTTATTTTAACTTGTTCCCTTCTTCAGAAAACTGTTAGTTGTCTGAACTATTTCATGGTACTCTGATATGGACAAATGTCTCCGATTTTTATTTAACATAGGCAGATTTAAACTCAGGTCTCTATTGCACATAAACTTCTTACTTTTCATCAATTCCATAATGCTGCATTTTAAAAATTTTAATTTATATCAACTAGTTTTATTCCATTTACATTACAGTTACAATAAAGAATGCAAAAGGCAGTATTGTGTGCAATATGAATTTATTTTAATATTTCTATATTAATAATATTAAAAATAAATTATAAAATGGTTCTCTTGCCTTGGTATTTTATGACCTATAGCAGTTGAAATGTCAGCAATAGCTGGCATTTGAGAACCTATCTCATTCATCTAATACAGAAAATGCTACAATAAACATCATTATAAAGAATTATATTAAACTAATCATAAATCTGCAATTCACAAGCTTTTGGAATCTCAAGACTCTTTCATCATATGCAGAACTGAAGAAAAGGTGAGATCACACCTGGAGATGCAGTCTTTCAATCTCAAAAGCTTGTGATCCTAGTTTTTAAAGTTGACAAATTAAAGGTTTTAACCCAAAGTACCAACAGTTAGTAGTTAGCAACACAGATAGAAAATAATAATCCTTGTGTCAAACAGCATTATTGCCACCTAGCTGCTCATTAGGATCTTCATTCACTTGATATAATCAGGGGCCTTGAAGATGCAGTAGATCTTAGATACTGGCTCCAGTGCAGGACAACTAATTTAGCAGAAATAAACACTTGACACTGAAGTGCTTGACACTGATTTAGCTTCACTTGATCAAACACATAATATGCACACACATTGAAACTGATTTAAGTTGTGCTTTAACTGATATAGTGCAAAGCAGTACATAAAAGATCGATCTATCCATCTATAGACAGATAGGGGGTGGTGTTATGTGTGTCCCATGCAAATGAGCTTATCTTCATTCTCACATTTTCATTGTGGCTTCATGATATATTTTGCAGGTCAGGGAATTATTCCAACCTATGAAGTGGCCCATCTGTGTTCAGGGATGGGAAGAAAATTTTGGCACTCCATATTTCCAAGAGCAAAAATATTATTGAGCAGGTGTTAGCATGTGTGGCTCACGAAAGCTTATGCTCAAATAAATTTGTTAGTCTCTAAGGTGCCACAAGTACTCCTTTTCTTTTTTTGAAATAAAAAGGAAGGTTATTACCTAATTATAACTAGATTTCCTCAAGATGTATGGTTCCTATGAGTATTCACTGTGGGTACACATGTGCTCTGTACTCCTGGGACCAGAAACTTCAATAGGAGTGTTCATTGATCCCCCCGTGACTTGTGTCTCCTTGTGCTTTCAGCCAAGGGAACAAAGGGTGGCCCAGATCAACCACCATTCCATTTCTACTGTGAATCCCAAAAGGACCCACACAAGGAGAAGGAGGGCAGATCTTGAATACCCATATGGATCATACATCTCAACTCCAGTACCTACTTGGTTAGTAACCTTTCTTTTTTCTTCAAGTGCTGGCTCCTAAGGGTATTCCATATGGGTGATTCCCAAGCAGCTCTCACTGAAGAGGAGGGTGAAAGGAAGTATGCTGTACTGCAGAGTGGAGCATCACTGAGTTGATGGAGGCATCTGCAGCCAAAGCTTGGACCAGAGGATAATGCCTCATGAAGATGCATACGGAGCCTCAAGTGGCTCTTCTGCATATTTCCAAGAGGGGGACTGCAGTAGGGAGGCTGCTGATGCCACTTGGGCTCCTCTAGAGTGGGTTTGATGAGGAGGGCCTTTCATAAGATCATAGCAAAGAAAGATGCTGGAAGAAATCCACTTAGAGAGCCTTTGGAAAGAGAGAGGTTTCCCCTTCATTCTTTCAGCAACAGTGACAAACAACCATGGGAACTTTTGAAAGGGAGCCATTATGTGCAAGTAGAAAACTAGAGCCCTACATATGTCCATGGGATAGAGTCTTGTCTCCTTTATGCTGTGGTGAAGCTTAAGATAAAACACTGGAAGGTGAACCATCTGGTTAAAGTGGAACTCAGAAGACACTTGTGGTATGAACTTTGGATGTAGTTGCAAAGAAACCTTGTCCCTGTGAAGAAAGGTATAAGGAAGGTCCACCATAAGGTCCCCAAACTCTCCAACTCCTCTAGCAGAAGTAATTGTTGTCAAGAAGGAGACTTCCAAAGAAAGGTGAACAGTTCAAAACTCCAATAGGATTTATAGCCTGGACTCCTGAAGGGAAAGAGCCTTGGGCTGGCTAGTCATAGAATGCACTCCCCTATCCAAGCAGTGAGGTATCCATGGAAACCAAAACTGTCTGGGCCAGTTGGGGGTGTTGTGAATGACTCATGCCTTGTCTTTATAAATCTTCTGTAAAACCCAAGGTAGGCACAGTAAGTGAGGAAAGGTCAGATTGTCTGACCAGGGAAGGAGAGAATCGCCCTGACAGTGTAACACTAGAGCTCATCAGAAGCAGTATATGTTACATTTCTTGGTCTTTTGGGAGGTGAACGCATCCCATCTCAGGAGCCCCCATTGAGCGAAGATGCTGAGTAGTACTGAATCATGCAATTTCCATTTGTAATCAATGGTAAAATGCCTGTTGATGGTGTCTGCCAACACCTTCTGAGTTCTTGGAAGGTAAGCTGCCGACAGGGTGATTTGATTCCTGATCTACCAATTCAACAGAGTGACCGCTTCTACCCACAGAGGGACTGATCTCCATCCTATCTATCTGTTTGTTGACATAAAAGTTTGTTTTATGTTGTCTGACATTATGAGGACATGACAGGATCGGATGATCTGTAGAACCATCTTGCAAGCTTCTCAGATTGCCCAGAGTTCCAGAAAATTAATGTGCATCCAGGTGTCCAAGTGCCCTCTGCCATATGGTTATCAGGTGGACATCCCAGCCTGAGGAAGAACCTAGGGAGGCACGGCAGCAGCCCTGCCTCTATTTCCCCTTCTCAGCTTGTTTCAGCAGCTGCAGTGACTTGCTATCATAATTTGCTGCAGTGACTTGGCCCTGCAGCTAAGTCATTAAATAAAATTCTGCCCCTTCTGGAGTATCCACCTCCAAAATAAACTCAAAATCAAGACTGTCCCACCCAGTCCCCAAATGGACCAATTCCTTCTAACTGAGGCACTGTCCCCTTTAGTTCGCCACAGTCTTTCACTCCTGGCAGAAAAGTCCCACAGTCCTCCTTCTCGGGGCTTGTTCAGGTAGACTCCTCTTCCTGAAGGAGGAGGTCTCCAGTCCTTCTCCTCAGAACGGTGCTAAATCATGTACAATTCTTCTCCTGGCAGAGGAGTGTCCCAGTCCTCCTGAGGGCTGTGTTAATTCCAGTTAGATGTGGCCTTCACTTCCCTCAGCTGGCCATGTTTTTTCTTAGTCTTATTCTTCTGTGGGTTGGGAGAAGTCTGCAAACAGCCATTCTACTTCTGCTGCTCTCTCTCCCTTTATGAAGAGGCAAGTTACGTGCCATTCTCTTTTCCTGGACCCATCTGCCTGGTTGGGAGAGCTTTGCCCTACTCTCCTGGTCCCAGCCCCTTAAATAAATGGTTGCCTTGAAGCACCCAGATTCTAATTATTGTCCCAGAACCACAACTCCAGCTTCTGCCATATCCTAGGCCTTCACTTGTTCCAAAATTCCTGGAAGAGGGTAGGTTGGACCCCAGATTTCATGTTCTGGCCTTAAAGATCCAGTATACTCCCTTACAGAAATATTTTCTAAATCTGGGTTATTTTTTCTGCTAATTTCTTTAACTATTTTTAAACACATTTTTCTAAGGTTCATGAACCTTTTACAAAACAGAACCTTTTGTGCTGTTACATGATTACTGATAAGTCTTTGTTTCACCCTGCATAAGGCTTGAGTTTGTTTTCTACATCTCTGCCACCTCAGCCTGCCAAGGGTTGGTCATGGTGTGTGGATCTAGGATCCTCAATAATAATAAGTGCATGTTCATTAGCACTAATAAGGTGAGACTCTTGAAGCCCTGCCTTCCATAATACGTGGCCCTCACATTACTTAATTTAATCCTATTTACTTATTTTTCCTGAACAACAAACAAATGTAATGGCTACTGAAGGATTTCCATTCAGTCCCTCTCTTATGGTAACCATAATTCAGTACTCACAGTTCTGCTGTCAATGAAGTCAGTGATAATACTTCCATTGACTTTATTGGGAGAAATATTGCCCCAAGTGCAGGGAATGTGTAAAGTAAGTGAAAATGTGGGCCAAAAATGTTCAAAAGCTAGAAAATGGCAGCAGTGGTGTCTTGATCCTCCCCTCAGATGTAGGATTTATCTGAAGTATCTTCATACTGACAAGGTGTTTTTGTGAAACTCTACAAGAAAAAAAGTTACCATACACTGTCTGATTAGACAGAGGAGCGTGCTGACCTGATTTGCTCAGTAATTTTAAACAGAAAAAGCCTCACTTGTTTAAGTAAATGTAATGCAGTAAATTACTAAAGGATGTGTATTTTAAACACATTTTAGTTGAGCAGTAGAGGTGGTAAGTAGATCTGCTGCTTCTTCGCCTATGCAGTAAATCCTGTTCCCTTCACCCTTTGACAAAAGAATTTAGAGAAAACTCCACAAGGGAAATGTTTCTGAGTCTTTCTCCCTTCTCAGAACTGCAGGAGGACACAAAATAAACCAAAATGAATAAGAAAAGGAAAGGAAAATCTGTCCAGCCCATGCAGCTCTCTGATACAGGACATTATGATGATGCAATTTTTCTTCTATACAGACAAGTATGTAATGAAGGAGTAGATAAACTCAGGACTGTGAAAGGGTGCCACTCACCATGGTGGCCCCTCCTGCTGACCATCTTGGGGATTAGCTTCGCAGATCTGTACACTCTCTCCCAGTGTTTCCTCCCCGCTGTCACATCTGAGCCTGGAGCCATGTCACTCCAAGGATCATGGCATCCTCTAAATGACTCAGCCCTCTGTCTGTGTCACAATCTGTGCTCCCCGCTTCCAGGGCCCTTCAGTCAACTGTTCAACCACTCCCCGAGGGGTGACTGTAGTCAACTGTCTAGCCACTCCCCCAGTGGTGAGTTGGGGGGGACCCAGGCCTGCCCACTACTCCCTGTAGATGGCAGCCATGTGCTCTGGCCCCTCCAACTCTTCAGTACATTTCCCTTGGCACAGCCCCAGCACCCTCTTTGCCCTTATCTCAGGGCCTCAGCATGCCAGTCCTAGCAGCCAGTCCCTTTCCCTCCCCTGTTCCTGCCCAGCACTGCTCTTTCTAGGGTGCTACCTTCCTTTCACCTGCAAGGCATCCAGTTCTCCCTCCTTTAGCTCCAGGGAGTAACTGACCCTGCGCGGTCCCGCAGCTTTTTTTATATGGGCCTGCAGAGCCCTGATTGGCTGCTCCTCGCAGCCCTTTCCCTATTGGATGGTTCTCACACAGCCTCCCTAAGGCTTTATTACATTGATGACATCGTCATCATCTGGACCCATGGAAAAGAAGCCCTTGAGGAATTCCACCAGGATTTCAACAATTTCCATCCCACCATCAATCTCAGTCTGGACCAGTCCACACAAGAGATCTACTTCCTGGACACTACAGTGCTAATAAGCGATGGTCACATAAACACCACCCTATACCGGAAACCTACTGACCGCTATACTTACCTACATGCCTCCAGCTTTCATCCAGACCACACCACACGATCCATTGTCTACAGCCAAGCTCTAAGATAAAATCGCATTCGCTCCAACCCTTCAGACAGAGACAAACATCATTCTTACAACTACAATACCCACCTACTGAAGTGAAGAAACAGACTGACAGAGCCAGAAGAGTACCAAGAAGTCACCTACTACAGGACAGACCCAACAAAGAAAGTAACAGAATGCCACTAGCTGTCACCTTCAGCCCCCAATTAAAACCTCTCCAGCGCATAATCAAAGATCTGCAACCTATCCTGAAGGACGATCCCTCACTCTCACAGATCTTGGGAGACAGGCCAGTCCTCACTTACAGACAGCCCCCCAACCTGAAACAAATACTCACCAGCAACCACTCACCAAAAACACTAAGCCAGGAACCTATCCTTGCCAACTCTGTCCACGTATCTATTCAAGGGACACCATCATAGGACCTAATCACATCAGCCACACTATCAGAGGCTCGTTCACCTGCACATCTACCAATGTGATATATGCCATCATGTGCCAGCAATGCCCCTCTGCCATGTATATTGGCCAAACCGGACAGTCTCTACTCAAAAGAATAAATGGACACAAATCAGACATCAAGAATTATAACATTCAAAAACCAGTTGGAGAACACTTCAACCTCTCTGGACACTCTATTACAGACCTAAAAGTTGCAATTATTCAACAAAAAACCCTTCAAACACAGACTCCAACGAGAAACAGCAGAACTGGAATTAATTTGCAAACTGGACACCATTAAATTAGGCTTGAATAAAGACTGGGAGTGGATGAGTCATTACACAAATTAAAAAATTATAAAAAATTATAAAAAAATTATATTTCCCCACTCTAATTTCCCCCCCACTGTTACTCACACCTTCTTGTCAACTGTTTGAAATGGGCCATCCTGATTATCACTACAAAAGTTTTTTTTCTCCTGCTGATAATAGCCCACGTTAATCGATTACTCTCTTTCGAGTTGGTATGGCAACCCCCATTTTTCATGTTCTCTGTATATATGTATCTTCCTATTTTCCACTGCACGCATCTGATGAAGTGGGCTTTAGCCCATGAAAGCTTATGCTCAAATAAATTTGTTAGTCTCTAAGGTGCCACAAGTCCTCCTCGTTCTTTTTGCTGATACAGACTAACATGGCTACCTCTCTGAAACCTATCAACAGGCAGTATAGTTACCCCCATGACAGTTCAGGATCAAGAAGCCCCAAATACAGCTTACAGCCACTGTTGCTCTCCCTCATCCTCAGCTATGATGATAAGAGTTCACTTGCATGTGGTGACCCTATCTCAGAAAATATATGGCAGGAATTTAACAGGCTTGAAATAGGCAATGAAAATGAGTAGAGGTATGGAAAGACTTGCATCAGATGACAGACCGGAAAGACTGTGACAGTTTAGTTTAGAGAGGAAACAAATAAAAAGGGAAATGAGAGCCACTATAGGTCTGATAACATTTTTTCTATGGGCAGCAGCCCCGTGGAAAAAATAGTATATGATCATGTAATTAAACACTGGGTCATAATGCATTTGAATGCAGACACCCAGTATGTAAATTTTAGCCTGAATGTAACAAAGTTATAAGAAATTGAAAACAGTGACAGGCAACCTTAATAATATATGGCACTACCAGCCCTATAATATACTCATGCACACATGTCTGCTCTCTGAGAATGGGCCAAGACTTGGGCAGACACATGAAGCTTATTCAGTTCTCACATGGCTATTTCTGAGGGGGAAGCCCATCCTTTGAAAAGGTTGCAGCTCTCATGGCTATGTACCCAGGCAGACCAACAGATGTAAACATGGATTTTGTGTGGATCATCAGCATAGTTTAATATTTAGTGTTCTTAATGCTTTGGAAGAAACCCAAGAGGACATAGTCCCTGCACTGTGGAGCTTATAATCAGGCTCACTGAGAGAAGTGTGAGGCCCTCAGACATCATATTCACTGGAATCCCATTTCACTTTATTTACATAGACATTACAGATGTTTTGGAGGGGGAGGAGGCTGAGCTTGTGGCCCGGTACAATTGTCCCCCCCCCCGCCTTTTTACTCCCTCTCATCAGCCTTGCTAACAATCTATATACACAGATGGTACAAATCAAACACAGAATGAAGTGGGAAACTTGGAGATGGAACTATTTTTGTAGGGTTTTTTTGTTTGTTTGTTTCTGTTAACTAAATGGGTAGTTTTTATTTATTTATTTAGCCTTATAGAGATCAGCATATGAAGTGGGTTTTAGAGGAAAAAATCAGATCTATATAATGATTATGAATAAAGACACAACTGGATAGATCTGTATTCATCAGAATAAAAGGCTAACCTACAGCATAATATTGCATAACTTCGTTGAACTCAGACTTCAAACCCAGATTTACCCATTCAGCAAACTTTAAAATGTACAAGACTGTGTGAAGCTAACTGGTGGAAGAGAGCAGGGCCACAGCCCCCACTCCTTCCACACCATCTAGCAGAGCTGAGCAGATGCACATACTGCAGGTTTGTAGAGGGTATAAAAGCACCACGTTCCTCATGTTCCTGGGAGCTCTGGGAGTATCGTGCTTGCTGCAGTATTATCTATGTCAGCTTTACTGTATGCATTTGAGGATGGTGGTAGTGTGTACATTAAACTGCTTTAACTTCATGCATGATAACTGACATAAAGATCTGATGACAATATGCTCAACACCAAAATAATCCTAACTCGTTTCAAGAAAGAAAACAATTCCCAAAACAACAACGTAGACAGGAGGTTCCAGCTCCACATTCTATAGGCCTGACAGGCTTGTGGAACAACAAAAATCCTTACATGCCTACACCAGTAAAAACACAAAGATTAGAAAGCCAGCTGTTGCCCTCACCTCCACCTAAAGGAATTATGCTGCTAGTTTAGTTAACATCCTCTTCCCATTTAAACTGGCCACATGGGAAATCAGCCCTGACAATATGAGTGTGAGCCTTATGCGGTCTTGGATATGTATCTCTTGCATGTAAAAAGGAAAAGTGGATGTGAAACCAAAGGAGATAGTGCAGAAAGTATCTCAGAAGTCCTGAAAGCTCAGAATCAGAAGGATGCTTTAAAGAGATAGGTTTTTAAAAAAATATAATTAAAATGAATACAGCAGGACAGACAAGAGATTAAAATTTTACATATCCCAAGACAAGCTTCCCTACACTTCTTTGCTAATACAACTCTCACCTAAGCTGCAGAGAACACTTCCATGGGGGAGAGTGTATTTTAGCCTTCACATCCATTTGTTCTTTGACTTCTCTATTGAGATTTGTAACAAAGACACAAATTAATCTCCGCTGTGGTGATTTCTGCGGTGTGGATATACTATATGAATTGGAGTGAAGTCACCAGCTCACTTCAATATAGGGCACCGAACAACTGTCAACTAATAATGACTCACTACCGCTAGCAAACTTGATTGGATTTGAAATAATAACCTGGTTTTTGACTGCTATTACTACAGCTGCTGATTATCCAGAAGAAAGATAAGCATTGCATGATCCTTGTTTCCAGCACAAAAGAAATAACCTGAAACAGTCACAGTACATTGCTGAGTTCATAAACAGAATTTCAGAGACCACAGAAACATAGAAATGTAAGGCTGGAAGGGACCTTGAGAGGTCATCTTGTCCTGTCCCCTGTGCTGAGGCAGCATGAAGTGAACCTAGATCATCCCTTACAGGTGTTTGTCCAGCCTGTTCTTTAAAAAACAATGATGGGGATTCCACAACCTCCCTTTGAAGACTATACCAGAGCTTAACTACCCTTACTATTGGAAAGCTTTTCCTCACATCTAACCTAAATATCCCTTGCTGCAGAATAAGCCCATTACTTCCTGTCCTACATTAAGCGGACATGGAGAACAATTGATCACCATATTGCGGCTTTCCTTCTCCTCCTGCTCATCTTCTCTTTCACACATGGCACCTCTAAGTAATTAGAATACCCTCCAGCATCACAAAGGAATACAAGAAACTATATTGAAACAGTTATATTGATATTACCACTAGCAAAAACTGGTAGGCAACTGATAGGTTTGTGACTTATAAGTAAGTGATAATAATAGACATATTGGCCCTTATGAGAATAGAAAAATGCATCCTCCCACACTTAAATTGAACCAAATTCTGAACATTTTCTGATATACAAACATTTCCAGATAATTTCAGTTAAGTTTAAGCATTGAAATTTGCCTTTAGCCATTTGAATTCAGTGACATTTCTAGACTTTTTGTGGCTTGCCCAGCAATAGTAAAGACTCTTTCCCCTGTATTGTGAAAAGAGAGGGTCCTATCCTATTTAATAGCTCGTTTATACTCAAATGGACCCAATAATACCTGAAGTTCTTTCATTGTAAGAGAAAATGCTGGACCACTCTCTTTCTATTAAAACAGTTGATCCTTCCCAAATTTCTGGCTCCTAACTACCCCAATCTTGTAAATACAAAACCATATACATCAGATACCCACAGCTCTGTGAGTTACTTGATTTAAAGTGGTTTTGAAGGAACTTTTGTTAGCGAGGCAAAGGACCAAAGCATAAGCATTACTGCCTCTGAAAAGTTTAATGGAATACTGACAAATCTTTAACTGTGGTCACAGAACTAGGTGATTCTATAACATTGTGCCATAAAGTAGTGTAATTTAAATACATTTCCCTCAAATGTTATTACCTAGGAAAAATCGCTTACCAGGTTTGCAGTCTGGTGGAAAATTAGAATTAGACCAACCAGTTGTACAGTTTGATGGTTTATGTGTGTAAATGTCAAATGCATATCTCTCTGTTATAATGTCTCTAAATTGGAATTGCCTTTTTCCTGCAGCCCTAATACATGGGACACTATCTGCTTGATGACTTCTCTTTGAAACACAGAGATATATATTCAAATTGATATTCTGGCTTCTTGGGAGGTCTTTAAAGTAGATGGGTGCCGGAAGAGGGAGCTCCTAACCCACCTGTCAGAATCCATCTGCATCTGTGTTTAAATGCAAATAAATCTTCTCAGAATCGTTCAGAAAGCTGTATAAGAATTGGTTATCTCCAGCAGAACCAGGGAAACAAAGAATTTGCACAAAATTGATAAACAAATGCAGCAGGATTAGTGACTGGCTCTGTCATAAAACCCAACATGGCCCCTATTCAGAGTGCCATTAAAACTGCTGACAGGCAAAGAAAAGAAGATTCTCCAGAACTCAGGCCTGTCACATCACTCACTCATGAAAAACAAAACCAAACAACAAAAATGAACAATAATTTGCCTAACATTGGTACGCCCTACCTTCACTTCTATCTCTGTCCCTCACCCTTTGATTCTGACAGTGTCTCGATCCGTTCCCAGTAAAATCTCTAAACTGAAGTAAACTTTGGTACAGCCTGAGGAAAGGAAGACATAAATAAATGGCTTCCTCACAAATAAAACTCCCATCAACAAAAATCTTTCCTTTCCTGCAAATAACCCCCCACCCGCACATATTAAGCATTTACACATGGCTCACTCAATTCTCTCTCTCTCTCTCTCTCAAAAATCAGTCTTCCCAGACCCAACACACAAAATGCTAGAGTATCTATTGAGGCTGAGCTTCTCTTCAGAGCAGTCTGGTTTGGAACTTTTTGAGAGCAGTCTGCCCAAAGGAATGTAGGTCCAAAGTGAGGGTATGGGAAGAGATGGGAAACAGGGCCCCTGCAGGACCAGGAGGAAGAATATTCTCTCTGCCTGTTGTGGTCTTCCCTCCTGCTTGCCCTGCAGCATGGTGTGTGTGCAATGGGGATTTAGAGACAGGAGGAGAAAGCTAGAAGTCTCTGATCAAAAGCCAGAGATTAGACAGGTGTGTCAGTACTGTTCACAATAAGTTAATTAAAAATGAGTTGAATGTCTTCATCTGCCTTCTTTGGTAAGCTAAACAATACATATACTGAAATCATTGAGAATATGGGAAGACAAGAAGAGAGAGTAGGAGGATTTGCAGCAAAGATTTAAGGAATGTAGAAATCTGAGTGATAAAATTATGATTTTTCTGGTAAATCAGGAGAGGCTCTTAAGAGTGAAATGTGGATAAAAAGGACCAATATTAGAATGTCTGGTATTCCTGTGAATGTAAAAAATAACAAAATGCTAGTGTTTTTGTCTGCCTCTGTTCCTTACAAAGTTTTAAATCTAGAAGGATTTTGATTATGTCATAGAAAGTTTCATAAAATAGAAACATCAAAATAAAAATATCTGGTCATTCCCCCCAGATCTAATTATCTACTACCTAGATTAGCTATTTAAGTAAGAAATTTGACAAGCAGCCTGGAAGAAAGGTCATGCTCTGTATGAGGACAGAAAAATCTATTTCATGACTACTATCTTGAGGCACAGAAACTTTGGAGATGCATTACCAACACAGATTCCTGAGCCAAAAAAAGGAGGAATTCAGATAGCTTGCAAAAATTTGGCTGCAAGATAATCAACTACACAAAATAAATGTCCAAGAATACTGTTTTTGTAGAAATACCTTAAACCACCAATCCACACAAAATAGTTAGAATTAACTGAATAATATGAAGTTTGAAATACATTTATGGGGATAAATCAAGAACAATATAGAAATCATTTCAGCTCTTGAAATAAAAATGGAGGTTTAATCTTTCCAATTTTAGGATTATGCCGCCATGAAAGCCAATTAAAGTTTATTTCAGTTTGGATCAAAAATGATGAGATTAAATGGCTACTTACTGAAAAGTCTAACACTCGATTTATACATAAGGCTGAGATTTTCAAAACTGCTTAATTCTGGGAAATTTCTACTCTCATTAACTAGTCAGCCAAATCAGAAAAAAATTACCAGAAATAATAGATGGATTTCCAGTGTATTGAAAATATAGAAATATATGATAAAATGATAAATACTTGGGAGAGATATTTAAAAACTGATCATCATTTATAACATCCCAGATGTTATACCTGATTTTATAAAAAGATGTGAGACAAAATTAGTGCAAATGGGATGAAAATATTTATGAAATGTATTTACCAAAGCTATGTTAAACCATACACATGATTATAAGAATAATGTATTTATAAACAGGACTTGTGTCTCTTATGGTTAAGATACTATTTACAAAATCATAAGAACTGGAGGCAGTTTAAATTAGATTTATCCCCAGCAAAGGATGATATAAAAAATTACAAGATAATCAGATATTTTGTAAAAAAGAAATAGATATGTTGTATGAATCTTTTTCTATAGAACTGCAGGTAAATATTGACAATTCAAGGTTAGAACAGGAAAAGAAAATGAACCATAAAATCTCTTCAGGGGACTGCCCCGGAGAGGAAGAATAGTCCTGTGACTAGCCCATGAGCCTAGGACTTGGGAAACCCTTATTCTATTCCCTGCTCCACCACCTTGTTACCTTGGGCAAGTCGCTTAGCCTCTCTGTGCCTCAGTTCCCCGTCTGTAAAATGGAGATAATAGTTCCCTACCTCAGTAGGGTACCGTGAGGCTAAGTACATTAACGATAGTGAAGTGCTCATATACTGGAGCCACATAAGTACCAAAGATAGACAGATATAATACTAGCCACTATGAATGGGATAAATTCCTCTTCATGGAGATACTGCCGTTAGCAAATTATGCTCCTATATTTTTGCACACCTATCTTGTAAATAGTAGAGAAAAAAATCACAGCAAAATGCTGGAGGAAATGCCATCGTATGGGGATTCATGTTCATATCTTCTGGGACTGCCTCAGATTGACAGGCTGATGAAAATTGAGGCAACAGTTACTTCAGTGATGTACCCTCCAAATTGCTATTACTGTGATGTTAGGGAAACATACTGGTTTGCTGAAATTAAACGTACATAGATTCCTGTTGGGAATTCTTGCGACTGCAGCCAATAAATGTATTTCAGCACTACTGTTGTGAAAATGAATATTAACTGCAGAAATGTGATTTACAAGAATAAACTAATTAAGAGAAATAGAATCCGTTACTTCCTCTATTTGATTAACTCTTAAACTATTGAAGGAAGCTGAACTAACTAGCATAAACTGATTTAAAAACTCAGTCCTGTTATTTGTATAATATACATACTTAATGTCACTCAATCTGTACTGTCTTAATATTGTTGTATTCTTTTATTTTTAATACTTATAAAATCTATTTTTAAATCTTTTATTTTTAAAACTGATAGTAAACTTGTACTTTCAACAATTCTGTTTATCATTAATAAAATATCAAGGGCGTAATGATTATATAATATGTGCAACAATAGAGTAATAAATCAAAATATACATATCCTACAAGAATACTTGTCAAAATTAATAATCGATAAAGTGGTTATCTAGGTATATCGAATAAGAAGTCAGGAATTGTGGCTGCATATCGTTTTAACTATTTTCCATCACAGAATACATCAGTATAATGAAATGCATATATTTTATATGTAAGTGTCCAGACCACTGTGCCTCTCGGCTAATCGTCAGTGCCACCTTGAACATTTGTAGGGTGACAGTACAGCACAAGTAGCTGATGCAAGAAATGACACTTAATCAGCCAAGAAACAACAAAGTGTGCCTTTATTTGATTTTTTAATTAATATTTTTGGTGATTTAGTAGATAGTAATATAACCACCAAGTCATAACTAAACCAGTTCATCCGTACAGTGCTGGGGGACCTCTGCTATGGATGGACCCCCCCCCCCCGCCTTTGGATTAAATTTAAAACTGAGATCATAAAAGAGCATATGGCATTTTCTATAATAATGGACCATAAAATCCATGTCAAATTTCAACTCAGATAAACACGCTCTATTTGTCCAAATTCAGCCTGAAGCATCAAATGGATACACTAGGGGTTCTCAAACCTTTTCATAATATGGACCATACCTGAAGTTTGTCTCAAGGATCATTTTCTCTCCCATTTATAATCTACAATTAACCTTCTTTCCCAGTAGTGATCAAACATCCCTGTGGCAACTAGGACATTTTTTTATATAGAGAAGTAATGAATGTAGCCTTAACTTATTTTACTGAGATTTAGCAGCTGTAAACAGGAAGAGTCAGCACTATGTGACCAGACAGTTCACATTCCACCAGGAAGTGCTATGTATCATAGACCACCATATCAGAACCACTGAGATTTGGTATTCTTTTCCATGTTGCGCCCTGCACTGCTACGTAATGATGCTCTGCACGGTTAAAACATTTCTCTACAGAGACATCTTCATTTTGGTAGAGTGGAGAGTGATTCTTCTGTATAATTTGTATAACAATTTGAAAAGCACTACAAGATTTTTCAGGACGTAAATACTAGCTACTGCACCTTTTTAATACATTTTTTTCAAACAGTCAAGGTGGGTGAAGTATTATCTTTTATTGAACTAACTTCCATCGGCGAGGGAGACAAGCTTTTGAGTTACACAGAGTCTGGAAAAGGTACTTAGAGTGTCACAGCTAAATACAAGATCAAACAGATAGTTTAGCATAAGTAATTAGCACATATTCTAAGGTGAGGTGGCCTGACAACACCCCTGTAGTCATAGGGCAAAAATGGAGGTTAGTGGGTTACAAATTGCTGTAATAAGCCATAAATCCAGTGTCTTTATTAAGACCATGATTTTTAGTGTCTAGAAAAGTTATGAATTTAAGCTCCCAGGTTTGTCTTTTGAAAGTGTAGTACAGTTTTCCTTTGAGGATGAGAACTGATAGGTCAGACAGAGTGATCACTTTGAGAAAAGTGTTCACCAACAGATAAGTTGTTTTTGTTTTTTATCATTTTCCTGTGTGAGTTACCCCTCCAAATACACACCCCTAGTTTTCAGAGGGGTAATCGTGTTAGTCTGTATCAGTAAAAACAACAAGGAGTCCTTGTGGAGTGGGTTATAGCCCATAAAAGCTTATGCCCCCCCAAAATGTGTTAGTCTCTAAGGTGCCACAAGTACTCCTTGTTGTTTGTACACCCCTAGTTGTCACCAACCACCCCAGGTTGAAACCCATTTGGAGTATCATCAAAAAATGACAACCCATACTCGATGGGGACCTCATCCTAAAAGAAATCTTTCCTGAACCTCTCTTCTGGCCTTCAAACAAACCCCAACCTCTCCAAGCTCATCATCAAAGCAAGCTCCCCACAGACCAGGACACATCAACCTAAAGTGGCACCAGACCCTGCCAGAACAACAAATGCAAAACCTGCAGACATATCTCCATTGTTATAATGATCAATACCCCCCGCAACACACCTTTGAAGATCCATGGGTCCTACACGTGACTATCACAAATCTGATATACCTCATCCAGTGCACTAAATGCCCCCAAAACTATCTGTTTGATCTTGTATTTAGCTGTGGTACTCTGAATACCTTTCCCAGACTTGAGGAAGAGCTCTGGGTAGCTCACAAGTATGTCTGTTTCTCCAACATAAGTTGGACCAGTAATGGATATTACCTCACCCACCTTGTCTCTCTAATATTCTGGGACAAGCACAGCTCCACCACCACTTTTTTTCAAATAGAATTTTAAAAAGTTCTGTGCACAAAACGCTTTTGAGAAAAAACGTGCAATGGACATCACGTTACAAACACATAACATCCCGTTACAAAGATCTATGGTAGTTTAAATTACAAGATAAAGAAATATAGCCTTCAAATTCCATCTCATTGTATTCCAAACGTGCATTTTTGATAAATTACTGTCAAACCTGGAAACCTACAATATTTGAATAAAAACAGCATATTGCAGATTTGGATCACTTTCCTGTATGTCTAAATGTAAGGGGACTGTTGCCCCCTTACTAACATTCAGCGGGGCTGTTTTGGTTGGCTAGCTCCCAGTACTAAAGGAGGAAGGGTGTATGGGAAATCAGGACCCTGAGACTGACAGTCCCCAGGAACAATGGGGAGAGGCCAATGCTCCAGGTCAGCCTGAATGACAGGGCGAGCACGCTAATCAGGGAGTCAGGAGGCCAGGGAGGTCCCATCCTTCATGTGAGCTGGAATTGCCTGGGTCAGACAGAGTGGGGCTGAGCTAAGGAGAAAACAGGGGCCCAAGCTGAGCTGCAGCACAGAGCTGTGCCAGATCCAGAGAGAGCAGACGCTGTCCTGGGAGCAGAGCTGCAGCCCCAAAGCCAGAGGCACAGCCCAGAGAGAGCAGACTTGCCCTGGGAAGAAAGCTGCAGCAACCAGACCCAGAGGGGCCAGAAAAGCAGGCCACGAAGCAGGTCAGTGCTGGGAGTAGAGTCACAGAAGCAGCCTGCAGAGCAGACCTGTCCTGGGAGCAGAGCTGTAGCAACCAGAGGCAGAGGGGGTCAAAGAAGCAGCCCAGGGAGCTGGAGGCAGAGCAGCAGCAGTGCTGAGACAGAGTGATGGAGCTGGGGCTGGAGCAGTCCGGAGCTGGGTGCGGTGAGCAGCTGGGTAGACTGAGGGGGACCCTGGGCAGCAGGCCCAGTATAGGGAGACGCCTCAGCTAAGAGGCTCTGCAGGCCAGGCTTGGATCGTAACCCCGACAGGGCAGGGGTGAGACTGGGAAGAAGGGTCCTATCACTTAGAGCCTGAGAGCGTGTGGCCACCACCAGGACAAGTGTCCAACCCACAGCATCCCTGCAGCACAGCCAGGGCCTGAGAAGAAGGCCTGGGACTTACAAGGAACAGACTGTGAACTGCCCTGACATTCCAGAGACACGGTTTGTGATGTTCCCTGCCACAGAGCAGGTTGATGTGTTTCCTTTAACCTTTCCCATTTTCCCTTATTCTTTTTAAAATTAATTGTTGATTAAATAACTTGCATTTGCTTTAAGTTGTAGGTAATGGTCAGTGGGTCAGAGAAGTGCCCAGTGCAGAGAGAGTACCCCGGAGTGGGGACACCCTAGCCCCTGTCCTAGGTGACCACAACAGGGTTGGGGGTCGAGCCCCCCAGGAATCCTGGGCCCAGCCTTGTTGGGGTTATGGGGACTCTGCCAAACAGGAGAGTGGAAGGGGAGTCCTCAAGGGCAGGAATGTCACTGGGTAAAGGAAGTGGGAGCAAGGACTCAGATCCTTTCGCTAGCCCACTTCACCGAGGTAGTGCAGAAGCCAGGAAAGTTCCCCACAATATCGGGACTATTCCCCTACTTACATAAAGTAAAGACCCGCTTGAGGTAGTCATGTAGTTTCAAGTTATTTTTGCAACAAACTTTTTTTCCATTTTAGCATAAAACATACCTTTTTAAACTAAGGTATTGAAAAGTTCTAATAATGAATATATTCTTTTCTACCCACCTAAGCATAGTATCTGAGAATCTTCCAGTTCTGTATTAACTGACGTGACTAACATCTGTCAAGTGTGGTTTGTTCTGTCTCTCATCCTCTTTGGGAGCAGAATTGTGGGTAAAGTTTGGTGTTTTCCCTTGCTATTTATTTATTTGTCTATTAACTGCACACACTACTATGTTTTATGTTTTAGGCAATGTCAAAGAAGCACAGCTAGCTCTTGGAATAGAAGGTGGTTCTTAGTTACTATGGAGACTAATAGGACAATTTAATCTATTAAACAGATGAAAATTTCATCTGTTAAATAAGAGAATCTCTCTATGCCTTTATGTAGTGTAGTGCCATATATTTTTCTCTGTTGTAATGGCCTGACACTGCTCACACTGAAGACAATGACAAAATTCCCATTTACTTCATTAGGAATATGATTGGGGTCCACATGTGTCCAAATGCCTCAAGCCTATCTCAGAGCCTTAACTTTCAAAGAAGGGCACATTTCCCCCCTGTGGCATGGTAAGATGTTAAGCATAAACCTATAGAACCAAAAGGGTTTGTATAATAACTAAAGAACTGACTGTACCCTCTACATCCTAGGGCACTAATGGATCTTACCCCAACAGAACAACTTTCATAACTAATTATTATATATCTCCAGTCCACCCTTATGTAAAAAAACCCACATTTTTAATTTAACAATGCCTAAATAAGCAACACCAAACTGTAGGGTGTGTAATGATAAATGATGTCACCTTTGAGCATATTATGAGGTACAACATGGAGGGCTTAGTTTTGAAGAAATCAAATCGTCCATAAATTCTCATTATAACAATATGTCCTGAATTATGTTACATTAAATATATATCAATACAATAAGAGTCAATAAACAACTGAACAAATACTTCACGTTTTACTAGAGTTTTTACTGCACAAAATGTTATTTTAAAAGGAATTAATTTGGGGAAAAGCATAAACACAGTATGAAAACAATGAAAATGGTGAGTACATTGTATTTATAGGTTGATAAATTAAATTTAATATTTTCTTTTACTGCCTACACAGTGAATTTGGTTTCTCATCACTTTCATTTTTACTCCTATATGTGGAATCAGATGGGCTTTCACAATAGCAAGATAAGGAAGTACAGGAACTCTCTTCACTAAACCCCTCAAGAATATGGGTTAATAAAGAAGGTGTGTACATGCAGCCTGTAATGTTGAAAGAAAACCATGATTTGGGGCCTAATGCTTAGATCATTTATGCTAGTGCTAATCTGTATTAACTTCATTATTGTCAATTAAATTAATTGAGATTCACGGAGCTGGAAAAAGAATCAGGATTTGGCTATACTGTAAATGAAGAAGTATGGTCTATAGCCATAATCAAAACTAAATTGATGTCTGTGAGAGTGGGAGCCCCTCCCCCAGCCCCTCACAATACCAATTGTCAAAGAGCCCAACATACCAAAACTCAGATCAGGCCTGTCACACTCATTGCCCCAACATACTGTTTTCATGATACTCATTTAAAAGTACGGATACTCACGATATTATGTTTTGGAGTTTGTAAACAGACAAAGGAGGCAAAACAGTTTTTTTCCTAGACAAAGAAATTTGTATTTACTTGTCTGACCAGCTTGATCACAAGCAGCAGACAATGCACGTATATTTACATAGAAGGCAAATAAAGCCACCAAGATAACAAGAACGGGCGAGGACAACTTAATGATCATGACAGGGGATGGAGTCTGCATCCCCCGCTCCCCAGCAAGCCTTCCTGGATCTTGACACAGAGACAATGAACTTGGGGATAACATAAGGGGGCACAAAGACGTATTTGAGCCATCCATCTCCTGAGGGAACAAAGAATCCAGTAAGGGTTGAATCCTCACTGGTACAGCCTGTCATGCTGGAGCATGCTAACAACTTACTGTGAATCAGAAACTGTGTTAGGAAAAGCTATATCTTGCTAGACTTAAGTTGTAGATGCTAGAAAGTATGTTAGTTTTGTTTTGTTTGCAACCCTTTCATATCTCTTTCACTCTTGCTTGAAATCACTTAAATCTATGTTCTTTGTTAATAAACGTAATCTTAGTTTTTGTACAAACTGTCTCAATGCTATGAAGTAAGGTGGAGCGTGCCACCCCAGATGTTTTGTGTGTTGGCTCTTTGGAGGCAGCAAACTTGGTGCTACCTCGGTGAGTGTCCAGTAAGAGGGATTGGACACTGCAGGGGAGGTGATTTTGGGGAGCCTCAGGACTGGAAGTGTTCTTGGGGTCACCCTAAGAGGAGTAACTGGGCTGGTGGAAGTTCAGGGTGAGGCCTATATGCTGTGGGCATGCTGCTAAATGTCAGGGCTCTGAGTCAAAGCTGCACAGCCTAAAGACACCCAAGGTTACAGGGCAGCAGTGACAGAACCCCTTACTGCTCTGGGTGAACCCCCAAAGCGTCACAATGTCACAAACAGTTTTGATATATCTGTGCATTATTTTATTCACAATCGGAGGAAATCATGAATTTTTAGTCTGCACATTATTTGCAAGGGCAGTTAATTTGCTCTAATGAGTGTAAGGTCAGAAGAGTGCAAATTAACTTGATGCATTCATTTTTAGTTTCAAAGTGATTGTCCTTCTCTATAGCAATCTCAGTTACTAATCTTGCTCCCTCTAATACAATTTTAATTACTCTGAAATTCCCCATGACTCTCCACAATCAGGTGGCAGATTGCCCGGGTGGGATGAACATGTGCAGCTGACACCACCTGCTGCAAGTTAGTTTTTTTGTTGTTGCTGTATTAAAAGGTTTGATCTTGATCTTTTGGAACTTCATTTTGAAGGAGGAAAAGGAGAGGAGAAAAGCAAACATGCCCCTTAATGTTCTTTAAAGGGATCATTACATCTTTCAGCTCAGCAGCCAATGGTTATTTTGGTACAGACTCTGCTTCTGGATGACACTTGGCAGCAGATGAGCTAATTTAGACTCCAGGATTGCGAAAACAGAGTTTCAATTGCAAAGACAAGGCTCTGCCTTGGGCCTGTGTGATGTGATAATCTGTAAACATTTCACACCCCTTGTGGTGATATTTTCTTGAGGGAGGGTTTTCAGCATTATGCATCTGTGAACTTTTGCTTGAACGAGCAGTGCACTTTCCCCTTGTTTTACTTTTGGAAAGAAAGTCAGTGAATAAGACAAAAAGCTTGAAAGTAGCAAGGACAAAGATAAGGAGCTTAGAGACTTAGCAATGGGATATGGAGGATTTGAGATACAAATTCCAAAAGTGCCTAGGTGACTTTGGAGCCTAAAATGCATTTTCAAAAGTGACTTTGGGCCAGATTTGTAAATGTATTTGGGCACCTAAAAATGCAGCTTGGTGTACAATGGAGTTTTCAAAAGCACCTAAGCAATATAGGTCCCTCAGTCTCATTGAAATCAATAGGAGTTATGGGCCTAACTTACTTAGATGCTTTTGTAAATTCTACTATGTTCCTATTTGCATCTTTAGCTGGCTAAATACCTCTGAAAATGTGTCCCTTTATGCCTAAATCATTTTTGAAAATCCAACCTTGGCTCCAAAGTCACTAGATTTACAAAGAGACTGAGGTACCTAACCGCACAGTTAGCTAGACATGCTAAAGAGCTAGAACAATGGGGAAAAAGGCTTACATACCTTGAACTGATGAATACATTTAAAAATCTGGTCCAAAGTCACTTCTGAAAAATGCATTTTAGGCTTCTAAGTCACCTAGGCACTTTTGGAATTTGTACCCCAAATCCTCCATATCCCATTGCTAATTCTCTGAGCTCTTCATCTCTTTTTGAGTGAGCTGCAATCCTTTATTTAAAAAAAAAACATTAGTAAAGGTTTTATTTCATTGGCACCTTGCCTAAATATAGTGCCTATCCCACTACTCAATCAAGTCACATCTTGTTAATTACAATGCTGAGAAAACTGGAAAAGCAGTGATTAGCACTAGAGAGATCATTAAAAGTTGATGTCTAATAGCTGAAGACGAAGATTAGAGAGATTGGACACTGTGGCTTTGTGTACAGTAGACTTTTTCTTAGACTCCACAGTGTTGCTACGAGTAGCATGGCCCCACTGTTTGTAGAACCAAAATGGTACGAGCAGTCCTGTAGACAGGTTACTGGTATTTTAATGCCATCTCATCAAGATCTCCTCTGAGCAAAGGATGTGAACATGGTGGTTAAAATGCAGATGACCTGTTTACACTCCTGCTTGCAAAAGTGGGAGATTTTATAAAAGAAAATTCTGATATGGACACAGCCTGTAAAGTTGAGAAACATGCAGACTAAAAGGAAGTTATGAAACATTGAAGCAGCAAGGCCACTAGAGTATCTTTAAGTACGGTTATATTGTTGAGGTACAGCTGCTGTGATGTAGAGAAATAAAATACATTTTCAAAGTGCACAGACCCCAGCCTTTATAAAAATGTCAGCATGTTTCTGAAGCTGTAGTGTAATGTTGTGTGTTACTGTTTCATCATTTTGCACCTGCTGCTCTGGAAGCCGTTACGTAAGTCTAACAATCACAGCATATGTCTATGTAGCTGCTGTGGGCAAGTCTTGCAGCCCAGGTCAACATGCTCAGGCTAGCACTCTAACATAGCTGTGTAGACGTTGCTTTGATCTTCAGGCTCAGGCTGAAGCTCAGCCCCTGAAGCCCACCCCTTCCCTAGGCTTAAAGCCTGAGCCTGACCTTCCACATTGCTATTTTTAATCTGCTAGCACAGGCCCCACTAGCATGTGTCTGCCAACTCGAAATGCGAGACTCATTCCCAGCAGCTGACGAGACATCACCACAGAAGCTGGTATTTCTGATGGCAGTGCTGTAGAGTCCGAAAGGGCTTTAGAGACCAAGAGGTTCTTCAACTTAAACTACACTTCTCCAGGATCTTTTGAATGTGTAGCTGAACTACAGTACCAGTTTAGAAGGCAGCAGGGGAGGGTGTACACTTTGCCCTGCCCTGCCTCTCAGGGATAGGCAATTTCCTCATGTTCAAAAGTAGCTAAACTTGTACAGACCAGTTCATAACATTTTAAAATTGCATAACAAAAACATTTTTGGACTTGGCTCACTGACTTCACAGCTCATATCCATCAGGGTTAAGGATTGCTATTATATTTATGCTCCATTTGTGCTCGTGATTCATAAACGATGATTCTTCTGCTTCAAACCCTGGAATGTATGGCACCCATTTACAGCAAAGAAAATTGACATGAAATTGTAAAATGCTTAAAAGAGATCTCTGGATGTTAATGAGATATACATTAATCCTTTTTAATTTGAATGGAAATTTATTCTGATTAAAGCACAAAAGTGGAAATAGTAACCGTGGAATGTGTATGCATTTTATCAGTGTACAGCAGTTGCTCTTGGAATACATTTCCTATTAGTACATAATAAAGTTGGGAAGCCTAAAAAGCTCAGTGTCACAGAGTAAAGAGTTGACTGACTAAAAAAAAAACTCCACCATTGTTTATTAAGCCCCTTTTTGAAACAGTGAAAGAGTTTCTCATTAAAAAACCTATAAATAATCACTGATTTATAACAATATTCATCTCTGCCAAATCACTGTACAAAAGTGGGAAAGTAGGAAAGTATCTTTCTTTCATTTTATACATTAGGAAGCCAAGGCACAGAGGTGAAATTGCTTTCCTAAGATCACACCAGTGTGCCAGTAGTACAACTGGAAACAGAACCCAGAGCCCCCAGGCTGGTACCCACACAATCAGTCATACTGCCACCCACATTGTCTTTGCAAGCAACACCTCAGAAAAGAGGCTAATTGCTTAGAGGTAACTTGAAATAACAGAGCAAGAAGTGTACCCCCAACCCTGCCAACTAGATACACCACATATTTGCTTTCATTTCCCTTTGCAGACCATTATATGAAATATCAGCCATAACTTGATTGATTCACACTTGATTTGAAATTCTGCAGGCAAAGAGGGCACTATACATGGCTATGATGCTTCAAAACACATATGAACAAGTAGCATAAATCCAACTGCACCTTTGTTTAAAACCACAGTTACAAATTCACTAACATCAATCAGCTGATTTTCTAATGTATGTGCCTGCTTTATTGGTAAAGGCCTTAAGGCCTCTCCCACACCTGGTGGCTCAATGACAATGCTATATAGATCATTTCTTCACCCTGGGGCAATCCAGGATTGTTTCCTGCAGTATGTTTTCCATGTTTTGTGAAGTCCAGTTATACTGTGAATAAGTCAAGGGATGGGGCTACTGGGAGATTTCTTTGGTTCCGCTGGATCTCATGAAATGATGTCACAAAGCCATAGAGAGTAAAATACATATATGTAAGTATGAGAGAGATGCGGTGGGTGAGATAATGTCTTTTATTGGGCCAACTTCTGTTGGTGGAAGAGACAGAAACGGAGACAAGCTTTCAAGCTACACAGAGCTCTTCTTTGGGTCTGTGCAGCTCAAAAGCTTGTCCCTATCTCTTTCATCCACAGAAGCTGATCCAGTAAAAGATATCACCTCATCCACCTTGTCTCTTTCATATCCTGGGAGCAACATGGCTACAACAACATTGCAAACAACATATGTGCAGCTGCTCAGACAAGCTAGAGGAGACATTTCCTAGCTCAAACTTCACCAGATCCACTAATCAATCTTTCTGATTTTGTAGCATGAGTCTGGGCAGTGCAGCTTCCAGGCAAAGGTCTGCAACTTCCTGGAATAGTCATCCTGCAGAGATTCTGATTAGTGATTAGATTAGTGAAATGAGTAAAGCAGAAAACACAGGACAACAATGCACCCTGAAGCTGCAGGATTAGTTCATAAAGCCAATCTGTTAGTCTCCTTTAGCATTTCCCTGGGTTTGTCTTGAGGGAGCATACTAGGTTTAAATTGGTGCTATTTACTTTCCCAGAAAGTTAAAGAAAATATGAAAACTATCACACTGAATTCAGTGGTATGTGCTTAACGCCATCACTAACCAGGCTACAGGGCTATTGAGCACAAGTAAAAGCTAATGTATCTTTCTTCCTTTTCCACAGTTCACACCGCCTGGCTCCATCCTCATTGCAGTTCCCCAAAATGCACTGTTCTGGAATGGCACTGGTGGCACTCCAGAAGGAGCCAGCTAAATGATATTTTTAATGTATAATATGGTTTTAAACATTGTTTTCTTATTTCATTATTTTGGAGTTGAAAATAATATGACCACACCATCTACATCTTCCTCCCACCTGTCAGTAGCAACATTTACCAAAGGAGGCTTGGCACTTCCACCAGCAGCATCAGCCCTCTTGTTGGGGAAAGGGTTTGTGGTCTCCAAACCCTTTGGTCCCTTTCTTAGGAAGGGAGGCTGTGACAGTATGTATCCCTATGTTCATCCATTTTACGGGACTATGATAAATTGCATACAAAATGTGCTTTGTGAGGTATCATTTGAAAACACATAATCCGCTGACCATAATTGAACAGGTGAAATATGAGTGTCAACATTGTGTATAAAATTATAAGATTATACTGTATGATATTACTAAGACATGTTCCAGTTGGGGAGCAGTCACAAACCAGTTTCCCCACAGACAAAAGGCTAGCCAACACATTAGCCGGGTGTCAAAAAAATCAAATGGACCATCACCTGGTTAAGTGGTCATTCTTTGGCAGGAATGAGGGTGTGGGCAAAAAAATCTACATCTTGACAAAGAAACAGCTTGGGGTCCCCATCCACACAGAGTTTCTATCTCCTTAACCTCAGTTGGAGATGATCCTCAAAGAAGAGAAAGAACTACAAGAAGAGAGCGCAGATACCCCAAATTATCACTCCCTTTCTCCCTACCCATGGCATCGACAACACCTGAAGAACAAGGAAGTAGCATTGGACTGGGGAAGGGATCCTGACTGAAAGAAATTCAGCCAGTAAGACTGCTGAAATGTGGTGAGAGACACCTTTGCTTGAATTCACTTAGTTTGTTTAATTAGTTGCTTTTTACTTTTATTTTCTTGTAACCAATTCTGACTTTTATTCCTCATTAAGTGATGTAGTCACTTAAAAATCTGTCTCTCTGTAGCAAATAAATTTGTTTTATTATTTTATCTAAACCAGCACATTTGGATTGAAGTGTTTGGGAAACTTAATTTGGGACAACAGGAGTTGTGCATATCATTTTCTATTAATAAAATAACAGTTTTTATGAGAGCTTATATTGTCCAAGGGAGAGCTGAGCTGGGCAATACAAGATGTACATTTCTGGGGAAAGTCTGGGACTGTGAATTTGCTGGTGTTACTCTGCAGTGTAATTCAAGAGTGGCTGACTATAGTACTCATATACTATGGGCATGTGTCCACTAGAAACTTAAGTCAAACTATGTAATTACGGCAGTGGTTTATGTCCACGCTACCCTCCTTCTGTTGGTGGTGTGCATCCTCACCAGGAGTATTTCGACCAGCATAAGAGGGGCAGTATGCAGGTCTGAGCGCCTGACCTGTCAGCTCCCCAGACAGCTCCCCACTGGTAGCTGGGCTGCCCCCCAGGCTTTCAGCTCCCCACTCACCACCACTGGAAGCCCCGCTGCCCCTGAGGCTCTTGGCTCCTCACTCAGCCCCATCCGGATCCTGGCTGCCCCCAGGCTCTCGGCTTCCTGCTCCGTGTCAGGCTCCCAGTTTAGAGCTCACAGCAGGGAGTTAGGGCGACTCTCAGGAGCCTCGGTGCAGCTGCCAGGCTCCCCACAAAGAACAGGGAGATGGAAGCCTCTGGGCAGTTGCTCCCCAGTAGCCTACATCCTGGGCTATCAGCTCCCTGCAGGGAGCTCGGCAGCTGCCCCAAGGCTTCTGGCTTGCCACCTAGACTGCAGGTGCAGAGTTCCCCACCAGGAGTCTGGCTGCAGTGGGGTCCCAAGAGCGTCGGTGCAGCCAGGCTTCTGGCAGCAGGGAGTGAGGAACCAGGAGCCTCCAGGCACTACATTACAGATCCCCACTGGGAGCAGGGAGGCTCCATGCAGCGCCAGGGCTCCCCGCAGGCTGACAGTGGGATGCCGGGCGGATGCAGCCCAGCTCAGAGGAGGAAGCAGGGAGCTAAGGCAGCAGCTTGGCTGGGGGCCAGGAGCAGAGAGCCAGGGGACAGCCAGGCTCCAAGTGGGGTGGGCGCAGCACACCTAGAGGCAGGGAGCCTGGGGGCAGCTGGGACCCCACTTGCCCACTTGACAGCCTGGCTTTCTTGTCAATTTCACAGACCCAGCATGGAACCATGAAATTGACAGCAAGGACAGCCAACAGCTGATGTAAGTAATGTAGTATCTACACAGATGCTGCATCACCCTAACTATACTGACATAAACCCTATGCCTTTTGTTGAGGTGGAGTTATTATGACAATGTAATAGTGCACTAACATTGGCGGGAGCAAGGCTGTAGTCTGTACAGTGACATAATTAGATCAACGTAAGCTGCCTGACGTTGACCTAACTCTGTAGTGTAGACCAAGCCTATAACATGTAAGTTACATGCTGGAGGCTTTGTGTGAGCAGACCAGGAGTAGTAACTCTCACAGCAAAGCAGTGTAAAAGGCACTCCAGGTTCAAGAACTGAGGAGAAACAGCTCTTCATCTGTCCAGATTGTACCCTGGGTAATGTCACAGAGGCCCTGCAACATCCATCACCCACTGCAACCTATGCTCTGGAATGCTCTTACCACCCCTCCACCTGACACCCCTCGCACCCACCAGATCCTTCTTACAAGAGAAAAAGAGGGAAGAGTCTGTTCTGCAGTCCTGACCCCAGTGCCAGTGGCACGCAGTGGCACTAAGCCTTTTACTAACACTTGTGAATGCGAGATAACACAACATCAGGAGCCTTCCAGGGGCTCTGTGTCCTCTGAGTAGTCACTACTAGGGAAGCCAAGCAGCATATCACCAGTAACTGTGTGCAAGAGTCAGGAAAAATGTGTAAAACAAAACTTTCACAAACATCAGCAATGGTCTGAGTTTATCTCAGGGGTGTGTGAGGGTCCCTAGAGAAGTGAGTGTTTTCATTGTAACCAAAGTGGTTTATTCATCCCTCATATTTTGTCTTTCACCCAAACAAAACGTTAACAACTATGTTACATAAACTGATGTGCAGTTTAGCCATTGCAACAAAAGAATAGCATTAATGGATGGGGAGATGTATGTTACTACTGGAAGAGGAGAGAGTTTTTTCCCTTCTAAATTAACATCTCTCTGTTTGTTCATGTGTTGTTACATTAATCACATATAATTAACTAGAAAATATAATTATATGATTCAATCTAAATTAAATGTTTATTCAAGGGATTGAAAATGTTACCAAGGATTATTTAATGCATGCATATTTTATAACTGCACTGTGGGTATTTACATGACATTAAAACCAGAACTCTTAGCATCACAGAATATGGTGGCTCTGGTCATATCTTTTTCCATCTGCTGTATTTTCTTAGGAGCTGATAAAAAATGGGTAAATTGTCAGCACCATGCATAATAGATTGTTAATATGAGTTCTATGCCTAACTCAACACATGCTGTGTTGAAAATATAGCCCAGAGTGGTCTTGCTTAAAATCAACTGTCATTTTCTTCCCACTAAGAAGTCTACAAGTCTTCATTATCTGATTTTACAGTAGTACATTGCTGTTAATAAGAAAAATAAATAGAAGCACAAGTAATGAACACACAGAAGAAAGCAAGCCTTTGCACAGGAACATGACAAGTGTTGACCACGCCAAAGGCAGGAATCTGCATATCTGACCACCTGGATTAGAACTTTGGCTCGTTGACCTTAACAACTACCAAATAGTCACTAGGGTGCGTGCACCAAATTACAAGGATGGTACGAATATGAGATAACCCAAGTCATCTCCCTCTCACTCTCCTCCCTTCCTCCTTCTATCCATGGCATCTTTTCCATTATTCCCATCTACACCATCTGACTATTTCTGTTCCTAGACCCCACTTCAGTTAATTTTCCCTTTACTTCTATTGCAATTATTTCTCCTCTGTTATCCTTAGTTTTCTCCTACATACTGTACATTTTGTTAGCCCCTTCTCCTCTGTCTTGCTCCCTAAGCATTTTTCTTCACTTTTATCTTGCCTTCTCAAAATATTTTTTACTCCACTCCATCCACCACCTTCCTCATTACACATTCATACGCACTCTGTCTTGTCTCTCCGTCTGTCTGTTCCCTTATCCTCCATTTTCAGTTTTTAAGCATTATGTCAATACCAGGAAGCTTCTCTCCTGCAGTGCTGCACCTAAACTTCCAAAAGCTCAGCCTTCTCTCTTTTCAAATGCAGAAAGGAGGTGGAGCTTTGCAAAGTTATGTTTCAGCTCTGTGGGGAAGCAGTGACCTGAGGACAGTGAAAAACACATATTTAAGGTTGATAACAGAGACGACTCCAAAATTGTGAAGTGTGTATTTTTATTACAGACTGTTTTCTCCCCAAGTATTTCTGCTGAGAGATAACATGACATTGAATAAAGTACCCATCATTAACCACCAGCCAGCATCTTAGTAACGACAGATGCAGACTTCATCCAGCATAGGGTGAACAGAGAAGCCCCATCAACAACAGGGAACCCAAGAAACTGACACAGTCTATGAACTTAGAATCTTAGGTTTCAGTAAAGCCAACTATTGCCCTGACAAGATGTTAATGAGATTAAACTAGTATACAGAGTGGGGAGAGCAGAGAAGAAAATCAGATTTTAATTAAAAAGAAACAAAAAACTGTACGAAATATTTTCTAAGTATCAGTGAAAACAAATAAAGGTAGTCAATAATAGGACGAGTGAACATAGTTTAATTGCTTGAAATGATTTTGTAAACTCTGTTAGCCACACTATGTTTTTTACTTGCATAAAAAAGTATGCTTCTCAAATTATTATATTTATGTAAAGGTTAAAGTGTCTTAAAAAAAAACAATTTGCCCTGTCCTTCTTGCCTATGATTATTTATTAGAAGTATAATTAGTACTTCCTTGTGGCTTCAAGTACTTGTGACCATAGAGGTAAATGTTCTCCAAGATCTTATTTGAGATGCGTGCACACACACATATTTATTTAATTTGGGTGAACTTCCAGAGTTTATGAAAAGCATACAATTATAGAAGTTTAGGACTGGAAGTGACCTCAATAGGTCATCTGTCCAGTCTTCTGCACTCAAGGCAGCACTAAGTAATAACTAGATCATTCTTGACAAGTGTTTGTCTAACCTGCTCTTAAAAACCTCCAATGAAAGAGATTCCACAACCTCCCTAGGCAATTTATTCCAGTGTTTAGCTACCTGGAGAGTTAGGAATTTCTTCCTAATGTCCAACCTCAACCTCCCTCGCTGCATTTTAAGCCCATAGCTTCTTGTTCTACCCTCAGAGGTTAATGAGAACATTTTTTTACCCTCTTCCTTGTAACAACCTTTTATGTACTTGAAAACTTGTTATCATGACCCCCCTCAGTCTTCTCTTCTCCAGAGTAAACAAACCCATTTTTTTCAATCTTTCCTCATAGGTCATGTTTTCTAGATCTTTAATAATTTTTGTTGCTCCTCTCTGGACTTTCTCCAATTTGTCCACATCCTTCCAGAAATGTCGTGCCCAGAACTGGACACAGTACTCCCTCTGAGGCCTTATTATCATGAAGTAGAGTGGAATAATTACTTCTAGTGTCTTGCTTACAACACTCCTGCTAATACATCCCAGAATGATGTTCGCTTTTTTTGCAACAGTATTACATTGTTGGCTCATATTTAGCTTGTGATCCACTATGACCTCCAGAGCCCTTTTTGCGGTACTCCTTTCTAGGCTGTCCTTTCTCATTTTGTATGTGTGCAATTGATTGTTCCTTCCTAAATGGATTATTTTGTGCTTGTCTAGATCATTTTGAATTTTAATCCTATCTTTCAGAGTATTTGCAACCTCTCCCAGCTTGGTATCATCCACAAACTGTATAAGTCTACTCTCTATGCCATTATCTAAATCATCTGGGGGGAGCACAATAGGCGAACACTAAATCCAATGGTTTTATAAGATATAAGTCAGAATTTGTCCTTTGTTTTTCTAGCCTTGGTTTATTATTCTAAGCTGAGAACGTTAATTATGTAATCGATTTTTAAAAAATGTTTACCAGTATTCACTAAGAACTCTAGACAACAAATAATCCTATAAATATAGTTCTAATTTTTCTGTCTTTCAATTATCTACCATCAGGCTCATTAACTTTTTTTTCTCCTTGAATATACGTAATGTTCTGCATGGTGATATTATCCGCAAGGAACAGATTTTAAACAACTGCAGAGGCTCCTATCATTTCCATGTGCCAAGGAGTTGGCTTTGATCCAGTAGCTCTATATTTCTATCTGGCAAGCCATGTCTCATCCTTTATGTTACCATGAACAATAGAGAGTAGTTAGGATGCTCCAGCTAACTGCTCCTAGATTTTAGGATTTGGAAGTTGGTAGCAGAGTGTTTTTGGTGGAGATTTTGCTTCACCCACTCAACTAACAGAGTTTGTGTGACAAAGTTCCAAGCCTGTAATTGTGGGTCCTGTGCTTCCTGGCGGATCCAAGGGCCTCAGAATCTCACTAAGGCCCCAGTGTGACCTTCCTTTCACAGTTTAGTGGCCAGAGTCACAGCCTATTGAGTTACTTTCATCACAGGCCAGTATGGGAGATGGAAAGAGGAAATATCCCACAGTCTTTGTCGCTCCGTAGAGCTCAGTAGGCACAGTTCGCCCTCCTGAATGGACCGAGTCTTGCTTCCCCTCTCAAGGGGATCTCTGTAGAGTATCGGGGGGTGGGGGAGACACGGGCCCACCCTCTACTCCAGGTTCCAGCCCAAGGACCCTAAGGATAGCAGCTGTTGGTGGATTTCCCTCCACCGCTAAATGCTGCTTTGATTCCCTGGGCCACCTCCCCTATGGTCCCCTCTTCCTAGCTTCATCCTTACCTCAGGATACAGCAATGCTTCCTCCTCCAGCTCCTTTCACCTGGGCTCTCTCGAGGGAACTGGAAAGGAGAGTTTTTAAGCAGTCTGAGTGAGACCTTGATTGGTTCCACCTGTCTCCATTAGCCTAATGACCTTAATTGGTTAATTGGTGTCAGGTGTCTTGATTGGCCTGGAGTAGCCTTTGTCTGGCTATCCAGGGAACAGGGACGTGCTCATCCTGAGGCTGATATACCTGCCTTCCACCACTCTCTTATATCCTTCTAGTCTAACTCTGTCACAGTTTTTTACTCTTTAAGCAAGGCTCATCTCTTTTCTGAGGTTTCTAGCTAATGGCAGAATGGAAAAAAATGGTATGATTTTACAGAGGAAAAAACTTTTGCTTTTTGTTTGTAGGATACATTTTGAAACTATAATCAGTTTTTGTTTAAGCAGGACAGGCAAAAATGGGGAAGGCAAGAGAAAAAGAATGGTCAGAGTATTTATAAATATTTTATTTTTCCATAAAGGAATAAAACATAGAAAAAAAGGTTGTGCAGTTTACAGTAACCCCAATTCAGCTTGCAATTACTTTTGCCAGGGGCACTTAAACTTTGTCTATCTGAAGGATGCAGTAGCTAGGAGGCCAAAGGCCAGACCTGATTTCCATAAAATGGAGCAGAGGGCAGCTGCCCATCATGCTTAGCAAGTGTGGCTGCTTGGGCTTACAAAGGTCACACGTATGATGCTTCAACCTGATCACGGCAGATTTTTGGGGACTACATTATAAAGCTTCATAGGCAATGTTAGGCTTGCAAACTGTTTTTTGGCCACCATTGACTTTTTCACACAGTGGACTGAACTTTTGCAGTGTTCCTCAATCTTTGTGATGCCAGGGACCAGCGTGCTGCCTTTCTGAACTGTGTCAGGGAGATCTCAGGGACTGGCGCCAGTCCACAGACCAGTTGTTGCAAAACACTAGACTAAAGCACCTATTTCCTCTGCTGTTCCTAAAATATGTCATGTGGACTTTATTATAGATTTTCTATATGCGTACATTATAAGGAGGTATGGAAAATCCAGAGTGCCAATTTCAGTGCTGATTTACACCCAGTTCAATCCTAATGACTAATATGAGTTTGCCTGGGGTCTAAATCAACACTGAAATTTGGTCTATACTCTGTATTTTCTTGGTTACCTTTTAATAAAGTTAATGACTGTAAAAAGGTTCGACAAGATGGAAGGAAACAAAGACTGCATTTAAATCTGGCACATTATAAGGGATGACAGGTGGAGGGAGTGTCTGTAGGGAGAATGTGGTCTATTACAACAGCATTTTATTGCTATCCTAAGAATACAGGCAAAATGGTAAATTAGAATAATAGCATTTAATATCCATTATCAGCTGCTGACTACATCTGTTAAACCTGCCATTCTCCAGGTGATATACATGACTAGCTCTTTTACAGACCAACAACGGCAAAAAAAGTATTTCAGAACTATGATGTCACAGCAACTAAAAGCACCATCGAGCAAAGAAAGCATTAAAAGCACCAAGAGCCACAACAGGCATTAAAATGCACCATCTGGCATAACCTGAATTTCAGCAAATAGTACAAATTGATGGACATACTACTGTTTATGTCTTTTAACTGGTCAGCTATGTGAATTATAATTAGATCTTCATGGTAGGATTTTACAACTTGCATGGACAAATGAGCATAGAGTCGATTAAATAACTATAGACTAACTGGAAAATGTTTCTCAAGCTAATTTTTCTGAAAACTATTATCAATTTTTAGTTGACTAATGTCACTCATAACTGCCAGGCAGTAGATTAAATAGAAAAGTTTACTATGGCCCCGAGGAGTGTTTCAGATGAAAGATATCACTACTCTTACTCATTTCTGCCACTCACATATGGATGTTCATCGTGAGAGGATTTTTTTCCCTACACTAAGTTTTTGTATTGTGCCTGTTAACATATTGTACAGCTACTAAAGAAATTAGTATTCTATATATGTTTGTATATCAGCTATCAAATTCCACCGAGAAGAAAGCTTTCTTTCTCCTTTAATTCAAATTAAAACATTATTGAAATCACCGAGATATTCTATTATTAGAAAAGCTTTTTTTCTACTGGAGATTTATTTTACTAATAAATGAAGAATATTTTAAATCATTAAATAAACACACTTCAGTATAGTGGAAAATATTTTAAAATAATATTTCTGGATTTTAACCAAGAGAGTCAGGATGTCTTATTGCATTATATTTATTTTAATAAATGAACAGTCCCTGCTCAAAAATCTACAGCCAAGGACTGACTCTGCAAGCTACTGAATACCCTCAGTGCTCAATCAGTTTGAAATGGGCTAAGGGTGCTCAGCTACACCAAGATATTGATCAGCATCTTGAATTGTTACCTTATACCCTCTCCTCTATTAATCTACACATAGGAATACTGGTACATAAATACATGTTTTTACTCTTTTTTCTGTCACTTTCATTATTGAAATGGTTTTCTCTTTAATCTTCCATGATTACCCCGGGGGGGGGGGGGTTAGGGGGGAATTCTGCACCACTGCACACATGCAGAATTATGTCCCCTGCAGATTTTTTTTTCTCCACAGAAAATACATTCTGCTGGAGAGGTGCTACAGTTATGCCTTTTCCCCACCAGGGGTTGCTGTGGCACCAGAACAGAGGGCAGACGGCTCACTGTAGCAGCCAGCAGCTGATAGCGAGAGAGTAGAAGCTGCTTTTCTCACAGTGACGTGCCTGCAGGGCCAGGTGAGGTGAGATGGGATATGGTGGGGATGGACAGAGCAGGGCACATGGGACTGCTGGGGGGCACATAGATGGGGTTCACAAGGGCTAGTGAGGGGACAGATTGGGGCAGAGGTTGAATGGGAGTAGGGGTGCAGGGACACAGGGGTGGGGGTACAGGGCCACATGGAGAGGGGGGAATGGGGGAGGGGTGAGTGGGAGTGCAGAGACACATGAGAAGGGGAGGCAAGGGGTGCAGAGCCGCATGGGGATGTGTGGCAGCTGAGTGCGGGTGCAGGGACACATGAGGATGGGGGGGCAGGTGTAGAGCCACATCAGATGCAGGAGGAGGTGCATGAAAATAGGGGATAGGAGTGCAGGGACACAGAGACAGGAGGGGAGGGGTGCATGGGACAGGGGAGGGGTGTGCAGGGACACATGGGGACTGGGCAGATGTGCCTGACTGAATGGGAGACGCTAGGGGTCTCCCAATTGTTAGGGGCTAACAATTCCCCCCCCCCACTCTCCCAAAATAAAACAACTTTTCCATACGTCTCCCACCCACACCCAACAATCCTCCAGGTTCACTCCCAGGCTCCTTCCCAGGATTAATTCCCTCTCCCTCAGCTCCTCCATTACCACTGACTCCCCCAAGCCTTTGCACTGCTTCTGAGGGGTGCGGGAAATACATTTCTGTATTGTAGTTTAAATGAATCATTATTCAAAAGTTATGTATTAATATGCCTAGTAAGGAATCCATTTGTTAATTTCCTGAATCTTTTATGTTGTCTGTATTGTTGCAGATGTACTGTTGACAGGTATTTTGAAATAAATTACCAAAATTGAAATATTTGATAAATAAAATTTACAGAATTTTAAAATATTGTGCACAGAATGTTTAATTTTTGGTGCATAATTTTTAATTTTTTGCTGCAGAATTGCCCCAGGAGTACATTATGCTTAAATATTTCCTCCCTTGGTTCTTTCTATATTCTTTTACGTTGCTATGTGCAATTACTCTTGCCTGTATGTGTTTTTCCCTTCTGCTTTTCATTTTAGTTCCATTCTGTATCTTTGCTGCACTTTCTTCATTTCTGTTGCAGTATCCCTCATATTTTCCTCACTCTCACCTTTTAAAAAAATCTACAGTAAATCTGATTACATTAACATAATAGAAGCACATTAAAGTGGGGCAATTTGATAAGGAACTTTTAGTACAAATCTTGATACATTAGCAAGTTAAAGGTATTATTCTAAAAAGAGTTAAGTGGCAGTTTTTCTCTCTCTCTCCCAAAGAAAAGTTGATATGTGAATCAGAAGTCATTAAATAAAATTGATTCAAAACCAGAAGTTGCAGGTAACATTTGTATAGTGGGTGAGCTTTTACTGGCTAGCCAGATGAATATACCAAGTAATATTTTTGCATGAAGAAACAGACTGTTCTCCTTACAAAAGGGTCAATCACAAATTCACTGTTAGAAACTGCATTGGACTGATTCGCAATAACTGGATTTAGTGCATCCTCACAGCAGCAAGATGAGGGTGCCCGCATACAGGAGAGTTCTCCCTCTGAACACTTAGCATCTGTTGCTCTCTGTATCTTCTAATACACAAATTTCATTTGACAGACATATTTTAGAAAGAAAAAGCAGTAGGAAAAGAAATTACTAAAAATTGTGCTCAGTGAAATGAAAGATAAATATTTCTAAATAACAAATATGTTTTGTGAGACTTTTTTCCTTAACTAGAGAAAAAGTTAATATAGCATGTGTACAGTTCTCTATAGTCCGTTAAATAACTTAGAATCCATTAAAAAAACAACAAGGAGTCCTTTTCGCACCTTAAAGACTATCAAGTTTATTTGGGCATAAGCTTTCATATACTAGAACCCACTTCATAAGATGCATGGAGCGGAAAATAGAGTAGGAGGTATAAATACACAGCACATGAAAAGATGGGAGTTGCCTTACCAAGTGAGAGGTCAGTCTAACAAGACAATTTAATTAACAGTAGGATACCAAGGGAGGAAAAATCACTTTTGTAGTGGTAATGAGAGTGGCCCATTTCAAACAGTTGACAAGATGATGTGAGTAACAGAAGGGGGAAATTAGTATGGGGGAAATTAGGTTTTGTAATGACCCAACCACTCCCAGTCTTTATTCAGGCCTAATTTGATGGTGTCCAGTTTGCAAATTAATTCCAGTTCTGCAGTTTCACATTGGAGTCTGTTTTTGAAAGCTTTTTGTTGAAGAATTGCCACTTTTAGGTCTGTAATCGAGTGACCAGAGAGATTGAAGTGTTCTCCGCCTGGTTTTTGAATTTGTGTCCATTTATTCTTTTAAGTAGAGACTGTTCAGTTTGGCCAATGTACATGGCAGAGGGGCACTGCTGGCACATGATGGCATATATCACATTAGTAGATGTGCAGGTGAACGAGCCCCTGATGGTGTGGCTGATGTGGTTAGGTCCTGTGATGGTGTCCCTTGAATAGATATGTGGACAGAGTTGGCACTGAGGTTTGTTGCAGGGTTTGGTTCCTGGGTTGGTGTTTTTGTTGTGTGGTGTGTAGTTGCTGGTGAATATCTGCTTCAGGTTGGGGGGCTGTCTGTAAGCGAGGACTGGCCTGTCTCCCAAGGTCTGTCAGAGTGAGGGATCGTCCTTCAGGATATATTGTAGATATCCATACAGCCAAAAAATTACATTAAAAGAACATTATGGTTGCAAAGTCAAATATTCAAAAATTGAGAAATCCAGAATTAAAGTTATTCCTGCAAGTTTAACTAAGCACCCTTTTGTGTATGGATTAAAATATAGTCTTTAATTACATGATGATGATATTTTTTTGCAAAGGGCCCCTACCTCATTAAGTGAAAGGGGGTGCTTATATTTCCTTTTACCCCCTTTATACAATATCTGTCCCCATGCCTTATAAAATGCAGACATCCAAACCCTGCACTGAGTGCAATATTATTAATTTACTAATGGCCATTTCTGTGGTGCTCTCACCATAGTATCTGAGTGCTTTAAACTCCTCTGACAGTAAATGTCAACATTATTCCCATTTTACAGATTGGGAACTGAGAGATTAAGGCCAAAATTGTCAAAAGTGCCTGCCCACCTTGATGCACTTGGAGACTGATTTCTTCAGAGTACTTACCATTTTTATATCACTTTATATGTTCAAAGCAAAGATCCAAATGACTTCAAGTGCAGCTGTGAATGCTCAGCTCTTTTGTAAATCTAGCCCCAGGTATCTCAGGTTGGGCATCCATAAAATAAGGAATGCTCAATTAGTGGCGGTTTGTAAAAAAAAGTTTGACGGATATGACTTGCCTAGCACCACATCAGAACTCTGTGGAAAGCACAGTGATAGAATCCAATTCTCCAGTGTGTGGCAACTTCCTTAACCAAGAGACAATCTTATCTCTTCCTGCAATCCCCAAACTCCCTCACTACACACCTTACAACTTACACAACAAATGAGGCAGGGAGTCCTACAGAAAACAGTCTACTTCACTATAAAAACCTGATTCATTTCTAGGGGTTTGTCTACACCGCAAAGTTGTTGACAAAACTTTTGTCTTCCATGGGTACTTAAAAAAGCCCCCCTGCGAAAGACAAAAGTTTTGCCTTCGCAAGTGGCAGCGTGAACGCGGCTTTGTCAGCAGGAGCGATCTCCTGCTGACAAAGCTAACGCTGCTCGCTCATGGGGCTGGAAGTATTCTGTCAGCAAAAGTGCTGACAAAGTACAAACAAAGAGTGTTTACGTACACACTCTGACTTTTAGCGACAAGGCTGTGTCGACACAGCCTTGTCGCTAAAAGCTGCGTGGTATAGACAAGCCCTAGAGCACAGTCCATCCTGTACACTGAATGAAGCAGGGATGCAGTGGAAAAAGTAGTATGTGATCATGTAATTGAAGACTATATCAAAATGCATATGAGAAGAGGACTGAATTAAGGTTGCACAGGCAACCTTAAGACTGGTGTTTCCTAACTTTTAAATGCTTGACTTTGCAACCTTAACATTCTTTTAATGGTCTTTCTAAAATGTAATTTCCTTATTTGAAAAACTGAAAAAAACAGAAATGTTATCATCTAGAATCATGCTGATCCCCAACTTTGGGCATCAGCAGGATTTGAACCCTTAGATCTATAGCATAGAGCTCCACCACTTGCACTAACAAAGTAACTGGTAATAGCAGAGGTAGAGTTAGAGGTAGACAACACTCACTTTGCCAGTGGGTTTCACAGCTATTTGCTGACAGCAGAGCGAAGTTTATACTGGGGACTCCTGGGTTCAATTCTAGGTTCTTAGGGGAGTATGCTCCACTGGTTGTAGACACTTCTGCACTATGCCTCCTGTCCCATTCCCCACTGTTCCTATCTACTACCCACATGCTCCAGCTCCTGTTCCTCTGCACCTATTTGCCCCAGTTCCTGCCCCTCCCTTTCCCTCTCTGCTCCCCACCACACTTTGTCTCTTGCAATTCCCTCTCCCCTCCTGCTCTTATCCACCACCTCTCCCTCCCCTCAACAAATTCCTCTGGGGTGCCTTTGCATTCAAATAAGTCTGCTTCCTCATTCTTCTCCTCCTTGCCTCAGCACTAACAGAGAGAGAGAGAGAGCTTCCCTGCTCTAGTGACAAGTTTCAGAGTAGCAGCTGTGTTAGTCTGTATCCACAAAAAGAACAGGAGTACTTGTGGCACCTTAGAGAACAGAAAACTTCAAAAACAGACTCCAACAAGACACTGCTGAACTGGAATTAATTTGCAAACTAGATATCATTAACTTGGACTTGAATAGAGATTGGGAGTGGTTGGGTCACTACACAAATTGAATCTATTTCCCTATGTTAAGTATCCTCACACCTTCTTGTCAACTGTCTGAAATGGGCCATCTTGATGATCACTACAAAAGTTTTTTTTTCTCTTGCTGATAATAGCTTATCTTAATTAATTAGCCTCTTAGAGTTGGTATGGCAACTTCCACCTTGTCATGTTATCTGTAGTATGTATATCTTCTTACTATATGTTCCATTCTATGTGTCTGATGAAGTGGGCTGTAGCCTAAAAAAGCTTATGCTCAAATAAATTTGTTAGTCTCTAAGGTGATACAAGTACTCCTGTTCTTCCCTGCTCTGAGTTTCTAAGGCAGGTGCCAGTTAACCCCAAGCAGCCAGGAAATTGTAGGGAAAGTCCCAATCAGCCTCTTCATCCTCAGGCTGTAATATATTCATTGCAGATGGAATCTTCAGAAAATTTAGCTGCCAAATGCTAACAAGTCTCTAATGAACATGTCCCTGTCTTTGGGTGAATTTTCATTAGGATGCCAAAAGATCCCTAACACAAAGGCAACAATCCCTCCCAAATATTAAACCCTTGCTCGAGGGCATGGAGGCATTAGAGCTTCAGAAAAACGGTTGTAATATTTTTTTTCCCTAGCCTCTTTCTCAGAACCTGCTAAACCGACTGTGACATACAGTCAAGCTGTTTTAGCAGAAACTTACCAAAAAAATGGAAAGACATCTGGCAGACTTCAGGTATGGAAAATTTCAGTCCAAATAAAATTTGGCAAAGTTATAAGCAACTGAAAAGCGGGTTTCATAATGGGAAACATCAAGCAACCTTAATAATAGGCCATGCTACCAGCTCCGCCGATAATTTACACTATGGGTAAAAAGCTCTATAGCTATTCAGTGTGTCAGATATGCCGTGGGAACCCACTAAGCTGAAATCTTGTGCATGGGCTTTGCCTATGACATAAAGAAATACTGAGGTTTCTACAATTTTAATGCAGCTTGTGCTATAGGAAATGTCAGGTTTCACAGTAGCAGCCGTGTTAGTCTGTACCTGCAAAAAGAACAGGAGTACTTGTGGCACCTTAGAGACTAACAAATGTATCAGAGCATAAGCTTTCGTGGGCTACAGCCCACTTCTTCGGATGCATAGAATGGAACATACAGTAAGAAGAGCTTCAAAAACAGACTCCAAAGAGAAACTGCTGAGCTTGAATTAATATGCAAACTAGATACCATTAACTTGGGTTTGAATAGAGACTGGGAGTGGTTGGGTCATAACACACACTGAATCTATTTCCCTAAGTTAAGAATCCTCACGCCTTCTTGTCAACTGTCTAAATGGGCCATCTTGATTATCACTACAAAAGTTTTTTTCTCCTGCTGTTAATAGCTCATCTTAATTAATTAGCTTCTTACAGTTTGTATGGCAACTTCCACCTTCTCTGTATGTGTGTATATGTATATATATATATATATAAATATATATATATCTTCTTACTATATGTTCCATTCTATGCATCCCATGAAGTGGGCTGTAGCCCACGAAAGCTTATGCTCTAATATATTTGTTAGTCGCTAAGGTGCCACAAGTACTCCTGTTCTTTTAATAGGAAATGTGTGCATTATATAGATAGACACACACAAATGGAATACACATAAATGAAAGTGGCCTGATCTTCAAAGATGCTAAACAACCCCACCTGCCACTGATTCCACTAGGACCTGCAAATGATCAGCACCTTTGAAAATCAGGCCCCTTTATTTAGAGGCCTAAGTAAGCTAACATTAGGCTCCCAGGTTTGAAAATTTTGGCTTAGATATTAATTTTTAAACTATAGATTTTAAGTAGTATCTAAAATGACAGATGAAAAAAAAAAGCACCTCTTGCCCACCCCAGTATCAAAATAATCAATTCATCAGGCAATCAAATACCAAAAAGAAAAATATCTCGCCCTTTCAAGAGACTCAGACCAACAAACACCTCTTAGCCCTTCTCAAACACCCAGGAACACAGATAAAGGTTTGGCTTGGTTTGTTCCAATTAATTACTTGAGCTATGGGTGTGATTTTCTACCAAAATAGTTAAATTGGTCCAACCTCCCTATTATACACAGAGTTATTTCGGTATAAAGGTGCTTTATATCGGTATAGCATGCTCCCATAAGATATACCAGTATAAGGCCTTGGCTACACTTGCGAGTTAGAGCGTATTAAAGGAGCCCCAGTCACCCTAGCTCACTACCCGTCCACACTAGCAAGGCATGTAGAGTGCTCTGACTCCACGGAAAGAGCGCTCCTGGTACTCCACCTCGGCGAGAAGATTAACGCTTGGTGCGCCTTGGCTGAAACTCCTGGGTGTCAGTGTGAACGAGGTGTTGCATTACTGCGCTCTGATCGGCCTCCAGAAACGCCCCATAACCCCCTTAAGTCAAGTGGCCACTCTTGTCATTGTTTTTGAATTGCTGCAGGAATGTGGATATGCCCTTTGAAAGCTCCATTTCTGACAGCCGGCTGCTTATCTGATCTGAGATAAAGCAACCATTAGTGTGGAATGCTGTGTGTGTGAGAGAGGAGGGGGGAGGAGGGGGTCTGCTGCTGTCTGAACTTACAAGACAGCATGCTGACATATTCTCAGACCCCCAAAAACCCACTCTCTCTCCCCCCACATACACACAACACACTCCCGTCACACTCCACCCCACCCCCACCCCCATTTGAAAAGCACATTGCAGTCACTTGCATGTTGGGATAGCTGCCCATAATGCACCGCTCCCAATGCTGCTGCAAGTGCCGCAAATGTGGCCACGCCAGTGCGCTTGAAGCTGTCAGTGTGGACAGACTGCAGCGCCTTCCCTACTGTGCTCTCCAAAGGTTGGTTTAACTCAAAGCGCTCTACATCTGCAAGTGTCGCCATGCCCTAAGGCACCTTTATACTGATATAACAGCATCCACACTAGGTATAATTACACCGGTATAGTCAGAGGCTACACATTATAGTCAGAGGCTATACCAATATAGTCATGGCTACGCTGGAAACTTCAAAGCGCTGTCACGGGAAAGCTCCTGCGGCAGCACGTTGAAGTGCAAGTGTGGTCGTGCACGAGCGCTGGGAGAGAGCTCTCCTAGTGCTCATGGTAATCCATCTCCACGAGGAAATTAGCTCCGAGTGCTGGGAGCATGGCTCCCAGCGCTCGGACCCTGTTTACACTAGCACTTAAAGTGCTCTGACTTGCTGCACTCAGGGGGGTGATTTTTCACACCCCTGAGACAGCAAGTTAGAGCACTATAAAATGTAAGTGTAGACAAGCCCAGAGTCATACAATTGTTGCATGTAGACAGGGCTTATCTGCCACAGACATTATCATCTCCAGTTAGTTGATTACCATTTAACTCAAAGTAGTTAACACATTTTCAAAGGCTAGTCTAGACACTCTCAGAACATTCATAAGTTTGCAGCTAACGGTAAACTAAACCCTATGTTAAACTACAAAAGTTTGTATCTTGGGACAAATGTTTGGAGAGTGTCCAGAGTAATCTCTGAAAACACGGTAATTTTCTTGAGTTAGCTAGTAATCAATTAACTTGAGGTTAAAAAAAAATTATACACTAGAGACCCCAACAATAAAAAACAAAAATTCTTTTCAGTTATTTTTGGGTTATTGTGCACTTTTCTAAGTAAGATTTGGTCACAATTCTGCTCTCACTGAAACTGGACCCATGGTTATGTAATATTACTATTCAAAATCTTTTAAACAACCAATTTAATAACAAGCAAATAATACTAACACACAGAGCGAGGTAGTGTCCATTACACACATCCATACACCTTGCCTATGGTTTAATTGTGTAATTTTCTCCAAAGAACAGTTGGGTCATGATCACATCATTCATCACAGCATCACTTCCTACGCAATGCTGCTCCTCATTAGCGTCTCTCCTCTGCTTACCCAGACTGTGGCCATGACCACTTTCTAGTGTAGGAGGCAATACAAGGGGTGAGGCAGGTAGTGTCACAGAAGCCAATAAATAATACAATCCCCAAGCAAGCAGAAGCTTTATAACAAAACTGATGTTGATTTGGTATGTTGCTTGTACAGTTGTCTACTATAATAAGAAAAAGAAGCTCACAGCTCTTTAGTGAATGAGGAAGAAGATACAGCATCTGCTCATGTCTTTTCATTAGTCTCTTTTAAGATAAAGATAATTCCTAGAAGGCTGTGTTGTTGCTTCTGTAAGGGGACTAGCTCTTCTTCCAACACCTTCATTATTCTCCCTGTTCCTCTTTAATACATTTGCATTTTGTTATTGCCACAGTCCTGTCCCTACTTTTTTGCCTTCATTTTCAGAAAAGCCCCAAATAAATTTAAAAAAAACCCATAGAACTTAAATGTTTTCCTTACAATCTCTTCCTCCCCTAAAAAGAGCAGCCTTTGTAATTTCTCAATGATTCTTTTCTGCCAGTATTGCAATGTATCTATTATTAACATGTGTCTTCACACTCAAGTTCCCTTTCATTTCCTAGCACCCCCTTATGAAGATTTATGTGGCTAAGCACATGGGTGCAAGTGCCAGGAATCAGGAAGTGAGGATGAAAGAAAAATAATGGGAAGAATCATTACCACATAAGCAAACAAACACCCCCTCCACCATTCTAGAGCACAGCCAGCATGATAAGCACAAGCATTAAGACGGAAGATAAGCTAAGCAGAACAAGTTTTATCAATTTTTCCCTTTGGGCGGTCATAAAACCTTTACTGTCCCAGCCAGAGCTGGGATAATGCCTGTTTTTTCATGCTTAAATCTCTTCTCTTTTCATGCAGTACTCTATGTAGAATGAAGGAAGGAATAAATAGCATGAAACCAACTTTGGAGAAAAATTAGTTTTACACACTTATGTACTGCAACAGTATATAAACAATTTAGGAAACATATGCCCTCCTTTAGTCACAGAATTTCTGGAGGTTTTAGAACATCAACAGAATCTGCCACTATAATGTTATTTTCTATTCAGCATGTAAAACTTGTAAGAATTGCTTTATGTCATACTACTGATTTCTGTTAGAATTTGCTCCATAATCTGTCATTGGTTACACCACTGGAATTTCAGAGTGACACAAGCAACTTTTTAACTGAAAGAATTTGGCACTAAATTGGTATTTCCCAAAGATTTTGTTCCGTAATTTGATTCATACAGTGCTCAGATTGGTATCAGAATCTTGGTCTTAACATAATATGCACAATCGCTTTCCTCTTGACGAGAACAAATTTTCTAATGGAATAGATGGTTAGCTAGGAAGTCACCTAGTGTCTCCCTTAGTGACCGGCTTAACATCCCTTCCTCCTGGTTCCCCTGGAAGTAATGAATAGGGAAATTCCTAAGGGCCCTGTCAGGGTTCCTTCCCCATTCTGAACTCTAGGGTACAGATGTGGGGACCTGCATGAAAGACCCCCTAAGCTTATTCTTACCAGCTTAGGTTAAAAACTTCCCCAAGGTACAAACTTTGCCTTGTCCTTGAACAGTATGCTGCCACCACCAAGCGTTTGAAACAAAGAACAGGGAAAGAGCCCACTTGGAGAAGTCTTTCCCAAAAATATCCCCCCAAGCCCTACACACCCCCTTTCCTGGGGAGGCTTGAGAATAATATCCTAACCGATTGGTTACAAAATCATCAAAGACCCAAACCCCTGGATCTTGGAACAATGGAAAAATCAGTCAGGCTCTTAAAAGAAGGATTTTATTTAAAAGAAAGAAAGGTAAAAACCATCTCTGTAAAATCAGGATGGGAAATACTTTACAGGGTATTCAGATTCAAAACACAGAGGAGCCCCCTCTGGGCAAAACCTTAAAGTTACAGAAAACAGGAATAAACCTCCCTCAACACAGGGAAAATTCACATAAAACAAAAGATAAACTAATCCACCTTGCCTGGCTTACCTATACTGGTTGCAATATTGGAGACGGATTAGGATGGGTTGGAGAAGATGGATTTCTGTCTGGCCTCTTTCAGTCCCAAGAGAGAACAACCACGTAAACAAAGAGCACAAAACAAAAGCCTTCACCTCCACAAGACTTGAAAGTATCTTGTCCCCTTATTGGTCCTTTCGGTCAGGTGCCAGCCAGGTTAGCTGAGCTTCTTAACCCTTTACAGGTAACAGGATGTTGCCTCTGGCCAGGAGGGATTTTATAGCACTGTATACAGAAAGGATGGTTACCCTTCCCTTTATATTTATGACAGGCCCAATTCTGCAGTTCTTACACATGTGATTTCAATAGCAGCTTTGATTAAGTAAGGACTGAAGGATAGGACTGTGAAAGGAACAGTAGTAATGATGTTAATGACATGGAGACATTTTAGGAGTACAGTGAGACGGCATGTGTCATATCATCTGTGAATTGCCCAAGGCAATCAGACTCAAGGTGGTTTACTTGTTCTGTTATTGTTCACTTGTTCAGCTCAATTTGTTGTGATAGTGATTTTGTTAACAATTATCTGCACTACAGATACCATATAAAAAGCCAGTTGTTTTGTGGGAGCCTCATAGATGATCCTTCAAACACCTCAAGCAACAACTACCTGTATTAGTTATGTATTAGAATACATGTATTAGTTATGCAAATGTTCCCATTTTTTGTTTGTAATAGTATTCATAAAATTTGGCCAAAGTGCAAAATATATTATGCTGTGTTCCTGATCCCCTGCCCTGGAAAAGCAATTTTTGCCTGTTAGAAGCTGCCTTTGGTTATGGCAAATGCACCACATTTGTCATTGTTTACAAGTGCAGAGAAAATACAAATGGTCTTTCATTCCAAGGCAGAGGAATTCACAACTACAAGAAGAAACTATTGTAACAATAAAACTGCTGGGATGTTGCCGAGCCCTTCATGTTACCTGACAAGCCCTCGGAAAGGGGAAGAGTCATTTTCTGCATTGAAACAGGGACTAAACTTGCTGCCTGGCCCAGTGGCAGTAACAGGGACATCTGTGAGTCAAATTGTTTTTCGGTAGCAACCGTTTGGTTAAAATCTATTATTAACTAGTGTGTACATGCTGGGACAGAGAAAAGTTACTTGACTTCACTTTATGAGAGATGTGATGTCAGTTACTGTATAACTTGCCTTCCGCTCTCCACAAATGACAAAGTCAGACATTCAACAGGATCTTCTGTTGGGGATGCGGGGGAGAAATCTTTAAACTGGTTTAATGGCAATGCTGATACTGTTCATTTTGCTTTATTTCCTCAAAGTTTTGTGATCAGTGCTTGGAGAAAAGTTAATTTGTCATTCACCCTATGTTTTATTATTCAAATTTTATGTGGCTCTTTGGGTAAAACTTGTTTTGGATCCCATATTTAAGGACACGGCATTTAGTTAACAAGGTCGTAGTAAACATCTGGCTTTGAAGTTAAGGTCAGTGACCTCACGCTTAACACAATGTAATTGATCAGACAGACACGCACAACAGAAGAGAAACTAGGCAACTTCACATAAAATATTGTTTGACAACTGCATGTATTGGACTTGTCCAAATTCAGTCTCTGAGCACTGCCTTGCGTAGGGTAAACAGTCACCTTGATTCAGCCATTAACACAGTCCTGTTAATGGGTTTCTATTTATGTACAGTTACATAATGTATATGATATTTTGGATCCTACTATTTCATTGCTGACTGAGAATATTTGCTTTTCATGCTAACATTTTTAGATGGGTTACTTTAAATTGTATCTCACATCTGTTTCAGATTGCTTCCTTTCATGTTTATAAATCAAAGGATTTTTTGAGCTCATCTGAGGACTAATAAAAGTTCCTCTGTCATTTTCTGCATTTGCATCTGCATGCAAGCAATGTCATGAAGCTTCAGGAAAAATAGGAAGAAAAAATTATAGTACATGCTGCTTTTGGATATTCACTGACAATTCACCAACATTATCATCGTCATCAAGTCTGGTTTCTGACTAAGCAGATCTACACCTGCCACACTGCACAGTAAGGAACAAAGTCTCATTGAAGCCTGGGACTTTAAGGAAGTTTAAAAGAGATATACAAAGGAATAAAAATGGGTTTCCATCCAAAAAGGCTTCTTTTTAATTAAAAATAAACAGAAGAATGTAAGATTACATTTTCTGTTTTTTTAACCTAAACTTTTCCCCCACCCGCAGATAACTCTCTGGAGGACCACAGAAACTGACATTGGAACTTTCTCAACCTCTAGTTGAAGTGGCAGAGTTTTGAATCTTGCACAGAAGTCTGTTCATTTAAGTGTTTACCAGTCGTCTGCGTTAAAGAGGTGTTAATCAAAGCAAACAAAAATCAAAGAGTTTTATATAGTCTGACTAAAATCCCTTCCCTTCTCAGCTCTTTGAGCTTCACTGTGTTGTTACTTAGTCTTCAAACAAACAAAAAAAGGCAGCAACAGCTGCATTGTAATGCCAAAGATAAAATAATAATAAAAAATTCCAGTGTTTTATTAGACATCATAAAGAAGTTTTTTTAAAAAAGCATAAACATTTCTCCTCTTTAAAGGTCACCTTCAAAACTTTTACAGTTATTGTACAATGTATGTTCCTTAAAGGCAGCCCTTTGAATTTGCTTTAGAGCTAGAAAAGGCACTGGGCAGTTTAATAATAGAGCTTTATTAAAATACTAATGTTTTTGCTATTTACAAATTACTATAAAACTTTGTCTTTAATTAGGAGAAAATATTAGATGTTGGAAAATAAAAACCTACTCATTTATCAATTCAGGGCTCTTTCCCAAGTCCTGTGGCTATGTCAAAGGGGCTGCAGACAACAAGAGAGGAAGATGAGAAAAGAATAAAAAGTGATAGCCTCTACTGGATTTAGGTGCGCAGGTCCTAAAAAACAACACTGTTTAAATAACCCTGAGAGGCAGGTGAACTTTTGAATTTGTCCTCTCTAATGAATGTTGTGACTCTCTCCTCCAACTCTCTTCCTGGAATCTACTCAAATCTCATTTTTGCCCCCTCCACTGTCATGAATGACATCAATGAGATCAATTCTAAGGGTTTCTTCTTTATCCTCCTTCTACCTAGATTTAATCTGACCTCAGAGCACTGGGATAGACTAGACAACCTTCCAAGGGCCCTTCCATCTCTACATTTCTACAATCTACCAGCTACTTTTGACAAAGTCTGTAGCTCCCTCCTCTTGGGTTCGCTCTTCTTCTGGGGCTTTCTTCATTGTGCTCAACTTCCTACCTCTCCAGTCAATCATGCAGCATCTAGATAAGTGTCTGCCTCCTTCTCTGCATTCAAAATTCTCCTTAAAATTCATTCTCTCTCTCAAACATATAAAATATAATAAAGACAAAGTTATTATATACACTATTATGTATGGATAAGTAAACCAATACACACATATATACATTATATGTGGGTTTATAGAATTATGTATATTGGAATGGAAAAAAAAAAACAAAAACACACCAAACAACAGATGTGTATAATCTTCTCTCCAAGGAAAAACTATACCTCCCAAGAACAATGATCTCCTGCTATCCTCTTTCACCTTCCCCACTGCCCAGTAGGGGATGGTTTATGCCCTGTAGTATGAGGGATTATATCCCTCCTTTTTTATTCTAGTTAATGCAACTGTGTATGTTCTCATCATCCATATAAATTATCTAATTCTTTTTCAAGTCCTACTAAGTAAACTCTTGCCCTCCATAGCTTGTGGCAGTATGCATTGTTTAATAAAATAAATAAATAATAATATCTAGCTCTTATATAGTGCTTTTCATCCATAGATCTCAAAGCACTTGACAAAAGTTGATGAGTTTCCTTAACTCCAGTTTACAGATAGGAGTTACAAATTACAGAGAGATTAAATGACTTTCCCAAGGTCATATAGCAGACCAGTAGCAGAGTTGGAAACAACACATATCTTCTGAGTCCCAGTCCAGTGTTCTATCCATGAGGCCACATTTTTTTCAGTTTTAAATGCATTGCCTTTCAACTAAATTAAATGTACAAGGCAATTACAGGTGTGGTCTTATGAATATGCTACTTGTACCAGGGAGGAATTAGCTGGAGTTCCTGGGAAAAAAATACTCCCCGTGCACAGCAGCAGTACATTCAGAGGACCATGACTACAAATTAAACCATGAAAACATAATGCATACTTGTTTCACATGAAACAAAAGCATCAGATCTACACCAGTTTGCAAGAGAGAAGAAGATGAAGGACAACAGTGACAGGTATAGCTTGTGTTTCTCGCCCAGAAAAGAAAGGGGTCCCTTCAGTACTATTTATAAGTTCTAGGAGCTGGTGGCAGAAGCAGCTAATGCTCTCATTCTGATGGAACTGGAGAGGCAATGTACTATTATAAAACATTTTTCTCCATTTTTTTCCTGCTCTTTAATTTATTTTTTTAGTAGGACTGTCTCTTTTTCTCCCCCAAATATATCCATCACTGACAAATTTAAATTGTTTACAAAAAAGTACTCATAATATATGGTACTTAATTTTCTCCTTTGGTAAGTGCCCCATAACACAAATCCCAGAGCTACATTGTAAAATGTATTCTTCTTTTGGAAAGTAATTGAAATAGAAGATAAAGAGCAGTCCTGCACAAAGCCTACATGGTTAAATAATTGTTTTCATTTTTTATTAGTATTTCCTCATCTGTTGTTTGTTTGTCTGGAGAACTCACTTTTCACACTGCATTTCTAGAAGATACATGCAGGAGTAAACTAATAATGGAAGACATTTCTCGTGGTGGAAATGCTTACCTCCCAACCAAAATCAACACATTTAACACAAGTAATGCAATAATTCCAAATAGAAGGAATTCGATGGCTCAACAGGTAGCATGATGTCAGAGCCTTTCATTTCTAGTCGAAAGCTCAACTCCTGCATCACTCAGTAGTGAATGAAGGCTTTGGCACTTTCAGCATCATATGGGAAATGAGTTTGGTGGTCCCAGTCCACTTCCAAGTGCACAGATGACCATCATAAAAACCACTACAACTGGTATGCTTGTTGACCATCTCACCAGCGAAGCAAATAATTTAACAGACAAGATGATTCAACCATTCTCTCACTCCTAGAGATGGTCTTCTCCGAAATAGGAAGGAAACACCTTGGCCTGGACAGCATGAGAAAGTTTTTGCCCGTGTTGTGCCTATAGCTGTGAATCTGTCAAGGTTTTCTGGTACATAGTACAACAATTAAAACTCACACCACAAAAGCAAAGAAGAAAAAAGTTTAAGCTAGACAGTAAGACCCCAATCCTGTACCATGAATGTCTATGGGAATTTTGCTATTGATAAGAGCAAGCCCTAAGTTCCTCTGCCCAGGGCGAGGATTCTGTATCTAGCATAGTTCCAAGCACACTGTCAGTACTTAATAGTATTAATATTAATACATTCAACAGTTAGGTATTTGCTATGACTGGAAAACAGGTTATGAGAGCAAATACACTGAAGATCACTGCAAATTGGAGAATTTCTTATGGGAGCACCTACATAATATTTTATGGGAATAGTGTAGGTTTTATATTAGAATATAAAATTATATGTTTTGTAATTATATGTACCAGGTGTATAAATATCAGCTGCTTTTAGACAGTAATACACACACTTGTATGTGCCACAATCACTGGGTGCTCAATTTACAATACACTTCCATATATCTGTACCTTTTATGAGTTATTATACAATTTTCAATAAAGAAAAAATAAAACCAATATCATTATGAGACAGATAAGAATACAACATTATGATATATTGACATAGAAATACTACTTTGATATTGAAGTAATTAAAAATATATATTTAAAATATTAGCTTGAAATACAGGAGAAAAAAGAAAAGCATGCCTCTTGGCCATTCAGAGATACCACCAGAAGAGCAACAGCACCCATGTAATCACAGATTCACATGGCCTTTCCTCTTGGCTGGCAGGAGTATAAAGAAGCTGGCAATGGAGCAGGGGTCTGCTAGGGCAGTTGTTCCCAAACATTTCAGTAAGGCAATCTGCATTTTGTCTTTTTTGGGACTACCCTTCCTCCTCTTTCCCCTTCCCTCTCCTCCCCTTCCCAGCCTTACCCCCAGCTCCCTTTCTCTTGCTCTCCCAGTCCTCACCCCTCCAACAACCCCAGCCAGCCCCTTGTCCCCATGGCCAGGCCACAGTAACTACCAGGCTACTGCATGAACACTTGCTCGCTTCAGCGTCCTTCTCCGTGTTGTTGCTGCTGCCCAGATCCAGCTGCTCACAGGAAATGAGAGTGTTGGGGGGGGGGGGGCACTTTTGCGGACAAGGACTACAGACCACCAAATAACAATGCATTTCAAGTTACTTCAATATAAATCTGAGGCTGGATCTTTAATTTAATTAGCAGTGTGCGCTGTTTTATTTTTACATCAGCAAATAAATGTTATAACTAACTGATGCCACAAATAGGTAATGTTCGCAATATTAGTATTCTGAATGAAAAGACTGCTATATTACACTACTGTACATGGTACTGAAAGTGATGCTATTCGATAATGGGGTGATGCACTTCATCTCTTCCCATGCCCCATAATAAATCTGCAGGAGAGTGAATACAGCTTGAGACTCTACTAACTTTTCCGATGCTCCTCTCCACTTCAGGATGCCACTAAAGGAAGCCCTGGGTCCAGGGATTCCACTCTGCCAGAAATAGGAAGTCTTAGAAGCCCCAGTGGAGACTATGGCCTCTGCATGGATCTTCTAGGATCTGAAGATTCCATGAAGGAATCTTCCATGGAAAGCTGAATCCTTCTTCGTTCCATGGGAGGAAAAGAACCCCCTTTCCCACTGCTCATGTAACCATTTGCGGGAGATGTCTGCAAAGGGAACTTTAGAGTTTTCCTCCCTGCTAAGACTCCCACCTGTGGTTTCTTCCATTAGAGGACACAAGCTGAGCCTATGGCATTAAAAGAAATGTTTTAATGTATTAATTAGATTAAGTCTTCACATAATTATTTAAAAAATCTAAAACTGTTAAGACACTGTTTATTTTTGCACCAGCAATATATAAATGTTATGACTAATAGACTGTCTGCTGTATTGTATTATTTAATACAGTAAAGCACTTTGGGATACAGTAAAGGGTTATGCGATACTGTATGAAAGATGCTGTACAAAATCAAGTTGTATTGTGTATGGTACCAGTTGGACCACACTTGGAACACTGCAAGCATTTTTGGCCTATGTTTGTGTGGAGGGCGAAAAAACACAACAGTGGGAGTGAAACTGTTTCGAGGAATAATGGAATGGACTTAAGCAAAGGAAAAGACAGTGGAATGTTCTGACAGTGGAACTGAGAGAAGCTTTGTTGCTTAAAAAAATATTTCATAGTAGTTTGAAGTCAGATTTACAATGTAAGGAAACTTCCTGTGCTGGCAAGAGGGATGGATAAGACAACCTACAAAATAAATACGATCTCTTATGTGTGTAATTGAGAAAAAATGTTCTTGAAAGTAAGTATAGAACACCCATACAACGTACATGTACAATATACGTGACTTCAGTGTACAGAACACTCATTAAATATAAAAAAGTTAATACCCTATTCCAATAAATGATACATGACAGAATTATATTTAAACAGCTATCAAAGCCACAGGAATCCTTCAGAGACTAAGTGCAAACATCATGAGGCTTTTCTACTCTGAAACTCTTTGCAAAATTGAGGACCTTTGATATCATGACAGTGAAAAATGGGAAGGGTAGAGGAAAGAAAGATATTGATGTTCAAAAGGGAGATTTGTTAACATATATGATATTCCTGTATGACAGTTTTGTTCCAAAAAAGATCTGTGTTCTTTATTTCAAGGAAAATAATTCAATTCAATTCCGATGTTTTTGACAGACAAGATTATTTAATAACTATTTTGGAATTCAACTAGCAAATCCAGCACAAAACATGTAAGCAAATGTAGTTGAAAAGGCTGCTGTTAGCCCATTTGAAAACCTCCAGTTCTTTCTTATGAGAATTACTAAACAAATCGGTTTAAATACAACTTCTTTCACTAATGTCTTTTTGAAACATCACTGCAGTCAGACTGAGTCAAGTTTACCATCTGTTGCCAATAGAAATACAGCTATATTCAGGAATTATATTATACAGCTTCCTTTGCAAAGTTTACATGCAAGCTGTTCTTGTCAAAATTAAACCCATTGTGATGATGCATCTTAATATTCAATCAGGATTTAAGTAAAGAGTAACAAAAGTCCCCATATGGATGACAAGCTGTTTCTTCAGTAAATATTTTCCTATTTATTGAGCAGAGGCTTATGACAGTTTAGGACATATTCCACCATTCATTTCATACTGAACTACCTGCAGACTAATAAACCAATAACGAGGACAAAACAGCCACTCCAAAAACCTCACTGAAATTTACATCTTAAACAACAGTTCTTCCATGCTCAGCGATGCATCCTACTTCATCATTTTGCTTGGAAACTTTTTCTAGCTTGTAGTGGTTATAAGGTAAAGGGTTTTTAGTGGCCAGTATTTTAACTGAGGTTTTCCTCCCCAAATGATTCCAAATGTGTTTATACAATAAAAATGCAAATCCAGACTGTTTATATATATATTTCACTTACTCCCAATAGGAGCACATGAAGAGAGTCTGGTGGCTTGGATCTGCTCCTAAACATATTAGTGATGAGGTCCCAATGCCCCTACAGACTAGGGAGTAAAATATAGGAAGATGTTTGTGACATTCCTTTTCTTTATATTCTAAAAAGGGTTAAAATTTACTGGAGAAAACTTGTGAAGAGCTAAGTTATTTTTCCATTTCTCCTGCAATATTAAAGTTACAGAAACATATACTATTATTAAAATAGTTCAGCAATTACTTGGGACAACTGAAGCAAGCCTGTTCAATGTACACTTTGCCTACATATATATTATTGTTGTACTTATTTTTTACAACAAAATAAACAGCTCAATAAATAACTGCAAATATTATGTCTCAAAACACCTGAATGAAATGGGTGTATTATTTACTCTCCTAGAGAGAAGTAGCATTCTTATCACATTGGGAAGTTTTAAGGAAGTTTCATGAGCTAATAATTAATCTGTCATTTAAGGTTTATATTAGGTAAATGTGTGGCCTGAAAAGCACAAGCACTGAAATAAAACATAAATGTTTTAGATTTTTTTGCATGCATGTATGCATTGTATAATTTAACAAACTTGTTATGTGAACAATACTCTTACCCTGATGTTGGATCAACAGCTATTGCCTTAGGGTTTTGAAGATCAAGATCAATCAGGGTAATGCACACAGTTCCATTGTGGTTACACACAAAGATTCTGTCACTGACATGATCCACAAAATACAAATTTCCAGTGAGCCAGTCGATTGCCATTTGTTGTACATCTGCCAAAGGAAAAAATGAGATTATTCAATCAAAAGTGCAAATGCAATATGAATAACTGAATTGTTGCCTATTCCATCAAAACAGATGATGTAAAATTTTAAAGAGCTCAAGATGTTGTTATGATTGGAATATATACAATGACTTTCATTTATTCCTATGGCATATAATAAACGATTCAGTTCTTGTGTTAAATACTAAGAATGGTGAATGACTTAGTATCTGTCCTGATAGCTTTGTTCCCTTTTAAGTAGGGAAGACCCAAGTACAACTACAAAGACTTTTCAAATATATGAATTTATTTCAGCTGGGTCAGGCATTCTGATTCAGACTCCTCTATTTTAAACTGGGACACTTCCATCATTTTTAGTGTTTTGCCCAGAAGCAACATCTCTGCATGAGGGTGCTTTTATGAAATACAGAATACCATGACAAATACAGATATGGGTAGCTGTGTGCTACAGAATTACAGATCCCAGTGGAGCAGCTCGTTTCAGGAAGTTACCACAGTTTTCTACAGAAAAATTTGTGTGATGGAAGATGTAACATATACAACTGTGGCTCTTGTTCTATATTGTTTATTTAAAACTGATTAAAAAAATGTTTTGCGGTAAGTTTAAAAACTCACATGTAAGTTGCAAAAAGATGAAAAAGTCTATTGTATATAAATGAAAGAAGTTATGTATTTTAAATTAAATTCCCTTCCTAAGATTCTGAAAAATCTGAGCTGTAGACCTTCTGGTTTTGCAGCCAGAGTGGGTTACATCAGGGGGGAAAAAAGAAATTCAAGTACACTATGGATTTATAATGAGATGGTTCTTTTAAATCTTTGTTTATGGTACTTGTCACTGACCCCTGATACAGAAACCAGGAGTTCTGCTTCTCATTAAGGTGATAGTTATTTCACATTTTGTTACATTTTAAAAACAGTGATTATATATTTTTTTCTCTGATGGAATCCTTGAAAGAATTTTCAGATTTTTGTTTTAAAGCCTGTGCAGTTTCCCTTAGATACAGTTAAGAACATAAGAACGGCCATACTGGGTCAGACCAATGATCCATCTAGCCCAGTCTCCTGTCTTCCAGCAGTGGCCAATGCCAGGTACTTTAGAGGAAATGAACAGAATAGTCAATCATCGAGTGATTCATCCCATGTCATCCACTCCTAGCTTCTGGCAAAACAGAGGCTAGAGACGCTCATGGTGTTGCATCCCTGCCCATCCTGGATAATAGCCATTGATGAACCTATCCTCCATGAACTTATTGTATTATTTTTTGATTCCTGTTATAGCTCTGGCCTTCACAACGTCCTCTGGCAGAAAGTTCCACAGCCTGACTGTGTATTGTATGAAGAAATACTTCTTTTTGTTTGTTTTAATCCTGCTGTCTATTAATTTCATTGGGCGACTCCTGGTTCTTGTGTTATGTGAAGGGGGAAATAACACTTCCTTATTCATTTTCTCCAAACCAGTCATGATTTTATAGACCTCTATCATATCCCCTTTTGGCGTCTCTTTTCCAAGCTGAGAAGTCCCAGTCTTTTTAATCTCTTCTCATATGGAAGCTGTTCCATATCCCTAATCATTTTTGTTGTCCTTCCCTGTACTTTTTCCAGTTCTAATACATCTTTTTTGAGATGGGCCAACCGGATCTGCATACAGTATTCAGGAAGTGGGCATACTGTTATGATATTTTCTGTCTTATTATCTATCCCTTTCTTTATGATTCCCAACATTCTGTTAGCTTTTTTGACTGCTGCTGCACATTGAGCAGATGTTTTCAGAGAACTATCCACAGTGACTCCAAGATCCCTTTCTTGAGTGGTAATAGCTAAGTTAGAATAGACAGTTGTGTCTACTCTATTCAGCCAAACAGCAGGAGCATGCAGAAGCTCTTATAATAAAGACACTTTTATTTATTTGCACTCAAATTAATATTTCTGAGTCTTCTATTGTTGTTGATCATCTTGCTGAAATTGTAATGTCATTTATGACACTGGCAGCATGAAATCCTTCCGTAAGACAATTTAAACCAGTTCCTAACCTGGTTTCATTATAATAAAATAACTTTATTTTCTTTAAATATTTTAAATTTTAAACACTGAAATACTTTACATTTTAAAATTAATTTGCAATGCACTATAATGGGCTCCACACTGTTTGTAGCAGAAGCGGTGTCCTTTTCAGCAAGAAAGTTATCACCAACATATAGGCCACAAATGGAAATTGTAATTAAAATTGCATTTCACAAGATAAGAATTGTTTCCCTCTTGTTTCTACCTTTAGATTTTTGGTTTAAGAGCAGTGGGTAGAGTTTTCCTTGAAACAGATGTTCAACTGTTCACCATAAATGTACTTACTGTATCGGGCATGTAATATGAACTTGATTCAGACAGACAAATTGAAAACAATTTGAGTCTGTGGCAATAAGTGGAGGTTTATGAAATATGCATTTGCTGAAATACTTAAAATAGACATGAAGAAACTTGTATTATCTTTTGAAGGACTGATAATATATACAAGACTTTATTCAATAAAACATCAGGAACAAACATTGGCTGTATTCCATTACAGCCATCCCATTGCACAGTTCACTGCTCTCACTTCTACTCACATCTTCTCTCGCCACCCACTACTTATTTTCCTTTTAATTCAAAGCTGATATTATACCCCTCTCCTTATGGAGACAAGTATTATAGGGACATAAGAATTACCACTTGAGAACAGAGGACTGTTCCATCTAGTCCAGTATATTGCCTCCGGTAGTGGCCAATGGCAGATGCATTAGAGGAAGACCTAAACCTCCTGAGGGTACCTAAATGTTATATACCGGGGGAAAGAAGGGGCTATTTTTCTTACTCCATGTAGGATATAGCATATGCAATGAAAAATATGAGTGAAATCCTGGCCCCACTGAAATCAATGACAAAACTCCCACTGACTTCAATGGGGTCAGGATTTCACTCTATAGATAGATATTGGAGTCTTTATGGACAATTTTCAAAAGTGCCTAAATCCCATTTTCTGAAGTAAGTTTTAGGCACTTAGAAGCACAAGTCCCATTTACTGAGAATGAAAATTAGGATTCTAAATTCCTAAGTCAATTCTGAAAATGGAATTTAGTCTTCTAAATCACTGAAGCACTTTTGAAAATGTTGCCCTTTGTAATTTTATATTCACTTGAGTAACTGTGGTATTATATAGTTATATAATTACTTAATCCTATTTTTAAAAAGTTATTAAATAATTGGCAACAATTATTTCCTATGGATGTGACTTCTTCAGGTAAATTAGGTAATGCATGGACAAGTAGATGTTTTTTCCTTTATTAAAAATAGCTTTTAAATAATACTTGCATATACCTTAACACAGCTAGTCAAAAAAAAATCAAGAAATTAACAAAAAAAAAGGGGGGGGCAATCTTTCATGGAAATGTTCGTGATAAGTTTTCCTGTTTTGTGATCAGCTCTACTCATTCACATTTCACAAGAAATGGCAGTAGATGGCCATTTTATAGTGAAGGCTAGAGGTTAAAAAAACATGGATAATGTAGCAAATTCCACATCAGAAACAAATGGTCACAGTTGAGGCTGCTTGAGAATCCAAGAGATGCCAAGCAACAGAGTAGAACAAACACTGAGGGCTGTTAGCATTTATTTTCGTGCCCTTCCTTCCACAATATGGAGCCCCTGTGAGGAGCTGTGCAAGAGCAGAGGTTCCAGTTGCAAAAGCCATATGTAACAGGTGGACACATTAGAGGACTCTCCAAAGCAATACAGGGATTCTCTATGGGGAAGCCCTAAACTTGGGCACTAAAACCTTCCACAGACATACAGAGTAATGATTGCTGATGCAGGCAGTGGACCTTGTCAGGATATAAAAGAGAATGGAGATGCTCTGCGGGGCAAAGGCAACTCGGGTCTGAGTCATAGAAGTCCTTCAGGGAGGTCCTAGAAGCACCTAGTTTTCGGAAAATGCTTATGCAAAGGTTTATGTTTTGTTGTCATTTAAGTTATTTTACACCACACTTCCGAAGGGTCAGTGACAGATGGGAGAGCCTGTGCAAAGGGTTAGGTCCTCTGCAGAGCTCATGGCATACTCTAAGAGCTACTTCATTTATTGCTGAGGTAGGAAACAAAATGTTCCTTTATTTTAAAAGGACTCTAACTCTGGATACACAGTCTGAAATGTCTGAATCAGAAAAAAGGGAAATTAATCTTTGCCCCCCATCCAGTGGCTTCTCCACTGGTGTCCCATTACCTAACTGCTGCCCTCTGCTGCTCTCCAGTTGCCGCACTCTCTCTCCCCTAACTGCCGAAAGAACCCTTCCCTTACACTTACCATTCGGCTCTGTTTCTCTGAGGAGCAGTCTGTTGCTGTCTACATCAGGACTAGAAGAAGCTGTTCTTTGTAAGCTACTGCAGTAGTCACTGGCTGCTGACTGGAGCAGCTGAAAGCAGACAGACAGCTTAGAGGGAGTCACTAGCTGCATGTGCCAGCCCCATTCAATTCAGTAGGTCAGTAATGAGGGTGGGACAGATCTGGGACATCATGGTAACTGTCCTTGCACCCAAAGTTGCTTTCTCCACCATCTCCCCTCCTTTGCGGCCTCTCAGTTTGGAGTCAGAGAGAGACAGACAGGGGGTGAAGAGCAGCAACTTTGTTGACATTTGGCTGCTGGAGATGCAAGCTCTTGAACCCAGAATCCACTACATTTAGCAATGTACCTGGCACACCTTAAAAAAATAATGCTATAGCAGGGAAACTGGTTATTATTGGAGGAGCTGTGGATATGGGTTTTTGAGAGTGGGAAGTTTTATAGGAGAGGAGGGGGCAGAATCAGAGGAACATAACAAGGCTGCATTCACACACATAAATGTGTTACTCTGAGGACACTGAAAACAAAGAAGGCATAATCACACAGTATCAATAGGGGAGGAACATTTTCAGAAGAGCCACATGCACACATGCCTCCTCAGAGTGCAGCTGCCGGAAAAGAGTAAGAAATCTCCCACTGTGCAACGTCTCCTCTCTGCTGAACTATGCACCTTCTAATATAAACTCTCTGGGTCATTATATCACTTCCATCTAATAGCAACCTGGAAATTCAGTGCACTTTAGCAACTGCATTTAATATCTACAAACATATGTTGTGTATTTTGTGTGTTGATGGATCGGTTGCTCTTTTTGTCTTTTGTCTACTTTTTTGTGCTACATGCCCTGCTTGTAAATTATAGCTGGTAAATTGCTCACAAGAGAAAAAAGTTGTAATGAATTACCAAAATTCACCTAACTCAAAAAACTTAATTACACACTTTATTAAATACATTAAAAAGCCTCTTAACTAGTAGATGCATTTTTTTATGACTCAGGCTTTTAATCTCTTCAATTTTGCTATCACCAAAGAACTAAAAGTCACATTAAGCCACTTTTAATTCTTCAGCTCTGTAGTTACCATGCAAGTTGGCTGCAGTATACCTTTTAGGGCTGCTGTCTTGTTTTTAAATATATTTGAGAACATACTTTGTACTAAAGAAATTACTAAGTAGGTTCAACAGCATGAGTCTAAATGTATAGATTAACGCCTACTTCTCTACAGAATGATTATCACATACACCTTTTTTACGTAATTAAACATTTTTCCAGTTGCATACCCCAGATGTACAGCTTCAGATAGCTCCAAAAAGGAAAGTCTTTCCACTGAATGCATCTATATTTGGACATACTGTACATACCTGAAATTTCTTTCTTTTTTAATGGTAAAGACACTTTTCCTAGAAATTTTCTACTAAAAAAAATCACCCTTGCTTTTTCACTCTCCAGAAACAAATACACCCAATTTCCTATGAAGGACTCTTGAAAGAATAGTACAACAGACATTTCTTATATTCAAAACATTATTGAAGTTCATGAATATAGGTGAGGGCAAATTTTGGCTCAAAGTGTATTTATTACCACATTATGATAACTTTATTGAGAGAGAGATGACTGTTGTGTAAGCTAGTGTGAAATATTGGACTGTAAAGATATGAAAGGGTTGTGCAGATATTGCAATTTATTACTTGCATAGTTCATCATAGAATCATAGGACTGGAAGGGGCCTCGAGAGGTCATCTAGTCCAGTCCCCTGCACTCACGGCAGGACTAAGTATTATCTAGACCATCCCTGACAGGTGTTTGTCTAACCTGCTTTGAAAAATCTCCAATGATGAAGATTCCACAATCTCCCTAGGCAATTTTGTCTAGTGCTTAACAACCCTGACTGGAAGTTTTTCCTAATGTCCAACATAAATCTCACTTGCTGCAATTTAAGCCCATTGTGTCTTTTCCTATCCTCGGAGGTTAAGAACAACATTTTTTATCCCTCCTCCTTGTAACAACCTTTTATGTACTTTTGAAGAGTCAAGTCTTTTTTTCCAGACTAAACAATTTTGTCCATTTTTTAAAATCTTCCCTCATAGGTCATGTTTTCTAGACCTTTAATCATTTTTGTTGCTCTTCTCTGGACCCTCTCCAATTTGTCCACATCTTTTCTGAAATGTGGTGCCCAGAACTGGACACAATACTCCAGCTGAGGCCTAATCAGCGTGGAGTAGAGCGGAAGAATTATTTCTCGTGTCTTGCTTACAATGCTTCTGGTAATACATTCCAGAATGATGTTCACTTTTTTTGCCACAGTGTTACACTGTTGACTCATATTAAGCTTGTGGTCCACTATGACCCCCAGATCCCTTTCTGCAGTACTCCTTTCTAGGCAGTCATTTCCCATTTTGTATGTGTGCAACTGATTGTTCCTTCCTAAATGAAGTAATTGCATTTGTCCTTATTGAATTTCTCTGGTTTGTCCAGATCATTTTGAATTATAATCCTATTCTCTAAAGCACTTGCAATCCCTCCCAGCTTGGTATCATCCACAAACTTTGTAAGTGTACTCTCTATTCCATTATCTAAATCATTGATGAAGATATTGAACAGAACTGGAACCAGAACAGATCGGTGCGGGACCCCACCTGTTATGCCCTTCCAGAATGTCTGTGAACCACTGATAACTAATCTCGGGGAATGGTTTTCCAACCAGTTATGCACCCACCTTGTAGTAGCTCTGTCAGGGTTCCCTCCCCACTCTGAACTCTAGGGTACAGATGTGGGGACCCGCATGAGAGATCCCCTAATCTTATTTCTACCAGCTTAGGTTAAAAACTCCCCAAGGCACAAATTTTCCCTTGTACCTTGGATTAGGTAATGCTGCCACCACCAAGTGATTTAGACAAACTCAGGGAAAGGACCACTTGGAGTTCCTACTCCCCTCAAACCCCCTTTCCTGGGGAGGCTTGAGAATAAACAAGATGAGCACAGACCAACCTTGGGTTGTTTTTTTTAGGACACAACCCCCCCCCCCATCAGATTTTAAAAGAAACAGAACTTTATTAGAAAGAAAAAAGGTAAAAGAAGCACCTCTGTAAAATTAGAATGGAAGATAATCTTACAGGGCAATCAGATTTAAAAACACAGAGGATTTTCCTCTGGGCCAAACTTTAAAGTTACAAAAAGAAAACCAGGAATACACCTTCCTCTCAGCACAGAGAAAATCACAAGCCAAAACAAAAATAAGCTAACACGTTCCCTTGCTAGTACTTACTGATTCTAATGGAGTTGGATTGCTTGCTTCCTTGATCTGTGTCCAGCAAGCACACAGAACAGACAGACCAAAACCTTCCCTGCCCCGCCCCGATTTGAAAGTATCTTGTCCCCTTATTGGTCCTTTTGGTCAGGTGCCAGCCAGGTTACCTGAGCTTCTTAACCCTTTACTGGTAAAAAGATTTTGTGCCTCTGCCCAGGAGGGATTTTATAGTACTGTATACAGGAAGGTTGTTGCCCTTCCCTTTATAATTATGTCAAGCTCCATCTAGGTTGCATTTCCCTAGTTTGTTTATGAGAATATCATATGAGACAGTATCAAAAGTTTTACTAAAGTCAAGATATACCATATCTACCACAAGATAAGGCTTGTAACCCTGTCAAAGAAAGGAATCAGGTTGGTTTGATATGATTTGTTCTTGACAAATCCATGCTGTTACTTAGCATCTTCTAGATGTTTGCAAATTGATTGCTTAATTATATGCCTCATTGTCTTTCCAGGTACAGAAGTTAAGATGACTGGTCTGTAATTCCCCAGGTTATCCTGATGTCATCAGAACTCTAAAATAGCTTACATTTCATGTTACATATTGTGTGTTTATAAATATTTACAAACAATTGGAATTAAAGTCTTTTATAGTGCATGCATTGCTCTTAATATAAACATACTAATTTCCATTAGAAATAAGACTTTCAAAAGGAAGTGTGAGCTCACAGAAAATGGAAAAAAATTACTCTATATCTTTTTATTGGTTACTTTATTGTCATGAAGGACTCAGTAAAAGCAAAAATATCCAGTGCACTAAATATTGCATAGAGGGCTTTGATTTTGCCACTGCAAGTAAGAAAACTAACAAATTGTCTCTGTCCAAATGTTTTAGCACAAAGTCCATTTTTTTTGACATATGAAGAGGCCTATGTATTTTTGGTACTGGGGCCAAATGATATAACAGAGATTAAGAAATCCTGCGGAAGGGCACATAGTCCTCGTGCAGTTTTTGGTGGGCAAATAAGATTTTTGCAAGGTTTTTTTGATGCATTCCAAACTAAACAAAGCTAACAATTCCTCAGAAATGGGCACATTCTCTTTCTCTTTCTGAGTAATAAATTCAAACCCTCTGTAAATTTTTAAGATAGAAAATCAAGCTTCTAAAACCTCAAAAAGTGCTTAGGGCACTGGTGGGTAACCTGTGGCCCACGAATCGCACGCAGCCTGTCAGGGTAAACTGCTGGCAGGCCACAAGACAGTGTTTACAGTGACCGTCCACAGGCTTGGCCACCCACAGCTCCCAGTGGTGGCGGTTCACCGTTCCCAGCCAATGGGAGCTGCGGGAAGTGTTGCGGGCCGCAGGGACATGCTGGCTGCTGCTTCCCGCAGCTCCCATTGGCCAGGAACGGCAAACCACAGCTACTGGGAGCTACAGGTAGCCATGCCTGCGGACAGTGAATATAAACACTATCTCATGGCCTGCCAGCGATTACCCTGAGGAGCTGTGTGCAGTCTGCGGGCCACAGGTTACCCATCACTGGCTCAGGGGATTTCCTACCTCAGAACACTGTATGTTGTGAGTGCTATCTGAGGATCCACTAAACGCTGAGAAGAGCAACAATCTAAATGGCAATTATCAAGGGAAATGTGTCCTTGATTAATGTTTTTAACACTTAAAGATCATTTTCTTTCATAGCTCTAATGCCATCAAAGTGATATTTCATATCAGCTATAGTATAAGAGCTTCCTTGACACCAGAACTGTGAATCTTCTGTTTCATTTTGGGATTGTGGTTAGATTTATTTCCACTAATCCATATATATTTAGATATAGGTTCTTTTCCAGAACATAGATTATGGAAGTTTGTACCTAAATATTTTGAAGGATAATATAATTCCTTTTTGACAAAAATATAAGCAAAATCCAAAGACAAGCCAACAAACCCAAAACATGTTGTTTTTTTCCTAAAACCTGTGAAATGTAATTTTGTAGATGGTGACTCTTCCTCCTGCTGCTCCAAATAAAACTCTAGCCCATTTTTTTAAAGAAATAACCGTTTTATATGGGAGTTTAGTAAACAGTAGAACCTCAGAGTTACAAGCACCTTGGGAATGGAGGTTGTTCGTAACTCTGAAATATTCATAACTCTGAACAAAACATTATGGTTGTTCTTTCAAAAGTTTGCAACTGAACATTGACTTAATACAGCTTTGAAACTTTACTATGCAGAAGAAAAATGCTGCTTTCCCCTTTTATTTTAGTATTTTATATTTATACAGTAGTGTACTGTATTTGGGTTGGTTGGTTGGTTGGTTGGTTTTTTGTCTTGGCTGCTGCCTCATTGTGTACTTCCAGGTCCAAATGGGCTGTGTGGTTGACTGGTCAGTTCATAATTCTGGTGTTTGTAACTCTAAGGTTCCACTGTAGATCTTTTGTACTGATTTTGGGAGCGGGAAGGAATTCACAAACAAAATCTGTTTTTTGGCCAGTTTAATATAGTAGTAGATTTTATGTTTTGAATTTTCAACTTGTGTGCAGTTCCTGGTGGGGGTAATAGAGTGTTCATTATGAGAATCAAATGAGGAAGCTATAAAATGTTAGTAAGTCAATCGTGCTGTTCACGTGTAAATGTCTGTATATAAAGAGTAGCACTGGTCAAGAATTTTCTCTTGTAACTTTTTTTTTTTTTATAGAAAATCGGGTTTTGGTTAAACACATTTTTTCACTATAATTGTCTGCTTTGATTGGAAAATGTTGATGTTTCATCAAAAAATGCAAACCAAAATATCTAAATTCAATACTGGCCCCACAGGGCCTCATAGAAGTTGTAGTTCAGATGCCTTAGGCATTTCCATTTTCTCTAGGACCCAGGCTCCCTTGTTGGATTACATAGAATCATAGAATATCAGAGTTGGAAGGGACCTCAGGAGATCATCTTCTCCAACCCCCTGGCTCAAACCAGGACTAATCCCCAATTTTTGCCCCAGATCCCTAAATGGCCCCCTCAAGGATTGAGCTCACAACCCTGGGTTTAGCAGGCCAATGCTCAAACCACTGAGCTATCCCTCCCCCCCATGGCAAGGGACTCCTCTGAGGTACTATCCTCCCCTCACCATGAGACGTACTCCAGCCAGAGAGGAAAGCAGGAGCATGAGGTATGCAAACTACAAGTCCCAAGAGGAACCACATTGCCAGCTTCAATTGAAATATTTCAGTTTTAAGCCAAAAATATTCAGGTTTTGGTCAAAATATTAGACCAAAGAGTCAAAATTTTCTACAGGGATATGAAGTAAGGCTCCTCAGGCTCGGGGTGACACTATGGGGTGGCCTAGCAATGGCTATTACCACCACAAAATTTGCCATAGCCACCCTGTAGCAGCGGCTGCTCTCTGGCTGCACAGCTCTGAAGGTGACAGCAGTGCCACAAGCAGGAGTGCTGGAGTTAGCTCAGGTGGGGCATCGGGGTCCCCAAGAGCAGCCCCCGGGCTGTGTCCACGCCTGCCGGGGCGTGCCGCTCAGGATAGGTAGAGGATCTGGGGCTCCCCACAGCTGTACGGACTGACCTACCCAGGCTTCTGGGCCATGCCTCCTTTGGTTGCTGCTCTTCAAGGGCTCTGCCGGCCCTGGAGCTAGGTCCCCCCATCCTGGTGGCTATTTCTAAGCTCTGAGCAGTCGTAGCATGGTGGATAGCTGAGGAGCAACCACATCCCCAACCAGGAGGCAGGCTCTTGGGGTGGGGGTGAGAAGAGGAGGAGGCAGGGCTGGAATTTAGGAGAAACAGGGGGCAGGGCTACGGAAAGAGGCAAGGCCTCATGGGGAACAGGAGCACAGCCCCCCCCCCAATAATTTTCTGTCTAGCCCACACCCAGAAGATGCTGGTGCTACCACTGCTCAGGCTTAATGCAATAGATACTTACTGGAGGTCTCTCCTCTTCAGGAGGCCATCATCCACTAGCCAGACTTCAGTCCTTTGGTCCTTCTTGTTCAGACCTGTTTGCACAGCTTCATGTTTGCAGTCTACTCTCAAGTCTAAGCTTGGCACAACTACTGCTGGCCACTCTGCCAGCAACAAGCTGCTTCCCAGCCTAGCTCTTCATCTTTCAGTCCCAGATCCCAAACTGCCCAGCTTTTTTCCCCATAGCCAGCTCCCAGGCTGCTGTCCCACAGCTTCCCACTCTAGTCGCTTCAGGGATAGGTCCCCTGCCCTCTGTAAGTACTGCTCTTTCCGAAACAGGAGGGATAACGGAGCCCTCTGGTGACTGCATTCCGCAGTGGGAGTTAACAATGTCTAATAAAGAGGCAAAAGGTTAATTGCAATAATGTGACATGAGTAGATTCTGCTGAAGGCAGTATCACCCACCCAAAATTTTTAAAAAAGTCAGGCTTCTGAAAGTCATGAGATGGCTTAAAATCATGACAGTCTTAAATAATAATAAAATCTGGGTTCTTACCTTCTAGTTTCTGAGCCTTTATAGTGCTCTTGTTTCTTTCAAGCTTTTCTCCATAACTGATAAGGCTGTAAACCTCGTCCCCCACCCCACCCCAACAATGAAAGTTGAGATTCCAGCAGAAATACATCAAATACTGCAAGACTCACAATACAATAGTGAGAGTTCTGGGGATATTAGTATCTATTTTTAAAGAAAGAGACAAAAGAATGTATGTGCAAAAGTAATAAAGAATTTAATTCAGGAGGAGGGCAAGAGACAGCAATTTGGTTGGTGGCTTTATGTTATTGCCTTCAAATTTCACCTCTCAAGATATATTTTTAAATGCATCTTATTAAAAAAGACAGGTCCTCGTTAAAGGAAATGAGCCTCTGTTTTTTTTTCCGGATCCAAGAGACACCTAGCATCGATCCCACCAACTATTTAATAGTTAATACACACTGACATGATGCTGCGAGGCAGACTAGACAGGCATTGCCCTATGCTGTGCCTCTTCTCTGGATAACCATATTCCATAATTATCAATCCTGCACCATTTGCAAAACATTACTTAGATTAATCAAACTCATTTATACATACTGAGCTTCTGACAAATATGCCATAAGTATTATTAAGTCAAATTTATTTCAAACAAACAAACAAAAACTGATGAGACGTATCCATCCATTTTCTTCTGAGGAATCAGCCCCAAATATTTATTCTTTTTAGGAAGCAGCTTTTCCAGAACATCACTTTGTTTCAATTTGTATTTGTAAAGAGTTTGGAAAAGTCTAATAAATCAAATTTAAACCACCATTCTTCAGAGCTTCATGAACCTTCACCCTAAATTTCTCAAATGAAATGACATTGTGCAGTGACCTTGTTCCCTAAACAACAGGGAATTTAAATTTCAAAAAAATTGGGTTAGAATACATTTTAAAGGCATTATATGTATTCTGTTCAACCCTACAGTCTACTAAGAGGCACTTATTTTTTAAAAATGATTTTTTGTGGGAGGGAGGGGAGAGTTTTAGGTTAAAATGTTCAAACCTAAGAGTTTAAAGTTAGGATCCTAACCTATACTTAGGCTCCTAAATAAAAACAGCCAGATTTTAAAAAAGTGATGAACATATGCAAGTCCTGCTGAAATGAGTGGGAGCTGCAAGCACCTTTGAAAAACATGCTTTATATTTAGGTTCCTAAATATGGAATTAGGAAACTAATTTTAGGCGCTCAGACTTGAAAATTCTGAGTTTAGCCTTTAGATTAACACGGGAATTTTTATTCTGCCTATGGTGTGATCAATTTAGTAATACCATGAGGCCCAATTTTAGAACACTTATTTTGAATATTTACTGACAAGCATAGTTCCATTGACTTCAAAGGGACCTCTCCTAAGTGATCACCAAGATGAGTAAAGATTCCACTCTCTGGCCTATGGTGTCACTTATGGTGCTCACTTCCACAGACTAGCATCCGTATAACTGAAAGAAGAATCTGGCCAATCAAGCCAATACACTTACTTCTGTTAACACAACTATAGGAGAGCAGATATCTGTATAACTGGGTTGGTTGCACAAAATTGAAGGAACGGGTGCTCTGCACGCTTTCTTTAACTCTGGAGAAGCCTTACCAGGTGAACGTTGTTAAGCTTCCTTGTAATGCTTCTCTTAGGCACAAGGCTTTGGCAGGAAAAGTGACTTCTAAATCATGCAGATCCCAGGGATGAATGATAAAAGAAAGCTGCAGCCCCACTATGAAGTGGCCCCTGTGCAGTGGTTCATTCTATACTAGCATGCTTCTTACCAATTTGTGGAGACTAGCATAGAATGAACTACAGCTAACAAATACAGTATGAGCCTCGCAACTATCCAAGAATATACCTGTGAAGGAGTCAACACTGCTTCAAGTGTCAATTCATATCTCCCCCTTCTTTGTAAAGAAATATTTGCATGGACATAGCATGAAAGATGTTGTCTGAGCAGAAGGTGCTCAGCCATCACTGCACAGGGGCCACTTTATAGTGGGGCAGCAGCTTTCTTTCATCATTGATTCCTGGGATCTGCATGATTTAGAAGTCACTTTTCCTGCCAAAGCCATCTGCCTAAGAGAAGCATTACAAGGAAGCTTAACAAGGTTCACCTCTCAGTTCCCATCAACTCTGTCCCTGGGTCATGAGTTTTACAATAGGATAGCAGAATCTGGGCCTTATTTTTAAGCATATTTCTAAGTTTATTCATGCTGTGAAATGCTGTCTACCTTTCAAAAAATCAGGTTTCTGGAATGAGCAAAATTGGTGCCATTTTCTTTTAATGCCTCATTTTTCACCTCTTTTGCCATGAAGCTCTGTATATGAACTGTGTTTTACAATATGACATGGGGGGTGGGGGATGCGGGATGCGAAACTTGCCAACACAGTGAAATAAGGTAATCCCAAGGGCTAAATATTTTTGTAGGGAGTGAATCTTCTGCTGCCAATCTCACGTCAGAAACAAATGTGAACAGTGGAAAACCAACACATCTCTAATTTCTGCTTTAGTGAGTTTCAAGTGTGTTGCCAAATGATTGTAAACTTGTAATGGGATCCTAGCAGCCTGGCATCTATGCTGAACAATAAAGGCAGATTTATAGAGGTGCAGAGCTATAACAATCTTTTTTTAAACTGCACATTCAAAAAGCTTTTTATAAATCTGTTGAGACAGTAAATCAGAACTGGTTATTTACTTCAAAGCAGTTAAATCATCGGCAGTTAACCTGAAAATTACAGCATAATTTAGCATCAATAGCTGTCTCATCAAGCATGTGGACTTAAGAGGAAGGACCTGTTCAGGAGAACATGACATGGCTGTGTTAGTTTACCGCAGTTGGTTATTCTAATTGGCCTTCCTCAAAGGCGGGAGAGTCTGGCCTTCCACGTTCTCATCAGAACACTGCCTTCTTTCTGTGTCATGAACGTCATAAAAGTAGTCTTCCTTTCTTGAAAATAATACGGCCACTTTAATGTTTTCCCATAAAGATGCCAAACAGCAGATAATTAAAATTTTAAAGATGAATAAAATATTTTAATAAAACATGGATTTACTTTTATAGTAAAAAAGTTATTAAGGAAAATGACTTAGGGGAAAAAAGTTAGAATATTTTAATATAGTAGGTGAGCACAGGCCTCTCAGATATGCTTCTCAAGGGATAATATAAAAGTTACTTATTATAGTCAGCTTTTTAAGAGTGAATTCACGTTTAAGGGTTTATTGTACCAGGAGAGGATCACAAAAGAAACAACACTGATACACAATATTTGCATCTTTATAATATTTACAAAATCTTTGCAATATTTACACTTTATTCACCCAGTTGAATCAGAATAACTAAGATATATGCCTTAATTTCACAGGCTGTATATTGAGCCCATAAACAAGCATGCCAACGTTTTTTGCTCTGAGCAGTATATGGACTGGCTGATATTAAATACAAAAACTGGTGGCTACACTAGCATTAGGAATTAAAGCTTTGTTTCTTTTCCCAAATGGAAGTATTAGATTCAATTAACTTAAACATTCCCAAAAACTAATATTTGTCTTTACTGATCAGCATTTCTGATATTTCCAAATGAAAAAAGTTATGTATTTTTCATAATGTAGATATTATGAAGAGCTATAAGCATGAGTTTCTGTCTCTGTAACATATTAAGGCAAAAGAAGAAATGAAGAGTTCTGAGCAAGAGTGACATTCTCTCTCTCTTTCTAACATAGTAGGCTAAAGAAGAAACAAAGGCCTATAGTGCAACACTTTTCCAGTTTGCTGACACTTGAAAAAGTGTATTTTGTTGAAGCATTGGTGTAGAATACACCGGAAATCTACTAAAAAACAAATGTCTGCCTAATTTAAATCACATCTGATTGATACTATTAGCAGGAATATTTCAAAAAAATCATCTTGATTATAAATAGACACACTATATAGTCAATCAGTTAAAGTAGCTAGCTCAGTATTTCACTCACTATAAAAACAAAATCACACCAAGTGTTTTAACAGACTGTATTTATCTCTTTGGATTACTAAGGAAGGAGGATAGTTACTTATTTATAGTTAAAACACCATACATTAATTTTTTTCTAGCTCTCTCCCTTCCTCCAAAAAAAAAATACAAATTGTTTCATACAATTATAAAGGTTTCTGGAAATAATTAAGGCCATAGTCATACTGAGGTATATCTATTTCTATAACACAGAACAATTAATACTGTACTAACAGATGGCTCTACCAAAGCGGTGTTCCTGCCAGCCACCCAAAAACATGAGATAACATGCACATCTAATGTCACTGAGCTCCAAGATTCCCCACATCATGGTGTGGATTGAACAAAAACAAACAAAACTGTCTGTACCTAAAAACTGCGGACATAGCTAGTTTGTGATAAAAAAAATGCTTATATTACTGTTACCCCACCCTCCCTCTCTCCTCTCTGTTCCATTTATTTGTTTCATCTATTTGTTCTATTTTATCTTAAATTAAGGTAGTAAGACAGGCATTGTCTTTTCCAGGCAGACATATGTTTGTACATAATACTCAGGCTTAACTGGAGCATCAAACCACTACTATAATGCAAGTAATTAATAAATAAATAATAATAATAATTAATAATAATAGGGGACATTTTAGACCGATGCACCAGTTATTTCTGTTCCCCTTCCTGGAAAAAAAAAGTCCAACAGGAGCAAAATGCTTTGATGAATCTTAATTATGGCTTGATTCTACCACCCTTACATTGAAATGCACCTTATTCCACAAGCATTCCCATGGTTAAGGTATTTCTCAATTTGAATAAGAGTGATAGGATCTGACCCTTAATGATTTATTAATGCACCTATCATAAATGGAATGCTGACAAATATTAAACCATAGAGCCCAAAATAGACCATCTAAAATGTTCTATGGCAATTGTAGTTTCAGAGAAGTATAATTCTTAACCGAAACTCTCTGGACTGCAGCTTTTGAAAGGCACAGTGTCTGTTCCCATACCACCCCTTTCTGATCACCTGAGTGAGGCTAGTGCCAGCAGCCTTGTGGAGTTCTATCTTCTTGTATATAGACAGCCCAGATCAGTGTAGCACCTTATCATCTTTGATGTGTTTATCTTCACAACAGCCCTGTGAGGTACAGAACTGCTATGATCCTCATTTTATAGATGGGGAACTGAGAAACTAAAGACTAAGTTACTTACTCAAAGTCATACAGGGAGTTTATGCAAGACCAGGGAATTAAACCTGGGTCTTTCTGAAGCACAGGCTACTCTCCTAACCACTGGACCACCCTTGCTTCTCTGCAAGCAAAGAATGTCATGGTGCCCCTCCCTTGCACAGATGTGTAAGGGAAATAGGAGGATACTTGCACCATCTCTCCCTCTTGCACCCTCATATGGGGGCTGATTATAATCTTGCCCTATATTTGTAAGGGTTTTGACCAGTCTAATGTTAAATGACTTATGTGGTAAGACTTCCCTGAGAGAAACACCCAATATTAATGTTCTCTATTATTTTGAAAACATAGTGGAGCCATTGAAATGAGGTACTGTAGTAGCTCTGCATTCCTAACCACACAGTATCTTTCTAAATGGAAGCAGTAGTTTCTTGGACTGAGCCTTTTGGCTACTTTAAATGTGACAGTTTATAAAGAAATCATATTTGAACACTGCCTAGAGTAACTATCTAACTTTGTTTTTATGAATGATAAACTTTACAAACACTTATGAAAATGTAGGGAACTTTGTGAAAGCTAAACAGAATTGCTGACTGTACAAGTGTGTTTGTTTGTTTGTTTGTGTTTAACATAAGAAAAAGGAAGGGTGATCTGCTGATTTGAGGCAATATAGAGTGTGGATTACAACAGGTATACAGACTTTTATAAAACTTATATTAATGATTTGAGTTTAATCACTTTGGCCCAGATTTGTACGGGTATTTTAGGCATTGCTCCTGTCAGTGTTGCAATGCCTAGATTGCGTAGAATCCTAAGACTCATTTTCAAAAGTGATTTAGGCACTTATATGCCTAAATATCTTTCAGGATCTGGGCCTAACTTTGACTGAAATCAATGGGAGTTAGGTGCCTAAACACTTGTAAGGATCTGGGCCTTAGGGCTAGATCCACAAAGGGGACTCAAGCTCAGCATTGCAATGCCTAATGTTTAGGTGTTCTGCCACTGAATGGAATCCACAGCCCTGAGTTAGGAGCCCAGGTTCCCTATACAATTCATGTGGTAAATCAGGCACTTTAAAAATGGGACTCACAGCAGTACTCAAGGTGAGTTGGGAGCCACCAACATTAGCCAAGAGTCTATAAGAGAGGAAAGGAGAGGGGCTTTAGGCCCAGATCCACAAAGGTATTTAGGTGCCGAACTGACAAACCAGAGGGATGCACTTACCTCTGCTTAGGATTCACAGTTGTGAACTGTCTCCTAGGTGTAGGTGTAGGTGTGTAAACCAGGTCAGCCCTTTCTTGCTAGAAAGGAGAGAGACACAGCCTTCCTACTGTATAACACAAGGATTAGGGCACTCCCCTGGGATGAAGGCACCATATTTCCAAATCCCTGCTCTGACTGATTTGAAGCAGGGACTGGAACGGAGGTCTCCCATCTTCCAGGAATGTGCCCTGACCACTAAACTATGGGTATGCTGGTATGAGTTTCTCTTGAAGATGTTCCAAGTACAGCGTATAATCCTGCCCAACTCTTGGGTGCATACTCGGGTGACTAGCCCATATCACTGGGGCTCTCCTGCTTCTTTTAGGGGCTAGCTCAAGCAGAGCTAGTGTGTGCATGTCTACCTGAGCTGGGAATCATACCTCCCAGCTGCTGTGTAGATGGACTCTTAGGTTCCTAGGTCAACTAAGCATTGCAATACTTACCAGAGCAACACCTAAATGCCTTTAAAAATCTGAGCCTTCATCTCATTTGGTCCATCTTTCCTCAAGCAGTTCAGTTAACTTTACATGCAGCTATTTTTCCCATTTGAAAATAATCCTGGGTAATACTGCCAGCTGGGCTGACTCAAGGAGCAACTGCTGCTTTCCTGAAAGACTCTCAAAATGAAAGTGAACCTGGGCAGAATATTGCTGAACTAAAATGGAAATAGCACTGGACTTTATTTATAAAGGAATTAGCTATGCAGATAAGGTACTGGTGCATGGCCTGAAAACAAGTTGAAAAAAAGGCAAAAAAGAATCTCTGGAACCATATACGATGACAGGTATAGAAGCATTTTTCAATTAGTTAATTATTTTTGCTTATATGGTGTGACAGAGATTTTCGGTAATTATGCATGCAAAGAATATTCAAACTTTATCAGCAACTCAAGAACTGTCATGGTGATTGCGTAGCCCACCATAGCATACTGCATCTGTTCTGTGACATGTTGATAAAATATAGGGCTTATAAGCAGTGACAGGAGAGCCCAACCTCTTTGCACATGCCTGCCCCACTCCCCTCATTAAATTACTTCCAAACATTAAATCACTTTGTTTCCAAACCAACCGAGAAAATTACACAGCTTAAAACTGACTTTGCCAAAAATGATTTACTCCACTGAAAAGATTTCCATTACACTGAAATTTTCCATTTCAGAATGAATGCTCCATTCATTGACATCACAAACTGTATAACCAAAAACAAGGTTTATTATGTTCAAACTGATTCACAACAAAGGAAGAGGTTTTTATTAATTATTAATTATTATTATTATTATTATTATTTTAAAAATTCTTGATTATTATAACTGAAGGGCACCTTCAGTTATTTAGTATTTTAGGGCCTAATCCAAAATCCATTGAAGTCAATGGGCATCTTTCCACTGACTTCAGTGGACTTTATCTCGGATGCTTAATGGAGTTGTGTGCAGTGCCAGTGCTCTACATTATGGGCTACTCAGCAGTGTCCCCAGTCCCAGAAGTTAAAAATATAATAAAATAAATTAAAAAATAAATTAGACCCTAAAATCATGAGATTAAAAATTTAAATCATATTTTGTGAGTCTATATGATTTTTGAACTCCCAGTTCTCACCTCCAGTGTATGTGACAATCACAGGGTTACCAACTCTCACAGATTTATCATGAGTATGGCCATTTTGGCTCACACTAGAGCATTAAACTGGGATCAGGACCACCATTGTACTGAATCCTGTACCAACACTTAGTAAGAGACAGTCCCTGCCCTGTAGAGCTTGTAATTGTCTCGGGCAAAGCACAATGGGCAATTTGTGACATGGGAGATGAAACTCAGAGTTACCAAATGCATATCCTATAGGGGCTACTAAGCTGCTATTACATGGGAACAGTTATTAATCCTTGTTACACTGGGCAGGATTCAAATTGGTGAGCCGGCTCTAAAGTTCATCAGTAATGCCCCAAACACCCACTCCAGAGACAGAATCACCTTTGTACCTAGTGTTTCATATGTTAGTTTCCCCACAACGTAATACTAAGTTTCCATGTACATTTTCCACTAGTTGGTTCCCACTTATTATGCAACAGGTATTCATTTGCTGATCTTCCTTTCAGAATTTCACAAATCCTTTTGTCCCTCCTCTTGGGCTCCCCAGTCACCTTTATATCAGGGCTAGTCATTTCCATCACTTCTCTGTGGGCTTGTCTACACTGGCAAGTTTCTGCGCAGTAAAGCAGCTTTTTGTGCTCAAACTGCAGACGTGTACACACTACCAAGCCACTTTGTGCGCAGAAACTCCTCAGTTGCAGCGCTGCAAAAAACCCACCTCGACGAGACTCATAAGGCTATTTGCACAGAGGCTCCAGTCCTCTATTGTCAGTGTAGACACTTGATTGCTTTCTGCGCCGTAATTGGCCTCTGGAGCTGTCTCATAATGCCTCAAGTGACTGCTCTGCTCATTGTTTTGAACTCGGCTGCCCTGGAGAGATGTGCCCTACCCCTTTCCAAGCACCGTTTCTGACAGCCCTTGTGTGCTGTGCTGATCTGCTCTGCTCTGGGACACAAAGCAAACCATTAATGTGGAATGCTCGTGCTGTTGAACACAGAGGTGTGTGTGTGGGCGTGTGTGTGTGCATGCGTGCGCGCCCATGGAACAATGGAATTGGGAAATCTGCATCATGTGAGGCTGTGCCTGTCCCATGAGGCATTGCAAACCCTTCCCAAAGCACCCTGCGGCCAGTTGCACAGTGGAATAGCTACCCACAGTGCACTGCTGTCTTTGCTGTTGCAGGAGCTGCTAATGTGGATGTGCTCCAGCATCACAAGGAACACAGTGTGGACACACAGCAGCTGTTTAATTCCAGCGTTTTAATAAAAGTGGTATAACTTGTGGCGGAGAAACTTGTCAGTGTAGACATACTCTAAGTTGCCTATATACCAGGGCTTCTTAAATCCAACAATCCCTTCATTAGGGTTTTCTAGCTTCTCAACAGTGTGGTAAGCCTGGACAACAGAAGCATGTTATTTGCTACATTTCTTACAAAAGACTATATGGAAAAACAGATGAGATTAGGCTTTTGTTATATTAGAGAACTAGGTTCCACTGGCACCTCTGCCTGCAGGGAACTTTTTGCAAGATCTCAGTTATCTATCAGAAGTGTGACTGATACTTATGCCTTACTGTGGAGCAGTACTAGGCTTTGGATCATAGTAAGGGTTATAAAGTGCACAGAAATATTAATAGCATCCAGGACTAGAATGCATGGTATTGGAGTTTACACTTTAGTGCAATGTCCCCTAGACTAAAGGAGCTTCTCTCTCTACATTACTTCCCCCAGATCATGTGATGGCCAGAGATTTTGGCATCACTCAAAGATTGCTACAGGGGCCAAAAACAAAAATTTGCAGGAGTCAGCAATATTGACTAAATCCTGCAAACACTAACTGGGAAAGTTACACTCACTAATACCAGTTCTCCCATTAAAATCAATAGGATAGCTAATGGCGCTAAGCACTATGCTCAGAAGTAAACTTTTGAAATATCAAGCCTATGATAGCAGCACCTCTATTGTTAAAGACTCACAGGATCTCTGTTGAAGACCTGCTGTCTAATCACATTCTGACTTAGAAATTAAATTTTCCTTTGGGCTAAAATTTGGCATACCAGTTCCTAGTTGTGGGTGCTTCTTCCCAAAGTTAGAAAGAAAGTAGATTGTCATATTTTTACTACAAAGGAAGCAAACAAAGGATGTCTTGGGAGTATCAGATATTTTTCTCATGCTCATTCTTCTTCCGTATGAAAAAGGTTTTGGAGAAAACAAACACCTGCCAGGGATGATATAGGTATACTTGGTCCTTCATCAGCACAGGGAAATGGGCAAGCTAGCCTCTCAAGGTCACTTCCAGCCTTACATTTCTATGATTCTATAAAAACTAGAAATTTGGCAGCTATTCTTTTATTAGCTCTACTGCATCCTTTTTGGAATTATCAAACTATTTTGCAAAAGTGTAGCATGACGAAGTTGTCTTCTGGCACTAGACTCCTATCATCACCTGTCTGGACACTTATAAAGCCTTTCAAAGAGTATTTTAGGAGGTGGAGGAATTCTTTTTAAGATCCTGATTCAAGATCCATTGACTTCAATAGGCTTTGGATCAGACCTTAAGGTTTTAGCACTTACTTGTAATAAGAAAATATTTGAAGTAATAAATGAGTGTTCAGGAATAAGTGTTAAACTTGCTGTCAATTAGTCTAATTGACACAAAGTTGATTGTGTGAATTTCCCTAAATCGTCCCTGCGAAAGAACAGCTCAGCTTGGAAAGCACAGAGATAGATGTCTATAAAACAGTTAGGGAATTTATAAGTAAAAATCAAGATAAGCCTCAGAAGAAGAATGAAAGAAAAAATGTCCACAGTTTGGTGGTGATTGTTTTCATTTATCATACATTTTAACTTCAGTTTAGAATAGCAGCAGAGAGTGTTTAAGCCAATATGTGTATTTCAAAGACTTAAGTAAACACATATTGTATTTGGGAAGGTCTGTATGTAATCAGAATCTTATACCTTAACATGTGTTTGTTTTTTCCCCTCCTTTAATTCCCCACTAGAAAAATGCTACTATTTACATTAAATTAATCTTGTAATTGGTAATAATAAAAACACATTTGTAAAATGTTCAGAGAGTGTCACATTTCAAATCCCCACCAAACTAATTGTCTATTGGTTTTAGATGTTGATAGCACGCACAATTATTCTATTTTACAAAATCTTGCTAACAAAACTCAAAAAACCGATATATTTTACAAGCAGAATAATCTTATCAGAGTATTTTAAATATTAAAATGTTGCAGATATAGGATGGTTCTCAGACTGTTATGCCTGTTTTGAGATAAATGTACATGGAACGATGTGCAAAAAAGTGCTGACTGAAGCAAAAAGATAAATGTTATTTTCATTTATCGTTTACAAAAACCTCTTCTGTACTTGGAAATGTTTGGTCTTCCTTTACACGTCTCTACAACTGCAAGAGTCATGCTGTCGTGGAGGAGAAGGGAGAGGGAAATAAATTGAACTCCAACTCTGGGAGATGCCATTGGTAAGAAGTAGTGTTTTTACACACACACACACAGTGAAACTATTAGAAAAACTATTAAACTATTAGTCTATCACTGTACCTTTATCTCTCATTATGCTTTTTTTCTGCTAGATTAAGATTAATTCCACCTACCATCAGAATTTTTTTCCCACATAGGTACTTGAAAATAGCCACCAAGGCCAGCACTACTTAGTTACAGGGTTTAATTCAGAGAACGTACCTGTTGGAGAAAGGATATGGTTGTTGAGGGAGAGGAAGAGGTCTGAAGTGGTATTTTGTGATTTGGGATGGAAAACCAGGTTGCTAACTTTCACAGGAGTTCAAAAGGTGGAGAGTTGACTGAAATTCCCCTCTCCTGTCAGTGCTGATGGATCAAACAGGGGCTGTATGCTTCCAGCCAGATGGAACCAGGCTGAGAAATAGACTTCTTATGGAGGTCTTCACAGATTTTAAGGCCAGAAGGGTCCATTATGAAATCTAGTCTGACCTTTTGTGTAACACAGGCGCAAGAACCTCATAAATTAATTTCTGTATCAAGCCCATAGCTTCATTTTGAGATATAGAATATAATTTCTCAAGATATCCTGCCTTGACTTAAAGTGATGGATAATCCACCATGTCCCTTGGAAAATTATTCCAATGGTTAATTACCCTCACAGTTAAAAAACTGCACCACATTTATAGTCTGAATTTGTCTAGCTTCAGTTTCAAGCCATCAAATCTCTCTATGCTTTTTTTCTGGTAGATTAAAGAGCTGTCTGCTACAAGAATTTTTTCCCCCATGTAGGTAGGTACTTGTAGACTGTGAACAAGTCATCTTTTAACTTTCTCATCGATAAACCACATGTCTGAGTTTCTTGCTATAAGGCAAATTTTCCAGAATAATTCTTGTAGCTCTTTTCTGAACTCTTTCAAGTTGTCAACATTCTTTTTGAAGTGTTGACACTAGAACTGGAGACAGTATTCTATAAACTGTCTTACTAACGCCATACAGAGGTATTACTACCTCCCTTCTCCTGCTTGATATTTTCCTGCTTATATATCCAAGGATTGTGTTCACACTCTTAGGTACAGCATCCCTCCGGGAGCTCATGTGATGACCTCTAAGTCCTTTTCCTGCTTTTCAGGATATAGTCTTCCAACTTATAAACGTTCCCTCACTCTTTGGACTGGATCCACAAAGAGGACTTAGGCTCAGCATCGCAAAGCCTAACTATTGGTGCTCTTCTGCCTAATGGAATATACAGAGTTAGGCTCCCTATACAATACATGGGCACCTCAGAATGGGCATCCACAGCCACTGAGCTGAGCATGGAGCTGCCTTGGCTAGCCACTAGAAAATGCCAAGGAAAGTGGAGTATCCTACACCATGCCCCCGTAAGGAAGTTAGGCACCTAAGTCCTTTTTCACACATACAAAAACCCAAGAAGCCCACACACATAATGACAGGGCCTCTTTTCAACTGTTAGCCCAGTGGTTAGCACACTCACCCAGGATGTGGGAGGCCCAGGTCCCATTCTACCCTCTGCCTGATTTGGGGCAGGATTTGAAGCCACATCTTCTATCTCTTAGGCAAGTCCCTTAACTACTATACTATGGAATATTCCAGGGTGGGTCTGTCTTTCAATCTCCCGTTGAAACTGTTCTATTCTTTGTAATTAATTAAACAGTCATTAGAAGAGAGACTTGAATTTAAGTCTCCCAAATCCAAGAAGAATACCCTATCCACTGGGCTATGGAGTCACTCTCTCTCTCTCTTTCTTTGGTCCCATGATTATTCAATTAGTTATAACAAGTGGAACAGCTTCAACAGAAGTCATTGAGAGAAACCAATCCAGAATATTCCATAGCCCAGTGGCAGGTAAATGCCTAAGTGTCTAAAATCACTTTGATCTTCCCCCATTGTTCCTTCTAGACTCTAAGGCCAGGAGGGACAATCATGATCATCTAGTCTGATCTCCTGCACATTGCAGGTCCAGAACCTCATCCACCCATTCCTGCAGTGGGCCCATAACTCTGGCTGAGTTACATAAATTCTCAAATCTTGATTTAAAGACTTCAAGTTACAGAGAATCCTGGATGTCGGACCTTGCCTTATTAAAAAGGATATTATTCAAATGAGCCCATCTCATTCAAGTAATCCATATAACTGTCTCCATCATTATTTATCACTCCACCAATTTTTGTGTCATATGTAAACTTTACCATCAGTGAATTTATGTTTTCTTCCAGAATAGCACTTAATTGCAAACAGATACCTTGCAAGACTGGGATAAAGAAGCACTTCAAAGGCCAGTATTTTTCTTTGTTTTCTGTACAAAGACTTCACATGGGTGGCCCTTTGTTTTGTTGTGCCTGTTATTGGCTAAAACACCAAACAAGAGAAACTAAGGCAACATTTTTCCGTGGTAGGAAAACTACTGTTCATATTTTCTTTGAAGAATTCTATGGGCATGACCATTTGTTAGGCTTGGCTGACACATGAACGTGCCAAATGAGGTATTCTTTATTGGTTGCAAAATGAAACTCAATTAATTTTTAGTAAGTAAACACCGAGAAAAAATGAGAGGAATTGTGTGTATGAGAGAGAGACAGAGACAGAGACAGAGAGAGAGATGCTAAAATTTAATTCTCCAGAGGCTGTGGATTGTAGCCATCAGAGGGCCTATTCTCCCCTGTAGGATACAGTTTCAGGTAACTCCAAGGGGAAATTAGGACCTCGTGAGATTGGCTTGATTAGAAGCACCAAGTGGATTACTTTTATCCTGCCAATGAGGAAGGGAATAAGACTTCTATATAGTTATCTGAGTCAAGATTAAACTAAAAGTTGGAACAAATCTTTGTAGCATACTCCATAGCCAGGGAAATGTCAATTCAAAAGTAATTAGATCAAATGTAAAGATGTAAATATTCAGAAAAAAACAACAACAACAGAGCGTCCACAGACTGGTGTGAAAATACAGTGCCTACAAAAACTGATTAGCTCACTGACTTGAGCCACTATATTAATTTCCCAATCATAGTTTAACCCTGATTCTGAAAGCATATCTGCTAATGCAGACCCTGCAGCATTCAAACTGTTAAATCTTTCTATGCATAGGCAGCACAGAAGGGAAAAAAAGCACACAAGGGAATTGGGGAAGACCCAAATAGTGCATTGAAACTGTGCTCTGATGATGGAGTTTAGAGGATGAGGGGACACACTGTTAAATATAAACCATTCATTTTGTGAAGAACCCCAGCTAATTCTTTTCCTTTTTATGCAATAAAAAGAACAAAAAAGGTATTTAGGAAGTGCCCACTCCAGTCCTACTGACAAGAAAATTGAGATTTTGTAGTGAAAATAGAAAGAACTGTGAAAAATACACAATAGAAGTCCAAATAAAATAACAAGTTCAAACATACAAAGTAGCCTTAGTATCTCAGGGAAAATGTAGGATCACTCGGAAGGGCAGACAGTGGTGAAAGTAGTAAATTCCTCTGACTAAAAAAAGTTATTGATTTTCAAAGTAGTAAAGGATGGGCATGGATGGATGTGTAAGAGGGATCAAGTTCCTTACCCTATAGGCATACATTGAAAAGGATATTTTTCTTGGTGATCTGAATAGTAGTTGTGAAATCATTAGGATCGGTAGCCACATTTTCAGTTGGCCCCATCTTCATTATAGTCCCAATCAAACCCTTGTTCCGAACACTCCCAGACTTGGTGGCGAAGGGGTTTAAAATCTACATCAGAATCGTCTGGCTCAGGGCCATCTCTACTTAAGGGAGGACTGAGCAAGGTTTTCAGAAAAAAAGGGCAAAATTATGGACATTCCAATTCAGAGGCATTCTAAAGTTTAGCATTGCACAATCTTCCTACGCTAGTTAAACTGCACAGAGAGATAACTCATCATGAGGGCGACTCTAAATTTTCTTAGTGCAAAAGTGAGACATTTCCAGTAAACAAGGAAATATTACTAGTGTTTGAAAGTAATGAAGCTCTACTAATCTACAGTAAATGTGACAATTATATGTACATGTTGTTAATTAGCATCTTATTTATCTGGCAGTAAACAATCATTTTCAGCAAATTTTAGCTATCAACACATTTCAGGAAAAAAAGGCATTTTCAAGTTTCTTCTTCCATTGTGCTAGCTTTGTTTTTTTGTAATATCATACCGATCACACAGTGCACTTAGACTCTGTGAAAACTCTCAGCTTTTTTCAAGCCTCTGTGTCTACGTGTTAGAGAGGGAAACAGCAACAAAGCAGCAAAATGTTTCTGTGCCTTTCAATGTTTAATGCATAAGCAGAGCAAGAGAATAACTTGAAATATCAGCAACACTGAGCACCAAAATAAGAGTTTTTAAGTCTGCAAACAAAGTTTGCTAGAAAGACAAGTATTTTAAACTATTCTGCTAAAGGAATCCCACTAAAAAAATTAAAATACTTACTGTGAAGATACTGAGCAATGTTTATTATCCATTCATCTGTTAATCTCCCAGCTTTTGATATCTTGGTACATTTCAGCTGACTTGAAGATTCTCTCGATTCAATCCAACAAATTGTGTCCTTATTGTATATAAAATCCAGTGTATTAATTCCATTTCCTTTCACTGAGTTTGGAGTAGAAACTTTACTTCCATTAAGATATAATACTTCAATAGTTTCAGAGCTTGCAATCAGAAGAACTGGAGGTCTGTCACTGGGCTCTAAAAAAATAAATGAGCAAAAAGTTTAGTTGACAGATCATCCTATTACCATCTTTCCAAAACACACGTAGCATTTATGTTACCTTAGCTGTATATTTAAAAAATATTTAAATATAACACATTGATTTTTTTTTCTTTTGACTGAGAATGCACCATAGTAATTGAGTTTACCACTCGGAAATATTTAATGTAAATGTTTCTTAACTTTTATTCTGCTTTTGTTATGAGTCTATACAGCAGCTAGCACAGTAGGATCCTTATCCACGACTAGGGCTCCTAGGTGCTAGTAGAAGACAAAGACGAAGTCCAGATGTACCACAAAGTATGTTCAATGGAATTACTTAAAAGCAACAAGGAAGCTAATCTTTCTAGATATATCTCTATCTGATCTCTGAATCTTCACTAGCATTAGTATATATAATGTTCATGTTCAGTATGAAACAGTGGCATAAGTAATTGCAAGGGAACAAAAGGCTATTAGTATCAGTATTGAGAAAAATCTGACAAAGCCCCTGCACAGAAGCAGAGTATGATTCTGAACTGGTGCTTCCTTCAGTATGAGGTGGGGCCCGGCTAACATGCCTAGCATGCTGCAGTATATGGCCCAGATCTGCTAATCTGAGGGGAATAGCCAAATTCCTGGACTAATTACATATAAGCTGTTGACAGCACTGCGCACTCTGGAAAGTGCATTCTGCTGCTTCCTGAAGCAGCAGGATAAGGCAAGACTCAGATCCACTAAGGCACTTAGACGCATAAATCCCAGTTTTAGGCAGCAATGCAACCCACAAAATCCCTGAAGAGCTGCTGTAAGGTAAGAACCACCATCTCCTCGTCTAGCCATTTTGTGGCAAGAGAGGCACACATTCTCACAAGATACAAATTAATTGCCTGTCCTGCAGTCAGGCAGCTCAGGGGTTACTGACTGTAGATATCTATCTGTGCTAGCAATCTCCCTTCAGCCGGACTTAGGCACCTAACTCCATGAGACACAAGGGGCTTTGGGACACAACTCTCTCCTTGGTATCTTCCATTTGCTCATTTAGATGGTTCCTCACCTAGACATTGGCTTTTGTGGATTACAGTCTTAGGTGCCTATCTCTCCCCATTCATTGTATAGGGAGTCTAGGTGCCTAACTCAAGGTTTCTGGATCAAATTGTTCTAGGGTGACCAGATAGCAAGTGTGAAAAATAGGGACCGGAGGTGTGTGTAGGGGGGAAATAGGCACCTATGTAAGAAAAAGCCCCAAATATTGGGACAGTCCCTATAAAATAGGGACATCTGGTCACCCTAAATTGTTCCTATGATTTGCTAGATGTGTAAAAGTTAGGTGTTGTGACGCTCACAGTAAGTATCTTTCTGGATCCAGGCCTAAGTGCTTTCCCTAAGTCAACCTGTATTGTGTTGTCAGGATGGCCCCTAGACTCTTTGCTTGGCTGATACCACTCCATTCCTTTCCCCACCTTTTGGCTCATAGTACCAAGGCTGGGACGTTTTCCCTGAAGTTATAATAGAAAATTCCAGAACTATTCTCACCTATTTATACATGTCAACATGACAACAGGTGGCCCATGCCAAAGAAAAATTAACAAATTATTACTGACAGCTGCAGTATTTCCAAATAAAAGTACAATTACAGAAACGTAGTAGATGCCTATATAGGTCCCAAATTGACTGACCCTCATTCAGATTATTGAGTTATTATTAAACACATCTTAGCAGAAATGTTGAACTATAAAATTATAATAAGGTATGATGATGTTATCGAGAACTCCCCAGTAGCTGATAATGTCGAAACTGCCTGAGAATAGTTAGACTTTAAATTTAACTCTGGACTTATTTTAGATGACACTGAAATCTGGTGTTTCGCTGAGATAATCACAAATATGGTCAATTAGTAAATTACAATTTGTTCCTTACAGCACAATGAACAACCTTACAGCCTATGCTTTATCTCATTCAACCCTAAAGTAGGTGTCAGCAGGAAACACATGGAACAGTGCATTAAGGTACGGAAAACGGCACACTGAAGTGAATCTTTTGTAGAAATTTAAGTTCACATTTACAATGTGTATTATCCTCAATCCCCTGAGAAATTATTTCACAGCATGGGATAATAGTGCTAAACGGGCCAAATCCTGAGGCCAACATTTTCAAAAGTGGGTGCAGGTCTTAAAAATTTTACCTGACACCTAAAAGCCCAAGGACTAAGTTGTCAAGCCAATGTGAAAAATACCCAAACTGCCATATGACGATACCTTACCCAAAGCCACCCCACTTACAATTCAAAACAACAGATCAGTTGTGTGCTGTATTTAAATGTAATACTGTCATTCCACATTCTACTTAATAGAGGTTTAAAAATTAATGTAGCTCTGGGGCAGGTGGAATGCAGAAATAAATATTCATTAGATATATTTGACAAATTTCATCTAACAAAACATTTCATGAATAGTATTTGATGAACCAGTCAGTTACTAGAAAAGTATCACTTGAATAAAATAGTTGGTGGATTCTGATGAAATCCATTGAATAATCTATTCACAGAGTTTTGTTCAATGCTGAGTGATTCTATTGACTTTGTTTTTCTTGCTAATGTTTTTGCATACTCTCTCTCCCTGGCTTCATCCCACATGCTCTTTCCTACTGTGGATCAGAGTTAATCTTTTTCCAAAATTGTCTCCATTTACTATTTGCTCTTTTCTTTCTTTCTACCTCCATTCCTTATCTCTTTTTTTCTCTACACTATCATCTCTATCTCATCCCCTACATTTTTTCTATCCCGTTTTCTCCCACTTTTCCCTGCAGACAGAGAGGCTACTTACCCTGTACAGTAACTGGAGTTCTTTGAGATGTGTGGTCCTTGTGTGTATTCCACTGTTGGGTTCACGTGTACTCCATGTACAGACAGGAACATTTTTGCTAGCAACATCTGTTTGTCTGCACCTGCACCCTTCTCCTCCTTGTGTTCTGAACCAAGGATATAAGGAGCAATTTGGGCCGACCATCTCTCCATTTCCCTTTTTACCATAGATTGTCCAGGAAATGCTCTACAGTAGAGAGGAAGGAGGAGGGTAGCAGAATAAAGATAAGAACCACACATCTTAAAGAACTCCAGTTACGGTACAAGGTAAGTAACCTCTTTTTCTTCTTTGAGTGATGGTGACTGAGAAGCAGTATTCATTGAGGGGGTGGGTGTGAGGAACTTTGTGTTACCAATGACTGGAGGACTGTTGTGCTGAAAGATACAACTACTGCAGAAGCTTGTTCCAGTGCTTAATGTCTTGTAAAGGTCTGAACAGAACCCCATGCAGCTGCTTTACAGATTTTACTGAGAGAAAGATGTCTCAAGGTGAAACTGCTGATGAAGCATAAGCTCTAGTTGAGTGGGCCTTCACACCCTGTGGAAGAGGCATGCCTCCTAACTCATAACTCAACAGAATTCAGCCTGAAATCCATTTGGAAAGTATCTGGGAAGAGATTGCTTCCCCTCTCATCCATTCCACAAAGGATACCAATGACTTAGATGATTTCGAAAGGAAATGATGACTTAGATGATTTCTTCATAGGTAGAATGAACACTCAACAGACATCCAAACAATGAAGCTTTCTGTCTTTGCTGGTGATGTGCAGCTTTGGGAAGAAGGCAGGTAAGTGAATTGTCCAATTCGGATGGAAATCTAAGATTACTTTGAGGGTAAATATCAATGTAATGTCAGTGAAACTTTGTCCCTATGGAAGATTGTGTATTGTGGATCAATATTGTGGATCAATCAGTATTGTGTATTGTGGATCAGGAAAGGCTATATCCAAATGCCTGGACATGGTGACATCAGAATGTTGGGGCCATCTCTGGCAATCAGTATGTCCAACACGCTCTTGCTTGATTTTCCTCAGGTAAGGCATAAGTCAGTTGTCCCAACCATGGGACGAGAAATGCTCTAGGGTACAGATGTGGGGACCTGCATGAAAGACCCCCTAAGCTTATTCTTACCAGCTTAGGTTAAAAGCTGCCACCACCAAAGTGTTATACAAAGAATAACAAGGGAAGTGCCCACTTGGAAACGTCTTCCCCCCTCAAATATCCCCCCAAGCCCTACACCCCCTTTCCTGGGGAAGGCTTGATAAAAATCCTCACCAATTTGCGTAGGTGAACACAGATCCAAACCCTTGGATCTTAAGAACAATGAAAAGTCAATCAGGTTCTTAAAAGAAGAATTTTAATTAAAGAAAAAGTAAAAGAATCACCTCTAGAAAATCAGGATGGTAAATACCATACAGGGTAGTCAAATTCAAAACATAGAGAATCCCTCTAGGCAAAACCTTAAGTAACAAAAAGACACCAAAACAGGAATATATGTTCCATTCAGCACAACTTATTTTATCAGCCATTTAAACAAAACAGAATCTAACGCATATCTAACTAGATTGCTTCCTAACTCTTTACAGGAGTTCTGACCTGCATTCCTGCTCTGGTCCCAGCAAAAGCATCACACAAACAGAGAGAGCCCTTTGTTTCCTCCCTTCCAGCTTTGAAAGTATCTTGTCTCCTCATTGGTCATTTTGGTCAGGTGCCAGCGAGGTTATCTTAGCTTCTTAACCCTTTACAGGTGAAAGGGTTTTTCCTCTGGCCAGGAGGGATTTAAAGGTGTTTACCCTTCCCTTTATATTTATGACACATCTCCCCTGGAATCCAGATCTTGAACCATCCTGGAGCAGTAGATTGTGAATTTCCTGTATTCCTGGGGCACGAAGAGGTCCCAAAAGGGGGGGTATCCTTTGTCAAAAAATGATCTGTATCACCAAATTGTGGACCCATTTGTGGTTCTTGGAGAAGTACTGAGGCTGTCTTCCAGCATGTTGTGAATTCCTGGTGGGGTGTACTACCAAAAGAGTGACTGCTGAATAGTTCCAAAGCTTGACAGCGTCTATACAAAAAGGGATAGACCTTGCTCCCACTTGTTGATGTAGAACACTATTGCCATGTTGTCTGACATCACTTGAACAAGCCAGGCTTGTATAAATGGTAAGAAGCACTTGCAGGCCTTGTGGACTGCTAACAATTCCAGGAGGTTTATGCAATTCCAGGAGGTTTATCTGGGACTCTTGGGGAGTCCATGCTCCTTGTGCTATATGCTTGTCTAGATGGGAGCCTCATTGCGGTAAGGCGGTGTCAGTTATCAATTGCTATATATGTACACCATCGATAGAGAAGCTTACAGGAAAGGACGGTGAAGTCTCGTGAAGGGCGTTACATAGGTGCAAGAAGCCCTGTGACCCAAAAGAATAAGACATGAGGAGGCTGGCATTTGTTGAAGTTGAGTGATAAGCTCTTTATGGTAGGAATCTGTCCAAAGGAAGATATGCTTTGGTACTGATAGAGTTCAGAGTTGCTCTGATCAACTATGTAGTCCATGTGGGAATTAAAATGGACTTTTCTGGGTTTAAGCAAAGTCCTAGTAAGTACCGAAGATGGATCAGGGATTAGGCTGTTGACCGTTAGCCCTGACAAGATCTTCCCACCAGTAACCATTTGTTATTGATGTAATTGATGATCCATGGTGGTAAAAGTGGGCTGCCACAACTGATAGCACCTTTGTGAATACCTTGGAACTACTGCAAGGCCAAACAGGGAGCACTCTGTACTGGTAGTGTTTCAGATCTGCTGTGAATCTCAGGTCTGTTGAAACTGACATCCTTCATATCAAGAGCTGTGAACCTCTCACCTTTGGTCAGTGAAAGAATTATTCATGCCAGGATGACCATTCTGAACCTCGATCTGCAGATTAAGACATTTAGCTGTCTGAGATCTAAGATAGGTCTCCATTCTTCCGTCTTTTTGTGAAAGAGGAAACACTTAGAGCAAAATCCCTTTCCCCAACATTATGAAGGATCTGGTTCTATGGCTCCCAGTTGAAGCAGGGAGTCCTAACTCTGATGTGAGCATCCTCTCATGAGAATGCAGATTGGGTAGGGGGTTTGGAGGGGTGGTGAGAGGAATTCTGCGGTGTAGCCAGTCTGAATGATGTTGAGAATCTATCTGTCTGTGATTATCATGTGCCAAGCTTGGCAGAAGCAAGCTAGGCAGCCACCAAATTGGATTACAGAATCCTGAAAAGATGAGCATGGTAAAAGCCCTTGAAGGGTTGCAGCTGGAAGGAGGAAGAGGGGGGAACATTGTGTTTGATATTTTGCACCCTCTGTCATTTTCTTGATGACTTCTGGGGAGGGTACACATTCTCTTTTGTACAGGATGCAGCTCAGGAGATCTTGGATCCACTGTCCAGGTTGAGTCCTTGCCTTGAAGGGAGTGGTAATACTCTCCCACTAATATCCAATTTGTCAGAGGAAGACGTGTCAGGCTCTGACTCCCTGGGCAGAGCTTCTGGTACCATAGGTGTCATTATACTCCAGCCGGTGAGAAACTCTCCCTTCCTTGCACCACCTGTACTACTAGTGGATTGGATCCAATAAAATCAGAGATTTAGCATCCAGGAGGACAACTATACCCTGAGGAGCAATGCATCTGCTCCCAGACGTGAGGAAGTGGGGGAAAGTTGTTTCCCGCCATACTAGCGGAGTCAGCCTTGTTAGAGTGTTCTGCGCTGACAAGTCCTTCTTGAGGCAGCATGGTACTATTGATGTAAGTAGCGTTCAGTGTTTTTTTCTTCCCAGTACCATGGACCTACTCCTGTGGGCAATGTCAGTTTCAAAGAAGACCTGCTTTTTGGAGCCAAAGGACCGATCCTACTTATGAGCTACTAATACTGGGGCACAGATTCTCACCTGACTTAGAAGGTACTACAAAAAGAGGACCTGGAGGGGGATTCTATTGCTTTTTGTGAGAGTGTTTTCTACCCTTCTCATGCACCTCTTTGAAGAAGTCCCTAGTTCTACCCATTAGCCACAGATCCAGGAGTCATGTGCTCAGAGGTACACTTCTCAATGCCTCTGCCTGACGGGAGGGGTTTTCCAAGCTAGGGTCAAACTATGGCCTCAATGCTTGATCCATAAATAATCTCCAGTCTGTACTCACATGTCTGACAGGTTTGGCTGGGGAAGGATCAGCAAATGGAGCACTTTGAGTAAACATGAATTTCCCCAAGGCAGAAGAGGCACTTGAGGTTGAAAGGCCCCATGGCAGGAAACAATTCTTGAAGCTCAGGATCTTGGGCATAAGTCATCCCATATGGAGGGCTAAAGGGTAGGAAAAGATCCCCATCCCCTAAAAACTAACCTAAACTAGCTACAAGTATAAAAATATTTAAGATATCTAATGATTTACAAATATTTACAGGTCAACATGGACACGCAAGCATACGCTGTGGACACTGAGGCGGTTCTGTCTCAGACCATGGCTGGTAGAAAGGAACCGGAGAAATGGTCTATCTGCACCACCTCTTATACTCTCAGTGCAGAGCACAAGGAGGAGAAGGGAACAGGTGCAATTTCTTCCTGTCTCAGTTCCATGGACCACATGTACACCCCACAGTGACTACATATAGGGATCATCACTTGCAGAAGAACATCCATTCCTCTAACTACTTCATTTCTAACTTATCCATTAGACTCTTCCTCTCTCACACACACACACACAATATCGTCAATACACCTATTCACACGATCCACACATAGGATTTGGACATTTTTGCAGACATATCACAGCAAAAGGATTAAATCTGCTACACAAAGACTAACAGAAAAAAGATTGGGAGCCCCCCATCTATGGGCAAGAGCCAGGTGAGAAGCTATCTCTTCCCTTCCAGCTGCTGCAAAAGGAGAGGGCAATGGGATTCCTACCACGGAGCTCTCTCTGGAATCTGCAGCTCCAATTTTTCCCCCTATCCTTCCCCGCCTGATGACTGCAGGCAATTTCAAGAGTTGCTAAGGAAGATAGCTGACACTCTCTGGATCCCTCTAGAGGAGGTGCATGACACACCTCATAAGCCTTTCTATATTCTCCAGAGTATGGGCTCCAGCAAGGTGTCAGTTCCCATCAAGGAAGTCTTCATGAAATGGGCCACAGTTGTCTGGCATACCCTCTGCTACCAATGCCCCAGCTCAGAAAAGAAGTACTTTGTACCAGCCAATTTTCACACCCTGCTGCTAATTCTTTAGTTATTCAAGCAGTCACTGAAAGAATCAGGGAGCTCCAGTTACTCCTGTATCAATTATTAGCTAGTAGTCATCTGATAAATTTGAACCCTTCTTCATCCCTTTCCCAATAACTCCTCTAGGTGCTGGAAGAGATCAGGAGCAGTGATCTGGACGCACAAGTGAATGAGGTCAGGCCCAGGGATGGATTTTAAGTGGCAGGTTGCAACTTTATTAAAATGCACCAGGCATTTAGGTGGGTCCAGTGCTGGGTTTACAGGGCTTCTACCATATAACCCATACTCAGGTTAGTGTTTCTACTGCCGACCCTAAGGTGCTCTGCTGAATCTGCTCACCTTCCCACCATCAATAAGGACAGAAGGTACCAGAGAAGGACTCTTGTCTGCAAAGACTTCAGGTCTCCCTTTTGCCATAGACCTGGGGTCCATCGGCAAAATCCCATGGCTCTTATTTTCTGACTGCTGGCTCTTTGGCCTTGGTCACCTGCTGCAGTTGCAACAAACCAACTTTCAAACAATTCCTAACATTAAATTCCAAAATCCTAAAGTTATTTAAGCTAACTGTGTCTTCACTATGATACGAGGAAGGTGAAATAACTAAGTCCCAGCCAATTTGGCACCGATGGGAAAAAAATCCTTCCTGACAACCGTGAACAGGGCAATAAATCAGACCCACAGCAACCTGTCCCTATACTACAGTTCCTATACTATATATCTATAAGGAGGGGGGAGGGTGCATTCAGCTAAAATGGGGCAAGAGGCCTGAGAAACCCTGGCCTACAGTTTTGACAGTGGGAAGCAAGATCCAATTGACTTGCATGTCTCTGGCTGGCCAATGAGCAATCGAGCGCTCAGATGGAGGAGGGGCCTGTTCCTGTGTACACTCCCCCTTTACCCTAAAGCTATCTGCTCCTTGTGGATCCAATCAAATTTCCCATCCATTAAATCAATGCTTAGCTTTTTCACACTCTGTCCAACACCCCCCATACACACACACATACTAACAGACCCAAGAGCACCTTATTTCTGTGATAAGTATATGTGTTTCTCTGCTACCCTATTTCTACCTCAGCTTTCTGTGTTCTACAAGCAGATAGTGTCTCTGTCATTCTATCTCTATTCCTTGGCTTCTCCTCCTCTTTTAACCAGTCTACTGCCTACTTCTACTCTTGCACATGCCTTTCTCAAGCAGCAGCAGAGTAAAAAATGACCTGATTGTTGTCAGTGTCACTCCTGCACATAGCTTCTGAACAATAATAGTGAAAAATAACAAGACTGATCAGTTTCCACTCTGTTGAAGGTGTGAATCATCTGAATGGCAGCAGAGATCTTGGAGCCGTCTGCAGTTATAAAGAGAACATGTTGGTTACCATGTGGAAGACTATGACAGAGAACAATAGCCTTTTTACAGGTATTTAGAACCATTGTAGCAAATTATATAGCAGGGATTTAATACTCCATTAACAATAGGATGGTTCAAAATACCTATAGAATGATTACCTTTTTCCATTAATTTTGTAAGATATAAGGGAAATTTGAAAAGATGGGTTGATTCTACACTTGTTGTCAAGTAGTTTATAAACTCTTGAGTAATAATCAGAACCAAGACATATTTGGTCTCCAGATAATATCATTTGAGTGTTCCCTGACAAAATTAAGAGTGCTCTACTTAGCAGATATTATTAAATATTGGGGATGAATATACATATTATTGCATGTGTCCAGAGATTGGAAAAACAGCTGCTGTTGAACTTCAAATTATATTCCACACAGTAACATTTCACTGAATCATGTTTTTGAACCCATTAGTTCCAAGTATATATAGATTCCAACAGGTTCAGGAATCAGTGCTTTTTTAAAATGTATAAACATTTAATTTAAATTACCTCAATCTTTTATTAGCCATGTATACACAAAAAAATAATAAGGTTCTCATATAACATCTTAAGACAGTTAACTTAAGACTGTTCTAACAGAGTTAGAAACACAGAAAAAAGTTGAACAACATTTTGGGTAGTTTTCAATTACAACATATTAAATTTAATACCTTTCCACTTCCCTGGAACTGAAAGTAAAAAAATAGTAATAATCAGTTGCTTAAATGAAGATACAATTAACATGAGTTGATATCATTTGTCCAGATAACAAAAAATACAATATGTCACATTTGTTACTCTTTACGATTTTTTTTTAAAGAGAAGAAACGGGCACATCTCTAACCCACAAAAATGTCTATACTTATATCACCCTTGTCCAAATAAAAGTTAATCTTCCTCTAGATTGTGATTAAGATGCACTGATGAAGATGATTAAACACTTGTATTCTTTTCCTGCCTGATCTTTGCTTGAACTCTAGACCAATAAGCAGTGTCACAACACATAAGACATCATGGCTTCCCCACCCCCAACCCGGTTGTCCTGTCACCACCACTTGCAACTCTATTGCAGAAGAAAATCTTTAGGGAATATGAGGAAAAGTGCTGCCTTGTAGTGATTTCCACTGAAGAAGAGGCGAAAACAGTTTACAAGCAACTTTGTACTGCTTTGCTGGAAGAACACTTATTAAGGGGTACTTCAACAGTAGTAAAGTATAAGCACTTTGTCCTCATCAACAAATGTTGTTATAATTGTTGGCGTGGGGGTCAGAAAGATATTACAAGTAGCATGGAACGAAAGAGGACTGAATATTATATATATACATATTTAAATCATCTTCTCATAATAAGCCTAAAAAGGAGTGATGTATATGCTAAACCCTGGGAATTTTAATTCTCTGAACTTTCATGAGAGCATTGCGCTTTGAAGTCCATTTAGGAGTGCTTAACTTTTGTCTAAAATAAAAGAAACACATGCTTGTCGTAAAGACTGAGAAGGGCAGGCTGCTTTTGATCAAAGAAGAAATATCTTCCTCTCATTGCAAGCCATTTCTTTCTATATCAAGTATAACTGAGATATAAAATTTTGTATGAGCTTCTGCAAGAAAAATCACCCGTTTCCAGAGCTAAAACTTTCAAACTTAATCAAATTCAGACTTTTCAACATGGCCTGAAAACCTGGCAAACAAAAAGACCTAGAACTCTGTTCAAAAAAATGACATCTGATTTCATTTTTCATATCTGAATAAGTCATTAACTAGATCTTTATTCATAAAAGGAAGCTGCAGGTAAAAGGACTAGAAAAAGATAGTGTGCCCATAGCTGTTACGACAGCTATTTGAACATCCCCACCAATAGGTGCTATTTACACAAAAGTGATCTGCTCCAGACCTATCTAAATGAACTGAGCAACTTAGCATCTTATTTATGTCCTCTGAAGTAACAGTTAATCAAGATGCTGAACAGTTAGGCTTAAATACTGCATAGCAGCACACAGCCCAAGAACCATCAGTATTAGGGTGGTAGTGATGGAATGCTCTATTTCTGGACACTCTGCTACCACTACTGCAGTTTGGCCCCTCTGTACCCTTTCCTGATGGGAGGAGATGGGTGGATCCATGAAGCAGTGGTTCCTTTGGTTTCACTTTAATGACAGACCCACTGTCAACTCCACCCGCACCTTGCAGCTTTGGGAACTAATCTTTGCAAAACTGAGCCTGAGGCTTCATAGTGGGTGCAGATATCAAAGCAGTTCCTGGGAATTCTACTCCTCCCCCGACCCTTCGGGCAGCAGAACAGCATGACTGCAGAGGCAGTGGCAGATTTGTCCCTTAATAAATTTCTGCCACAAAGATTATGGGTCAAATTCTGCACTCATGTACAGAAAATCAGGAGTTACTACATTAATGAAATGGAGTTATAAAACAGAGATAAGTGAATCTGAATTCAGCCCACTGTTTTTATTGTATTCCTGTTTTGCAGTCTGGTTTAAAGTCGAGATTTGTGAAAGGTGACAGATTTGGGCACTGGAGACTGAATTCAGCTGTGGTCCCTAAAGTACTTAGCAGCCCATAGACAGCTAACAGGGCACATAGCTCCCTCCACTTTTGAGGCACTAAGACACAGGTAGTGCCTCCCTTTCCCCTCATCCCCCCAACCCCCTTGTGGCCTTAGAGGAGAACTACAGACAGGAGCCAGAGACTCCAGGCCATAGGAGCAGAAGCAACCAAAGCTGGGACCTCTGGACGTTAACAGAATTTTTTACATTTTTGACAGGACTCTCTCCATCCTATGCTGATTAACTGTTTCCTCCAACCCTCCCCCTCCATCACGTCCTCTCCATCTTTGCTTCACCCAGAACCTGTCTCCTTATCCCTCTTCCTTTCAGCTTATTCCCTCCTAAATAACCTCCTCCACAAAAAATTGTGGAGCTAACGCGCTGTTTGCTGCCACCACATTGTTCATTCTACTTATGTGTTATACCCCTTCCCTCATGGTGTCTGTCTGGTCTATTTAGTTGTAAGTTCTTCAGGGCAGAAACCATCTACTATTTTGTATTTGTCCAGCAAAATGGGGTCCCATTCTTGGTTGGCCCTTATGCGCTACTGTAATAAATATGAATAATAATGAATAATGCCTGCAGCTCTCATTGTTTCCACCTGCTAAACAGTATAAAGGAAGCTAAAAATACATTGAATACCTTCCTAATATTACTTTTCAATGTAACCAATTCCTGCAATTGCCAAAGAGATGTTATATAGTCACTCTGAGAGCAGGTGGTTCATACAATTGCAAACAAGAAAGCATGTGAGACAATTTCTCTCTATTAAGATGTAGCCCACACAGCGAAAGAGTGTTGGGAACTCCTGTTCTGCTTATTCAAAGGACAGTGCAACAAGGTCAGCAGCAGTATGCATTTTCTCACACTATCTCAGCCTTGACTTGAAGTGTCTTATATAGGTCTCTGTGTTCATTGAAAACTGGTTCCTTGCTGAGTCTGCCAGTAACGGTAAAAATTGCTGTAAACTATGATATATATGAGAGAGAGAGAGAGAAGCATTTCTCCATGAGGAAATGGCTGAGAGCACCAGCTTATTTCACATGAGCTACTGAAATACTGACAGATGGTTACCATAGTCAATCATTACATACTGGGCTGTATTTATACTATAGGTCAAAGACTCATCTCATTATCAGTCCTGAAGCCATCTACCTTCCCCAGTCCTGAATTGTTTTTTACTGTATCAGATGCAACTACTGTTATGTCCCACTGAAATAACTTTTTTTATGGAGAGGGTTGAGAAGAATATTAAAATAGTTTTTCTCTGTACGGAGTTGCTTGTATCAGATTACCTTTTTTAAAAAAATCTATAACCATGCTATGTGGATCAATACAAAACTTAAGTTTCAAGTCTTACTTTTTGAGCTCATCAATATTTTAAATCGTAACTCTCAGTGGTGCTCAAATAAGAACACAAGTATGCAGTTTCTTTGCCATAGTCTTTCCTCGTTTTAGCTTCAAAAACACAGTATCTGCCACAAGTCTGCCAACTGACATAGAAAAATACACATTTGTTTCCTCTGGGTTTCCACATATCGACATAAAAATATACCTTTATAATAGGCTTTGGTCATTATGTATGTTGAACAGATTGTAGGAGAAAATAAGAAAATAAGAATTGCTGAGTCAATACACTGACTAGGGAAATACTTTGTTCAATTTGTCTTCATTAAACAGAATTCACTAATTCCCTTAAATGCTTAATTTATTATTGGCAATGAAAATATGCATTAATTAACCAATAAGACATAATGTGAATATGAATATCTTCAAATCAACTCCCTGGGATGTTACACGGAGCAAGGCAGAGGCTCATGTCTCTAATATCCCAAGGGTATAATTACCTCATGATAATTTCCTGACACCCAGGTTATCTCAGGGAGGTGGCATTTATATGGAAATTGTATGTATTGAGATGAAAGAGGGAATTGGCAGCTCCACTAATCTTGGCTGAATAAAGTAGCTTCCACAACTTTATTTACCCCTTCAGAAAGGTTTCTAGCTAATCAGAATCCTCCTTCAAAAGTGTTTTGTAATAATCCATGACAACTGAAAAAGTTTTTCTAAATTTCTAACAATGGATCACTGTATTAAATTAAAGGAAAATCCATCTCTGCTATGTAGATAAACATCTACCCTATTTACCAGGGAGAAAGGCAGACCCAGAGGACTTTAAAAAATCATTCTTATAATGTATACAAAAATCCAACTTACCATTTTTGGCCTTGCAAGATTTGTTGTCAGGTTGAAGTATATAACCCTCCACACAGCTACATGCATATGATCCATCTGTATTTATACAGGTTTGGCTACAGGTCCCATACACATTACATTCATCTAAATCTAAAGGATACATTGAAATAATACGTAAGTAAGAGCCCTCACTTAAGAGTAAAATCTTGGGGGAGGTTGCAAAATTCACCCCCTAAACAACATTACAAAAGTAAGGGTAAACCCTCTATAGATAGATTTTTATTTTTTCTCATTGTTTTCAGCCACAATCTTATCTGAGCTGTCTGCTGATGAAACTATGCCAGTGACCAAACAGAAGACCAATATTTAATATTGCAAGGCAGCTGCTTGAAAATTAAAGGCTTTCAAATGATCAGTGAGAAACATAACAATTAGAGAACCACTTGGGTTATTGCTGCCACCAGAGACCACTTCCACCTGTACTGTATGTAAGCGTTTAAAATCACCATTGACTATGATTGAAGCAGCATTTCAAAAGTAGAAATAACTGAATATGCATGTCAACTCACTCATGTTAGGAAACTATTTTAAATGGTTTAAGCTCTTTAGTGGAATCATCAACTTCTACCTATAACTGTCAACAACAATATAAAAAACTGCAAACCATTTAAATGTTCAAGACAAGAAGTAAAAATAGAGGGTCAAATTCTCAGTTAATGTAAACTGGCACAGTTCTATTGGAGATAACCAAGATATGCAAATTTACAGTAGCTGATAATCTAGCCAAAAATCATTAGAAAGAAAAAAAGTTCCAACAATTTTTTTCAAATAGTACAAAACATAAACCCAGAGATCAGAAGAAGATGCACATATAAGACATTACATTTATGTAGAATAATTCTGTTAAAGGGGGGAGGATGAATGATAGCCTGCGAATACATTTATAAAGTGATGGGAAAGCCCTATCTACTTTTGAAGAGAAAAAAAGTGTTGGGGTATCAAAATTCATATATTGCTGGAATAGAAAAGGAATATCAATTTCAATCTAAACTTCACTGGCAGAAAACCTATTAAAAGGCAAGTGCAAAACTAAGCTATATGATTAAGGGTTTGGTTTTTTTTCATGGATCAAACTCTGACCCAGGTTTACATGGCTGTAAGCGGTATCATATCCCCAAATGGCTCACAAGGTTTCAGAGAATGTTCAAGAGAGGGAGGCTCAGAGATGCTTAGAAAGGGGGAAGCTCATGCAGATGAGCTCCAGGCCTGTCTGAGTAGCCCTAAACAGATCTTAATACTCTTTCTCCTCACACTGTAGGCACAGGAGGATAGAAAGGATCAGCAAGGATGTCCTGTCTGTCATCCTTCGAGATGGGAGTGCTGGCGGGGCCGCGACCCACTTTAGATTGCTATGAGATTACACAAGTGGTCCTTTGAAATGCTGGCCCATCTTCAGTCCCTGATGAACAAAGCTCATTCTGTTTCATTGGCTGACTATGAGTCATCAGTGTGAGACATGTAGGGAAGGCGGGGGGCAGGGAAGTAGTCCTATCCCTGATGTCATCCTCAAGACATATATACAGTAGTTGGCCCTGATGGAGTCACAGCTTCCAACCATAGAGACACATTTGTCTCTGATGTAAACACCAGAGAGAGACCTTCAGGTCTTGCTGTAAATTTTGCTGTGCTTCACAACTTATTGTACATTTCTAAAAAGATGCTACTTCCATTGAGAAGATACAGCTGGCAGGTCAAATATAAATGTGATTCCAGTGAAACAGCAGCAGCAAATGTGGGAACTCTCTAGGATCTCTTGCATTGCAGCACTGTACCTGATTACCTTACCTGCCATGTTTTGTGTAAATATAGTTTAACCATCTGTTTAAACCATTCTAAAACCAAATTTAGGCTCAGATCCTGCAAGAAGCTCTGCAAAAATGCCATTGTTCTCCTTCATGTAGCTTCTTGCAAGACTGGGGCCTTATTCTTAGAGAAGGTAAAACCACATTTCCGTTACCTTTGCAGTTTCTTCCATCATCGCCTACTTCATATCCATCCTCACAGTAACAGCCGGTGCCATTCCTTGAAATACTACATTTGTATCGGCAATTCATCTGTTGGCATTTGGGTAATAATTCTGTAAAAAAAAAAAAAAAGTTTAGAACAAAATTTTACTAGAGGGTAAACCTTAGTTTTGATTATTCCTAGACCACAACTCGTATGTGGAGGAAAAAAATCAACACCATTTGCAGTAAATGCTGCTGTTGGGAATTTATTTATGATACTAAGTACATTGTGAAAAGCTTTGCATTTTCAGCACAATAATAAAATCAAATTGTTATTCTATATTCTATCACAAGCTACTATAAAGCTACTATAAGCTTTATTATTATCAAGGTGTATTATCACTCTGTTCAGGCCTCCAATTTTTGCACATTAGTTATGTTCAGTCAAAGCAACATTTTTTAAAAATACTTCTGTTATATGAAATTATTTTTTCAAAAACAGCCAAATGTATGAAAGAGATTTCAACATCCATGCTTTTCCTATCTGTCACATAAATTGATTTTCTATCTTTTGAGCGCTTGTTTTGATTCACTGATGCATGTATAACCTTCACAGCAATCAATGTGAATACATTCTGTTTTAATAATTTATTTGCTATCGGCATGTAATGTTGGACAAACAGTGAATATAATATATTTCATTACTACTGAACTCTTTCATAGAAATCTACTGCTGGAGCAATATTAAGTATATGCCATCTGGACAAAACAAGAGTCATAGAAAGAAGGCCATGATGGTACTGGTGTATAAGAAGGGTGAGCGTGATGACCCCAGGAACTGGAGGCCCATCTCCCTCTGCTCCACGATGTACAAGCTCTATGCCAGCTGCCTGGCGTCGAGGATCACGGAGTGGTCGGTGAGCGGGGGGAGCCATCAGCTCCACTCAGAAAGGCTTCATGTCCTGCGAGGGCTGCTATGAACACAACTTTGTCCTCCAAACCACCATCGAAATGGCCAGAAGAGCGCGGATGCAGTGCACAGTAGCCTGGCTCGACCTGGCTAATGCCTTTGGGTCCATGCCCCACCACATCTTTGCCACGCTCCAGGAGTTTGTGATGCCAGAGAACTTCCTCCATGTGATCCGAGAGGTGTACAAGGGATGCAGCACCACCATTCGCTCGGTCGAAGGGGAGACCACGGAGATCCCGATCCGGAGCGGAGTTAAGCAGGGCTGTCCCCTCAGCCCCATCATCTTTAACCTTGCCATGGAGCCGTTGCTGCGAGCGATCTCCAATGGTGCAGATGGCTTCAACCTCCACGGTGAGAGGGTGAGCGTCCTGGCTTACGTGGATGACCTGGTCCTGACCGCGGACGACCCAGAGAACCTCCAACGTATGCAGAAGTGTGCATCTCTCCACATCGACAGCAGCAAAAGGGACTCGGTGCAGACGAGAGGGTTCCAGATCCAGGGCGAGCCCGTCATCCCCCTGGCAGAGGGGCAGATGTACCGACACCTCGGCACGCCGACAGGTTGCCATGTCCATCAGACACCCGAAGACACCATCCAGGAGATCTTGCAGGATGCCGCCAAGATCAACACCTCCCTGCTAGCACCGTGGCAGAAGATAAACACCCTGAACACCTTCCTGATCCCCCCACATCTCATCCGTCCTAAGGGGATCCGCCGTGGCGAAGGTACCCCTCAACAAAACAGACAAGTTCGTCCGGCCTCTGGTGAAGAAGTGGCTGTTCCTTCCCCAGAGAGCCAGCAACGAGCTCGTCTATATCGCCCACAGGCATGGCGGTGCCAATGTCCCCCGCATGGGTGACCTGTGTGACATCGCGGTGATCACCCATGCCTTCCGCCTGCTGACGTGTCCCGACACCATGGTAAGGAACATCGCAGCAAACGCCCTCCATGACACAACAAAGAAGCGGATCGGCAGAGCCCCCTCCAACCAAGACACTGCCAGCTTCCTGAGCGGTTCCCAGGATGGCGAATTTGGACGGGATGGTGGCGACATCGCTTCACTGTGGTCCCATGCTCGCAATGCCACGCGTCGCCTGGGGAAGTGCATCGGCTGCCGCTGGGAGTGGTGTGAGGAGCGCCAGGAGCTGGGAGTCCTGGTGCCACAGATCAGGTCCGACGACAACACCATCGTCACCCCGAGCGCCAGGGGCATGCTGGAGAGGACCCTGAAGGCAGCCATCCACTTGCTGTACATGGAAACCCTGAAGCGTAAACTGGACCAGGGTAAAACCTTTGAACTGACCAGCAAGTGGGACGCCAGCAACCACTTCCTCGCCTGGGGCGGCTTCACCCGTTTTGCCGACTGGCGGTTCATCCACCGCGCCTGGCTCAACTGCATCCCGCTCAACAGAGCCGTCCACCACGGGAACCAAGAAAAGCGTTGCAGGAAGTGTGGCTACTCCAATGAGACCCTGCCCCACGTCCTGTGCAGCTGCAAGCCCCTCTCCAGAGCCTGGCAGCTGCGCCACAACGACATCCAGAACCGCCTAGTGAAAGCCATCACACCGCGCCTCGGGGAGGTCGCCATGACCTGCGCCATCCCCGGTACCGACAGCCAGTTGTGACCTGACATGGTAGTCACTGACGAAGCCCAGAAAAAGATCATCCTCGTCGACATCACGGTCTCCTTCAAGAACAGGACCCCGGCCTTCCGCGAAGCCCGAGCTCGTAAGCTGGAAAAATACACCCCCCCTGGCCGACACCCTGAGAGCAAAGGGCTATGAGGTGCAGATGGATGCCCTGATCGTCGGAGTCCTGGGCGCTTGGGGACCCCTCCAACGAGCGTGTGCTGCGGACCTGTGGGATCGGTCGACACTACGCACGGCTCATGCGGCGCCTCATGGTCTCGGACACCATCCGATGGTCCAGGGACATCTACATCAAACACATCACCGGCCACCAACAGTACCAGGAGGTGTGAGCCGGTACGACATCGTGCATCAACTGTGGGAAAGAGACTGAGAGACTTTTTCCATTGGACCATATGAACTGGAACCATAAACTCACTGAACAATAAATCCCACCAAATGAGGGTAGATCCATCCTCATCATCGTACCCGCTCACTGTACTCCACACCTGAACATAGCCATTATATGGACAACATACCCCCATAGCTCAATGACTGTACTTTGACCCATTAAACTTTTACTCCCAATCGGGGAGATTGCAAATTATGTATTCCTTCCGCCACCCGCTCCTAAACCAAATTTCGCACCCCTTGGTAATCTGTACCTAATTCCCTGATAACCAGAAACTTCTATGCCTAAACTGTGTACCATTTTCTTTTTACTTCAACATTATCTTAATAAAATTATTAAAGGCTTGAAACCTAGCAGAAGCAACATGGTAGAAACAGCCATTGTATTAATTATTTCTTGTAGGACTCAGATTTGCAGGACAAACGAAAACCCCAAACCAGCCTCACCCCAAATTGGATGAAGTGTCTAGAAAATTTTGTTTTTTAACACAGGGTGTTTTGATGAGTTGTGACAGGTGGTTTTTTTTTCCCCTCTTCCTGGGGGAAAATAAGAAATGGTGGTAGACTGCAGTCTAAAGGATTTGATCCTTTCAAAATCTGTAGATATTTTCCACAATTCAAATCTATCTGAGTGCTGCAGGCGGACTGTAAAATAAGCTCCAAATGGATAGAGAAAATTCAGTTTGGGGACCAGTTTAAAGTAATTGGGCATATCCGTGAGAAAGAAATCTGGCTACAGTTTAACACTTGGGGTCTTTACAAATTGTTAGTTGAAGTCAGCCTTAATCCATATAATCATTATTAGTGGGGGTCTATTTGTCTTGAAAAAAAGAGTCAACAGTTTTGTTTAAGGACTGAATTTTCTCTTAGGGTGTTCTACTTTAATTTTGTAGCTGCTAAGCCCTCCATCAGGGTTTGACAGTTATATTTTGGGAGAGAACTGAATGTGACTGGCAAATAACATTATGACTCATAGTAATGCAACTATTAGCGAGAGAGGTTTTATTATTTTAAAAACAAAAACATATTTCTCATAATAATTAGAGGATCTTCCCTATAGCTTTTTAACCATGCAGAATTAATGGACTGACTTGCTGCTGAAAAATTGTCCCTTGTCACAATCTGTATACTTTTCAAATGTTCTCTGTGTGATTTCCCTATTTCTTTTGTAATAGGAGAATTAAATTTTTTGGGGTGCAGTTTCTTTTGCTGGATCCCTGGTCTGCTCCTGAATTTATGTTGTCTTTCCAATAACTAGCCCACATTTCGACCTTAAACAATAAACCCTTCTCTTAAGATGACTTGAAATGGGACTGTTCTCTGAGGTAGGGAACTAGAGGCAAGGCAGATTATTACCAGAGGATGACTATTTAACTTACAAACTGGATTTGGATTGTTTGAACTGTTCCCATAAAGGTGTACAGAGACTTGAAATGAATAGTGCTGACCAGCTGTGCAGCCAGCTGAGACTGCTGGAAAAAGGCAAAAATAAATTGGCAGTTGAATTCCACTGGCTGACAGTGACTGAACACACATGGTGACTTAATCTATCTATGACTTGTTTGCATACTACACATAATTTTCTGCTTGAGTGAATATCTCATATCATTACTATAGTACACATAGAGCTTTTAACAAAAATACCCTTATATTTTCTAGTAAATAGAATTTGAATGTTGTGAATTAACCAACTGACTGAAAAATGTTTTTATTCACACATCCCTGCTCTCGTTCTTTCTACTCCTCTTTTTGTTTCTCTCACTCTCTCCTAATAGCTTTCTCGGTCTCCTCATTCAACTGTCTTCTTCATGCCACCCTCTTCACTTGGAACATGCAACTACTTAGCAATGCCAAATGCCTCCTTTCTCTTCTTCAAATCACTCCTTAAAGCCCATTTCTGCATGAGTATTATCTGACGATATGCAAAATCATTACAATTGTTTTCCTAAAAAGAAAATGTCTCACGTCTGAGTGCCAATGACGGTTTCCACAGAATTATGTTGAATTTCCTGAACCTGAGACAGGAGCCAGAAGAACAGCGTGGGGAAAAAACAAACAAGCAAGCAAATTTTACCATCAGTGAAAACAGACCAGATCACAAAAAGAAACATTTTTCATTCTTGCCCCAAATTTTAGGCTAAACCAAAAAGCAGTTCTCTCAGGCAGAATGAGCCCTAATCCAAAATCCAGTGAAACCAACAGCAGGCTTTCCATTGACTTCAATAGGCTTTGCATTAGGTCCATAGCCAAGAAGGATCAAATTCTGCCCTGATTTACACCCTATACAAAATCATTGAAACCTTGGGCTTATTCTGGGTATGTGCCAAGGCAGAACTCAGCTGGAGAGTTAAGAAAGGAGTTTTAGCCTGAACTCTGACTTTCTTTGCTCTGTGGTTCACTACATGTTAATCGAAATAAACACCTTTATAGGTGTTTATTTTCCTTATTTTAGCTAGCAATTTTTAAAGTAGAAAATATAAATGATAAGCATTAAGTTCTAGAGGGGTCAAGCTTTCTTCAAATGACCCTATTTTATTTTATTTTTTTTCCTTTCTTCATGGGATCCTTGCCTGCATTAGAGGCAGACAGACTAAAAATGTTTATTTTGAAAATTCAAAGAATTTACAGGTTAGTTGGTTGATTAGTTCTCATACTGTCACTTGGACAACACAGAGATCACCAAACATGTTTTGTGCGTCCATGATGTTCTGTCCTGTGCCAAATCTGGAGCTTATGGTGTAGGATGTCTGTGAGGAAAAGGTGTCTGTTGATGCCATCCAGCCATTATGTTTTAGGCCTTCCAAAGGGTCTCTTCAGTTCTGCTGCCAAAATCAAATATGATTCTTGCAGGGAAGTTGGTGGGCATTTGAAGGCATTGGGCAACCATTTGAAAGAGTGGGACCTGGTTAGTTAAAAAATGGGTGTCATCATTGAACTTGAATTTGTAACGTGATGTTTTTGATTATTTGGAGATGCTTCATCTGAATGGTGTCTAACTTCTTTCAATCTTGACAGTGAGGGGCCATGTTTCAGTCCCCTGTCAGAATACTGACCATCAAAGCACTATATATTCTCAGCTTCATCTCTCTACTTATCAGGGTGTTTGGTTTGCGAAAGACATTCCTGATGAGGTGCCCCATTCCTGATGATGCTTTTGCAGTGTGGGCTTCAAGTTCTTTCTCAAGCCTGCCTGTGATATTGACAACATTTTGGAGGTAGGTGAAATCACCAACAATCTTCAATGGGTGTTAACCTTATAGGATGTTACAGCCTGGTACCATGTTCAAAATCACCAAATGGATTAATTTTACTTTTACCGCAATTAATTTTCAGGCCGATTGTGCCGCTGAGCTTTTCAAGGCTTCAAGTACCACAACCAGCTCATCCACTGATTCAACAAGTAGTGTTATGTTGTCAGCAAAATCAATGTCAGTGAGGTTCTTATCATCAAGGCATATGCCTAAAATTCATTTACTTGGAGCCTGGTCAAGTGTGTAGTCTATGACAGTAATAAAGGCTTCTGGAGCAGCAACACACCCTTGTCAAGCATCCAACCTAATTCAGAAGAAGGCAGTTCTCATCCCTTTTACAAGAAGTTAGCTTGACGAGTCATCAAACAGGAAACAGAATGTTCTACAGAGCCTGTCAGGGAGATTTGCCGGTTTCAGGATCAGCCAGAGTGATTCCCTACCAGAGTCAAATGCAGACTTGATATCCACAAATGCAGTGTGAATGGGGTGTTTGGTCTTTTGTGCCTTCTTGATAAACTGGCAGACTGTGAAGATATGCTTTGTCATAGAAGGACCAGGCGTTAAGACAACTTGTTGTGGTCTTCTCTTGCTCCTACATTTATCAGTGGCTCTAGCCAACAAGACAGAAGCAAAAACTTTACCTGAGACACATTGAAGAGTAATGCCTCAATAATTACAACAGTCTCATTTGCTTCCTTTACATTTCTAAAGCTGTAAAAATATGCCTGTTTGCCACTCAGGCAAGACCAACTCTGTTCTCCAGATTATACTGAACACCGTCTGCAGCCAAAATGATTCAGAGGTTATTTTAGCAGTGCCACAGGAATTCCACAGATTCTTGCCACATTATTTCCCTTAAGTGTCTTTATAATTCTGTGGGTTTTGTTGATAGTACATTCACCAGGATCATTTTTATTTCAGGGTCCAAAGAAATTAGGGGTACGTTTACATTATGACTGAAATGTTCACTTCAGTGTGCCATGCAATCCACTTCTGTATTGATTAGCTGACTAGAACTGAAGTAGAGCACACCGAGTGAATGACTTTCTTGTCAGTGAGGCTGTGCAAGTGTTTATACAAGGAGGTGACATCACTACTGGCAGAAGCTTCCTCACGTGCCATGGCTTTGGCTTCCATAAGAGCTCAGTAGTCAGCATGTACTGTTTTATTACAAATGCCATTTAGTTTATGATATGTGACCATATCACCTCTCAAATGAGCCACATGATGCTGTTTGATGATGTTTCTGTTATTAATGGAGACTAAGGGCTTCTTGGCTCTCATTTTAAGACCAATGACGGTCATAGCAGGTTCAATTATCTGGGATCTGAAGTCCATCCAGGTGGATTCAGTGTCAATATACTCTGGCATGGTCTCAAACCTGTTTGAGATTTCAATTGCATAGCAGTTTCGAATACTATAGATTTTTAGGTTAGATCATTTGAATTTTGGTAACCCAATCATTGTGTTCCCTGTGCTTTTTAATCTAAGTTGCAGAAACTAATTAGTGGTGTGTGTTACTGAGCTCAACAGACCAGTAAGTTCTGCAGTTACTGATGGACGATTTCCAAACACAAGAGATTATAAAGACAGGTTTCAGAGCAGCAGCTGTGTTAGTTTGTATCCGCAAAAAGAAAAGGAGTACTTGTGGCACCTTAGAGACTAACAAATTTATCTGAGCATAAGCTCCGATGAAGTGAGCTGTAGCTCACTAAAGCTTATGCTCAAATAAATTTGTTAGTCTCTAAGGTGCCACAGTACTCCTTTTCTTTTTAAGAGATTATAATGTAATTAATCTTCGTTTCGCCATCATTACTCGACAAAGTAAATTGGTGAATTCACTTCTCATTTAATTTACAGGAAAGTAGGCCAGGTATTTTTAATACATTACCCCCAAATTACCCAAATTTATTTTCTTTTATATTTTAAAGGGAAAATTCTACCTCGTTCTATATACCTGTGTAAGAGCTCAGACAAAGTGGAACTAATGCAGTTCTGCTACCCAGGAAGAAAAGGCTGGATGTCAAAAAGCCATAATTGCATATCATGGAGTACAACTTCATGGAGGCTTTCCATATGTAATCTATCGGCTAGGAAGTACCAGGGATGAATAACTGCCAGAAGCTACGATAGTTATTATCCCCCTAGCTCCCATGAAACATGGCTCCTCAGACTTGGTGTGAGTGACAGGATTTTGACCTCAAGGTCCAATCCTGCTTTCACTGAAATCAAATGGACTTTTGCCATTGTCTTTAACAGGAGTTGAACTTAACGTAAAATAGTATCCTAAGGTACAATTGCATTGATATGGGATTGCTTCCAATGAGTTCAGATTCAACCCAGCAAAGCCCATTGCAATTAATAGCCTCTGTTTATTCCACATGGTTTACTACTCATTGCATTGCAGAAACTTATGGATCTAACTTCTGTGCATCACCATGATCTGTAAATCCCTTTCTAAGAAATCATATCTCTCCCAGTGATGGATTTCCACAGTTGATATCAGCAAGGATGCTTGAGTTGGATCACCCAATATAAAAGAGAAGGGAGAACATTTTCTAAGAAATCCCTTTCCTTTTGTATGCTTTTCTCCACCCCCACCGGCAGCCAAGTTCCCCCTTCCCCCGCCTCTTCCCTGCTTCCTCTCCCAAGTGCGCGATGTTCACGCCCCTCCTTCCCCAACGCTTCCCCTGCCACCAAACAGCTATTTGCCAGAGCTCAGGTCGCTCTGGGAAGGGCTGGGGGGGGAGGGGGCAGAGCATGCTCGGGGGAGGAGGCGGAGAAGAGGCGAGGGTGGGGCCTTGGGGAAGAGGGTGGAATCGGGGCAGGGCAGAACAAAGGTGGGGCCCCCACACTCCCCCTGCACATACCCCCCCCAGCCCCCTGATGTGAGCTGCTCAGTGCAGGGGGCTGGGGCTGGGTTGGGGCACAGGGCTGGGAGCACCCCCGTGACCCCAGCCGACACCACCAGTCCCCTGTCCTGACTCCTGCACCCCCCCACATTCACACCCCCATCCTGAGCACCAAACGGAAGCTCCTGCACCCCCACAACATTCCCACCTGCATCCCTCGCACCACATGGGGGGCTGCCCCAGGTAAACGCTCCACACCCCAACCTCCTGCCCCAACCCTGAGCCCCCTCCTGCATCCTACCACCTGGCCAGACCCTGTATCATAGAATCATAGAATATCAGGGTTGGAAGGGACCTCAGGTGGTCATCTAGTCCAACCCCCTGATCAAAGCAGGACCAATCCCCAACTAAATCATCCCAGTCAGGCCTTTGTCAAGCCTGACCTTAAAAACCACTAAGTAAGGAGATTCCACCACCTCCCTAGGTAACCCATTCCAGTGCTTCACCACCCTCCTAGTGAAAAAGTTTTTCCTAACGTCCAACCTAAACCTCCCCCACTGCAACTTGAGACCATTACTCCTTGTTCTGTCATCTGCTACCACTGAGAACAGTCTAGATCCATCCTCTTTGGAACCGCCTTTCAGGTAGTTGAAAGCAGCTATCAAATCCCCCCTCATTCTTCTCTTCTGCAGACTAAATAATCCCAGTTCCCTCAGCCTCTCCTCATAAGTCATGCGCTCCAGCACTCTAATCATTTTTGTGGCCTTTCACTGGACTGTTTCAATTTTTCCACATCCTTCTTGTAGTGTGGGGCCCAAAACTGGACACAGTACTCCAGATGAGGCCTCACCAATGTTGAATAGAGTGGAACGATCACGTCCCTCCATCTACTGGCAATGCTCCTACTTATACAGCCCAAAATGCTGTTAGCCTTCTTGGCAACAAGGGCACACTATTGACTCATATCCAGCTTCTTGTCACTGTAAACCCTAGGCCCTTTTTTGCAGAACTGCTGCCTATCTGTCATTCCCTAGTCTGTAGCAATGCATGGGATTCTTCTGTCCTAAGTGCAGAACTCTGCACTTGTCCTTGTTGAACCTCATCAGATTTCTTTTGGCCCAATCCTCTAATTTGTCTAGGTACCACTGTATCCTATCCCTACGTTCCAGAGTATCTACCACTCCTCCCAATTTAGTGTCATCTGCAAACTTGCTGAGGGTGCAATCCACATCATCCTCCCGATCATTAATGAAGATATTAAACAAAACTGGCCCCAGGACCGACCCTTGGGGCACTCCACTTGATACCGGATGCCAACTAGACATGTACTCCAAACCCCAGCCCGCTCCTGCACCTAACTCCCTCCCAGACCCTGTACCCCCAGCCTTGACTCCTGCACCCCCTCACACATCCCCTGCCCTCCCTGACTCCTGCACCTCCTCACATGCTCCCAGCCCTGACTCCTGCACCCCTTCACACACACCCTGCCCTTCCTGACTCCTGCAATCCCCCACGCCCACGCCCCCCCCACACCCAGCCCCCTGCCCATCCTGACTCCTGCACCCCCCCCACAAATCCCCACCTGCACCCCTTGCACCAAACAGGAGCTGTGCCAGGTAAGCGCTCCACACCCCAACTCCCTGTCCCAGCCGTGAACCCCCTCCCACACCCTAACTCCTGGCCAGACCCTGCACCCCAGCCCCCAGCCTGCTCCTGCACCCTAACTCCCTCCCAGACCCTGCACCCCCAGCCCTGAGCCCCCTCCCACACCCTAAGTCCTGTCCAGACCCCGCACCCCAACATTTGTTTACATTTTTTTTTACAAGGTGCTCTTATCCAAAGCGCTTTACAATCGTTAGCTAACGGTACAAACAATATTTGGAAAGATCATTAAGTGGTCCGCCGAGACCCTCAGCGATTTTCAAGTGGTCTGTGGAAAAATAAGTTAGACTACAAAAACAATCAAGGTACCTCACTTTATTTTCATTTGCTTCCTATTACTTATAGGAGGAGGATGAAGAAAAAAAGAACGAAAAACGGGGATGGAGGGAGATAAGAGAGAATGTTCTTTTTCTTGGCTGAGTCCCAAGGAGGGGCCCCAAAAATGAAGCTGAGCACATGGCTCCACTAACTCTAAATCCACCACTGGCTGCTCCAAAAATGAGTCTAATTCTCCACAGCCTTCAAGAGCCACTCCTCTGTCTGGAGAAGCTCAGAGCATCCAGAAGTGTTGGGTGCTACAGAAACTGCTACTGTCCCCAGCACACTCTCTGCAGAAAGCTGCTTATGGCTGCCCAGTGCTGTGCCTAACAGGAGGAATTCTCCCTGGCACAGTTCCATTCCCTCTATGCCACAAGAATGACAAAGAGGGGCCAGGGTGGAGAACAGAACCTGTCCTGTTGTTATACATATATTTTATTGTAACTAGAATTGATTCTGGTGGGCGAGAAGGAGAGCTCAGAGGGAGTGAGAGGGTAGAAAACATGGTAAATGTATCTAGAGCTGATTGAGGACTTTATATTTTATACCATCAATCCTCCTATTTATACCTTGCTTGCATCCAAGTCTTGTGACAGGTATCAACTAGCAGTTGTCCTGGAGGGAGCTAACTAGTCAGTAACCACGAGAGAACCCTTAAATGAAAATCAATGGGTCTAAGAAGCCATGGTAATATTCATATATCTTTTGTAGTCACATACTAATTTTCCTTCCCCAAAATTACTAGAACAACTTTTTGCCTCTATGCACAGCTGCAGTGACTAGGTCTCTTAATCTTTGTGCAACACTTTTGTGCCAGAGAACATCTATACAAGTTCTCCTGCCAATTCTTCTGTTGAATCTGGCAAACGTCAGCTGCTTTATTTTGTCTGGGTATGGAAGGAATCCATAAGTAGAAAAGTTTGCTGCGTGCATCATAACAGCTATTTACCCTCACTGCTGTTTTCCCTTCTTCTTTACTAGTACCTTTTTTCGTCTTCATTATATGTCAGTGATGCTGAAAACGTTTCACAAAAATTTAGTAATTTACCCAAGGTATTTTTAGCTGATGAATGGGACACTAGTGCAGCACTTTAAATCCCATCTTTCCTGACTGAGAGATAACTCACTAAAATACCAGTGAAGACAATAATTATCATTTTAATAAGAGCAATATTTGATTTTTCTTGTATACTTATGTTCAATTTGGCATGGCCAATGTGGTAAGGGATGGATTAGGGATGGAAATAATCCTGCTGGTTAACATATAGGAGGCAATAGTTTACATATTCTGGAAAGAAAAATTAAATAGCTGGAGACCAAGAGCCTGATTCTCCAGCGCTTTTCACCTTTCATTGTGATTTAGTGACATTTTACACCAACTTTGCACCAGCATAAATGAGTACACAGGGTAACAGGCAGAGGAGTGTAAGTCCCAAAGAGAGCTCTGTTAGGACAAAATCCTGCCCCCCCTCACCTCTACCACAAGCAAACAAAACCCAAAATTTGGCAAAACCATGGCAATTCTGAGGAAGGAAGGGGTTAAGCTGTTTAGAAAGTTGTATAGGGGAGCTGTACAGCTCTCATAGAAATCCACTGTATGGGACTATGTGTCACAGAATTTGGGCTCAGTCGTTGCCAATTAAATGGTGCAGGATTTTATGAAAGTGGCAGGAGAACAGGAATAATGTAGCCAGTGGTTCCCTGAATTGCACAGATCCACTGGTCACAAACTCTGACTGAGTTTGTGCATGACCACAGTGGACTACAGAGGCTACTGCAGTCTGAACTAGCTACATAAATGCCCTATGCTCTGCACCGGGTTTTGTATGAAGGGAGCCAGGTGGGAGGAGGGAGGGATTTGATTCCTCTGCCCATATATGATTGCTTTGTGCAAAGTCTACCGAGCTGGGGTTGAACATTTTATCTTAAAACGAGGCAAGTCCAATGAGGTACTTTCAGGAGCACTTTGTTACATTTCTACCACCTAACTGAAAGCAAAATTGGAACAATTTCCCTGCTTTTGAAGGAATTTAATACTTCCCTAGATATTGCTTAATTATTCCAGAGATGATGATGCATCCCTCAGGCTCATAACAACACTTCTGAAGAACTCTTAAAAAAAAAAGTGTGCAACAGATAGCATCAACTGTCAGTTTTAAAAAACAAATCAAAACACATTGTGCAAGGGAGAATATCCTTGATCGCCCCCATTTTAATTGCTCACTGAAACACTGTTTTAATATAATGGATTTTTTTTTCCAGGAACAGAGTAAAAACTTTTTTAGTGTGCTTAATACAAGTTTCTTTCCCATAGGGTTTAATCTCCTTGTATGGAGACTCATATTTCAGTTTAAGGATACTTTATAGCAAGTTGAATCTATTCCTTATCAACTTAAGTTGAATGGATATAAGGCATGTGTGAACTGAAATAAGAGTGTCCACACAAAGAGGTTGCACTGATTTCACTAAATTAGTTTCTAAACCAATTTAGTTAAATGAGTCAAATTTTCTCATGTAGAAAAGGCTTTTACTGAAGAGGGAAAACAAATTAATAGATTCCACAGTCCCTAACCTCTCCTTGCATTGTGCAAACACTGACAGACAGTATATACTAGAGTTCAAAGGAGACAATGTTCATTGGAATCCTTTGTTAAAGGGATCACTGGTTAGGCCTCATTTAGCTCATATTTCCAACTTGTGATCTTTTCATCACAAGTCTTACAATATTTGGTATTTTTATTAAATATTAAACTCCTGTTATGTTCAGCTCTCTTTTTTTTTTTTTAAGTTTCTAGCCCTATCTTGTTGCAGAGAAAAATTTGAAAATGTGATCCCTAAAGGCTGAAAAACTGAAAGGCAAATAAAAAGAACCAACTCTGTTGTTATGCAGAAAGGTGCTAATGACTGCCATTGCAGGTCTTGGGTTCAAAGACAATCACAGCTCCCATTAAAGCCATTGGACATGGAAAAGTCTTTTAGGCTCAACATAAGGTGCAATAAAGCCCCATTTATGTAGTCAAAAACATCTGCAGACAATGGGGGTTACCATCCAAAGCACTAGGCTGCATCAGCATCCTTTTGTCTACGAGAGACAGTGGGAATTGCAGCCTATGATGTAGATAGTTTGCAATGTCTCATGTGACTGAATAGTTCAATCTGAGATTTGCATGATCTTTGGCAGTTGTTGCAAACATATGTATCTTGGTTGGGAGCTACTTGCTTCCTACTGGTTCTTTTCTCTTCAAGCTGTAGGAGCCAGATCCTGTCACGGACTCTGATGCTCTGATGGAGACTTGTTATGATCACTTCCAAATTCCTTAATATCACGCTTGCATTTGTCATTATAGCGAAGCTTGGGGTGTCCTGTTGTTCTTGTTCCCTCTGACAGCTCCCCATATAGCATGTCCTTGGGTATGCATCTGTCTTTCAACCTACTCAGATGGCCCAGCCAGCGCAGTCGTCTTTGCTTGAGCAGGGCTATCACATAGGAATAAAACAGGAGTATTCCTGACTTGTACCACTGATTTCTCATCCAAATGGAAATAGCTCCTCCAGGCCCAGAATTTTGGCTGAGCACTCAGGTCAAAAGTGCAATAAATTTATGATTGGCAAGCCAATCCCATGGTTTTAAGCTTCCTGATATCCACTGAAATCCTCAGTCTGAAGTTAAGCTCCAAGTTATCAATGGTTCACAGTCAAGCTGGGAGGGAATATTGCGTGCAGTCCCGCAGGGATCTGTCCTGGGCCTGGTTCTATATAGTATCTTCATAAATGACTTGGATAATGGTATAGAAAACACACTTATAATATGGACCACAGAAAGTTTGGAGGGGTTGCAAGTGCTTTGGAGGACAGGATTAGAATTCAAAATGATCTTGACAAATTAGAGAAATGGTCTGAAATAAACAGGATGAAATTTAGTCAGGACAAATGCAAAGTACTACACTTCGGATGGAATAATGACTTACACAAAATGGGAAATGACTGCTCAGGAAGGAGTACTGCAGAAAAGGGTCTGGGGGTTATAGTGGACCACACACTAAATACGAATTAACAATGTAATACTTTTGCAAAAATAGCAAACATCGTTCTGGGATGTATTATCAGGAGTCAGAGTAGCAGCCGTGTTAGTCTGTATCCGCAAAAAGAAAAGGAGTACTTGTGGCACCTTAGAGACTAACAAATTTATTTGAGCATAAGCTTTCATGAGCTACAGCTCACTTCATCGGATGCATGCCGTGGAAAATACAGTGGGGAGATTTTATATACACAGAGAACATGAAACAATGGGTGTTACCATACACACTGTAAGGAGAGTGATCAGGTAAGGTGAGCTATTACCAGCAGGAGAGAAAAAAAAACCTTTTGTAGTGATAATCAAGGTGGGCCATTTCCAGCAGTTGACAAGAACATGTGAGGAACGGTAAGGAGGGAGAAATAAACATGGGGAAATAGTTTTACTTTGTGTAATAACACATCCACTCCCAGTCTTTATTCAAGCCTAAGTTAATGGTGTCCAGTTTGAAAATTAATTCCAATTCAGCAGTCTCTCGTTGGAGTCTGTTTCTGAAGTTTTTTTGTTGAAGAATTGCCACTTTTAGGTCTGTAATCGAGTGACCAGAGAGATTGAAGTGTTCTCCGCCTGGTTTATGAATTTGTGTCCATTTATTCTTTTAAGTAGAGACTGTCCAGTTTGGCCAACGTACATGGCAGAGGGGCATTGCTGGCACATGATGGCATATATCACATTGGTAGATGTGCAGGTGAACAAGCCTCTGACAGGGTGGCTGATGTGATTAGGCCCTATGATGGTGTCCTCTGAATAGATATGTGGACACAGTTGGCAACGGGTTTTGTTGCAAGGATAGGTTCCTGGGTTAGTGTTTTTGTTGTGTGGTGTGTGGTTGCTGGTGAGTTAGAGCTATGATACAACTGCATTTGCTCCAACCCCCCAGACAGAGACAAAAACCTACAAGATCCCTATCAAGCGTTCTTACAACTACAATACCCACTTGCTAAAGTGAAGAAACAGATTGACAGAGCCAGAAGAGTACCCAGAAGTTAGCTACTACAGGACAGGCCCAACAAAGAAAATAACAGAACGCCACTAGCCATCACCTTCAGCCCCCAACTAAAACCTCTCCAACGCATCATCAAGGATCTACAACCTATCCTGAAGGACGACCCATCACTCTCACAGATCTTGGGAGGCAGGCCAGTCCTTGCTTACAGACAGCCCCCCAACCTGAAGCAAATACTCACCAGCAACCTTACCTGATCACTCTCATTAAATGTGTATGGTAACACCCATTGTTTATAAAATCTCCCCACTGTATTTTCCACTGCATGCATCCGATAAAGTGAGCTGTAGCTCACAAAAGCTTATGCTCAAATAAATTGGTTAGTCTCTAAGGTGCCACAAGTACTCCTTTTCTTATTATCAGGAGTGTTTGTCAGCAACACATGAGACACAGTTCTTCCACCCTACTCAGCACTGATAAAGCTTCTGGAGTACTTCTTGGAGTACTGTGTCCAGTTCAGGGCACCATCTTCAGAAAGATGTGGAAAAATTGGAGAACATCTAGAGGAGATCAGCAAAAATTATTAAAGGTATAGAAAATATGATCTATGAGGAAAAACTGAAAAAATGGTTTGTTTAGTCTGGAGAAGAGAAAGGGAGGCATGATAACAGTCTTTAATCATGTAAAAGTTTGTTATAGGAGGAGTGTGATACATTATTCTCCTTATCCAGTGAGGACAGGACAAGAAATAATGGGTTTAAATTGAAGCAAAGGAGATTTAGGTTAGACTTCAGGAAAAAAACATCCTAACTGTATGGGCAGTTAAGCACAGTCAATCACCTATGGAGGTTGTGGAATCTCTGACACTGGAGGTTTTTAAGAACAGGTTAAACAAAACACCTGTCAGGGATGGTCCAGATAATACCTAGGCCTTCTTCAGTGCAGGGGACTGAACTAGATGACGTATCAAGGTCCCTTCCAGTCCTACATTTCTATGATTTATTGTGTTCTGTCTCATGATTGTTGAATGGTTATGATTGACAATACTGCTTACTGCTTTACTTACATAACACATTTACAATGCATAGCACAGTCCATCAGTGATATCTGATATCAAGAATCTCTAGTTTCTCTTGGACCACTTTTTAATTAATCAGTCAAACAAGTGATCTGACATTTTCTTGTTTGTCAATTCCTCCTGTCTCATTTTTCCTCTCAGATTTAAAAGATCTGTTCATTTAAATTAACCTCCAGTTGGGTTCACAGGCCCGAATATTTTGGATACATTTTTGAGGGGGAAAAAAGTCAGTTTGCCAGCCAGTTATTGTTATAAATTTATCTATCAAGAGCTGATGAACAGTAGAGTTGTCAAGTATCAGGGGGTAGCCGTGTTAGTCTGTATCCACAAAAACAACAAGGAGTCCGGTGGCACCTTAAAGACTAACAGATTTATTTGGGCGTAAGCTTTCATGGGTAAAAAAACACTTCTTCAGATGCAACTGAAGAGTTGTATTTAACAAAATGCCTCAGTTAGCTTCCCCACTTTGGAGAGGATAAAAAAGGACTGGGATCATGGTTGGTGAAATTCATTTAATTGCCATCGCTTCTGAGCCACATTGACATAAGGCCTTTGTAGGTACAGAGGTGGTCTAGAGATGTAGTATGGGTGGTATATTTAAGTAGGGGAACTGCAAAAGCCCTTAAGACAAATTTCTGTTTCTGGGGTGAATTTTGTTTCCTGAAATAACTCTGTGAATGCTGAGCCATGAGAACTTTCAGAATATCTGCTACTGGCAACTGCTGGAAATGTTTTCTATAGTGAATATAGCTGATATAGCTCATTACACTGAATACCAAAATAATGTATAATGATGGTTGCATATTTAAAATCTGGCCTAAATATACACACTAAAGGTTGTTAGGAATTAGAGTTGTAGTTTGGTACTCTTTAATAATTTAATAAGGATTGTAGTAAACGCTGTATAAAAATGTTATTCTGCCATTGTCTATTCATCCCTCCATCCCATCTGGTTCTCTTGAAAGGGTTTCTTAAAACTACTAAATGTACTTTAGATACTGACATTGGTATGACATATTAAATTAAAAACAAAATGAGAGCCTTTTTTTTTATTAAAAAAATGAAAGCAGTGCAAAAAGCATTAATGGGGAGGATGTGTTATGAAGACTTCACAACAGGAACACTACTAATGGAGTTTGATTTTCCTAATGGGACTACCTCCACACAGGTTCAGGGGTCTCTGGTAGTGCATTACATTGCAAGGTTTTAACCTCCCTGGACTCAATCCAAAAACTGTTGAAGTGATTATGATATTTTCTATTGAATTCAGTGGTCTTTACATCATGCCCTCTGCATGTTATTTAACTTGTGAGATACATGGAATAACACAGACACTGATGTTATGATGGTTTGTAAAGTGCTTTGTTGAAAGACACTGAACACTATAAATGCAAAATATTATTATTTCAATTAAAATATTGGATGATTTAACTATGGCTTTTCCACCTCCAGAGTGTTCCCTTTCATTTCTCTCTAAAAGCTTCTTATTTATCCTAAATACCAGCTACAGTTCAGGAAATAGTTCAGGAAGCCTGAGCATATCTTGGAACATGACTGAGGCACTTGACAATATATGCTTTATATTTGATAAAACATAAGTTACAGAAACACAACAAAATCTTCTTATCCAAAAGATGTCATGATTTAGGACAGTGTAATGGAATTTAAGTAGAAACATGGCCGGATGTCTTATACCAGTGATCATAAAAATAAAGTTTATTAATATAATTTTATCAAAATATAATTACACAGTTCACTGAAGACTTATCTCCAGCATGTCTACATTTGTGACTTCATTATCTTAAGCCAGATGTATTTCAGCCTGAATCAAATATGAATGAGAAGCCTTCTGAGTTCTCAGAGCAAACAAGCCCTCCCAGACTTATCAAGAGGCATACTCAAAACATCTAGCTGTTTTATCTTCCTATTAATGAAAAAACATTAACAGAAATATGGACAGTAGTAAACATTTACAGTACAAAGCTTCAACTAAAGAGTGTCTTATTTCACAGTTGCACAGAAGTGCATTTTGAACAAGTCAGTTCATTTTTTATTAGTATTATTGTTTCCCAAAATGTCTCAAAGACTCTTTGTGCTTTTTAATTTTTTTGACTGGAAAATTTTCCACTAAGAAATGGCATTTGTTCAAAGTGCCATTTTTCATGGAAATATATAATTAGACATTTTTTCAATAAGAAATTTCTAAATGAAATTAAGTTTCCAACTGAAAAGTTTCTTTGTTTTCAAAAAGCATTTTTTAAAATTTTTGATATTTGAATTTTTAAGTTTTCCCTATTTCCCCACTTTTTCTCTTGTTCTTTTTCACACTGACTACAATAAATGAACAATGTGCAGGGCTTTTCTTTCTTTCTTTCTTTCTTTCTTTCTTCCTATTTGCCTCTAAGTTTTCAAAACTTCTCCAACTCTGGAAAAGTTAAAAAAAAATTAACTTTTATCACTTTGTACCTTTTATGCAGTTGGAAAGGTTTTGAAAAGTTACAGAGTAAAAAGGGAAAGAAAGAACATTTAGAATTAAGGGGAAAAGAGAAAAGGGTGAGGAAGGGGGAAAATAAAAATTCAAAATTTTGAATTTTTGAAAAATTGTCATTGTTTGAAAACCAAATAAAAACATTTTTAGTAAAATTAAAATGATTTTTCCTGCAAAATAAATAAATAAGTAAAGGCACTGAACGAAGAACTTTTTTCAAAAAATTTTATGGAAAGAAAAAGATTTTTCAACTGGCTCTTATTTTAAGAGAGAATAGATTCTTAGCAACACAAAAGTAACTATCAATTCCAAGACTATTCTGATATTCAAAGGCTAACATTCCTTAATGTTTATTCAGACTAATTCATAGTTTAGCTAGAGATGATCATAATGACTTTTCACAGAACACTTTAATAAGTACACTTGGATTATAATTGTAACACTCATTCAACCACAACCTTGTAAAACAGATTAATTAGCTCATTATTTACTTTCCTTATTCTTGCATTTATTTATTCTTTCTATTTAGTAATTTCAATAATGTACTATTAGTATGTTTCAAATGCAAATTTATTAATATTTGAGTAATCAATTCCTGTGAATTGAATTTAGGTAAGTTTATTCATATATTTTTCAAATAAAAGACAGCATATTAGAGTAAATCTCCCTATCACACTTGAGCCAACACTTCTTATATAGGACAAAACTTCCATAGATATCCATGGAAGTTTTTTATATGTAAGGAGTATGAGATTGGGCGTATTATGAGTGTCTGTATTTTCAATGCACCACATAGTGTCATGCAAAGCTCTGCAAATATGAGAAACAGAAAAGGAGAACACTCACTCTCTCTCCCCCGTCACATCAATTTGTGTGTAAAGTATGAGAAAACACATTGATCTGGTGCTTATATAATACAGCGAGAGATGCTGTTTAGAAATCTAGACAGACAGACACATTTGTAATGAATAAAAAGAATCCTTGCATTTATCTTATTTTTTACATTTAGGGTGCCTTCATGAAATACTGTATTGTTCTTTTAGTATTCGTAACAGGCTATTTTACAGTACTTTGTCTAATTAAATAACATTGCATTATGCGGAGACGTAATTTTTTCCCCAAAGTAGAAATAAGATTTTACTTTATAACAGTGTTATCTTGTTTTTGAAATGTACTAGAAGGAAAAATAACTTCAGTGGAATTTGCTCTGAAGATCTCCACAGAACTAGCTTTATAATTGCCTTCCATAAATATTCTAATGTCTCTTAAGTATTTGGATTCTCTTCAGCAGTTTTGTATTCCATGAATGTTTTTGATTTTATCACTGTGTTATTCATTCAATTTTTATTGTTCAATATTCATATGTTGATGTCTAAACTATTCTTAGCAAATATATGCTTTATTTTTTTCTAGTTAATTTTCCACATTTCTGAAGTTCATATCTTTTGTAGATTTGGCTCTTTAATTTAATTTACCCTACGTTTTTTTTAAAAAAAATCACACACACACAGTATAAGCCTCTATGTTTTCCCTTCCTGACAGCAAAGGGTAACTTGATTGATAGAATTCAATTGCTAGATTGAAATAATGCAGCTGGATATTATCTTACATTCATTGGTCTTTTTATTAGCTCTACCTATTGTACCATAAAAATGTGACAAAAATATAATGATCTTTGGTCACCCACCTGGGCCCATAACTCTGCCATGGTAGATATACCATGGAGAAAGAGATATGGAAATTTGAGTTTCATATTCCACCAAGAGTGACCTGAGTCAAAGTTCAATAGAGAAGCAGAATGAGTCAAATTTCAAAAACGTGCAATATCTGAACAAGACAGATTCGACCTATTAGGCACTGCATGAACACGTGAGAAACCTAGCCTAGAGGAATAATTTACTTTGTTCACTCTTAGGTGCTTAGATGGACAGCTTCCCCCAATCTTGTATAGCCCACATAAGGGTCAGGCTGAATTGAGGCCCCTACTCTGTTAGGGGCTGCTCTAGCCTATTCACTTGAGGGCACATGGTATCCCACTGAGGATGAGGATTGGGGAAAAGGCAGAACTATGGCTGTATGTACTAGCCATTGAAATTGGCCAGCCATGCAGGGAAAATGAACTGCCTAAATGTCACAGTCTAGACCTTGGCAATAAAAAGTTGCTCAGCAATTACATATATTTTAATAAGGAACTCTTCAATTATGTACGCAAACAAATATATAATAAACACAATGTAAGTTAACTACACAATGCTTTATACACAATCTATATCAATCTATTTTATATGATTAGAAGAAAATATAGATCTTTGTTTAATGAAAATTTCAAATCAAAGATTTTGAAAAAGTAATGAAAAGATTTTAACCTTGGAGAGAGACGCCAAAATAAAGGACTACTGTTAAATGGAGATAGGCTTGAGTGACAAAGTTCAGTGCTAGATCCAAATTTCCCTGATAGTATTTGGATGTGACGGTTTGTTTTTGCTCCCATTATAGGTTTTGGTTCAAGCCCATTTCTTTTGTGAAAGTTTAGAGAAATCCATGGGTCATCAGTTCATCTCTGCTATGTGGCATGGAGAGAAGCAATTTGTAGGAAATTACTCCAAAGAGAGGCTTAGAACCTCCTGTGGGTGAGAAATCAAATTAAGCCACATGCGACCCGCTGGACTTATGCTGCATTTAGATGGCAGCAAAGCAGATTCATAAACAAACATTCTGTATGTTCCTTCCCAAAGCAGAGTAGAAGTTACAATAGTAAATTCATTGGGCCAAACCTTGAAGGCAGAATTCCCCATTAACTCTGATCAGAGTTTGCTTGTAGTGTAAAATAATGCTGCTTGAGTCAGAAATATCTCTCTCTCTGCATGCCTTCAGAACTCTACTGGAGTGATCATGTCATGCAGTTACCTAGAGAAAACCCATGAAAGCACAGCAGGGGTGTTGAGAGGAGACAGAGAGATGACTTGAGCTGTGCAAGTAAGGACTGAAATCCATGTGGTCTTCTCCGTCTTAGCTGTGGGGCCTTGGCCCAGAGTGGTTTGCAGGCTATTCTTCTTGCATCTTATTACACTCTGCCTGTTTCAAAGGGGAATTTTAAGGGGTTTTGTGGTAAAACTTCCTTCCTTCATACACACATGATTTTTTTAAAGAAAGTTTTTTTCCTTCCATGCTATTCATCCCATTAGGGGCTCATACTGCTCTGCAAACCCAGCACACTTCACAGGGAAGTTGTGATGATAATTAATATTTATACCATGACAAACTGTGATATTCAGAAGAATGCACCCAAACTCTCCTCTTATTTGTGAATGATCATTTGTAATTTTTTTTTAAAAATAATGTTGGCAACCATAAATAGACACTAGCATAAACAATTGGGCTCTACTATTCTGGCAACAGAAGGCTGGTGATGATGTGAAGATGCCCTCTCCTTTTCTCTGTGTGTTTTTATTTAAAAATAAAGAGAATCAAGTAAGTTTGGGAATTCTAGAATCATGCAATTGATGGACCCAAATAAATGATGCTGCCTCTGTTCATACTGTTATGATGATGGTGGATGGGAGCCAAATATATTTAATGGCAATGGGAGTGGTTGGGCAAAAATGGTCTGACAGGCTAAGCCAAAAATGCTAAGACTGCCTCTGTGGTATAAGACAATTTGGAAATTCATAGAGCATACATAATCATTGGAGAGTGAAACAGGGAAGAATAATTAAAGAATCAAGGGGAAATTTGTAAACAAAACAATAGCTGATAAAGATGACCCAAGGCAGGCAGGGAAAAGACTGAAGGGGGTGTCAAATTCTTGATGTTATAATAAACTTGTTGTCATATACCAAGAAGGTTCTACTGTGACATTCTATACTTTGGGGAAGCATGCTGTAATCCCCACATTCCTCATTTTCATTTAATTGTGATCTTACGTATAAAGCATGCCTTGTACGGTATCAGGGGAAAGGTTATGATCTGCTGAAAGTCATTTTTCTATCCATATATGTAGATCATTCATGCATATGAAGTTAGTAGAATTGTGTAGTATGGTTGCCACTAAAACATGCTGTAAATTGGGGGAATCAGCCAGATATTAGCTCCCCAGAGGCAACAGCAAGGAAAGTAACCAGCAATCGGGTGGGGTGTCAAACAACCCATCAACAGCCATTGTCCAGAAAGGGAGCTACAATGCAATGACTCACCTGCCTGAGGCCACACCAGGGGAATAGCTCAGCCTTGCTTGGAGGGACTCAGTAATGCTCAACTGACTCTGAAGGGGATGAGGGAAACCAAGAGGGAGGAAAGGACATGATAAAAGGAAGAGACGTTTGCCATGCTCTTCCTCTCTCTTCCACCTACATCCACAGACACCACCACCACCAAGCGATTGACATGCTGATTAAAGGGGAGAGCCTGCTTGAAGAGCAACCAGCCAGCTTGTGGTGAGATGCATCTAAGTTTGTAAGGGCACGGAAAGTGTTAAGATCAGCTTAGAATGCATTTTGCTTTTATTTCATTTGACCAGATCTGACTTGTTATGCTTTGACTTATAATCACTTAAATCTTTCTTTATAGTCAATAAATCTGTTTTTTTTATTCTACCTGAAGCAGTGCATTACGTTTGAAGCATGTCAGAAACTCCCCTTGGGATAACAAGCCTGGTACTTATCAATTTCTTTCTTAAATTAACAAACTTATATAAGCTTACAGCATCCAGTGGGCATAACTGGACACTGCAAGATGGAGGGTCCTAAGGTTGTGTCTGGGACCGGAGATATTAGCTAGTGTCATCCAGCTGCAAGTAGCTGGGAGCAGCTTACGTGCCAGAAGCTGAGCGTGAACAGCCCAGGAGTGGGGGTTCTCACAGCAGAGCACGGTAAGGCTGGCTCCCAGAGTCAAGGATTAGAGTGACCTACCAGATCACTGGTCCAGACAACATCAGAGGGGAATGTCACATCTACCTATTATAATTCTATAATCAGTGTATAAAGCAGGCCAAACTTACTGAGCCTCCATATGATAATCTTCAGAAGTTTGAGATCCAGGGAGCACCTGCCAGGGCTCGGGGCTTCACCAGAAGCGGGGCTGAAGCCCCGATCTCTGACAGGCTTGCTCCATGGGGCTGAAGCCCTGAGACCCCCTCCCCACAGAGGTGATGCATGGGGGGGGCACATGAGGTCACATCCCCCCCCCTTTTTGCCAGGGTTTGCTGGCCCCACTTCGTCACATGGTGCTGCTGGGCCCCCTCTTTGTGTGGCAGCTACTGGAGCCGGCAAGCTGGGAGCTGCAACCACGGGGAGAGGCAGCAGAAAACAGCTGGGAGTTGCAGGGAGAGCTGCTGCTTTTGCTGCTGCCTCTCCCCATGGAGCTAAAGCAGTGGGCCCTCCTTGCAGCTCCCAGCTGTTTTCTGCTGCCTCTCCATATGGAGATAACACCTGGGAGCTGCAGGGAGGGGCCGCTGAGGGTAAGGGGGGCATGCCTCAGGGGGGCGTAACTCAGGCTTTTGGGATGGGGCAAACCTTTACGTTGTGCCTCTCCCCCCACTTTCAGCAGGCACCAGGCATCTCTGGCAGAAGCCCCTAACTTCACCACCCTGCCACAGGGCAGAACCCTTGAGTTCCTCCCCCATCTGGTAAGCAGAGAATGAGGGGAGGGAGGGGCTCTGTGAACCGCATTTTAACTGTGAAAGAGCCCCTGCTATAAAGCATACTGAGGGCTTGGTAGGACATGTTTTTATAAAAGCATTGAATAGAAACAGTATAAAGATTGCTATAAAAATTACTATTTCTTTTTCACCCAATAAAATGTAAGGCATTTACGGATTACTTATTATATTAGTTCTGGCTTCTCCTGCTGTTCTTTCAGTAATAGGTAATAACTATAAACAATGGCAGTTTTCTTTTGCAATTTGCAATTAGTAATTTTAAACAACTTAGTGACTCAACAAATAGCAATAAACTACATATTTTCATGGTGGACTGCATGAGCTTGGTTAAAGTTCTTGAAAACCAGTTTGGTGTGATGTAAACAATATTATTCATTTGAGTTCTTCACCTTGTGACTTTTAATTAGTAATCTTACAGTGGAGTGTTATTTGCATCCATTAAGGTCAAGGCAGGTAAACAGCTATGCAAACAAACCTGCGCCACTGGCAAGAATACCTCTTTCTCCTTAATTAATGAAAAGCATCTATCTTGGTGTATGATGAAAGTACAAGACAATGCCTGAGTCTAAAATAATTTAAAGACATTTCGTGGAGGGATGTACTATAGCTTTATGAGATATTTAAGAGAAATATCTTGCCCTTTTCTTAAAGTGCCAGGTTTTCTTTGGTGGCCCCCCAAAACCAAACTTTGTACTAATATGTAGAACCAATGGATGGCATGAGTTATAACTACGTCCCAGGCATTCACTGCATGGATGCATCAGGACTTTCCCCCAGCACATAAGGGCACTGGATAACATCAAAAGTTAAAGGTAAAACAAGGGATGGAGAGACAAGAACAGGAATTTTACCTTGGGGGCAAGGAAGTCCCCTCCTTAAGATTTATTTTTAAAAAAATCCTTCTGGCTCAGGCGCACAAGAGCAAATAGCTAAAGGTGGAAAAGCAAACAGTAAGAATGTTTTTAAATGCATCAGAAGCAAAAAAACAACAACAGTGGGTCTGCTGGCTATCAAGGGTTAAAGGGAACAATTAAGGAAGAGCAGGATATTACTGACAAGTTAAATGTTTTCTTTGTATCGGCCTTCCTCACCAAGAATGAGATTCGGATGGTGGATCTGTTCTTTTCTGGTACCAAAGGTGAAATCAGTGGCCAGACTGAGCTCCCCCTGCCACCTATTGATTAACTGGGGGAAAGATCTCAGGAGCAGACTGTATTTGCAAACACACCTACTTCTAAATGACCAGTAGACATAGCTGCTTTGCCACAGTGATCAATTTTAGCTGTTTTGAGTTAAAATTCATGTAAGTCTTGGATGCAGGGATAATTAAATATTATCCTTATGTATGACTAAAGAGCATCAGAACTGTACTTAATATGCGCTAGTAGAAGTCGGTCACCCTAAACTTACCCTCAATCACTATACGGAGAGGAGAGAGGTAATGATGTCAAATCCAAATGTAATTCAGAAGGAGTGGGGACAGGTGTCCCTATCTGGTGGTGTAGACTCTGTTTAAAGAGTCTTGGATGCCATTTGACCCTTTCTCTCCAAGATTTCAAGACAGAGCTGAATAGCTGGAGAGTCCGTGTTTTTTCTCAGTGATCACTGGCTATGAAATTACAGATAAAGTGGTTTAGAGGGCTGAGCCTTACACCTGGTGATGCTGACAGAACTGTGGTGATAGACAATCCAGAAGAGACACTGGCAGTGAGGTTCCCTACTAACCAGCGCAATCTCTAAGAGCTGAAATCACTAAGGACCGGGCTAGGTGGTAGAACCTGAGCGTATGGCATTGCAATTGCAGCAACAAGCAGCAAAGCTCTAAATTAACAGAATCAACCCAAGAAAGGGACCTGTGCATCACTATAGACGGGTAACTGAAGACCTCTGCTGAATGTGCAGCTGTGGTCAAAAAACCCACCAAGATATAAGGACAATATTATAATGCTGTTATATAAATCAGTACTGTATCATCATCAGGATATTATAGAACTGGGACGGGATGGGCTCACACAAGTATGTTGAGAATGATCAAGATCAGGGAAACACTCATACAAAGAGAGGTTGAAAAGCTGGGGATTGTTTATCTTGGAAAGGGGATGAATAAGAGGGGACACGATAAAAGTATGTACAATCATGAATGGTCTTGAGAAAGTAGATTGGCATGTCTGTCTTCTCTGTCTGATAATACAAGAACATGAGGACTTTCAATTAAATTAAAAGGTGGAAAATTAAAATGCAATACAAAGGAAATACTTTATATCACACAATGTGTAATTAAACAATTGAACTCTCTGCCACAGGAAGTTGTGGATTCAAGATTCAAAAAGGGGCTGGACATTAACGTCTATCTGGTTAATCAGCATTATCATGATTAATGATATCATAAGCAAAAATGTTGTGAAAGAGAGATTAAACCTCATGCTTCAGTAATTTAAGCCAATCTCCATTTGTTAGGGACATAATGGAAAGGTTTATCACAGTGTTCCTCTGAAGTGCCTGGTGTTGGCCACTTTTGAAGACAAGATACTGTGCTTGATGGACCCTTGAGTCTGATCCAGTAGGACAATTCCTATGTTCATATGTTCCACAAAGATTTCCTGATGCTTTGAGGTGCCAGGTGGAGAGCAACCAGTGGTGCATGCAACACTTTCTATCTTTGCTTTTGTTAAATTCCTCAGAATTATGTGTGAAATCTTGTTCATATTGAAATCAACAGCAAAATTCCTATGGGGCCAGGATTTCATTCTATATCCATTTTGGCAGCAAAAATAGCAGTTCTGTTCAAGGGTTTGCACAAATTAGACCAACAATCCCATTTGGAATGCATTATTTTAAGATACTTGACTAAAGTAAGGAGATGAATCATCTACCCAGTCATAGATGTTGGCAAAGTCTTTCACATAACACAAGAACCAACCTAAATCTCAAACTAAAATTAGAAATGAACTAAATGTGGACCAGTTAAGGGTTCTGTAAATTATAAAATTAAAATGAAAAATCCAGGTGCCTCTACAGTTGCTGACTTTGTCTGGGATAAACAGCCCACCTAGCAGCTGTAATACCCCTATTAAAATGAACCCAATGGTAACTCCCCTCAGGATATGCACATCAATCTCTGCCTGTAGTGTTCTGTCTATTTCAGAATGTAAGCTCCATATATTTTTCTATGTCTTTTAGACTAACTAGCAGGCCATCACTTCTCAACAAGTAACAAATACCAAGTGTACATTCTATACCTTAGGGGAGCATACTGTAACCCCCATATTCCTCATTTTCATATAATTGTGATCTTACATGTAAAGCATGCCTTGTAAGGTATCAGGGGAAAGGTCATGATCTGCTGAAAGTCATTTCTCTATCCATATATGTGTATCATTAATGCATATGAAGTTAAGAGAATTGTGTTGTATGGTGGTTACTAAAACATGCTATAAGTTGGAGAATCAACTAGATATTAGCTCCCCAGAGGCAAGAGCAAGGAAAATAGTCAACACCTGGGTGGAGTGTCAATCAACCCATCAACAGCCATTGTCCAGCAAGGGAGCTACAATGCAATGACTCACCTACATGAGGCCATACCAGAGGAATTGCTCAACCTTTCTTGGGGAGACTCAGCAATGCCCCACAGACATGCCCGGGCTTGTGTTCTGCAAGTACATGGACAGAGTATAAAACAGGCAGAGTGGACACATACAGGGCCCTTCTCCTGCCCCCATCTATGCTGCAAGCAACCAAAACACTGAGAAGAAGACAAGACTCCAACACAGGAGATTGGCCCAGGTTTAAGGAACAAACCTGTATATTAAGGACTGCAATATCCAGTGGGGTGAGAAAAACTGCTTAATCTAGTTGCTGCCCAGTCTAATAGGGTTGAGAGTTTAGACTACGTGCTTATATTTTATTATCTTTTGGTAACCCTCTGACTTGTTATGCTTTGACTTATAATCACTTAAAAGCTATCTTTATACTTAATACATTTGTTTGTTTATTCTACCTGAAGCAGTGCATTTGATTTGCAGTGTGTCAGAGGCTCCCCTTGGGATAACAAGCCTGGTACATATCAATTTATTTGTTAAACTGACGAACTCCTATTAGCCTGCAGTGTTCAGAGGACATAACTGGACACTGCAAGATGGAGGTTCCTAGGGTTGTGTCTGGGACCAGAGATAATGGCTAGTGTCATTCGCTTGCAAGTAGCTGGGAGCAGCTTACATGCCAGAGGCTGTGCATGAACAGACCAGGAGTGGGGGTTCTCACAGCAGAGCAGGGTAAGGCTGGCTCCCAGAGTCAAGGATTGAAGAGGCCTAGATAACACCAGAGGGGAATGTCACACCAAGATATAATGAAATAAGCTTTTCTTATGATTTTCAACCCACTGAAGTCAGGAAGTACAAGGAATGTCAAGGGCAATCTTTCAGACAAAGAGATTTAGATCAGCAAACAAGCCTTCCAGCTTTGTTCTCTAATCACCATTCAGTATCCACCTTCAAAATATTACCTTGTTACCAGTATCTTGGTTATTGTGCACAAATTTATTTCCTCAAAGATGTGAACTACTGAAATTTCTTGCTGTGTAAATCTCAACCTAAAATATTTGCCTGAGTTTCAATACAATTTATTTTATATAGTGTCCTTTGATTGCAGCATCACAAAACATTTGGAATGAAGAGAGCTGTAGTTAGTGAGTGGGTAGTAAAATACCAGCCACACAGGTAGATATAGCTCATTGTGATTTTGACCTGTAATGCATTTTATTTACAGTGGGCTGTCATACACAATCATAAGCTAAAGAGAACAGGACATTTTTATGGCAAAATTTATAGGATAAGTGATTCCATGACATAGGGAGAGGGACCCACATATCAGGGTATTACTCTGAAGATCTGGTTTAGATTAAAAGGATAAGGAATAAATGACATTCTGTGTTCAAGAAAAAGGTATTTATTAGATGTATTTGATTTATATTAAGCATAAATCCCTGCTTTTTAGTGCTTTGACAAATTTTAAAAATACAGTACAAATTATATAATTGACTAGCCACATAACAATGGGGAACCATCATCAAATGGTGGTATGTTTAATGGGATCACATAGAGATTGGTAGCAGGCCCAATGCTATTCAACATTTTTATCACTGATCTCTAAGTAAATATAAAATCACTGCTGATAAAAAATTTTGGATGACTCACAGATTGGCAAAGTAATAAATAATGATGAGGACAGAGCAGTCACACAGAGAAATCTGGATGTCTTGGCTATGCTGCTCCATTCAAACAAAATGTGTTTTAATAAGTCAAATGCAAATTTATATATTTAGGGAAGAGGAAAGCACGCCGTACTCACAGAATGGGGGATGTATCCTGGAAAACAGTGACTTTGAAAAGGATTTCTGGGTCATAGTGGTCTAACAACTGAACATGAGTTCCCAGCATGATGCTTTGGCAAAAAGGGCCAGTGTGTTCCTTGGATGGATAAACAGGGGGATAGTGAGAAGAGGAGAGGTGATTTTACTTCTGTGTACAACATTGGTGTTTACAGTTCTAGTGTTGACATTTTTAAAGAAATGTTGAAAAATTGGATAGTGTGCAGAAAAGACCCCAAAATTATTAGATGACTGGAGAATATGGCTTACAGTGAGAGACTTAATGAGCTCAATCTGTTTAGTTTATCAAAAAGAACATTGAAAGGTGACTTTTTCACAGTGTATAAGTACTTTCATAGGGAGGAAACATTGGGTACTAAAGAGTTCTTTAATTTAGTGGAGAAAGGCATAATAGGAACCAGCAGCTGTAAGATGAAGCCAGACAAATTCAAATGATAAATTAGGCACAAATTTTTAACAGTGAGGGTGATTAACTGGAACAAAGTACCAAGGGAATGGTGGATTTTCCATCTCTTAATATATTCAGATCAAGACTGGATACGTTTCTGGAAGTTGTGCTTTAGCCAAACCCAAATTATTCAGCTCCATACAGGCATAAATCAATTATATTTAATGGACTGTGATTTATAGGAGGTCAGACTAAATGATCAAATGATCCCATCTAGCCATAAACTCTATGAATCTATGAATATTTGTCCACCATTACAAATTAATGCCCAAATATATAAATACTCTCTCACACTCAACTAACTGCCTTCCCAAACTCCCCAGTAAAACAATGAGCTTTGTAGTTTGCTCAAAATGTCAGCAAACTAGGACTGTCAGAGAGAACCCTAATTTTCCTTCCAGCTCAGCAATGAGAAAGAAAAGGTCTGGTTTTGAAAATATATGGGCAAAGAATCTGTCCATGAGGACAAAATACCCTAAAAAGTCAACACAGATAATAAGGATAGGCGATACGGCCTCATCTCAGTTTATATTTTCTTATATGTACTAAAAACACAACAGATAACATCTACTTCAGTGGAACTACACTTTCTATTTGTCAAATAATTACCTTCAACTTTTATTTTAAACCTCACATGGCTTGGCCATCAAGCACGTCAGGGATCTTGTCCTTTCTCAAATTTATACACCCAGACTTATTTTACATTCTGTTGGTACTAATTTACTCTCTAGTCTAATTGATTACTGTTCAGCCCTGGGAATATGCTTCTTTAGAATGTTTTGCACTTTTGGATTATAATAGGTTATTCAAAAATAAAATAAAATAAAATAATGTAAAATGTAGTTCAATAGCCTTAGCTGCATATTGTTTCTCCTTTAAAGAGCTATTTTGACAACAATATTGCAAGGCATTTATAAAGAACCATTCATCAAAGAATCTCAAAGTGCTCTGAAAACATTAATTAATTATTAATCAAAGCCTCACCGATGTGCTGTAAGATAGAATCATAGAATCATAGAATATCAGGGTTGGAAGGGACCCCAGAAGGTCATCTAGTCCAACCCCCTGCTCGAAGCAGGACCAATTCCCAGTTAAATCATCCCAGCCAGGGCTTTGTCAAGCCTGACCTTAAAAACCTCTAAGGAAGGAGATTCTACCACCTCCCTAGGTAACGCATTCCAGTGTTTCACCACCCTCTTAGTGAAAAAGTTTTTCCTAATATCCAATCTAAACCTCCCCCATTGCAACTTGAGACCATTACTCCTCGTTCTGTCATCTGCTACCATTGAGAACAGTCTAGAGCCATCCTCTTTGGAACCCCCTTTCAGGTAGTTGAAAGCAGCTATCAAATCCCCCCTCATTCTTCTCTTCCGCAGACTAAACAATCCCAGCTCCCTCAGCCTCTCCTCATAAGTCATGTGCTCTAGACCCCTAATCATTTTTGTTGCCCTTCGCTGGACTCTCTCCAATTTATCCACATCCTTCTTGTAGTGTGGGGCCCAAAACTGGACACAGTACTCCAGATGAGGCCTCACCAGTGTCGAATAGAGGGGAACGATCACATCCCTCAATCTGCTGGCTATGCCCCTACTTATACATCCCAAAATGCCATTGGCCTTCTTGGCAACAAGGGCACACTGTTGACTCATATCCAGCTTCTCGTCCACTGTCACCCCTAGGTCCTTTTCCGCAGAACTGCTGCCTAGCCATTCGGTCCCTAGTCTGTAGCGGTGCATTGGATTCTTCCATCCTAAGTGCAGGACCCTGCACTTATCCTTATTGAACCTCATCAGATTTCTTTTGGCCCAATCCTCCAATTTGTCTAGGTCCTTCTGTATCCTATCCCTCCCCTCCAGCGTATCTACCACTCCTCCCAGCTATCCATAGCTATCCATTAAGTAAGTTCCATAGGTCACACAGAGATAGTGCTACAGAAGCCAGGAGATATAACTCGCCATCAGCTGTGCTAGCCACTAGACAATGCTGCCTGATAGGTGCAAATCATTGCATAGTATTAAAATTTTGCATATGTTTACAATTTCCAGCATTATCTGATGTGATGCAAGATCAGAAACAATGTGTTGCTGCCATTGTTGACTGACACTGTTAAAACACTGGCTCTGACAGAAAGCTAATTGATCTGACTGCCTCCACCAAACTAATTCAGTGCCAACTGCCTTAAATTCCATTTAATCTAGTCTGGAACTAAAGTTAATGTGAACATATTATACATCATAACATGACTAAAAGTTTGTCTGTTAAGAGAGTGTGTTCCTTCACTACCCAACTTTTTTATGTGTATCTTAAAATTTTCTTACAGCTCAGAAAACACTTTTGATGAAAAACTTGCAGAAATTGTTTTGTGTTTCAAAGTATTATATCTTTAGATGTTACAGGGTGGGCTGAAGGATTTTAAATCATCATCCTTTTTTATTAAGATGATAAACTAAATAAAGGCTTTCTAACTTTGGATCCTGATAACTAAGTCCTATTCAGAGCTAATCACATACTTGCTGACCATACATGTGTTGGTGTTTTAACCTTCCAGTGAATTGGACCCAATGTTGCGGTCACTTAAGCCAGTCAGAGTTTTACCATTAATCAAAATGTGAGCCAGACCAGCATATTATTCTGAATTTTCTCATCTGATGTTTTAATTATGAGCAAATCACTTCCTGGTGGAAGGCATTTCACACCATAAGCCCCACCCGTGATCAGCCCAAAAGAGCATCCACACAATAGGACCTCCATACTTCCTGTATGCCAAATAAGTGGCCTCTTCAGCAGTCCTGAATAATCTGGTGTACAACACTTGAGAGGCACCACTGGAATCATACTTATTTGGATCCAGTGACTGAAAACCCCCGCACAGAGGATATGGAAGAGCAGTGGCTGCTATATGATCCTGGAATAGCAACTACTGAGGGTATCTGCTGTAGCCCCAGGGCTGAAAGAAATACTATCTCATCTAAGCTGTACAGTTGCTTGCACATAGCACTTTTACTTATATTCTTGACACTACAATTTTCATATATCTGAGTTGTGAAAAGTTTCTGCTCCTTTTTCTGGATGCTGGACAACAACTTTAAGCACTTTGGGCCTGACATAAGACCCACTGAAGTCGATGGAAAATCAATGGTCATTGGACTGAACTCTGTAGCATTACTGGAAGCATTCATTTCTTGTTGACAGATGGCTACTCTTGTTTTGATACTTTTCTTTTACATGCAAGCCACATTCTAGGTTACAGTAAGTCCTGCTGATCCACTTAGGTTTTGGTTTGGGCGCATCTCAGCCCACACTACAGAAACAACATAATTAATGGTCCCAAATGCCCCATTGATTGCCACTTACTCAGGTAAGGTTAATTGCCTACTGCTCCTTGACTTCTCTTTAGTATTTGACACCACTGATCACTAAATTCTCTTTGATCAGCTGAAGTGATGCCTGAGATTCAGCAGGACAGTGGAAAATTAGTTTACATCTTATCCTATGGGGATGCATGTACAGAACCATAGGGAAAGTCTTTCTGCTATCTATCCAGTTATCAGAAAGGGCTCTTCAAGATCATCAGTTGGAGTAAACCTGCATACCTCCATTAAGCTATCCTATTCTTTATCATCGAAGGATCTGGCCCATTTTTATGTGTTTATTTAATTCCAGCATCTTTGCAACTGAGTTTCATTAATACTGAAAACTTAGCGCAAATTACGGTTCACAACATTTTTTTCTAACTTGTGTTAGCTCTACCATGTTAGTTAGCTCAGCCATAATTCAGAGCTCTTACAATGTGTAATAATATTATCGTTCCAAATCAGTTGACAATGCAGCAATTGGGTTTTTGTCTTAACAATTTTAGTGGCCTCATTGCTTGTGAAAGGTATCAAATTGACCATCTGACAAAGAAGTTCTCCACTGAGTTGTGTAATAGATTCAGCATGGCAACTGCAATGCTAAATTGTCTCCTACATGGCCATGCCAAGATATCTCATCTCTCTGGGACAGCCAGCTGTAGCAATGAGAGCATATTTCAGCCTCCATTTCCATTTGCTCCTTGGCTAGATTGCTAAGATTTCTGATAGGGGTTCTGATGGTGGCAGATTTAGACCCTTATAGAGAGGTGTGAAGATCTGTATTTACACTATTTTTCATATCCTAACATCCATAAGGCTAGCTGCCTTATTACCAAAAGTCCAACTCTACAGTCATATGAAAAAAAATTATAAGTAATAAATTTTAGAAACCTTTAAAATTACCTATAATAGCTTTTTTGCACACATAATTTCATGCCTCTCCAATGAACTGGTACCTCAGAAATTGCCTCTCTTTTCATTAATATGACCTCCCTTGACAGTTACTGTTACCCTCAAAAGTGGGAGCTCTTGAGAGCAGAGAAAAGGGCTTTCATAGCAATTTAGCCAGAGATTTGGAATCCATTACAAGACAAGGCGAATGACCACAAATTCTACTGACTTCAAAACTAATTGTAAAACTCAGTGACTGACTTTTCCCACAGCCACAACTAAAGGCGGCGAAGAAGGAGAGAGGAAGGAAAAGTAGGAAAAAGAGGTGAAAGCAAGAAGGAAGAGATTACACATATCAGTAGCTTGACTGCCTTGGGGTAAATACATAGAAAAATAAGACCCCTGGCCTAGTATAATTTTGATTATTTCTTTCTTGGGAGGCATACAGATATTATGATTTCTTGAAAATCATTATGGCATTATGGCATTTTTAAGGTGTTTCTTTTTCCAAATTATTTGGGCTTCTTTCACCAGGCACAGTGTGCCTGGACTTAAATCACTAGTGGGTGACCTGGCTTCTTTCAACACTTTTGGAGTCTTTTTCCTCCAGAACGATGTATAATTCTGTGAAAGAGAGCAGTGCATAGTCAATGTAGGGTTGATGATTTTTAGAGAGGATCACAGTGTTGCCAACCCTTGAGATCTGATACCGAGTTTTGCAATAATTTACGTTTTTCTTTAAAGTCCAGCTCCTGGAGACATGTGAATTTATGAGAACCTCACCTCTCATTAAAAAAAAAACATTTATGGTTGCAGAAAAAAAAGCTAGAAAATGTGAACCTTAAAGGCTGGAAACCTAGAAGAAAAAAAAAACCAAATGCATTATCCTTTTTCTTTAGATCTCATTATTTTTAACCCAATCGCATGATGTTTGGGAGCCTGAGTCATGATTTTTAAATGCTTGGGGATGCAATATTTAGAAAGTTCCAGATATCATTGCGGTATTGTAGTAGTTCTTCATATCATGCAGAGCTGGCTCTAGGATGGTGTAAAGTTAGTTTAGGTTGGCATTTCATCATGTTGTCATTTCATATCTAACCAGGATTGTAAGTATGCCCCCTTCCAGTCGCAGGCTTTCCATTTGTAGCTCCCAGCAGCTCCCACAGTTCCGGGTAGGTTTGTGCAACCTGTGTTGAAGCCTGCAAAGCCATGTCTTCATTGCTATTTTTAACCATGCTAGCTACATTAAAGCTAACACAGGTATACCTACCTAAGCTACAATCACAGCTTCAGTTGCAGTGAAGAAATACCTTGCCTGTACTGGAGAGACACACCCAGAAGGTTCATTGACATGTCTGCCTGGCCTCTGTGGCTTCCTAGGAGGGTACCAAACAGAGACAGAGAACCTGAGAGGGAAGGAAAAGGCTGTTTCCCATAACCACATGAAAAGGTACCCATTTTCTGGCTCTCCAGGTTGGAGAGCCTGAGGCTGACACAGAACTCCTGCTCTACTCCATAAAGTCTGAGCACCCAGAGGCTCAGCCTCAGGGGCAGTTAGAGCCCGTAGGTCCCATTGCACCAGAAGCCAGAGTGAGCCAGGGCTCAAAATTGCCTGCCAGTTGACCAGGAAGCTCGTACAGCTTCCTGGTGGGATGGGGCTTCTCATTAAATTGCTATTGTCAGGCGTTTTCAGTTAGTGTTGGTCAGGAATTTGTTTAGTCACCACCGTAAGTCCTTCTCTTATTCCCCTCCCCTTCCTTAGTTCCCACTTTTCTGTTCCATAGAATAATTTGTTATTTTTACATGGCTTTGATTTGCTATATTAGTTCATTTATGCTTGAGGTCAAAGAGGTGTTAGCCCTATGTACACCTGGCCACTTGGTGGAGGCACTGGTCATCAAGAACCCAGAGCCCACTGATCCTGAGGTGTCAGGGGTGAGTCAGAGAGTACATGGGGATGGGGGGAAACCAGTGACCCAATCACCTTTGGAGATCCGGAATGCCCAGGGAAGGTTACAGCTGAAGGGGCTAAAATGGCATTTTTGTTCTGTAGCTCATCTATTTCTTATAAATAAAAGGCAGTTAAGCACTGGAACAAATTGCCTAGGGATGATGTGGAATCTGCTTCCCTGGAGGTTTTTATGATCAGGTTAGACAAATACCTGTCAGGAATGGTTTAATTATTATTTAGTCCTGTCTTGAGTGAAGGAGACTAGATTAGATGACTTATTGAGGTCCCTTCCAGTCCCACACTTCTATGATTCTATGAAATCAGTGCTTTCTGGAGTGGAGTTAGATCCTCTGACCAGGAGAGAGAGAAAATGGCTCCCTCCCCATGTGGTGGTGGAGACCAAACCTTTTCTGACCTTCCCCTCAGTCTCTCTCCCCCCCGCCCCTTTGGTCACATGGTACTGCTGATGAAGCCTCACAGGGCCAGTCCAATATGCCAATCAAGCTTCTGAATATGTCTTTCCAGACCAGGCAGGCAGGCAGGCAGGCATTCCAGTGTTGTGAGGCTCCTGTAGGAGCTACAACTCTGAAGCCCCAGCCCATGTTTTCAATCTCTCTCTAACATGCTACATCCACATTAAAAACATTAGTTATTATAGTTGTCTCCCCTCCTGATTTCGCTTATATTTTACCCAGTTAATAAGTCACTAGCCCTGCACACTGCATTACCTCATGGGCATGAAGGCAACAGCTGAATGAAAATTCCCTTCTATTCACTGGTTCATTTAGTAATGGTCTGATGGTCTACTCCAGTATGGGAAATCCACAGTACACAACTGCTTATTATTATCATGGTATAGACACTGCTATCATTATATGCTGCCATAAATATAAAGGGAAGGGTAACGACTGTATACAGTATGATAAAATACCTCCTGGCCAGAGGCACAAAATCCTTTTACCAGTAAAGGGTTAAGAAGTTCAGGTAACCTGGCTGGCACCTGACCAAAAGGACCAATAAGGGGACAAGATACTTTCAAATCGGGGCGGAAGGGTGGTGGTGGTGGGGGGTGGGGTTTGGTCTGTCTGTTCTGTGTGCTTGCCGGACACAGTTCAAGGAAGCAAGCAATCCAACTCCATTTAAATTAGTAAATACTAGCAAGGGAATGCATTAGCTTATTTTTATGTTGGCTTGTGATTTTCTCTGTGCTGAGAGGAAAGTGTATTCCTGGTTTTCTTTTTGTAACTTTAAAGTTTGGCCCAGAGGGAAATCCTCTGTGTTTTTGAATCTGATTGCCCTGTAAGATTATCTTCCATTCTAATTTTACAGAGGTGCTTCTTTTACCTTTTTTCTTTCTAATAAAGTCCTGTTTCTTTTAGAATCTGATTGGGTTTTTTTTTTAGTGTCCTAAAAAAACCCAAGGTTGATCCGTGCTATTTCTTGCTTATTCTCAAGCCTCCCCAGGAAAGGGGGCTTGGGGGGAGTAGGAACTCCAAGTGGTCCTTTCCCTGAGTTTGTCTAAATCATTTGGTGGTGACAGCATTACCTAATCCAAGGTACAGCGGAGAATTTGTGTCTTGGGGAGTTTTTAACCTAAGCTGGTAGAAATAAGAAATATGAGAAATAAGAAATAGGGGGTCTCTCATGCGGGTCTCCACATCTGTACCCTAGAGTTCATGCACAAAAAATAAAGGGAAAAAATAATGCGCTAGTGACTTTTGAATTTTTTATTATATTACTATGATATTTGTCATTCTCACTGTGATTTCCCTGACTTTTCTTAGCACTTGCCATGAAACCAAACACAAGTCCTGCCCATAAATCAAGCGACAGACATGTGGCATAGTCCACAGATTAATCCGTTCCAGACACTTGTATTTTTTATGGCTAGGCAGCAGTCATTTTTTTAAAAAAAATACATGAAGAGGAAATTGCACACAGTTTGTCACAGGACAAGGCAGTGAGGTTTATTAATAGTGGGTGCAATGTTAATAAATGTCATTGTCCTTACTGTCTACCTCTTCAGCTTCATCCTTCTACGTGTAAACTGGCTGATATATAATCTAACGTAGGGTATGAAGTAAAAGTTCTTAAAGCAAACTAAAATGTGACAAGGCTTGCAAAGCTTACCAGACACATACCTGCCAGAAGATAATACAAAAGATGATAGGGGGAGGCAATGAGCTTCAGGACAAAGCCCTTTGAGAAGCCCAGTCCCATTCTTAGGTACTGGGAAGGAGTGGGGTGCTTCCCCTGGACCCTGCTTGAGGGCTTCATCTTTCATTTCAGCATCTGGCTGGTTAATTTCTGATAAACGTTTAGCTTGTAAAAGAAAGAAAAAGTGTTCTTCTCTCTGCCATCCAGGTTCCTATCCCAGAGCCTCCCGACTTTTTGGGAATGGGGTTCTACTGCTCTACATTTCCACTAAATGCCTGGCTGCTATGAAGTGTTGGGACAGTGGTAGGGAAAGTTCCAACACTCTATTCCAGCCTCTGTTTTTCAGTGCTCACTTCCCCATGAATAGTTCTAGCACCTGCCTCTCAGCTATTCCAATCACCAGTAGGGTGAGACTGACATGATTCCATTCCGTTTCACTCTTGCCGACACATTCTGTCTGGCAGCAGTGAAACTGATCAGATAGTTGCTAAAAGATCATTGTGCTTCAGCTATTTTGGATGCTCTGAACAGCAGCAGGGGAAGGCATTGGAGATCCCTCTCTCAAGACTTCGAAAAGCAGTATTGCTCCAGTTCACAACTGTAAGGTTATCCTTGTAACCAACCAAAAGGAAAGAAATGTTCTTGAAAGTTCAGAAACTGATCTCAGGCCTCCCACTAGCCAGAGCTGTGTACACAAAGGCCCTAAATTACAAGGATTCTAGTATCAGAGGGGTAGCTGTGTTAGTCTGGATCTGTAAAAGTGGCAAAGAGTCCTGTGGCACCTTATAGACTAACAGACGTATTGGAGCATAAGCTTTCGTGGGTGAATACCCACTTCGTCAGATGCATGTCCCAGGATTCTACTGTGTATAATAATACCGCCTATAGCATTGAAGACATACTCCCTGTGTATTCTAGTTTGTGTAAAACACAGAACAGATTTATTTATTTACTAGATAAATGATGGCCACAACAGACTTTATTCCTAGCATGTCAAAAGTTCTGCTCATCATTTGCAAACTTTTTGTTTGTCATTTAGCATGTATTCCCCGAGTGAAATAGTCACAGGGAGATATATAGCATTATTAGAATTTGGATAGCTTGCCTGATCCCAAGATATCTATGTATTTAAGAGATATGAATGAGCTGATGGCATTCAGAGTTTTGCTGTGCTGCTGAGCCAGATTATGACAATGTTACTATTATTGTTTTACATTTCCGCATGATCCTGGAAGATTTTTGGGTGGGGGAACTTGGCTGGGAAAGTGGGCAAAGAGGAACAACATGAGTTTCAGCAGTTTATTTCTGAGAAAGTCCTTTCACCGTTATATGCCAGAATATGGTAGACTAAGTAAAGTTACAAACACTTCCAGGTCAAACTTTAAAAAATTCCAGCCTGAAGAAACAATTGACAATTTCTCCTTTGGGTTTCAAATATTGGATATGTGTTAGTACAAGTGTCGTAATCAGATTGTTAACTGACCAAGTGACTATTTGAAATGCACAGATTATAAACATAATTAGCAACCAAATTCCCATCGGTTGCATGAACACAGCATCTGCTTTTTTGATGAAGCTCCTCCATGTATATTTATTTATTTATTTTGATGTATAAAAGCAGGCCCATGGGTTGACAGTGGAACATCATCCTGGAAGAAACTGGCAAAAAGGCACAATTGCTCCAAAAGCTGCCATTAGGCTAGCATACCCGACACACTTCCCCTTAATTATAAACTGTGGCTTAAAGCTATATCTAGCCTTCTGCTTCTGTTTCCATTAGATCAAAGAACAAGAAGCAAATCTCTCTCCAGAACCCAACTTATTCAAGATTGGTTTGGATTTTCTTTTTCATTTGACTTGTCAGGGGCATATATTAGGTGGTGCTCAGTTGACAAAGTGCCTTTTCTACACAGTGGTAAGTGCTCCCGGTTGCCTAATTGTTTCCAGAAAATTGAAACTCATCAAGAGTTTATTTCACAATCAAGGAATCATGCCTTCTCCTTTTAAAAAATCCAAAACCAAAACAAAATAAAAACTGGTTACCAATCATCTAGTCTAAAATATGTTTGTGTTACTAGCAGCTTACAACATGATAAAGCAGGCAGTTTACATGTTACTGATAACTACTTACAAGAGTTCAAGTGTTGGAACTTTAATTATATATATATAAATTTAAGATAGCAAACTTCTACAATGTAATAATTATGGTATACTTATATAGCGTTCATAGCATCATTAGTTATCTGTTTGCTTCTGTCAGCAAAATTTAGGTTTGCTTAGAGTTAAAATAACATTAGATGAATCTCTTGCTTGACTACTCCTCTTTTTCTCTTTATTTTGTGACTTTTCAATACAAGCCATTAAATGCGTGAATTTTGCCACAGACATATTCCCTAGAAAGTTAGAATTCATGACTAAATAAAAAAAGACATTTGAAAAGGTAGCGATTTAAAATATCTCAGAAACAATTAAATCTTTCACAGAGAAAACAGGAATTGAAATTGGGAAAACATTTTCAGCAACTGCTAAATATAAATAAAAGTGTTTAGAATTAGTTTCTTTTAAAGAGAGTGCAATGGGCTTAGCCAAACCAACTTCAGTGAACTCCGAGTGATGATCAGATTTGTTTTGTAAAAAAAGGATTTGCAGAATAATTTAAATGTCAGTCTTTTTTGCCTGTTTCATGGAGTTTGGCTGATTTGACATTACTTAGAAAACAATCAATTACCTGCAAAAATCATCAGTCACCTGTTTGTAACTTTTATTTTTGAGAGATCGTCCATTCGGACAGCAAAACTATACACCTTTGTTCTCCCAGTCTCTCTTGACCAATAGAAAAATTGCATTCAGCCCAAATCTGGAAGAAAAATGAAACTTCTCCAAGGAACATACTCTGCAATTCTAGGACCACCAACTCCATAGTGGGATAACGCGGCTTATCAGTCGCAGCTGGAATCTCAGCAGCTACCCTACTTCACTGCGCTCCTTGAACTAAGTGTATATCTACACTGGCAGAGTTACATCGCCGGCAGTTACAGTGCCACTCAGAGAGCGCTCAAGGGAAACCACTGTTGTGTGTTCACACTGTCAGCTGCCTGCGCAATAGTGTGTTCACAGTTGTGGCACTTGCAGCGGTATTCGGAGAGGTGCACTCTAGGCAGCTATCCCACAGAGCATCTCTTCCTCTTCTGCCGCTAAGAGCTGTGGGAAGGCAGAGGGGGTTGAGGGGCATCCTGGGTCTTGTTACAATGACCCGTGATGCATGGTTTGCATCCCAGCAATCCCTGTGCTTCCATCCGCATTTGGCACCATCTTCCAATGGTTTGTGCACTGCACGCTCTGCCTCTTTGGTCTGCAGGAATGGATCCCACACCATTGACCAGTATGCTGCTCGCTCTCACTAACACATCACGAGTGGCAGCGGAGTTATTCCTTAAATTACAGAGACAAGAGGAGTTCAACATTGATCTCGCCATGCGTAGTAGCTATGACACGAGATTGCTTGTGGCATTCACGGAGGTGCTGACCACAGTGGAATGCTGCTTTTGGGCTCAGGAAACAAGCACTGAGTGGTGGGCTCACATCGTCATGCACATCTGGGATGACATGCAGTGGCTGCAGAACTTTCAGATGAGGAAAGACACATTCATGGGACTGTGTGATGAACTTGCTCCAGCCCTGTGGCGCAAGGACACGAGAATGAGAGCTGCCCGGTCATTGGAGAAGCGTGTGGTGATTGCACTGTGGAAGCTGGCTACTCCAGACTGCTAACCAGTTCGGAGTGGGGAAGTTGACCATTGGACTCATGTTGACAGAAGTGTGCAGGGTCATTAATGGCATCCTGCTCCGAAACACCATGCATGACTCTGGGTAACGTGCGTGACATTGTGGATGGCTTTGCACAAATGGGCTTCCCTAACTGTGGAGAGGTGATAGATGGCACGTATATTCCAGTTCTGGCACCAGACCACCTAACCACTGACTACATTAATCAGAAGGGGTATTTCTCTATGATTCTCCAGGCACTTGTGGATCACCATGGGCATTTCACAGACATTAACACAGGCTAGTCCATAAAGATGCATGATGCACACATCTTTCGGAACACTGGCCTGTTCAGGAAGCTTCAAACAGGGACTTTCCTCCCAGATCAGAAGATCACTGTAGGGAAAGTTGAAATGCCCATTGTGATCCTGAGAGACCCTGCAAACCCTTTACTACTGTGGCTTATGAAGCCATACACAGGGCATCTTAACAGCAACAGGCTGAGCAAGTGCAGAATGACTGTTGAGTGTGCTTTTGGCCATTTAAAGGCCCACTGGTGCTGCCTAGACTGGAGGCTGGACCTTGCCGATGACAATATCCCTATGCTTATAGATGCATGCTGTATGCTCCATATTTGTGAAGGGGAGGGTGAAAGCTTCACTCAGGTGTAGACTGCTGAGGCTCAGCACCTGGAGACTGAATCTGAACAGCTAGAGAACAGAGCTATTAGAGGGGTGCAGCACAGGGCCATAAGGATCAGGGATGCCTTGAGGCAGCAATTTGAAGCTGAAATTGACTAATATTTGTTGCTATACTCGGGAGTGCAGTGCTTGTAATACTAGCAGGTGAATACGCTGTAGCCCCAGTACAGAAATCTGTACACCTATCATTGGGGTGGTTTTTGTTTTTTACAGCGCTGCAAGAGCGCAGTTTCTGCGGACTAAGTGGCTTGGCAGTGTGTACCCCCCGGGAGTTACACCGTAGAAAGCTGCTTTACTGTGCAGAAACTTGCCAGTGTAGACAAGGCCTAAGACTCACCTCCATGCCCCACCTGTTGCAACTCATGGGTTTCAGTTCCTTCCTCACTCGGCTCCTTTGGCTCTAAGTGTCTAATTCTCCTTTGCCTCCTCTCAGGTTAAGAAGGGAAAATATCTGTGGCTTGAAACAATGATCTATCTAAGTTTCTTCTGGGACAATGCCTGAACTTTGCATGTTCTGCACATGGCATCAGTAGCAATGTTAATCCCAGTACCTGATGACATGGAGTTACTGAAAAGCCCATGTCACACACCACATATGGTAAGCATAAGGGTGTTATCCTGGGTTTTCTAGTCAAATTTCAGGCACTCAAAAATAAGGAAATCTAAAAAACAAGCCGCTTCATTTACTCAGAAAAATGAGGAAAATAACTTTTAAAATATAGGTTAAAAAGCAGAGAACAATGAACAGTAAAAGAAAATCGGCTTGTTAGAGACTGAATTTTCCCAGTATTCTTTAGTACCTTTACCCCTATCACCGATAACACATCTCTCGCCAATATCTTCCTGCTGCAAATGTGAGTTAAAGAGCATGTGGATTAAAGTCAACTTCAGAAGACAGGTTGCAGCAAGCAGAATCTCTCTCTTAACTCTCAGCTCCACTTCCACTACAATTCCTAAGCATCATTTCTTGTTAGCAAATTGTAATATTTGCTAGCAAAAATTGTTGTTAACTTACATTATGCTTCTTTCATCCACTTATAGCAGTTGGGGGATGTGAGTGTTGGCCAAATTAGAACGGGAAATTCAGTAATGCCTTTTGCTACTACTATAATACAAACCTTTAAATTAATAATTAAGGCTATACATTTTCATTTGAGGCTTGTGACAATGTCTCGGCTGATTTAGGTGTTGGGCAATTTCACTTTAACTTTGTATATTTGATTCAGACACCATGTGACATCAGGACAATGCCAGCCTTAAAACAGGTTACCAGAATGTGATTCAGATTTCGCTCTCAATTACGCTATTTCAAATCCAGAGTAACTCTAGCTTCATACAGGAATAAATGACAGCAGGATTTGGCCTAATAGTTATATCTGCTAACCAAACTGGAAGGATGAATTTAGTTTTTTTTCTTATTAACCCTGCATTATGGTGCTTTCCTATTCATAACTCTACACTATTTTATCCAGGTCTCAAAAGCATGGGAGGTAACAAGACCGCAGATTTGATTTTGTCATGCATGTGAAGTGGCCTTTAATGACTAAACTTCCATTTACAAACAGTTTCTATAGTTTCAATTCTATAGTATTAATATGTGTTGTAAGTGCTTTCTTGTTTTCCATAAGAAAATTAGCCATTTGGAGAAATGTAGTGATTTTGTTTTCCTATCACTCTTCTGACATTAAATTTGCTGTGCACACATGGTCACATCACTTGACTTCCCTAAATCTCAGTTCCTCCCATTTTTTGAAAATGGGGATGATAACATCTATCTATATCCTTCATAATGAATTATTGTTTAAATAGTAGTATACGAAGTGCAGTTCTGGGTCAGTCAATTATACAGGAAGGAATAGAGCTCAGGACTTTCTAGATCCCAAATCAGAGCTTGATCCGTTAAAAGAGTGGTTTTCAAACTTTCTTCATCTGGATTTCTTGCTATTTTGCATCCAGATCCCATAAGCCTTTGAGACTGCAAAGGACTGTGGGATTTGGTCTATGTTAAGAAATCTCAGATGGTTTTTGGGAGATGAATGGATGGTGCTGGGGCTTGATACTCCACAGCTCCTAGAAGCATCTTATCCCATGCCAGAGTTGAGCAATGTATGGCTGAGGGAAAAGCTACACTGTGCTTAGGGTTGGAGTGGGAGGGAAAGAGCTTTATAGACATGACAGTTATGCTGATTAGTGTAAGCTATGATTAATTTTGAATAAGTCTATAAGGTGAGCAGGTCATCTAAGAAAATGGACACTAAGATTTTAAAATGGAGGAAAAACATTACGCATTCTAACTGCGTCTGCTTGGCAACTTCTAGTATAGAAGACAGAGACAACACCAGGAGGATAGTAGAGTCTTTAAGAATAAGCTACATGTCATGGCTTATCTCTTTGCAGTTAATTCCAATTTATTAATCAAGTAACTACAGGACAATATCCTGTCTCTCAGTTTCTGGATACTGTATTTCTTTTTTTTAATGTCCTCCATTACATGACTATGCCTTTTATTTAGCTTATAATAAATTGTACACCTTCAGAACTGTCTGAAGGCATCACATTTTAGGATATACACTCTCAGAACTTCTCAGAGATTAACTATCCGCCCAACAGAGAATCTGTACCTTATAGGTTTCAGAGTAGCAGCTGGGTTAGTCTGTATTTGCAAAAAGAAAACGAGTACTTGTGGCACCTTAGAGACTAACAAATTTATTTGAGCATAAGCTTTCGTGAGCTACAGCTCACTTCATCAGATGCATTCGGTGGAAAATACAGTGGGGAGATTTATATACACAGAGAACATGAAACAATGGGTGTTACCATACACACTGTAAGGAGAGTGCTCACTTAAGACGAGCTAACACCAGCAGGAGAGCGAGGGCGGAGAAAACATTTTGTAGTGATAATCAAGGTGGGCCATTTCCAGCTGAAGTGAAGAAACAGATTGACAGAGCCAGAAGAGTACCCAGAAGTCACCTACTACAGGACAGGCCCAACAAAGAAAATAACAGAACGCCACTAGCCATCACCTTCAGCCCCCAACTAAAACCTCTCCAATGCACCATCAAAGATCTACAGCCTATCCTGAAGGATGACCCATCACTCTCACAGATCTTGGGAGACAGGCTAGTCCTTGCTTACAGACAGCCCCCCAACCTGAAGCAAATACTCACCAGCAACCACACACCACACAACAGAACCACTAACCCAGGAACCTATCCTTGCAACAAAGCCCATTACCAACTGTGTCCACATATATATTCAGGGGACACCATCAAAGGGCCTAATCGCATCAGCCACACATCAGAGGCTCGTTCACCTGCACATCCACCAATGTGATATATGCCATCATGTGCCAGCAATGCCCCTCTGCCATGTACATTGGTCAAACTGGACATTCTCTACGTAAAAGAATAAATGGACACAAATCAGATGTCAAGAATTATAACATTCAAAAACCAGTCGGAGAACACTTCAGTCTCTCTGGTCACTCGATTAGAGACCTAAAAGTGACAATTCTTCAACAAAAAAACTGCAAAAACAGTCTGCAACAAGAGACTGCTGAATTGGAATTAATTTGCAAACTGAATACAATTAACTTAGGCTTGAATAGAGACTGGGAGTGGATGGGTCATTACACAAAGTAAAACTATTTCCCTATGTTTATTACACCTCCCCCCCGCCCCCACTGTTCCTCAGACATTCTTGTCAACTGCTAGAAATGGTCCAACTTGATTATCACTACAAAACGTTTTCTCTCCCCTCCCTCTCCCGCTCTCCTGCTGGTATTAGCTCATCTTAAGTGATCACTCTCCTTACAGTGTGTATGGTAACACCCATTGTTTCATGTTCTCTGTGTATATAAATCTCCTCACTGTATTTTCCACTGAATGCATCCGATGAAGTGAGCTGTAGCTCACGAAAGCTTGTGCTCAGATAAATTTGTTAGTCTCTAAGGTGCCACAAGTACTCCTTTTCTTTGTATCTTATAGGCATATCACTGTGACATTACCTGTAATGCAAAATGAACACCTTAGCTTAAATCCAAGCCAACTCAGCAGACAGGGTGTGTCCTAGGAATCACAGAGAGTTTCAGGCTGTGTCATTTGAGTAAGCAATGAACAGACATGGTTATAGAGATGTCTGTAAAATGAGTCTATCACAGCGGCCTTGAATGAAATCAACGAAGGAAGTCTTCACATATCATCAGTATCAGTAAATTAGGTCAGATCAGGTAATTCAATGTCTGAATAAGTTGAAATCCATACCTAGGCATCCTTTAGAAAGACACATTCAAATAAGGTAATGTGCACACTGGAGATCTGTAGATAAACATAATTTAAATGAGAAAATGCCTGAGCAGCTTTAATGAGGCCCAACAGGAATTCTGTGCATAAGAAGCTTGGTAAGCAAAAAGCAGATTTTCACAAATTAATTTGACCTTGATGTGGGGAACGTATTTTGTCAATCAGATGTAACAAATATTGACTTTGAGCACTAAGCCAATATGTGCATGAGTGTTCATGCTGTTAAAACAGTTGTCTAGTACATTTTCTTTTCTGGAGTCACAGTCCACTGATAAACATCTAGGTGTGTCTTAGTCTCCTTTTTAAATTTTTCACACTAACACAATGCAAGAATCTGATGGATTGCCACTGCCAAGAAATAAAAAAAGAAAAAGAGCCATCAAAAGGCAGCCTGCAACTCAACCATATCAGAGTTTGGGTTTGGATAAGTGTACAAATGCTCGCAATGATCATTGAGGCCTCTGACCATGTGCATGAATCCCCCTTCTTCAACAACCCTAGTCTGCTAACAGGCTCCTGCTGCTGGATTTTTTATTTATTTATTTTTTTTTGTGGAAAGAGAGGAAATGAGCAAGGGGAGGGAGGATAATGCATATTGGCCTGTGACTACATTTATCACTGAGGTCTCATTTGCTCTGTAGGCCTTGTAGGTCCACTCTCCTGTCCAGCACCTTCAAGCAGTGGATATGTTCCCCAGTTCCATTCAGTGGCCATCTTCTGGGGTGACCAAGGAGCCTACTCTCTTGTTATGAACTAGTGGGATTAAAAAACTACTCTGCTTCTTTACAAATTTGAAAGACATCTTTCAAAGACCACTTCATTCCTTTTGGATTAATGGTGTTAGCAGAGAGGGAGAGGTAAGTGGTGCAGATAGTGTCAGAGGGGGAAAAGACATACTTCTGTAGATATGTATGAATAGGCCTTCTCATATTGAACCATTGCAGCAGAGTGCAGTTAATTTAACAGTTAACTATAACCAACACTCCAGGAAAACAGAGCACCTGATCCCTCTCCATAGAGTCCCTGAGTGGATGCCACTAGACACTCACTGAGGATCCTGGATAGGGGAGCAGTGCTGTCAAATTTTCCCCCGAAGCCACTAGAGGTTCAGAAACAATGAGACACGGGTTACTCACTTAATGGAGGTGATGTACCAATGCTGGAGAAGATACAGGTTTCCCTTTCCCACAAGATCACTTAACACTTCAGAACTGTCAGGAGGTACAAGAAAAGGAAGTTGTAAGGATCATTTTGGACCCTTGCTTATCTCAGTCCCAGGAGATGGGAAGTCACAGCCTTAGTCAAACATTTTCAAACCTTCAACAAGTTTAGAGCTGGGTTCAGTTTCAAGGGTAGAAGAAAATTTTATTCTAAACTATTCTAAACATCTATCTTTTGTCACAAAGAGTTCAACATTTACAAAAGAAATGCCCTGGATATATTAGCCCTATGTTGATGCTGTCATTAAATTGTATTCAGATAGATTTTGTGGTGCCAAATCTTACAGTATACACTGTTGAGTTAAATATTCAATCAAAGTAGAAAACTGAAAGGAAACTTACTGTCGGACACAGTGAAGTAGAAGGATCACCATTTTCCTCCTCTTTCTGAATATCCTATGTTTTTCTTCTTGTTTTGTTTTATGAATTTAAGCTTTGTGCAAGGTACTACAGTGGCACCTAGAAAACCAGAACTCTGCTATTTACCCACAAACTGGGTACAGCATGAAAAAAGATAGAGCAAAACTCAACTATACTATAACTGTGCTCTGGCAGGACCAATTCTTGGGTGGACCAATTGTTGGTTCCTCTGCTGAGACTGGAAAAAGGGTATTGATTAATTTCAGTTAAATTGTGATGTTGCCATTGTGATCTGCAGTGTAAACCGTAACCAAAAAATGAAAGGCTCTGCATCTTATTAGCAACCCTGAGTCAAACAAGAACACTGCTACAAATGTTTCCTCCCTGAAAGACTTTTTCAAAGTTTCTTTAAACATAGAAATAATAATAGAAAACTAGAAGATTGGTTCTGCTCTTGGCAAACCGTATTTCCATAATTTACCAGTATTTCTGTAGAGACTGGCTTCTCCAAAACCTATGGAATCTTCAAACAATTTGCTGGCAAAATCTGCAGATCCCAGTTTAAAGGGCTAATATGCAGCAAGTCCTTAGGAGCTCACAGTGTCCTAAAGTGTATAATACAGTCGTACTCATTAATAAAAGAAACAGAATGAAATAAACAAAATAACCAAGAGAGTCAGGGCAAAAGTTAGAGCTTTATAATGTACTATTCCTCTGCATTTTCATGTGTTGGATCGGGCCCAGACAAGCAGGCAACCACAGTAGAGAAAGTTAAAAGGAAAAAAAGTGAAAGGTTAACTCTGTAGTTACTGGAGGAAATTAAGCAGTGAAACTTTGTACAAATGTTAAAAGAAGGTATTATGAAAAGAAAATTCTTGGTTTCTTTGCAACCATTCCTTTTGGGAATGTCTGTAGATAATCCAGGCAAGAGGTTATTTAAGTGGAATCATTTAACTATGAACAATTGTTGTTTTATAAGTTTAAGATGAATTGGTGTTGTTTTAAAATTGTAAAACCGAAAAATACTTTTGCCAGACAAAAGAAACTAGTGTTGTTTAATTTTGGTATTTAGCATTTAATCCTTAAGGTGATTTAATGCTTTACAATAAGATCATTGGATGGACCTGACGGGGTAGGTGTGGATGGGGAGAGCCCAGCCCCGCCAGGTGAGGGGCAGTGGGGCCCCGGGGCGCCGGCGGAGGTTCTCACAAGGGAGATATAGAGAGGGATTTCCTGGCCAGCAAGGGTCTGGGATAGGTTTTGGGACTCTGTCAATTTTTCATTTGCCTTTTGCAATTGGGTCTCAAGGTGTTTTTTAAGTTTCTCATTGGAGTCCTTAAGACTCCTTACCTGAGACTTTCGGCGCCGTTTTTCCATTTTTCCATACCAACTAAAATATACATCAAATTGACCTTGGCCCACCTTATAAGTCAATAGTGCTTCCCTAAGGTGCAGTATTGTAGCAAGGTCAAAATTCCCCTTTAAGGGAAATTGTAAATCCGGATTATCCCTGGTATACCAATTTCATTTCTCCAGATACTTGCAAGTGCTAGGACTGTAATTCTTGTACACATAAAATGCAGGTGTGCCTTTTGGAAGGACAGGGATCATTTTTGACACACCGCCTCCCATTTCTTCCCCTTTTGGGTCCTATTTAGAGAGTGGACTTTTTAGGGTGTCCACGATCTTCCTACAGCCCTCCTTTTGCGAAGAGCGTCGGCTAGAGCCATACACTCTGTCGCTTCAGGCGAGGTGTAGGATCAGTCAATGGCCAAAGAATTAGGGTCGTCCAAAGACAGAGCATAGGGACACGCACGCTTTCCTTGCCTTAGATGGGGTCCATTTCGCTGATCAAGCCATGCAGAAACGGCCCATCTTGGCCAAGGCTTTTACCGCCCTTCTCCATTGGGGCCACAGAGCTTGCTTCAGAGACACCTCTGGTCACAAGCAAAGCTTTGCAGAGGGCTCTTGGCATCTTTCTGTGACCCTTACTTTCACACTGGCACACACACACAGAGACTAAGTCCTAAACAGCCACCTTTGTGACTTTTCTGGCCTACCTGAAGGTGTCAGAACTGTTTGAAAATAAAGTTTAGATCCAGCAAGGAACTCACCCAATTCTAGAGCCTACAGTCAGCTCTCCACCAAAAACCCAATATAGAGATTTAAAAAATAGTACTGTATTTATTTTTTATGAGAAATAATAAAATAAATGGGAACATCTGCACTAAAAAAAACAAAACAAAAAAACCCCTATAATGTTTGGTTTTTAAGTGTATCCAGATATATCTGAAGGAACATTAATGTGATCTGCAGAGAATATATCCAATACCCACTGGTACCCTTAAAATACCTCCTGAAATCCCCTGCTGAAACATCATTGCCAAAAATAGCCTCCTGAAGGTGACATTTCTGTGAAAGATGTCATAAGTAACAGCAAGAGCTGCATGAATATCTAAACCTGCTTCATGAAATTCAAGTGAAATCTACACATTATTCTCCAACGTTTTTGCCAATCTTTGACAGTTTAGAGGGTTTTTTTTTTAAATTCACGAAATTCTCTTTGACTTTCATGCAAATACCACACATTTATTTGTTAGTTCCACAGAATGTAAAACATTTCACTGAAAATAAATAAAATACATTGGAGCTGAGAGAGGAATCTGGAGAATACAGTAGTAGTGGGAGAGGAGAACTGGCAAGGCCGCAATAGTACACAGTATTGTTATTCCAAAGGGACTGCATTGTGACTCATCCTTATCTTTCATGGAGACCAAGAAATCAAAAAAACCCAACCAGAAAAATATTAATAATGAAGAAAAATGTGAGCTTCTCCCATATAACCAGAACTACCAAGGTATGTACTGGAAAAGTAATATGTCAAAACACAAAATTTCCAGAGGGTTCTTGGAAAGTATTCAGATAAAGTGTTTGTTTTAGATAGTGGAGGATGTAACAAGGGTGACAGTCAGCCATTTTAGATTTGATTCTGGTGAACAAGGAGTAACTGGTACTGAATCTGAAGGTAGAAGGAAATGTAGGTAAAAGTGATCATCAAATGATAGATTTCATTATTCTAAGGAAAGGAAGGAGTAAGAGGAGCAGAATAAGGACAATGGACTTTAAAAATGCAGACTTTAACAAAGTCATAACTGGTAGGTAAGGTCCCATGGGAAAAAACATTAATGAAAAAATGAGTTCAGGAGAGCTGGCAGTTTCTCAAGGAAACTATGTGAAAGGTACAACTGCAAATTCTGAAGCAAAGGAAAGATAGGTAGAACAGTAAGAGGCCGATATGGCACATCAGAACTCTTTAATGACCTGAGAAAGAAATCTCACAGAAACTGGAAACATGGACAACTTGCTAAGAAGGAATACAAGCACAAACATGTAGGGACAAAATCAGGAAGTCTAAGGCACAAAATGAGTTACACCTAGCAAGGGACATAAAAAGGCAATAAGAAGAGATGCTATAAATACATTACTACCAAGACAAAGGCAAGACAAGGTTCTCTACTTAGCAGGGAAGGAGAACTAATAACAGATGATATCAAGAAGGCTGAGGTATTTAATGCCTATTTTGCTTCAGTCTTCACTGGAATGGTTAATGGTGACCAGGTGTTTAACACAATTAATATTAACAGCAAGGGGGAAGGAAGACCAGCCAAAATAGGGAAAGAACAGGTTAAAAATATTTAGATAAGTTAGATAGCTAAGTTGGCAGGGCCTGACAAATTCATCTGAGGGTACTTAAGGAACTAGTTGAAGCAATTTTGGAACTGTTAGCGATTAACTTTGAGAACTTGTGGAAGATGGGTGAGGTCCCAGAGGGCTGGAGAAGGGTAAATACAGTATCATCTTTAAAAGGGGGAACAAAGAAAAAAAGAGGAATTATAGACTAGTCAGCCTAAATTTGATACCTGGAAAGATACTGGAACAAATTATTAAACAATCCATTTGTAAGCACATAGAGGATAATAGAATTATAAGGAGTTGCCAACATGTTTTTTTCAAGAATAAATCATGGCAAGCCAACAATTTCCTTCTTAGACAAGGTTATTGGCTTAGTTGATGGGAATGAGGGGGTTAGATGTCATTTATCTTGATTTTAGTAAGGCTTTTGTGACAGTCCCACATGCCATTCTCATGAGCAAACTAGGGAAATGCAGTCTTCATGAAATTACTATAATGTGGGTGCACGGCTGGTTGAAGGACTGTACTCCAAGAATAGTTTTCAATGGTTCACTGTCAAACTGAGAGGGTGTATGTAGTAGGGTTCTGCAAGGGTCAGTCCTGGGTCCAGGACTATTCAATATTTTCATTACTGAATTGGATACATGAGTGGAGACGTTGCTTATAAAATCTGCAGATGACACCGATCTGGGAGGGGTAGCAAGCATTCTGGAGGCTAGGATTACAATTCAAAATTAGAGAGCTGGTCTGATTTTAACAAGATCAGATTCAATAAAGACTGGATTCAATAAAGTGCAAAGTACTTCACTTGGGAAAGAAAAATCAAATGCACAACTCCAAAATGAGGAATAACTGGCTAGGTGGTAGTACTGCTGAAAAGGATCTGGGGCTTATAGTGAATCACAAATTGAATGAGTCAACAATACAATGCAAATGTAGAAAAGGCCAATACAATTCTTGGGTGTATTAACAGGGGTGATATATGTAAGACATGGGAGGCAACTGTCCTACTACTTGGCACTGGTGAGGCTTCAGCAGAAGCATTGTGTCCAGTTCTGGGTGCCACACTTTAGGAAAGATGTGGACAAACTAGAGTCCAGAGGAGAGGAACAAAAATAATAAAAGATTTAGAAAAAATAGGCATGTTTAGTCTCGAGAAAAGAAGATGGATTAGGGACTTGATAACTGTCTTTAAATATATAAATGACTGTCATAAAGAGAACTGTGATCAATTGTTCTCCATGTCCAGTGAAGGTAGGACAAGAAGTAATGGTTTTAATCTGCAGTAAGAGAAATTTAGGTTAGATATTAGGAAAATTAGATATTAGATATTAGGCGCAACTGGTGTTCTTGTCCATCCTCCCCGTGGAAGGAAAAAGCCGGGGTAGGGATCGTCAAATCGTGGAAGTCAATGAATGGCTACGCAGGTGGTATCGGAGAGAAGGCTTTGGATTCTTCGACCATGGGATGGTGTTCCCAGAAGGAGGAGTGCTAGGCAGAGACGGGCTCCACTTAACGAAGAGAGGGAAGAGCATCTTCACGAGCAGGCTGGCTAACCTAGTGAGGAGGGCTTTAAACTAGGTTCACCGGGGGAAGGAGACCAAAGCCCTGAGGTAAGTGGGGAAGCAGGATACCGGGAGGAAGCACAAGCAGGAGCGTGTGAGAGGGGAGGGCTCCTGCCTCATACTGAGAAAGAGGGGCGATCAGCGGGTTATCTCAAGTGCCTATATACAAATGCACAAAGCCTGGGAAACAAGCAGAGAGAACTGGAGGTCCTGGCAAAGTCAGGGAATTATGATGTGATTGGAATAACGGAGACTTGGTGGGATAACTCACATGATTGGAGTACTGTCATGGATGGGTATAAACTGTTTAGGAAGGACAGGGAGGCCAGAAAAGGTGGGGGAGTTGCACTGTATGTAAGGGGGCAGTATGACTGCTCAGAGCTCAAGTATGAAACTTCAGAAAAACCTGAGAGTCTCTGGATTAAGTTTAGAAGCCTGAGCAACAAGGGTGATGTCGTGGTGGGAGTCTGCTATAGACCACCGGACCAGGGGGATGAGGTGGACGAGGCTTTCTTCCGGCAAGTCGCAGAAGCTACTAGATCGCACGCCCTGGTTCTTATGGGCGACTTCAATCATCCTGATATCTGCTGGGAGAGCAAGACAGCGGTGCACAGACAATCCAGGAAGTTTTTGGAAACTGTAGGGGACAATTTCCTGGTGCAAGTGCTGGAGGAACCAACTAGGGGCGGAGCTCTTCTTGACCTGCTGCTCACAAACCAGGAAGAATTAGTAGGGGAAGCAAAAGTGGATGGGAACCTGGGAGGCAGTGACCATGAGATGGTCGAGTTCAGGATCCTGACACAAGGAAGAAAGGAAAGCAGCGGAATACGGACCCTGGACTTCAGAAGACTTTGACTCCCTCAGGGAACTGATGGGCAAGATCCCCTGGGAGAATAACATGAGGGGAAAAGGAGTCCAGGAGAGCTGGCTGTATTTTAAAGAATCCTTATTGAGATGTGTAGAAAGAATAGTAAATATGGCAGGCGACCAGCTTGGCTTAACAGTGAAATCCTTGCTGATCTTAAACACAAAAAAGAGGCTTACAAGAAGTGGAAGATTGGACAAATGACCAGGGATGAGTATATAAATATTGCTCGGGCATGTAGGAATGGAATCAGGAAGGCTAAATCACACCTGGAGTTGCAGCTAGCGAGGGATGTTAAGAGTAACAAGAAGGGTTTCTTCAGGTATCTTGGCAACAAGAAGAAAGCCAAGGAAAGTGTGGGCCCCTTACTGAATGAGGGAGGCAACCTAGTGACAGAGGATGTGGAAAAAGCTAACGTACTCAATGCTTTTTTTGCCTCTGTCTTCACGAACAAGGTCAGCTCCCAGACTACTGCACTGGGCAGCACAGCATGGGGAGGAGGTGGCCAGCCCTCTGTGGAGAAAGAAGTGGTTCGGGGCTATTTAGAAAAACTGGACGTGCACAAGTCCATGGGGCCAGATGCGTTGCATCCGAGAGTGCTAAAGGAATTGGCGGATGTGATTGCAGAGCCATTGGCCATTATCTTTGAAAACTCGTGGCGAACGGGGGAAGTCCCGGATGACTGGAAAAAGGCTAATGTAGTGCCAATCTTTAAAAAAGGGAAGAAGGAGGATCCTGGGAACTACAGGCTGGTCAGCCTCACCTCAGTCCCCGGAAAAATCATGGAGCTTGTCCTCAAGGAATCAATTCTGAAGCACTTAGAGGAGAGGAAAGTGATCAGGAACAGTCAGCATGGATTCACCAAGGAAAAGTCATGCCTGACCAATCTAATTGCCTTCTATGATGAGATAATTGGTTCTGTGGATGAAGGGAAAGCAGTGGACGTGTTATTCCTTGACTTTAGCAAAGCTTTTGACACAGTCTCCCACAGTATTCTTGTCAGCAAGTTAAAGAAGTATGGGCTGGATGGATGGACTACAAAGTGGATAGAAAGTTGGCTAGATTGTCGGGCTCAATGGGTAGTGATCAATGGCTCCATGTCTAGTTGGCAGCCGGTATCTTGCGGAGTGCCCCAAGGGTTGGTCCTGGGGCCAGTTTTGTTCAATATCTTCATTAAAGATCTGGAGGATGGTGTGGATTGCACCCTCAGCAAGTTTGTGGATGACACTAAACTGGGAGGAGTCGTAGATACGCTGGAGGGTAGGGATAGGATACAGAGGGACCTAGACAAATTGGAGGATTGGGCCAAAAAAAATCTGATGAGGTTCAACAAGGACAAGTGCAGAGTCCTGCACTTAGGACGGAAGAATCCCATGCACCTCTACAGACTAGGGACCGAATGGCTAGGCAGCAGTTCTGCAGAGAAGGACCTAGGGGTGACAGTGGACGAGAAGCTTGATATGAGTCAACAGTGTGCCCTTGTTGCCAAGAAGGCCAATGGCATTTTGGGGTGTATAAGTAGGGGCATTGCCAGCAGATTGAGGGACGTGATCATTCCCCTCTATTCGACATTCGTGAGGCCTCATCTGGAGTACTGTGTCCAGTTTTGGGCCCCACGCTACAAGAAGGATGTGGAAAAATTGGAGAGAGTCCAGCGAAGGGCAACAAAAATGATTAGGGGACTGGAACACATGAGTTATGAGGAGAGACTGAGGGAACTGGGATTGTTTAGTCTACGGAAGAGAAGAATGAGGGGGGATTTGATAGCTGCTTTTAACTACCTGAAAGGTGGATCCAAAGAGGATGGATCTAGACTATTCTCAGTGATAGCAGATGACAGGACAAGGAGTCATGGTCTCAAGTTGCAGTGGGGGAGGTTTAGGTTGGATATTAGGAAAAACTTTTTCACTAGGAGGGTGGTGAAACACTGGAATGTGTTACCTAGGGAGGTGGTGGAATCCCCTTCCTTAGAAGTTTTTAAGGTCAGGCTTGACAAAGCCCTGGCTGGGATGATTTAGTTGGGATTGGTCCTGCTCTGGGCAGGGGGTTGGACTAGATGGCCTCCAGAGGTCCCTTCCAACTCTGTTATTCTATGATTCTATGAAAAACTTTCTAACTATAAAGGTGGTTAAGCTCTGGAACAGGCTTCCAAAGGAGGCTGTGGAATCCCCATCACTGGAGATTTTTAAGAACAGGTTGGACAAACCTCTCTCAAGAGGGTCTAGGTTACTTGGTCCAGCCTCAATGCAGGGAGCTGGACTTGAAGACATCCCAAGGTCCCTTCCCGCTCTACATATCTATAATTCTATGAAATAAACAACAAAAACAGTTGCTAACTTGTGACCTGATCCTGCGTTTCACACATACTTCACTTCACAAATCAGCAGTCAACAGAGAATAGATAAAGTTGACTATTTAAAAAAATTGAAAAGATCATTTTTATTTAAATCGGATTTTAAAAAAAATAATTAAATACAGGTTTATCTTAAAAAAACCTATTTCAAATTAGATTTGAAGTGAAAATCTATGTTAAGGCCTAAGCTTATTATAAACTCTTAAAATAATTTAAATTAAATACAAAATTAATATTAAGCTGTACTACTCTGCTGCCAAGTTTTAAAGAAAGTCAACCCACAGAACTGGTGGAAGTCACTGACTAAACACCAGGAATCTGAGTTTGCTGAAGTGGTAAACCAGCGTTTGACAGCAGTAGTCTATTCTGCAGGTGCAGAGAGAATATTTTCTTCTTTTTAGTGTATTCAACTAGTGCAGTTGAATGACTAGTTCATTCAAAGTTACAAAACCAATAGAGATTTGAAAAAAAGCAGGAAATGAGCAGTTACTCACCTTCTGCAGTAAGTGGAATTCTTTAAGATGTGTCTCTGGGTGCTCCAGTTTAGGAGCACATGTTTCCCTTTGGCCTGCGACTGGAAATTTTTGGTAGTAGTACCTGCACTGCCTACACACATCCTCATGCCCTGTACCAAGGCTATATAGGGCTGCATAGATGAACCACCTTCAGTTTCTTCTCTACTGCAAAGCCCACAGAAGCAACTCCAAAGCAGAGGGAAGGAGGACCAGGAGTGGAGCACCCACAGGGACACACATCTCAAACTCCAGTTACTGCATAAGGCAAGTGACCTCTCCTGCAAGTAGTGTCCCTGTGGGTGCCCCACTTCAGGTGACTCACTAGCAGTAAAGCTTTAAGGATGTGGGTGTTTCGTAACAGAGTCCATCAGTGAAGAAAGAACTGTGTTGCCTCCTGTTACATCTGATCTTGCAGTGTGAATTAGGGCATAGTGGTTGGAAAGCGTGTCACTGAGGACCATGTTGCAGCCCTGCAGACTTCAAGAGCTGGAACATCTCTGAATAGAGCTACAGATGTAGACTGTGACATAGTAGAATGTACAATCATTCTTAGGGGAAGTGTAACCTCAACGAAACCATAGCCAGCAATAATGAATCCAGAGATTCATTTAGAAAGTCTCGGAACGGAGATAGGTGGTCCCTTAGATGTATCTGCAATAGAAACAAAGAGTCTAGGGGGTCTTCCTAAATGGCATATTCCTGTTCAAGTAAAAGGTTAACACCCAGTGATGAGCTGGCAAAAGTTGAAGAACCGGTTCCTTCAGTCGCTCCGGGTCTTCGGCGGCACTGAAAGACCCGCCGCCAAAGTGCCGCCGAAGACCCGTAGTAGGGAAGGACCTGCTGCCGAAGTCTCAGAGCGCCGCCGAATGAATAAAATTAAAAAGGGATTCTCAAGGGGAGCCTCCCCAGCCAAGAGCTCAGGCGGGCCGGACAGGACAGTCCCACGGGCCGGATGTGGCCCATGGGCCAGAGTTTGCCCACCTCTTTAACAACTGGTTCTAAACCGGCTTCAAAATTTAACAACCGGTTCACGCGAAATGGTGCGAACCGGCTCCAGCTCACCACTGCTAACATCCTCTTAACATCTAATGTATGAAAAACATACACTTGTGTAGACTGATGCAGCTAAGGGAAAATGCCCGGAAGGTGAATAGGTTGGTTGATATGACATTCAGAGGACTCCTTAGCTAAGAACTTTGGATGAGAAAGTAAAGATACTGTCTCCTTGGAGAACTAAGTAAGGGGATGGTCTGCCATTAGAGCCCCATATACCCAACCCTTTGTGCAGAAGTGATGGGCACCAATAGACATATGTAGCAGTGAACACATAGCTAATAACTCAAAGAGTTGTTTTATGAGTTAGTTAAGTACCGGGTTTAGATCCCAAAGAAGTGTAGGGGCTTTAATCTGTGGAAAAAGATTGATAAATCTCTTAAGAATATTGCCGTGGTCAGATGAGCAAATACCAAGAAACCTTCTACTGGTACACAAAAGTTGTTATTGCCACTAAATGAACCTTGCTAGAAGTCACAGAAAGACTGGATTTTTTTCAATTCCAACTCGTAATCCAAGACTGAGGAAAGAGATGATGGGATAGAAGAAAGAAGGTGCCAGTTACATCAAAGATTATATCTTCTCTATTTCTGAAGGTAAGTGTGTTTAGTAGATTCCTTTCTACTATTGAATCGTGTATTTTTATACCTCTGATGAACATATCTATAGCCCCAAGAACCATTGAGGAACCAAGCTTATAGAATCATAGAATCATAGAATATCAGGGTTGGAAGGGACCTCAGGAGGTCATCTAGTCCAACCCCCTGCAGGATGTTCAGATTGGGGTGAAGTGTCTAACCCGTATCCTGAGACAACAGCTAAGATTTCATAAAAAAGCCACCACAGAGGGAAAAAGTTGAGTCTGATGAGGTTAAGAAAAGCAAACTTGACTTGGCCAAGTTGGTGCAATTGACTTGGTCATGTCTGATCTTGATAAGGACCTATCAGAGCCATGAGTAGGAGGATATGCATAGAAAAGAACCCTGTCTACGTAATAAGGAAAACGTCTCCTAGAGTTTGGGGATCGAACCCCCCCTCTGAAAAACAATTTCCTGCACTTTTGTGGGGGGTGGGTTCTTATTTATCCAGCACATTTAATTAAAAAAATTCTGCTTTTGGACATGTTTAATTGATCCAAATAGAGCTTGACACAAATAAGTAAAAAATGAATAATCATCTAGTAAATAATAAATGCATCATTCACCAATTTCTAAAATAATAAAATGTAAAAATTAATAATTGAGTAAATTGGATTTAGCTATATAATTCCTTAAAGAAATGTGATAGATATAGTCTATCTCCACTATTACCAAAAAGAGGCACCAAATTTAATGTAAAGGCTATATTTGGTTGCAAATCGACATATCTGAATAGTTACCAACCAATGAGAATCAACTTTCTTTATGAAAATAAATAAAAAGAACAAACGAGAAGCATGATTAAAATTGCTGATTTAAAATCAAGGGTTCCCTCTTGCTGATTAAAATCAGGATTAAAATCACCAATTTAAATGGCTTTGATTTAAAGCAATCCACCCTGTATGCGCACATACAAGTCTGTGCATGACCAGGGCATTAGTTATGACTGTACATTTGCTGGGATATATTTGTATATTCCTAGAGTGGAATTTTCTAAAACACTCAGGTTTGGCCTAACTGCTTCCAATTAAGTCGATAGCAATTTAACCACTGAGTTCAATGGAAGCAGTTAGGCCACCATAGAGAACTTTTGAAAATTCCACTCTGGATTGTAAGCTTTTGGGGGGCAGGAACCATGTATTAGTACAAGTTTGTACAGTGCCTTGTACAATGGGGTCCAATTCCTCCTTAGGACTTCTGGATATTGCAGCAATATGAATCATAGGACAGAAAGGGGCCTCGAGAGGTCATCTAGTCCAGTCCCCTGCACTCATAGCAGGACTAAGTATTATCTAGACTGTTTCTTACAGGTGTTTGTCTAACCTACTCTTAAAAATCTCTAATGATTGAGATTTCACAAACTCCCTAGGTAATTTATTCCAGTGCTTAACCACACTGACCATTAGGAAGCTTTTCCTAATGTCCAACCTAAACCTTCTTTGCTGCAATTTAAGCCCATTGCTTCTTGTCCTGTCCTCAGAGGTTAAGAACAACTCTTCTCTCTCCTCCTTGTAACAACCTTTTATGCACTTGAAAACGGTAATCATGTCCCCACTCAGTCTTCTCTTTTCCAGACTAAACAAAAGCAATTTTTTTTCAATCTTCCCTCATAGGTCATGTTTTCTAGACCTTGAATAATTTTTGATGCTCTTCTCTGGACCCTCTCCAATTTGTCCACATCTTTCCTGAAATGCGATGCCCAGAAGTGGACTCAATATTCCAGCTGAGCCTAATTAGCGCAGAGTAGAGTGGAAGAATTGTTTTGCTTACAACACTCCTGCTAATGCATCGCAGAATGATATTCGTTTTTTTTTTGCAACAGTGTTAAACTGTTGACTCATGTTCAGCTTGTGGTCTACTATGACCCCCAGATCCCTTTCCGCAGTACTCCTTCCTAGGCAGTCATTTCCCATTTTGTATGTGTGCAACAGATTGTTCCGTCTTAAATGAAGTAATTTGCATTTATCCTTATTGAATTTCATCCCGTTTACTTCAGACCATTTTTCCAGTCTGTCCAGATCATTTTGAATTTGAATCCTACCCTCCAAAGCACTTGCAACTCCTCCCATCTTGGTATCGTCTGCAAACTTTATAAGTGTACTGTCTATGCCATTATCTACATCAATGATGTATTTATTGAACAGAACCAGACGCAGAACTGATCCCTGTGGGATACCCTTGTTACGCCCTTCCAGCATGACTGGGAACCACTGGTAACTACTCTCTGGGAATGGTTTTCCATCCAGTTTTGCACCCACTGTAGGGTATTATTGAAATATTAAATACAAATAATAGCAGGCACTGGAGAACATTATCGAGTATGTGGATAGAAAACATAGTTTATTATTCAAGTGTTGTAAAAGCTAGCCTGGGAATCAGTTTTCTAGCATCTATGAAGAAAATATTTTTTTCTGAAATAGCAGATTTTCTAACCCTTGAAGTTTGCTTACACAGCACCAGGTAATTTAAGGTCACACTACCAACCCAATCATAGCTTCCTACTTTTATTTAATATTTTGTTTCACTCCCACCTGAGCTATTTGTCTCTATAGCAGACCATTTCAACCAGGCTGCGGGTTGTTAGCCAGTGGCATACTAACAATTTCCATAGACTCAATGTAAAGTTTCAGACTCAATTCAGTTACATGAAGAAAATACAAAATTACCACATCTACGCTGCTGGATGAATTATTAAAGGATTTAGGGTTAATTAAGGAAAATCAACACATTTCATTCTTTTTGTTAAAAAAAAATGTGACTTTTAAAAGCTCTCTTAAGACTACAAAGGCAAGGTCATATCTGAACCTTGAGGGAAATACTGAATTAACTGAAATTCTCAGCCTTTCTTCTAAACATAATCAACAAGATTAGTGACAGCCTATTCAGCTATGCAAAAATGAAAAACACTTATTCATAATAAACTTCTGTTCCTTAACTAATTTATATTCAATAATATTAACATTTCACATCCCTAGTAATAAATTACAATTTTACAATACAAGGTTGAGGTCAGATTCTTCACTGTCTTATTGACAAAGTTGACCAAAGTTAACCAAAGTTGAATAATACTAGTGATACAAAATTAGATGCCTTTAGATGATATTTCCTCTCCCTCCTCCCCGGCTCATGCTCTGTGCATGTTTGTAGATTTCCTCTGACCCTACATAAGCACATGCTGCAATTCAGGAACAGTCTTATGCTCTATCTCTGTACAAACAACTTTATACATGCATTTTACTTGAGAGATTATGTACATGCACAATTCCTTTTTAGACTAACTGAACAAGTACTAGCACTATTATAACTGCAAGAGACACTTTTCTAAGTAACATTACTGTGTTATTAACTATTAATTTAGGAATCTAGTGGTTATTAAGGGGGAAAAATAGATATACTCAATGGGTCAAAATCAGAGCTGAGTCTCAATGGGGTGGAAGTTACTTTAACTGTCAATTTCTTCCAGACACGCCAGTGTAGTTACGCAAACTAAGTTTGCTTGACTATTCCCTTAGACTTTCTTCGTCACCCTCCAACTCTTAGGTTCACATCCAATTTACCACCATGAAATTTACCACCGTGAAAATCTCTCCTACTCAATTTACACATCACCCTGAATTTGTTCTACTTAGTCTTAAGGATTTTATAGATTCATAGATTCTAAGAGCAGAAGAGAAAATTGTGATCATCTAGTCTGACCTCCTGTATAGCACAGGACATTGAAGTTCCCCAAAATAATTCCTAGGCCATAGTTTTAGAGATTAAGAGTATAGGAGAGACTAAACTGGTGTAACTGACACATTGAGGAGTCAGAATTGAGAGACCAGAAGAGAGATATTACACAAAGAAAGCAACCAATAGAATGCATGGGAATGTGTATGTTAAAGTCACATCTTCTACTGTCTGGACATGTAAGTTACACCAACTTGGACTCCTTTTCCCATTGATAACTGGGTCTAACTTGATGCTGTGGTTTAGTGTCCCCTCCAGCTCTCATCCCATGTTTACTGCCTGGCTTGTCTAAGTCCAGAGATGTGGCTTCAGCCCCGCTCTACTCACAGGAACTTTTCTATATATATATATATATATATATATAGTAGAATCCAGCAACCTCTCTAACATGTTTCTATATGATGGGAACCATGGATTTTTCAGTGCAGAGGATCACTAGCCTAGGCTCTTCTCCCTCCCAATATCTTCTACACACAAACAGTGCTCTCACTGGTGATGCCAGGTTATTGATGATAGGAAAAACAGCTTTTTGCACTGCAAAAACAGAAGTAGCAGGTTCTCAGAAATAAAAGGAAGCTGTGTGTGTGAGATAAACAATCTTCATTTTTCCTAAAAGACACAAAAACTGACATGTATTTTTTTATGAATGAGAAACTTGTTTCCCAGCTGTTCTCCTGGCAGTAATGGTTTTTCCTCATTGCTCTGTCCGACTGAACCCTTCAGCTTGTATTTCTGACCATGCCCTAACATTCCATCATTACTGTTCCTGAAGCTGAAATAAATACCATGGATGTGACTACCTAGATACAGAGTGGCAAGGGTTGCCAGAGAATGGCAAGAACTGCAAGGAGTCCCCACCTTATTGGTCACTCTCCAAATATTGGCCTCTTTACAACACAATCACAGTCAAAAAAAAAATGACGAATCTATTTTACCTATCTGTAGGGAGGAAGGACAATCTCATGGTGAAGTCATCAGAGTACTACTGAGGAGACTTCAATTTTCCGTTCTGCCATACATTTCCTGTCTGACTTTGACAAGTCACATAATCCATTTTGCAACTGAATTCTCCATCTGTAAAATGGGAATAATTCTTCCTACCTTATAGGAGTGTATGAGGATATAAGCTATTAATGATTGTAAGGCACTGAAGTATTAGAGTGAGGAGTACCTCGATAGACGGACAGATATATTTCCAGATTATCTGTCACCATAGCATAGCACAACACCTTAATACTCAGCCTACAGGTTGTACATGTGTATTCAGAATCAGGTCTGCCTACTTTGAGGCTAGATTGTAATTTGGACTACATGCCCACAGAGAGAAGTATTAGCCCTTTTTATCCCTAGACTTTGGACACTGTGACTGCTTATTCACAGCCTTGAATAGTAGGCAGCAGAAAATTACTAGCTTCCCAATAAAACATGTAAAGCCACAAAATTACCCTTGTTTTGTCAGGAACTGTGGGCCTAAGTTCCCTCAGCTGAGCCTGAGGCTAGCTAGCACAGCCCTCAAACCCATTGATAAACCCAACTGGGCTGCAGCAAAATCACCTGATTGGCTGGCAGGAGCCCCTGAGTCAGCATTTAAGCTCAGCAGCAGTAGGCTCCTGGAAGCTCAATACTTACACCCTCAGCTGCAATTGGTCCTATACATGCCTTCTCCCCAGACTTGTTCCTGCCCTGCTCCAGTCCTCTCTCCTGACTGGTTCCTGACTTGGGTTCTGACCCTTGGCTCTGACTCCTGGTTCCTGACTACAGCTCTGAGTTTCCACATTGTTCCTGGACTCTGACAACTGGGCTTGACTGCCCACATCACCCTCCGACACACCTTTAAGTCTCTTCTCAGAACTCACCTCTTTTTTAATGTATGCAGTGAACAGGAACCCGGTAACACTCCTGTTTAGCTAAGAATTGCACACATCATACAATTTTTTGCTTCCCTGTTTTCCCTAGCCCTATCCTGACATGTGTGTTTGTCTCATCCACTAGTTTGTCTTGTCTTCTAATTTGTAAACTCTCTGGGGCAGGGACTGTCATTTTCTATCTATTTGTAAAACTGCTAGTACAATGGGGACGGAACTGGTTGGCCTCCAGGTGATACCACAATATGAATGTTTAGATAATAATAGTCATACCTCTCTCAAGCAAGGAGAAAACAGAGGGGAGGGGACTCCATCACAGAGGGGAGTCTGAAGTCCAGTCCACAGGGTTATGTCTAAAAGCACAGACTACCCACGTTAGTGACAAAAATAAGTTTTTACTCCTGGAGAATCAGTGTAAACTATGAGAAAATGAGCTGGATTCTATTCTGACTGCAACATCATTAACAGAATTGTTATCTACAGTTCTGACTGCAAAATCCTTCTGACTGGTAATGATATGTGAACCAGAAAAAAAAAAACACAGCTTGACCTCTAAATCCCAGATTGGCTATTGTAGGTATGGCTATCAGAAGAAAGCGAGAAAATGAAAAATGACTCATGGAAGACCCTGACAGACAAACATGGCACATAATAATGCTATTTTTATAGAGTCACTCTCCAAAGTATAAATGCACTCTCAGGTTTCTATGTAATTTCATTCAGGGGCCTTAATAAATTGAAAGATCATTTCCAAGATCAGAGACTTTCAAGCAGTAGTTCCTGAAACCCTTCCAATGTTCAGAGGATCAGATCAAACATTGAATACCACAGTATGCTTTTCCTGACCTGACTATTTTAAATTCAGGGCTCTCTACTGGAAAATATCCTTATCAAACACTTTTTATTGACAATTGCCTGCTCCTCAGGACAAAGAGGAATGAAGAATTTGTATCTTGGACCTCTTTATTTTATTGACTACAGAAAGTCTGTGATAATGTGCACCTCCATATAGAAATGACAGACAAAACCACACCATTAAAATGATAAGAGAATCAAGAAATTATTAAGAGCCAATTATTGCTCCTAACGAGGCTGATACTGCTGTGTTTAGCCGCTCTTTTGCGATTGCTTCTCCACAATTTTTTCAGCCTGATGAAATGACAATCTGGATTGTCAGACTTCAAGAGCACAGTGCAGAAAAGGTCATTAGGTACTGCGTCTCCTGCTAAGCATTAGGTATGTGAAAGAAGACATTGTTTTAGGAACCAGTAAGTATAAACAATTGTACCTGTACAGTTATTAATGTCATGAGAATACAGCAAGCAGAACATAGGAGATTTCTGTTAAGTGGAAGAACCTCCAGCATTCCATCCAGAAATCTGCAGCTGAGGTTATATTTCACCTTCCCAATGCCTTTGCAAAATAACAGGAGGATGACTTAAACAAGCCTTCAGAGCAAAGTGCCACTGTTATACTTGAGAAACATGAGATATAGCACACACACAAATGATTTGTACAAACTCTAGCTCAGCATAAAATCATGCACTTTAAAATATGACAATCATAACTTCACATTTTCAGATATTCTCATTTACTAAAGGATGATTGTCTACTGTGTATTTTATCTGCTCCATATGAAAAATTTATACCCAGTCTTGAAAATGATTCTTAAAAATTCCAGGAACTCACTATATCAATTTTCACCATAAAGAATCTTATATATAAAATTTCTACCCAGTGGCACTAATGCATTAGTTCTTAGTGCCAAGAAGCAGGACTCCCAGTAACAAGGGAATAACCAACTTAAGCAATAAATATCATACTGCCTGGAGTAAATTAACCAAAGGAGGCAGAAGTTGGAGCTTAGATTCAGTAATCATTACAGGAGGAATTATGCTGAAATCCATCTTCCGTTTTCTTTAAATTGCTACTATAAGGAGGGCAGCCACTGAAAACCTCTCACCCAGAAATCCAGCCTTGTGTGCAATGCTATCAAGTAGAACAACTGACTATTAACTTTTATAAATAAGGTAATTATTTATCGTGAAACATGCTTCATAACAGAAAACAAAATCAGAAACTTGTTATCTGTATTGTGCAAGGCTGGTACCTGCAATGTTTCATAACAAACACTGCTTATTGTTTTATTTATCTTTTCCACAAGTATTCCTGCCAGACTTCATACGTTGTATATCTTGATAGGGAATCACTTGAGGAATAGTTGTATTTATTGTTTACCTTCAAGGCAAATGTTATGGCAAAAGGGTAACAGGAAAGTATAGCAAGGCAAGGTCACCGAAAAGGATTGAACAGCACTGACAATCCCAAACTAGGAGGCCCTATAATAAAAAATATATATCAAATATAGTTGAGAAATAAAAGTCTAGTGTAATTCTGTGATTTGCCATTTCTTACAATGATTACTGTATCCTAAGATAATCATTTTTAATTTTTTTTAATCAAATTGCATTAAAAATATCTTCAAGGAGAGCAACTGGCAGCAGCGACAGCATTCTTTTTTAATTTTATTTTCAAAAAGAGTAAAGGTGACCTGCCCGAGAAATGCTGGTCAGCAGCAGTAGCTTTGACCCATCCTCTTTCAGTAGAAGAGAAGGGCTCCCTGACAGAGAAAACAGTGGACAGACAGCACATTTTTCCTAATCACTCTCAGGAAACAGGGCCCAGCTGAGATCTAGGCAACAAGGTTTTTTATTCTCTTTCAAAGAAAGAGAAGTGAACCTGACTTAGAAATATCGGGCAGTCGGCTGCTTATTCTCTTTTCTTCTCAAAGCAAGAGTCTGAAAAACAGATTGAGGAATGCTGCAGAAGCCATTTGCAGCTGTACTGGTCTTTGAGAAAAATCACATAAGATAAATACTAAAGTATCATTTATTAGACAAATAGGTTTTGATCCCTATGGTCTTTTCTTCCAGTGCTGGCCATTATTTCTAACAGCACAGTGAATGCAAGGAGGTCTATTCTGATCATTTTACAGCCGTTTGCATTGAAACAACAAAATAATTTAAAATAGTTAGAATATGCAGATGATTATTTTAGGCTAAAAAGAACTGACAATGAAAACCATGGTGAGGTAGAACACAGTGGGGCTGGAAATTAATTCCGACCTCATAATTTAATTAATTATAGCTCACAGGACAAGCACATTAAAAAACACCACATCTGGTACAGGTGAGGATTAGAGTTCCTTTCTTTACCACGGGTTTAAAATGGCAAAAGAATGTAGAATGTAAAAATATGTGATGATGAAACACATTAGCATTTTTAGTATTTTGTGCACAAACATGACAACCATTCCCAGGCAACATACTGTCTCAATCCAAATAATTATTTTTATAAAACAAACAGGACATTTTAGGTGCTACCAAAAACATTTCAAACTCATATAGCACATAAAGACTATCTGTAGCCAACATCTACAAATCTACTACTGACTTTCCACCATCCCCTCTGTGATCCTATATTTACTGTAATTCTCTTATTATTCCTCTTTTTTGTGTTTGATTCCCACCTATCCACCTCCACATTTTTCCTTTTGTCATCCTCCTGTCTGACTCCTCCCTTTGTCTCCAGCTAGCCTATCATCATTTCCCTTCCCTATGTATGGTCTCTGACGACTATGGGGATCCAAAGAGTTATTTTTGTTTACCTAGGTTTCTATAGTTCAAATTAACAAAATTAGATTGAATTAGACTGAATTGTCCTTAGAACTTTCTAATTGTAACTAATCTCAAAATATACTATTTCCATAGCCCAGTCGATTCCACTTTCTTTCTTCCCCCAGCTGCTAGCGCACATGAATATAAACAAGATGTGACCAGCTTTCCATTCTATCATTCAATGACCATTTCTTTCATGGTTTTATCTACAGAAAATTATGTATCAGTGATTTGTACCCTTTGACATATATTCTAGGCACTGTAGCTTTCTTTATATTTTATTAATCTTGCATTATAATTGATCCAATCTCTTTATCCATCAGGTCTTTTGAGTCTTTTAAAGGATTTTCATTATACTTTTTCTTATACCTTTGTTTAACTGAATCATGCTGCACTTCACAAATTTAATAGCATGCTTTTTGTGAGTATCAAAAGTGCATTAGAAAAACATGACATGAAAAAACAATAGTAATTATAGAAATAATAAATTTTAAGCTTTGATCTGAACAAGGAAAGGACATGGAACAATTGAAAAATATTCAGTTATAGAAGCGTGTCCACCCTTGGTTTACTGGTTTTGCCTTTAAATGAATCCAGTTGGGTCATTTTGGATGATGTAATGATAGCACAGAAAAATCATGTTCCCTGCTTGTCATGTGCTTTGGTCTAATAACATTTCCAGCAGGGTTGGACAAAGTTTGTGCAGTACCAGGAGTGACTTACTCAATTTTTAAGGGCTTCTGCAATACCTTGTGTGGGTATTTGAGCTCTCTAATATTGCATTCATCATATTTTGCATGTTCCTTGTTGTTCATGTTATTCAGAATGTGAAGGATATTTGAAGTCCGAGAAATATCTCTGGGGATAGTCTTGTTTTTCCACAACAGCTTTTGTTACAATCTTGACAGGAACTTCTTCTGGCAGGCTCTTACTATTTGATGTGTTGCTATAGTTGGCCACCAGCAAGCTCAGGGCTGAGGTTACCTGCTTTGGAATGACAGTCACACCTAACATTCCATCCTCTGCTGTGGCTTTATCTTTATGCAACTCAGAATGTCTAGTGGATCCACATCCTTCACACAGATATCTGCAACTGAAACAGGTTGTTTTTCAGGTTTATCAAATGTATAGTTTTCTGGTCCACTGGCTGCATTTTGATCTTTTAGTTAAGATGCATCATCATCTTCATCACCTTTCCTAAACTTGTTCCAGAAATGGAGGCTACTTACTTGCAACTGGAGGTTCTTTGAGATGTGTGGTCCCTATCTGTATTCCACACATGGGTATGCATGTGCACCATGCAACTGAGTCCAGAATGTTATCTGCTGGCCCAGACATGAACTGTAGCTCTACTCGTGCTCCGAACCAAGGTCATAAATGATGGTATGGGCCAACACCTCTCCAGCTCCTAATCTTACTGAAGTCCAAACAATTTGGAGCAGTGGGGATGGAGGGCAGATAGCAGAATACAGGTAAGGACCATACACCTCGAAGAACTTCTAGTTATAAGTAAGTGAACTCAATTTCTTTTATGAATGATGGTCCTATGTGTATCTGACATGTGGGAGATTAGTAAGCAGTAGTCAAATGGAAGATGGGTGCAAGGACACAGAAGTAATAGCTGACTGTAACACTGCTCTCTCCACAGCTATATCTGCAGTGGAAGACTGGACCAGAGCGTAATGCTTCATGAAGGGCTGCAAAGAGCTCCAAGTAGCTGCTCTACATATCTCTAATAGGGGTACATCTCTCAAAGATGCCCCAAAGGCTGTTTGCCCTCTGGGGGGGTCAGAGAACATGAGCTAGCTGGTAACAAAGGGTAATACAACCAGAGGTCCATTTTGAAAGTCTCTCTAAGGATACAGCTTGACCCCTTGATCTCTCCGCTATGGAAACAAATAGTTTAGGTTTTGTTCTTTCTAGATAAAAGGCCAAAGCCCTTCAGATGTCCAGAGAACACAACCATCTCTCTTCATCTGAGGCATGTGATTTAGGAAAATATACCAGTAAATGGATTTCCTGACTCACATGAAACTCAAACTACTTTAAAGATTAATCTGGGGTGGGGTCTTAACAAGACCTTTATTGAAGGTAGTATATGGGGGGCCCACCATAAGTGCCCCCAGTTCACTGACTCTTCTGTCATTGGCAGATGCGATAGCTATTAGAAAGTCCTTAGGGCCAGCGTGCACAGACTCTCCCAACTTTGATGGGGTGGAGAGGGGTCCTTTCTCTTTGGGGCAGTTTTTGACAAAGCTGACTTGTTTCTATGTCTAAAGGAGGGCCCCTTCTTCTCATGGTAAGCCTTCTCTCCTTAGGCTTAACTGTCTTTGCTTCCATTCCTGAGCTCATGCAATTTCATTGCCGTCTCCATCAGACATTTTCTAAGTCTCAGTTCCTGACCCTCATGAATTCTTGAGGGAGAAGAGTGACAGATGCTGTACTTAGCAGAGATGTGAGCCTCACCCAGGCAGCAGAGGCAATGTTGATGTTCGTTGCACACAGAAAAGGAGTGAGCACTTTTTGAACCCCCAGGACCCTGGGCATAATCCAAGACTTCTCAGAGGAACTCTTTCCCAGTGGTGAAGAAAAGGGGAGAAAAACCACTAGGTAATATCCTATGCTAAACTACACTATAAAATACTAAAAACTAACCATAAGCAATATATTTACAGCAATGACACACAAGAAAGGACACTGAAGATTCTGATTCAGAACATGCGGTGGTAAGAGGGAACTGGAAAGGTGTGGGCACACACTACCTTTTATGCCCTCAGTTCGGAGCACTAAGAGGTTTTCAGTGCACATGCAGACCAACGGGGATGAATATATATATATATATATATATATATATATATATATATATATATATATATATATGTATATTCATTCCAGACTCAGATGCATAGTGCTCATGTGTATCCACATAGGTAATACATACAGGGATCATCACTCAAAGAATAGATACTTCTGTTTTTTCATGTTTTCCTTGATGCCCAGAAGTTTCTTCATCTTGCGTAGAAAGCACAAGTACAAGCACATTCTCTTCATCTTGCCAAACTGTGGAGCTCTCAACACTTCTCTCCTCTTTTTCTCTTTCTTCTTTTTGATGTTTGCCAATATAGAAAAGGTATTATGTTTTGTTCTGTTATTTTCTTTCCTCTCTCCATTTAGTGAGCTCCTCTGGATTGTCTAATTTTATTCTTTTAGCACCAGCAAGCATTCCAGTCAACCACACAGAACACATACAGTAAAGTATTCTACCACAATGGAGCAACATGAGTAAAAACTCATCATTTATTACTGACAAATAGTAATAATGTAGATGCTAAAATCACTGAGTGGAGAATATCAGTGGGTATGTAGACAGACACATACAAATAATGGTAAGCTAAAGTGAAGGATCTTAGATTTTGATAAGAACCTTAAATAGCATATATAAAAAAGCCAGGAAGTCATTGAAGCTATTTAAGTATTGGAGCCACAGAAGAAAAATGGGACCTATCTCACCCTCCATTGTCCTTCTCAATGTCTTGAATTCTATTTGGCTGTCTGCTGTAAATACTCTTCCTATAGGCACATCACTCTTTTTCATGCTAAATTTTATGGACAGTAATGTATATAATTTTCTCCCTTCAATTCATTTTTTCATTTACTTCAAAGTCTTTTTTAAAATTTAAACCATGTTATTTCTAAAATGCTTTCTTTAGCACATAGCCTCAAGAACATTTCAAAATTGTAGCAGACTTCCAATCAATGAACTATCATAGTAACCAATACAATCCTACAATTCAGAGGGAAGTTTGTATACTGACTGTAGATTGTTACCCTGAGGACATTTCTACTTGATTAAAAAAAATACATAACCTGCATGATGAAAATAGTATTTTACATTAAGAGATATGAGTAAATTGAAGAATTGAGTCTCTAGAACTTAAATACAATAAATGTTGTGTAATAATAGATAGACATGGATGCGATTCTCATTAATACTGGTTTTTAAAACTGTTTCTAGAGAATAAAAGAATGCAAATACTTGTGAACTGTGTCAAGTGTTCCAGTTCTTGAATGAAAATGACTCATCTCCTCGTTCAAAAGAGCAAAACTCTGCTGTACTTTAAACCCTGTGTGTATTTTGATATCTACTCATTTAAAATTCCCACTTCATGGCTCTCATTCTGCAATTATTTGTTTCTTATATATGTCAAGCACCCTTAGCATGTTCCACCAATTTGGATGATTGACCCAGTTCTAATGGAATTTCCAATCTTAAAGATGGATAATATCTCTGGAACTAGTTGAATCCTTCAAATTACCTATCTTCAGAAGCCCAAACATAGAACAGGCATTGATTAATCATTTGTCAGCAGAATGCATGAAGAATTAGGTTTTGATCCTGTGCAAGATCCTAAAACAGTCCCAGTTAAACCATGAGAATCCATCCAGGTGTTAGGGTCTGCCCCTGTACATCCCTTTGCAGATGTGAGTGCCATCACAAACCATTGCAATCTTTCTAATCTTTTTTTCTCTTCTATAGATTGCCCTAATAATGCTTATGATTTGCTGTTGGCTAAATAATGATTTATTGAATTCCATCTTTCGCCACATTACACTAATGACTATTCAAGTACCAATGGTGCTTTTGGCACTTGAAAAGAATTGAACAAATACACAGATCCCACTCTGAGGAGATCTGGTGCACCATTACCAAATCTAGCTGTAGCTCACAAAAGCTTATGCTCAAATAAATTGGTTAGTCTCTAAGGTGCCACAAGTACTCCTTTTCTTTTTGCGAATACAGACTAACACGGCTGTTACTCTGAAACAAATCTAATGTGAAACTTTTCAATCTAAGCACCCAGTCTGGAAGACATTCACTCCCACAGTGCTCACTGCTGGCATAAATTTACTACTGTGAGTGTTGACTAGATTGAGCCTATCAGGATTAGATGTTGTGATGGGCTGGGTCACAGAAACCCCCTTGGGACTGCCACCTGATGTGCTGAGACTACCTCTGAGCCCATTTTCCCTGCCAGCTTGGAACTTCAGTACCCTGTCTTGTTGAGCCAGACACACTAGCCTGCTGCAAACACAGAACCAGGTCTCAACCATATCCCACAAAAGCTGCAGACTTAACTGAAAATGGCTTAAGAAGTGCTCCTGTCTCTAGCACCCAGATACCCAGTTCCCCATAGGATCCAAACCCCAAATAAAGCCATTTTTCTCTCTATAAAGCTTATATAGGGTAAACTCATTAATTGTTTGCCCTCTATAACACTGATAGAGAGATATGCACAGCTGTTTGCTCCCCCAGGAAATTACTTACTTACTCTGGGTTAATTTATAAGCAAAAAGTGATTTTATTAAGTACAAAAAGTTGGATTTAAGTGGTTCCAACTAATAACAGACAGAACAAAGTAAATTACCAAGCAAAATAAAACAAAAACATGCAAGTCTAAGCCTAATACAGTAGGAAACTAAATACAGATGAAATCTCACCCTCAGAGATGTTCCAATAAGCTTCTTTCACAGACTAGACTCCTTCCTAGTCTGGACCCAATCCTTTCCCCTGGTACAGTCCTTGTTCTAGCTCAGGTGGTAGCTAGGGGATTTCTCATGACTGCAGCCCCCTTTGTTCTGTTCCACCCCCTTATATAGCTTTGGCACAAGGCAGGAATCTTTTGTCTCTTTGAGTCCCCACCCCTCCTTCTAAATGGAAAAGCACCAGGTTTAAGATGGATTCCAGTACCAGGTGACATGGTCACATGTCCTGTGAGACCCCAAACCTTCATTCTTCCTGGCCTGACTCACAGCAAGGCTTGCAAGTAAACAGAGACATCTACAGTCAGTTGTCCTAGTTGATGGGAGCCATCAAAATTCTAAACCACCATTAATGGCCCACACTTTGCATAACTACAATAGGACCTCAGAGTTATATTTTATATTCCTAGTTTCAGATACAAGAATGATACATTCCTACAAATAGGATTAACACATACAGTAGATTATAAGCTTTGTAATGATACCTTACAAGACACCTTTTGCATGAAGCATGCTACAGTTACATTATATTCACATTCATTAGCATATTTTCATAACATCATATGGAGTGCAACGTCACAGATGTAAAAATATAACCTATAGTTTTAGCAGCCTGTTATTAGATACACAAGAATATTTTCCTCTGCTGGGAGTCAAAGCATACATATTTGCTACTTACACTTAGGGCTAGACTGCAGTTTAACAATCTGTCCTGAGTAAGAGGCAGCCTAAGAGAAGATAACTGTTGCTTGGCTCAGGAAGGGTGTGGTCTCTCACATACTGTGACCCATGATGGGAGCAGTGTGTGGAAAGAAGTACAGGACCACCTTTTATCTATTTATTGCCCTGTGTAGTGTCATGAATGTAGGTCACAATCCTGACCTAAATAATCAATTCAGATATCAATTCAGATATTGCCATTCCACATAGAAAATAGTCAAACTGATAGAATATCATTACTCAAATAATTTCTTGAATAATTTCTTGAATAAATGTTGCCATTTTGTTCAGGAAATTTGTATGTAGTTTAATTGACAGAACAAGTTATAATTTTGAATAAGTTATCTGATGAAATTTTAATTATTCACAAAGATCTACAGAAGAATCAAACTCTAATTGGTATTTGTGATTAAAAAGCTCTTACACAAAAAACTGTGGCATTGAAAGTGATTGGCTAATTGAAAAAATGAGCAAGCAAACAAAAAACCTCAAGGCAAGTTAAACAGAACATTTTTAAATATAAGGGATTTATAAATTCCCTTTGCTATTCTGAGCCAGAACTCAGAAGTGCTGAGATTTAACCTTCTCCTCTGCAAATCCATGGAAGTTAGGAAATTCAAACATCTGAATATTTTCCTTCATCTTCACTTCCTGCATAATGGCTCTTTCCTACACACTGTGCCTCAGATCAGCTTCCATGAGAATCCTTCTGCTTCTCATTGCACTCTGCTCTTCCTCTCTCCTTTATGTTTCAGGCATGTCATATGCCTTTATTTCTGAGTTTTGCTAGGCCTCTGTCCTACACCTTCATATAGATAAAACCAAGTCACCGCACAAACCTTACATTTCTCTTCTAATGCCAATCTGTGCCATCTTTACAGAGTATCACTAATAAACTGTAAACACAAAAGGAAACCAGGATAAGATAAAATTTGTTCTCTCTCCGCCCTCCCCCCTAGGTGCATATCACCTGAGTTTTTTGCCCACTTTTACTACACATTGCCTCAAAATTTTGGATCAGGTGCTTGTTGCTCAAAGCGATATATACATTCAACTGTTTCACTCCACAGATATGCAAGTCCCCACCTGTGAAACAGCAGGTAGCCCTGCATGCTGACTACATGAATTATTTTCAAGTAAATTAACACATTTCACATTCTTAGCATACAAATGTCTGCTTTTTCACATGAAGATGTATAATACTGTGAAAATGAAGCACTTGGAACACCCGAAGTAATACCATTGCCAGTACACTGCTTTTAACACGTCTATAAAATACTTGTAAAGGTAAAAATGCCTTTAATGTATTCAGTCACCTAACATAAATAACAGGATTATGAAATATACACCTTTTAAAATGTTTTTTAAAGTTTTTATAAAGTACTTCACTAATTCAAATGATTTCTGTAATGAAGGACTACCAGTTTTTCTTTACTATAATTTTATTTCCCATCATAGGAACATAGCACGAGAAAATGTTCTAACATACAAAAATCTGGCCAGCAGGAAGTACAGTATAGTTTATATCAATTTGCCAGTGCTTTTCAGATATTCAAACCTGGCACCACGATTGTGCTTCCCCTTCTGCCCAACAATTGTTTTCAACAGAAAAATCGGCCAACAAAAATGATGTGGACAAATGAGAGGATACATTTCTATAGCATAATGCAGGAATTACCTGCACTTATACAGATAATAAATAAACCTTAGCTCGCATAATGTTATTTCCAGGGATGAATACTCACATTGGATAAGTCAAAGTTCAGCTAATAAATGGCTTGGCTACCAAAGAGGTTTTGATAAGTGGTACAGGGACTCCTTGAATGATGTAAATGCAGTGTCTCTTTTCTATGTCATAGAAATCGATGCTGGATGAACTAGTCAAGTCTAAGCTCAGAAAGCAAGTTATCTATTCAGCTGCTAAAACATTCTGCTAGTCAGTGGGTACCCTTTAAAAATTCCATGCTGCTGAGGAAGAATTTTGTAAGAAAAGAAAAGCAGCACATGGTTCAAAGAGTAGTTCAAGTTCAAGCTTCTTCAGGTACTGTACCTTCCTTGCAAAATTTACCATGTTTTCAAGATCTCAAAATACTCAGCCTGACATATGACGAATGAATGTTTACAGAATAAAATCTTATCTCAATTAAAGTTTCATATCTGAGTCAACATAACTCCATAACATCTATTTTTTTTAGTGAGAAATTCATCAGAAAGGGTAGTACAAGAAGGTGAATTAAATGCAAACATCAAGAAACGCCAAAAGAATCATATTTATTTTGAAATTTTATGTAATTGCCTCCTTCACCCATTTTGTGGAAAGCACTATTATTCACTAACTACAGCTATGGATAACAATAAAGGACTGATAATTACAACAGTACTTCATTCAAGATCTTTAGAAACGGGCTGCAGATTAATGTGTGTTTCTACAGCCTACTTTTTATTCCTGAATGTTTTCATGAACTCTTCTCACTCTGACAGTAAAAATACGTTAAGGAAGAGCTGTGATTCTTCCTCGCAAGATGTTCTTGCCACTGGACTCCATATGGAGGAGGATAAAATGGTCTGTGTTACTTAAAATGCTTTGGTTTTGAGAACTTCTTATATTACAGAGTTTCTGCAAATTGGTATTTGAGCTTAGTAAAACTATAAACCTCAATGATCCTTTTAAAACAACAATGAACTCATGTTGAAAAAGCATATTACTATAAAATATTTTGCTTATTTTTCTCTCTGGTAAACACGAAGATCATAATTTCTGCTGTTGCCACTGCAGTAATTCTCTCCTAATAAAATTCCACTTCATTTCACTTTGATATTGTATTCTGGTTAAACATTCAATAACTGAATAAAATGTGACAGTTGTTACTTGTGTTTCTTAATGCACTACTAGAAAGTGCTCAGATACTACTTTAACAAGTGTGGTATAAGAACCTATGTAGAACAGAAAAGAATACATTGTGTCTTTCTAACATTCTCTGTCAGCACGTCTGTTATGGATAAATCAGACAGATAATCCAGTTTGCTGTCACAGTTTTCTGTTTGCACCTACACTTTCGTAGAAGATTTCAAAGGAGAGGGAACTGCTGTGTCCTCATGAATTCCTATAATGTAGTACTTTTATCTTTCTGCTGCCATCCAGTGATGTGTCAAAGTAAATACACTATTGTTATGTAATATTCTTCACAGAATAATAAAGTTATTGTTCAAAACAGGCTAGTTGACCGTTGGTTTTGAAAGTATTTTATTTACCCCACACACCACAGAAACTTAAGGTCTGATTCTCCACTAACTTTCACCTTGCATAATCATTTACAGCTTTATAAAATGTTGCCAAATTAAAATGGGAGTGGTTGTATGCCCTTTTTATACTCATTCTGTAAGGTGTAAATAACGATCCAACGTACAAGGCAGTGGAGAATGAGGTCTTTAATGTTACTGTTATTACACTTCTGCTAGTCCTACCAGAGCAGGTGCTGACAAATGTAGTGCCAAAAGGAAACGGGGGTTAATCATGAAATGGCTTTTAGTAGTACTTTGGGGGCAATGTTTCTTTAATTTTTCAATTTATCCAATGTAATGGTCCTTTTTCTTTGTTTATGCTGGTCAAGCATTTAAAAAGTATGAAGACAAGTCATAATGCACAGTGGTTCTCAACCAGGGGTACACGTACCCCTGGGGCTACGCAGAGGTCTTCCAGGAGGTACATCAACTCATCTAGATATTTGCCTAGTTTTACAACAGCCTACATCAAAATCACTAGTGAAGTCAATACAAACAAAAATTTCATACAGACAATGACTTGTTTATACTGCTCCATATACTATACACTGAAATGTAAGTACAGTATTTATATTCCTATTAGTTATTTTATAATTATAGGGTAAAAATGAGAAAGTAAGCAATTTTTCAGTAATAGCATGCTGTGACACTTTTGTATTTTTATGTATGATTTTGTACGCAAGTCATTTTAAAGTGAAGTGAAACTTGGTGGTACGCAAGACAAATCAGACTCCTCAAAGGGATGCAGTTTTCTGGAAAGGTTGAGAGCCACTGATGATGCTATGTACAGTTGTGGGGTGCACACAGATAGGATAGATACTTCAACAGGTATACTGAACTGTGTTTTTAAAGTGAAGATCTTTTAAAAGTGACAGTAAAAAAGGTAGCATGCAGTTCCATAGTTTTTGTCCATCACTGATTCCAGACCAAATTTACATAAAAGAATAGGGGTAGGTTTTGGGGATTTTTTTTTTCAGCCCTGCAATATCAGTCTGGAATCTGAAAGCTCATCTATGTTTCTTCCAAATTCATGCATCATCATCAGTAATTTTGATTCTGTGGCCCAAATTCTACTCTTGGTTACATATGTGAAATCACAGTAGGTCAGATTGACTATCTGGATTCCCACAGCTGCAGTTAATCAAGCCCAAGACTTCAAATTCTTTCCTCTTCAACCTCATTATCTTCAGAAAGGTTGTCCAGGGGTAACTAAGGGCAGAATTAGGACTGAAACTGAAACTCATTTAACAGTTCTGCTGGTGATGCATGTATCAAAACAGAACTAAGCTCCCTCTCTTAGCTGTGTTAGCTCAGAATAATACATAGTAAAGATGTACTTTTGTTAATAAAATCAGATGATGTGTCTTTTAATACACAAAAAGAGAATATCTCTGGTATAGGAAGATGCCATTTTTACAGTTAGTTTTCAGAGTAGACCTGCACCTTAAGTTGGTGGTGTTTGATGATGCATATTGGACCTCTTAATAATTAAAGTACTAGAGTTAACCAAGGTGATATTAATGAAATGCAAATAGCCCACCAGCTTAGTGATAAGAATAGCGACTTTCAGCTCTTTTCAGATCATACCTGTGTGTGTTACCCAGAGCAGATGTGCACTTTTAAAACACAGTTCAATGCACCTATTACTACCATACAAGGTTCAGTAGTTCCTATAATATGGTGAAGCAAAAGAGAATGTCAACTTCTTGTTATTTATGCCTGATCTAATATTTCCTTCCTAATCCAATTTTTGAACCCTGAAATCTTAAGAACTTTGGTCAAGACCAGGAGCCACAGCTCTGGCTGAAGGCACAGAATGTCAGAATCTGAATCTTCTCCCTCCTTTTATTTTTAATTCCCCATTAAAACAGAGAAGCACTATGAAATACAAAAAGAAGAACAGGAAGAAAAAGGTAAAGAAAGAACCCATAAGCGGTTGTTAGTAATTCTGTGCTATATCTAATAGAGAACCATACCACTGCATCTGAACATACACAACTCCCATGGAGCTGAACAGAAGGTGCTCATCCACTCTAAAAATCTTCAGGCCTATATCTATCTAACAGGTGTCTTCCTAAAGTTGGGTGCTGATGATTGAACATATGGCTGATTATGGTGCTAGATTTTCATTTCATTTTACTCTACTAAGCGAGTACTGTCTAATAGTATTCCTTAGCAAAGTTCCCTCCCCCCAACAGGTTTATCATCTGGTTTTTATAGTATAAAAAGCAAAGTACTGGAGAAGATGGAGCTTGGAGTATATTCCCTACAACTAATTTATCTTTCCCTTGTTTAGACATCCTGTTTGTATTCTAGAGTATATAGAAAAAAAGTTGTATACCATCAATGGTTAACTCCTATTCAAAGGGAAGTGGTGAAAGCCCCATCAAGAACCTACTCCAGGGAAAAATCTTTTACTACTGCAAGGATGGATAAACAACAGATATTTAATCTCTAATTTCTATGATTCTCCAATAAAGAACTTTGATGGTTTTACATAGTGATTGTTAAGGAAATGGTTTATAAATGAGAAATGGACTGCTCTATAACATTACTGCTTACAGTATAGAACTCACAGACTCTCTACCATTTATCAATTTAAGTTGAAAAACATAATTCCTATTGAAGTAAGTAGAAGCTTTGGGAATAGGAAGACTATAGGATTAAGCTCTTTTTGTACAAAACTATTCACTAACAGGGACACAAATCCTAAAATATTGAGTACTGTAAGTAAATATTTAAATTTGTACTAATTTTCAGCAAGTTACTGGGAGAAATAGAGAAATACCTGATCATTTTCAATTTATTTTTGACTATTCAATTTGTATTTTGTTCAACTTTTCAGAAGAAATACTTAGCAAAACACCTCAATGAGATTTTACCTGTATAATTGGTCATACAAAATAATTAAACCTGTACCTTGTATGCAAGTTAACCCTTTAATTTTATTCTAGCACTCTGAAATGTGCAATTTCAACTAATTTCTGTTAGCAGAGAAATGCAAACTTAGATGTTGAGTGCTCTCTGATGCCCAGCATACATCAACAGTCTCAAAACACAGCATCACCTCTTAAAAAGAGAGACACCTTTTGAACTCACTTGGAACATGAAAGACTACTTCAAAGAAGCCAGATATTCTGAACATATAAAGAGAGGTAGCTCCATGAAACCTCTTGTATCAATACCTTTATCACCTCAGATTAAAAGTCATATAATGCACTGTACTTATTTTAAAGTACATTAGGCTATAATAATCAACTTTTTACATGTAATTAACAAAGGAAATATACTGCATAATTTTGAGTAATATATATGATAAATGAAAGGCAGTCCTAATCTATATTGCTGACCCAGTTAAAAAGCAGAGTCTACTGGAATTTTCCCAAGAAAATCTGTTCTTGCGTGATTTCTAGTCTAATTTTGCATCCCCAAGAGATTCAGATAAGCATCTCAACTTTTGGGTGCTTATCCAAACTAAATCAACACTTTTGAGGTTTAATGTACTAGGTGCATAGGACTGCATTTGAAATAGGTCTCATCTCAACAGGAACAAAGACAAGTATCTAATAAGCAAATCAGTAACTTAAAGAGGTTCGTGTCTATTGTTGCTATAGTTATCACATTCACTTCCCAATAGCTGTTACTTTCTTGACTCACTGTGTCACTTTCTGAAGGGTTCCAGTTGAATAAACTATTCACTATTTTGAAAACTTGTGCACATTAATTTTCAACATAATCACTCCTTGTTTTCAAGGAAAGCAAGATACCAAGGAATGGAAAAGAGAAAATGGATTTGGGGGTTCAATTCTATGTTATGATGAGCATCTACTGTGAAGTGTTGTGAGCCCTCAATTTCAATTGACCTCAATACCTTGCAGGAAAAGTCCGGTTTATCCAGTTTATTATCAGGCAACCATTTTTTGGCCTGAGAACATTACATCTGGGCTCACAAATGGATGTCCTAACTACAGTTTTCTACTCAGTTTGACCACCTGCCCAGCTATCCCAAAGACAGCATTACCATCTTCAAGTGATTGCTTGAGGTGGTTTTTAACAGTGATCAGGAAGGGCAGTATAAGAGACCTTACTTTTCTTTTTTCTTAGAACTACCTTTAAACCTGACAACAAAGACGTTTTCAATATAATTTGATATCTAACTAGGAAATGAAAAGTATTTCAGCCCCATAAAGCAAGAAGATGCTTTCAATACTGAGTCAGGCCATTTCATTCCATAAACTACTTCTACTGTAAATTAAAGGGAAAAAGGTTTTGACAGCTAATAATAAAACTTAGATGCTTGAGAATGCCACATTAATAAGACTTGTACTTGATGGATGAATCCCCTTGACCTTACAATACACCTTTGATATTATGAAGATGTCATAAACAGCACAGTGACTCTTTGTCTTTACATATGAGGTGCCAACATTACAATAGTGAAGATCTATTTATAGTAGTAAACATGAATGTAAAGAATTATGCTGCATTGCTTATTGAGAAAGAGGACTGCTGTGGGTAGATTAACATTTGCAGGCACACTATGGGTTTTTTATATTAATTTCTGAAATCATAATAGAATTCAGGTCACTGACAACCAACAATTTTCATCCCCTTATAGGATTTTTTGTGATACACATCAGTGAGCCCGTGCTGCTATTTATTATCAGTCACTCTAGATACGTGTTGACAAATTCGGTGAAATGTACAGTTTTTAGGAACAATTACTGAATAGAAAATCAGAATTAGAAAGCCATATACTTTTTAAAAATTGCTTATAAATACTACTGGGAGAGAGGCATTTGGAGTTCATAGAATTTGGGGAGCTTTATATTTCTGGTACATAATTAGAATCACAACTGTGTTGATTTATCTTTGTTTTGCTTTTGTCCAATAATGATAATCTATTCTTGACATTGTTTAGATGATTGTTAAAGTATTTCTACATTTTATGGTCAGTTTTTCTATATTTTATATTGGCAGCTCACATTAAGATTATTTGTAACTTTATTTAAAATATTAGGTATCAATAATATGCTGTTTATTACTGAGCTAAAGAAAGGACAACCTGTGGTTTTTCTGTTAATAATACATCCCCTAAATGCAAGCAGAAGTATAAAGGGAAACCATCTCTGGACAAATATATTGTTATACATACTCCCAAGACTCAACATGGTGCTGAAATTATAAAGGAGGAGATTTTCTTTTTCCTTACAATCCCTTTCACATTTACCTTTGTTAGTCATAGAATCATAGAATATCAGGGTTGGAAGAGACCTCAGGAGGTCATCTAGTCCAACCCCCTGCTCAAAGCAGGACCAATCACTGTACACAAAGCTGTCAAATTTTCCAATAAAGGACGTAGTGTTAAATCTACTACTTTTGTACGATGTTTTAAAGATACACTTGAGAATACTCATAGGATTGTAAAGGGTTTAGAAGTTCAACTTGACTCTTTTTAGAAAAAAATTAGACTCACTTTCTGTAAATTCCTTCACAGGAAAACTGAAGTATTGGAAAATCTTACTAAAATCATTAAAGTGCATGTGCTGGGTTTTCCCAAGGGTTATGAAGAGGGTCTTTCTATAGTTCTGTTAATTAAAAAAATTATATTGGTAAATGACAAATATTTAAGATTTTAGCATTTCTACTAAGCGTATTTCATCCTAAGAGTATGCTCTTGGAAAGGCCTACTTCTCACAACTATTGTTTCTTTTTTGAAACCTACTGATTTTTGAAAGATTAATAAATCTTGCCTGGGGAAAAAATTAGCCAGTTTTTCCACCCACATTACCCTAACTTTGCTTAGGTGTAAAGAATTACAGAATATACATGATGTTCAAGTGGAGAACCAGACTCAACATTTATTTTTTTAACTAAGAAGGTTTATATATTTTCTGAAGCATCAAAGACCACAGTGACCTCAAGAAAGAAATGTATGTTCATAGAAACAAAATTCCTAACTTTAAGTTTTAAGACTTCAGTTTTCTTTCTATCCAAACATTCCCTTTAAAACAATGGGGTCTGTTGTAATTTCGCTCCTTTGGCTTCAGAAAAGTGGCAAGAATAAATTAATCAACAACTGTTGAAAGAAAAGATATACAACTTTGTTGGATTGTAACATACTACCTATACAATATTAGCCAGTCCTTTGATCAAAATGTGTATTAACCACCATAGGACTTACATATGGTAGGTCCTGACTTGACTCAGGCTTGGATCATCTACCCCCGGGAACTGGGACCCTGGGTCCGAGCTCTGAGATAGCACACTTTGTGTGTAAACAGAAGAGGGGATAGACCTGAGCCTGAGTTCCAACCCTGGGCCTACATTGCAGTGTAGACATCTCCTAAAAGCAATTATGCTTTGTGACCTATAAAACCTATAGCTTCCCTCATCAGCGTATCTCTGTGTGTATTTTAGCGAGAGAGGCAGAGAGAAATGTTTATTGACAAGTTCATTGCCAACCTACTAACCAATGCCCTACCAGAATCCGCATAGCCACCATCATCTTATCTTAAGGACAAAAACAGCCCTGATTTCTAATCCTGTAAACCTGTAGAGAGCAATCATAGAATTTGGCCCTTTGATTGTAATATCTTTCAGTGGGAATCAATGGGCCTCATTCACCATGTTGTTTACTCCTTGTTTTTGCTGGTGTAAATCCATTGATTTGATGGTATTGTAAGGTTATAAAACTGGAGTAACAGTGTGATTAATCAAGGTCATTTTTTTTTTCTCTGCAAAGTGCCATGCACATTTATGGTATTACAGGAATAATGAAGTTTGCTGCAGGAAGGATTGAGTTAAAACTGAGGAAGGACCTCAAGCTTTGTCTTAATAGTAATAAATAAATAATGTAGTTTGAAATCCATGGGGATGTACTGGGTTTAAATTAGAAACAGAAGGGATACCTGCTGTTCCTTGAAAAACAGAAATCCACTGAGTAGCAAAAGAAGAAACTAAAAATGAATGTAAGGGCTGCAGAGTTGAAATAAAACACTTATATACTCTGTACTGTACTGCAATGTTTATGAATACAGAATTCCATGAGCAAAGGATACATTGTTTTTTTCAGTGAAAGAAACATTTTCCTCCATTTTAATGCAGCTATACATTACTAGATAAATAGGGAAGCGATACAAATTATTTGTTGCATGTAATATCAGAGTAATTAGGAGAATGTTGCAACCCAAAGGTTTCATTCAGTAGCACCACCAGGATGAGACTTTGGTTTCCCAATCAAATTTGGTCCTGCATGGATAGTAATGACAATACCGTCTAACGGGGCTTGAGTCATTACCATGACACTCAATTTACCCCTCTGACAGAAAAAACTGAACTGTAGTACACAAGCATATTATCAGCACAAGTTTTATTTTTGTGTACAGTAATTACTCAGACTAATATTTTTCTCCCACATATTGATAATATAGAATTGGCTCTAGTGCTGGACGTATTTTCTTCAGTTATAAACAAAGCAAAGACTGCAATATGAAAAACTGCACCCAAGGGAACAATGGCTTCAGCATAGAACCCTGAATCCATCAATTTTCTATAATAGTTGAACTGAACTGAATACTTAAAGTAATAGGTTTTAAAATGTTTTCTGTGATAAAGTGGTTTTACTCTACCAGATTTTTTTTCAATGTGCATCTGTTAGGAAACAGGAAGGCAGCCTAATTCAATGTATAATTCCACTTACATTTAAGTCTGGATGTAAACTAAAAACTAGTTTGTGTAATTCAGGGTTCTAGAAGTGTTACATTCAGTGTATTTCACTATAGACTTCTATTGTAGTTTGGAAATGCAAAGTAGTTTTCGAATTTCTTATCCCCTGGGAAACTGCACACATTGCAGATGTAGAATATTCTGTCTGCTGGCAAGAGCCAGCCAGAAGTTCCATGCATCTGCTTTTCTTTTGGCCAAGGAAAAAGTGACCTTGTTGTCTGTCCTTCTAAAAGAGTTGAAAGGCTAAGATGCTGTTGGATGAAAGAAAAGTAGCAAGGGAGGAGCTAAAAGATCATTCTAGACTATGGTGTTTATAAATTCTGGGAAATTGTAGTTGTATGCCTGGCTAGCCTACTTCTGCCCTTTACAGTTTTTCATATTGAGTAGCTAGCTATTTTCTTTCTTCTTTTCTTTTGTTTTTTAATTCCTGCTTCAACTCTTTCCCAGGCAGTGCTTCATCATGGCAGCAAGCAGTACTGCTGTTTGAGAGAAGCAGCACCACTTCTGGAAAGAGGGAGAGGAAGTAGCACAGATAATTATGTTTGGTGCTTAACACAGAGGGCAGTATCCAGTTCCACTCTCGGCTGTCTGCAGAGGCAGCAAGAATCCATGCAACTAAACTGTGCTGTGGGAATTCACAAACTGCCTTAAAATAATCTGACTACAGATTATGCAGACTGTGAACTTCAGACAGGGTTGAATTGCACAATGTACAATGTACATTGACCAGGTACATGTATGTGAATATAGCACTGCCCTCTCTTGGTTGTAATGCCAGTTCTGTTCACAGATGTATGATCAGGTCATCCTCAAGTTTCTGAGTCCTACAGAGAGGTTCTTGGCCTCTATAATAACACACCTAACATAGTAAGTATTGCCATTCCCATGACTTTCAGGATCATGAGATATAGCAAAAAAAATATGTTTTGGGTCTAATTTCCAATTTTCATTTGCATGTGTGTATATTTCAGAGTGAAAATTCAATGTGAAATGAAAACATACATACACACAATGTGGGAAATCAAGGTGAGGAAGGGAGGTCCCCACTTCCTGACACAGAATCTACTTTTTTTCTCCATTAACTCCTGAATAACAGATACCCTTTCCCTTTCTGCCCTCTACTTCCTCTCTTTGTGCAACACCCCCAGAAGCCAGCCCCAATCTTGCTTCCCTTTCCCTTTGGATACACAGCAGTTCTCTCATCTATCCCCTCAATCCAAGGCCTCAGCAGCTCCCCTCCCCAGGCTGTCTTCAGCACAAAACCCCAAAAATCCATCCTCCATCAACAGGCTCCAGCTTTCTTTTCGGATGCCCGTAGTCCTATTCTTCACTCTGCTCTGGTTGGCTCCAGCTCAGCCCCCTCACTCTGCCACACACAGACGTCCTGTTCATTGTTCTACCCACAGCAAGCTCCCACAAAAACCTTCCCCACAGGTTTTCCCTCCATCCTATCCTTACTGGGCAGGCGCTGTGGGGCCTGCCATGTCACACTCCCTATGCCCTGCCAGGATGTTCCTCCATGTGGGTTGAGTGCAGGATCGGAGCACAACTACTTCAGGCAACTATTCTGTTCTCTAAGTCAAACAACAGCTGCTCATAGCTACCAGAAGAAACTGTGGGCAGCTTAGTCAAAATTCCCAGTTGCCTGCAATTGCTCTTATGTGTGCTCTTGTGATCAGAAACAGCCCTTATAAATGGCTCCAAATTGCTACATTGCATTGAATATCCTTCAGCCAAGTGGCAGAGGCTTGGAAACAGGTACTTCTAAGTTATATGCCAAAGGGGAGAAATGATAATTGGTGATGTAGATCTTTCAGCAGGGACCTCTATGTCTGTATCCTGAAGTTTGCTTGGCATGATGAACACTTTTAAGCATCCAAAGTGTTTAACATATTTCAAGGGAGAACACTCATATTTCCCTGTGTAAACATTACAATTTATGAGGAAAATCTCCTTGTTTGTAAGTTAAATATCTGGTGCTGCTTCAGCAATACTTACAGTGCTAATGTACAGTGACAAATGATGCTGTGTTTCCACTACAAACCTTTATTTTCAGAATTGCGTAGCTTAGCCTTAAAAATTTGCCCCTAAGCTGCATGTCACATCTTTAAGGTGTGTGGTGCGCAGTATAGTGAAGAGATCAGTTGTGTGGCTATGGAAGAAAAATGTCCTTAATTTGTAGGGATGCAAAAAGTAGAAGATAATATTTGTGTGTTTGGAAGTTTAATGATTTTGTGCTCGTATAACTGATACAAATTGTAGAAGACAAGAGAGAAGAAAGGCCCTTTGTTTTGAATATAAAAAGAAAGCTATGAAAGTCTACATTCTAATTTCAGTTCTCACAATGACTCTCTTAGTGATTCTGGGCTAGTCACTTAACATCATGATTGCCTCACGAATTGGTTGTGAGGATCAAAAAATTAGTCAATATTTATAAAGCAATTTGAAGATGAAATGTTAAGTATCAACCATGAAGACGCTGAGCATGAAAGACAATGGGAATTGGGCACCTAACTCCCATTTTTTGCCTTCCAAAGTCTCCCATATAGGATTAATCTAAAAATAACAATCATATCTGATAACTTGTACTATCCTCCAAAGTTAATCATCCCCTCAGGATCCTTTCAGTAAATGAGTTTCAATTTTTGCCCATGCAGGGCAGTTTATTTTTACATCCCAGATGTATAAATCCAAACCCAATTAAATTAAAAAAAAATCTCTATGGAGAATTGTGACAGAACATATTAATCTTTTTTAAGAAAAAAAAATAACTGAGCTATCTTTATAAACTACATATGTTAGTTAAAAATTAAATCACACTCTAAATGGCATCTTTGGCAAGTGAATTGTGTGTGATAAAAACTGGTCAAACAAAATATGGTGTTTTGTTTTTCACTTCAAATAAATAGACAACCAAAGACCTGGTAATCTAGTCTTTTTCTTCCAGATGTCTGAAGTATTCTGCTGAGACCTGACACCCATCACAACTACCTTTGAAAACTTATTGTACTGCTAAGAATGATTTATAGTGTGCTATGAACATTGTTGTTTCATATGGTGAGGTCTTATTACAATGCTGATGTATTGAGACAAAGTACCACTACCTTCTAAACTTAGCTGTGATAATACATAAAACCTGTCTTGGTGGCCATCTAGCTACAAAATTGCTATCCATAACAAACAGTATCTTTCATCTCCTAAGAGCTTTTTCTAACATAGAAGTTTCCCTAAGAGGTGTCAATTCCTAATCGATTTTTGAGGGTCTGAAAGTAGGTTAAGAAAAGACATTTCATACATTTTACCAATGTGGATCTGCTGAAAATCAGCATATCTTTTCATCATTTTTTTAACAGAGGGCTGATTGGCAATTTCAAAAGAGATGACTACCACAAAACTCACTGCACTCGTAAAATATGAGCACATTTATTTTACTTAGGTTAACAAACTGGGTGTTCGTTTTCTTTATTCTTTATAAAAGTATATACCAGAAGAAACTGTGGGCAGTTTAGTGTGTGTTAATTTGATCAAATAAAAGCCAATTCAAAATCCAGGTATACCTCCTATATCATTAATTTTTCCAAAATAAACAAGAGCTACATTAAAATACAAATGGGTTAACAGCATCTTTCAAATCTATTTTTGAAATATTACCGTAGGATTATCTTTTTTTCCCTGAGAAAGACAAACTAAGAAAAAATCATATGAAAATGCTGGGATTTACTCTCTCTATGTATTACTCTTGTCCCTGCAGGTCCAGTGACCTGAAAAAGGACTTATAATGAGTTTGTGGAGTCTACGAATAATAAATAATAGAAAATGCAGTCTTCCTAACAATAATGAATTTCATGCCATTTTATTAGCTCTATCAGCAGCTCTTGATACTCCTGATCAGAAGGTGTTGATTTGCCTGCAGGACCTGGCAGAAATTAATGAGGTGGTTTTACAGTAGCTTCACTCCTTCCTTTTGGAAAGGTCTGACAGGGTGGTGCTGGGAACAGCAGGGCCCTAAGTACCTAAGTCCACTGTGGGAGATAAGGTATTCAGGGCTGCAGTGCCACCAGGATGTTAATGATACTCAGCTCTACATCTTTTTTCATTGTACCCAGGTTCCGTCATCTCCAAAAATTGAATTTTCTGGGCAAGATAAGGACCTAGATAAAAGCTAGTTGTCTAAGACTCACTCCAGGCAAGGAGGAGCTTACACTAATTGGTAGGAAATAGCATGAGAAGGGGACTGGCAGGAGTGGTCTCTAATGCCTTTAGGGAGAGAACTTGTCCACCTTTTTATAGGGTGGTTTTGCAGTCTTCAGCTGTACTCTGATTCCCATGTACCAGCACTGGTCTGGAGTGTCCTTTTTTCCACTGCTCACTGCCCAAGAGATAGAAGGCTTTCCTATGTGTTTCAAAGTAGCAGCCGTGTTAGTCTGTATTTGCAAAAAGAAAAGGAGTACTTGTGGCAAATAAATTTGTTAGTCTCTAAGGTGCCACAAGTCCTCCTTTTCTTTTTCCTGTGTGTTGTGGCCCGCTCTACACTAATCTATGCCACTTTCAACTAGTGCTCTGTGTTCTACTTAAGGCTACACTTGGATACTATTCAAGCTTCTGATTGCATGCCTCTTAAGTGGTTTACGCTAAAGGGGGCACATTACTCCAGTGTTCTGTGCTTTGCACTGGCTTTTCATTTGTAATTAAAGGTGTTGAATACAAACCTCAGAGCCCTGAACATACTGCCTTAGAGATTCCCTTTCTTCTCATCTTCCTGTCATGAGAGATGAGATCAGCTATAATATTATTGTCAGTTGTTATACTTCAATTCTCAGGGGCTGGTGCATGGACCTGATTAGTAGAGGTCCCCCACCTGTGGAATATGCAGTCTCTCATAATGCAGCAGAGCGAAGATTTATTAAACTTCAGGTACAGTGTAACACGTTTCTTTAATCAAGCATTGTACTGACGGCGAGTGTGGGTGGCTAATGGCGGATGTGGCTTATTTTGCTGTTATGTCTTTTGTTTTTATATATTTTATACATTTATACATCCTGCATGACAAACAGATGCCGGAGAAAAGGATGGCAAGTAAATCTACATGTGGTAAATAAGTATATAAATAAAAGTGACATAGCCAACACAAAGTGGCCCTTGCCTGTTCTCATGTATCTGTGATTTTTTCCCAAAACTAGAGTAAATGAAAAAGTGATTTAAAATCTGTTGTTCACATAGGACAATTACAAATTTCCATCTAATTGGACATATCAGGAAACCTGCTCCACTGAGTAGAGAAAGAAAGACACTGATTCCAAAGACAAAGTTATGTATGTTCTTGCCTAACAATTTTAGAAATCATGAAAAGTTGAATGTTTAGGATAAAGCAGTTCACAGGGAACTTTTAGTTGCGTGATGCAACTAAATTGCAGATTACAAGGCTCATATTTTCACATGGATGAATCCCACTCGAACAATATTTTTAAGATCCCAGAATTAGATGCACGATCATGACTCCATTGTCATAAAGCAGATGACGAGGAAATACTTCAGTTGCTGCTTCTTACTGCCAATGTACAGTAGGGTACAAGGGTATAAATATGTGACAGGTGCAGACTAACAAGAAATTAGTCAGCCATATTACAGATCGACAAACTAACATATCAGTGGATTTTCTCTAACCATGCTACCCTAAAATCAGATATGGCTTAACACTTTCATTACCAAATTAAATTGATTATAATTTATTAAATAAAATCCATTCAGACTCCATATTCACCTTATGAAAAATAAATGACATAATTGCTTCAGTGAGGTAAAATATTTTACAAACATCATAGTACAAGGAAATTCAGAATGCATAGGGCAGTGATCTGCCATCAGATATATCTCACACCAGCAGTGGTTAAAGGAGATGGAAACAGGATGCAAAACTCTTACTGCACCACCTAATGAAGAGGGTGGAGGGAAGCTGTAGGCTATGTCTCTTACCTACAGCAGAGAAGGGGGAGCGCCTCTCTGCTTTTAGCAGAGGAAGAAGAGTTATATACCACCCAGCTCCTTCCTTTTTTAAAAAACCCTTCTCACCTAGAATGGCTTTATTTCATCCTAAGACCTTCACCTCTGTCAGGCCATAACAACATGTATATAAAACCTTCTTGGAAATGGATTAACAACCATTGGCCAAATCCTGGTCTACTATCTGGAACACTGAACTAGGACTCAGAATGGGTTCTATTCCCTTCTTGGCCACAGCCCTACTGGGTGACCTTAGGCTAGTCACTTCTTCATTCTGTATTTTAGTTTCCCCATCTGTAAAATGGGCATACTGATGCTTACCTTCTTTGTGAAGTGCTTTGAGATCTACTGATAAAAGAGCTAGACATTAATATTATTACTATAATTATTATTCTTCCAGACCCCCCTTGATTTCAATTGGAGTTTTAACTGACTAAGGCCTGCAGAACTTAGCCCGATATAAATTGCAAATACTTAGGCAGAATGGAATGATTTTGGCCTTAAAAGCTTCTGAAACCTCAACCCAGTTTCAGTATTGCAGTATGCAATGCCATACATTAAATCAGGCTAAATATTTTACACTCATTTTGTGAAAAACAAATTCACATTGCCCAGATAATCTCTATAAAAATTTCAAACCACTGGGATACATAATATTGGAATCGCTAAAAGTAAATATCAGGATTCATACTGAATAGGCTGAAAAATTCCTAACTATATGAGGTACTGCCGACAAGCAGCATAATAATCCAACTATAGTTGCACAAAACATGGGAATCTGACCAAAATATTGATAAAGCAGTATTTTTTCTTGCAAATCAGCCATACATTTTAAGGGAAAGGTAAAAATTCAGGCAGCCTGTAACTATGAAAGAAAATGAGTTTGTATTAGGATGAGATTTTTATAGGAAGCACCAGTCTGTTTGTTGTCTGTACATCTAATATTCACTCGTTTTCTGTTTATGTTAAAGCTTGCCTATCGGTCACTCTGCCATCCGATTCACAACAACTGCTTTATTCTTTTGATGACTGCTTTTAGCACATTTGGAAAAAGACATTTCATATTGTGTGATCTTTTTCAAAATGTAGCAGTGAGATCTGGAGCTGAGTGCTGTGTTTAGCAGAATCTAACATTCTAATTGAAAGCCACAGCTAACGAGATAATTCCAGTTGCTTTCAATTAATTGACATCTTTTCTACACTTTGAACTGTCGTTAACTATTGTCGAGTTTCATAGCTAACAGAAACCACCTTCACTGCGCTCATCAAGGACAAAATGCTAAATATTATGATCATACACAGTGAAGACTTTGGACCAAATGCTATTCTCATTGATATTGGTGTCAATCAGGAGTAATTATGTTGATTTCATTTAATTTACTATAATTATACCCTAGTGTAACAAAGAGAAGAATTTAGCCCTATGCCTTCATACTTTGGTTCTGTGGCCTTCTTAGAAGAGGCTACTTTAGAATCTATTGTATGTGTCAGTTTTAAATGATTTTTTTTTAAAATCATCCCATCTTTTCAAACATGCCTCTCAGCAACAAAACATTTCTCACAGATATTTATTAGTCCCAAAAAAGAATTTAAAAAAATCAAGTTCTTTACCATTTTTAGTACTTCAATCAAAAATAAATGCATTAAACCCAGTCTATATATGTCTGACAAACAGCTTTTCACACTGCTGGCACCATGCAGCTTTCCAGCTCAAGGTGCATGAAGCTATCCATCATTACGGAATTAGGGATCCTTCTGTCATAGATTTCCTTATCTGATGTACATTAGCTGTAGTGAAGAGACACAGCAAGGCAGTACTTGAAGCAGAAGCAGCTAAAAGAGAACAGTTCTGACAGATGCTGAAGAAGGGGGCAGTCTTTAAACGTCCAACTGTCTGGCAGTACTTCTTATCCCTCTGTTGGTGAAACACATAGAAGACTAAAAGGGATTCACGCAGCTCCTCTAAATGCTGCCTCTGGGTGGTCAGCCTGAAGGGATCTCTAGCAGAATATGTTGGTTATGTATTTAACATGATAATTCAGAATCCAGTGTAAGACTGCAGTGAGCTTTTATAATTTTGAATATGCAGGAAAGACAGATGCAGCCAACAACAGGGGCCAGAACAGAGGCAGCATGCATCCCACCAAGTGTTTTGGTTTTGGTTTTAAATGGAGCTCAAGGGTAAGTGAGGCTCCATTCCCCCCTCCAGAGAACATTTTTGAAAAAAAAGTGGTCCAATATTGTGTACTTGAGAAGTAAATTTCAAACAGGTGTGGAGAGCAGCTGGCAAACAGCACCAAACAGTCAGCAGATGGCCAGGGCAGTAGGAGCACAACACTAGGCTATCAGCAGATGGCCAGGGCACTAGAAGGGAAACTTCAAGCAGTCAGCAATGGATAGAACTGCAGGAAGGCTTCACCTCTCGGTACACAACATGGTATTAATCACACCTGTTGGATTTGGATTTTGAACACATCTTTAAGCAAAAAAAAAAAAAATCAACATGGAATAGCATTAAATTCAGTAAGACACTGACCTTTGCAAAGGGATAGCAACTCTCAGCTGGGTTTTGTTTTGTTTTTAGTTCCTTGCTTTATGTTGATAGAGATTTACTGAAAGAGCCCCCTGCCAAACTCGGTTCTGCAAATTGCAGCAACATCTTCATAGATAAATATTTAAATCTTGCTTAAGTTGGTTATGTTTGTGTTTTTTTCAGTTTCCCAATCTGAGGTATAGGCATGGTATCTAATGTATCTAATATCTATCTTATTGTGCATCTTTTGAATAGAAAAAATATTGCAAAATTCGTTGGGGTGAACCACAGTCACCCCCAGAAATGCACTCACTGACAAATAATAGACTTTGCATAATGAGGCACACTACTGCTACATCTAAAGTGAACATGTACCAAATACTGACATATAAGTAGGGTGAACAGATTTTCAGATTTTATAGGGACAGTCCTGATATTTGGGGCTTTGTCTTATATAGGTTCCTATTGCTCTCCACCCTCGTCCCAATTTTTCACATTTGCTGTCTAGTCACCCTACATATAAGTAACAGTTAAACACAAGGAAAGCAAGGATAAACCATAACTGGAACCCCTCGTATCTAATGTCATTGATAAATAAGGGGAGGTGGAGAGGATTATACACATTTCAGTGTTAATGAGAATGACCCACAGCCCTCAAAATGTAAATGTTCAACATCCAACAAAATAGCATTATATTTAGGAAAATATGAACGGGTAAATGATACAAATGTGATAAAAATGCAGGGTTGAACGAAGGCACCTGGAATTCCAGTGTTTCTCTCATACTACAGGATATCAGTAAAATGTGAGGCACACCATATCAAACATAATGTGCCCAAATATATCACTGAATTATTATATTTGAGCTTGAGGCATGAACCCCATGTTAAATCACATCAAATTTATCAGGTATAAGATGCTCCTCTGGTGGTCCTATCTGAATAAAGAGTTAAATCTATTTGGTTTTACTGTTTTCTTAGTGACAGTTTGGAATACTAGATAGTGCACCTCAGTGACAGTTTGTCTAATTGGAAACCAGCCATTAATTCAGATAGTGAATATCCAATTTGCATTTCTATCAAAAACTGGTATGAGGAAAAGACTAGAACACTGCCACCAATTTAACACCTCCTTCTGCTCCTGACCTTCTTTTCCTCTCACACTGCCCTGTGAGCCCCTTCCTATACACAGCTGAAGCTGGGATGACTACTTGCATACAGAAAGCTGAAACAGACATTATAGTGCTCTTCTAGGCTGTGTTTTATGAACTAAATATAGAAAACTGAAGCTTTACTATGTCTCACAGGAAACAAACTAATTCCACTTATTTGGAGTCCAGAGTACAGATGGACAAATAATTATTAACTAACAATTGACTAGACGAATTACACTTCTATTTTTGTTCCTAATGGTTTTTGAGTAGATTACGATTTTCTCAGATTTATTCATGATTGCCTTTGGAAATAATCTATTGAATAATTTCAGCAAATAATTCGTGGCCTGGCTTGTTTGTAGAAGTTCACTGCAGTATTGGATAGTCAGAAGTCAAAGGGCAAGCTATTTTATTGGCCTCATAGATCACATGGCATTTTTCTGTTACCAGTGTGGATGAATGTAACCTTTAGACTCAGGCTCCTGGTGTGAAGGCTCATGATTGTGAATTGAAATATCACTCTCAACAAATATCCTGCAATATTCTTTTAAATTTTTTTTCCTTGAACATTCCTGCAATTAAAGCCATTGCTAAAATATTCACGAATACAAAGTAATTAAAAATGCAAAAGTATATTTACAGAATAGTATTTTGCAATCTTCCCTCATCTCCATTAGACAGCAAAGTGTGAGACAAAGAAAACCTTGCATTTATTCCCCAAGGGTTATAACTGTACACTAGTACACATTTTGCTTCTGGAATGCTTCCAGTCTCTGAAGCAAAAGATTCAAACACCAATTTCCCCAATCAGGAGTCTGGGCGTGGGGAGAAGGGAAGAACAAACTCTGTGGGCTGCTACTCCCTACAGTAATAAAGTGGCAGAGAGGATGTGTTGTGTATGCCGAAAAGGATGGGGGAAAGGCTTGGCACAAGATAGGGTACATATGTCTGGCAGTGGATAGAATATTCACTGAATCCTTTTGCTGCAGTATTTTCCCTGCTCTCTTTATGAATGTTAATACATGCTTCTCTGTCTGTGTTATGATGTTTCTCATTTTTAATAATTTTGGGCTAGATCAGCCTTACTCCCAATAGAGCGGCACAGGGGAATATTATGAGAGTAAGGATTGTGGATTGAGGGGGAGGGCGGGAGAGGAGAGATGGGTCAGTAAGTGTGCAGGCAGCTAATGAGCCATGGCTGCATGTCCCAAACCTAGTCTCCCCACCAGTAAACAGGGCAAGAAGGGTAGGATGCTGCACCCCCAAAAAGGGAACTTCAAGAGGCCCTGTGCATCACTGATACATGGTTACATCCTGGAGCTCTTTCTGGAGTGGGGCAGCTCTGTGTTATCCTTTCCTCAGGGCCTACCCCTTGAATGTCATGTCCCCCTTGCAAACCTCCACTACCCATCTGTGACTCATGGCTCACAGTTTGGTAAATGCTGCTGTAGTGTTTTTAGAAACTGATCATGAAAACCACATAAAATAGAGGGAGAAAGTGTGGAAAACAAAGCATCCACTGGGCTGGGGAGAGGGCTGAATATTTACTGGTGCAAATAGTTTGGGAGAAAGGTTGTTCCTGGGTTCTTTACCCCAGAAATAAATTGCTGATGTGCCCTATTTATCAGTACTCTATGTTTATTTGTTTTACTAATTGTACAAATAACAAAGTAGAATACCAATGCTGCTTAGAGAAGTTGACTGAATATTACATATGCAACTGACAACAAACAGGTCAGATTTCTAGAAAGGGAAGAGTTTCAGGACAAGAACATAAAAATACATATCAATTTAAGTTACAACAGGTGAACCCCAAATGAGTGTGTTCAGCTGGAATATATTTAGTCATTAAAGCAGCAGCACTATAGGTGTTAACAGTATATCTGCCTAGAGAGTATCCTTCTTTACATCACTGGTAGTTACGAATTTTCACTATTGTGAATTCATCTTAAATGTTCCTGGGAACAAAGTTCTTTCAAAGTGGTAGAATGGCACTACAACTGATCTTCAACTGGAGATTTATGAAACCATTCAATTAACAAAAGAATTAGGCACCCTACCTACATGAAGCTCCTGTTAATGTCAAATGGAATTATGAGCCACATGATACAAGCCAAAACATCGTGCTGTTTACTGAAACAGACAGAGAAACAAATGAGAGAAAAAAGGAGAACACTTCCTGCAAATGCACAGTATTTGTTAAAAAGAACAAACTAAGAAAAAAACCAAGAAGAGCCAAATGTCCTGATTAAAAGCAAGCCTAGCTTAACTGTTTGCTATGCCTTCTTTTTTTTGCTTATTACTGTGACTAGAGCTGGGAGAATAATCCACCGCAAATATGTTTATTGGATAAATTTCACCTCTTTTTTGCTTTTGAATTTCCCAAATTCCCACTGCTTATTTGCTATTTAAAATTATTTTCTACATACTTTATTTAAATGGATCTTGGTTTGTAGCTGATTCATTTAGGGTTCATTGCAAATATTCAAAATTTGAACAAATTCCTCTTATAATTAAGTTTTAGTGTGAATATTCTTCATTATGCATTCAGAATTAATTATCAATTAATATTCTTCACTGTGTGAAAACATTCCTGGCAGTAATTTCTTGGAATAGTTGCAGAAAGTGAAAAGAAAAGGAATGTAACAGTGAAAAGCGAAGTTGTTTAAAAATGACAATGAATATCCACAGAAGTAGTTTTACAATCTTTTCCCAAGGCCTGATTGTGATTGATGTGCAAGTTTAAAAGGTTGGCTTCTTACAAAATGCCACCAAATACTCCGATTCAGCCATCAAAAGGAAGCTTAAAAATAATTAAATAATAGAAAAAAAGTATTTAGGGTGCCTCGTAGTATTGGCATTGCGGATTAACACTATTCAACTTGGCAGCTTTAATCATGCTATCCAGAGAACAAGGCAAACACAAAGTGATGTTAATGCATTTCTACTAGGCAAATCTGAATTTTTTATCCAACATGGTGATAAAATTAGCTATGTGCTTGGGAACAAATAACTTGATGGAAATCCAAAATGTAAATAAAAATGTGGAAAATCGGAAATAAATGAAATTGGGGGTTTACAGCAGCCAAAAAACCATTTGCAGAAGGGGGAAATAGTGGACACCTCCTAAAACTGTTTGGTTTTTTAAGCAAGTGATTTACTGTATAGTGTAATGAACAAGAAAGTGTTCTGTGATTAAAAATTAAACTTTAAAAGGTTTACAGTTCTGTGAATCCAGAAGAAAATGTCATGACACAAGGCAACATTCCTTTTATCTCTACACTTTGACGCGTAACTCTCTATGGAGTAAAGCACATTTCATTGTGGTACAAATTAGGGAAATGCTCTGAGTTAAGACAACTCCTGCGGACACCAAAAAGCCCTTGTCCTCCTTTATTGAAGTTGAAGGAAGTGTAAGACCAGACCCACAAAATTCTCAGTTTTGGACAAGATCTTTCCAATCAACCCACAAAGACCGCTACAAGAGTTAATTAGAATTATTGCCTTTCTTATGGTATGTCTACACTGCCAGAGTTACATTGCCAGCAGTTACAGTGCCGCTCAGAGAGTGCTGAAGGGAAACCGCTGTTGTGTGTTCACACTATTAACTGCCTGCACAATAGCACGTTCACACTTGCGGCACTTGCAGGGGTATTCGGAGCGGTGCACTCTGGGCAGCTATCCCACAGAGCATCTCTTCCTCTTCTGCTGCTAAGTGTTGTGGGAAAGCGGAGGGGGTTGCGGGGCATCCTGGGTCCTGTCCCAATGCCTGTGATGCATTGCTTCTCATCCCAGCAATCCCTGTACTTCTGTCTGCATTTGGCATCATCTTTCAACAGTTTATGTACTGCGCGCTCTGCCTCTTCAGGAATGGATTTCACACTTTTGACCAATATACTGCTCACTCTCCCTAACAAGTCACAAGTGGCAGTGGAGTTATTCCTTAAACTACAAAGGCAAGAGGAGTGTGACATTGATCTCACAATGTGTAGTAGCTACGACACGAGATAGCATGTGGCATTCACGGAGGTGCTGACCACAGTGGAATGCTGCTTTTGGGCTCAGAAAACAAGCACGGAGCGATGGGATCACAACATCATGCATGTTTGGGATGATATAGTAAAAAATAAGCAGACCAATGGAAGATGCATGTTTTAAATTAGATACTTCCCTCCTCAGAGAAAGTAGTGGAGGCCTCAATCTTGAAACTGGGAGGTACTGAGCAACTACAAGGAGCTGTAGCTCGCAAAAGCTTATGCTCAAATAAATTGGTTAGTCTCTAAGGTGCCACAAGTCCTCCTTTTCTTTTTACAATGTATAGTGGCTTCGACAGGCCAAACCCTAAGAAGTGATAAGCAACAAAGTCAATGGGAGCTGCAGATGTTGAGCAATTCTTAAACTTTATCCCTTCCATTGGTTTCAATCCAGCAAAACAATGAATCACTTGCTTGTTTGTATTTAAGAACATACATCATCCCAGTGCTATACTGGATCAGAGTTATGGAGGGTATTTAATATGACAATTTTCTCAACATCTGAGCAATAGCCACAAAATAATGTTTTGTAATGTTCACCATTCACTTGCAGTGTGTACTACTGAAGAATTTTCTGTTCTCCTACACATAGGTCAAGTCTGTAGTTTGGAAAATTTCTTCATTCAGTTGTGTTACACAACAAAGCAGTCTGAAACTTTCTTATTCAGTAGCTATTCAAATGTCCGGCTAGATATTTGATAGGGTCCTTCAAAACCCAGTGTCATATTTTTCAGCCTGGTAACATATACCGTTCAACTTGATCGTATAATGAACTCTGGAATACATTGTTTGATTCTGATTTCCTTTGTCACAAAATTCAGTAGGTTTAGTTTTGTTTCTATTCCAGTACAGTGAACATGTCCACCCACTTTCCCCTCTATTGATAGATTATTAGTGAACAGTAGTTTTAATGACAAGGTCAGTTATGTAAAGGGTCACTGGTTACAAGTACCGTATGCTTTTTTCTGCTCTTAAAGTCCATAAAATGTTGACCTACCGACAACCTCTCCACTCTTGCTTCCACAGAAACCTCTTAGCAAGAGAACAGGAAAACAACTCTCGCTGAACAAGCTGTCAATTTCATATCATATCAGTGTCGTCACTGATTTATGTGAGGCATCTGAATGAACATGAATGTGAGGCATCTGACATACGTCAGTTGTAGGCAGTGTTGTATGATCTTTGGAGCATGTGGGGCATGTATTCTGACAAAAAAATGGCAAAAGAATGAGGTTGGAAATATGCCATGAGGCACTCCAAAAAGGCAGCAAAATTTATGATGGGTATCATGAAAAATATCCAGAGAACAATATTTCACATGATTTAATTTTTATAAATTAGGGAGAACATTTTTGGAGGAGAAGAGAAAGGAGTCCTAAAATTAGGACTGTTTTGAGAACCAAATCTTTTCTTGAGATTCTGCTATGTTTAGTTATGTTTTTTTTTATTTACACATGCCTCTGCATTTCTCAGACCACCCAGGAACAAAAAGTTCTGAAATACATAGAAGAAAGGTTCTCTCTGTCACAGGCAAGATGTGGGCAGTTAGGCCTAGTGTCTGGAACAGGAGTCAGACTTAGTTGTTGGAGCCCGGTACTGGAATCAAGGGTCAGAGCTGGAGTCAGGAACCAAGAGTCAAGATGTGGGTCAGAGCTGGAGTCAGAAGCAAATAGAGAAGCAGAGCTGGAGCAGACTGGAGCAGAAAAAGAATAAGGGTGGGAAGAAGGCTGGCACAGAAGTGATCACAGCTGTGGGCATAAGAACAGACCAATGTGCTGGTGCTGCTGAGTGAAAAAGCAGGCCTGCTGGCTTCCTTCAGTCAATCAGGTGGGCTGACCAATCCAGGGGTCCTATTGCAACCCAGCTGAGCCCATTAATTGCCTCGAGGCTGGGCTGGCTAGTTCTCAGACCTGACTGAAGGAGTTCACTCCTGACACTCTCTCTATTTAGGAGAAGGGTTAAATGTCAACATGCTGGACAGCTCATGAGAAATACTTTTCTGAAGAGGTTTTCAACCTAATCACATAGATTCAAGAGATTTGGAAGGCTCAGCTAAGCTTTTGAACATCAAATTTGTTGAAGTTTGTCCATTTAAAATATATTATGGGTACTTTGTTTTCTAAGAGATGGTGTTCTTTGTCATATCTATTTTACTTATAAAGCATGAGCAATACAAAATTGCTAGAAACAAATAGGCTGTACCTGGAAAAAGAATTCCATACAGGTGAAGTGATTCCTTGAAAAAAATCAGTACCTGGCAGAGACCAACTGTGAAGCTCAGGGCGCTAGTAAAATCACTTTACATCTCTGTAGAGAATGAAGTATTATGCAGTAACAATGGAACTCTGTAAAGCAGTCTACTGCCTTGAAAAGACACTAATAAGTTTTGTGGTCCAAAGGAGACCTCTAGAAGCTGTTTGAAGGCACCAGGCAACTCTGCAAAGACGTATAGACTTCTAAGGCTTTATAAAGAAGCCTGCAGTCTCAAAAGGGGTTATGTCAAGCATTCTGTGGCCCACAAGGACTGTTTCCTATATACTACTTTGGTATTCTGTGAACTACATCTGTAAAGGAGAGTACAGCCTCAATGATCATTTGGTAAATTGGTCTAAACCTCTAATGTTATAGATCTTTTACATAGCAGAGCAATCTAATGTTCTTAGAACTAAATTGGGAAGGGGGAGTATTATTTTCAGAGAAATTTAGATGGGAAAAATAGGCCTAATGTTTTATTTGAACCTGAATTAGATTCAAATACAAGCCAGTCAAGAAAATCTGACTTTATGTCAAGATGAATAATTATGCAGGACCTGAGAGCTTGTTAAGGTCTCTCATATCCAGATCAGAAAGATTAATTAAAATAAAAATAAGAAAAACATTCTTTCAGTATGTTTCCTCATCACCCTTAACTGCTATAATCTTTTCCCTATACCTTCACCATCCCATTGTTGAATTCTGACAGTTTATCATGAGCATGGGCTCTGGCTTAACAAAAAACATCCTTCTGAGGGGAACATTGCATCTTTCCCAGTTAATGTTCTCATTTTACCCCCAGTTAGGTTCTGTATCTAGAGCTTCAGCTTCTTATCTCAACTCCAGTCATCGGGGTGGATGCTCACAATGAAGCTGATCACAAGTTTCAACAACAACAGTCCATTGAAGAATGGCTCAAAGGAGCTCTTTTAAAAAAAAACTCTTACAGCTTCAAAAGCAGTTCCAGGAACTAAGCCTTTGCCACAACCAACTTATGTTTGACTATTTTAAATATTTAACCTTTTAAGGCTTCTAAAGCAGCTGTGAGGAGAAGAGGGAAACCAAAATGGTTTGCTACCAAAATGCAATGCTACAAATTCCATGAGTCTTCAGAATACAGCAATATGGGGTCACGTCATAGTTTTAAAGAGGTGTCTCTTTCCTCCTGTTCATATCCTAGCTTTTCTTTTTAGCCTCAGGATTAGCTAGCATTTTATCTTGGTTAAATCTGTCATCCTAATCCCATCTAGTAATTTGGCATAGTATTGCTTTTTTCTTTTGCATTTACTTCCCCAAATTGTTTAATCTCATTAGAATATTTCCTCACCCTACTGCATTTCTCTGTCTTGAGTTTCTGATATAGAAAATAAAGCATGGTGTCCTAATCCTGATTCTTGTGGTTCTCCCGCAGTTTCTATTTTACCTCATAAGCACCATCTATCTTCAATATCCACTCTAGCTCTTTATTGACTGAAGCACTGTAACTCATTCCCTGTCCCATATTTACTGTATTCACCAATTAAATTAGTGTTTGGTACCATATTTTATCAAAAGCTTTCCAAAAGCACAGGTCTAGTAAGTACTCTTTCAGAAATGCCACTGCATGAAAAATGAAGTTTAGTGTAAGTTTGTAAAGAAGGGGTATTGTGATGTAATCCTTCAGTTTATACACACCTTGGATGAGTAATGTTTTCCAAGTCATTATTAAAGTCATGTGTCATTTACACAGCTATATTTATTACTGTTTTGTTTATTCAGGAAGGACTAGTCCCTGTGTGGGTGCACAAGGGAGGAAGAAGGATGTAGGGTGCCTGTGCTCCCCTAAATTGTTTTGTATCTTATTTAGTATAAAATACACACCAATATTATAGAGGGAATGTTTAGAAGTCAGATGTTCACCAATAACTTTTAAAAGAACACTGCAGTCACAAGGAAATTCTGTGGAATTCACAGACATGAGGAGATTTCAACAAATGCACTTGGGGACGGTCTTTATTAGGTGGTGTTTGGTCACAGCATTTCACACTTTAAATATATGCTTAAGTGCTTTCCTGAATTTCAGCCACCAAAAAAAAAAATCCAGACCAAGGGAGAGAGTAAGAGCTTCATACAACCTCTTTCTGAAGCATTGGACTGTTTCAGATACACCACATAAGGAAGTTCACAAGACCATTGTGTCAAGTGAACAAATCTTTAGCACTAGGAATAGGATGACATAGCAAAACACTCTGCACCCTGCATGGAAAGAGCAGGCTGCATTGCAGAACCCGAATACTTAGTGTTACTGCCTTAGACCATGTGCAGTCTAGATGTGCTTCTAGAATAAAAATACGATATTGTACTTATCCCTTATAAAGTATTATCCCTACCTTTATAGATGGGGAAACTGAGTTATAGACATTAGGCATAGGAAGACAATGGCAGGGCTATTTCCATGACCAATCTGGCTGCTTTTTAAAGTGTTCCCCTCTTCCCCGCCGTCGTCTTCATACTACTCTGATAATTCCTTCAGATCAAATATCTACGCAGAAACTCTATAGGAAAAACGGTATGTATTTTTTATGTTAATACTCCTCCAATGATTCACTCGGCTATCTATATGCTATCCAGTTTACCTACTCGCTTTGCTTCCCACCCCACCTTTGAATGCAAGTTTATATATTAATTAATCTATATTATGTTATATAAAACATTATAAAGTGCCAGATGTAATCTAAAGTATTGATGCACATTAAAATAACAGTATAAAATGTAACTACTGCATGAGCAGCTTTTAAGAAGTAAACCCAGCACTTGTTTCACCTTTTAAAATTAAACCATTCTTGTTAATTTGGCAAAACTAAAATAATAGATGATCTTTGTTGGTAAATTTCTGTACATTTTTACTAAGCTGACAAACATCAATTTTCAGACTTCTATGATTTATGACAACTGAGATCTAAAACACCAAAGACTGGGTGAAACGCTGACAGATTATTAACTGCAGCAATGTTAGTGGGCATTGATGTGAAAAAAAAAAAAACAGGACAGCCTATACTGTGAAATTTTCCCTGACTGTTTGTGTGTATGTGTGTGTCAGTCTTCTAAAAGCAATGAATGGGGCAGCATGTTGTCCTTGTCTCTAAATGGTAACATGCTTTGTGGTCATTAGAGCACTCATGACCTGTGTACAAAATAAGGCATCAATATCAGCACAAGCGCAGAGATCTTCGGAGACAGAGATAATTGGTCCTGGTGGTACATATCAAACTCTGACTCTTCTGAAAGAGGTTTCAAAGATGAGAGAGAATGTTGCATTGTGTATTTAGGATTGGTATTTGGTACAGGATAGTACAGTGTATTATATGTATATGCTAGAAATAAGATTTGCTGCTAATCCATGGATAAAATGGACTGAACAGAAGGAAACAAACAGATGTAGATGTAACTGATTTAAAAATTTTAAAAGGATAATATATATAAACAACCATTTCTTACTCTACTGTGCATATTTGGTTGTGTTCACTGAATATGGGGTCTCTGCACCATGAACCACCAAGACGCACACATATCTAAACCAAGTAGAACTGTGAGATTATATTGCCTTAATCTAATTTCTTCCTCATCACAGCTCTCCCTGCTGTTTGTCACCCACAAATTTGGTTTCATAGCAAAATTTTAGATTGTAAGGTCTTTAGGCCAAGGACTATTGTTATATATTCACTTAAGAGTCTAGAATACTTTTGAGAGCTATAAAAATAACAAATAGGTTCTCATATCCAGGCTATATCTAAATCTTGCTGATTGTTGCCATGCTGGCCAGTGTTGTCTCATTGCTCACTTGTATCTCCTTTCTGTCTATATCCAGCTGTTGTCTCGTGTCGTATACTTTGATTGTGAGCTCCTTGTGGCAGGGACAATCCTTTTGTTCCATGTTTGTACAGTGGCTAGCACAACGGGCCCTGGTCCATGACTTGGGGTCCTATGTTCTATGGTAATATAAATATAATAAAATAATAAAAATAAATAATATGCCTGTTAACAGTCTCCATAAACAGGCTACAGTTTGAAGAGTACAGAGACTGAGCTACCCTCTCAGGGTATGTCTACACAGGGATAAAAGATCCAGGACCATGGCACAACCATGGCTGCTCCAGGTCAGCTGACTCAGGCTCATGGGGCTCAGGCTGCAGGGCTGAAAAATCACTGTGTAGGCGTTCAGACTCAGACTGCAGTCTGAGCTCTGGAACCCTGTGAAAGTGGAGGGTCCCAGGGCTCTGGCTCCAGCCCGAGTCCAAATAGCTACACAATGATTTTTCAGCCCAAGCCCCACCACCCTGAGTTAGTTGACCCTGACCAGGTTTTTTTTTTTTTTTTTTTTATCTGTGCAGGAATACCCTCAGAATGGGGAAGCTTATACTGATGGTTCTGTGATTAAACTTACACTGTTTCACTGGGGGTGTCAGTTGGATACCTTTCATGGTCAGTATAGAGCCTTTTTTAAATAAAGAATTTATATACATAATTACCACAGTGATGGACATAGTAGAAATATGTGGATAGACCTGTTTTAACTAAATGGCAGAAAGTTTCTCTTCTCCTCTAGTACCTTGTTAGAGCTTGTCAGTCATGTTTATTAAACAGAGATAAACTTGGCCCCAGTCTTTGGTGGGTGTAAATCACCATAGTCTCTCTGAGACAATGGAACTGCTGCAATTTACACGAGATTGGGACCGACTACATATTGGTATGTTGTCCAAATAAATCTATACAAAACAGAAAAAAGATATTGTGACTACTGTTTTTGACTTCAAACCAATACAATAGCTTTCTTCTCCACTAAGCTTATTTTGAGAACTTTAAAAAACTCAGTAACACGCAATAAGCCTCTTCACCTAAAGTAAAATTATAATACTTGCTGTCAAGGTTCCTTCCCCACTCCTAACTCTAGGGTACAGATGTGGGGACCTGCATGAAAGACCCCCTAAACTTATTCTTACCAGCATAGGTTAAAAACTTCCCCAAGGTACAAACTTTGCCTTGTCCTTGAACCCTATGTTGCCACCACCATGTGTGTTAAACAAAGAACAGGGAAAGACATTTGGAGACTTCTTCCCCCCAAATATCCCCCCAAACCCTACACCCCCTTTTCTGGGGAAGGCTCGATAAAAATCCTCATCAATTTGTACAGGTGAACACAGACCCAAACCCTTGGATCTTAAGAACAATGAAAAATCAATCAGGTTATTAAAAGAAGAATTTTAATGAAGGAAAAGGTAAGAGAATCACCTCTGTAAAATCAGGATGGTAAATACCTTACAGGGTAATCAGAATCAAATCATAGAGAATCCCTCTCGGCAAAACCTTAAGTTACAAAAAGACACAAAAACAGGAATATACATTCCATCCAGCACAGCTTATTTTACCAGCCATTAAACAAAAGGAAATCTAACGCATTTCTAGCTAGATTACTTACTAACTTTACAGAAGTTCTGAGTCTGCATTCCTGATCTGTTCCCGGCAAAAGCATCACACAGACAGACAGAGCCTTTGTTTCCCCCCTCCCTCCCTCCAGCTTTGAAAATATCTTGTCTCCTCATTGATCATTTTGGTCAGGTGCCAGCGAGGTTATCTTAGCTTTTTAACCCTTTTTACAGGTGAAAGGGTTCTGCCTCTGGCCAGAAGGGATTTTATAGCACTGTATACAGAAAGGTGGTTACCCTTCCCTTTATTTTTATGACACTTGCACACAATCTATTTTGATATGCAGAAGCCAAACATAATTCCATCCAAACAAACACCCATATTCTTTAATCCTGAACAACACATTAAATTTGAAATTCAGAAAGAAGACTAAAATGTCAATGTTGATTTTTGAGTAATGTGTAAGAGGGATTTTGATGGACGGAATTATAGAGACATACAGTAATTGCTTTGTATAAGGTCAGCTGAGATGGAAAAAAAAATACCATTAAATGAGATGTTAACGAATGATTTAACATGCACGCAGACACATTATGAGTGAGGTTTCAGGTTGCAGGTGTCTGGTTTTCATTCTCTCTGTGCCCTAGTAAGGTTAATGGTAAAGAATGCACTAGCCCATTTATGTTGTAAAATACATTTGTCACTTATACGTTGTTTGCATTAGTTTTTCCATGTTTTTTTTTATTTTCCTTTACTATTTTACAGAACTGTCAAAGCACATTGTATGTAGATGCAATTTCACTTAGTGGGAGCTCCATTTTTGCCTCAGAGAATTTCTTTCCCATGGTGTTTACAATGAACAGCTTTTTGTTTTTGATATTTGGGAGTTGCTTGGTGAGAATCCCCTGAATCACTCTTTGCTTTCTCTTTTCACCTCAGAAGATTCTTGGTATATTGGTGTTGCCACCATAATGGGTAAAACACCAGCAAGGTTTTTGTATTTAACAGTCATGTGTATGTGTGGGAGGGGAGATGGATGACAGTTAGAGTTGCTGTTAAAGTTTGTTTTCCATTAGACACACTCACACTCAGCAACCCTATCCAGAGGAGATATATATATAAATTAAATAAATACACACACATATACACCTTATATACCTTTGCCAATAGCAAAATCCTTTAGTTTCTTCTCAATAAAGAAATGAGGAGTGATTAAATACAAAGATGGTAAAAATTGATTTTTTTCAGGTGAAAATTAATGCAGTGGTTCTCACCACTGGGACCCCAATATTGTTAGATGCTGTACAAACAGATAGGGAGAGAGGGTCCCTGTCCTGAAAAACTTAAAAAAATCTTAATGTAGACAACAGATAAAGGTTGAGAGAAGGGAGAAAGGAATTATTATCTCCATTTTACAGATGGGCAACTGAGGCACAGAGAGATTAAGGACCAAGTGCCAGATTTTTAAAGGTATTTAGACATCTAAAGATGTAGATAGGTGCCCAGTGAGATTTAACAAAGTGCCTAAGTGACTAAAACCCATTGAAATCAATGGTAGTTAGACGTCCAGAGACTTGCAAAAATCCCAGTAAGGTCCATACCTTCAAAGGTATTTAGGTGCCTCATGCCCCTTGAAATAATGGGTGTTAAGCACCTAAAACCTGTGACTGACTGAATCCAGATGCTATCTGCATCTTAGATGCCTAAATACCTTTAAAAGTCTGTCCCTAAGTAACCTGTAACAAAAAAGAAAAGAAAAGAAAAGAAAAGAAAAGAAAAGAAAAGAAAAGAAAAGAAAAGAAAAGAAAAGAAAAACAGTGGTTGTGAAAATGGGCAAGATGCAGACAAAGGAAGTCCATCCACTGGGTAGAGAACACCACTAATTGATTTAGTGTAATTTAGAACCTGATCCAACTCCCATGGGAGTCTTTCAGTTAACTTCAAAAGGAGTTGAATCAGGCCCTAGTGCTTGGGTAACAGCTGACAAATGCAGAGGTTTTTCTCCTTACGGTTCTTACCTCCAGAGCAATTTGCAATATAAGCACTTTTTCAAGCATGCATTGTTAATACTAAGAAAGAAAGTATGGTCCAGCAGCCAAAGCAAAGGTCTGAAAACCAGCACGAATGGTTTCCATTGCCAGCTTGGCAGTGACTTGATGTGTGATTCTGAAAAAAATGAATTAAGAGAGCCTCAGTTTTCATATCTGTAAACTAGAGATTATGGCACAAACTTTTGATAATTCATATCACATTCACTGAACTGCTTCTAAGGGAAAAAGTCTGAAAGTCATAACATTTCATTTTGACATTTTCTGAACAAAATTTTTTAATTCTTCTATTTGAAAAACCTTTTTATTTAAATTTTACCGTGATTTTATTTTTTTAAGATGTTAAAATAAATCCTGAAAATTAATCATTTCAGGTCACTTTAGTTCAATCCAAAAATGAAATATTTTGAGTTTCATTTCATTTTGAAATATTTTAATTTTGGGTCAACCCAAAATGCAGTTTTTGATTTTTGCCCCCACCAAAAAAACCAAACCAGAACCTAAAAAAAAGGAGCGGTGTGTGTGTGTGTGTGTGTGTGTGTGTGTGTGTGTGTGATTTTTCACAGCTCTAATCATAACCATTAACTCAAGTACTTGGAAATCACTAAATGAAAGATACTCTAGAAGTATTTTATTGTTATTTTTATATCGCTATGGCAAGGGTCACTAGATGGTGGTATTACATGCAGTCTTACGTTCTTTTCCTTAACATGTGAGCAAGTTTTCTGTCTTGAAAGAAAATGCTGTGTTGTTAGTTTTTATGATGAACGTTCTCTGAGGGAGCTGTGATGAGCAGCAAGCACGTTTTCTCCCTGCCTTAATCTCTCTTACTAGAGTCAATAAATGAGGTGGACTTGCCTTTTGGAAACCAAGCATAAGTGCTTGGGCTAAAAGAGATTATCCCTGTGCTGTTTATGGCTGCTTCTGTTAAAGGACTGGTGTCTGCAGGGCACACTCACAATACATTCAAACTCCATGTCACTGATTTCTCCTCCAACTGAAAGCTGATCTACTAAGCTTCAGCATCTGCTACCACTTTGAAGAAGGGAAGCCCAATAAAAGGGGAAAATCCACTGTCTTTCTCACTGGAGTTTTCCACTTTATTCCTCTATATTCACAGGTACGTATGTAGGCATTTCAGCCAATCTCTTAAGATAGTAAACATATATATTGCAATAAAATCTTTTGACGATACTTGTGGGCTGATTGATATTTCAGAGATTTTCTAAAAGCATGTTACTCTCTCAGCATTATGCTATTTTGATAAACATACAAAGTACTCAACAATGAAGACTCTTTCTTCTAAAAGATCAATAAAGTCATATGAATTTTTACCAAGAAATATACATTTTCAAAGACAATCAAAGATATCTGATCAGAACTCTTTCATCAGATATACATCCTACACCTACTCAGAAGCAGCAGGAATATATACAAACTTACAGCTTTGCCTTAAAATGATAAACAGCTTAGTCAAGTTTGACATGCATTTTATCACCTTTTATTAGATCCAGAGGAGATTTATTAAGACAGAATTTTTCACAAAGGCTGAAACTATAAATTAAACCTTTAGGTGGTCACCCAGACAGAAAAATCTTTGAGAATTTTAGCCCTTAGTTTAATAAGTGGCTAATTTCCTATCACTTAACATGATGTTTATAAATAAAAGTGCAAGGTTGGATACAAAAAAATACATATTTTAAAAGTCATCCACAAGGCTAGCAAAAGCTCTCACCTCAGCAGCGTGTTTAAGTCGCTGTAACATGAGATGACAGTTACAGTTTCATGGCTTGGACAGAACAGAAAACTAATTTGGAATTAACCCAGAGATTCATTTCATTGGGATCAATTGAAGAGAGTTAGGGAATGAACTAACTGTGCAGCATTTTAATAATACAAACAGGGAGGAAGGCTGGACTTACAGTTCAGGCACAGGAATCAGACTCAGCAACTATGCATTCAGTTGCTGCTCACAAACAGGGAAGAATTAGTAGGGGAAGTAGAAGTGGGTGGCAACTTGGGCAGTAGTGACCATGAGATTGCTGAGTTCAGGAGCCTGACAAAAAAGAAAGGAGAGCAGCAGAATATGGACACTTCAGATAAGCAGACTCTGACTCCCTCAGGGAACTGATGGGCAGGATCCCCTGGGAGGCTAATATGAGGGGGAAAAGAGTCCCAGAGAGTTGGCTGTATTTTAAAGAAGCCTTACTGAGGGTGCAGGAACAAACCATCCTGATGTGCAGAGAGAATAGCAAATTTGGCAGGCGAACAGCTTGGCTTAACAGTGAAATCTTCGGTGAGCCTAAACACAAAAAGGAAGCTTAGAAGAAGTGAAAACTTGATCAGATGACTAGGTGGGAATATAAATATTGCTCCAGCATGAAGGGATGTAATCAGGAAGGCCAAATCACAATTGGAGCTGCAGCTAGCAAGGGATGTGAAGGGTAACAAGAAGGGTTTCTACAGGTATGTGGCAACACAAAGGTGGTCAGGGAAAGAGTGGGACCGTTACTGAATGAGGGAGGCAAGCTAGTGACAGACGATGTGGAAAAAGCTGAAGTATTCAATGCTTTTTTTGTCTCGGTCTTCACAGACAAGGTCAGCTTTCAGACAGCTGCACTGGGCAGCACAGTATGGGGAGGAAGTGAACAGCCCTCAATGGTGAAAGAACAGGTTAAGGACTATTTAGAAAAGCTGGACATGCAAAAGTCCACGGGGCTGGATACCATGCATTTGAGGGTGCTGGCTGATGTGACTGCAGAACCATTTGGCCATTATCTTTGAAAACTCATGGCGATCAGGGGAGGTGCTAGATGATTGAAAAAATGCACATATAGTGCCCATCTTTAAAAAAAGGGAAGAAGGAGAATCCGGGGAACTACAACCTCACCTCTGTCCCCAGAAAAATCATGGAGCGGTTCCTCAAGGAGTCCATTTTGAAGACTTGGAGGAGAGGAAGGTGATCAGGTACAGTCAACATGGATTCACCAAGGGCAAGTCATGCCTGACCAACCTGATTGTCTTCTATGATGAGATAACTGGCTCTGTGGATACGGGGAAAGCACGGGATGTAATATACCTTAATTTAGCAAAGCTTTTGATATGGTCTCCCACAGTATTCTTGCCAGCAAGTTAAAGTAGTATGGATTAGATGAATGGACTATAAGGTGGATAGAAAGCTGGCTAGATCGTCAGGCTCAGCAGGCAGTGATCAATGGCTCGATGTCTAGTTGGCAGCCGGTATCAAGCGGAGTGCCCCAGGGGTCAGTCCTGGGACTGGTTCTGTTCAACATCTTCATTAATGATCTGGATGATGGGATGGATTTCACCCTCAGCAAGTTCAGAGATGACAGTAAGCTGGGGGGAGAGGTAGATATATTGGAGGGTATGGATAGGGTCCAGAGTGACCTAGAAAAATTGGAGGATTGGGCCAAAAGAAATCTGATGAGGTTCAACAAGGACAAGTGCAGAGTCCTGCACTTAGGATGGAAGAATCCCATGGACCGCTATAGGCTGGGGATTGACTGGCTAAGCAGCAGTTCTTCAGAAAGGGCCCTGGGTATTACAGTGTACGAGAAGCTGGATATGAGTCAACAGTGTGCCCTTGTTGCCAAGAAGGCAAACAGCATATTGGGCTGCATTAGTAGGAGCACTGCCAGCAGACCGAGGGAAGTGATTATTCCCCTCTATTCGGCACTGGTGAGGCTACAGCTGGAGTACTATGTCCAGTTTGCGGCCCCCCACTTCAGAAAGGATGTGGACAAATTGGAGAGAGTCCAGTGGAGAGCAACGAAAATCATTAGGGGGCTGGGGCACATGACTTATGAGGAGAGGCTGAGGGAACTGGGCTTATTTAGTCTGCAGAAGAGAAAAGTGAGAGGATTTGATAGCAGCCTTCAGCTGTCCAAAGAGGCATTCCAAATAGGATGGAGCTCAGCTGTTCTTAGTGGTGGCAGATGACAGAACAAGCAGCAATGGTCTCAAGTTACAGTGGGGTAGGATATTAGGTCTATACTGGTCTAGGTAGGATATTAGGAAACACTATGTTACTAGGAGGGTTGTACTGAAACACTGGAATGGGTTACCAAGGGAGGTGGTGGAATCTCCATCCTTAGAGGTTTTTAAGGCCCAGCTTGACAAAGCCCTGGCTGGGATGATTTAGTTGGGTTGGTCCTGCTTTGAGCAAGGGGTTGGACTAGATGACTTCCTGAGGTCTCTTCCAACCCTAATGTTCTATGATTCTATGATTCTCTTTTCTGTATAGCATTAGGTAAATCACTTACTCTTCTACCCATGGTTTGCCTTCTGAATTTAGAGTCAGATTGTGAAATCTTTATACACAATAGTGAGCACTTACTCACATTAGCAGTCCCAGGGAAGTCAATGGGATTATTCATTCAAGTAACTCATGTTGGTGAGTAGTAAGTGGTCAGAACATGGACCTTTGATGTAATCTTTCAGAACATGGACTCTCTCTTTTACTATGTGTATATACTGTGCCTAGAACAGTGAGGTCCTTGGGTGGGGCCTCCAAGCACTGCTGTAATATAAATCATAAATATGCTGCAGTATAAGTCATATTACCAATATACAGCACTAGATCAGAGGTGGGCAAACTATGGCCTGCAGGCCACATCCGGCCTGTGGGACCCTCCTGCCCAGCCCCTGAGCTCCTGGCCTGGGAGACTAGTTCCCAGCCCCTCCCCTGCTGTCTCCCCCGCCCACCCCCGACGCAGCCTCAGCACGTCGCACCGCTGGCACAACACTCTGGGTGGCTGGGCAGCGCAGTTGCAGAGCTGTGACCTGACCTGGTGCTCTGGGCGGAGCGGTAAGGGGGCAGGGGAGGTTGGATAGAGGGCAGGTGAGTTCAGGGTCTGGGGTGTGGATAGGGGTAGGGGCGGTCAGAGGGCGGGGAACGAGGGGTTGGATGGGGCAGGGGTCCCGGGGGGGGCAGTCAGGAATGGGGGAGGGGTTGGATGGGGCGGCAGGGGGCTGTCAGGGGTGGGGGGTCCAGGGGTGGTCAGGGGAAAGGGAGTAGGGGGTGATGAATGGGACAGAAGTCCTGAGGGGGGCATCAGGGGATGGGGCGGGGGTTGGATGGGGCAGGAGTCCCGAGGGAGCTGTCAGGGAGCGAGAAGTGGGAGGGGGTTGGATAGGGGGCAGCAGCCGGGCCACGCCTGGCTGTCTGGGGAGACACAGCCTTCCCTAACTGGCCCTCCATACAGTTCTGGAAACCCGATGTGGCCCTCAGGCCAAAAAGTTTGCCCACCTCTGCACTAGATGGTTCTTTTTATTTGTCAATCTTCAAGTGCTTTATATAGGTAAGTAAATATTATTCCCATTTAAAAGATGGGAAAACAGAGGCACAGAGCAAGGACCTGACTTATTCAAGATAATACAGCAAATCTGTCAGAGTGCCAGGAAGCAAACTCTGTTCATTGGACATTATTACAAGAACTTCCTGCTTCCCTTTCCACTCCATGTAGCAAATGTACTGAGAAAATTATATATGTTGTGAGAGATTACACTTCCTTTAACATAAAGTTGACTCTAAGTAACATAATGATCCAAATTGATTCTACAATAATTGTATAATGTTCAAGAAATATGGTGAGGATTTTCATCAACTGAAATCCATGTACTTTGGCCATTGTGCATTTCATGGGCACTCATGGTAGGTAATTCAGGAAGCATGGGATTAAGCAAAAGGAGGTTAAATAGGCGGCCTTTTTTCAAAGGGTCTGATTCATATTGATTCAACTGGCATTGCAGGTGCTCAGTGCCTCTGAAATTAGGGCCATATATTTAGGTATCTAGCTGCAATTGCTTATGGCACCCTTCCCACATATGTTGTACAATGCGGTTGGTTAGAGACTGCCCACATGGTTCACTTTGCAGGATCAGGGTTTGATTTTGTACATTTGGTCTAACTGACTTCAGTGGGGAATTTGGCTGAGAAAGGACCAAATGATTAGATGCTATAGGCCAGATCCTGAACTGATGTAAATCAGCATAGCCTCATTGAAGTCAAGAAACTCCACTGATTCACCACAGCTAAAATTTTGACCTTACATAGATTTTTCACGTCACTTGAATTTTACAATTTCTAACTCCCATCTCTTGAAGTCTAGATAGATAAATGTATTTTGTTTACACTGAATGCATGTCCAAATCACTGAACCTCCGGAAAGCAGAGAGGGAGCAACTAAGTAGAGGGAATATTTCATTCTCCTGATTCTAAAGTGGTCTCTACAATATTTTCTCTTGGTTACTCCTTGACACATCAAATTTATAAAATTACAGAAAAATATTTAAATTGAAAAGCATTTACAAACCTGGGGAAAAAATTAAAAAGAAAATGCAACATCTATTAAGGCTGTGGGAACAAAATGAATTCAGCTGCATGTACCTTCAAATACTAGGTGCTTAGAAAGAGGGAAAAAATCACTGAGATACAGGAGACTAAAATGTCTATGCAGGATGTTTTTTAATTGTTCCTCTGTCAGTCACCTTACATCACATATGACATTTATTCATTATACTCTGGCAGTAGTGTGAAGGGAGAATGAAAACTGAGATTTTTGCAGTGTCTGATGAATGTGTGTGTGTGTATAAATACACACACACACACACACACACACACACACACACACACAAATATTTAACTGTCGCTCGTTTGATCCAACAAATTTTGTTAGTTTTCATCTGACTTTCAGCGTCAAATATTGATTATTATATGAGACAAGAAAAATAATGGAATATAAAGCATGGCAGATCAAAACATTAAATATGTCAAGAGGAAAATGTAAGGAGAACAAAATAATGCTAGAATGTATTGATTCATTAAAAGCATGAAGAGAATGCTGTGATAAAAATTTTTAAAACACTTTCTCATGCAGAGAATTTGATTTGGAGCAACAGAATAAAAGTCTCCCAAGTGATGTTTATAAACGACTGCATCCTTACACATGTCTTTTTTGTATACTTGAAAGGTCACTGATCTTTACCAGCAAAAATAACTTCTATTTTTAAAATTCTGTGCATAGTTCAAACAAAAATCACTCCTTGTGAGACATAAAAGGAAGCACCATGTGATTTTTTTCACAATAGGTAACCATTTAGCAGTGGTAAAGCCAGAAGCTTCATACAATACATTCAATAACTCTGAGTTCTAATGATCCATAGCAGTCCATGCAGAAGAGAGTTGTGGCTCTTGGTTTCAGGGCAAACTGACATATACAGGAGAAAGGTTATCTGCAGAAGTCATTTTTTCCAGCTAAGCAGTTTGGGAATGTAGAGATTCACTGGAAGGGGAGGGCTCATATAAATCAGCTCTTCTTTCCACTGATGGTGGTGCTGAAACAACTTATATTTTAATATATGGCAACTACTCCAAATAAAGGTATTTCTGATCCATAATGGCACATAGGCAACCAGGTTTCTGGCACTAATAGGTCAAGGGAAGCCATAGCCAGTACATATTTGTACGTTTATATGTGTGCCTCACCCCCAAGTAACTCGTTTCAACCAGCAGCAAAGCTGCAAGCTAATAAACTGTGGGAAAAGACCTGGAGAGGAGGAGGGAGTGAAAGAGCACAATAGATGTCACTTCTGTTGTGCCAGTCCTACCACTTAGCAACAAGTGACTTACACAGAGCAGTAACTTGCAGTAGAGGGAGAATGAGAGGAATTTGGAGGTGGGAGACCTGGAGTTGAGAGAAAAATTAAATCTAACAGTCCCACACCCCAGAAGTGAGCTGCTCATATGGCAGCAGCAGGTGAAAAATGGAGGAACGACAGTGAAATGGAGATGGAAAGGGGAAGAAAAAAGCCATAGAACACTAGCAGAATAGAGAGCACTCATTGGATGGCACACTAACACATAAAGGGCCTAGTCAGGAGCCACATTATGTACCCGAGAAGGAAAATAGGGTGAAGCTCCTCCTTACTCTTGGACAATCTGAATCTCCACTCTGTGCTCAGGGTAGGGAGAGAAGCTGCCAGAGGGCCACTACTCCTTCTTGCACAGGTGGGTGTGGAGAGAACAGGCAGGGCTAGGAAATAGATAAAGCCTTTGCTCTGCCTCACCCTCACGTACTAGCAGCACATCTGAGCCAGTGCAGAATGGCAAGTGTTGTCCACTGCTGGGCTGATGCAACTTATCTCTCACCTGGTGCAAAGGAGTAACTGAGACGGAATTGTGATCCTCTGAGTTCAGTCCCTGGTCTGCTCCTGGGGCCACATAACTACAAATTGCCCCATACTCAGGGCTTGTGTTAACTCCATGGTCTAGCCCAAAATGTTCACAGATCAAAGATCATGTTTTTAATTGTTTATTCAATTTGCAAAACCTGTCCATCCATCAGGCACTGATTGCCTGTACAAAACAGGAAAACACCGCATATGACAAGTATGCTAACTAAATAGACTCTAATGCCCAGTCAGGTCACTTCTGCATAAACCTGAGAGAACAGACAAAGCCTACACCAAGCCCCAAAGATCAGAAAACTCAGGTTCAGATAGACCAACTAGAAAAGCAGTTTCCAGAGAAGTCCCTTCTCTGAAAAATACCCTGCCACCAGCCTCCAAACATTCATGTCTAGGAACCGTTAGCAAAAATGCCTTAACTAATCTCAAAGGCCACAGTGATCCTGGGAGATAGATGATCTGTCAGGTAATTAGAACTCAGCCATGCAGGCCTTACAGATCAAAATCAACACATTGAATTGTACCTAGAAATGAAATCTGTGAAAGCAAGCAGGTAGCATTTTCCGCACTAGCTGAAGCTTCCAAATGGTTTTCACGGGTAACATTATATAAAGCACATTACAATAATCCAGTTAGGTGGTACTAAGGGAATGATAACTGTGGCATGATGCACCTCATGATAAGCACAGATGTAAAAACCATTTCTGACCACTGATTCCACCTGAGAATCCAGTTGCAATCCAGGATCCCCATGGCAACTCCGCTGATGAGCAAATCCCCAACAACTGTTGGGCACTTTTGAAATCCCATTCAAATGCTTCCCCCCATCACCATTAACTCATTTTATTTGATGGAATTTCAAACAGATCACTTTCCTTTAAATTTCAATCTCTACCAGATGTTGAGAGACTGCATCCTGTGGGCCAATGAAAAAGAAATGTAAAGCTGCAAGTCATCTGCGTACTACATAAGTGAAAAGATTATTAGACCCATATTACAGACAGGAAAATTGAGACACAGAAGAGAGGAATGATTTACCTGCGTGGCACTCCTGTGTATGACAGTTAGTTGCTGTATATGAACTTTGCACAAGTCACCTAACCTCCTTGGTGCAAGTCAACTACCCATCTATAAAATGAGGCTGCTCATATAGGTAGATACTATTATAAAGAGCTTTGTGATCTAGATAAGAAAATATGCAAAATATTATTTAGGTCCATTTCCACTGATGGAAAAGCATGACACAAGGAGGAAGAATGCTTGGACTGGGCAGCAATTTGGTGCAGCGTGTTAATCTGTAAACCCAAAGATTTAGGTTCAATCTGTGGATCTGACACCAGTTTCTTGAACTTGAAGAGTCACTAAACCTTCCTATTACCCTTTCTTTAACATGAGGATATAAATTCTTAGTTGCATATCTCACAGGGGGAGCAGAAGGATTAAAGAGGATTTTTTGTATAATTATTTAAAAAGAACAAAGCTCAGAACAGTATATGTGCACCAGCAATGGGAACAAACTGCTCTTTTTAGACAAGGAGCACCGAAGTGCACTCCAGAGAGCATCTTCCTCACCAGCTACTTCTTCCATTGTCCTTGCTCTCCTATAAGCCCCTTAATAGTAATGCAGTGAAATACAATACATCCTCTGTACGAGGACAAAATAGCAGGCTGATTATAGGTCCATACACTAGGGAATAGTATGTTCAATGTGCAAAATGCCAGCTTTGTTTCTGAAGCGTCATTTTTCAACAAACACTAACAGCAGAACTTTCAACAGAAAAACTCCATTTGATAAGAATGCCTTGGCAGTTTATGTTCCTAAAGGGGACTTCAGACTGTGGACAATGAGTGTCAGGATGGACCTACGAATGATGCAACATAATTAAAAATGGACTGTAATTTTCATTCATTGTGAAATATTAGAATAGGAAATATCGTATTTGTTCCTTCTCTTATTCTAGGATTAAATAACAGAGCTATCACTCCTCATGCTTCAGGGCACAAGATGATTGGCATCTGGCTTCAGGAAAACATTTTCTCCTGTGTTAGTATACAGCACCATTAAACAGATTATTTAGGGGCAGAAGAGGGGTTAATCTGAAGTGCTGGGTGTGGGTCAAAGTTAGAAAGAGAATACCAGATTAGAGAGACCAATATGGCAATTCCTATTCCCTCATCTCTTTTCTTATGACATGTAAGGATATCATATTGATCACATTGAGACTGCTTTACTTTTACAGATTGTCTCACACTGCCTTAAATTTTGATGAATCAAACATCATAAATTGATATGACCTTGCTGCAGTATACAGCAAATAAAAAGAAAAGAAGTGAGCTGTAGCTCACGAAAGCTTATGCTCAAATAAATTTGTTAGTCTCTAAGGTGCCACAAGTACTCCTTTTCTTTTTGCGGATACAGACTAACACGGCTGCTACTCTGAAACCTGGCTTATGAAAGGGTTCTCTGAAGGCAGCTTACAGCTATCTTCTGCAGTAATTGAGCTGAAGAATCCTCCACTGGCTAGAGACAGGGATGAAACCCTGGCCACAGTGAAATCTGTTGAAGTTTTGGAATTACCAACTGCATCAGGATTTCATGCAAGGCTGTTAAAGAGACTTTACCCAGCTGTAAAAGTGCAGAGTGGAGTGGGGATCTTCCTCCTTGTCTTCATGTAAGTCTTTAAGTTGCACACCATTCCTGGCATTGCATTATCATAATGTAATGGCCACCCAGTCCAGCTATATTGCGCCTTTCATTCAAAAGGTTCATAAAGTGTTTTACAAATGATACAATGGATCTCAATTCTCACAGAACTGGAATGCAACCAGCTCTGGGATGGAACACAACAACTGTTGTAACAGCACACAGCAATCTTTCAAACAGTAACAATTTAGGATGGGCAATACAATGCATCATCCAACTGAAACTGCAGGAGGAATTTTAAATAGGCAGAATGTAATTACTTAGCTGGAAGATGGCTACGATATGGAAGGTAGCACCCTGTACTCCTGGGAAAAATGCTACAGGATTCAGATGGCCATATAAAACTAAGTTTTACATCACATTCAGAATATTTTCCATTCTGAGCAGAGGAGTAATTCTAAGTACCAGGAAGAGGGCCTCTCCATCACTGCTCCACTGTTTAGAGGATTGGAAATTGATTGGTTCTCTCTTTCTCTCCATTTTTGCTTTTGTTTTGGTTCTCTCTTTCTCTCCATTTTTGCTTTTGTTTTGTACTTGTCATATTCATCATGGGAACTTTAACCCCTTTTTCCTTTTTGAAAAGCATTCACTTAGTGCCCTTTTCTATAACTAATGGTAATAATGCCTCATAGTATGAAGGGGCTAGAATTCCAATATACACAATTTTGTTCATTCCAAATTGTCATCCTTGTCATTTAAAATTCTCTATGGACAATAATCTTTGAAAGAAGCTATGTAAATTGCATTGTATCTGTCTGAAATTTGCGAAGTATGGATAACATATTTGGTACCTAAACTAATTACTGAAAAGTAACTGCCTGGGGATATACTAAGCAGTGGCTCATTAAAATTCACAAGTAGTGATATTGTATGAAGGAGACAAAGCAGAGACAAGAGATGGAGTGGAGATAAAAGGAGAACTGTGAAAAGTAAACATTCCTTCTTCAATGTGCTGTTAATTTCTTCTAACAGATCCCATTCCCAATCCACCCAGAGAAAGGCAATATTCTCAGTGGTGGTGTATACTGCAGATGTCTCGGCAGTGAGACATATAAAGCTGTACCTATGTGGAACACAGCTGCTTGAAATTGCCAGGCACCAGTGAGACTTGTTTTCATTTGGGGAGGATATCCCCCACAACTGATGCACAGATGGAGAGAGCAGTTAACTAGCAACAATAATAATCATCCTCCATGACTGCCTTGGAGCTGTGGAAGTTTTTAAGCCACAGTGCCAGTGTTTTTATCTTTACTTTTATAAGAACCCAAACAGACAAAGACAACGGGGAAGAAATGTACAAACTCACTGTTTCAGTTAGGAATGGACTCTTCTACTTATTCCTTTACCACAGATAGTACTAGTTGGTAGAACCGTTTGTTTATGTGGTCAATGTAAAATAAGATGGAAGACAACCCCTGTCTCGAAGAACTTTTAACCTTGGTTAACAACACTATTATCTATTCATAAACGGGTGTTACCTTGCAGACTATTAGAGCAGGGAAGGACAGTCCTCCTGTCATTTCTTCACCTCTCAATTACCTCCAACTAACTTGAAACTACATCAACTTCAGGAACTTTCTTCCTAAGCCCCTAGAACATAACTGTTTCTGACTCCACATAGGTGCTGGGAAGAAAAAAGAGTAGCCAGTTGGCGCTTATAGTGTTTCCTAGAAGTAGCCAGTGTATAGAGCCCCAGAGATTTCAGGGTGGCTCTCAAGTCCTTCAGGCTGTGCATTTTAGAGTCTGTCTGCTCAGGAAAGAGTGACACACCCTCAAAAGGGAGGGCCTTGTGGTGTAGACCCAAGGAGTGAAGCCAGGAGCTTCTCTGCATAACCGCTGTTGAGGCCATGGATCGGGCTGCAGAGTCCGCCACGTCCAAGGCTGTCTGCAGGGATGCTCTCACCACAGCTTTATCCTCCTCCCCTTGGGCTGCAAATTCAGACCTGGAAGCCTGTGATAGTAATTCCTTAAATTTTGTCAGAGTCCCAGGAGTTAAAATCATAGCGGCTCAGAAGCACCTGCTGATTTGCAATCCTGAGCTGGAAGCTGCCGGTTGAATAGACCTTTCTGCTAAAGAGGTCTATTTTTTTTTTTTTTGAATCCTTGGCCTTGGGGAGTTGCACCTTGCTGACCCTGTTGCTCTCGCTTGTTGGCCGCTGACACTACTAACGAGCCTGGTGGTGGATGAGCGTACAGGAATTTGAACCCTTTAGCCAGAACAAAATGCTTTTTCTCCATCTATTTTGCTGTTGGCTGAAGGGATGCTGTGATCTGCCATAAGGCCTTGATAGAGTCCATAATAGTCTCATTTAAGGGCAAAACCACTCATGAGGGGTCTGATGCAGCTAAACTATCCACCAGCACATGGGAGGACTCCCTTATCTCCTCTACCTGGATCCCCAGGTTTTGGGCCACTGTTTTGAGGCGCTCCTGATGTGCCCTGTAATTATCCTGGGAGGGCACTGTGTCTACTCTGGCCACTGCCTCATCTGGAGAGGAAGAAGGGGACTCCTGTACAGGCAGGGGAACTGTTCCTCGTCCTCAGCACTGGACAGGTCTTGCAGTGCTGAGTCTTGATATTCAGTACCAGGCTCGGTACTGGAATCTGGGTCCTGTTCCGAGGGGAGTGGTGGAGGTGCTCTAGACTCAGATACAATGGAGATACAATACCTTCTGAAATGTGACCCTTGGATTGGAGGAAAAGTCCAGGGGTTCCAGAACATCCATTGTAGTGGCACCTGCCATGTGCAGTTGGAGAAGCCACAGGTGTGATGCCCTGGCTTGGGTCTGCCATCAGGTGATGTCGGCTGGAGTGTTGGTGCCAGTTCCTGAGGGAGATGTATAACTCTTCACTGAGTCGGTTTCTGAGGATTCCCTTCCAGGTTACCAGAGAGTAGCAGTGCCGACCAGTGCCAGTGAACTGTGCCAGAAGGGAAGGGATTGAGGCTGCCCCATCATGACCAGTTTCCCTTTTGAGGGCACCTGAGCTTGGTGCCATGGGAGCTCTTGCTGCTGGTGCCATCGCTGACACCTCCAGTATGGCCAGGGATGGCAGTACTGGGAGAGAGAGTAAATTTCTCGTGGCCTCAAATGCCTCTGGTGTAGATGGTATTGCCAAAGCACTGGAGCTCCAATGGCTCCCACATAGTGGAGAGTCCATCGGTGCTGGACCCAACAGTGCCCGTTCTGGGGCTGTAGTTAATAGCACCTGACAAGTTGTAGGAGCCTCAGAGTGGCCTGGTGTGGGTCGCACTTTCCTAGCATCTCTTTGCTCCACAGACCTCAGAGTTGGGGACTGCCCTCTGTCCATCTTCTTTTGCTTCTTTCTCAGCACCGGTGATAGAGAACCGTGCAGAGATCTTCAGCACTGGGGATGACGGATGGTGCCAGGAGTTCTGAAAAGCAGAAAGGGTGTCCTTTTTCTGCACTGGTGATGTGAATCAGTGCTGAGTCTCCTTAAGAGAAGCTGGGGCACTTGTTATTGAGGCTGAAATACTTGGTGCCAAGTCAGAGAGACTCGTTTCTGAAAGACAACGGAGTCTTGCCCCCATGAGGAGAAACCTAAGCCTATGGTGCATCTGTCATTTTTGGTGTGGGGCCTGAAGTCTTTGCAGATCTTGCAGGGCTCCCGCATGTGAACTTCTCCCAGGCACTTAAGACAGCTGCAGTGGGGGGTCACTGACAGGCATAGGCTTGTGGCAAGAAACACAAGGCTTAAACCCCAGAGACCGAGGCATGCCTGGGTGCCAGGAAGGACTAACCCTGCTGAGTAACCACCTGGCAGTTAATTCCAAAGTACTTTGAAAGACAATGAGAATTCGTTTACATAACAGATAAGCCAAGCTAACAAGTGGGGGGAAGAGACAGCGTGGCTACACCCCAAAGAATTGATGGGGGACTGGGAGACAGGATTAACTGCTGGTCAGGAGATGGGTAGATGTGAGGGTGAGAGCTCCTGCAGCAAAGGCTAAAAATCACCTTATTCGGTACATGTGGGAGAGTGGGCAACACTAACTGCCACATGCGCACACTCTGGGGATGGGCAGGGGGGCGTTCAGAAATCAAGAGACTGACCTAAAAAACAGAATATCATTTTTTTCTAAAAAAAAAAAGTCATGATTTTGGGGCCAATATCATGATTTTGTGGAGGGGTCCGACTCATGATTTTTCATCTCTTGGAACTGTCAGTACTGCTAGTTATTTATCTTTTATTCCACACTCCCACTAAATGTTCCTGATGAGCTGAAAACATCTCTCAATGGTTCGTTATCTCATCAATCACAGAACACATTTGCAATAACAAGTATCCCTCATCAATCACAATTGGCCCCTTCTTGGGTATTTGGACACATCCTCCACAAGCCAGTGAGGTCAGAGTAAAAGATCACACACATATTTCATTACTGATTACATATATTCCATCATTTGGTCACCCACTAAGTTTCAACCTAAGTACAGAACACTTATATTTATGGGTACAGAACATTAACATTTTGATTCATACAAAGAGGGTTCTGGGAAATTTATATAAACAGCATTATGGGATTTTGTGCATTGTTTGCACATGTTACAGATAGACAGGGAAGCACAAAGAATCAGTAATACAATATTGGTCAGCATGATAGGCATTGTTCTTATTCTGTCCCCTTCCTGTGACAGATATTAATCTTTTTGTAATCCTGATTCATGTTTCGTGACTAATTTCAAAACCCCATAGGTCTCAAACCTGGGTCCACTGGGTTCCAAGTTGACTTGCGCCTCACTGCTCACCAAGCAGCTCACTACCAAACAACTTGATGAAGATACCAGGAAATCTGAAGCTACATCTGGGACAACTCCCTTAGGCGCTGACTGGAGAAACATTTGAACCTGTGATTGGTCAGGACTTCTGTATTTAAACCAAAATAGAGGCATAGAAAGTTGTCTGCACAAATGGACAACTCCTGGCTGTTGGTTGGACCCCTTTCCTGGAACTCTAACCTGTGTGATTCCCAGTCTCCTGACTTTGGCCTGACTCCTGGTAACTTGAATAATGCCTGACCCTGTCTGAATTAGTTTGAATGGCTCCTGTGTGCTTCCTGCTAACCTGAATATTGCTCTCCTGGGCCAGGTTGCTAACCACTAGACTCAACTACCTGCATCCTGGTCCTGACAACTGAGGCCAAGAAAGAGAATTGTGTCTCTTTCCTCCATTTCTGTGGATCATATCTGTAACACAAACCAGCATGTACTGGTATCAGTATAGCTGTTGATTATCTTACAAATGTCAGATGTCCCTATTTTGTACTGCTACATAAGTCAGTGCAGTAATTGTGACAGTGCACTGGCTCTGTGCAAGGGGCTCAGAGAGGAGTAAAATCCTCTCGTCCTGATACGAACACAGAGACAGTGAACAATCCATCCCCTAAATGTAGGGCATGTATTCAGTGATGAGCTGCCAAAATCTTAGCAACGGGTTCCCTCCTCACCCCACGAGGGGGGTCGTTGCCCACCCCCGCCCCCCGGGACTCCTGCCCCATCCAACCCCCCCATGTTCCTTGATCCCCCCCCCAGGACCCCTGCCCCATCCACCCCCCTCCCCTGTTCCCTGACTGCCCCCAGAACTGGGCAGAAGGGTCTCGTGGGCCACCGTAGTGGGTGCCCAAGCCACCCCTAAGAGCCAGAGGCACCTGCCAGGGGGCGAGGTGGGGAGTCCCGGAGCTGCTTACCTGGGGCAGCTCCCAGGAAGCATCTGGCAGGTCCCTCTGGCTCCTAGGGGCGGGGGAGCGTAGCTGGGGGGGGAGCAGGGGGAACAGCCGCTCCCCCACTGATCACATCAAAAGTGGCACTTTAGGTGCCGACTCCCTGGGTGCTCCAGGGCTGGAGCACCCACGGGGAAACTTTGGTGGGTGCAGAGCACCCACCAGCAACTCCCCACCCCGAGCCCGGACCCAGCTCACCTCCGCTCCATCTCCGCCTCTTTCCCTGAACACGCCGCCCCACTCTGCTTCTCTGCTTCCCCCCCGTGAATCAGCTGTTCGGCGGGAAGCCAGGGAGGGCTGAGAAGCAGGTGGCGGCTTCACACTTAGGCCGAGGGTGGCAGAGGTGAGCTGAGGCAGGGAGCGGTTCCCCTGCGCCCCCCCGCCCCCTGGGTTACCTGCTGCGGTGCGGGCAGCCCTCCTTGCACCCCCCCGCCCCAGCTCACCTCTGCCTCCCTGGGCCTGAGCGGGAAACCACGGCCTGCTTCTCAGCCTGCCCCAGCTTCCCGCGCGAACAGTTGATTCGCGGGAAGCCTGTGGGGGCGGAGAAGCAGAGTGGGGCGGCACGTTCAGGGGAGGAGGCAGAGAGGAGTGGAGGTGAGCTGGGGCCGGGGGTGGGGCGGGGAGCTGCCGGTGGGTGCTCTGCACGCACCAAATTTTCCCCTTGGGTGCTCCAGCCCCGGAGCACCCATGGATCAGCGCCTAAGGCGCCACTTTTGGCCAGTTAAATTTAGAAGACCTTTTAGAACCGGTTGTCCCTCGCGGAACAACCAGTTCTAAAAGGGCTTCTAAATTTAACAACTGGTTCTAGCAAACCAGTGCGAACCGGCACCAGCTCACCACTGCATGTATTGTTCTTCATGTGCATCATTTTTCTAGTTTTGGTGTGAGACCCCGTTTTGATTTTCTGAGATTATTTTCAGTTCTTTTCATAATGAATATAACATGACTTCAGATAGCTTGAAAAGACTAATTGGAGAACGTACTTTATAATATGCAGAATAAAGCAGAGGAGCTGAACATGCAACGTGTGTGGGATGCTTGTTCTGGAAACTCTCTTTTTTAAAAAGTAGAGCTGGTAAAAAAAATGGGGAAATGATTTCCTGAAAAACAGCGAAGTTGCTTCTATTTCATAGACTTCAAAAAGGACCCATTTTCAATTTTTGATGATTTTTTTATTGACCATTTTACTAAAATTTGACTAAAGCATTTTAAAATTTGTTTATTGAATATTCAGGTTTTGGTAAGAAATCAGGCTTTTTCCTAAACAAAAGTTTGAAAATAATTTGTCAAACAATTTTGATGAAAGTCCCAGTAAAAATTCTGATTTTTTTTAAATAATTTAAATAATACTGACAACTTTTAAAAAAAAACAACCTTGTTTTTTGTTTTTTAAACCAGGTAATTTTTGAATAAAGAATGTTTTATGCAAGACATTCTGTCCAGTTCTATTTAAGAGGAATGGGAGGAGCTGGTTTGGAGCTGGGAAGGGGGAAAATGAGGATGCTGTTGCTAAGAGGAGAGCCAGAAAGTTGAGAAATTTAGAAGTGCCCTTTTAGTATGTGCTCCAAACAACAGGTTTTTTACTGATGCAGAGAAGCCATTGTTAGACTTTAACTGTAATGACTTTAACATTCCAAATAAGTATGAGGGTAGTTTAACTGAAGCCATGATATAGACTGTTGTGGGGATGGAGGCCTCTCTTTCCCTAAGTAGTTTCATGATATGGATTACCACCCTATCGTTATGGCACTTTTGTATTATATTAACAGGCAGAAGATCAGAAAGAAGAATGACCTACAATGGTTCCTGCTCTAAAGAATCTCTCTGCTCACCTGGAATATAAGGTTTGCCAATGCCATTACAATTCAGGGGCACTGGTATATCTAGGGGGAAAACTACATATTTCTGTATGTCCATCTCCCATTTAAATCAACGGCAGACCATTTACTAATTTCAGTGGGAGTATATCTGGGACGTGATAGACTGTCCTGACCTCACCATTTTCTGAAAGTAATCAGCTTGCTATATTAAATCAATAAACATTAATGTCATATCACAAAGAAAACTAGCTATTTTGCCATACATTCTGAGGTGCTTACTTACCCGGTGACTTCAAACTACAAAGTGAGTAAAAACCAAGTAAACACCTCAGAATATGGTCCACTGAGAACAACTGAAGGATTCAAGTCACTAATAAGGATTTCCATTACGGGCTTCTGATGAGCACTACCTCAGGGAAGCATGTTGTTAAGGTTTTTTTTGTTTGTTTTAGAGTAGATAATGGAATGTTTTACACTTTCAAAATTTCTAAAAGATCTACAACATTTGTATTGTAATAACTATTTTAGAAAAGTCTTGAGATTAAAAATAGACACAGTATGACAAGAAAGCAACCAATGGGATTTTATTAACTCTCAGCCTCTGTGACTGAACTGAGGTCTTTGGAACTCTAATAGCAGAAATATTTTACGTAACAAGACTGTTATTAGGTCCTACCTCAGTATTCTTTTCTCAAGACTAAACATGTCCAGTTTTTAAAAACTTTTCCCCATAGGTCAGGTTTTCTAAACCTTTTGTTGCTCTCCTCTGCACTCCAGATAATACGCCCACATCTTTCTTAAAGTATGGCACCCAGAACTAGACAGAATACTCCAGCTGAGGTCTCACCAGTGCTGATTAGCATGAGACAATTATCTCCCATGTCTTACAAACAACAGTCCTGGTTAATACTTTCCAGAATAATAATAGCCGTTAACAACTGCATCACATTGTTGATTTATATTCAATTTGTGATCCACTATAAGCCCCAGATCCCTTTTACCAATCCTTTCTACCACCTAGCCAGTTATTCCCCATTTTCTAGTTGTGCATGTAACTCTTCTGCCAGTCAGACTTGGTAACAACAAGGGCCAGGTTCAGTATCGAGGGGTGCCTTTTCAACAACACAACACAAAACCAGCTGGAGCCCCCACCCACTGACCTGGGACAATTCCACACCACCCCTTGGGAGCCTCTAAGAGGCAATACTTCCCCTCTTGTAAGCACAGAGTCTGAGTGTAGCAAAAAACTCCCTCTCTGCACCCCACACACAGTTGCTGTGCTTGGACAGTGCAGACCCAGAGTTCAGAGGTGCATCTGCAGAGCTCACCTCCCACCCTGGGTGGAGGGCTGAGGGGTAAGGAGACACTTTACTCATGCCACTGCTCAGGCACTCGCTCGCAACCCCACTCTGTGGGGCTCTGCTCTGGCACTTTCCGTCAGCTGCCCTGCTGGCCACTCACTGCACCTCTCCCATGCAAAAGAGATCAGCTCCTGAAGTCCTTTTCCACAGCTCACCTCTATATGTTGGGGGAAAGCTCATTCAGACTCTGCTTACATGCATTTATTTTTTTTTCTTCCTAGCTGCAGTGATTTGCAATTGTCTTTATTTAATTTCAACTAGTTGGTCTCAGACCAATTCTGCAATGTGTCAAATTCATTTTGAATTCTCATCCTGTCCCCAAAAGCGCTTGCACCCCTCCCAGTTTTGTGTCTCTCCACTCCATTATCCCAGTCATTAATGAAAATATTGAGCAGTACCAAGCCCAAGATGGACCCCTGTGAAGCCCCACTGATCCACACCCCCCAACAGTTTCAGAGCAAACTATTGAAAACTACTTTTTAAATATGTTTTTTTCAAATAGTCATGCACCCCACTTAGAGTAATTTCATCTAAATTTCCCTAGTTTACTTATGAGAATGCCCTGTGGGACTTGGTCAAAAGCCTGATTAAAATCAAGCTATCAAGCATGTCTACTGCTTCCCCCCCACCCCATCTACTAGGCCAGTAACCATGCCAAAGAAGGAAATTAGGTTGGTTTGGCATGATTAGTTCTTCATAAATCCATGCTGGCTATTACTTATCACCCTATTCTCCTCTAGCTGCTTACAGATTGATTGTTTAATAATTTGTTCCAATATCTTACTAGGTATCAAAGTTAGGCTGACTGATCTACAAGTCCCTAGCTACTCTTTGTTCTCCTTTTAAAAGATAGGTACTATTTTTGTCCTGCTTCAGTCTTCTGGGGCCTCATACATCATCATGAGTTCCCAGAGATAAACACAAATGATTCTGAGATTGCTTCAGCTAGTTCCTTACATCTCCTGGGGTGGATTTCATCAGGTCCTGCTGACTTAAAAACATCTAAACTTAATATTGTTCAACCTGTTATTTACCTGTTTTGGCTTGTGTTCCTTTCACCTTCTTGTTAATATTAAATTGTGTTAAGGATCTGATCACAGTTTAAAATCCTCAGCCTTCTTGATGTTGGCCAGTAATAGTTGAATCCTGCTGAGGGCCCTGTAGAGTACCTACACTTTCCTTAATCTTTTTCTTGCTCCTAATGCATTTATAGAACCTCTCCTTACGGCCTTTTATGTCGCTTGCTGGATTTAACTCATTTTGTGCCTTTCCTTTTCTGATTTTGTTCTACAAAGCTGTGCTATTCTTCTGTATTCACTCTACATATTTGTCCATGTTTCCTCCTTCTGTAGGATTTCTTTTCGATTTTCAGGTCATCAAAGAGCTCCTGACAAAGCCATATTGGCCTTTTGCTATTCTTCCTATCTTTCCTTCGCACTGGATAATTTGCTGTTCTACCTTTAATATTGCCTCTGAGAAACTGCCAGCTCTCTTGAACTCCCTTTTCCCTTAGATTTTCTTCCCATGGGAACTTACCTACCACTTCTCTGAGCTTTGTTTTCTGGGGTCTAGTGAAAGTTCACATTGTAGAAGGCATTTTCTGATATAGCTAATCTCTGAAATATTTTAAAATAAAGTTTATAGTTATATCTGGCATATTTTAGCTTCCTGCAGGCAAAAATTATATTGCTGAGCACCAGCACTTTGTTAATTTGTCAGTATGCAAAATATGTAAGAAGTCTTACATTGGCTTTTAAGCTGCTTTAATGCTGCTTTTACAAGGTGAGGCAAGTACCAGAAAAGTAAACTGTTAATAAAGGAGGGATATGCCTCCCATCTAAGGAAAATTTCTGTTTCACTAAAGTTACATAACAGCAACTAATGAATGCTAGATAAAACAGAGGACCAAATCCTTCCCCATGTTCTAGCAATGAAAGCTATGTAGAAAGCTTCATTAACAGCTGAAGAAAATCCCCAGTTGGTATAAACCAGAAACCAGCTCTGCATCAGACACTCCCTGTCTCTTTTCCCTGTCATGGGGACATGTCCAGGGGTGGACTTGGGAGTGGGGGCATGCAAAGGTTGCCTAAAGCCACCTTTTGTCTCCCCACTTGGACCTTACATTGACTGCAGCCAGCCAGGCCCAAGGCTCTGTCTCAAAGACAGGATGCTCAAATTAATGTCACAAGGAAAAAGTAGAGGTTGAGAAACTAGAGCTGAATAAAAGCCATTAGTTTCAGTTTGCACAGTCTGGGTGAATGAATTTATTTTCTTTGAGGCTTGCTTTTTGTTCACAGGGACATCAAACCCCAAGTAAATTTGCATGGGAACCATAGGCTTCCTAAACCTATCCAATTTTGCCATACTCCTCAATCAACAGGCTGCCTAAACCTTCAGAGATTTCCAGGGCTTACCACAGGTTGGATCATATTGCTGCCCCTTAAAGGTAATTTTGCTACTTCTGGGGCCAAACAATTCCCTATTTACATGATGCATCAGGATCCCAGAATAAAGTAAACTGCTGCTATTTCATAAAGGAGGGGAAAGGAAGACTTGAGGAGCACCAACAAAGAAGTGGATCAAAAGTGTCAGGGATATGTAATCACAGTTAAAGTCATGCTCTTAGTACTTTAACAAGAATTGTGTTCTTACCAGATTGGTTTTTACTTTTCAAAGAGATCACCACCATCAAACTGAGCCAATGTTAGCTGACAAGTTTATTCACAACGTATACAGTGAACACATCTCACTATACTGGCTTTCAGGCTCCTGTGCAGAGCAAAATGGATGCTTACTCTGTGGCTATTTACTAAGGACAACATCCTCCCTCTCTTTCCTTGGATGCAGAAGACCCTAAATGCTGTGAAATCACTATGATTCCATTTTGTGAATTGGGTGGTGGTGGAAATGAGAGGCTGCAGGCCATGGGGATGGCATGCATGAATGCATCTGTTCTGGGGCAGCTCTATCTGCAGTGACATAAGTGTAACAGCTTGCTCCATCCCCAAACCTAAGAGCATAGCCAAGAGGTCTGTGAATACAGGAATCTCATGGCTAAATTGTCCTTTGTAGGATGAATAGCAATAGTCACATTAATGGCCGCATTAGGGCTTTGTTGCTCAGGAAAAGAGGATACCCTCTACCCTCACACCAGCTGATATCCCTGTCCAAAGCCTCTTTAGCTGGGCTTTTTGCAAGGTTAACCAATTGACATTTTACAGGACACCACTCATATGCTTAAAGTTACATTTCCTTGAAAATGGCCCAGACTCAAACTCAATATACAGGCACATCTACCATTATGGTCAATTTTTAAGTATATTGCCTGAGCAATAGTACAGAACTGAGCTTTGAGTCACATAGGTGGCACGTGACTGTGTGTAGTAAAGGAAGTTAAGCTGAGAAAGCTCTACATCAGGGGCGGGCAAACTTTTAGGCCTGAGGGCTACATCAGGTTTCAAAAATTGTATGGAGGGCTAGTTAGGGGAGGCTGTCTCTCCCCAAACAGCCAGGTATGGCCCAGCCCCCGCCTCCTATCCGACCCCACCGCTTCTCGCCCCCTGACAGCTCCCCCAGGACTCCTACCCCATCCACCCCCCAGCTCCCTGTCCCCTGACCACCCCCGGACTCCTCCCTGCCACCCTATCCAACCCACCCCTCATTCCTGACTGTCCCCCCGTGACTCCTGCCCCATCCAATTCCCCCTGTTCCCCTCCCTCTGACTGCCCCAACTCCTATCCAGACCCCTGCCCCCAACCAACCCTCCCCAACTCCCCTGCCCTCTATCCAATCACCCCTGCTCCTTGCCCCCTTACCTTGCTGCCTGGAGCACTGGTGGCTGGCAGTGCTACAGCCACGCTGCCCAGAGCACTAGGTCAGGCCATGGCTCTACAACTGTGCTGCCCAGCCGCCCAGAGCATTGCGCCGGTGGTGCGGTGTGCTGAGGCTGCGGGGGGACAGCGGAGGAGGAGACGGGCTAGCCTCCCAGGCCAGGAGCGTCCCACGGGCCATATGTGGCCCGCAGGCCGTAGTTTGCCCACCTCTGCTCTAGGTAGAACTCAGTAAAGAAATCCAATGGCGGCATTGCATTAAAGGAGTGTTAGAGTGAATGCACTTCAATTTGTCTTCATTTTACTAACCTGTGAAGACCACCAAAGTGGTTTACCAATGTCACCAGGAGCGTGACAAGAAAATTGCCGCTACTGGAGGGTATTCTTTTATTGCATATGACAGACATTTTTAATGCATGCATATGATGAGATTGAAAACTTCTGAAATTAATAAGAAATGTTTCCTTCCATGAATTCTCAAAGTGAATTTCTTCCATGAATTCTCAGCACTGAAATGATTTATGTGTGTTTACAATAATGTGAAGAAACCCCACTTGTTAGCACATTTCAAAAATGAGGCTGTTACCCTTTCAAATAGTGAACACTGCTTTTCAGTAAGGATAATGTAGCAACATTTCTAGCTCTCCTCGGTAAGCCTAATTCGGAGATATATACAAAAGCCTCCAGCTCCCTTTAACCGGTGTGGGATCAGTGACCCCACATTTTACTTTGTCTAAACAGCAGTCCATACTGTATTTCTATAATTCATGTTGCTATTTAAAGATTTTTTTCCAGTAAACTCACAAATGGTGAATTACTGTGTGGGAAGGCCATTGAGTTTGCTTTGTCCTTTCCTATCCTTTGCATTGCTTTGTCCTTTGCATTTCCTGTGTAATGCAAAATGTTGGGACCAACATCAGATTTGTTTTAAATTTGCTTTTATCCCCTGCTCCTCTAAAATAAAACAGGCCATGCCAGAAATGTTGCTCAGTTCTACCCTGCTTCTGATACTCTTTGTTTTCCTAGAGAACATAATAGAGTACTCAACCATAGACAATATCAGTAAAGAATATACCCCATGCAGGCATACTCAAGCTTGTGAACAATTCCCTGATGGATTTTTACCTACAAAGTGCTCGTGCTAAAACACTGCAGAAAGCTGAATAGATACATTTTACATCAGTGTCCTTAATTAGAGTGTACTTTAAATGCAAGTATTTGGGCTATAAGAACAAGTTTGTTGCATGTTAACTACAGCTATTTTGGGTAATTGTTTGCATTTTCTAGATTCTGCTCTGATTTTTCTTACTAATACAGGGAAATATCTTTCATAATGGGACTTCTGTGTTGGTGTTTGTACACATTCAGAAAAGAATCTCAAATATAGTTTCACTTTGAATATGAAATTATTTTGGCCAATCATATCTGAGTTGAGATCTAAATTAGGAGCACTAGTTTATACACATTGCCTCTGAATGGGAGACCTCAAGAAAATACAAGTGGACCTAGCAGTGGTTTTGGTGATTCTATAGGTGGCACTCTTCATTCTGAATTAGTACTGAACAAATGTCTGAGCAAATAGTGATGGTGGAGCCATTTTCTTAATGAGACCTAAAATTCAAATCCCAACCACTTTTTTTTTTTTTTTTAAAATCTCTTGTGGTACTTTTCACAAGAGTGGGGGCCTTAACTCTGATGTCTTGCATAAATTCCAGTTTGGGAAATTAGCTCTGAATTTTCATTTCAATTTCAACCATGTTCATTTTCTTTTCTGTTCTTAAATGTTCTCAACTTCTGTGTTTCATGCCAGAGGCAGCTGCATTTGAGCTGAGGGCAAATTGATCCATAGATTCAAAGGCCCGAAGGAATCACCATGACCATCTAGTCTGACCTGCACATTGTAGGCCACAGAACCTCACCCACCCACTCTTATAATAGACCCATAACCTCTGGTGGAGTTACTGAAGTCCTTAAACCTTGATTTAAGGACTTCAAGTTACAGAGAATCCATCACTTACTCTAGTTCAAGGCAGCAAGTGCCCCACACTGTAGATGAAGGCTAAAAGCCCCAGGATCTCTGCCAATCTGACCTGGTGGGAAATTCCTTCCCAATCCTAAATATGGGCAAGAGCCATCAGCCAGATGCCTGGGAAGGAATTCATTGTAGTAGTTCAGAGCCCTCCCCATCTAGTGTCCCATCTCCAGTCATCGGAGATATTTGCTACTAGCAGTAGCAAATGGGCCTCATGACATACCATCCCTTCCATAAAATTATCAAGCTCAGTATCAAAATAATTTAGGTTTTTTACTCCCACTTCTCCCCTGGGAAGGCTGATCCAGAGCTTCACTTCTGTGATGGTTAGAAACCTTTGTCTAATTTAAAGCCTAAACTTATTCCTAGCTACTGCTTGTATGATCAATTAGTGATGTTTAAAAACAACTTTGGAATCCATTAGGATGAGTTGAGTGGACCTATCCAAATGCAAGTTTATAATCATTGCCAAGAGAAACATCATTACACAAAGAATCTATGCAAACTTTAAGGTCAAATTAATGCTTTATAATATCCCAAAGGAGAAGTAACCATCATGGTTGCATAAGGATTAATTTTGTATCACAAAGCAGGGTGAATTAATCCATGTGAAGTTGTACATTCTGATAACCTCAAATAGCTTGATCCTGTAAACATTTACTACTCTTACTGGGACTACTTATGTTAGTAAGTACTGCAATGGAAAGTAAGCATTTGTAGGATGAGGCTATGAGATGCTGCCCCCAGGTTTTTTGCTCTTGGTGCCATTGTGCTTCCTTAGGTCATGACTATAAAAGTTTGCTTTTGATCTTCCTGTGAAAAATCAATTATTATACCTAAAAATAAAGAATTACTAGTGCAGAAATGCTTCCCACTGCTCTAGTGTCAATCAATGCCTCTCAGTGAAGCCTACCAAAAGACTTAAATTTGGGAAAAAGATCCTAAAGAGAACTGCTACTTCAGGCTGTTATACAATGGACAGAGTAACATAAGCTAGTTGGGGAAGGATTTGTTTCTTCATACCTGATTATATATCCTTTAGACGCTATTTAGTATAAGTATTCACTAATGAAATATAAGCAGCATGAGTATACAACAGGATCCAGTTTCATTTTTATTTTGTTCAAAGGAAAAAAAAACAGGAAGTGGTGCATAAGGCCTGCATGGCTGATACAAGTCCACTTAGCCTTAATTAAAAAAAACATATCACACAACACTGCCCAATTGTGATATTTTGATGTGCTGATTGGCTGAAATCTTGTTTGGCTGGCCTACTTAGGCCATGGTCCTGCTATGATTTGCATGTGGGTGCAATATCACAGCCTCATAGAGCCCTATTGGATTCATCTGGGATTGGGATGGGTGCACCAATTACATGATCAGGGCCTTTGACTGTAAGCACCTTGAGGACAGGACCCAAGTCTTCCCTCTTTATCCTGTACACAAAGCACAGTGCTATAACTTTGTCACTCAACATTCAGTAAATAATGACACTTAAGGAAAGATGTGTCTATTATATTGAATACATTGTGTAAGGGCACAGCTTCCTTATATGCAAACTGCCCTTATAGTTCTGTAAAGGTCATTTTTAGTTTGGGTTCTTGGCTGATTAAGGATAGCCATACAAGTAATAGATGTATACGAGCAATGTAAACATGTATCCTTGGAGGCTACATTTTCAAAGTGCTTTGCACCCAGCAGTTCTCATTTAGGCACCTCTGACCATGATCTCTTTTAGGAATATGTAGGTGCCTAAGTGGGAGATGAGTTCTGGATCTGGCCACTTTTTTATGTATGGAACTCTCTTGAAAGTCTGGCCTGGACTTTTATACATCTAAGTTTCATATTTGTGAAAAGATATAACTTGGTTATTTATGACATGGCTCTTGCTAAATAAAATCCATGGTTGTATTTCATTTGTTCAACACTTCTACATCACTTAGAGAAAGGTCATAGTATATTGCAAGGCAAAATATTTCAGATATAGATTTTATGTTACATGACAGAGCTCTAGTCCTACCTCTCTTGCTAAAATTATGTAGTTGATTATAATCTATTTAAACTTACATGACTCATCTGTACCTTTGAAAAGGGAGCTATACATATAGGCCAGATACATAATCATCAAGTGAACATGACAGCTTTATTATCAATAAAAATGCAAACATGCCTACATATTAAATGTACCTATTAATCTTACACATTCAATGTATGTTTTCTGTGTGGGCTACCAAAATGTACATACTGTAAGGTAGCACATAAAGGATTGCAAACCTAGTGGAACACGTATTACAGTTAGATAAACCTAGTTTCTCTTTTTAGTTATCTATATTTTAAGATTATCTTTTAAAAATCACATTAAAAACAATTGTGGCATAAAAATTCAAGAAGAATTAAAAACAAACAGGACAATATACAGTGGAAACACCCAAAAATTCGAAGAAACTCACTAAACTTATAGGGACCCAGTTGGATTTTCAAAAACTGCTAAACAGATTAGATGCCTAACTTCCATTGACTTCAATCTAAGCCCCCCTCCTCCCAATACCTTTGAAAATCTGGCCCATTGTGATCAAAAAGGTATAAAAAGCATCTGAACTTGCAGATGCTTATCAAATCTTTGATTCTGCAGTAATCTTGACTTTTATACATATAATCTTACACATTCATTCCCGAATGGGGGCATAGAGCTGCACTCTGAAAAGGACTTCTGGAAGCGATGGTATCTCAGGGAGGCAGAATCCTTCCAGAGTTTCTACGTAAACAGAGGGAAGAGCAACCAACTACACTGTCCTTTACATGGGGGCAGCATGTTCCCTCCCGCATGATTAACTACAGTTTGCAGTTGCTAAAACCTCAAGGGAGCAGTCCTTTGCTCAGGGGACTCCAGGGACTGCAACTGTGCCTGGTCCTTGCACAGGGCACACAATGGGTGGGACAGACTCTCCCCTCTTCCTGTGACCCACCTCCTAAGCAAGGCCCAGATCCAAAGCCCAATGAAGTCAATGAAAGATTCCCACTGATGTCAATAGGCTTTGGATCAGGCTGTCAGTCACCTTGATATTACATTGTAGGTTTAATTAATTAGTGTAAACAGTTACCAGGTAATTAAATCCCTTGACAGTGAGTATAGCGGGTTCTCTTCTGATATGGCTCTAAGAGACGCACAGTTTAAAAAAAGAGAAAAGTCAATTATAGATGTGGCAGGTCTACACCTAATCTATAACTCTGGAAGACACTATCAAATATGCAAGACCATTAAAAATAAAAAGTACCTTAGACAGCAACAAATTATGCTGGATTGCTGGCTGGTAATTAAAAAAGGTGCATTTATTTAAAAGGTCATATATTTTTTAATCAGCTAGCATTCTGAGCTGAACCCCCATATATCAAGGTTAAGAGGGGCATTTAGCACATCTGTGAGTCTAAATATGTCTTTTATTTTAAGGCCCAACAAAACTGCATCTGGCTCATCTGATTCCACTTGTGTGACATCAGCTATGGAGCCCTACAGAAGCATGAAATCTGAGCCGTAGTAATGAAGGGGTCAGGGAAGTGCCATTGTGCAGTTTATGGTCTGTTTTTAAAAGCAGATCTCTCTCTTTCCCTTGCCCTATATAATCTATCCCATGCTATGTACGCTCATCTATCCAGGATTTATACTGTGCCCAGCAGTCCCCTTCTATAAAAATATAAACAGATCTCCATACACAGTGTATGGACAAACAACTATTTTAGAATGTGGGGGGAGCATAATTGGGGCTGAAAATGTGGATGGCTGGTGGAAATATGTAAGGTGAGAAACAGCAAGGCAAGGTTCTGGGTAGGAGCCTGGCAACTGGAGGATTGCGGGGAGGAGCTCAGGTAAAATCTTTGGGAGGTCTGCAGTTATTTAGGCCCTACGGGGGTGATCAAGGATGCAAGGGACAGAAGATGCTACTGCAAAACAAATAATATTAATACCAAAGACAACAATTAGACTAGTGTCCATAACCTTAGGCCCAAACAACCTGCACAAAACCAGAAAGGGATAATGAGAGGCAAAAGTGGCTTGAAGCCACCTTTTCCCAATCATGGGGCTAGCTAGGGTTGGTTTGCCCCTGGAATAGATTTTAGAGTAGCATTAGGGCTACTTTAACTTACAGTTGGATGAAATAGGGGAGTGGGATGATTGGGTCTGATGTATTAGCTGGGAATCACCAGAGTACAGCAGCACTTCAGTCACATCCTGTTCTCCCGCTCCTGACCTGTCCGCAACATGCCCCAATGTCAGGGAGCTGTTGGAGGCTTGCATATTGACAATGTGCCATGTGAATTCACATTACGCACATAGGCCTTCTGTGCATGATGCCCCTAATATACTCACTTCCACCACAGAAGTAATGTTTCTGGGGTGTAAAGTTATTTTGTATGGGTTCTCTGCTGCTGTCCCAATGAATGCAGTGGAAATGCAACATTTCTACTGCTTGGAATCCATATGTACTCAAACAAGCTTACTTCACATTAGATACTTTACTAGCCTTCACGTAAGGACCATATCTTACAATCATATGCTTATTGGCCCACCTCCATGTCTTCTTAGTCCTTTTTCACTAATTCTCAGTTCAGTGCCTGTATCTTTTCTTTTTCTCATCTATTTACAGTATACTCCCCCTTGCTTTCTTCCTCTCCTCCTTTCTCCCAGTAATTCAGCTTTTTGTCTTTCCTTCTCTCTCTCTCCATCTCATGTGGCTAATAATTTTACTTATTCATTTTGCAGATTATTCACACTACAGATCTCACCCTTGTGCCTTAAACAAATAAAGACAGAGCTGATAATTTTCTCTTTCTTGGCTCTGTCAGGTTTTGGTAGAGACAAGAAGATTGAAATCTCCAGACAGAACATAATGAATGCTAGAAATCTGTTTAGAATTAAATATGAAGGGTGTTTTGTGAATGTGAGTGCAAAGCCAGAAAGATATTGCTGAAAATGTCAAGAGCAAAGTTATCTTCATATCATTGTACGATATTAACTTGACATCTCTCTACTGGTGACACTCTTGTGTTCCAGGTTTACCTCCCTTGACGTATTTATGATATTCTTTAGAATTTATGGTAAAAAAAAAAAAACAATTTTTTAAACTATACTGTTTCATTACTTAATTCCCTAGACCTAGAAGTTCAAGGTGTAACAAGCTGGGAAAGGATAAAAGGTTATATTTGTGGCTTCTTTCTTTGGAGCTGAGGTGTAAATGCCCAAGGAACAGAGTCTTTTAGAGAGAGTAGTGACTTGTAGGTCTTCTGATCTGAAGAGATTAAACTTATCAAAGGTCAAGTCCTTAATGGTATTCCGGACTTCCCTGGGGAAACCTAATGAAGCCATGATTCACGTTTCATGACTATTACTGTGGTGATGGCTTTAGATTCAGTATTGAATGTATCCACTGCCAGTGATGTCTTAGCAACTTGCTTGTCCTCATTGATGAGGGCTTGGAACCAAGCCCTGTTTTAGGAAAGCTTGTCTCTCAATCCCACAAATTTGGAATAATTTGTGAAACTGTGCTTTGCTAATAGTGCCTAGTAATTAGCAATTCTGTATTACAGGTTGGTTGATGATCCAGGTGTTTAGTGCCCTTGACAATAGGCGTAGTCTTGGGGTGCTGTATCCTGGACTTCTCTGTAGCTATCTGCACCACTGAATTGGGCACTGAGTGGGTTAGAAGAACTCTACACCTTCAGCTGGCAAAAATAGCATTTTTGGCTCTTTTTGAGGAAGGGGCACAGGAGGCAGGCTTATGCCAAACAGTCCTGGCTGGTTCCAAAATGGCCTCATTTACTGGGATGATCACCTTACTGGGACAGAGGGTTGCATGATGTACAAATGACTATGCTAAGTGTTGTGGACGTCCTCAAGAGAAATGTGAACCTCAACTGCTATCCTCTGCAAAAGCTCCTGGTACTGCCTGTGGTCATCAGGTGGTGAAGGGATGATGGAGCAATTGCCTCATCAGGTGAGGAGGATGAGACACCTCTCAGGACCATCTGGACCATATCGTCTTTGTCCTCCACAGATTCCTATGGAGCCGATTGCTATCGGCTGGGAGAAGAGAGCTGGTGTGATTCCTGCATAGAGCCAGGGTGGCTAGCATACAGATCCCATGGAGCCCAGCTGGGGCTGGGAGGCCCAAAGCATTGGGTACCACTGGTCCCCAGAGTAATCATAGCCAGGAAGGGGAGGGTTCCAAAACCTTCTGTAGGATCCATCTGGGTTTGCCTTCTCTGGGGGGAAAAGGATCACCTGGAACATCAGACTTGTCTAATGAGAACTTAGGTTTCATTCCACCAGCAGTACCGGTGGAAGAATGCTCCAGCCTGTGAACATGGTAGGAGAGGATCTTCTTCTCCCCAAGGTGGTTTCTTCTGGTATTGAAACATCTCTAAGGAAAACCAGAACTGCTAGAATACAAAATTGCAGATAATGTAAGGTGAGAGTATTCACTGGTGAGATAAAGGGTTCAGTCCTTTATGGAGTTCAAGTGGTTCTAGAGGTCAGGACTTTTGGATCCGGTGCATGCAAACACCCGGTATTGGGAGGATCCCACTCAGAATGTGCTGGAACCGTCGAATTGGGGTCCAACATGAAATTCCCAGTGGGAAAAGGCTGGTGCCAATCTTCCAGCCTGTGAGATGGAACCAAAGCTGGTACCATCAGATCCTTTTTCCTTCATGCCTTCTCTTCTTCGATGGAAGATTTATGCGGACCTAATTCCATAGGTGTGTCTGATGAGGATTCATCCCACTTGGACCAAGATGGGGAAGGACCTTTTTTCCTAGATGCAAATCTGGACTGGAATCTTTCCTTATATCCATGCTCATGTCCCCTACTTTTGTGAGAGGGTTTCTTAGGCTTAACAGTTTTGGCCTATACTCCAGAACTCATGCTCAGAGTGGTGTTGCTCACCATCTGAGGCTGCTGTACAGGGGGGTCTTCCCAGCTTGGATCTAAATGGAATCTTATTGACTTCTCCATGAGAGATTTCCAAATAGGGAGCTCTCAGCTGTCCTGGGTAAAGGGTTGGAAGGAGCAGGAGATGCTGCACTTGGTGGTAATTATGAGACAACTCAAGGAAGCAAAGACAGTGCTAGCATTCATTGCTGATGGAGAAGGAACAAGATCAGGGGATATAGTTTGGAAACTCTGGGCATAGTCCTTCTCTGTGGAGAGAAGCTCTCTGAAGCAGGGAGGACCTAGACAAAACTATACTACCTATAAAAAACACTACGAGCAAGCTCACTACAACTATTTATAATATATATTTACAGATTCTGAAAGGAAAGGATGATTGTAATGGACACAGTGGACTCCAACTCAGACTAGTGCCACCCTTTATGCCCTCTTTTCAGAGCACGATGATGACAACTGCACAGACCAACAGATGCCACTTGATACAAATCTCTGGTCTCAGGCCCATGGAGCGCACGTGTACCCACATGTGGAATACACATAGGGCCCAGCACTTGAAGAACCCAATTTTTTCTTATAAAATATAATTTCTCTGGGTTATTTAGTAAAGATAAATATTTATTAATATTTCATTCTTATTGCACAGCTATAATTTAAGATGTTATTGTATACCCTTAAAGTGCTGAAAAAAATGATCAGAAGAATCCTGGCTGGTACAGGTGACATCCATCCCTTCTACAAACAAAGTCTCAAATGTTGGTCCCATTCCTTCTTATGAGAGGGCCACACCCATCTCCCCTATATCGAGAGGAAAGTTAACAAGCTATATCTGTTGCAACAAATCAGTGGGAGTTACTACGCAGCTTTTTCCAGGGTTATAATTCTTGCTTGCAGGGTAGGGCAACGGAAGAGTTTCGATTCCCTGTGCAGCATTACAGATCCTGCAACCCTGTTACAGTTGATTATCCCAAAGAATATTTATCGCCACAAAATTACCCTAAAAAGTACTGTGGCAAATTTCTTTTGAGGACAGGCCCACATAGAACAAAATAAATATAACTAAGGTCTAACCTGTTCAGATAATTAAATAGCAGCTTTCATGAACAGAAAAGAACCAAAACCCTCATCTTCAGTTTTACTGTATTTAACATTTTAAAGGGCTTTTCGTTTTGCAGTCTAACATGGCAGTCAAAGAGTCCAGGTAACAAATAGCACTAGACCTAAACCCTGGAGAGTAATCTAAAGTAAAGCCATCTTCAGGTCATTCCATGACATTCTTCTAACAGCCTCACCTAGCCCTGCTGATGGGGCTTATATATCTCTGATTTATTACCATCTAGTCCCGTCGGATTATTATAACTTTGAAAAATATGGTTCTACTGTATTTCGTTATGTGTTTTCAAAAATATTTATTAGGCAGTGGATTAATAGGAATATCATAAAACATTTGAGTTATCACCTTTCATCTTATCTGTTCTAGCTGATTGTACAGAAGGTGAAGAAGAATGGTGCAGTATATAGCTCAAACATTGGTAGAATGCCCTCTTACGGACTCAGTGATGCCTATAAAAAGCATGGAAGTTTAATACTTCTGTGTTGATGCTTTCTGAGCTACAGTTGATTTTAGCAAAACAAGTGTCCTTCAGTAGGTATGTGTCTTCAGCAGGGGTGAAAGTAACTTAAATGACTTATTGGTACGCAGGGCGGCCGGGTCCTGGGAAAGGTGGGGGGGGAGGGGCTGGGGCAGCAGCTCTGGCCCCCGGAAGGGGAGGGGCCTCGGGCGGAAGGGACAGGGCTGGGACCAAAATTCTCCAGCTAGCCCTTCAGCGCTGCCCGGTCCGCGCCACCCGGGGCTCCGGTGGCGATTTAAAGGGCCCAGGGCTCCAGGCGCTGCCACGGTAGCAGTAATGGCAGCAGCGACCAGGAGCCCTGGGCCCTTTAAATCGCCGCTGGAGCGCCAGGGCAGCTGCCCCTTTTGCCCCGCCCAGCGGGTACGGTCGGCACTTTCTTACCAGTACACCATACTAGACCATACCGGCGTACTTTCACCTCTGATTTTCAGGGAGACCACAATTGGCTAGCATTTGTTTTTGCATATTTACATCATTCTTTCTCCTAGGAGCGTGCTAAAAATAATAAAATAAATAATAATAATCTGAAATTTAAACCTAAAACAATGGCAGAGGAAGAAGGGGCAGCATTGATCATTCAAGCATGTTTCCATAGATATAAATTACAATACATTAACAAATGGGGCCATATGAGGATTTACATTAGCTGAAGATATAGTGCAATGTATTTTTAGCAATATTGTGGAACATATACTTTTAATTTCTATATTTAACTTGGCACGTAGCCCACAGCTATATTTTCTCATGAGCCAATTAGTCTTATTGCTTTTCTGAAAAAAGCAGGCACCTTCTGAGCTGTATATTCAACACTTTTTTCTTTTAATATATTTCTCAGTCCTCCTATTGCCCATATTAAAGAATTTCCCCTTTTCTTTCTCGTATACATCTAACTTCTCAATCTTCCTGATCCCCATCTCCAATTCCTTCTTTATAGCATTTTTTCTCTTTCAATTTAGCAGTTGCTATACCTATTACTTTGGCCCTAAAAACTTCTTTAGAGGCATCCCATAAAAACTCGGATGAAATTAAATCCCTCAAACATCTTTCACTTCTATATACTGCTGCCAACCAGCTTTAATTTGCTTCACCACAGCAGGGTTTTGCAATAGTAAGTTATTAAATCTTCAAGCCCATGACTTCTCTCTCTTGACAGGGGGACAGACTGAATGACCTCTCTAATTTCTATGGACTGCATGGCACTTTTCTGTGGGAAAAGGTGGGCAAGATGGTAAAGTACACAATAAACTGAATAGCTGAGTGTTGGGATAAGAGGGCACATAATAACAAAACAAGAAATATCAACAGCAATCCACACTGTTGGCTGAGGTTATTGACTGTGGATATAATTACTGATCCTGTTTTTATTTCTGGAGTATGAATTTGGTCCTACTGCCATTGGAAGCATTCTCTTGGGATGAATGGGTCATAGTATACTCCAGTATCACTGTGTAATATATTTTATTTTGAAATAGAGAGCTATTTATTACACTGTTTTTACATCTTTGTGCATGCATATAAAACTTCCACTCATTTCTCTCTCCTTGATTGGTCTCAGATGGATAACAAAAATAATGTCAAAAGAACAAGAAAAATCATATTGCTGTACTACTGTATAAGCATACAACATGTATTTTCTCTTGCAAATTTGGAGCAGCAGATACAACAACACACAAACCAAATATTCAAGAAGAACTGCACTTACGAGTTTTATTGTTGTCTTAAGCAAAGTCTTTTCTTTCCTCTCCATTGGTGGATCAGTCAGATTAAATCTAAAATGTTCAATTCTTGGAGTGCAAATTAATCTAAGACCCCCACCCTCAGCCTTGCTACATTCTACTTTTTCCCTGTACTAGCTTCTCTGTTGCTCAAGAAAGAACACAGCATTGAAATACACAGATATGAACTAAAATGTTTTGGAACACAGTGGTTCAATTTGTGGACTTTGTGGGATCATGTAGGAATTTGCAGGCTTTCTATAAAATACATAGTTGTCTTGCAGATACTGTGATGCAGGTTCCCTGAGCTTGAATGGGGTCACTACACTTCATCCAACAGTGCTGTAGAAATGATCTTTCGGGGTTCAATCCATGAACTTTTGTTCCTCCTTTCTTTCCTTCTTTCTTTCTCACACTCAAGCCTCATCTCTCATGCACAAAAGTTCAATTCAAAACAAGATGTGATGGCACAGAGACTCTTTCTGAACGTTACTGTATGGTTTCAGTCGCTCCACTGGTTTGTTTAGAGCAGTTTTACATTTCCGGGTGGCTCAGGGGTTCTGCTGTCTGATGTTGGACTTGCTGTTCATCACAAACCTAGTGGGCATCCAACATTAAGCTTGTCAGCCTTAGCAAATAAGCAAAGATTTCTTTACCAGGTGGAACTACTGTCTCCGATAAGAAAGTGAATGAGGAAATATTTATATTTCTGAGCTACTTAGTTTTTGTAAGTAATACAAGTTCATAGGTGATCAGGAAGGGAAACACACCAATTCTCAACTTTATATTTTCTCCTCTGGTGAACACCGTTTAAAAAGCTTCAGTGCTGCGATAGCATCAGTGTGGATGCATGATTCAGTAATATCATTAAACTTCACTGGATGGCAATATCAGAAACAATGGCCTAAACACAAAATTAATACTCTTCTTAAACACTGCTGCAAAAATGAAGTTGTAGTAATTATTTGGCCAATTTTTTATGCCTATTTTCTATGCTAAATGCTCTAGAGTTTGTCTTTATATAATTTACTGGCCAAAGGTTAAATTTCAAATCCACACATTGTGTTTCACAAGAATCCAAATTATCCAAAATCTCATGAGGGCTCTATCAGATCTAAATTGCATTCAACTGAATTTCCTCTTATTTAAAAAAACAAAAAACAAACAAACAAACAAAAACATTCCCCCTCAAATAACCTCAACTAATCTTTTGTGATCTCCCTCAGGATTTCTTGATTGATAGTAAACAATTAAACGATATTTTAAGTTACTTAGTACCTTGAATAAACTTCAAAGAGTTAAAAAATATATCAATCTTCCTCAGTTTTCCCAAACCCACATGGAAAGTAGCTATGTTAATAGCCAGAATATGATGCATCCAATTCTGCAATCGCAACTGAATTGGGACTGAGTGAGCCAGATTATCTGAGTTTATGGAGCCATCTTTGCAGATAATGCATTATATTACATACTCATGGCTTTAACCTATTGATGATAATACAGAGTATTACCCTGTTTGTCATTTTGCAGGTGACAGAGGGTTGTACTACTTGTGGCTTTCTTGTAGTTGTGACTAGTTGCAATGTGAGCCAATAAATTTAAAACCAATTTTAAAATATTCAGTGCTTCACACAGGGAAGCATACAGTACAAAAAGCTAGATTGTATAACAGTTCAAGAGCCAAATTATTGCTGACCAAGCTCAGGTATACTGGGTAGAGAGAGAACAGGAAGCCACCTTTACCCACTCCAGCTGCTTGCACTCCCTGAATGCGTGAGGAGAATTCCTGGTAACATTCAAGAATCCAGAAGTGGATTGACTGGGTGGATTGGGGGGTTGGCCATGGCTTCGCCATCCTGTACACTAGCAACCACCAGGACATAAGAGCTGGGAAAGAGCATAAGATATACCTTGTCTAAGGCCTGAACCAATGCCCAAGGAAATCATTGGAAAGACTTCCAATGACTTCAGTGGACTTTAGATGAGGCTAAGCACACAGCCAAAGTGTGCTCCCCACCTCTAGAAGCATTATGCCTACATCTCTCCTGTCCAAGCAAAATACCTCCAGCCACTGTCTCTCAAGCAATGCATCTTCTTCCCCCGCCAGTGTAGGTCTGGCTTTAAGATCTGTAACTGTGTTCCAAACACTTTATTGAAGCTGAATATTTCTTTTTTGTTTCTTTGTTAATTATAACCCACACATCACTACCAGCATTCCACATCAGCCCCGCTATAACATAATACTCACAACATGCAGTTTGCTATTATAGCTTTGCTGATATACAACATAGCACCTTAAGTCTTAAATTTTTTTTTCTATCTACAGTAAATGTGTACGCGCATTTTATCTCTCTCATACTCATACACCTAAACTGGAAAACTGTACATACAAACAGAAAAAGAGCTCACCCAGAAAACCTGTTTTGCCATTGCAAGTTAATTTTGCATGATAGATAGTGTTCCTGAGGGATTCCTGATACTTAAGACACATCTACCTGTAAAAGTATAATATACTTTACATTTGTTGTTTATCCAGTCGCTGTGTATTTAGTGCCTTCAGTGTATTATTTTCTGTGACTCGTATTATTTTGTCTTTTGGAAAGCCCTCTATGATCATTGTTTCTAAAATACAGCTTGTGCTTTGAGGTCCTTTGAAATGATTTAAGGATATTTAGTGACTTTTACTGCTGTTTTCGGATTTTCAGTCAACTTTAAGATAACTATTCATTTTATTTTTTGTAATTGCAGACTGGCCAAGGGAAAAAGCAGAGCAATTTACTTTCTGTAGAATATTTGTTTTACTCTGACTACAATTCAGAGACAGACCGTCTCCCCACTGTAGGCACGTTACATTTTCTTCAACTGTTTATGTGACAGAAAATATAAATATTGTTTTATAAATAAACTGCTTAGATGTAGAAATTAGAGGACCTAAGTCACTTCTGTAGCCATGTGAATAATAGGTTCCCTACTAAGTCAGAACATATGACAAGAAATCCAACACAGAGGAAAAGGCCACTAAGCCTATCATGATATTCACCTTCAGTTTTCTTCCTTCCTTTTAAAAAAAAAAACTTAAAAGATGTCATTTAAAATGGAAAAAGAGCAAAGAAAAATCACCTTGAACAATACAATCAAAGAGACAAAAAAATAGCATTCAGCATTCCAGTGGCCTCTTCTTTTGAAGTTCCCCTGAGTTTTGGAGTGCGCTAAACTCTTGCCAGTCACTGAGCTTATACAGAACTTAATTGGTACTATAACCTTAAAGGGGAAAAAAGGCTTGCTGTATAACTAACTCATATCTGAAACCAGCTTAGTACTGTACTTCCCAAGTCAGATATGGTCTGAGTTTAGAATTTGAGAGTTCATGCTATATACTTTGTGCTATATTTCAGAAAACTACATTTTAAAAGGAACACTTTCAAGTACTCTGGTTTTCAGGAACAGATAAAAATAGAGATTAGTTGTATGAAATAAGGCAACGCAGATATTTTTCTAACAAATGTACTTTAGCAATGCAAACCAAAGAAGAAGAAATGGCTATTGATAAAAGCGTGATTGCTCCTGTGTCTAAGTTATTGTTAGTGATGACTAATTTTGTATGCTATACTCTTTTTAAATTATATCAGTCTTGTTTTCTAAAGATATTAGACTGATGGACAGTATACACAACACCTTCCTTTGGGCTACGTGTGCCTCATCTATAATTAGCCCACACTTGCACATGTCTTGTTAGCACTGAACTCATCTTTACTGATCAAGTAAAGGGAATTCATGTGAGCAGTGTTCCAAAGAATTCTGAACTTCTAGAGAAAGTAAAAACTTAAAAGGTCTGGAGGTTCAGTTAAGACAACTTTGGATACTTCTCTAAACTTTCTTCAAACCTTTTGTGACTATGCCCTTAAGTCACCATTAACACCCCAAAGACAAGTGCCTGACCAAGCTCACACAGAGTAAAGCTAGCTTTTTCCTCTCACCATCTCATCCAGTACTCTCTCGTCAACTTCCATAGCTTTCAAACTCTCAGCACCAGGCTTATAGCTTTTACCCCCTACCTTTTAAGATTTGTTATAGGTTGTACGGCCCTAGATACTAACAAGTTTTAATTCATGTGTACTCAGTTTTATTTTCCACAGGCTGCATTGCATACCAAAATTCAGAGAAATGAAAGCAGAGATGTCTAAGTTATGCATATATACTACTTAGACTGCAAGCTCTGTGGAGCAGCAACCACATTCTTGTTACGGGTTTGTTCAATAACTAGCAATAAGTGCTACTGCAATGTAAATAAATAATAATAATAAAAAAACTCTTGCAAGAACAGAATCCCATGTGTATCCCAAACTTCCATGTCTATTAAGTCCAAAGATAGAAATTCAAACTCCTGAACAAATGTGACTTGGCCTACAGATCTCATGTCTTACATTTTTCTTCACAGCTTTTGTTTCAGTAACAGTGCCAGCATCAATATCTCAGTTTTTTCTTTCTCCCATCTTGGCACCTTCTTCCACATTGTCCTGTGCATAGGATAACCTCCTAATCCTATGGCGTTGCCCTAAACGTTCCCCCATCTCATCTCCGTAAGACCCACTTCTCCCACTTTTGCCCAGAAATTTAACCAGTGAAAATTTTAAATTTGACCAACAAAAATAAAAATATAACATCACTCCTTCCTGTGGGTCTCCCTGGATGCTTGTACTACTACAAGGGGGTAAGGAGAGTGAATAAGAATTCTGCCCCTTTCACAGGCACAAAATAACATATCTCAACACTTTAAGGGATACAGGTAAATGTTGCCATTATATCCATAGCACTTTAGTTGTTTCTATAATGGCCTCATTTATTGGGCGAGCTGTCTGATTGTGTGCCTTGCAGGATATCCAAGAGCTTTTAGTGCATATCTTCACCTTCTTCTAATGGAATCTGAAGTTATGCCACCACCCTCTGCAATAGCTCTTCATAAAACCCATGGTAGTTAGATGGGGATGGTGAAAGATGGGGCAATTGCATTATCAGGTGATGAAGATGATACCCCTATCAGTACCACTGTTACTGATGGATCCAGCTCGTCGTCTTTTCCCTCTGTGTACACCTGCAGCACCAGTTGCTGTTGCCTAAGAGGAGAGGGATGATGTGATTTTATGGTAGAGCACATGGACCAGGAGTCTCATTCATAAGGATCCCATAGACCCTTGTAACGCAAGTATGAATGGTTGGTGTGTGTGATGGCTGCATTGGGTACCAGCCATCTCTTGGAGTTTAACCTTGCTTGGGCAGAGGACAGGTTAAAACCCTGGGTTAGGGAGGTGATAGTTTGTCGGATTCAGACGACTAGAAGACCAATGCCATTGTCACTGGAAGGAAGCAAGCCCTGACTCAAGATAGACTAGGGGAGTAACACCTTGAGAAGGTGTCCTCCTCTGGGGTTTAGATGTCTCTCAGAAGATCTGGGCCTGAAAGTAGAGTAGATTGTGGGTCCGGGAGGACTAAGATCTCTCTGGTGTAGAATATGCCTCAGTTCATCCCTGAGTATGAGGGGTCCTGGTTGTTGGTTCCACCCGATCCAGTACCACAACAGACTTAACAGTTGGCGGGGCTGGTACCATTAGAGAGGGAGAGTCCCATCTGGAGCTATTGGTTGGTATTGGTGGATGTTGGTCCTGCAACATGCTAGAGGTCACAGTCGGCACCAGTGTAGCTTGCTCCTGCCCCCTTTCCCTTCATGGCTGAGAAGCTTAGGCAGACCTGAGACCTGTGCGCCCAACTTGCAAGGAGTTGGGAGGGATCCCTTATCCTGGAAGCAGGCTCAGAGTGGGATCTGTTTGTATGTCCGAGAGAGTGCCCCTTACTCTCATGAGAAGCCTAAGATAATAGATCTTTAGTTTTACCTGATCTGGCCTCTACTCCAGAGTTCGTGTTCGGAGGCACACTGCTCGAGGACTGCGGCTGCTGTAGAGAAGGGTCCCCCCGGCTTGGATCTAATTGGAATCTCATGGCTTTCTCCTTGAGGTGCTTCCTCAATATGAGCTCTTGTCCCTCTCGGATCCGGGGTGGAAAGGAGTAACAGATACTGCGTTGGCAGAAATATATCTCCCCCCCAAGGCAGTAAAAACTGCACTGGTGGTTGAAGGAGCAAGGGTAGGACTTCTGGGCATAGGCCCACTCCCAAAAGGATGGATGGAGCGGGTCCCCAGGGTGGCGAAAACTAAGCTATACTAACTATGTAAAATACTAGCAAACTATATACAGTTATATTTACAGAAATGAAGAGGATGTGAGGATAGCTCAACACAGACTCAGGACATGAGGTGGTAAGAAGGAACTGGAGAGGGAGTCAGACTGCACCTCCCCTTATGCCGTCTAGTCTCAGGTGCATGGTGCACAGGCATATCCACATGTGGAATATACATAGGGTGCAGCTCTTGAAGAATGAATTTTATCAAACCAAATACACCCCTTAGCTCTGAAGAACACAGAAAAATAATCATATATAATAAAACTATTTTTATTCTCTATTGCCACAAAAATCTGAATTTATGCATTACGCTCCCCAGGGGAAAAAGCATATGTGCCTGTAACAGCATTGTACCTTCTACCATTTTATTCAAAATTCACATAAATTACCCATTTCACACTGCAGATATGATAATATTTTTCCTTGCCTAATGAAAGCACCCTGCCCTGTATATGTCCATCTGAGTTGTTAATATAATGAATTAACATAAGAATGCAAAATTTAGAAAAAGAATTTTGAATAGTTCTAGTTATTGAATGCTTGAATTCTATTAGTTCTTAGTGCATTATGAGAAGTTTTCAGTCTCCAAGAGGTAAGACCTGTCTTTTGAAAGGGCACATCAGTTTAGAGAATGCCCTTCACCATCTATGTTCACATTCCCGTATATGAATGTAAACAGACACATGCATATGCACGCACATGATGTTATGGCTATCCGAAGTAACATATCAGTCTAATGACAGGTTTCAGAGTAGCAGCCGTGTTAGTCTGTACCCACAAAAAGAACAGGAGTACTTGTGGTACCTTAGAGACTAACAAATTTATTTGAGCATAAGCTTTCGTGGGCTACAGCCCACTTCATCGGATGCATTCAGTGGAAAATACAGTAGGGGGATTTTATATACACAGAGAACATGAAACAATGGGTGTTACCATGCACACTATAACGAGAGTGATCAATTCAGGTGAGCTATTACCAGCAGCTTTAAGATATTACCAGCAGTATTTAAGATTTTTCCATTACCTTCCTGATGAACTGAAAATGTTTTTAGATTAACAATTTCATTAATTAACATGAAATGCAGATAAAAGTCTCTTTTGCCAGTGCCGTGAAGAAATCATATTTTCTGCTAGGTTTCCTAAAACAAAATTTATATTTTTCAGATACTGGTTACTCTTTAAAATAGACGTACTCTAAGTAATTACAGTTACAGTATGCAGTATTTAAAAACAATAGTTTATATAGGCAGAAGGTTAACTACATGACTGATTCATGATCACTCTTTGGTGTCCTCCTTATTATATATGCTATAATAATCTAGGCATTTTAACTCCATGTTATTTGTCCAGTAATTATTTCATATAGTGTACTTTATGGAGAATGATTTAGTGGTAGTTACTGGTACCAAATCATGCAACCACAATGAGTTTTTACTATAAAGGTAATATAGCTACACTGTGATTACAAGTATCAGAGGAGTAGACTTGTTAGTCTGGATCTGTAAAAGCAGCAAAGAGTCCTGTGGAATTTTATAGACTAACAGACGTTTTGGACCATAAGCTTTCATGGGTGAATACCCACTTCGCTGGATGCAACGCTTTCGTGGGTGAATACCGACGAAGTGGGTATTCACCCATGAAAGCTTATGCTCCAATACGTCTGTTAGTCTATAAGGTGCCACTGTGATTACAGTGTCCTTGTTATAAAGTGTGACCCATTTTTAAAAATTATTTGGTTGTCAGATTTTTTTTCTTTACATTTTTGGATTCATTTCTTCAGTCTCTTACTTTATTAGAGGCAACAAATGCCCTTTCATTTAGGGACATATTTTCACATCAGTTATATATGTGCAAAATGGGTAGTTGCCACTCAGACCAATATTTATGTGCATAGTTACCCATTTCCCAGTTGTATTAATGAAGGACTACTCTTAATAGGTATTTAGGGATTTTGTATTTGGAAGTTTGGCTATCAATTCTTACTCAATTTTTAGTATATAACCACTTCACCATACAGTATTTAGTTTTGTGTATTCAAGTTAGGGCTAAAATCAACTGTCAATACTCAGCACATTTTCCTAAACTTTACTGTACTCTATGAGAGTGAGCTATTAAGTCAGGTCATATTTATAAAATGTACGGCACATGAAATTTACCACTGGGAAGATACCACATACATTAGAATATTTAGTGATCACATAAGAAGGTGGAGTCCACATCAGCCTTAAAAAGATTTTAACAGAAAATTAAAAGACCTGTCCCCAAAGCAGTTATTCCTATGTTATTCCTAAGCGCAGGTTAGCCCTGCAAAATGACAATTGGAGAAAACAAAGAACCTGGTTAATTTATGCTTTAAGTAAGGCCTTACATTTTAATCCACTTCCTCTCCAGGTTCCACCAAACTATTAATCTCCTTTTGTTTAAGGTTTTAAATTCCTAATGAACAAAAACCATTGTCCACTATTTAAATTAGCTTTTTTAATCCTCTGTCCAGAAAAGTTTAAATATGTAAATACATCTACTGAGGAATATATTTTAATTGTGATTAACTGATAAACGCTCTTTTCTATGTAGTACTTATTTGTAACCAAAGAAAGCTTCAATGTGACCCAGAGATGCTTTCACCAATTTCATTTATTCATTACTCTGTCCAGGACCAATCCTAAAGTCAGTATGCAGGTAAAACATCTAACAACCTCAGAGTGAGTTTTGCCGAATAAGGACCACAGAAACAGGCACTTTATGTTTGACAGTTGATCCCTTTCACTGTGAAAATATAGTTAATAGAGGATCTATCCTATGCACCATGTCCTCAGCTGCTGTAAAACTGCATAGTTCGGCTTATGACAATTCAGCTACATTCATTTACATCAGATGGAGAGCCACAATGTTTACTTTTGTTTGAGCAGGTTTTTTGCAGGGGGTGAGGTGGGATGCTTAGACCTCATGAGTATTATTTATGCATTCCTTATAGATAGAATGAAGACAAACTCACCCTTTGAATTGTAAGATTATCTGAATATAATCCCAAAGTGAGATGAAATCAAATAACGTTAACCCTTATGAAAACAAAATATGAAAGGAAAATTATTTTGATTGGAAAAATCTAATGTCTTAACACATTAAAAGTGTCAAATTCTTTCCATAGATCTGTTTGTTTTTTGACTTTGTTAAACAACAGAGTTTTAGGGGAAAGGGGATTTGTGGCAAACAAGTGTTACCTATTTTCTATACCCTGAAGAAGAAGTTTGTTCATACTTCTTTTGGTGCAAACAACTCTTTCATGCAAACTTTGTAATTTTAAAAGAAAAATGCTAGAAAGCCTGTAAGTATTTTTACCTTCGGTTCTTTCAAAATAAACTTTTTTTAAAAAAAAGCTGGTTTTGAAATGTACACTAAATGTAATAACATACATACTTATTTTAAATACATATGGTTAAAAGAAGAAGTTTACTGAATCACTTTGAACTCACACTTAAAAGTGCATCCTTTTAAAAGATCTGAAATTGGTGGAATTTTTTCCCCCCAACATATTCACTTACCCCGACAATGTACACCTTCATCATACCCGTCTGAACAGTCATATACACCATTGCAGAGTTGGGACAAGTGAATACATCTGTTTGTACCGATGCAAGTAATATGATTCAGGGGACACTTGAATTCTATTTCCTCAGGACCTAAAAAAAAGAATAGTCATAGAAGAATTCATATACATTTTGTTTATACTCAAAAAATGAACTGACAGAGAATGCCCTGTATATTATCATGTATTTGCAAAATATTTCCACTTTAAGGCTAGGTACAGGCATTTTATGTACTTGTCTACTCAGCAGCTTTTAAGTGCATTACCAGTAGAATTATATTCTCTTAAATAAGGATTAGCATAATTAAAGACAATCAACTGCTCAAGAAGGATTATTTTATTAAATGATGATAATACAACTTATGGTTTTAGGGAAGGTTTGCCTTACTCTAAAGATTATAGATGCTGAAATTCATATTTGCCAACATTCAGGATGGGGCAGTGATTATTTTTAAATAAAGCTTTTAATTTTTATTTTCAATATTACATGAGTCTGACAATGCCAAACAAATCACTAACACAACCCTGGGCCAGGATGTCACCAACCATATTGAGAAGGAAAAAAGAACAACTCAGACACTCAAAATACAAGAAAAAAATTCAATTGTTTACATTTCAGAATTTGTATCCTCTTTCCATGGGTAACCATCACTCTACATTCTGCCATCAAAACAGTTATAGAGGTATGGATGGATGATTAATTAACTATATTCCCGGTAACACCTAGAGGCCCCAGCTTTGGTCAGGTCGCCACAGTGCTTGGCCCTGTACAGACACTTAGTAAGATATAAAAAAAAGTGCCCCCAAAAGCATACATGCTACTTTAAGATAAAATGCCTTGTTAGTTTATCAAAGAAAAGGAGGGTGCACACGAGGTTGGGGACAAAGGAAGCTGTTAGGAGGCAGTTTGTAGCACCCGGATGCTCTGGCTGGGGCACAGCCGGGCTGAGTTTCGCCTAGCGATAGGGCCACTCCAAACTCCATCAGCTGACCGCTGTCCTCAGGGAACTATAAAGGAGAGTGCAGTGCACTCTGATACAATCACTCATCCACTCCCAGCACCTTACTCCAGTGCCACATTTTGGGCCTGGCAGAGGGATTAGGTGTGCAGCTCTGTACCAGGCCAGCTAAAAGTTCCCTCCCACTCAGCTTGCCAAATGTAGCTACTTTCTAGCCCATTGGAGCCACCTGAACAGTGCAAAGGAAGCAGGAGAGCATGTTGCCCTATATGTGCTTTTCTTAAACAAATAAATGTCAGTTATTGCTACGGACCACCAGATCAAAATTATATTTTGAAAAATTTGTCTCTATGTAGAATGATTTTGATTTTGCAATTTTCCTTGTAGCAATGCAGATATGCTAGCAAGTACCACTATTGCTATGAGCTGGCCATTATTTACAATACGTTACAACAAACATCAATTTACAACTTAAAACCTGGCAGTCATGATCACAGTTCAGGTGATATTTCTGCCCTCCCACCAAAAAACATTAAATTCTGTCTGTATTAAAGTTGCAATATATATATATATATATACACACACACATATATATAGGATACAGAAGAATATGTATGTGCTATGTTTCAAACTCTTTTTGTACATCTAAAACATTTTAAAAAATGATTGATTACAATCCAACATTATTTTGCAGAGAGCCTTTCATGCAAACTGCATTCTAGAACTATGGAAGTAGAAAGGGCCTGAATGCCCATTGAAATCAATGGAAAGACCTACTATGGATACCAAGGATGAGGTTCATGCAGGAAATACAAAGATATTAGGAACTGTAGAGGATGATTATGTAGTCCTCAGAGGCAGAGAGAGTGCTCTGACCTTCTGCCCCTGGGGCACCGAACAGCCCTCAGGGCTTGTCTACATTACTCGCTAGATCAACAGGCAGCGATCGATCCTGCGGAGGTCACTTTATTGCGTCTAGTCTAGATGCAACAAATCGACTGCCGAGTGCTTTCCCATCAATTCCGGCACTCCACCAGGGTGACAGGGGCTGGAGGAGTTGACAGGAGAGCGTCAGCCGTTGCCTTACCACAGTGAAGACACCGCGGTAAATAGATCTAAGTATGTCGACTTCAGCTATGTTATTCACATAGCTGAAATTGCATAACTTAGATCGATCCCCCCACACCCAGTGTAGACCAGGCCTCAGATACAAGAAAGGAGCAGGCTGGTGGCAGGAACAAGGTTCTGTTCCTCCTCCTATGCACCAGCAACAGTGGTTTGTTCCAGGGCAGGCTAAGATTCATCCCATAAAGGTGTGTAGTACTGGCATGTAGCCTAGTGTTGGGTGCTCCACTGGGATTAGTGGGGTTCTGCTTTGCTGCTTAGTATGGCACAGTCAACCCCTTTGGTAGCAGTTCTGAAATTCCAGATTAACAGACAGTAAACGTTTTCATTGTGCAAAAGCTTCTTAAAACCACAGACACAGGCCACCAGCAGCACTAGTGTTAAGTCCAAAGCTGACTACTAAGCATTACAAAGAGATCTCACAAAACGGGGTGACTAGGCAACCAAATGGCAAATGAAAATCAGTGTTGATGAATGCAAAGTAATGCACACTGGAAAACAATACCACCCATACATACAAAATGATGGAGTCTAAATTAGCTGTTACTGCTCAAGAAAGATCTTGAAATCATCGTGGACAGTTCTCTGAAAACATCCACTCAATGTGCAAAAAAGCGAACAAAATGTTAGGAACCATTAGGAAAGGGGTAGATAATATCATAATGCCAATATAAAAATCCATGGCATGCCCACACCTTGAATACTGCGTGCAGTTCTGGTCACCCGATCACAAAAAAACCCCACCACTAGAACTGGAAAAGGTACAGAGAAGGGCAACAAAAATGATACGGAGAATGCAACAGCTTGCATATGAGATTAAAAAGACTGGGACTATTAATCTTGGAAAAGAGACTTGAGAGGGGATATGACAGAGGTCTCTAAAAACATGAATAGTGTGGAGAAAGTGGATAAGGAAATGTTGTTTACCCCTTCACATAATAGAAGAACCAGGGAAGAAATTAATATGCAGCAGGTCTAAAACAAACAAAAGGATGTACTTCTTCACACAGTCAATGCACAGTCAACCTGTGGAACTTATTGCCAGGGGATGTTGTGAAGGCCAAAACTAGAAATGGATTAAAAAAGGAACTAGAAAGGTTCATGGAGTATAGGTCCATCAATGGCTATTAGCCAAGCTGGTCAGGGAAGCAGTCCCATGTTCTGGGTGTCCCTAAGCCTCTGATTGCCAGAAGCTGGGACTGGATGACAGGGGATAATAATTGCCCTATTCTGTTCATTCCCTTTGAAGCATCTAGCATTGGCCACTGTCAGAAAACAGCATATTGGGCTAGATGGACCATTGGGTCATGCCCATGTTGGCCATTCTTATGCTTAGCTATTGTGTTCAAATGTTTTAAGCCTCCCATTTTCCCCAGGAGACCCAGACTTGTGTGCTTTCTCCTTGGTTCCTGATTGGAAGTCATACTTAAATAGGAAGCGTGGGTTGGATCCTCTACCCTTGTATCAGCGGTCTCAAATACAAAATGCTTTGGTCTGTGACTGGCCTAGAAGAGTGTGGGTAAAGTGTTTCAACCCCACGCAGACCACAGAAATGGGGGCACTGGGGGCTGAGTGCCTTGCACTCCACTGAACATAGCAAAGAGGGGGCTTTCAAAGGTGGACAGAAGAGGGGAGAGCAGGGTATGGTGGGGCCTGGAGATGCCTGCTCTCAGGGAGTTGGGTCTGTAACTTTAATGGAGTTATGTGGCATTTTTTCTGACTTCAGCTGAGACTGTTTGGGTGCCTCACTTCCCTCCCCTCTTAGTGGCTGCTGACATTTCGGATAATGAGACTCCATCAGGTTGTTAGTGAATAAATATTTTAAAAATCATAAACCCAAACATTTCATTTGTATTTGTGCTTCAGTTGCACAAGGGCCTAAAATGTACCTAAATGTCTAGAAAATGTATTTATTTTATTGATTTGTATCACCCGCCTATCACTGTATCAGACCATCTGACATTGGGGAGGGGAAGCAGGAGTACAAAACACAGCTTTTTGTGTTAAAATAAAAAGGAAGCATATGCATAAATAGTAAATAATGCATATTCATAGAGTCTACAAATTGTGGTATTTCACCATTTGCCTGTAAGCTCCAGATTTCTGGATCTTCACCTGTAAAAGGTATAGCTGATAGTTATCTACTGTAGAGGAGGGAAAATAAAATAATTAAAAGATGGAACAAAAATAAATTACATTTGTAATAGTTTTATTTAAATGTTAGAGGAAAGATTGAATGTGTTAATTACCATTTATGCTATCACTGGGGAAATCTAAGGTCCTATCATTCAGTTTGACTGGCCATTCCCATTGTTCTAAAGACCTCAGGATTTGGCTCTATATTATCTGTTACTGAAGTAAAAAGACTGACTCAGAATACAAATATACTGCAATTTTAAATATATTAGCTGAGTTGAAATCAGTTAGAGGATCAGTCACCCACTTGCTAAATCAGATTTCATTGTGAAGGGGGAGGATTTGAAAGGAAGATGAATCTGCTTCAAGAAATATATATTAATAAAGAAGCTGTATTTCAAAAGAAAAAAAATACTGTTTGTGAAAACAAATAAGTAATAGATTAGAAGAACTGTTTAACATACAAATGTGCTTATTCTGACATTGATTGGTCTGGCTATATGTAGGTAATATTCGTGCATCAGCATGTTTTTATTGTAAAACCGGGTAATTGTTGTAAACTTAATTTATACCAGAAACTGAGGTTGAGACCCAAATTGGAGAGGCTTTAAGCAACTATGAAACCTGGGTCTGTAAAATCAATCTCAGAACTGACATGCCTCAAATATCCATTACAGTCCAGGCCTGTTCCTCGGTGCTCTCCATTTCTGCTGAGCGGTTAGATGTTGCTGTATATAGAACAGCTTTAGGGTCACTCTTTACACCCACAGAGTCCTTGCTGCTTGCTTTACTAACTGAAAAGCAGAGTGGAGGCACAGATTTACTAAGGGCTGTACCAACTCGATTTGTTCACTTGCTCTTTCTCCCTTCCCTTCATGGTGAACCATTCTTGGCAGATTTTGCCATGGTACTGTGGGGGAAGGGAATCCGAAACCCCTGTTTTCTCTGAAGATGATCTCAAAGCAAAGTGGTATGGACAGATCTAGGGTAGGGGAGGTGGGAGCTGAAAAGCAAAGAGCTCACAAAAGGAGACAGGTATGGAACAGAAAACAAGAGACATCAAGGTACAGCTACAAACACCGCCAAAGGACGATGCGCTCAAAAATAAAAATAAAATGCCAGTCCTTTAGGGTAGATAATAGATAACTTCTATCTTAAAGGTCCCAGTCCTCTAGTATTGGGGAAAAGTAACTCAAAAAAATCCTAGGAAGAAATACAAAGCAAAACCACAAGGAAACTGGTTCACATTAGGTAGAGATTATCTCTGAAACAAAATATTTCACCATTCTGATTCAAAATTTTCATAATGTTTTGTTTCACAATAAAAATATTTTAACTTTTTGTTCTGATTTGGGACAAAAAATGTTAAAATACCACAATATCATGAAGGACAATACTTCCAATTTTTGCTCAGCTTTATTGGCAACTAGCCCAGTTAAGTATCATAATTAATTGGCTTGATAGTCTGCATAAACTAAGAATAGTAATCTTGGTCGTGAAATGTTCAAATCATTTGCCAGAATGTTGAATTTGAAAGTGTAGCTAGAGAGACAGACAAAGTAATGGGGAAAAAACAAAAGCCTGGACACACAAAATAACACTCAACGTGTCAGACTCATTCATTGTTTTAAAAATATTTTATTAACAATGAAATATAAGTTTAAATTGTATTAATAGCAGCATTGTCTAGAGAGGTAGATTGCCAATGGAAGCTTATGATTTTAGGGAAAAGTCATGTGAATTTCATGATTGTAATCTACCTCGGGTAGTCCTTTGTCTACATCATAAAATCACTTTACAATTCAGTAAAATAAATTTGTGCTTAATAAAAAAAACCTGATCACTGAGAGATCATATCTTCAAAAATCCCTAGAATAATAAAAGTCAGAAATTAGATCACCTAGTCTATCTCCCTGCCAGTGAGGACTGCTGCCCACAATATCTTGTTTATTACTTTAGTCAGTCTAGTTCTAAAAGTCCCAAGCATTGGATATTCTATCACTTCCTTTTGAAGGATATTCCACAGCTGAAGGCATCTTACTCTCAGGAAATACTCCCTGGTATTCTGTCTTTAAATTTTCCCTTTCCAAATTTTAATTGACAGAGACAGACTCAGGTAAGAAGTATGATGCTTCTTTGGGCACTCAGGGCTGAGAGTGCTCTTGTTACAACCAGGCTCCAGAACGAGGGAGTCCTGCCTATACTAGCTGGACATTAGCTCCCTAATGCAATCAGCCTGTCAGCCATTCAAGTACTCTCTTCTGGGCTACCCCAGCCTGTCTCGGCCCTCCAGGTTGTCAGCATATGCACCCCATCCCCTAAGACTCTTCAGAGTGTCTCCCTGAGGTACCCAGCCCTGATCATTAGATACCCACAAAAATCCCAGATCCTCTGCTCCCAAAGGACAGTGTTCCACAGTTATATCACCATTCCTGTATTATGAATAGCACTTGAGTTCAATTATATAACAAAAGGAAATTTATTCAAGAAAAAAACAGAAACTCAAATAAAAACCAGTGTGAGAGATGGGAACAAATGGTTTCATATAAGAAAACATCATATCATGCTTTCTAGAGACTAAACTAATGAGGCATTCACCTATCTCCTATTAGACAGCTTACCCAAGTTCTTTCCCCAACGTTTTCATCCAGTTTGGTTTAGATCTTTTTTCACAAGATCAAGCCTGCTGGCAGCTCATATTCACAGACTGAAAGAATGCCAGGGTGTTTTTCTGCACTTTCAAATATACCAGAACGGACTTTTGTTGTTCACCTCAAAATAGGGTTCCTTCCCTCCTGCCCACTCACCCCTTCATGTTAATTTTCTTCTGAAGTCTCTGCCAGCTCTTAATTAGAAGTTGACTTAAAATGTATGTCTGACATACACTACATAAAGGTCCACCACTGAAATAAGTGTCTCCCACTGTTTGTAGAAGATTTTCACAAGACATGCTAACTTTGGGTGATCTGCTTTTCAACTACAGACCAACAGAACATGTTTAGTACAGATATTAACTGTTCACATATTTTCCATACATACATCTCTCAATGGCTATGATGAACAGTGTGACACAGTCTTTCATTAGAGACCTTACATTCTTTTGGGGAACCCAGGGGATTCTTGCACCCCTATATGGCCCAATTCGCTTTGCCAGTTGGCATCTAGAGTTTCTTGGATCACAGGAAATATTTTCCTTGCCCTGCAAATAAAGTCTGACATATTTGACTTTGCCAGTGCATCTAGTAGTTAAAACAGAAGACTGAGTATCTTTTGGATTCCATTCCTGGTTTTGCTGCTAACTTTTGGTTTGGAGGTAAACTGGAAGGCAGTGCAGATTTTTCAGAACATATGTTAAAATATTCTGTATTAGCTGCAGCTTCCAAGTAGACTTCCAGGATCGCTCAATGTAGAACACTTTGTAACTGCCTAGTCTGGAAATGAAAAAGTCAGAGAACAACACTGGTGAGGTCCACATCAAGGAGAAAACTTGCTAACTTCTAACAAGATGTAGATGGAGGAAAAAAGAACTTCTCTCTGTGATGTTATATCTTAGTTCAGAAGCACTTAAGCCTCCATAACACTTCCAGATTCTGAAACTCTTTGGCAAAGGGCAAACAATTAAATTGTTAGATATCATCTGGGCTCTCTCTCAGCACTCTCTCTCGTTCAATCCCTCTCATTGGGCTAGACAATAGGCACCAAAGAGACTGAATGATCCAGGTCAGATGAAAGAGCTTCCCATTAATGGTAGTTCAATACAAATCATCCCCCTCTCTCCCCAGTAATCTCATGTACACATTTAACATGAACAATGTCAGAAGGGAATCCGGCTGAATCCCACATAAGAGAATCCTCAGAGCAATTTCTCAGCTCTGCCCTCAAGCAGTGGGACAGAGTGGGATCAATGAAATGAAGTCCTTGCCACCCATACAAGCACACAGAGTTAAGGTATCAAACAGAATTAGCACACTTCACAATCCTGCTTTTGAAATCCCCTAAATCTGAAATTCTAGGCAAACCACAGCTACACCTGCAACATTCCCCACTCATGCTGCATTAATCACCCCATTTAGAGCCTGCTAAACCAAGATAGGACTGGTTGCATCATCCAGCCAGCTCTTGTTTATACAAGCAAATTCAGGGTCCTCATCCACAGCTAAATCATGGATAGTGATTATTTTATTAAATTACATACCTTGCCTCTTTCCAGAGGTCAAGATCCACCCTAGGATACTCTGACTTTTCTCACTGGGGTGTTAGAAGGATTGATTTAAAGATAGTTGTAAAGCTTTTAAAGCTCATCATC